>NC_137541.1:103051989-104396074 GCF_963082525.1 Nesoenas mayeri
AAAAGAAAAAAAGAACAAAGAGAGAAAGAGTTAAATGCTAAACACAAATCCTGACTTTGGTTCAGCACCCATTTACACCTGCTAAGATGTCTTAAGATGTTTCACTGTTTCATTATGTGGCAACCTGTGAACTTCAATCTGGCACAGGAGCATTTGAAGAAAATACATCCCTAACTCTTGCTGGCAAAACCCCAACGAACCTAGCAATGTATATACATACATGAAATAACCATTTAATATTCCCTGAATGAGCTGAGCACTGTAGTCCATAGTCAGGCTCACTTCAAATTTAGTTTACTGTATACATTCAACTGTTAAATGTCATGATCTGTTCTATATTTTGAGATGATGGACAAATTCTCTTTGAATAACACATCTTACACAAAAGTGGTTCTCAACTCCTTTCAAGTCCATGGTCAGGTTAACTTTCCACAAAGCACCTAAAGTCAAGTCACTGTGGATTGTATTAAATATAGCCATAATGTGAAGATGTCACTGCATAACAAATAAATTTTAAAAAACATACACTTTAAAGAGATGGTGTGCTGTGTTCTTCCAGCCTACTACTATCTATTCAATAGGGTTCTACGCCTTCCCCTCAGAAGTATAAAAAAAACAAAGCAGCCTGAAAAAAAATCTCTAGTTATTTGCCAAGTACATTCCCTGAGAAATTATTTTGGATTGACACTAACATCACATTTCCTTCTGACATTCTAGACTCTACTATATTTAATCATAATCAATATTTATATTGCAAAACTTTGATACAAATCAGATAGCATGTCACAGCTCTGACATGATACTAAGTGTAGGCCATTTCCACTTCTTCATAGGATAACAATTCAGTCATCAAATGTACTAATAAATAAGATTTTAAGACAGCAGATGGCATCACTTAGTTATTTTAAACTGCTGTACAATGACCATTTACTATGCAGCATAATCCATTTTTGAAGAAGAGTCAATGGAGCTCTATGGACAGGACAGAAAAGTGACATTTCAAAAAGAAAAAAGAAGATATCACCATTTCACCTGTCTGGTTGCCTTGATCTGTATGGAGTTTCACACAGGCATCTTAAAAGAGGCCAGTTTCCCACAGCTCTGGCTGCCCTGCTTTGATTCACCAGATACTTCTGAGCCCGCAAGTGAGTCCACCTACAAGCCATCAGCTGAAGGCAACCACATCTTCACCGGATCAGCAAGAGTAATGGCTGGCTTTCAGAAATCTGGAAGATGTGACCACAGCTTAGTGGTAAATTATAGACTCTTTTCCTCAGCTTTTCCCAATGGGATCACTATTGGAGCTACATCACACCATCAGGCACAAATTCACAAAATATTTTGTACTGATATTAGAAGAGCTGCCCATTTAACAAATCAGAGATAAGAAAAATGGTGAATGCTATGAAAGCTCATCATGCCCATTCAGCATCACACAGGAAATAACAGGCAGCATGAAAACAGATCTGGCTCTAAGCTTTGTGAGTGAATACTAGATGTTGTTTTGTAGCCAATCTTCTTTTTGTAATTTCTTTCACCTTATATAATACATAGGGTGACATGAACACAACTCGGAAAGACATATCCTTTGTGTATTCAGATGATGTAAAGATTTGAAAAGGTAAACTATAAAAAACAAAGACATCTGCCCACAGGCTCAAACTCCTGTACAGAAGACAGGAATTCAGAGAAGCAATGTACCAAGTCATGTTTCTGATTCTTTTTCAGAAGAATAACAAAAACATTATGTTCTACTCCGAGTATTTAGCAAGTGGCTGTTACAGTAGTTTGCGGGTGTTACAGAAAGAGTTTGTGATCAAGAAGGGTGTGCTGCATTGGATGGCTATAAACTCTTCAGAAGGGATAGGTGAGGAAGGAGAAGGAGGTGGGGTAGCCATGTATGTTAGAGAGTGTTTTGCCTGTCTTGAACTTGATGAGGGTGATAATAGGGTTGAGTGTTTATGGGTAAGAATCAAGGGGAAGGACAACAGGGAGGACATCCTGGTAGGGGTCTGTTACAGACCACCCAAACAGGATGAAGAGGTAGATGAAATATTCTGCAGGCAGCTGAGAGAAGCCTCAGAATTGCAAGCCGTTGTTCTCATGGGGTACATCAACCTGCCAGATGTCTGCTAGAAATATAACACAGCAGAGAGGAAGCACTCTAGGAAGCTCCTGGAGCATATGGAAGACAACTTCCTGACACAGCTGGTTAGTGAGCAAACTAGAGCAGGCACCCACTGGACCTGTTGTTTGTGAGGGATCTGGGCCAGCTGGATCATTAGGCTGGGGCCAGTTGTATGAGGTTCAACAAGGCCAAATGCCAGGTCCTGCACTTAGGTCACGACAACTCCAGGCAGTGCTACAGGCTCAGGGAAGAGTGGCTGGAGAGCTGCCTGGCAGAGAAAGATCTGGGGGTGTTGATTGACAGCCAGCTGAACATGACCCAGCAGGGTGCCCAGGTGGCCAAAAAGGCCAACAGCATCCTGGCTTTTATCAGGAATAGTGTGGCCAGCAGGACTAGGAAACTGGTCGTCCCCCTGTGCTCAGCACTGGTGAGACTGGATCTCAAATCCTGTGTTTTGGGCCCCTCACTAGAGGAAAGACACTGAGGTGCTGGAGACAGTTCAGAGAAGAGCAACGAAGCTGGTGAGGGGTCTGGAGCACAAGTCTGATGAGGAGCAGCTGAGGAAACTGGGGCTGTTCAGCCTGGAGGAAAGTAGGCTGAGGGGAGACCTTATCGCTCCCTGCAACTACCTGAAAGGAGGCTGTAGCATGGAGGGAATTGGTCTCTTCTACCAAGTAGCAAGTGATAGGACAAGAGGAAATGGCATCAAGTTGTGCCAGGGAAGGTTCAGATTGGCTATTAAGAAAAATTTCTTCACAGAAGGGGTTGTCAGGCATTGGAACAGGCTGCCCAGAGAACTGGTTAAGTCACCATCCCTAGAGGTGTTTAAAAGAGGTGTAGATGTGGTTCTGAGGGACATGGTTTAGTGCCAGAGTTAGGTTATGGTTGGACTCAATCTTGAGGGTCTCTTCCAACCAAAATGATTCCATGATTTTTCCAGGTGCCACTCCATTTGAATGGATGCAAGAATGCACTGGGGGAATCTTGAGCTTAAGATGCTGTCAGGGAGCAATCGGGTAGACCTCCTTCTGCAGGCTGCATGGCAAGGTTTGTGAATCCAGCGATGGTATCCCATGGTGCAAACCTAGTCCAAAGCCGGCCCAGTGCTGGCTGATCCCTGGTAAGCGCCATTGCCAACTGACCCCTCCTGATCCAAACAGTATTCCACACAGAGCAGCCGAGAGCAACAGGAGGGTCACTTCAAACCATGAGTGACAGAGATGTGTGGGAAATGGAGAAAAGGGCATGCAGAGAAGGGAACAAGCCAGGGTACATGAGAAACACTCTCCTTCTCGCCTACACATACACAGCTCTGCTTTCCTTTATCCACTCCTAACTTTTTCTCTGGTCTTGCCTTTTTTAAAGATATTCAAAGAGCCACACTGTATGCACTCTATGAACTTGGAGATGGCAGCCTTACAGGATATTTAGCAGTTCTTCGAAGGGTTGCTAACAGTTTATCCTTGCTTTACGGATAAGTGAAAATACCCCCCAGCATGTATGCTCAGTACCCAGCCAGGAACCTGATCTGAACATTTTCTGTGTATATTATGAGATTTTCAATGAACAGTGAATTATGAAAACCAACAGGGCAAAGCAATTTATGAAGAAGCTGTACATGTTTTCAGAAAAGAAAAGGTGACTACAGGGAATACTAAGAATAAACATTAGAAGTAATGAAGAGGTTATAAAATCTTTTCATTTTTTATCATTGTAAAGATTGGTTTTCTCTCTTGGTGTTCAGATCAGCACATTAGCAGCACACTACCAAACATTCATCCTCTTTCTGCTCTGAGCCTAGGGAGGAATTAAGCTTTTTCACCCACTCAGAGCATGTCATTATACTTCTAAAAAGCAAACAGAGCTCTAAGAGCTGTGAGGAACAGAGGAGGGGAAAAGGGAAGGAGTCAGTCTCAGATACAATAAATCACAGAACCATTCTGCAATCTTTTTTCTTTTGATGGAAGTCACCTTTTAAAAAGCTGGTTCTGCAGGGCAATAACTTTTTTTTCCCCCTCCAAGGGTTATTAATTTATTTTGCAACATGCTAATAATACAAACTGAATGGTTTTTTGCTCTGTAACAGAAAGAATTACACATACAAATCTAACAACACTGTGAACCCAATCCAGGAGCAGCATTATTAATGTAATGATAATTGGCATTTATACTCATTGTAGCCATATGCTTTCTGCTGAGTCAGTTTTGAAACATATGTCAGTGTAAAAGATATTAGACAGAATATTAGACAGATATTAGACAATATCTAGAGGCCACCCAATAGTCAGTCACACTATTTATAACAAATATCACTATCATAATGAAAAGAATCATACAATACAGTTGTCTGCAGTAGCATAGGTAAGCCTCAAGTGATCTCCCCCTGTCCTATCTCACAGACGCAGCCTAAGAAGACAGACAATACAGACATAAAAATCTATAAACAAGGCACTAACTCAGTGTCACAAGTCATGTGGCTCAGACTTCACATTTTAGGTGAAGCTTATACATTTAAAAATTAGACCATATTTTAACATTATTTAGAAGCCTAAAATTGCACACAGAGGTCTAGCAGAGCTTTCTAAAACAGAAGCAAGTCAGTTGCCTAAGCCCTGTTGTGATCAGTAGTTATTAACTCAGCAGTCTGCTTAAACACTGTAAAATGCCACTGAGGACTCCTCATGCATTTCTGTGCCTGAGCATTTCCAAGGCCTCTAGGTACACATGAACTGGAGCTCTTTAAACTTCCTCAACACTGAAACCACTTTGCCCCATTAGATGAATTTTGTGGAAACTGAATCTCACAATCAAACAATATATTATATTCTTTATGCAGAGACACACATATATAAACAGAGAAAAACGACTTCTAAAATCACAGGGAGACGTTTGTAGGCACGTTTACATTATTTCACGTGCCGCTAGAGCAAGCTTTTAAGCTGACCTGTGTATACAAAATATATTCTCCCCAGCTCACTTCTGGCAGGGATAAAGAGGTCTCCAGAGCTTCACTAGTTCCTACGAAGGACGCCTACAGGATTCACTTCATGATTTGCCTTTCCACACCTTCGGAATTATTTCCTCCCCAAATCTTCCCTCCTCCTTCTTCAGGACTAGTCTCCCCAGCTAAGTTCTAAATTTAAATGAATAGCAAGAATGAACGGTTTTTCAAGTGAGTAACAATCTACTTACACTTTTATCCCAATCTCAGATGCCCTAGTTGGCTTGCAGATACCTGTGCAGCAATTGTCAATGCACTGGCTATGTCCCGGTTTCATTTAATAGGGTACAACTCTGAAAACCTGAAAAATTACCTCCTCATTTCTGTCTTTTGCAGTGCTTTTAAACTGGTGGTGGGAGGGGCAGAAAGTCTCCCTATCTTGAGTGAGAAAAAGCTAAAATTCCCATCAGAAGTGACTCATGAACATTAATCATATATACACCAGACTGAAAGGCACTTGGAACATGAAGACTGAATCCCCTCCTCAGTTAAGCAAATGAGAAGCAAATTGCTCAGAACTATTATATTACTTTAACTACAATATCAGTACAATCTTGCACAATAGAGATGATGAATATAAATTTATGGTTTCTAGCACTGAACTCTTATAGAGAAATGCTGCTGCATCCTTTGGAAGTACAGCCAGCTGAGTAATGAGGAATTTATTCTGAAATAAGTATCAATGTAAAGATTTTTGTATGTAAGGTATTCCCTTCACTTACTTCTTGGTTTATACATTAGAATAAACATCCTTATTGCTTAAGCAAGAAGATGCACATCAAAATCTTCAATAACCAAATTACATTGCATCTTGAAATACTGCAGCTTCTGCTTGCTTTTCACTGGGAATACTGTGAGTTTTTATTCAATAATACTAAATCCAAGTACAAAAAATCCAAAGGGTGCTGTTTAGGATTTGAGACTACAGCTAAATGTTGGGGGCAAAGGGGCTTGAAATAAAAGAGAAAAATAATATTACAAAAGAATCCTACCATCTCTGAAATGTAGCTTCAGAATGAGAGGACTACTTTTTTATTTAAAAAGGACAACAAAGTCACATTTGGAAATATATACATCCTAATGGATCTACAAAGCAGGGAATTTTCCCATTTGTACTATGTATGCAACACTGTTCTATGTTCTTCATAAAGTGGACTCAGGCTTTTTGCCTTCTGGTGTTTTTAATTTTGCCTAATATTAACTATCCAGCTCCCAGAGGACTATATTCAGAATTACATATGAAGAATATTCTGTTAGCCATAAAACCAACAATGGCATTATAAAAAGTGAACTACACTCCTCCTGTTTTCAAGGAAGTATTCTAATGCCCAGGAACTAGATTATGATCTGTCATGGTCCTGTAAATTCAGGATAAATCAAGTGTTGCTCTAACATTACCTTGGCATTAAAGAAATCAAGGCCTCACCGCAATAAAGCACTTGAGCTATTGCAGAGCTAACAATTTCTATTGGCATTTAATTATAGCGTGTTTCCTGAAGCTAAGGCACAGCTTTAGCAGGAGCAGGGCACTCTGAGCAAGAGACTTGTTCTGTTCAAATCAACACTCATCTGACACACAGTTTCAATATGTATCAATGTGTGATACAGGAAACTGGCCAAGCAAGTAAATTTTGCTCCTCACTGGTAAAGAGTACCCAACACAGAAATTATAGCCACTATTTTAAATAATAAAAATACTTATGTGTATCCTACTTATGTTTTGCAAACATACGAGCAAATCAGGTTGATTTCAGATTTCCTTCCAGGTACATTTATAAATATAAGAGTCTTAGTCAAAAACTGGGATCTGCTATACTTCACATATTTCTACATCTCTACAGGAAATATTTGCATGACTTCAAAGCTTCAGTCTTCTCTAGCTCCTCACACAACAAAAGAGCTTGCTGTTTTAGATATACTGTGTGTGCTGTTTCTGGTGTTCCCCCTCCCAAATCGTAACAGTGAGTAAGCCTCCAGGAATGAACCAAGTGATAATTTTGCTCTTTGTGACAGGGAATATGGCTTTCTGTACAAATATGCTGCCTCAGAATTAGGTTATTGTCATGCATATTGTGAAGAAATTGAAGTGGAATGCTGATGAGCCACCATCCTTTGGAAACAAAACAAAAACACAACACAACATATCAGTGTCTTGAGTTGGTCATTCAAAAATTGAGGTACCCCAAACCAGTATTCACGTCTGAAACACTTGGGTCTGCCTGTACAACATTCAAGAAAACAAGACAAAAAAAAAAAAAAAAGGCAACAAAACCCAAACCACAACAGCAGAAAGTAAAATCCCAAACTGACCATGATGCCACATTTAAAGGGTCGCTAGTGATGTCAGTAAATTAAATTAATATATCTGGTGAGAAAAAAAGAGTTAAGTGTGAGCTACCCAGCAGGACGGAGCTGCTACAGCACCTCCAGTATAGACCCCATGCCTTTTCTCCCTGCTGTAGATGCACAGGAAGACAATCTTGCCCTGAAGGAAGCTCACATGAAGCTTTCAGCAAATGTTTGCAGGAGCAGGACCACATTCATTTGTTCTGCTTTCACACCATGTTTATCAAAGTTTTTCTACTAATATCTTAACTGACAAAAAGGCTTGATGGAAGGAAAGACTGCCCACCACAGCTAAACAAAGCCCAGACTCAGACTGACAACTTCTCATGTGGTTCCTGAAGGTATTTATTTTGCAGTCCATACTTACTAGAGCAAGAAAGGCAGAAATTTTGCTATTTTTGGTGACTAGGCTTTTTCACAGTGTTTTTAACAGTCTTATGACATGTTCAAAAAGAAGCGCACAATAGAAAGGGTTAGAGACATCATAAGTTGCAGCTGCCCCTGAAGAATAAGTCCACATCTTCTGGGTAAAGATTTTACATAATAAATAACAAGGAAGACTGGTGACAAATTGGTCCCAATTGCTACTGATGGTCCCAATGCCATGTTATTGTAGTTTAGCATATAAATGAGTGTAAGAGCTCAAAAAGTCATATTAATAATGTAGAAAATTCAGTCTAAGGAATATCAGTCTGGTTGTTAAATAGGATCCTATAAAAAGAAAATCAGAAGGTAAACATTCATTTCTTACTAGATATTGAGAGCATAAAGAATGACTTTTCTCGATTTTATTTTAAAAATTAACATCTCTGCTCTCTGCTGAGTATTAAGTGGGAATAATACCTCACATAATTTGTGACTTGTGACTATTAAGAACAAATCAACTATGATTAGTTTGTAAGTTCAGTTTGTAGCAACATATACAGCATATTGAATCCATAGAGCAGCAGAGGGGACCAATTCACATTCATTTGAAATCTCTAGCTCTCAATAATTGCTTCAACTTATATGTGGGAAAATCAAGATGAAAGGTTTGTCTTAGATGCTTAACAGGGACTGTACATAGGTGTTTAAATTTAGGCCCAGGAAGCTGTCAAGGCATCTGCAGCCCTTCTGGCATGATCAATGAAATCTCAGCCTAGTCAATCCTCCATACCTCAGCCCTGCCACAACACCATGAGGTCCACACAACAGCGATTCAAAAGGGGGAAAGTTCAGAAGATGGTGTCCCAGAAGTACACCTAAAAGGCCATGTGCTTAAAGGACAGTGGGACAACCATGGCTTTCATTCAAAAACATGGAAATGGGTTCTTTTACAGAAGAGCCTCAGAACACTGAGCAGATGTGAGAAAATATTTCTGGAAAAAGAAAACAAAACAACACCAAAAAAGAACCAACACAACCCACCCACCAAAACCACAAACCAACCAACCAAACAAAAAAACCACACAACAACACAACCAAACAAAAAAAACCCCACAAACCAAACACCACAACACACATTACCAACCACTTTAGGTAAAAGTCAAAAAAGGAGATACCTGATCTTTGGCTATTCTCTAACCTGTTGGCTTGTAGCTTTTCTAAGAAACTAGAGTTTGAACCTCCTGCCAGGCCACACTAGAGAACACTCAACCTGAGATTTCTGGGTCTTCTGCAGCCCTGCCCAGCACGCTGGCAGGTCTGTGTTATTGCACCTGCTTCTTCCTTCACATTGTGTAGTGAGCTTAGGCACATGCTCAAGGCTATAGTTTCCCCTTCAGAAAAAGCCAAGTATACCAAAGCCTGTTACGACTTTGGACCTTGACATTTACCTCCATATTTTCACTTAGCCACCGGTAAACTGTTTAAAGTCAGAAGGGAACCACTCATAGAGGTGGGAATACTGTCCACCACCCACCTCAGATGCAGACCATACCCTGCTATTCCCTGCCCAGGTGCAAATGCATCATTCCTGACGCAGGTCTTAATCCTTTCTCTTCTCCCAGAAGAGCTTACAGCAAATGTTGTGAGACAGGCTGGAAAGTGGCATGAGGATTTTTATGCTAAAATTCAAGTAACTTTCTGCAATCTTATGAATCTAATTCCTCTTTCCTGTCTGTTTAGAAACATACCAAGGTATCATCCACTATAAATAAAAGCAATGTCTTTGAAGAAGGCCTCATATGCTCAGGAAGTCCTTTGCAATTTGTGGTTGAATCTGTTTCCTCTCGAGTTTCATCTGACATGTTGGTTTGCTAAGATCAGTGTGGTGCTTCAGATATTTTCAATTAGTCTTACTAAGACCAATTTCCCTCACATTTTGACTGAATGGGAGTTTTCATTCATGTTACCTGGACTTGTTCATTAATCAGAGAAAAATTTTTAAATTGATAATATATTAATACAGGAAAAATAGAAAGGAGATTATCTGAATACAGATAATCAAAATAAGAAGGTTATCTAAATAGAGAACTCAAATGAAATCTAGGTCTCCTGGGGTCAAGAGGAAGAATTCACACTTGTAATTCACACTTACAATGCACACCAAAATACATGTTTCCCTTTGTTTCTACTTAGCAGTATAAGGGTCTCAGAAAATTATATAGGCAAATAGGAATAATGACCAGTCTTGATTCTAGTATAACATGAAAGAAACAAAAGAGGCAGCATGAAGAATTGTAGAAGGCAGCATTGAATACCTGAAGGGAACAATTCATAGGAAGTTAATGAGTACCCAACATGAGATTGAGTAGAAAAGCAACTGAGTCAGGTATGAGACCCATGGAGCAAAAGCAGAAAATGTAAACAAGGAGTCCAAAGAATGAAATAGGGTATCAACCACAAAGAAAAAAACAAGGAATTAAAAATTAGGAGAACTGAAATCAGCAACCAGATGCAGGAAGGCAGAAAAGGAAATAAGGCCAATAAGAGTCATGAATAATTTAAAAATGTAATGTACTATTGAAAAAGAATGACAATGTGATATACAAAACTTAGCAGCCTGTCAAACTTTAATTATCTTTTCAATTACTAATTAGGCCTTCTCATTGATTCACTGAAATGACAAACTTTCAAGAGTTTTAATGTTCCTGGGTTGTTTCCTCCCACCTCCCGCCTCTGTGAACTGCTCATCACACTGGAGAACCAGAATCCCATCAAAGAACAGAACAGGACATTTGCTGCAAGATAATCTCTGCCCCTTAATACTACAGGAACCCTGAGTAAACATCTATCCTAAATGAAGAACATGGTATAAATTTTAATGACATCAGTGGAGTAGGACTTTACACGTGTTCACGACAAATAACCCTTGCTGAGAAAGCAACCCATCTAAAACTGAAGTTGTTTTTGTTGGTTCGAGTTTTTTGTTTGGGTTGTTGGTGGGTTTGTGTGGGGTTTTTCTGTTATTTATTTTTTGTTTGTTTGTTTTTCCCTTTAGTTGGTTGATTCAGTGTTTGTTTTTTTTATTTTCATAATCTTGATTGGAATAACTACTTCTCCAATCACATGAGCATCACAGAGGCATTAGCAGGCACACAGCAGCGGTACCTGCACACAACCATACGCAGGTACACACATACTCATCTGACACATCTCCATTTCTTCCCGACTGATTTCCTTTTAATCAAATAAGGGACAGAAAGACACCATTTGTCCCAGTGCCAGCATTGTCACCTCTATGTCATCTCCTTTCCCTCCCCTCTGAGCAGCAGCACTGGTACACAGGGAGAGGAGGAGGAAAGTCAGGCATTTCCCCAGTAAACCCAAAAGCAACAGCAGTGGTTCCAGCAGGACAGAGCTGGTACCGTTCATGCTGGAAACTAATGCCTGGACTAGAGTGTGAAGAAAGATGCCTGGAGCTTTGCCACTGCTCCTTTAGGGATAGAACATGGAGCATGTTGTTATTGACAAGCTACAGGGAAAAAGCCATTTGCACTCTTTTCACTTACGTTGGCTTTCAACTACAGGTGTTAAATCTTTAAAAGATATAAATTAAGTTACACTGGCCATGGGAACACTAGCTCATTTTTGTATTACTGCTTTTGCTAAAATTATTTCAACAGGTAGTTTATTCATTTCAAACAGAGTCTTAAGTCTTTTTTGCTCAAATTTAGTGGAAAATTGTGCAATATGCGCCACAGGGAAATAATGTGCATTAAAAACTGGCCCGATGTCAGCCATGAGCATTTGATGAGATTCAATATGCAGACACTAGTGCTTACTCTGGAGGAACCTGGGAAGACATCCTTTATCTCTTATTTTAATTTTAGTACTTAAGACTAATTCTTTCAATAATTCTTAATGTTTAATTAAGAAAGAAGGCAGTAGGCATAATCTCTTTTAGAGAATCCAGTACTAAATATAAATGCTACTTCAAAAAAAGATGTTGTTAAAGATTAGGTATAATTAATATTATATCGAAAATGGACAAAATTGAATTAAATTGATATTGTGTATTAGAGAACTCTAAATTAAACACTCCTGTTCACAGCTCTGTGAGAACAGAAGGTTTTCTGTATTGCAGCAGCACACTAAAAACACCAGAGTAAACAGAAAGATTAATTGCTGTACTCTAAAAAAGCAAAGTCTGAAAGAGACATGCATTGACTTCCGTGCTCACAGCCACTAAAAGGCAAGGACAGACTTTACTCAGAAAAATTGAGTTTGGATCTATAGTAAAAATGCTCATAGTACCTGAAGTTTTGCTGGAAACCAGAGAAAAGCTCAAAGGTAAACTTCCATTTTTGCAATGGAGAAGGCGGCAGTGAGAAAATTAATCTTGTGCATTAATCTTAGCATTCCTTACAAGTGACTCAGGCCTGCAGAAAAAAAACATTCCCACTATCTAGTTAGAAAATGTCATGTTTCCCACATGGAGGAAAGGAGCCCAAGCAGCACTGGTTTTATTACTTTCACCCTGATGAATCTGTTTACAGACCCTTCAGCTGTTCAGAGTCTCAAACTGCAATGGAAAATAGTTTCCATTTACCAACAAAAATTAAACTAGCCCTCACTTGCATAATAAGCTCAAGCCAGAGCATTCCTGAACAATTCTTTACAAATTTCTAATTTATTATGACAGTCCTTAGTAAAAGGATCTACAATGACAAGTGACAACAAAGCAGATGAGAAGCTAGTTACTCCATTGCAATATGTGTTAACACATTTACAAGATAGAAATATATACTTTACATGGTGAAAAGCATTTTTAAAAGTCCATTTGAGAATGAAGAGCAGGAAATATCCTTGGTGAGGTGGATGAGTTAGAGGTCAGCAGGATATCTGTGGCACCTGAACCCCCACCGTTTCTTGGGACTGAGTCCATCAGCTCCTTTTTCCAGTGAACACTGACATCCATGGGGAGCACTGACTGCACCCTGCTCTCATCCACCTCGGTAAAAGCCAATGTAGTCACAAACGGGGAAAAAAAAGCATGCTTAAATGGTCAGGTTTGCAAAAAGAACAGTCATTCCTGACGCGTCATTCTTCACTACATCAGGGTGCTACATGACCACCCTCCTCGTCCAGGAGGCTGGTGTCTCCAGTCAGCTTTCCAACCACTCTCTCTCCTCAGGACAGGGGTGCCAATGTAGACATGTGACATGTAGAAGAGGGTGCAGGAGGCTGGTTACACCACAGTCAGGTGCTCAGGGTGCCTGCCCGGAGGGCAAGGTGCTACTCAGCATCACCACCTCACACCCCCATCCCTTGGGTCACACAGGAGACTCCAGGTGGATTTGAAGATGGGATGGGGAGGACAAGCAACTGAGCACTGGGAGACGGAATTTACTGTCTTCATAAAACACCTGTAGAAGCAGGTAAAAACCCTCAAAGCTTAACCACTCACAAAACAATAAAGAATCAATATGAAACAACTGAACTACACAGAACACTTACAGTAAGCAACAGATTGCAATTTATTCACCTTAAAAGTAATTCCCAATACAGTTACTCAGCTGAGCTTCTGTTTTGCTTTTTATTAATGTGACATGAAAGCTGAACTCAGATTGATTTTTCTCTATTTTTATTTATACATGTGGGAACCACTTACAATTCAAATGTGATTTTTTTACTGTGTTCCTGAATGAAAATTACCAGTTTGGTCTGAATAGTTCTTCTGTACCAGCTTATGTCTTTCAGTAGCTGCTTTTTCACAACATAATGTATTGAGAAAGGACCAAGATTACTGAAAATAATCATATTGGCAACCAAGGAAGGCAAATTATAGAGAACAAATATTTCAAGTTTTTAAAGCAAACTGTTCCTATTAAGAATTTTATTTCCAACTTTCTTCCGTTTTCCTTTATTAAATATTATATTCTACTGGAACAGGAATGTTGTACAAGGATATAAAATATTCTTTAAGTGTTTTCCCTCTGTCTCCCTATCTTGAACGTTAGGTCAGTTGCCTCACTTCACAGCCCAGCTGAAAAGTTGTAACAGAAGAGTGGAGGCAAAATAAACTTGAAGATGCCACCATAAAATATAGAATTCTCTGCTGTTTCAAAGAAACTCAAGGAGTTTTTCCACTTCTCACACTATGGTAAATGATGTAAGACAAAAAGATGGAATTTAAGTTATTAACAGATTGTCCCATCTATCTCCAGTATCTCACTGTGGTTTACGAAATCCTTAATTGTGTTTGGGTTTTTCATTGTTCGAGGGTTTTTTTGGTTGCTGTTGAGTTTGGCACAGACAAGGACAAAGCGTCTCCAAGCCATGACCTATTAGAAGCTTTTATATGAAAAAAAGAAAGGCTTGTACTATCTAGGTGTTTATTTTAATCTGCCAACAGGTTACAGAAAAAAAACAACAAGATTAAAGTGAGACAGTGTAAAGAGAAAGAATTATAATGTGTCAACTACATTAATTAGAGTGATGAGTTTCCAAGGTGATTTCAAAAATTAATGCTTTTGGAAAATACATGTAGTATAGACTTCAAATGATACAAATGTAAATTAAAGCCTAGAACAGTTATTACAAGAGAGAATATAACACAGGAAGGTTTCCACTAAAAAGGAGGACCAAACAGGCATTTATGCTTATTCATCTGCCATCCATTTTTTTCTTTCATCTATAGCCCACTAATTACCTTAATTTGCATACATGCTAATATGCATATTTACTGGCTTTTCATAAGCACCTTTTATAAATATAAAGCACATTGAGGTGAACTGGAGGATTATAGAAAACTTCATCAAAAAATGTATTCCCTTCATTAATATGCCTGATGGCTTCACTAAAAGATCTCACTGGAAAGGTATTACCCAGTAACAGGAATCTTAAACCTAGTTAAACTTAACCCAGCTGGGCAGAAATGGTAAATGTTTGTTTAGTTTGGAGTGATTGCTGTTCTCGTGCTTTAGAGCATCTCAGCCATGTTGGAAAAGCATCTCTCAAAGTCAATAGCATGCATCGTCTAGAAAAACAGTAATAAAGCAAGCTGTTGATCTTTCATAATTGAAACAAATAAGGATAATGCCAGACATTCTCTGACTCAATAGAAAAAAAAAAAAAAGAAACTCAAACCACTGAGTAGTGAAGTAACGTGCCACAAAAAGTCAGTAAAAGAGTAAAAGAGTTCTCCTGACACATTACATTGGCCCCAGGATGGGAGATTCCACCTCAACTTGAAGTCCAGACTGTCAGTTAGGACAGCTATAATTTAAGATTTGTCATAATGCCATTATTCTCCATAGAAAATTAAAACCTGGAGTTTCTTTGATCCCTATTTTAAACAATTAACTAGAATGCTTAGAAATGTTAAAAAAGCAATCCTTATATAGCTCCAGATCTTAAAATGCAAACTTCTAAAAAGAGCCCTTCAAGTACATTTCATGCTGTCAGTTTAGTTAGTAAGATATTGAAGAGAGTAGAAATATTCTACTGAAGTCAGTGGGACTACACACACAAGAGTTCAGTCACACAGGATTTTATCTTAATCTTCAGTGCTGATACACCAGAACTGCCCACGTTACTACTTTCACAATAGATAAAGACGAACAGTATAACTCTCAACCTTTATCACCATAATTAATTATTACTCACTGTTCCATTCAATAAATATTGACTTCTTGATCTGCAAAATCTCCTGGTCACCTATCAAAATATGACCCACTTGCTCCACTGCTTATTCAGGAACCTTTTGAGTCATTTGACCTACTCCTCATGGGTTTTGTCCATTTCCCTGAAACACTTTTCTTCTATTCCATCTAACTTGTCTGGGCAGGCTCAACATTCTCCTTTCCCCATTTCCTCCTCTTAAACTTTCTGACTCTCTTCAATAAGTCATCTTCCTCACCACCTTACATCCACACTAGATCATAGCAGGAGTTGGACTTGATCCTTGTGGGTCCCTTTCAACTCGGGACATTCTGTGATAGCAACGTATTAACAAAAAAGGACAGGACAATTACTTTGAAAACACAAACATTAACCTCTCAACTGTTACACTGCTTCCTTTGTCTCTACTCTTCTTACTCAAAGAGCATTCATTAGTAGCCGTTTGATTTCTTTTTCACTTGAAACATGGGCAGCTGCTGCTCCTGGGTAAACTGTGGGGTGGGATTACAGGCGAGCAGCCTGTGCTCACACTGCAACCCCATAACAAATATCAATTAGGTCACCTTAAAGAACAAGCCACTTTTCACGTATGATGGAGTAAGAGCATTTGTAATGGACAGAAACTACTTAATAGCTCATATGCAGCAAACTAACATTTGAGTCTATTTTCAAAAATGTGAACTCTTCATGAAAGCTATTTTAGGTCTCACTGTCACTTACATAGGGGATCTTCAGAGTATACGTTTTCTACCACTATTAGCTCCTTTACACATTCAGAGAAATGTAAAGGAATGTTATTGCAAGGGACAACCAAGCCATTTACATCATATGTAATGGAAAATGCAGCAGAACATATCCATATGATAAAATAATCTTCCATTTGAGACAGAGTCCATCAAAACTCTAAAAAAGGTTTGTTTCTGTGATTTATTTTAACCTTGTATAATCTATCTTTGTTGTGGGGGAAGGAGTTTTGTTTGTTTAGTTTTTACCAAGGAGACTAAAAATTAAATATTCTTATCTCATAAATAATGCAACAGAACCACACTGTAGATACTTCAGAGCAAGTAAGGATGTCTCATCACTTCTACGATTCTCCATTAATTTGAGGTTTCAAAAGTTACACAGCATGTCAGTAAATACAATGCACTGATGGGAATATTCTGACAGAAGCACAGAAATCTGTCACTGCCACATTCTTAGTCATTTTGTTAAAAAAAAAGCTACAAGACCTAATAGAACATTTAACAATAAAACTATTGTTTATTTTCAAATACATCTTTCCATACATGCTAAGTAGCTCACATCTCTCTGTTGAGGAGATGCTAGACAACTTGGCAACTAGATGTGAATTAAACAAAATTTAAAAACATCTCCAAGTATTCAACCCTGCAAAGGTCTATGTACCTGAAAGGTGAGAGGTTCCCTGAATGCTTAATGCTCAACAAGAACTTTCCATATCTCTCAAGACCAAGCCTAAGAGCTTTTTGTTTCTTTGTGCCAACCCATTTAATGTAATCCTGTCTCCCTGATTGTGTATTTTAGGAAATGAAAGCAGTGTCCTGTCTTTGAATAAATCTTTACCTTTTCCATACACACAGTTCTTGCTATCTTTAAAGCCTTATACGCCTACAGTTCACTTTGCATGAATTAATGTGATTCTCCTGTAAAAGCTGGCTTGAACATTGAAAATAATGGACAAGCATTAAATAAATTTGGAAAGCAAAGAGCAAAGCTCAGGATGAGATGGAGACTCCCTGCAGCCACCCCACCTGGCAACAAGAAGGCAGAGGCCACCACAGCTGCTAGTCCCCACCACCCCAAGGTTAAGTGAGACATTCCAAGACAGCAGCTCATGTAAATATTTTGAATGTCGTATTCAGGAGGAATTTAAGTGAGCAGTTGGGCACATCACCATAATGGAACTTACTCTGAGAAGATGCGGGTTTTATTAGAGCCAATGCTTTCTGCTTTCCTGCTCGTGAAAACTCCATGCAGTCAAATTTTCACAGTGTTTCCTGTCATTTTTCAAGTTGCAGAGCAAGATGCATGTACAATGTCCTAAAAATCAGGCAGAAGACAAACACTTTACAAGCATTTCTGACAGCACTGCCCTAAATAAGCTTGTGGTCATCCCTCAGCTTTTCCCCAGACTGAACCAAAGACGGTCACCTATGTCTCTCTTGAGCAAGTGGAGCACCTTCAGACAGACTGCATACTTCTGTGCTTCTTTCTTTTCTCAAGTCCTGCTTCACACCTGCCTTTACCACAGCCTGACATTTTCTTGGCCTACTAGCTTTCCTTTTCCCTCTAAATCCCATACACCAGTAGATCAGCCCTCCCACCTGTGTGAGGTGCCACCTCCTTGTACCTATTTGGAAACCTCGACATCCCTCCCCTCACCTCTTGCCAACCACAGCATCCCACACACACCCCAGCTCCCTAAATCTTTGTGCATACACAACCCCATTTAAGATGGGAGGAGATCAAGGGGCATGAAGGGCTTGAGAACTGCTTTAACAGATGGTTAAGCAACACACATTTCCAGCATAGCTGCTCTGCACATGCACGTACCAGGTCCAGGGAGATAACACAGTTGAGTGAGACAGAGTCTCTTCTGGCTGGGGAAGCTGTCTGGAGGAGGAATTACAGAGCAAGGACAGGACTCAACCTTGACGCTGGGTCTCTGCCAAGACAAGGCAATGGGATGAAAGGACCTGACCTCTGAAACTTGCCTGAGGATTAAATTAGCTTCTTCACATTGTGTACAAATGTAACTGTTTTGATTGCGGTTTGCCATCCTACCAGACTGTACTAAAAGTTTTCCTTTCAGTGTAAACCAATTACTTCAACAGCCTAATGTGTTGTGGAATTGCATGCACGTGTCCTCCATTAGCATCTCCTCTGTGTGACACACTGCTGTCACACCGACCCTCTTCTTACCAGGAACGAACAAGCCTCCTGGCCCATCAACTGGTCAGGCATGGGCAGGACAACAAAGGCAGATTCTTGCTGGACACCACCATGGTGCTTGGCCAGATCAATATAAAAAGAGACATTCTTACTACATGTAAAAATTTTGTATGACAAGTATCCTTCTGATATTTTTTAATGATCAAAATCTCCTTATTATCTTCCCTAACATGACTGTTGCCAGCGATGTCTTCACAAAGCTAAATGTGAAGAGGACAAAGGATTGGGCTCCAGTAGCATTACCAAAGAAAATACAGGTATGTGAAGAGAGTTGTTTTGTTGCTTCTAAGAATATTTTAAGTAATAAAGAGTCAAAAGCAGCTATAATAATAACACCTGACAGAAAAAAATCATGCTGTGTGAAGAACAAATAACGATCATCTTAACAACAGACAGGGCCAATCTCTTTACCTAGGGTGACAAGTCACAAGCAGAACGTATTCTGCCTTTTCAACATCGGACCTCAAAACATGCCATTAGTTACACTAGAAAAAATGTATATTGCCGTCACGGATTCACAAGGGGCTTCTCTTGTGCTAGGTTGCCACCTCAAAAACATCTCATTAAGAAGTCACCCCTACCACTCTTAATGTGATGGGTAACATGCAAGTACAGCAGCACACACTTGGCCCTTTATCACACACAAAGCACATGCCAACTACTACCCCTCAAAAGGTCCCACATCAGTCTTCTCAGTATTAACACCAAAGAGACAAATCCAAAAGCAGAATTTTTTTAAAAAATAAGCAACAACAAACACCACACCACAGAAGTAGCAGGTTCTAGCATCTGGATGATTTAACTGATGTATGCCAGAACAGCCTTTCTTTCACATAATGATACATTGAGCCTGGTCCTGTTGTTTATAAATACATTCAACATAAGGATAATCACTGACACTGCCAAAGTAAAGAGGATTTTGCATGTATGGCAATCAGTCTTGGTCACCTTGACTGAGACAGATGGAAAAGCTGGGGGAAGAAAAAAAAAAAAAAAAGGTATAAAGTCCTTTTTTAAAGATAGAGTGGTAGAGTTAATAGGTCATCCTGAATATTAATTTTATTCTACTCAGAGATTCTCTGATGGACTTGGGAACACAGCTACAGACTCAAGGGAGCAGACCCACAAGGGACTGATCATAGAGCTTTCTCATTTTAAATTCCAAGAGGATAGCAGTACTGCAACAAATTGGTCACTCTGAACTTCCAAATATCCAGTGGGAAATGTGTTTAGCAATATAACAAAACATTAATGCTCTCCTAAAACCAACAATGGAACATTGCTAGCTATTGATAGCCAAACAGAAACTCATTCTTTCACAGATGGGAAGAGTTTCACTAAGTCCTAGCTCCTAAAAATGAAAGGACAGATCAGATTAACATGCAGAAGACAATGTATCTGTCCCACAAACAGAAGACAACTTCCTGAAAGATTTTCTGCAGGCTCAGTAAACACTAAGTAAGAAGAGTGAGCTTAAGAGAACACTTAAGATACAAAGGCTACTGCCTCCGTTATGAGGAACATCTCTGCACTTAACCAAGGGGTCTTGCCAGTAGCCAGGTTGGCAAAAGTTGTAATGAGCCCTCGTGGAGCTAAGGTGCCAGAGGACTCTAAAGAAGAAGAGGAGCGGTATCCACAGGCCTCGTATTGTAGCAGTAATGAGAAATCTGAAACCTGCTTATCAGAACCAACTGCCCTTCGCACATGGGACAAGCAATGAGAAAGTCTTTCACTGGGAGCAGGAACCTTTAAAAGGGAATAGGAATTAAACTCTTGTTTTCCAACATGTCCTTATGTCATTTCACATATCTGTATATTTATGACCAGGCTTCACACACAGATACTTAGCTTAGTCCAGTTCTCGTGGAGATTCCTTGGTGGAGTACAGACAAGTACAAGCAGTTGAATCCAACAAAACCATGAACACTGCATAAGAAGAAAACTGTTCAGCCTAAGTAGAAACAGCCTCCATTAGAAGAGCAGTCTCCTAAATCATTAATCATTTCTATGTCAGCATATATAGCCCTGGCACATTGACTGTTCTTGTGCACCCCGAGAGCATATACTGATGGCCCAGAATATGCTATCTATCAAGAGATAACAAAACACTTCAGTCTATGAAACAGAAAAATGTAGCTAACTAGCTGGTCCTGAGGAGCATGCAAGATGAGAAAAAAAGGTGTTCTCCCTTTTCTGCTAAGAGCTCAGCACTCTGCTCTTTTTCTTCCACTGAGCAGAGAAGATTGGTACAGCTGGGCTTTATCTCAGTGACTTCAGAACTAGTTCATTCTCTTGCAATAGCTGGGCTTTTCTTCACTACAGGTACATATGGCTCGTCACACAACAGTCTGTGGCTAGAAGACATTAACAATCTTCCATGGGATCTTACTAGCAATGTAAATACTTTTAAACTTTCAATTCAAAGTCCATCTGCTTTTTGGACCAAACTCTTGTGTTCCAGAAAAGTTACTGAATGTTTATAATTGTTAGTATATAGACTCAGGCATTTCTTTTTTCTATTCCTTACCTAGTTGCTACTGTGTAAGACTGCCTGTCAGTGAACAGCTAAAGGCTAATTTAATTTTACAAGTGCCTGTAGTGACAAGACAAGGGGTAATGCCTTTAAACTAAAAGACAGCAAATTTAGATTAGATAGAAGGAAGAAATTCTTCAACCACGAGGGTGCTGAGGCACTGGAACAGGCTGCCCAGAGAAGCTATGAATGCTCCATCCCTGGGAGTTTTCAAGACCAGGTTGGATGGTGCTTTGAGCAACCTGGCCTAGTGGAAGGTGTCCCTGCCCATGGCAGGAGGGTTGGAACCAGATGATCTTTAAGGTCCCTTCCAATCAAGCCACTCTATGATTCTATTAATTCTTCATTATTCTGGTGAATATTTGAAGCAATATATGTAACTACTTGGTAGTTTTCATCCACCTAACTCAGGGCAACATGCATTTTTTCAGAACTACAACACCACTATGAGCCTAAAAATGACTAAATCTTTTAAATGCTCAACATCTGTGAGATAAAAATATCTGCTGGCAGCAAATCAGGAGAAGAAAGAAGTTTTACATAGGACTTTTATATTCATTTATTTACTTTGGCTCCAAATACAGTGGCAACATTAGCAGTTTTCATCACCAATACAAGGTTATATAATTAAAACAAATGAAAATAAAAATGTCTTTTGACATCTCACTTTCATTTCAAGGCTAGGTTTCAAGGTTTCAGTACTTTCAGTGTTTGCATATTAAATTAATTCTGTCATATATCAGCATTATATGGATAATACAAGTTTTCCTTATTTAGAGGTAGAAAAGTATTGACTAGAAAACCAGGCTTATTATTTTGATCGTCTTCTGCATTTAGAAAGGTAGGACAGCATCTTTGCATCTGACAGAAATAAATATTTAATGCCTTTTTAAAAGCATTGTGGTGTAAAGTTGCAAAGAAAATGTTAGAGAGCATCTTTGATTTCCTTGCTTTTGTTTCAAAACATTATTCCCATTTGATAAAGATTTCACAAGCTGTCTTTTGTGTCCACATGAAGGATTTCTTGGCCCTGAAATATTCATAAAGCTTCCCAGCTTCCTTTATTTCATAAACATGAAAACACAAAGAATATTTAGCTGCAATCCAGCACAACTTAAATAGGAGCTCAAGAGCAGTTACAGGTACCACGTCTGCTCCAAAACATCACTATTTTTTGTTTGTTTACAACCAAGTTTTCCTTAATATGAGTGAGAGATCCACACTAAAAAGAAAGACTTGAATCTATAAAGTACTTGGGGAAAGTGGTTATATAATAATAACAGATCTACACTGGATTTTGAGAACAAGACCAATTCCCTTTTTGTCAAAACCTTTTGGATACTAGATCAATTTCTGGTGTAAGACACTAAGGTACCCACAATAGAGAATGCTTAGTACACAATCAAGCTCGTGTATTCTTATCTACACTGTGTGCACAAATAGAGCACACGGTATTGATTTGGGGACCATGCATCCTAGGAGATCATTGCAATTGTCAAATAGCCATCATAAATTCCACATGCCAGCTGCAGATGTCAAATGGTGCAGGAGTTAATGGGCACACAGACTGCCCATGCTGCCTACGAGACAGCACAGACACGCTGCACAAAGGTACACAAACTTAACGACAAGGTTCCTTGCCAGGCCCACATCATGGCAGAACTACTAGACCTCCATAGGGACACTGGGATATAATGCAAGAACTGTCCAGCATACAAGTCAAACAGAGCAGGGGCAACAGGCGGGAAAGCTATTTTGCAGAAAAGGTCCTGGTTCTGGTGGACAACGAGCTGAATGTGAGCCATCAATAAGCCTTCACGGCAAAGAAGGCTGGCAGCTTCCTAAGCTGCCTAAGCTGCATTAAGCAAAGTGTCACCAGCAGGTCAAGGGAGAGGATCGTTCCCCTCTATGCAGCCTGGGTGAGACACACCTGGATGTGGGGTGCAGTTCTGGGCACCCCAGTACAGCAGAGACAGGGACGTACTGGAGCAAGTCCTCCAGCAAAGGGCCACAAAAATGATTAAGGGACAGGCACATCTCTCATACAAGGGAGAGGCTGAGAGAGCTAGAGATGAGAAGACTCAGGGTGGGTCTTATCGACATGTAGAAATACCTGATGGGGGCAAGAAGTACAGATTCTTCTCTGTGGTGCCCAGAGACAGAACAAGAAACAGTGGGCACAGACTGAAATCTCACTTAAACATGAGAAAAAAAAACCTTTTTACTGTGAGTGTGGTCAAACACTGGAACAGCTTGCACGGTCTCCATCTCTGGAGATATCCAAAACACAACTAGACACAGCCCAGATCAACCTGCTGTAGCTGACCCTGCCCTGAGCAATGGGTTGGACCAAATGATCTCCA
Source organism: Nesoenas mayeri (assembly GCF_963082525.1). NCBI lineage: Eukaryota > Metazoa > Chordata > Aves > Columbiformes > Columbidae > Nesoenas > Nesoenas mayeri. The sequence continues at coordinate 103,075,380 of NC_137541.1, forward strand.
GAGGTGCCTTTCCAATCTCAACTGTTCTCTGATTCTGTAAAAAATGAAGAAAAAAGATAACTTCTAATCTTTCCCTGGTACAAGTCATATTAGACTGCACTTGTAAAACTGGCAGGAACGCATATAGACAAATATGATTTGTAAGCTGACAGTGCCATTCATTCAAGTTTATCAGTAGACTCAAGGGAGTTATTACTTTCATTCTACACCCTTCCCAGAGGAAGGAAAAACTATTTTAAGCTCGTAAGACTTCTTCTGTCAGATAAACAGAAACTTTTATCTATAGTAGTTTACTAACCAGCTGAGAAAATAAGTGGCAAAATATAATCTAGTAAAACAAATTCGTACATCATGCTATTTTCCCCAAACCTTCACTGTCAGTCATAGATTTTGAAGGAGTATTAACATGCTAATCAGTACACTGTCAAAATAAAAAGTATGTATTGTGATAAATAAGTATGCCTCACAGAACATTCAAGTTATTATGAAAATAAATTTCTTCATAATTCAAAATGATAGCACACACTTTTTTCTTTATGGAATATAAGAAAGTGTGCTGGCTGCACACTTGTACTCCTCCTAAATGTACCCAACAAAAACTGCTGCCAAAAGCGAGAGCTCTTCTTTAGGGGACAAACAAAAAATGAAGTAAGAAAGAATGTAATAAAAACATTTGCTTGAGTAACTCATTAGCAAACTACCGAATAAATTAATAAGCTAATAAACCATTCTGTTTAAAAGAAATCCATCATCCTTAGATTTTATTTTACTATTTCATGCCAATGATGGGGCTGACTAAAAGAATTCAGATACAAATCTGAGTATGAAGTTGCCCAAAACTGTGCAGCTGGGGAAGAAATCCAAGGAAACAGTCTGGTCTTTTACTGCAAATCAAAGCAAGCAATTCTCAAAATAAAACCTGACATTTCCCAAAGTCACAAAACAACAAAGATAGGCAAGACCATTTCTTCTTATGAGGAGCTTACCTTCATCTCACTGCCTTTAAATTCCTCCAGAATGTAGTAGTATCTTCCCTTTGGAGTCAAGGTTATTGATGGGCAGCTCCAATCAAAACCCACTACTATTCGCATCTATCCAATCCTGAGACCCAGCCAGGAGCAGAGCTGTCCTAATCAGGTCTCTTCCCTTGCCCTCTTGCCAGGATGCTTCTTTACATAAGCTCTGTCCCAACTCAGTGTCTCCTGGGCACATTTTTCCACAGAGAGGGATTCAAATGTGCAGAACCTGTTAACTGCCTATCTTGTGACAAATGAGACACATGACTTTCACTAATATCAAAACAGCATCAACTATTGGAGTTTACTTGATGCTAAAGAGAGAACACGAAAAGAGAGCATGAGCCTTTATGCCTTCCACCAGCCTAGTATCCTGTATTAACTAGCAAAAAGGATCAACTTGTCATGTTTGGCAAGTATTCATCCACAACTGGATTTAGTTCCATCCTGTACAGTGGCATGGCATGTTATTAATTATTACTAATAAAATACTGAGGAATTCTATAAAGTAGCAAAGGGTGTTCTGTCCTCCACATCATGATTACAAATGAAGTCAATGCATAGCTCAAGAGCCACTATTCAAAGCAGTCATAAAGCCATTTCCAGTGGTAAAATGAGACAGACACCTGAAAATGCTTAAGCAGTGCTGGAGTGCCTGACATACCAGCAATATTTGGGAGGACTGGGAAGAAGAAGAGACTGCAGACTTTTTCAGCTGTTTCCAATGAGAGAAGAAACAACTCCTGTTCATGTTAAAGGGATTAGAGTCAGAGTCCTGCAAACAGAGGTATACCACAAGCCACACAGAAATCAAATATGCTTTAAAGGTTCCATGTATAATAGGAGTAATGCAAATAACTTGATCAGGATAGACTTTACTGCATCAAATTTATTCATAGCCAGATCACAGCTCACAGCCTGTTACCAATGCTAGAAAGCAGCCTTGGCTAAGCCAAGGCCATTCCAGAGGAGTTTCACAGATGAGAAGATGCATTAAGGGATTTGACTTACAGAGATGATTTTAACATTTTGCTAATCTAAGTGGTACTGCATTTGACCCATGTTAGTACCTAAATGAATAAAGTTTAGAATAGGAAAAAGAAAACTAGATTGTTTTATCAGCTCACAAAGCCAAGCACCTCATGCCTATTAGCCCAAAATACATTTCATAATAAAGCCACACTCCGAGGAGAAACGGTGTTAAATGCTCTGGCAGGGGGATTGGACTAGATGATCTTTCGAGGTCCCTTCCAATCTCTAACATTCTGTGATTCTGTGTGATCTCACAATAGTTTGTGAAGCACAATGCCTGGTAGGAGGAAAGTTAGAAGTAGTGTACGACCTAATCACAAGAGGTCGAAATGGGAAAAGCCAGACATGTAACACATGCAGGAAAGAATGAAGTTGTCCAAAAGCACCAACTGTATCTCTCACTTTGTTCAAAGGCTCACAGGATTTGCCTGCTACAAAATAACCATACACTAAGGAAGGGCTTTGAAAAATGACAGGCAAAAGAGCATTCTAGCACTCAGACCCCCTTAGCAAACCATAAACACCAAAATCCAAAAAGCCTCCATCACCACATTCTTTACCAATTCACAGAGGCCAGCTACCAAGAGTTCATAAAGCACTCTGCATATCCTTCTTTGAGACCTTGGTTCACTAATGCTTTCACAACAGGAATATATCATACATTCTCCATCAATATGAAGCAATGTTAAAGCAAAAGAAGCTATGAAATACATCAAACCTCCAGCTAATTTCTACGGAGCTTTGCATTTCTGCTGATATTTCTGGTTTCCATTTCACTCCAGTCTTTCTCATATTATTTAAATCACTTATTTAATGAATTATATAGCACCTATATCCTTAACAGTCAGCTATCCTTCTCATATAGCCTTAAAAGGACTTGTTTAGGTTTGCAGGGTAAGGGGGAGGAGAGGGGGCTCCTTCTCAGTGTACTATGTCAAGGTTGTTGGAAGCCAGCAGATCCTGGCCTCCCGACCCGTTTTTAAATAGCGAATTATGAAAACAGTCCACACGTTGTTTCTCACTAAATTCAGTTTTATGATTCTACTTGCAGCAAGAGATAGAATCTGCATTTTGGTGAGAAACAGTACGTGAAGTATTCTATAATTTTCACTTTAAAAGGATATGAGAATCACTGGCTCCTTACAAACTTGACATATTCAGCGCACACACAGACAAAAATTTAAACAAGTCCTTTTAAGGCTGCATAGCTTCTGTCTTTTAAAAAAAAAAAAAAAAGAAAAAGAAAAAAAAAAACCCAACCCTCACACACATATTTACTGGACTGGGTTGCTAGAGCTTCCCAGGGCTCTTCTCTGTCCCTCTATGAGAATCAAACCATTCTCTGTTTCCATACACGTGGGGACAAAAATGCCATCTCATTCCTCACAAGAGGGGAAGGGATGCCCAAGTGACATTTCTTCCACTCAGCAGAAACCTTAAAACACATAAATAAATAAAAATTGATTTTAAAGTACCCTACAAATGGGAAAAAAAATGAAAGTGGGGAAAATGGTATTGGATTAAACCAATGTACTAAAACTGCAAGCTATTTTTTTGCCCCAGGGACACTAAAGCCCAATCTTCATTTTCCTAATGCACTTGACTACCAATCTTTGTTTGCTTAAGTTCTGCATTTCCTGCCTTCATGATATTAATGTACTTTAAAGCCCAGAAGACCAATTGGTACATCGGATTTTATGTCTTATAAAGTGATCTGCCCCCATAGTAAATACATTCCAGTCAATAAAAAAGTCTAGAGATGAAAATATCTTATAACTTTTCCAGGTTTTATGTCCTCCAGCACATTCTGTCTCCATGGATACTCAAGGCTCTATTTTTCATTTATTCAGAGTGGAATACGAGCCTTTGTACAGATACACACAATGCTAACAGTCCTTACACACAGAAAATACCACAAATTCCTTAATGCAAATCTTTTTAATCTAAAATAGTTCTTTTGTGAAAACCAATACTTCTTGTGGACTCCACAAGTCCTAGTCAGGACAGATATTTCCTATTCCAGACAACACTTCTGATGAGAGAACATGAGGAGAGGAAGGTGAGGCATTATCTGATGGAGAGGTTGTTTGAGAAACACCCTGCTTCCATAGCAGAAGCCTCCTAATTATTCATCAGAGTTTATTTAGATCTAGCTTATGATGCACTTGTTGTCATTGCTGTGTTTTAATGGAATGAATTCTCTTTCTTTTCTATTTATTCCCTTAAAAGAGTAATTGAGAAAAATCATACCCTTCTCATCTTCCCTTTTGATAGGCTAAGCAAAGTTATTCTCCTACAGTCCTCAAGACAACAGTCTATTTCCTTAAAAGTTTCCATACAATTCCTCCAGACATTAATTTCTTTTTCTTGAACATGGAGCACTGGTAATGTAATCAGATTCCCAGTGAAACTGTACCAGTGCTCTTTGCAATGGTATAAACACCTTCCTTTATCAAAAATCTAACACCTGATACATTATTCTACAAGGCTTGTGTTTAGAAAACTAAAAAGACAACACATATTTTTCAGAAATGCAACAGCTATCAAAGAGAATCACCAAATTACTCCAGCACAATCTGACTACGATACAATTATGCTTCATTTTTCTTGCATCTTCCATTCATCATTAGTCCTTGTCTTTTATAATGACTTCCTTGTTTTAAAGCCCCTCATACAATCAACATCAGAACAATCACTCTGTAGATGCTTAAGTCACGTTTTTGCTTCTTGACAGCAAGAAATATTTGTTATTCTCCAGTCATATGTGAGCAGCTTTGAAATGGCTCATCTATCAAAAATGTTTGACATCAGATTTTAAATTTCATGTGTCAGTCTCCTACAATATTTTGAGATGATGACACAGCCAATGCAATACTTGCAGAGAGAGTAACATATTTTACAAGAATAAAGCCAGAGGGAAGAAAACATACACAGGATTTCTGACCTTGTGGCATTCTTATGGTCATTTAGGCATGCTATCATACAGTTCTCAGGATCCAGGAAGATCAGATACTTAGGTTTTACTCATAAATAAGAGATTTCCTTTTTCAGACCCTCACTTTCACAAGTTATCTTGGTTGTAATACAGCACCTCCACTTTAATCACTGCTACTAAGAGTAGTGGTAATAAATAAATAAATAAATATCTAGTTGTGAATATCATATCTAGATAATTTTTAAGCTATACTACACCTTCAGTGCACTGTGGCTTCATTTTAGTCCTTGTTCTTATGTCTGAAGAACACCTTTTATTTGCATCAGTTTCCTCTGTAAAGAGCTTGGCTTGATTTTTGACAATTTTCACAGAAGCCTTTAACCTCCAAGCGACAGCTTTCTTTGCAGGATCTCTGTTTACCCTTTATTCTGAATGCTACATTTGCATTTCCAGTAAAACATGTTGTGTGGTTCAGACAGCTTGGGAACTTCGTTGGTTGGTTTGTTTTTAAAACTTATGTCTCCTTCGATCTCTTTAGTTTAGTTAATTCCTTTAATTTCTGATTGTATTTCATTCAGCTTCTTATTTGAAATTGATTAAGTGGTAAGCATTTGTTCCATGACTGTTTTAGTAGTCAGCTCTTCCACAAAGTCATTCATAGATACCAAAGCTAAGCCTGCAACAGTGATCTTTTCATTCAATAACCATTAGGAGAAGAAATATGTTGACTACTACATCCAGGAATATCCTTCCTATTAACAGTATCTTTGCCAAGAATTAAAAGTTTCCCATAGGCATTTATCTCCCAGTAGCATTTATTTCTCTAGCAACATCAAGGACTTCTAGACCAAAGCTGAACTTGGTATCTACAGCAAATTCAAAACACCAACCATCCCACCGCACTTCACATCTTAAACCTACCCAGGAGATGCCAAGCAGGACAAAGGGGACTGAATGGGTCTTTCTTCCACCCCATCAACCAGAAGGCTTCCAGGGCACCAAAAACTGGAATAACCTCACCACCTCCATGTCATTCTGGCACTGCATGAAGAAGATGGGAAGAATAACTAACGTTGCTTATTTCATTCAAAACTCACTCGGAATCCATTTTTAAAGTACTTCTACTAAGAGAAAAATTGAAAACTTCATAAACTTCACCAAGCTTTTTAAAACTTTTTAATATTGTGGGCCTATCCTGCCAAAAACACATCAGAGAATTACCCAATCTGACCTAACAGAAGATTTTTATCTACATCAGACAAATGCTTACAGATGGACAAGTTTGAAGATGATTTAATCTTGATTTGGCATTTCAGAAGCACTTCTCACCTTTGTAGTATAACAAAGGCAGCTTTAAGTAATTTGTATGCAGTTGTATTTAGTAAGACTTTACATGAGTCACTACTTCAAAATGCCTTATGCTGTCCTGAAAATCATATTGACACGTATTTCCTTTGAACATTTTGCTAAGTGCTACTAAAACTTTGCAGCTCTGGAAGAAAAGATGTAGGAGAGAGCTGGCACACTTACACTTTGAACAATAAGGCATACATAGATCTGTTCCTCTTCTTCCCCATCCAGATTCATGACATACAACTAAATAAATAAATAAATAATTGAATAAACCCCTTTACTTACATAATGTAATCCTTAAAATTTTACAAGTATAAATTACATTTCACTCAAAAAATGTAACGTGTCCTTGGTTAACACACACAGCACTAAGGGCCACTGCTTAGCACAAAGATAATTATTTTAAATCTTAAGTGCAGCCATGTAAGAGAAGAATAAAGCCAACATGAATGGAAAGTGTACGTAATTTTTAAAGTAACTCAGTTTGCAACAGATTTTCTTTAAACAGTATGTATTGCTCTGTGTCTTTTTAATCTTATATTTTCCATTTTCTCAAGTTAACAAAACAGAAAAAATAGCACTGGCAAAGCAAATGAATTAGGGAGAGAAAGGAGACTGAAGAAGGTCACATTATTTCTTGTAAGTTGCAGTCATCTTTGTCAAATACGGATGTTAGTTCCAGGCAGAAGTGCGATTTCCCATTGACAAGGTATCCATAACTATGATAAATGTAAAATTTGGAGGCTTCCTTCAAATTAAGCTATCCATACAAAAAATAATTATTGTCACAGTAGTAGTGGTGCAACCAAAAGGAATTTGTCCAGATGAGCAAAAGGCTTCCCCACAGTAATAAACATTTGCTTCACTTAGTTCGGTTTAATGTGGTAGGGAGGCACCTAAGAGCTTTTTCCACAATTGCTGCTCTGAGAGCCAGGAGTTTTTATAGGCCCTGGGCTGTGCCAGGGGTACTGGTGCAAGGATAAGTGGTGGGCTGCAGACTGGCTTCCAAATACAATGGCAGTGGGGTCTCCTCAGCTATATCCTTCTCTCTCATCAGTACTTTGTAATTTTCCTTCCTTTCTTATCCCACTTATCTATGGTTTGCTGTCTCCCTACTCCACCTCTCCCTCTTCTGTCCCCAAAACCAGGAGCCAAGCAAAACACACTTCAAGAGAAGGTCCAGCAGGGAGATGAGGTATGTGCTGAGCTTCCCTCTCCTCCTCTGCCTGTGAAGGCAGCAGATCCCAGTCTCTGAGGGGATGCTGCTTCTGAGGAACTGCTGTATAAAGCTGATTAGGGCATCTATTTAAAAGATGGGAAATACACACAAAAAAAAAAAAAATAAAAAGACATGAGTTGAAAAGGTCATCAAGGGCAGTATTCATCTAAATGAAGAACACTGCAATGTTGAAATCAACTGCTAAGCTCCAGCTCCATTTATAGTTGGGGTGGAGGAGAGATTGGGACAGAGGACATTTTCTCTTTGACTGCAGGCCATGATATGAGCTCCTGTCACCCTGCTCTCCCAAGCAGCCATTTGTTTCCACTGAATATGAAGTTCACACCTGAAGAAGGCACCAAGGGCAAAGGAGAGTTTCTAGGTATAGGCACATAATAAAGATGTCCATCACAGCAAAGAGCCAGCTCTCCTTCCTTAGCCAAAATAAAACGAAGGGGGAAAAACTTGGATAAATACCAGGGCAGCAGAAGTGCAGTTTAAGCTAAAAGCTCATGTTACCCCAACAATAAATTTAGGCCAATGTGAAAAAGATGGCTATCAGTCATGGAGCTCTGGAAGAGCCCTTCAGCTGGAGAACTGAACTGAAGAAAAAAATAATTCTGAGACACAGAGCCTGCCATGTTTATGTAGGGCAGGGGTGTCAAACTCATTTTCACCATGGGCCACATCAGCCTCACAGTTGCCTTCAAAGGGCCAAATGTAATTCTAGGACTGTATAAATGTAAATACTCCTGATGTAGGGGATTACACGTAGCTGCATACCACAGAAAGGGGCAGGGATCCACAGCCCAGGAGGTCTCCCATGTCTTACATTCCTAGATATTGGCCAAGTGGAATTTTGCTAAACTTTCCAAATGTTTTCCTTCCAAATAAATCACTTCCAAGCTTCATGCAAGTATGAAGAATTACAGGCTCAAAGACTGATTTTCTTAGAGAAAGTTACATCAAAACAGAACATACATGCTTCTTTGAAACCTTTGGGAAAAGAATCAGTCCCCTAATTTGCCAGACACGTGAGTAATAATTGCAATAGCTTGTTTCCAGAGCGCTTCTTCTGTTTGCTATTGCCATTCTTTCTGAAGAAGAAACACGTTCTCAGGGGAACAATAATTAATAGACTCAGTCAAGAGATCATTTCCTCCAGTCGCTCTGCAGTGTAAAATCACATCAGTCTCCAGGAAATAGAGTAAAGTGCGAGTGCTAAAAACATTCTAAGCCTAATACAAATGGGAGGATGATGTGTACTAAAGCAATGAGGGGCATGTGGACATTTAAAGGAGCTCAAGAAAGCTATTCTTTCTCTCCTTTTTTTTTTTTTCTTCATTGTACAATTTTCCTTGGTACTCAAGTTACACCTACACAGATTTACTAGGACTAGAAGTACTTGTTTCAGAGGTCATTTAGGAAGCAATTTAAATAGATTTAAGAGGGTAAAAACCTATGGGATGTGTAAGGGAGCCAGGAAACTACCAAAGACTCCTGACACAAGTATGAAACCACAGGACTAAGAAGTGGCCTGTAGGATCACCACAATCTCCCCCCAGCATAAAGTCAAAGAGCAGACACACTTCTGACCTTAAATCAGAAAAAAAGGTACACAAGCATCACAAGAAGTCAACAGAAAGCAAGCTGTCAAAACAATTATTCAACCTGAAAAACTTCTGGGTAAGTTTTTGTTTGGTTGGTTTTTTTATGCATTAGATCCAGCCTATATGCTGTAGAAGAGGCAGCCTTCTGCAAGCACAGCTGTGAGTAAAAGCCAAGTACATCAATGTTAATACCGTAAGTTCACCTATACATTCACCTTTACCTATACATAAATTTTGGCTCTTAATTTTTTCTCCAAGTCGGTATACTTTTCATTCCCCGAACTAATGCAATTACTTCTGCTGCTGTCAAAACTCAACTTTCTCTCTTTTCCTTCCTTCTTATTAATTAAAATTATTTTTGTTGAAGACAAAAGCTACCACTGAAAAGAGAAGGTTTTTAAGGAAAACTATTTCAGAGAAGTAATTGTCCAAAACTCACAGGTGAGGTCTTAGTGCCATCAACACTGAAAATCCCACAACAATCCATAGTCACAACTAGGTATTACACCAGCAAATCTAATCCTGCATGAGAACACGTCATGCTGCTTTCTTTTATAAAGGATACAAGAAACACCTGTACTCACAGAGAAAACATTTCAAAATAGACAATTGATCTTGGTCTCAGCAATGTAACTTAAGCATCTTCGAGCAAGAGAGAAAGGGTTTTCTGTGACACCCTCCAGAGGCTGGCCAGCAAAGCCTGCTCACTCTCTCGTGCGGTGGCAATGCCCATGACACTTGTTAAAGACCAATCATAATGTGGTGATTGGGTAATCCTGTGGATAACCTCAAGTGAAATACTTCCAGCAGAGAAGAAATATAAGAACAGTATATACAAACGTAGCATTAAAATGCACACAAATATGTAACTGATACATTGTAATAAATATACACAAGAGAAAGATGTAAAGCAGACATGCTTGTGATTACAAGGGACTCTTTTCCTAAAGAAACATCTTCTTTTGAGCAGTGCTCTTTGCTAACAAGGTGCGAAAGTAGGTCTACATCCTGGCCTGGCCTTCACTTACCTGACTGTGTTGGCAGGGTCATTTATAAGCCAGAAAAATCTACATAAACATGTAACTCAATTTTCAAGTGTTGCTCTTCAGCAATGGTGAGCAAAGCTGCAGCCAAAGTGTTTGGGAACTGACAGTCTCCAGGACTAATGAAAATCCATCCCCTGGTAATTACTTGAGAAGACTCAGGATTCATCAAACATAAGAGGATGGGATTTTTTTTAGCTCTTTTTTGAGTTTCAGCATGATTTCTATACAAAAAACTCTTTTATTACACTCAGAGCATACAACAAAGACTGGCAGGTCCAAGAGGCTAGGGTCTTGCCATAACTGGAAAGGAAAGAGCTCAGGAAGACAGCCAGCTAAGACCGCATCTATACTGCCCGCTCAAATATCCTGTTACCCCTTTCCTCTTTTGAAACAAATGAGGGCATCCCTATATCTTATGGTTGCTCAAAACAGGTCAATGCAGGAGGGCGGGAATGGTCCTGACCTTCAGTGTTCACTATATTTGCTTATTTATAACCATCACTGAGGTTGACAGCACTGCACATAGGGCTGTAACCATCTGAACTGCATGCAGTACAACACGGACAAAGATGACAATCTCAAACACAAAGCAACCTCATAATAAGGCATAACTGTGATGGGTGACAGGGAATATACAGCCATTTGTTTTCCCACTTCTGCTTTCAGCAGAGAAGCCTTTAGAAGATTCAAAGAAAGCTCACGTAAAAGGATCTCATTTGCCTGATCAATGCGATCAAAAAGACCTGTTTCTTTGTCTACCTACTTGGAGCCAGATTGAGGAATCATGTTTAAGAGTTAAATATTTGTCTAAATACCTAAATACGCACTGTGATGAGTCAAGAGTATGTATTGTTGCCTTACTCCAGTCACCCTGTTTAAGTTGCATTCAAGCTTGCTTTAAAATGGATCCACAAAGATAGCTAGAGTCCAGGTCAAGAGGAATTAAACAATAGGAATCGCAAGACACATTAATTCCTCAAGGTAACTCCATTAACTGCAGATACTTATCCCAGAATAAACGTGACCTCCCATTTTCCCCCTTGCTTTTGCATTCTTAATAAATACCAATTCTACTGAGTTAAGAGAAAAAATGCACAGTACTATCACTCAGACAAAAAAAAAGGCCAGAAAAAAGCAAGATGAATCACCAAGAACATGACGTTATTTGCGAAAACCAAGGACATACACACTCCCAACACTATTACCTCTGAATGCCCCAAAATGCATTAAACACTTTACAGAACAAGCTACATACAAGCTCTGCACCTATCAGTTTATAAATTTGATTCCATTAAAACTATGGAACTTACATGCTCAGAAAAGTGAAGGGGCAACATAAAAGTTACCTTATGGATCTGGCACGGTTGCTCAAACAGGGTATGCTCCGTTTCTGATTTGTAGTTAATCAAAATAGTTCTACGATTACAAGGTATGTTTCAGATCACCACTTTGCTTTCAGATGTTCAACACCACATGTTTGTAACATATCTTTTGAAGCAAGAAACACATATTTCTAATGCTAGCATGCCTAGTACAGAATACACCAATGTACCATTTCATACAAAAATAACTTCAAAGTTTTGCAGGACACATTGTCAATGATTTTAAAGGAACTGTATAGGACATGACTCTTTAATGAAATCAAGAACAGAAATAGGATTTTTTTTTTTTTCTGATCACACGAGAATTACTGGATTCCTGAAAACTACTGATAAGAGCTGTTTGATAAATCCCATGTTTTCATCTGCAATTATCATATAGGACATAACAACAGTATACAAGGCATTCAAGGGCAGGAAAAAGACCAATTATTCCACAATTTGAGTTTTCATTATGAGGTATAAGTTATTTGCTAGACAGCTTGGGGGGAAAAAAAACAAACAAACATACATAAACAAAACACCACAATACCAAAACATAAACCACGAATTTAAAAACCCCTCCAGCTTCCACAGAATCTAAAACAAACCTCAGAGGTACAAGTTAACCCAATAATAACCCAAAGATGATTCAGATGCCTGCATGGAGGAGAGAGACCACTTTGGTTTTCATTTGGTTTTGTTCCTTTTTTTTTGTGCTGGGGAGCAGAAGGGGGCACATGGGGCTACACACACTGAATGATGCAGCAGAAAAGAGGCCATGTATAAATGGAAACACAGAGAAGGAAAGGATAAACACTTATTTTAAATAATGACCAAGTAAATAATTCTGGAAACACTGAAACTGTCCTAACCCTTGTTAAGGAGTCACGTAAATGTTGGGACTGAAATGACTGAAATCTGCTTTCAGCGAAGGTGGAGTCTGTTTGGCCGCAGACTTCAGTGTAAGCAAAGTTGCAGCATTTCAAGAAAACTTTAGACAGTGTTTGCAATACATAGTAGAAACAAAACATTAATCTGTGTAAAATGAAAACTTGATTTAGCCTGGCCTAGTGCCCTTAAGAGAGGAACAGTGTTAGATGGATCAGGCTAGAGACCAAACATCTAAGTGTCCCCAACACAAGACTAACTCACACAATGCAATGACAATTCCTGTAGGACAAAGGGAAAAACAAAGAGGGAATCATTTTAACATCAATCTTTGACATCTTTGCAGGTGAAGCCCTCCAGCACAAGTTAATTTGAAGGGTTCAAACCAAAGCCCCACCTTGCAAAATGGCGTCAGCCAAATTAAAGGAAATATAATTAACAAAGGAGAACAGCATTAAGATGTCAGTTCTAACAAATGTACCTTGGAGAACAAGTCTTAGCAAATTAAATATGAGTACACACACACAACTTGGGAGAAGTGGAAAACCCTGCTTTTTTCCTGTGAATTTTAGTGAAACGGATGTTCTAATTTGGAAAACCTCACACACTAAAGTAAATAATTACCAATAGTGGATTGGTGTTAAAATGAATATAATGCAAAGATGTTGTGAAGACCAAAAAACTGATTCAAAAGTGTAAATACTCCACCAGAAACAATAGAGGAACAGTTGCACTGACAGTACGCTCTGCACAGAGTTTTTATGAAATTGTTGCGTATGACCTACAGAGCATCTATAACTCACAGTGGGTCATTTTCTCATTTTCTTGCAAGAGACAGAATTTAAGAGAATTTAAAAAAAAAAAAAAACACAAACAAAAAAACCTGTCCTCAGAAACATGCTACTAAAGGAAAGGAGTTCAACATTTCTTCTTCAGTTGGAATTCCTTTTTTCAGGCATGGATTCTACATAAAGGGCAAGTGATTTAAACAACTGGTACAAAATAAGCCAAAAGAAAGATATAAGTCAACTCTGGTTAATGTTACGTGACAGTTAAGGTAACAGGTACTGTATTTATAGTAATTGATGATAACTCTAAGGGCTTCCTGGCAGTACCATTTCCTGTCAAACACTTCAGGGTTTTGTTCAGAGACAGAAGGGAATTAAAAAAAATCCAAAAAACAAACAAACAAAACTACAAAACAACAACAACACAACAAGAACCAAACAAAACCCCACAACACAGCAGCTTTCTACTCATCAGATATTCTGCTCTTTATATGCGTTTCAATTACTCTCTATTTGCTCCAGGGACAGAAACACTGCCCTTCACCTTTTTCAGTCCCGCATTTTCAGATCTGCAGAGACAAAAAGGTTTGCAATTGCATTAAAGGAGTTTTGCTGCACAGTAACAATTACTGAGTATTTTGTACTGGCAACACCACATGAGAAAGAATTAAAAAAAACAAACAAACAAACAAACAAACATAAAAAACCCACAGCCCAAGGCTTCAGCATGCTAAATGCACAGGACTGTCCCCATCTAACAAAGGCATCTTTTCAAGTTCACCTGTGTAGACCTATAAGTCACTGAAAGACAATTAATTTGAGCACCAAGTGTCATTCTGTTCCCATCACTTCACAGAAGATGTATGAATTCTACTATGGCGTATTTAGAGGCACAAAAATAGGTCTTGCTTACCTGGTCTAGAGAAAGTCTGCACTAATGCAAATGACTTTAAGCAGCTGACAGAAACACATAAATGAAAAGTGGCACGAAAGCATGTGACACAGACTATGAGAAAACCCAAATTCATTCCACTGCAGGAATAGCTACAATCTTGACTCCTGTTCAGTCTAACTTACAGTCTAGTAGGCACACTTTATAATTTATAGCCAGAAAAAAAAAAATATGGTTCTGTTCACCACCACTGGCAACAAACACACCCTGCAAATTCATGTAAAAAAGACTCCATAAATGTAGACTTCCAAATATCTCATATCGAGGAATGCTTTCAATGACTACAGCCTATCAAATAATTAAAGAATTGCAAGGACCACTTCTGAGGCAATGAATTGCCTGTTCTGGGACAACTCTTCTCCATTAGAGAACTCACAGCAGGGAGAATTCTCCTGCCCCCCCCCCCCCCCCCCCCCCAAATTAGCCAGAAGGTAAATCATCAACTGATCGACAACCAGAATGGACAACAGCTTCTTTTCTGCAAATAAATGTAAGGAACTCACACTCTACTTGTTAAACTTAGTAACAAAAACATTTGACAGAGTAATGTTCAATTGTGGAGAGGACTGAATAGTTGGCTCTTTTTTCACTCTTTTTCTCCTCTGTGATTCTGATGGAGATTAATTCTGCCTTGTTGCAACACTTATATCATCTTAAATTCCCATAAATACAGAATTCAACATTATGTCATATGGGCTGTGCAGTCACGCATGGAAAATCCTGGCTAAAATGCAGATGCATTCTGGAAGTAGACAGGTACAGCAGCAACACATTTCTCAACTTTGCATTTAATTAGTCTGTTTTCCTGTGGCCTTAAACTGAATTTCAGATTTACATCAATCTAAATAAGACCTCTTGAATACATTTCAGGACAAGGACATACAAAAATAAAATACATAAATATTTATAGAGGAATTCATATTGATGCTGCTCATTAACACCGAAAACAAAGCTCATCACCAGCAACCTGATTTCTTGCAACCTGAACATCCAACTGTGGGCTCACCAGCCACATGAAAACAAAGCAGCCCAGCACAATGCATCCAGCAAAATCCCTGTCTGGAAGAAAAAACTACGTGCCCTGAGGCTCAACAAATGGAGCAGGAGCTCACTTTCTCTTGAAAAAGAGGGATTACAAATCCTCTCTGGAAAACCTGGTGGTTTTAAATCCCAAACTGCCAGGCCATGCTGAGAAGAGGATTGGTCCATGGTCTTACATGACGTTGCATGGGAGCAGGTGAAACCTTCTGCTGTTTGCTCCTGGATGGTTTAGGTTTCTGGTACATCACATGCAAGCAGAAGCAAGAGATGCCATACTCAGCTGTGAGGTGGTGCTACACCTCTACTATCAGCCACTCAGTGTCCCTCTAACATGCTCCAGATGCGCAGCACCACAGCAATTCAGCTCAAGGGTGACAAGGACACAGGTCAGCAGCTCCCTACTAGAAAGGGTCACCTCTGATTCCTGAGCTGAACAGAAGCGTTAAGATGCACTGCCTGTCACCCAAATGATGCTGACAGCTACGCAGGTGTAGGTCAGACATAGCTCCAGTGAAAATATGCCATTGAGATATGTACATCTTCTCAAGACCTGAACATCTCACATCCCTAAGACCTAAACGTCTCACACCCCTCACTAGAGAGATAGCTCCTGAGGTTCACACTTTGCATACAGGTTGAAACAAAAAGGGTGAGTGCCACGAGGATGGAGCCAGGCTCTTCTCGGTGGCAAACAGTGATAGGACAAGGGGTAATGGGATCAAGCTGGAACACAAGAGGTTCCACTTAAATTTGAGAAAAAACTTCTCAGTGAGGGTGACAGAGCACTGGAACAGGCTGCCCAGGGGGGTTGTGGAGTCTCCTTCGCTGGAGACATTCAAAACCCGGCTGGACATGTTCCTGTGCGACCTCACCTCGGCGTTCCTGCTCCAGCAGGGGGATTGGACTAGATGATCTTCTGAGGTCCCTTCCAATCCCAAACATACTGTGATACTGTGAACCCCTCATGTCATTGCTCCTACCCCTACCTTTGCAAGACACTGCGGGCAGCACAAGTAGTAAAAGATTCAGCAGCTGCAACTCTGAAAGACATCCACCCTCCACTAAAAAGCCAAGTCATGCTCTTTCTCTCCTACCACCTGTTTCTATCATTTGTCCAGATGTGTTCAGATGCAGGAATGGGCTCTGAACCCAAGTACAAAAGCACTTACAAGTCAAGACCACAGAAGCAGGCATCTGGGAGAGGAAACAACCAGCTAATCAGGGGTTTCCCCAATTACTCAGAGATCTCTGCTTGCATACTAACAAAATCTCCGACATTCTGCCACAAGTTCCTCAGTACCATACTCTGCACCAAAATAAACTACTCAGTTGCTTTTACCTACGATAACTTTATGGAAATGGAGAATATTTCCAACATTCAATACATGCAGCTACAAAAGCTGACACTGAAGGGGTAGATAATCACAGTATGCAAATATTAATGACAGTCTGTAATGATATAGCACATGAACAATTTACCACAGAGAAAAAAAAAAAAGAAACATTTAAGGCCACAGCACCAATTAAAGGATGTTTTGCCCAAAGGGTCACTGGAACGCGAGACAATTTGCCAAGAGAAACAGAGGGTGTGGCCTCTGCACAAAGCTGGACTCCACATCTGCTTCAAGAGCCGGGATGTATTTCAGCAAGAACAGGACCAGGCTGCAAGTACCTATGGTTTCCTTCCTACACAATTTGTTTAGGAGGTTGGGTTTGGTTTTCATAAAGATAGCACTGTATACTATGCTCATTGAAGACCCCACCTGGAAAATATAGATGTATTTCCAAGTTTTTAAGTAAGGTTAAATTCATCTATCAAACAATGATCTTCAGATTCTTTTCCACAGCTTGTGTTTTAACAAAGTGCTTTGCAAGCCTCAGAATATTTACTAATAGGACCAGACTGGAAAAAATACAGTAATCTGCTCAAATGAGAATTTCAGCCTGCCAGGATACTGAATCCATATGCCAAGTCACGTACAGATGAGCATAACAGGAGCTTTTACAAACTAATAGGCAAAAGGAAAAAATAATCAACATTAAACACCATCTAATTCAGGTCTCTAAATCAAACCTGACATCCCAGACAATGCGATCAATTTTCTAAATACGTAAACCTTTGCAAATATTACACCCTTATCAACACCTCAAGAAAATAACTGCAAGTTTCAAGACATACAGACACTCAGGCCAAAGTTTGAGTGCTACACAGCAGGCACCTATAGATATACTTAGTCATTCAAGATGCTTGATTTCAAAAAACTTGATCATCTACAGTAAACAAGAATAGTGAAGACTGGCTATGATCTAGTGGAATTACACAGCACAGCAGCAGTCATAAAATCATAGGATCATCTACCTTCATGGCAGCATAGCAAAGGCAACTGATAATCAGATTCAGATAAAGTAAGGCACAAAGATATATAGATAGATATATATATATGTTATTTGAAAATAAACAACTCAGTTATTTGATGAAATATCAAATGTTCAGTATAATTTCCAAAGATTCATTGACCTGCTTCAAAAATGTAAAGCATTCAAGAATGAAGTAACAGCTGACTTTCTTACAGATAGTTACAATCAGCACTTATATCTGAGGGCACTGTAGCCTGAATAAACTCAAACTTCACTTACAGTTCCTTTAGCAACTGAACAATACTGCTGTCTATTTAAGTACTTCTATAATATTAAATTCCCCATTAGCAATTCCTAACAGTTTTCTTTATTTACTAGAGGATATATTCAGGAAATCCTTTTAACTGTGCACTGTTGATAACACTTAGATAGCACTCATTAGAAAGAAAAACATTACTTACTTTTCCTTTTGAGTCAGTCATGCCTGATAAGACTCAGGCATCTCTCAGGAGAGCATTAAGATCAGACACCCCTTTAAATAAACCAAATGTGAACCATGTGGATTCATCAGCCAAGGCTTGCTACAGAAAGGTTGTCAGATACCTTTTCTAAGCAGTACAATGCATGCACACCTCCTTTATTCCCTAGACAAGAAAAAGCCATTTCACTGCACAGAATGAAATGGCTTTCTATATTCTCAAATATAGAGAGGCAGGAATAGTGTGAAATTTGAACTCTGAATACATCTTTTCCAAGCCACTGAGAGTTCAGGTCTATTTTTGCTGCAGGTACAGGTATTCCATTAGAACGAGAGCCACAAACCGCCCTTGCATAGGTGTACTACTTGGTGAACAACAGATGCACTAAAATAGATGAAAGAAGTTCAAAAGTGTTCAAAGGACCCTGTAAGCATGTGATGTAAAAGAGACTGTTCATTAGGTTTTACTTTTATTTGGAAATTTGAATCTGAATAAATAAGTTTTGAAGAGCTGCGGCCAGCAAAAATAGTAGGTTTGTGTCAACAGAAACCAGTATCGCAAGCAAGTCACCTCCTTCTTCACAGTACCATACGAAGACACTGGGGTATAAAAGATAACTGATTAGCAACTGAAGATAAACAAAAGCAGAACCAACTACCTAAATAGATCTGTGACCTCAATCATCTTCTATTTACACGTCTTCACTCTTCAGGCTGAAAAAAAATATAAAAATCCACTCGCAAATTCAGAAAAAGTTTCTGGAAAACAGAAATTATATACAAACCATCAGTCTGTGAGGGGAATATCAACTACATGGAGACCAACAATTTTCCATAAGGGTAGTTCTGTATCACACCACCTTCACATCTGAACGTCTTCTAAAGGTTAGCATGTGTTTCCACATGCCAGTTCTTTTAGTAACATAGGCATTTATGCAGAAAAAAAAATAACTTTTAAAAGACTGAACAAGTGCTCTGCTCAAAAAAGATATCAACAAAAAAGGACATGACTGAGGCCAAAATCCTCAGTTCTCATCTTGCCCTCGATCTGCATGGCTGGCCCTCCTTCTGGGCACAGGTTACTGACTTCGGCCATGCGCGACCTTGCTGCTCAGGCAGACGTCTCAGCAACGTGAGCACAAAACCTCATCCATCCAGCAGCTTTACAAAGGACTGTTGCTGATTGATTAAATCCCCTCTTGGAGAAGTGCAATCAACATAAATTGTACCAGGGAAGCACACCCTGTATCAGAGCTGAATGGCTGTGTCTCTCTGAATAATACCACTGAAGCTCCACTCACATGGAGTTTTATTAAACAGCATCTTTGTAAGTACTGTTACAAGAACTGTAATTGCACTGCAGCAATAGATTATACTATGTAAAGACAGGCAAAGAAATAAAATTAAAAGGAAGATTTACCTCCTGCCATCTATACACATGGCAGCCACTTTCTCCATACTTCAGGCCATATCTATTCCTGGCCAGTATCTGGGGGTAAACTAAGATGACCACATCAGCGTGACTCTGCACCTAGCAAGCCTTGCCAAACCCAAGCTGCATCTGTCCCCATCTTCTGTACACGAGAGAAAGGACATTAGTACCTGTATGTGTGTGTGGAGAGCCCTAGGAATACATTAAGAGTTCAAGCACTGTAAGAAATATGACCTGATCTGAATTGAAACCTACTTCCTGTAACTTTTTAAAACCCTGTGACACACACAAGAGCTCTTTGCATCCTCTCTTTCTCATCCTGGCTTTGCGGCATTAACTCACGGCCGCTTTGTACAGTGGATAAAAGCCGGCTGGACACACTTCAGATTCCATCAATACCAATCAAAGCCTGGCCTTGGTGTTCACTATTGAGCGACAAATAGTGCTCGTTTCCTATATTTATATATGCTCTTTAGAGATTAGCAATAAATGCACTTTCAAATGTTGCAAAAGTATAAGCATGAATCATCGCCAGCACTGGGAATTCCACTGAAATGAAGAATGAAGGATTCAGCTCAACGGTGATCAGAAATCATATTCCTTTAGCAAGATGTCCAACACACATGAGATCAGCATAATCCTCTGATGAATAAAATCCAAGAGTCGGATGCCAGAAATTTGACATTTAATCATTCCTCTACTGCTAACTGTTTCTCCTGTAACTTGCTTATCTGATCAAGTTGGAAGTATTCTTCACAATTTTCTAATTAGAAAACACCTACAGAGTGACTTGATTTTTTTTAACTAGTTAACTCTGCGTTTGAGTACTTGGCACATGAGAAAACATGCAGCTATCTCCTACAGAGCAGAGATGTTCACTTTACAGAGCTTGGTGGGCAAAAACTTAAGCTGATGTCGAGTACAGCCTGAATCCCACAACCCGTCCTTCATCTCACCAAACCTGATGCAAATGTACATTATGGTTGATCTGGGTATGCACCAGTCTGCTCTGCTCCTGCACTGCTCCTTCCTGGCAAGCCCCTCGGGAAGAGAGAGAAACCAGAAAAACAGTCTAGGTGAAAGCCGTAGCTATAGTTATTAGTTCTGCAAGATAAATTACTTGTAGGATTTACTACAGTTGCTATAATAAATTTGGACTGCTTGCAGCACATAATTTTGTTGTTAAAAAATCTGTGAGATACTGAAGGCTCAAGTCATCAGACAGCACGTCTTGAAAGCAGAAAGGCAAACAACTCTTCAAAACTGGATTCTTGCAAAACGCAAGCAAGGCCACAGAAGGATGTCAGTGCTTGGGTCCTCCTCACAAAGAGATTTTTACAGTCCTAGCTTACAGTTTTACAGTGTCACCACCAATCTAGCTATTCAACTTTGAATTATTCTGTAATCTAGTTTTGTTAAGAGTAGCAATTAGCATTAATACAACTAGAATACTGAAGGAAAATGTCCATTATCCTCTTTTTAATTCCCTCTGTGCTCCAGAAGGCATTCTGCAGTTCACTAGTGTCCTAGATGCCCTTGCAAACTGTTTCTTTTATTTCCTCCAACCTTCCCTGCCCACTGAAGGATTTAAGAC
The DNA here is from genome assembly GCF_963082525.1 of Nesoenas mayeri. Classification (NCBI taxonomy): domain Eukaryota; kingdom Metazoa; phylum Chordata; class Aves; order Columbiformes; family Columbidae; genus Nesoenas; species Nesoenas mayeri. Next base: position 103,096,483 of record NC_137541.1, read on the forward strand.
GGTAAGAGTAAGCATCATGTCTGCTCACCCCACCAGCAAAGTGTCAGCTGGACACAGGCTGAGCCAACACACAAGACAATGTCCAAAATACTGCTGGAGGCAGGGAAAAAAACCCCTTCTTTTCCCAAAATACTCTCTGACATCTGAATTGGATGTGACCTCAGTACCAGTGACAGATTCAGAGGCTTAAACCAACTCATATTTGTGTCCTCCAGGGACCCACATATTCCCTCCACTCCAGCTGCTAGAACTCCCAGTTTTTGGCCCAAAGGAAGAGTCTCACATCTTCATGGCCATCAGGTCATGGCAGGCACTTCCAAATCCGAGCTCCTCCCAATTTTTCCTATTCCCTGGTTAAAGACAGCCAGAGTTTCCTCATCAGGGAAAACATCCTTTCCCTTCAGGGAAACCCCTTCTGGTAAATGTTTCAAGACAGAACAAGATTAAAGATGTTACACCAAGATTAAAAGGGTTGAATCCAATCCAGATCATGCTTCAAGCTTCCTGCTTCAGACCACTGAGGGACCAGTTGGTTGTGCAACACCTGAGGTTGTTTTGAGTCTTTTCTTAATACATGTGTAAAAAACTACATTTCAAGTTACCAATGGATCTCTTAAAGTAAAGTATTATGTTGCTTTCCAATGTTTTAGCCAAAAATACATGAAGAGGCTTTTAATTCCCCCTGTTACTGCTGCTAAGATTAAAAAAAAGGAAAAAAATTAGGAACCAACAGGAAGAAACCCCAAGTCAGGAAGGTGACCATCCCTCTTAATGAAATAATTTGAAAAGTGTTCCTGGAACATTTGGAGATCTTAGTATCAATTATAAACATCACAATGCCAAAAATAGCTTGTAAATCAGAGTGAATTCAGCAGGATGATTAGTGGGCAGGTAAAACTAACCTACAACTAGAAATTAAAGGCTACAGCTTGGCCAGGCAACATACCGAGAGGATATTACTTAACTTCCTACAAGTCTTCATTAAAATACTATCTAGATACAAATATCAGAAAGGGAGAAGGTCTCTGGGCTGGTAGAAAGATATTAATATGGAAAAAAAATTGTTTCTGTGACTCAATGCAAGTGTAACCCTCTTTTTTCCTCCCCCCCTCCCCCTTTTTTTTTTACCTACTCCCATTTAGTAAGCTATTTTTGTTTGTTTTCAGCTAGCTGATTTCTTTTAACTTATTTCTCACTGAAAAAAAAATGTTTCAGCTGGTTAAAATTACCTCTCTGTCTGCTAGAACTTTCTGGTTAGTCAGCACCAATGCTGAGTTCAAAGTGTAATTATGACATAATTATCAGTCGTCCCGCTCATACTTACTATACTCTGGATCAAATGCGCTATAGGTTATGTGATCATTCCCACAGAGATTACACTCGAATTAAAGTCTTTGTTCATATAAAGTATGCTTGCAAATACACTATGGAATTTCAGAATTGCAACGGCATGTATGGGTATTTATGGCTACATTGTCATGTTGCACCAGCAGTAGCACATTTTCGAGGGAAGGAGCTGGTACAGAAGACCTAATATCCAAACCATATGAATTTCAGACATTTACACTCAAGTTTACTCTAGCTTGGTCCCAAGGCTCAAATACCCTCCAGGCACTGGACAGCACCAGAAGCACATTTGCCAATTCAGCATCACCTGCACAAACACCAGCTCCCATGCTCCAGGACTACTCAGAGACATGAACCAAGCCACACCAGCCGGGTAAGTCAGGAGATTTCCTTCAAAAGCACGCTACTGACCTTAACCAAGGTGCTTCCTTATGCACTTCTATGAAAATCATGAAACTTTAATAATCAGTCCTGAAAAGCAGAAAAACCTACCACAGAAATCACTATAATTTCTTCTGCCAATAAATTAATTGCTGTTAAATACTATAACACTGTACAATTTTGAGCTCATAGTTATCAACACAATCTAAGAACTTGATTTGTATTTCCACCACAAAATTATTCAAAGCTAACGAGAATGGTACTAAGTTCCATTTAAGCAGTAATTACTAAGGCCTCAATCCAACAAAGCTCTGAAGTCTTAGCTTACCTTCAGGTCAACAAGCATTTGTTTTCAGTTAGGCTATTCATAGTCTTCACATTAAGCATTTGCATGGATAATGCACAGCATCCAGATCCATATTCTCTAACCAGTAACATCATCTGCAAAAGTCACCTCCTAGATGTTACTATGTGTTGTTACATTGTTGTTGAAATAGTTCTTAAAATAGCCACAAATTATTTTAAAGTACTACTGTTAAGTGCATGGTTTCCTCTTTGCTGCAATATACAGTAATCAAAGAACAGTGGTTTTGCAACACTGGTACTGGCCATCTCTGGTGGCTGGCCAGCCTGCATTTTTCTTTACATGCCTGCTGACCTGAACTTAATGCAAACTCTGCTGCTGGCTGTGGGCAAGAAAATGGACTGATACCCAACTGACAGAAACAATAACGTGTTTGTAATTAGCAGTTAATGGTAGACTGACAAGCACAATCACAGGAAGTAATAAAAGTTTCATGGAGCCAGCATGTGACGTGACTGTCACTGGTCTCCTATGTGTCTAAATATGAACTGGGCAATTACCCTATTAAAAGAAGAGATTCCAGTTCTCTTGATGCACGATAATTAATTTTCTGGAGAAACCACCATTGCTACTCATACATGATACAGAAATTGCTTCTATATGAAGGTTTTAGACAATGTGCCATTGCCTCTAAAAGGTATAGTGTTCCTTTAGCAGCTGAGTGTACTAATACCTGCAGCTGAGTGGGTATGGAAGTATTTACAAAGACAGACATTATCACCCCCAAAAACCAAACAGCTTCTTCTACTCTAAACTGTTCACAAAAGATTTTTTAAAAAGCATACAATATAATGGGCAACATTGAAGGAATCAAAGCAAACTGAGTGAGAAAAGCACATTACAGTGTATTCCATAGGTGATAACGCTTATTAACCCTCTCTTGCAGTGCCGGCACCCCTACTCACCAGGACCAGAAAAGCAAAGTCTGCCCTGACTGACAACTCCCACCTAACTTCATCAACAGTAATAAAATTATTCATTATTTACACGAGTGTAAACGAGAGCAGCATCAGACCTCGCATGCTACTACTCGTGCTAACATTTATTTATGACTTCAGAAGAGGACCCAGCTGGTTGTTTTTATGCGGCTTTTTTTTTTCTGCCGGAGCAACCGAGAAAATGCTCCTAATAAGGCTAGTCGAAAGGAAGTGGCTTCTCAACAGCACAACCTCTTGTGAAGGAAATAATGAAATAATGATGTTATTATCTCAAATGCGGCGGGAGCGGTGCCGGAACCAGTTACCGAGAGCACTTCTGGTGCCGGGGGCTCACCTCGTCAGTCCGTTTGAGAGCAAAAGGCCAAACGTGCGGGGTGGCGCTGGACGAGGCTCCCGGGACTCCTCCAAAGCGCCCCAGCTCCTCCAGCCGCTTCCCGGGGAGGAGCGGCACCGCCACAGCTTCTGTTGGATCCCACGGCTGGGATCTCACCGCGCTCCTTTTTTTTATTAATATTTAAAAGATACTTTCACGTCAGCTCCAGCGAAGCGCGAAACTCCCACATGGGAAAGGGAGGGAGGGGAAGGAAGGAAGCCGCTGGCTCAGTGGGGCGCGGGGTCCCCACCGGGACAGGACGGACACCGGCCTCCCCCAAACCCGCTGTTCACGCCCAGCGATGCCGTGGGGCGTCTTCCACGCACACAGACAGACAGACGGACGCACCCACCCCACAGCACACGTGGTCACACCGTCCCCCGAGTCCGCGTCTGAGGCAGCTCTGCGGCCGCGGAGCCCCTTCGCGCACTCACCGCGTAGCGCAGCGCCGGCTTCTCGCTAAACACCGAGTCCCCCATGGGCGCGGACGGAGGGGCCGCTCCTTTCACACAGCGGCGGCGACTGCAACGGCGTTGGGCGCTGCTCTGCCCTCAGACGGCGGCAGCGGCGGCAGACGCGGGGCTCCCGCCCGGCAAGCTCCTGCCGCGTCCCCCGGCGCCGCTCCTCGCAACTTTAGCCTCCGCCCCGCCGCGGGAGCCAGCAGCCCCTCGGCGGAGCCGCAGGAGAAGGAGGACGAGACTCCGCCGTGCACGCTGGAGGGGCGGCGGTTTCAGTCCTCCCGCCCAGCGCCGGTGACTCCCCCGCGGCGGGGCCGCTCTCCCGCCCGCCTCCCTGCGCTGCGATCAACCCGGCCGCACCTGTGGACCGGCACGCTGTGCGGGGCGGGGCGGCGCGGCGCGGCGGAGGGAGCCCTCCCTGCGGGGAGGGGGGACGATGCGGGATGGGGCTCCCGGATCGCTGACGGGAGGAGAGGGCAGCGCTGGCGGGGGGCGGCTCTGTGCCCGGCTCGGGCCCTCCCCGATGCCCGCTCACGGCCCGCCAGAGGGTTCCGGGCGAGGTGCCCCGTGGAGGCGCTGCCCCAAGTCCCCGACCGCCCTGAAGCGGCGGCTGCAGCGTTTCTCACCCTCCCCCGGCAAAGCATCCGAGCAGCCTGCGTCGGCACCTCAGAGCACCTGGAGCTTGGCGGCCCCGGTCCTGCAAACGAGGGACCTAAAGGTTAAGGAGAGAGGAACGAATAAAACTAACTTTCTAAATCACGTTTTCACAAATGCTATATTTAGGAGGGCTGGCTCATGATCCTTGAACACGTAGGGTTTGAAAAATGAAACACTATTTCATGACCTCTTTGTTATTTTATAAATGTGTATTTACACAAAACTCTAGAAGGCAAAACAAATTCTGAAGGAAAATTGCATTCTGCTGTGTTATAATTAGTAGTGACTTTTGTGTGACTTGCCTAGGGAGACTATGGCATCTCCATCAATTGAAGTGTTTAAAAATGCATAAACTTCCCTCAGTTAGGCATGACCCCAGCAGAGTGAGGCTAGGGACAGGCTAGATTATTTCCTTAGCCCCCTTCCATCTTTTAAATAATTTTTCAGCGCTTTGCACAAATCTTCATTAGCACAGTAACTCCTCCAGTTACTCTCAGTTGGTCTCCAAGGAAGTGGTCTTATTCTAGTGCTGCATAACGTATATGAAATTAATGAGTTTCACTGTTTCTGACCCATAATCTAGGCAAATGTGTCACCACCACACTGCATTCTCTACAAACAAAGATAACAGTTCTTCCAGAGAAAAAGAAAAGGTATTTTAAAAGTACGGTAACACAAAATACATGCTGGAAAGCTAAATGGGTTGAGCTCTGATGAAGATGTACTGTATTCAAGAAACTTCCAGTTATGTATCTTCAATGGCCTTAATTCCTATTGCAGAGGAAATCACCTTTAAGTGTTCCCGTGGACAGGGAGGTAATTTTCAGTTAACTTGGCACAAACAAATAATATTGTATCTATCTGCACTTGCCCATAAAGTCCATTTTTGTCTCTTGAGTGAACAATCTGTGTTACTACCCTTCCTGGAAAACAAGGCAGGGTAGATACTTCAGCAGTTGGAGAGAATGCACGGGAAGGCAGTACCCAGCTGAACAAAACTGTACATATCCACCATTTCAAATCATGTCAAGGTGATGGTTTTAACCTGAGAACCCTGCATATGCTCTGACTCCAAACATCATTTCCCCCCTGCCTTGCTGATATATGGCATTTGACCACAGAAAGCAATAAAAAGCAAGTAAACAAGACAGGGGAAAGGTGTTTAGGATTCCTACTCTCAAGCTCTGCAGCATCACCACCTTTTTAGCCACGTCTTCTGAAAATGGTCAATGCAAAAGGAAATGCAAAGTGTTAGGATTAAAACATGGGACGGGGGGTGGGGAACCATGTTTCAATAAACACCCTAGAGTGAAATGAATAGTATGGAGGAGACCAGAAAACCCTAATTGGAAGGCAGAGAAGAAAAAGACTAGCAAAGGGAAAGATGTGAAACTTAAAGGAAAGAGTAGTTTTGGAAAAGGGAGAAAACCATAAAACCAGGAAGGTAAAGAATGCCCCAGAGGGAGAAGACAGAGAGAGAAAGGATGAAAGGTGAGGTTTTGCAGGTTGAACTCGTCTGACCTAGCAATTCATTGCCACCTGAAAGGAGAATCCAGCTCCTGTAACCCTCTTCATCCCCCACTCTCCCAGCCACATGTTTCCTCTGCCTCCCTGCTTGTCACGAACCAATGCAGTAAATGGAGCACTCCGTTTTCTTAGCACTGAGCAGGTGAATCAGCTCTCCGAGGGAGGGGATGAGTTCCAGAGCTGGCACAAAGGGAAGCGGGAGGCTGTCAAGTTGAGAGTGGGATACTGGAGGCAGAAGAGGAGTGTGCATGGAAGTACCTTTGTAATAGTGGCAGATTTTTACACTGGCATAGCTAAGACTGAAAATTTAAAAAGATGCAAGCAGAGAAAGTGGTAGAACTTTTTATGATGACAAGGAAAGAGTTATGGTCAGTTCAGGGGGGCTGGTGTCAACCCAGAAAATTGCAGGTTTACTAGACGTGTTTTGTCTGTCCACACAATATGAAAAATAGGGAGAAAATAATTTTTAAGTATTTTCATTTATAAAATCTTAAAGATTTTGGTAAATTGCAGCTAGCAGAAATTTAATAGTACAGTTGAAGAGTTTTGTGTACCTAGTAACAACATTTAAAACTAATTGCTAATCACAGAAGGTGTTTTCAAAGGCCAGACCTTAAAACAAAGGTTTTCTGGATTTTGAAAGCAAGTTATGGTGGCTGTGACTAGTAAGGCCGCTTATACTGTGTTTATGGGGGCCAAGGAATCTATCTGACTTCAAATTGCACTGGATTTGGAGCACACCCGTGGTCTGCAATGAGCAGTAACTGACTGAGTGGTATGACTCAGTTGCTTGCACTCTTTTAAGCCACTTAGCAACTAGGATTAATTTACAGATCTTTCACAGCAGTTCTACCTACCTTTTCCCCTTTCACATTCCTTCCTTATTCAAATTAATTTATGATTCCTTCCTGGTGTTCCTTCCAAATTTCCTTCCTCCTTTATTTACTTGAGAATAGGGACCCAAGGAATGCATGCAGCTCACTTTGGGAAGTGTAAACTTTGCAGGTCAATTTCTCTTAACAGATGATACAAAGCATATTTTAATTTCCTGCACATTCATTCCAAGGCTACTCAATCAAGAAAAAACAATGTAAAGTGGAAAAAAAAATCAGTAATTAATTTTAAATTATTTCTATTGTATGAGGTACTGCTTCCTTGCATTTTTTAATGCTTTCTGTGTTTCCCATTGTGGTTGTTCCTTACGCTGCTTCAAGAGGCTGTAATGTCTGCTTTACACCTGCAAATGTTGATTACAGTAGAACTTTTGCTCCTTCTCTCCTATTTATCATTTGCTGTTGACAATAGCAAAGAAGAATTAACAAAGTCTCATCTAAAATCTAGTTACTTACAACACAGCAGCTGGGAAATGAGTAGGTAATTGAATTTTACTGTGTTGGTCATTAATGAAGCCAGGTTTTGTTTTCCCAGTATTACTCTATGAGCTTTCTCAACACTAATTGCTCTTAAACAAAGGAAACTAGCTATAGAGTTGCAGACAGCACACAATTATGAAACTCTGGAGAAGTGACTTCTCTACTACGACTCCTGGAACTAGTGACTCAAGTTGTCTGATGTCACATCAGATGAAGTAGGAAAAAATGTCCAAATCCACTCTGTTATGGGAGCAAAGCCAGCTTGATCCTTCTGGCAGTAATGGATTTGTCTCACCTGTATTTAAACATCTACATCTCAGCTTTATCACACCAGGCTCCCATAGTCCACAGGAAGGACTACTCACATCTGGCAATTTATGTCATTCTAAGCAGTCATCTAAAACAGGTGACATAAATTGAAGTGCCTACTTCACTCCACTGGGAGTGCATGGCAATTAGTTCAGATGTCTGCCCTTCAGGCATCTGCAGCTAAGCAAGGGGCAGCCCACCTGGGAGCCGAGCTATGGGATCAGCCTTTAAATCTTTCTCTGACTTTCAGAAAAATCCTTAATAGTCTCCGTGTCTTGATTCTTTTCATTGTGGAAAGCAGGGGCTACCAGGTGAAAAAAAGCAGTTGACATCTTCAGGTGAAAAAGCCTCCAGCAAGCAAGAAGGTCTTGTTTTGTTTGACATGAATGCAGCTTCCACAGAGAGCTAACTCCAAATCTGGAAAAGACTTGCCTCTGTGGTTGCTGAATCAGGGCCAAGAGTGATACTGGCAGCACACTTCTTCCTCAGGGAATTAGCACTTTTCTTATTCTGGACAAATGTTCGTTTGGTCATTACAAGTTACCGTTTAAGTCTATTTCCCAAAAAGAAGTGAGAGAAAACATGACAGACAAGTAAATCAAATACGTAAAGCTCTAGAAACAAAAACCAGAAACTAAGGAATCAAAATTTAGGGATAATGCACTGCAAAAATCCTTTCTTCAGAACTAAATTAAAAAAAAAAAATTATTTGCTACCTATCAAAATATGTTGACAGTTTCTCACCAGTTTGTAACAGAACTAAGGAAAATAGTACTTAATGCCCATGAAGAATTAAGTGCCATCTCACTTGTGGAAATGCTTTTTTCACAACAGTGACATAAATCTGCTTAGACAAAAAAAAAAAAAAAATCCTATTTTGAAAGAAATCCACTGTAGTTTCCTAGATGCCTGAAACCTCCCCTATGTAAGATCTAATGCACTAGAAGAGCATGATGCCCTTACTCAACGAGTGCAGTTGTCTGAGTACTGCTCATACCAGCAGCAAGGAAATTTGGGCTTTATTCCTTGGGAGTGGATACAAAGCAGCTTGTGTTCCCCAAAAACAAACGCCCGTCTTGTGCTTGCACCAGGTGGTGCAAGCTGAGAGGAGCTGTACCCTGCTGCATACCCACCTCACACTCCTGCACTGTCCTGCTCTCTGAAGCCCAAGAGAGGAAACCAGACTGCAGATTCCTAACTCAAACTTGTAACCTGTGCTGTGGGGAGGGGCAGAAGGCGCAGGTTTTCTTAGGCATGGCATCAGTGAACATGTAGAGGAGGATCCTCCCCTCTACCCTTCCCCACCTGGCCTGTGGTCAGCAGGATCTGCTGCTACTGATGGGACCAAGCAGCACCAATGCAAAAGTAGCCCCAGGGAAAGGTGAGACTCAAGACAATGTGCCCCAGGGCCAAAAACAGCTCTTCTGGTAAGCACTGGGTATAAGAAAGGGACAACTCACAGAGCAATCACAAGGGAAATCTTTTCCCTAAAGAAAGTGTGTTAGTACTGGTGTGTTACCAGAATTTCACTCAGGTGTTTCATGCTAGTTACCACATTCATCAGTTTTTCATCCCATAAATCACTAAACCATTTAATTTATAGGCCTCTGTATGACATTCTGTATGTGATTGTGCACATTACTGCACTATCAGTTATCAGTAGTTTGGCAAATAATCTAAAAGACTTGTATCTATCTCAAGCATCAGTGAAAATTCACTAGAATATCTTTAAACTAAAACCCCAAACTACTGACTTGTAAATCAAAAAATATGACTCTATCAAGTAACATAAAATAGGTTTTCAGCAAAAATTAGCATTTATCCTGTGGGTCACTAGAATTCATTCAGGTTTGAAAGCTGCAGAAGAAGCTACCAGTTATCCTTCCATCTTTCTCTCTCCTCAAAGGCTGCAATTTAAATAAATGGGACCACTCACTGCTTTGACTGAAGATAAATGACAGTTTCAGCCTTTTTTGTTTGTTTTTTTTTTTTTAATGTTTGGTTTTCCTTGCTGATGGAACAAGCTAAAAAGGCACTCAGGAATAAGGTGAAAAAATAAAGGCAGGGAGAAGATGAACATAAAAAAATGAAAGCAAACGTAACTTCCAGGTTTAGAGTTTCAAAACAGCTTAAGGGTCTTAAGCATACAAGCCAAAAATCTCAGTGAAGTCTCATCTCTGCAAATCATACACATCTGGAAAAACAATAATCCACTGGAAGATTTTTCTAGTTCCTGAAAGTGGGTAGATCTTCATGTATTTCCTGAAAGCGGGTAGATCTCCATGTATTTCTTCCTTTGTTTATCTCCTTGCAGCTCACGTTCACTGTAAACTGCATTACTGGGCTGAGCTCTCACTAGCAATTATCCTTCTCCCTAAAATGTTTTCTGAGAACTGGAGAAGGAGAAAAGCACAATTTTCTTTCATTACATATGACTTTTATAAAAATTGCAGATATATAAGAAAAATAAAAAACCCACTAACTTGAAACAAATCATCTACCGATACATGATTTACTCTCTCTGAAAGAGGAATCTTACCAACGACAGATAGAAGCACAGACTTCTATCTAAATTTACCATCTGGATATTTGACAAGAATTTAGGAGGGGGAAGGTTTTTTTCCCCAAACCTACAGTTTATTCAAAATAGTTTTGCGGACAGTATAAGATTATTAAAATCCATGAAGAGGAGTAACTACACAATAAAAAAAGAAGTAATGTGACTACTGTACATTTTGATTTAATGTTGTAATTCATAAACCAGTTTTGCAGTGTAAAAGTAATTATTTCAAGACTGGAACAAGACCAAGCCTCTTGTGACCAACAATAATAATATTCATAATGTTAACAAACCTCTTCAAATGAAGTCATTGTTTAATAGGTTTCAGGCTATGTGAAGTGGTTACAAACATCATGTTTTTGTATAATAGTTGTCAATAATTTGGGGATCACATAAGCAGAGGGACCTCTGTGTTCTGGATTTCAACTGTAAATTAAGAGTCAGGGTATTATTATTCATAGTATTCACTGGAGCTGGTTGAAAAGCTAGTTTTCCAGTTGAGAAGGAACTTTGCTTTTTAAAGTTGACTTTCATCCCACTGAGTCTAAAGCCAACATTTTAAAACTTCTTGTGAACTGTAAATTCTTACCCTTGTTTTGAGCCAGAAAAAGACAAATCAGGAAACAGTCTGCTTGGGTACTACGGCTGCTTTTTCAGCAATGAGTCTGACAAAAAACTCCCCTTTCTCCGAGCCCTGGGGGAGCACTCATGCAAACTGCCCTGGGAGTGACAGTCCCTGGGAGGCATCCCAGTCCATCTCAGCACCAGGGCAGGGAGCCTGGGAAGCCAGAAAGCTGGTCTGGGAATTGCTGCGGAATTAGGATTTGCCACAGACCTGTGATGCCCTGAGGTCTTGGCACTGGCAAGTGCCACCTCTGGTGGTGCCAAGCCCTGGCAGGGAGCCAGCCCTACAGCCGGGGAGCCCGCTGCGGAGCAGCTATGCCAGGCAGCCTGCATTACAAATAGGAACCCCAAATTTTCAGGATCACTGCATCTCGGTCTGGATCACTGGATAGACTTAACCAAAAATATACACTCTGAGTCAGTCCCAGGGCCTGGGATTTGGGACAGCCCAGAAAGATTTTCTCACAGTCATAAACCCAGAGTCTCCATGCAGCCTGCTTGTAACCCAGGGATAGTTTTCTTGGTTTGATTAGGAGTGGATTCAAGGAGTGGCAAACAAAATATTCAAGGACCAGCAAACTGGCTTTTTCCTCTGCATCAAACTGCTACCCACTGACATGATTAATGGCTTTTGAAAAGTCTCTTTTTTTGTATTTATAAAACTGAATCCCATGCAATAATCTCACAGTATGAGTTCCTCATGTGGTATTTTAAACTTGTATATATGGCTGTCCACTGAGTTAGCAAGGAGTATTTTTACAGTGTGCTCTAGCAATTTACATCACAATCAGTTTTTCCTGTGAAAATCAGGTACGGTTTACAATTTCAGTGTATGGTTACAGTTTCACTGTATGGAGTTCTGAGGGCTTTAAGCAGTAATGAGTTTTATTTAAGCATCCTTTTCCCTTGTTATAAGTTCACCGTTGTTTTCACTTCAAGGCTGCAGAAGCATCAAAGCATATTTGCTCTTTATTAAGAAACTTCAACCACCAATGATTCAGGCATAGAAGTTCCCCTGATCTGTCATGACAAGTGAGAGAGAATACAAGGGAGCAGACTTCAGCAGTCAAAGGAGAAGTGGGGAACTGTAGCATCTTAACACACTCTGGATGATTCTTACCCTAAGCCATTGCAAAGTAGATAGTGGGGAGAAAACAACAACAACAAAACCACCACTATATACAAGTGTTCCAGGTGGGATTCACCTTCAGATACAGATAGCTATGTCAGTGCCTATCCATAAGTTAAGTGTTTTGGTCCCCATTATAGTCACTGAAGATCTGCTGTATAAAGAAAATTGAGTCGAAAGAGTTTGGGACATGGCAGTCTGAAGCAGACACCACGCTTGATGTGCTGAACACATTTTCAGACCTAACTGAGAATGCTGACAGTGTATGTTCACTGTAGAAGCTGCCACTGCAGGCACATGTACAGAGCCCTACAACAAGCTGTGCTATCCAAAGGAAAGAATGACTGTGTTAACTACAAATTGTCCAGCTGGCTGGATAGCCTGTTTCAATTTCACATGTTCCCAAAATATAAACCAAAATGCACAATGGTTGGAGCCGGGGGAGGGGATCTGCAAGAAGGCCTGTCTTATATGTCCAGGCAAAATGGATTACTGCCTTACTCAAGAGGATTCATGGACTAACTCGGTACCGAGCAGTGCATGTTGCTGAAAACACAGCCCAGTAAACATACAGCAAAAGGTGTATTTATTGCACTTTTGTTGTCTCCTGCAGCAGTCATGACGACAGCTCTGTCAGACGTGACTGCTGGGCCATAGAGATGGCATCTCTCACAAATTAGTCCTCACCCCACAAGATCTGCGTTTAACTGAAGGGTTATAACATGTTAGTGCTCATAACTGCGTCCCAGTTGCATTCAGTGAAAGGATAAATCACCCAGTGCTTGGGCGTCTGGTGCTCCCTGTTACCTGGAAACTGCAGCCCCGAGTGCAAGCACTGTTGAGAAAGTGATTTTAAAAAAGCAACAGGAATGTGAAAGCACGACTCATGTAAGACAGGCACCGTCATCCAAGCACAGTTTCTCGGCTTGCAGAGCTGTATTGTTTTCAGCTGCAGGATCCTTTACTGACGCAAGTATACCGCATCCCTCGTAGATTGGATGCAGTTATTCCAGTATATCCCAAACTGGGGCTATTGCCTTTGCAGGAGTGGGAGGAAGGTGGAAGCAGGGCACAGCCCATAGCCTCCCAGCTCCAGAGCTGGTAAGGCCACAGTGCTGAGCAATGACACTTGTGCTAATCGGGGAGGGGAAGATCCCTCTGGGCAAAATAGCTTGGGAAAGGCTGGGTCATATAAAAATGCTGGCCTGTTCTCAGGCAATTGTTTTGGAAAAAGGTAAGCTATGAATTGAAAGTACTGCAGCTATTCTGAAGAATCCTCCGTGAGCATGTTCTCCTTCTGCAATAAGGACGCCTGGTTCCTTTGTAGTTAAATTCTTCTCAAGTGACTTGTATTGCTTTAACTGTCCTGCTAAGACTCACAAAAATGTACATACAGAAAAGGCCTTGGAAAGCTTCACCACGGTTTTACTCTAGCTTGAAACTGAGATAATATCAGTGATTTCAATGAAGCTACCATAGGAGAAAGTGGCAATAATGCAGCAATGAAGCAGAACCGTGGTCTTTTTTCCCCCTTTTTGTCCTTCTCCCTTGACTGAAAAGTTAAGGGGAAATCTTGGAAGAGGTCCTGTATGCGATCTGTGCTCCTAAGCAGAGCCAGAATGCTGCGAGCCAAGCACTGAGCTGAATCTCCAAACTTTTACTGTTTATATTGAAGCTTATGGCTGCAGACGTTTAAGACCACTTCTCCCCACACAACAGCTGGGAGGTATCAAAGCCCTTTCGAGCCATCCACCCATTCACCTCCAATTAAGCCAAGTGTCCACAAGATGCTGAGAACACCAGAGTGAGTTAAGGCAAAGGAATTCATCCACATAGGACAAAGAATTTAAGCTGTTTACAACTTTCTGCTCTCTCATGTTTACTACTCCCCCCCTATAAAAACTGCCCCCATCCGCGGTACCTTGTAGCGACAGAGTTAATGAAAACCCAAGCCGCATTCCAAGGATGGCAATACAGAATGAGAGCAACCTCAGCATTGTTTTGTTAAGATCTCGAATTGCCAATATGGCAAAATGAAGTAATGCGCCCTGTCAACATGTAGTATGCTCTATAAATGGGATCGCTTGTTCATCTGTTAGTAAAACATGCAGAAAAGCACTATTTGATCAGCCTTAGAGCAGCTGACTGCTTGCTTTAACTTCTTCCTTAAGATTTATTTGAAGCATGAAACCGCTGAAAGTCTCCAGTGAGTAAAAAAAAGACAAAAAGATACCAAGAATATAATTAAACATATTTACAAATAGCCCTTACTTTGTAAGTTTGGTCTCGAGTTAGCATTTCTTTATCAGTATAATTAAAACAAAAGTTAGCTAAAGCACTGAATGCTGAACATTTATTTCTATGGACTTCAGTATTAATTTATAAAACTGTTATATCTTTTTACAAACAAAAGATTACTTTATTAGTTAACTTAGAAAACTCAGACAGGTTTCATAAATTTATAGACAGCTTCCAGATTGAATTTTGCTGATCCAGGCTCTTAGGCGGAGTTTATGGAGCCAGACTTGTCATATGAGCTATTTCTATAAGCCTCAGGTAAATATACACAAGGTTCGTGTTGTTAGAGAAAGTGTTTTTTCTCTTCTAAAAAATTTAAGTTAATCTTAAGCAAAACCAAAAGTTCATTCAGTACATTTTGTATTTGTTATTTTTGATCCATTTTGGGAAGCATTTTCCTTCCACAGATCTACACTGCCCCTGCTTCTCTCAAATTCACTTTAACTCTTTAATCTCTTTCACCACTGCACTTCACAGTCTGCTGCTCTGGTCTCTAAGCTAGAAACAGCTCAATGGCACAGCTGGAGAAAAGGAAACAGGGGTTTCAGGTATTTCCTTCTCCTTCCCAACCAGCAGCTCTCATTCCTCCCCCTTCCTACATGTCTACTTTAACTCAAGTCTCATAGAAAGCTGTACCTGTATTGCAAAAATCAGTTTAGAATTGTAAGTTTCTACTCATGTAGCTGAAGTCCTGATGTAGATGCAGTAACAGGGATCAAATGGACATGTTTATTTCCTTGGCCATTCAAAATTGCTATGGCCATCTCTAACAGCTTTATAAGAATATCACTCTGCCTGTAATAACAAGGTTCCACAATTATCAGTGTACATAAAACTGTAATTTGTAAGCTCGATAGCCCAAGTGATATCTCTGATTTAATATCTCAATTTAATGATGATCTTTCAATGAAATGTCATGTAAAAGTTTGCCGATAAAACTCAGACTGAAGTACTCAAAGACAGGTCTGAAAGTCAGGCATCAAAGGATCTGTAGCTTCCCCTTCACGTGTGCCTGGCAGTGAGATGGGAAAATATGCCTCCCCCAGCTTCGTCTATAACACCTCTCCATCCACCATTGGTACCAAGCTGAAATTTACAAAGCAATTCAGGTTTTTTTTTCCACTAAATTACGATGTAGTATATTCATGATAGGTAAAGATTTGTTAATGAATTTGCTAAATCTTTCCATGACAAAGAATATGTGAAGAGATAGTGTTGGCAAATAAAGAATGAAGACATTGATATGGTAATACACCTTTTGGCTTAGCTCTACTCACAGCCAAGGATGCGGATCAGTGCCTGTGTCACCACAACTTCGCTGCTGGCCTTATTATGAAACTATGGCACTTGAACCATCCCACAAGGGCTGGAGAGGCTGGCTACAAGCCCACAAGAGACTCCAAAGAAAAGGAGAGCAATGTTCATATGAGCAGAGACCCAGGCAGCTTGTCTCAAATGGAAATACAGGTTTTCACTGTTTGTTGTAGGTGTGAGAAGGCGGGCAGAAGTATTTTGCTGCTGATGGTGCCCAGGCCTGATGTTGTTCTACAGATGAACACTAACAACAGGCATGAACCAGCAACGTCATGGCTGAAAACTGCTCATGACAGACTCACCTGCTCCCTCAGTCTCCCAGCTGTATCATGACAAGAAGTTCTCTTGTGATCCTGGGTGAATCATCACAGTCCTAACAGAAATTACTGATGCCATGGGTCCACAGAAAGAAAAAAAAAATATGCTGCTCCACATTTTATTTTAAGCAAAAGTATCTTGGCTAGCTTTGATGGTTTACACTGACAGTCAGAGAAGATTTGACTGATTTCTTGCTTGAACCATAAGCCAACAGCTGTCACACATCTTGGTTTGTTGGTACCTCTGAGACCTACCAGCACAGTACATTGATGAACAGATAGTTGCAGTGACCTGTTCCATTGGCCTAGAGGGATCCAGACGATGATGCTTGTATACGTCTGCCTACCATCTGGATTATTCCAATAAATGGGATGATTTTAGGCTGCTGTAGTCACTCTACTGAATTGCGAATGAATGCTCTCGGTATTGTGTTACTTTAATTCAAAACCATCGTGAAACATCCAAAGTGCAACAGAAATCTCTTTCTTGGTCTTTATTTAATCACAGGCTGCTGAAAATGGCTGAGATTCAAGGTAACAGCTAACTACTCATATAGCTTTGAGTATATTTGTAGTCTGTAGACTTCTAAAGGTTTGTACATGCTTATATGTTTGTCTAAATCTAAGTCTTGGTTTTTTTTAACCCTGTGATTCTTTACAAAGCCTTAGGGCAGTATGGTGAGTCCCGCTGTGACCCCTGGAAATGACAACTATGAAATCGTTCCTGTTTTTTTGTGGAAAACTGCTCCTGAACCAAAGGCAAAGAAAGCTACACACCTCTGGGTTCTCTAAGCCATATCTGATGCCTCTAGGGTGACCTCAGGTCCAGTGAAGGGTCTCAGATGGAGAAGCCATCTCTCAGGCATATTATTTCAACTGGACAAAAATCTGTGGGAGAACTTAATGCAGTGAAACCTCCCACATTGCTCCCTCTGTCCCTCTGCTGTGACCTTTCCTTAGTTCCTCTGGATTCATCTCCAAAATACCATTCAACAAGCATAGTGTTTCACTTTGCACCGTGGGGTGTGAAATCCACAGGTGCAGTACAAAAAATGCTGCAGGAGGTACCAGAGCACAAACCGTGGTGCCCACTCAATGGAGGCTAAGAACAACATGGCAGTTCTGATGCTGAAGGGCCATCATGACATAGAGGCCTCTACTCTATGATTTTCAGTGGGAATCCAACCAAAACAAATGTGGGGGGACTCTCAGCAGGAGGGAGGAGAGCACTGTGTCTGCAGCAGACAAACAACTGGAGCCACCAATACCACCCAGCTTCAGCTGCAGCTGGACCATAGCATCCCTCTGGAGCACGTGTTGGCTTGGAGCCTTTTCTGATCATTTTCTTACCAAAGCTTTGTGGACTTTTGTTGTGGTTTAAACTGAGCTAGCAATATAATCACGATAGCCACTCACTCACATCCTTCCCCACCCCCTAAATAGAGGAGAAAATCAAAAGGGAAGGGAGAAACTTGGATTGAGATAAACACAGTTAAATAAAATAATGAAATACTAATACACTACCAGTAAAAATATATATATATATAAAATAGAGATAGAATATAAAAATAAAAGATATTCAATGCAATTCCTCATGAATTCCATCCACACCAAGCAGCCAGGCCTAGGAAACAATACCTGGTCCCAACAGCTGATCCTGGAGAGAGAAAAGAGGAAAAAGGCAGAAAGGCCCAGAGGCCTCTGCAAATGGCAGGATGGCAAAGGCCGACCTAGAGAAAGTCCCGAACAGAATTCCTCTGAACAGGTTTCTGAGAGCCAAGAGAAGAGAGAGAGCAGAAGACCCCGATTCTCCTTAAATATAAAGCATTACACTAATGGGATGGAATACTCTTATTGACCAGTCTGGATGTCAGTCAAGCTCTGCCCCATCCATGTCCCCCTTCCTCGATACCTCACACTTGTGGACAGAGTGCTCAGAGTGTCCTTGGCTCTCAGACCAGAGCAATTAAAACATTAACTCAGTCCCAGAGTGTTATCTACTTCTTCTCAAACTAAGTCCAAATAATGACCATGCTAGCTATGAAAAAGAAAGGTTTCTAACTTCATGAAGAAAATTAACTCATTTTCAGTCAAGCCAGCACAAATATTTAAGTGGGGGAAGGGAGACTGAGATGCTCCCATCCCTCAGTTTTAAAAAATCAGACTTAAGTTTTGTAAATAGATATAAGAAACATATGTCTCTTAGAATTTTCCAGTCCATCAAGGTCTGAGCTTTGGGGCTTTTTTAGCTGACTTGAAATATCTTCATGTTTTAACTGTCATGTTTACTTTCAGTTTCATGATCAATACCATTATGACAAAATTGGTATTATTTTAATTAAATAATATGAGATATGTACAAAGGAAAGGAAATTAAGCAAATTGATGCTCTTTTGATTTAAATTCAGAAGTTAAACCCAAATACCCAAGTGAACTTGACAGAAGCTGTTGCTTAATCTACAAATAAATTCTTACTTCTTTCTTACAGCACGGGAACAGAAAGGTGCTGCCAATACGTGGATAAGCAGTGTGCATCATACAAAACAGCAGAACATTAATGCCTCATGTTGTAATGGAAAATCTTGATTTAAGTTCTGAAGAGAATAACAGAGAGGAGGAAAGCTTGTAGCTACCATTTGTAGCATAGTTGGTGATTTTTTTCCAAGTGAGGTCAAGAAAACACAGTGGAGAACTACATTTACGAGGCTCCTCCTGCTCAAGCACAAGAGGAACCAGCCCATCGTTCTCCTTGCAGTTAATAAACTATGTTTTGTTCAAACCTGGGTGGCTGTTGTCCCCATGTCACTGACGGTGGAATTTCTCCTAGTAGATAACAAAAAACCAAAACAAAACAAAACCACACCAGGTTTCTCACTTAATGAGAACCCCCTGAAGTGCTATGGTATCCAGGTGATAAGTTAGACAAACAGTATGCCATATACTGTCCTGCTGCTCTACACTTCTCAAATGTTCCTGCCACTGAGACCCTGTGCAGACTCATGATGGGCTTAACCCATCCAGCGGTGGGCTGCAACCAGAGGAGTGGTTCTGCATCCTCTGCCTTCCTCCTGTCCATCCCCAAGCTCCTTCTTTAGTGGCTATGTGGTGAGGCTGCTACTCCAAAGGAAAATCAGTAGCCTCCTGGTGGATTAATTTTCTCTCACATCAACTCCCCCTGAGGTCACTCAACTGCTCTACCTGGTGCAGGGGAAGCAGGAGGAATGGATGATTACAGGTTGCCTTTCACAAGTGACCTGCAATTAAACTGGAGTAATTAAACATTTTGTGCAACTGTATGTTCGCTCTTCTAAAACCCTGCATATTTGGGGCTTATTACTCCTAATAAAGGTTACATTAAATGTTATTTTCCATTTCTACAAAAGGATAGGCCCTATCAGCATTAGGAAGTATTGTTCTGGGTGATATATAACTCTCCTGCGGAATTCACTTGGAAGGGCTAGGAGTGAAGACTGGTTCAAAACCCAAATACCAAATTCTCAGCTATCAGTGGCTATTAAAGAAAATCACTCCAATTATTGTCTAGCTCAAGAAGACCCTAAATCACTAGCTATCAGGAATGGGGAAACATTCCTTACATCTTATACTTAACTTTTTGATTTTTCTACTGTTCCTTTCATAATCTTTCCTGCCTACCATCAACAACAGCATTAGGGTGTTAGGGACCCTGTTGGTGTCCCCCAGTATGCCAGTTCTTATATCAGCTGTACCTACATCTCACAGGAGTTTGGCCCTTATCTGTAATCAATGAGCTCCTTAGAGGAAAACACAGCACTATAATTAGCATTATCATCACATTGCTAGGGAAGATCTTATTTTGAACTCGTCTATAAACAGTTGCTCACAAACTAAAGGCTGAAAAGTGGAGAAAAAAAAGAGATCCATGAAGCTGAATGTCTTCAAAACAAAATACAGAGCAGGAAAATACAACAGCTGATAAGACAGTTGCTTTTGGACCAAAGAGCAAAATGAAATCAGTAAAAATGGCATTTTTTTACTCAATAAATAGGAATAAATATTGAAAGGAAATAATTTTTAACTTAATACATTTTGGATTTCAGGCTTGATTTAAACTGCACCTGATATGTCAGCTTAAGCTTTTGCATGATGATTCAGATCAAGATGGATCACATTTCTCTGCAGAAGCGGCCTTTAGGTCTCACTAAGCTGGAAGGGATGTAGTCACAGGTTTTGATTCTGCTGTTCACCTGAGCCACCATTCCACAGGACATTAACCTGCCTTCCACTCTAGAAACCAGGATGTTGTAAAAAACACATCCACAGATTAAAGCACATTCTCAAGAGCCCTGTTGAAGAAGAATGCTTTCCTGAACTTGGGGCCATAGGATCAGTGTGAACTCAGTTCAGAAATATCTATGTTAAATGCATAAACAGGAAACATGGTCCATTGATGTATAGACTACTGTGAGGAGAACACAACATTGTGCAGGATGGCTCTTCTGAATTTCATTTGAATTTATTGGTGATAATTACAGAGAAGTAAAGCTGGGCAGAGCACTGACAGACACTCCTGCCCATCAGAAATATCACCCACTGCCTGCAAATCCCACCCAAGCCCTGTGATGGAGCTGGGCACCTTCCCACCTCCCTGGGGTGGCCCCTGTCCTTCCCTGGAGCAAACTCCATGCCTGGAATGGCAGCAGGCACATTAGCAGCAACAAAGCTTTACAAATGCATTGCAAAGCTGGTTACAGGAGACACAAGGAGAGCAGGAGGAAAAGAAAGGGTAGAGTCTGCAGACAGGTTTAGCACCCACAGCCCACACAGCACACTTACCGACCAGGAAGTAGAAAGGCAGTCCTATATTTAGTAAAAAATGGCAGATAGAGTCTCCTGAGAAACGCTCACTGCTCTGAAAGGCTAATACAAAGCAACCGCCTCATCCATGCCCTTCCATGGAGGCCACCGACGATCCCTGCATTCTCTCGCTGTCACCACCTTCTCCTCTCCCTCTCCTGCCAAGGGCTCGGGCTTGTCACAGAAGCTTGCGTTCGCCCTCCCGGGGAGCCCCACTTGTTTACTGCTGCTCTGACGTGCAACACCCATGCACGTCTTGGCCGCCGCCATTTATGAGCATGGACTAGGAAGGAAACCTAATTGTTTAGCAATTTTATAACTGACCACCAAATTTAGATTATTCAGGCTGGTTTTCCAGAAGTAAAAGGGAATTTCCTTAACGTGTTACACTGTAGAGTTTGCAAGTCAGATAATTGTGAACTCTGCTGAAGACACGTACCTAAACTCAAACCTGCCTGTTTCTCTTTAGAGCTATTTTTGCTCTGCCTAAACGCTAAGGATTCAGAAAAGCCATACAATGCATACCACGGCTTTTCTCCTAGTTTTCCATTTCCACCCTTCCCAGGAGTCCACAGCAGAAGAGAAGGCAGAAAACTGCAGATGTTTCCGTTTTCTGCGGTGAGTGGTTTCAAAGAGCGATAGAGGATGGAGACCGCTTTCCCTCACACACATGTCAGAGCTGCAAGGAAGATGCTTTCTGGAGAAGAACAGAGACACTCTGCAGGGACAAGGGCTGGTTGTCCTCTTGCTGTTGTGGCTGGGGAGGCTTTAACATTGCTGTTTGGCCTCGGGCATCCCAGCAGCAGGGGATGAGGATGGAAGCTCAGAGGCAGAGGTATTCTGCCCTCTCAGATGCCTGATAGGCCTGTATGGCTGTAGGCTCCATCTCACCAAGGCTTAGCACCATGCCACAGGCAACATCTTGCTCACCCAAGCAAAGCAAGAGATGGAGCTGGATGGAAAAACCTTTACCTTCACACAAAATTTTGCCTCTGTTGCTGCCCCTAGGGTAAATTATCAGTAGAAAATCACACCAATTTGTTTTGGTTTGTTTTTTAATTTAAGGGAAACTCCTGAGAAAAAGTCAGTTTTTGAGGATGGCAAGCACTTTTGAGACCATATTACCAAATGCCAGGTTTTCCATATAAAATAAAGTTTCTTTAGATGCACTTTGAGTGCAGCTTGTTTTGATCACACCAGACTTCATGAGCGATGCAAATCTTTCCTTTTTCATGACTGGTTTTATATATTTTCCGTAATACCACAGTCTGATTTACCCTTTTTCTGGTGGCATATTTCTTTGGTCACCTGCAGTAATTCTTCTCTTTCTGTTACTACTTATAAAAATACCAACATTATGTTTTAAAATAATTGTAAAGTATTTTTGGCCCTCCTCTTACACTGCGTATTTCCAACTCTACCTGCCTTCTCCTGAAAACTGGCCTTATACCTCAAGTAATTTTCCTAACTTTTTGGGCTATCCCTGTCCTTTGTTCACTGAAGAGGTTTTTTATTTGTTCTCTGTTCTTCCATGGAGTATTCCCAGTCTTGCCTATGTTGTTCAGAGAGAAATGATCACTCTGAGGGTTTAAATGGAAAACAAAGAATAAATATAACTCAGAACCATTGCTGTAACAATCCAAATACATGTCCAGGGTGCACATACACCCCCAATGCCTACAACTTGAAACTAAAACATGCCATTACTTTAACACACATTATCTGGGAACTGTGTTTCATGATTCTGAAAGCGTGATATAAAAGAATGAGGAGAATATAAAACTAAGTAATTAAGCGTCTGTAGAAAAGAACTGGAGGTAATCCTGGATCAGATGTAGTAGAAACATTAGGAACCTTGCCCAGAACACTCTTTGCCTTTTTGCAAATTACACTGTGGTGCATTTATTTTGTTATCTATTAATGTCCAGATCCTCTTCCTCACTGTTGCTACATAACCATTTTTTTCTCTGTGTTTTGCATGATAAAAGCTTGGCCTGGGATTTTTTTCCTTTTACCGACATAACTTTATGAAGTTAAATTTCCTCTTGGAAGTTGCAGGTTTTGCTAGAATTCTCCATGACATTTGACAGTTTCAGTGCTCCAAAACTGTAACCTTCCACAAATGTCAATAATCGTCCAGTTTAAAATTCAAGATCACTCATGAAAGCAAAATACGAACAAAATTAAATACAAATTTACCGTTAACACAAAAATATTTGCATAAATGTCTTCATTAATTCCTAAACTCAGTTTCAATTTGATGATATCAACACTAAATTTCAAATCAACTACCTTATTAAAAAGCTTGTTATTCCTTTAGCTTCCTACATGCTTTGCTAAGTTTGCAGTTTTCTAAAAATCCATGATGCCCACAGTATATGAACATGCTACCATCTGAATGTTTACAAAATCATCTCTTTATTTGCTTTTCACTATGCTAGATACTGAAGTGAGACCAACTGGCCAGCAGCTCCCTCAGTTGTTTACTTAACCATTTACAAAGAGGAGATCTCAGCAGAAATACATGCCGGTATTGCCCCGTATCATACAAAGTGAATGGCTCTGCTTCTCCCCCCAGGACACTCCGAATCTCCAGGTCTAGCTTATTTTAAAGTCTTTTGCTTATCTGGAGACACAGGAGTTTGTTATGAGTAATGAACAATGCACTGCTTTTCCTCATTAGAGCCAAACATTGGCTTGGTGTGAGCTCCAGGGACTGGGAGCAGGGAATGGTTCTAGCTGGGTGTCTCTCAGCACCAGCATTTTTTTCCTGCTTGTCACACCAAGTCCCAGCTCATTTCCTGGGGAGCGAGGACCAGTGTCCCAGCCCCACCAGCCTTTTCTGAGTGACCACGGAATGAGAGGAGGGTTCTTGGCTGAACAAATGCTGTTTTCAAGTCAATTTGGCCACTCAATAATTATTCAGGTATGCATATCACATTGTAAAATGCATTCAGCAATTCATAAGCCTGATGGGTTCGTGGAAATACCTGGGTTAAGGACTTCTTGACACCCAAGAATGGGCTCCCAGCAGTATTAAAGGCAAACCCCACTTCTACACCAGTTTACACCATCCTAAGTGCAGTGCCAGGGGTGGGAACTCATTCATCCAGCACCGCTGCCAAACCACTTGCACTGGGGAACCGCAGTCCAAAACATGCAATGTTTAATCACAAAACTTGCTTAGGCAGCTGCTGAAAAGGAGAGACAAGTTGTTTACACACACACATAGTCCTGAATGACCTGTCTTATACGAGCTTCAGGATGCTCATAAATATCTTCTAAACCCAAATATTATTTAAACCATCTAAAAAGAAACCACATCTCTGAGAGTCAGAGCTCCAGCTCCCATGCACCAAAGCGATGAAGTTGGTACTGACATCCACCACCCATTTGCTGCTCAGACACAGGGTGCAGCATGGGCATAAAGGAAAACTGAACAACCTCTGAAGCAGCTTCTGGTCCACTGCTCAGTACTTTTGAGTAAATTAAAATTGCATTACCATATGCTTTCAGGCAGGGCATTATAGTAACTCCTGTCTCAGTTCACCAAATGCAGGTAAAAACATGACTAAGTCGTGTTAAGCGGCTCCTTGAATGCACATTCATTTTAGGATGGCAGTGTTGTAGTCTCTAGAGGGAAGTTAGTTTTGAAGCTGAGGGCACCAGTCATTGCTTCTGATTTCCTGGAAGCCACAATCCTGAATCACAGCTCTCCTGTGGACAATGCTGTACTGCCAGCATCTCACTCCCTTGCTCGCACATGTTTCTTTTCCTGTGCTTATCACTATGCTATTACTGCTTTTCCCTTATGTTTTAACAAAAATCATAACCTTATTTAGCACTTTTCTGCTGTATTCGTCTAGCTACTGTGATGTTTTTAAAGTTTCATTTGACTCTTTATTTTCTTCCACAAAATATTTTTACTGTGTGGAGAAAGAGTCTGATGTCAAGATGGGCCCAGCTTTGAACCCAGGGTGGAGAAACTTTTGATATACTTCCAGACCATTTAATTCTCTAGTCAGGTCTCCAAGTATCCGAAAAAAACAACTTTCCCATGCCCCGCATGTCTATGAGATCTAGGAGAGTTAAGCATCCAGCCTTTCTGAGAGGTAAGGTGCTGATTACACAACTTTCAGCACATCCTGAAAGCTGATTCCAAGAACTAATATTGCTTTTGGCGTCATGCAGAGTTCTTCACATAGCCTTTTGAGGAGAGAGAAAGTGCAGGAAGGTGAGGGGATTTTAATATAACTTGCAAAGAAGAGAAGTATGGAGTTGAGAAGTGAGACCAAACAAGACAAGATCCATCTTAGAGTTAGCTAAAAGCTGGCCATATTATTCATGACATTTTGTTTCTGTCCTTTCCCTTCAATGCGCTCATCCATCAAAGGTTGTTCTGCAAAACCGTATTAAACCGAAATTTTTACACTTTCTCCTCTAGTGAGTACCCATGGAGAAGAACAGATGTGCTGCAGAACTGCAAGCTAAACTGCTGTACTTGGAGACAAAAAATTACCCAGATGTAAAAAGCTCAGAGGTGTCAAAATGGCTCCTCAGACAGAACAACTTCTTTTCAAACTGATGCCATGAGTGGTTCTAGGCACACACAGGAGGCAGGAAGGCAACCTGTCTTTCTGCAGTGTGAATAACTGAGACTGTAATTTGTATAGCTGATCAAAAATGACCAAAACTTCAGTGCGCATCTTAGAATAATTCTGTTGTTAAAATGAAAGTTGTTGTTTAGACACCAAAGCATGTTGAACAAACACAATCTTTTTATTACAAAAGCAAATAATTACCATATCATATCTATATGGAGAAGGAAGACAGGGTGATGCACATTTCCCCTCTAAGTCAGAAACAAATTTTTCTGGATTGTCAATTCTTTCCCTGCCAGACTACCTCTGAAAATCAGTCTGGCTTTCCTTAAATTATAGTATAGTAAAAGGAATTTTCTCTTCACACTTTCCATATTCAAGCTATCCCAAAACAATTTACCAAGCAGGCTGACACAAAAGTGGCCACATACCAGGAGGTGGCCTCCTGAACACTGATTTTGTTTAATATAAGAGGGACCTGGAGCCCACACTAGGTGGGAGATTTCTGCTCGCCCCCCCCAAGGCCCACTCCCACCTCTCCCCAGTCCTCACAGGGGAGCTCAACCCTCTCAGCGCATCCTCCTCCCCTCTTGCAATGGAGAATGACCAGATCGGGATCACTTCACCAACACCGCCTTGGAAGCCAGAGAAACCTGAAAACTCATTAAACGACCGGCCTCCCCGATCACCTTGCACCAGTGATATTCCCAGAGCAGTGCCATTCCTTTAGCATTGCTGTGCTACTGGAGAGTCCCAGGCGTGAGCGGAGACCTCTCTCTGCCAGGTGCTGCACAAACAGCATCAATGCATCGTTTACTGAAAAAGCAACCAGAACCTGAAAAGGACACTCCCTTCCTCCAGAGCAAAGGAAGGGAAAATAAATAAGTGTGGTAGATAAATAGAAGTCAGCAAAGGAATTAGTGTCTAGCCTAGAAAGTATTTCATAAAAAGGGCGAGCCTCTAAAAAAGATAGCTTGAGAGAGAGAAGCACAGCTGCCAAGAATCAGAGACTGTATTCCCAGCAGGTTTAAGATGTTTTAACAAAATGTAATTAATTTCTTCTGTCCTAAAAGAACATTTAAGCATTGTTTTAAACAGTGGGAATTTTTCTCAACCTTCAACTCGTGCCTGTTTTCACCCTTGGCTTTGGAGAAACAGGCTCTACCCTTGAATGAAAAAAAGAAAAGAAAAATAAAAAGGAACACACTCAAAAAAACAACAACAACAAAAAACCACTACCAGTTTGATTTCCAAGATGAAAAAGGATCTGTGATTGCAAGCGGGTTCTCTGGTTCAGCACTAAGCCATTACAGCTAGAGACCACACAATATTTTCCCTGAAGGAGTATCTAGTAGAACACAGATGTGGACATCATCGAAGGCAGCCCACTGGCAACACGCTACAGGGAACATTCAGTGACCCTGCTGTTTTCCTGCATGTTCATCTCCATCAGGTACTTAAGCTAATATGGAGATAACAAAGACCATTTTCTTATGCTGAGCCTATGAGGAGGACAGTAACCACAGGTAAGACCGACAGAAGTCCAGCTCTTGCCCAGGAAGATTTACCAGATGTTTTCTCAAGTCTGCATTTCTCCAACAACTAGACATCCAGGAAAGTAAGAAACATCACAGACTTCTCTTTAGACACCTGTTACTTTTAAGATTAAGAAAGATGATGTGGAAAAACAGGTTTTCAAAAATAGAAGAGTGTAAATCCAAAGAGGACAAAATCATCATCGTATCAGGTGAGCGGATATCAATCAGCAGTAGAAATACAGAGATATAGAGTTTGTTTAACTTGGATATGTTGCATACTTTGGTATCTGGTCAATATATTGGCTGAGTTTTCTTCTAGGCCTTTTTCTGAGCATATTGCTCCTGAGATGGTGCTCCTTAACAAGCCATGCCACTCACCCAGAGGCCTTTTCAAGCAGTAATGCCTTCAGAAGCACACGAGGCTGGAAAGTAAATTTGCTTATAATGATTTGGGTGCTAGTCTGGGACACTGAGGAGCTGGGGAATTCCTGTGCCTTCAATGTGCACAACACATGGCCAAATGTGATGGGTCTGCTCTAGAAGCAGTGCAGGTGGAAGAAATACATGCCTCATAGCATTGATGACTTTCGATGCTTCTGTTGCTTAGATTTTTCCATAAATCCCTCACAAAACAAACCCTTTGCTTGTGTAAAACAGGGCTCGGTGCTAACAAATACAGCCTAAAACAAAGGGTTTGATTAGTTTGATGTCTTCTTGTTGCACAAGCAATATCAGACATATGATTTATTTTGCTTTTTCTTTTTTTTCCTGAAGGAAAGTGAGTTCCATAAAAGTTATACAGTACAAACTTAAGAGAAACATTACATTATCATGCAACCGATCACAGTTTCTTATCACATTAAGTATTCAAGCTGTTCCAAACTGACTGTCACAGTAACACTTGTAAACTGGATTAATCATAATTTTAGAATACATTTATCTCTGGATGCCAACCAATTGATTACTCAAGAGTTCAGTAAGCTAGAAAAATAACTTTTTGCTGAAGAGATAAATACCTGGTGTACTAAGCATTAAAAAATATGTTTAATAAAAAGTACTTTCCCAAGCAAACAACTTCTAGGACCTAAAGCATATATTTTTATAAGGATCGATTTGCTATTTTTGATTGTAGATGTGATTTGATTTTTATTCACTGGTGCCATAGGTTGCATGAGAATCCATAAATCTAGCATCCTGCATTTCTTATATCCCGAAAATTCAGTGTTGTACTCTTGAGGCTTAACATGGTAAGTACATCAGTAACGTGCTCAGAAGCACAAAACATGTTTTTGAATCTGCTGCCTATTTGCAGATGCTGTTTTGCACCTGTAGTAAGAAGGTAGTGCCACTGTAAGCCTTCAGAAACTTTACATCGGCACAATTAGATGGGTATGTAGAATCATAGAATGGTAGAATGTCCTGAGTTGGAAGGGACCCACAAGGATCATCAAGTCCAACTCCTGTCCCTGCATATGACAACCTCATAGTTCACACCGCATGTCTGAGGGCAGTGTCCAGTCTCTTCTTGAACACTGGCAGGCTTGGGGCCGTGACACCTCCCTGGGGAGCCTGTTCCAGTGCTCCACCACCCTCTGGGGGAAGAACCTTTTCCTAATGTTCAACCTAAACCTCCCCTGGCACATCTTCCTGCTATTCCCTCGGGTTCTGTCATTGGTCACCAGAGAGAAGAGATCAGTGCCTGCTCCTCCTCCTCCCCTTGTGAGGAAGCTGTAGCCACCATAAGGTGTCCCTTCAGTCTTCTTTTCTCCAGGCTGAACAAACCAAGTGACTTTAGCCGCTCCTCATATGGCTTCCTCTTCATACCCTTCACCAACTTTGTAGCCCTCTTCTGGACACCCTCCAGTAGCTTAATATCTTTTTTTATCCTGTGGCACCCAGACCTGCACACAGTGCTCCAGTTGAGGCTGCACCAGTGCAGAGCAGAGCGGGACAATCACCTCCCTTGCCCGGCTGGCAATGCTGTGCTTGGTGCACCCAGGACACAGTTGGCCCTCTTGGCTTCCAGGGCACACTGTTGGCTCATGTTCAACTTGCCATTCTCCAGAACCCCCAGATCCTTCTGCAGAGCTGCTTTCTGGCATTTCAGTCCCCCAGTCTGTATGTACAGCCACGGTTGCCGTGTCCCAGGTGCAAAATCTGATACTTGCCCTTGTTAAACTTCATGCGGTTGGTGATTGGCCAGTTCCCCAATTCGTCCAGATCCCTCTGCAGGGCCTCTCTGCCTTCAAAAGTGTCAACATCTCTTCCCAATTTTGTGTCATCAGCAAACTTACTAAGCAATCCCTCAGGTCCTGAGTCTAAGTAATTTATAAAGACATTGAAGAGTGCTGGCCCTAAGATGGATCCCTGTGGAACCTTGCTAGTGACTGGTTGTCAGCCCTACAAAACCCCATTTACTAGAACCCTTTGAACCTGGCCTATCAGCCAGTTGCTTACCCACTGTATTGTGTGTTTATTCAGCTGTATGCTGGCCATCTTGTCCAGGAGAATACTGTGAGAGACAGCATCAAAGGCTTTACTGAAATCCACAAAGATCACATCAACAGGCTTGCCTTGGTCAACTAGGTCAGTAACTTTGTTGTAGAACAAAATTAAGTTTGTCAAGAACGACTTTCCCCTCATGAACCCATGCTGGCTGGGACCAATGACTGCATTGTCATTCACATGTTTTTCAGTAACTCCCAGAACAATCTTCTGCATGATTTTGCCAGCAACAAAAGTGAGACTGACAGGCCTGTAGTTGCCAGGGTCATCCCTGCTGCCCTTTTTGTAGATTGGTATGACATTTGCCAGCTTCCAGTCATCCAGGACCTCTCCAGATTCCCAGGAGCATTGAAAAATCACAGAGAGAGGTCTTGCTGTGACGTCAGCCAGCTCTTTTAGCATCCTTGGACGAATACCATCAGGCCCCATCAACTTGTAGGGATCTAGCTGGAATAGGAAATCCTGTACAAGGTCTGGATTGATTGGGAATTTATTGTTCTTGCAGCCATGGTTTTCCAGCCCAGGGTTATGGGACCCCCCAATTCCATCATCAGAGTTGAAGACCAAGGCAAAGAAAGCATTAAATGTCTCAGATTTATCTATGTCCCTGTTAATAAGGTGATCATGCTCATCAAGTAATGGGCCAGTGTTATTTCTAGTTTGCCCTTTGCCATTAATATATTTTTAAAAGCCTTTGTTATCGTCCTTCACAGTACTGGCCAGCTTCAATTCTAATTGAGTTCTGGCAGTGCAAATTTCCTCCCTACAATGGTGAGCAGCATCTCTGTAGTCCTCCCATGTTGCTTGACCTTACTTCCACTGACCACATAAATTTTTTCACTGTATTTCAAGAAGAAGATCCCTGTTCAACCAAGCTGGCTTCTTGCCTTGCCTGCTAGATTTTTGGCATTTTGGAATTGCCTGGTCTTGTGTTCTTAGAAGGTGGTACTTAAAAAAAGACCAACAGTGGTGGACCCCAACGTTTTCAAAAGCTTCTTCCCAGGGAATCTTACTAAGTACTTCTCTGAGCAGCCTGAAATATGCTCTTCTCATACCCAGTGTTAAGGTCGTGCTGGAAGTTTTCCTCCCGTTAGCAAAGATTTTGAACCTAACTGCTTAGTGGTCGTTGTGGCCAAGGGAGCCACTTCTCCCACGAGACCTTCTCTGTTAGTGAGAATCAAATCTAGGAAGGTACCTTTCCTGCATCAAAACACAGGTCAGAAAGGGAGATATGCAGGGATGCAAAGTGACTTCTCATTTGCTTCACATGCATGGACTGTGCTTATGTATTGGCCTGTTAGCAGTGTTCAGTTGATCTCCAGCATCAACCTGATGAGATGTGCTTGTGAGGTCCGATTAATTCTGCCCTGCATTTTGAACCTCATCTCATCTACATGTCAGTACCAGCAAGAGAAGTGATACTGAGGGTGGAGAGAAAAAGGCTTGGCAGTGCTGTCTTAGATTCAGGGCATCTCCCAGCACCCAGTGTCTCTAGCTGAGATTTCCAGAGGGATGTCAGGCTGAAGCAAATAGGTGGTTGCTATGAGAGTTAGCGCTGATACCAGTCTGTGCTTGTTTTCCTCACTGCCATAGCCTGAGAAGAAGGAGGTAAATGACTCAGCTCTCCCCACACATGTATAATGGCATTTCCACCATCCTTGAAAGATCACAGCTTTGTGACATGCGACACTTCAGATCACTACTCAGGGAATCTCTGTCGTCATGATATCAGGCCTCTTCACAAAGACTTTCAGCTCCTGGGACATTTCTACAATGAATATAATTAGCCTCATTTTAAAGATGGCAGCTGACGCAGAGAACAACTTACAAAAGATCACACACATGGGTCGGTTTTCTGTGGCAGATCTGCTCAGTGCCATCCAAGTACTTAAAGCACAAGACTCTCGTGAATTTAAAAATGAATTTCCACCATCTCCTGTATTGGAAGTCATGCTGAAGAGTACTATTAAGATTAAAGTCAGCTCCAAGGCTTACAGTTAAAATAAATTTTAAACATATCCTTTAAAAAAATACATGAGCAAATAATAAGATCCGCAGTAATACAGAGAAAATTAATTACCTAGGCAGACTTCTTTTCAAGTTCATGACTCATGCCAGCATATAAATGTCTGCGTGAAGCCAGCTTTTAATGCTAATTTTGTTGCTGTTACAAAATGTTAACATTCTCTGTAAAAAAAAAGAGTGCATACCTTGCTATTGACTTTTCAAAAGTCTGACTGGCAGAATGATGTACTATTACTGCAGATTTCTAGTAGTGCTCTAAAATTTTTTGCTAAATTTTGTCCTTTCACTGCAGGTATAAGAGACTCCTGGCCACACTGCATTTGGCTTCAGCTTCACAGAAGTTGTGGTCACATCCACTTAATTTGTTCCTTTTAACTGAATTGAGGCCTGGCAGGCGTATCAGAAGTCACAAATCTCATTCCCTGTAATGGCAATACGACTGTACAAAGAGTACAAAGAGTAGGAGAAATAAAAAAAGATGCAGTTTTGTTAAAACTAGTCTGTGGTTCAAACCATACCCCTGCTGTTGCTCCCCTGCCAGAGGCTGATGTGTTTATCAGCTGGTGCTGGCACTGGGTCGCAGCACTGCAGCACTGACAGCGTTTCTAAAGGAGACGTCCCTATCGGCCTCCCCCAGTCCCCTTCTTGGAACAATCGCCTCTTACCACAGAGTTAATTTAGATTCATGAGCTACCAACTGTAGGTATCTGCTTTGACATAGGAATTATCAAAGTGCTCCTTGTTTTGTTTTGTTTTGTTTTGTTTTGTTTTGTTTTGTTTTGTTTTTCTTTCTTCTTATCCTAATGGAGCACAACAGGAGAAAGCAGATGTGTCTGATACTCCATATGCACTGCTACACATGCCACTGCAAAAATGTACCCATTACAATGGCAGCATCTCTGTGAGGGGATAACGAGCTTGTTAAACCACAGAAAAAGAAACACGGGCACACTGACATGAGCATTTCTCCCCGCTGGAGGCTGGCAGAGCCCAGTCAGCACTGGGAGAAGAAGGCTGCCATGATGGGAGCAGCGGGGCTGCACCACCCCTAAAGCTGTCACTCCTCCTCACCTCCCTCAGTAAATCCCTGGCAGTGGGTGGGATGGTGACATCATCCTGGCACCAGAGGTTTAGTCAAGATGAGGACCTTATTCTGGTGGGCCCTCTCCAAATACATACCCAGCCATACAACAACCCTGTCGCAAGGGACCTGAAGCACCATGTCTGAAAAGGCACTGAGCATAGCAGAGGGTTTTGACCAGCAGGCTGAGAGCAGGTCAAGTGTCCTGGCATCCCCTGACATGCCACAAGCTGCCTTCCCATGACACAGAGCAGAAACAGCACAAGAAGAAGGACCTCACAGGGAAAGACACCTCCTCCTCACAGATGCTTTCCCCTCCCGTGCAAGGGGAAAATGCATCCTGCCACCTGAAGCACCCAGCTTCACCTCAGACAGCAGGCACCCAGCAGACCACGGGCACTGGTAAAATGGGTCCAAAGTTCATGGGCGTCTGCAGAGAAGGGAACGAGCAGGAGGTGGAAGTAATCAGGATTGCCTCTGTGCACTCCCACCTGCCCCTGCCCCCTCTGCAAAGTGGCCATGCTGGCCCTAGGCATGGTCTCAGGGGCAGAAGACATGAACAGAGAGCAGGAGAGTGTGTGTGCTTCACTGTGTGTCACACAAAGCTGCATAATGCCCTGTTCACACCCAAACCAGTGCACTTCTAAGCAGGTACATTTATATGATGCAGTGGCTGATGGTGTAGAAGTCATGCCTTGCGCCTCCAAAGCAGTCCAGCCTCCTCCCAAAGTGCCAAACAGCAGCATCTGGAGGCAAAACAGGCAACAGAATCTCTGCCTACCATTCCCTTGACAAGGGGTGTCCAACTCATTTTCAGCGGGGGCCACATCAGCCCGGCGGTTGCCTTCAAAGGGCCAAACGTAATTTTAGGACTGTATCAGTGTAACTACTCCTACATTGCTATAGTCCTAAAATTATGTTTGGCCCTTTGAAGGCAACCGCCGGGCTGATGTGGCCTCCGCTGAAAATGAGTTGGACACCCCTTGTCAAGGGAACGACGACACAGCCCTTACATCCTTATTTGCATGGCTGTGATGTAAAGAGGAGAAAGGGAGAATTCAGAGGAGTTAAAGGGAAAGATAATTAGACCATGTGCTATTTTTTTCCATCAAAATGATACATTGGATTTTTTGTTGTTGTTGTTAAGCTGATTGCAAAGGTGAAATGTTTGGTTAGTAAACTCATACATTTCTTGCAGGTATTCTCAGGAAATTAAATGGAACATGGCCCTAGAATGATTTTATGACTTTGTGATTATTTTTTATTCATACCACTGGCTTAGACTTATGCACACACAGATCAGTCAACTGGGCAGATATCAGCATTTCCAGATAAAGGGGAATAAAACCATTTGCTGGATATTCCAGTGTTTCTGTAGCAAATCAATAAAAAGCTCATTCAAAGCTAAGATGAATGAGGACATTCTCATTTCTTTCCTGCTGCTGTGTTTTCAAGCTGTGCCTTTTAAATAAGACTTGGCATGTGCAATTCACATTGTACAGCATAATTTATATTTAAAAGCTACAGATGTTATTTTTAGAGCAACATGCCAGCCATCTCCATATATGTTACATTGATTTGACCCATTCATCTTAATTGCAGCAACTGAAGAGCATCCACAGCAGTCTGTTATGTGTTTTGAATACCTTCTTCATCATTGCATTCAGACAACACGGCCCTTGTTTGCACCAACCACTCAGCATTCCAGGGAAGATCTATGGTACCGCAGGCTCCTGCTCAGGAACCTGTGCCATGACAGACACCTTCTAGAAAACCCGGCAGTTCTGGGGCTTGTGATCAAACTCGTACACACTCACGTCCATTTTCTTGGTGTCCATTAATTTTGTCAGTGTTGTTTCCCAAATACAAATAATTTTGGTCTTCAGCTCCAGCCTATTGACATCTTACTAAATTTTGTGGGAAGACAGAGAGGAAGCAGAGTACAAGTGAGGGCTTTGATGTGGCAATGTTCTGTAAAAATGATATGGATGTATTTATTCAATTAATAGTCCCTTTGCTGGATCTGTTATTGAATATGTGATATATTTATTGTTTGCTGCTCTGTTCAAGCTGAAATTTTTCAATGGATTTATTCTGTATAATTAGAAGGATGAGGAATGGATATTTGTTACTTAAAACAGGGATGTGGCTTTTTAAATACCCGAGAAAATATTTGCATTTGTAAACCAGGACAAACATGAGAGCATAAAAGAACAACAGCACTGCAAGGACACTGTCAAGGATATGGACCTTAAGAAGGCCATTTAGCTTGTATAACCTAGGCCACGCTTGGAGATTCACGATTACAGAGAAAGGTTATATCATTTTTCTCTTAAGCAATGCAAAAAAAGAACAGTTATTAATTCGTGTTTCTGAAATGAGTAATGAAAACAAGACACCTGCAGGTCCCAGATGTGTTCCATGACCTATCTTTGCTGTTTTCACCATGCTGGCTCCAACAGTATACCAACACCTTCTGTCTTCTGGGACCACCTGCAATAACGCACTGGGATCCTATTTGATAGTGAAGAGGACCCTATACTTCTCTACTGCCACGGGATTAATAGCTCCACCAAAGCACAAGCTGCTCCTTTGGAGGGACCTGCAGCTCTGGCATGCAGCTCGAGCTTGCACCCCACAAATACGTGCACAGTTCAGCTGACATCTGCAAATGTATTGTAAATGTAAGCAGCAAGCAAGCCTATTATGAGGACAACACAGGAATTAGCCATGCCCAAATGTTACTTCTAGATCTTTGGTGTAAACTGACTTACCCTGACTGAAACAGAGAAACAAGGTAGGGAGCTGGAGAGATGGATGGGACAAAATCCCTTGGCAAAACTGACGGCTGGTTTTGCCTGACCTTCATGTGATGAAACTGAGCTTGTGACTCCTTACTTTAAATTACATTTCCAAAGTGCCCCAGTAGAGTAGAGAAGGGCAAAAACATAACTCAGAAACTAAAAGCTCTGGTTTTCAGCAGCAGGTGGACACTGTAAGGGACCAGGAGACAGAACAACAGCCAAAGAGGTATCTTCAGCCAACCCTACACTTAATTTAGCTAACAGTATACACCTTACCAAAGGCTTTAAATTTCCAACTTCTAAATAAAAAGATTGGCAAAAAACATTCAGAATGGTGGAAGCAACAGATTCTTAAATAAAGATTCTTCAGCTCTTCATTTCTATCAGGTATCCATCCATATATATTCAGCTGGATTTTGTCATGTTGTTATTGAGAGCATAGCCCCAAAAATCAGGACAGAAATAGCAACACTCTTACAATGTCAGTAAATAAAATAATCGCGAATTTTAAAAGCATATCTAGACAATAGATATATGTTCTTGTTTTTCAGCTGACTAGTGAATTTGGAGGTTTGTTGTTCTTTCTTCTGAGACAGAGTAAGTGTAAATCAATACTCAGCTTTCAAACAAGGGAAGTCAACAGGAGTCCTAAATTCTTCTCAAAAACTCTATCTGGCCTCCATGACAACAGCTTTACTGTCATGACCTATTATTGAAACATGGTTTTATTTGCATGACAATGCAGTGGCAAAAATGGAGTTTACTTCCACATTTTCTGTGGGACAGGCATAGGATGTTTTTAATTCTTTTTTGCAGTGTCTTCCAAAACTCAATGGAAAATGTACAACTTAAATCTTTCATTTCTGGACTGGTTGAGCCATTTTTAGTACCTTACGCAATCTTTAGTGGGTTTTTTTTTTGTTATCTCTTAATTTACACAGTTATAACAGGACAAACTTTGATGGAGAAGACAAAAATGATGAATTGTCTGTTCCCAACTGCTTTATGCATAGAAAGAAAACCCACAAAGGCACCTATAGAAGGTGGTTCAGACATTATTTCCTTCAC
This sequence comes from Nesoenas mayeri, assembly GCF_963082525.1. NCBI lineage: Eukaryota > Metazoa > Chordata > Aves > Columbiformes > Columbidae > Nesoenas > Nesoenas mayeri. The sequence continues at coordinate 103,132,910 of NC_137541.1, forward strand.
TGCACTGTGTTTTTTCACAGATAATTGTAAAAATAAGCAGCTTTTAAACTGAAGTTTAATTACAACTATGTCAGCCTGTCTCAGTCACTGCACTGAAGATCAGACTAATACTATGCCCTTTCACTAAATGCTTCCATTGTCATTTTTTAAAATTTCCGTCAAATGTGAAGAGATTAGTCTTCTTTTTTATTATGTCTGTCTATTCAAATTACTTTGTTTCCTTAACTGCTCTTCACAGATGCCATTTTTTGCTATAGTATAAAGGAAACTAATGCGTATCAATCCATTGCAGTTAAAACTGCAGTTACACTCAATTTTTCTTCTTGCTAGAAGCTACATCAGTCAACTTGTTTACATACAGCCCATGATTTATCTGCAAAAACAGCCCCAAGAATTTAACAGTAATTGAAGCTATATATACATGTGTGAATAGATATGACATCAACCTTCAAATCCCTCTCTTCCTGTAATCTCTTTGTTTGGATCCTTCATGTGGTTACTGTACCAAAGCAACACAAGAAGAGCCCAAGAAATATATTTGATGTGCACATAGTCAAGGCTATTATCTGTTGAAAAAGTGCTGCTGTCCAAATGAACAACATAGACCAAAGCAATACAGAAGTTTTCTGCCAGACACTCATTTTACTATTACGTTGGTGGAATGGAATAAGTATAATTTAAGAAATTAATTCATAAATATTAATTTCATAAAAGCACTCTTTTGGTAAGCAAAAATCTTCCAGAATGAAAGAAGGTCAACATGCTAACAAAATAAAGCACTGCTCCATTCAGGAAACAGTACCAACCCCATACTAGCTTTTTGTGTATGGAGATATTGGTGGCTAAGATACTATGATAAGCTTTGCACATCTTCAGTATCTTATATTATAATATCCCAAAGCCTTTCACTAACAAAGATTTCACATATGTTGAATATAGGCAAACATGAATACCTTCATTATAGATTCATGCACAGGAAAGCTAAATGGGGTTCTTGGCCGCAAAGCCATTTATGACATAGTTGTAAAGAAAACCCCCAGTAATATTTAGTTTACCATTCTGTCCAGTCACCAGTCCACATATTCCCCTGAGGTCATTACATTTCAGTCCCTAAATTATTATTTCTCATTCTGGGTTCCTGATCTTATCTTGATGTTCTTGGCATAGGTTAATAACCCCCACAAGGCAGATAAACTGCTCTGATGATTTCAAACTAATAAAATAAAGGTTCTTAGCAGGAGTAAAGGAGATTCTTCAGAAAGACATTAACACTTACAATAATTCACTCAATTTTCCATGGATTTGTATTTGCTACGACATCTGCCTCACTCACAGCATAGTTACAAATGCCACATCTGTTACATCGCCCATAAACGGTAATTTACATTCGATTACTATCCCGTTTGATATGCATTACTTCAAAGACAGGTATTGTGGGATGCAGTGCAGTAATAAGTCCGTTGGGTTCAGGAGATGTGTCCAGCTCTGAGGGAGCCTTCACCCTCCCTGTTTTTATCACAGAGGCGAAATACTAACCTAAACATATCTTTGTATTTCAGGTACCACTGTCCCCCTTACCAATCGTATCATTCTTAGCATGGTCTCTTCTCCCATCACAGACTTTGTCTAGTCCCAGAGAAGGCCAACAATGTCCTCAGCTGTTCTTTCTCCTTGCTCCCACATCTACCCCTGCCATGAGTGCAGCAGAAACAGAAAACTCCTCAACCTGGACTGCTCTGCTGCTGAAAGCAGTGTTTCATCCACAGCTTCTCAGCAGCCACAAGCTAACAGCATTTCTGAGGTGCAATCTGAATTTGTGATTACAAAAGAATTGAATGGTACAGTTTATGTGGTTTTTAAACCTTCGTAGTTGTTGCCATCTCCAAGTACGCTCCAAGTCAAAAGGTGGGGTTTATACACACAAATATATACATACACATATGTATATGTGTTTAAACAATGACGCAAATATTCTTCAATGAGTATGACTGCACAACCCAAGACCTCATCTAACAAAAGGCAATGGATATAACGTTTGTGTGTTTTCATACACAAATGACAGTTTGTAAATGTTTACAGGGTTTTCTCACGGTGTAATTCTTACCACCTTGCTACGTCATGTGAGTGACTTTGCACAGTATCAACAGTCTTAAGAACACTGGGAAAGCAGAAATTATTATGAAAGTATAACAAGATTATGTTGGATAAACATGTGTGGATTTATTTTACCAATGCTGACATAAACCAAACATCTAGGTTTTAGGGCAGGTCAGTATGTAGCAAATGAGGAGAGAATCCTCTGAGCTGTCAGGGTGCCTTTGGACGAAGACAAGACAAAACTGATATTGTTTAAGCTTAGGCTTCCTACTAGCACTGACGCTTCAAAGCTGAAGGCTCCCAAGTCAGGGGCCCCTGGAAAGGAGAAAGAAAACAACCCCAGCAACTAGTCAGCCAGCAAAGACTCATAAAGCCACAGCCTTGATGACAGACAGCAAAACTGAAGAAAAAGTCTGGAGGAGTAGACAAGGGGGCCCATGGAATCACAAACAACAAGGATAAATATTTTCTTTCATGCACTCGCCAATTTTTGATGAACCAAATGAAAGAAGCTGCCCTATGATCATGGTTCTGGATGGCAGTAGGTTCCACATTGTAGTACTTTTTGCTCTGACTTAACATACAATATTGCGGCTTATGGAAACAGATTTAGAAGTGTTTGAAAACAAAAGGAATGAGATTTTTTTTGCTTTATAAAAAGTTGATTTTGAAGGCAGCAACCCCAACTCCAATATGAGTTAATGACAGTTTAAGCATATTTTTTAATTGTTCGAATTATAATTAGACAATTATAAGCAATCAAGTGAGAGCTGTTTAAAAGCTACTGGCCACAGCTGTTAGCTACCTCACCTCAGTTGGAAATCAACACCCTCTCCACTGGGGCATTTAAATAAACTCATTTTATCATAGCCAAGTGTAATTGCGCATGTCTTCTGTTACTCAGCTGAGAAATCAGTAACTTATGGGAGCATGGCAGTAACTTCATTACAGCCCCACATGGATCTGGAAAGGGCAAATCTAATGCTGCACAGCAGTTTGAGCTGTTCTTTCTCCAAAGGTGATTGTCAGAGTTTCTAGTTTATATTGCTACTAATTTTCCCCTCAGAGCTGCCAAGATAGCATGCGTTTAAAATGTTGTTCTTTTCTGAAAAATGATTTTAATTAAAATGGTATTCAGGGGTCCCATATTCATTGTTTCTCACTAATTATCATAACACATTTATTCAGTTTCCAAGCTAACGGGTGCTTTTGCTAACTCCCAGCTCCCAAATTAAACACTGGATCTGAAATGCCAGGCTTTATTTTTCTCAACTCATATTTCACCACCATTCCATGTTCTGGGATTGCATAGTCTCTGCAAGGAGAGCATCCTCCAACGTCTCTTCACACAAAGCTCCGAGATGAATCCTGCTGAGCTTGTCTGATAGAACGCAGCACACGTCCCAGTTGTTGCACTATGTTTGTGGACAAAGGGCAGTGACAATATACTTCAGAGCTTAAAGCAGGCAAGAAGTAATCACTAAGGAATCATCATCAGTGAGCACAAAATACAGAAAGCAGAGGTGTTAATGTAATTTGGGCACAGCCACCTTCCCAAAGCAAGCAGTGCTTAAAGGTGCAGTGAAAAGCTGCTTCCAGAGGAGCAGTTTTTGTACGGCACTTCATCGTGTGGCCTTCTAGTTCCATCAGCTCTCCTGCAAGGGTTTCCAAATTCACACTGATTACACAAACATGTTAACCTAACAAAAGCAGGATTCCTAACATGGCACAATCTTGGCATTCTGAATACAAACTGGTTCTTACAAAGTGTTTTCCCAATACATTTGATTCTTCGGGAGGAGATTTGTGTCAGTTACTTCAACATATAAATACCACATTTTTTTTGCTTCAGAAATGCAGGCTAACATACTGAAGTTATACCAGCCAAACCTATTGGCGAGATCACAGTGAACTTTTCATGGAAAACTCTTATTCAGAAGTTGAGAAGATTTAACTTAGACCACTAGGAACAGTCAGTGGGCACACAGATTTTTCCAGCCTTTCCAAAAGACTACCTTGATATGTACTTGGCCAATGACCAACACAGAGAAGAAAACATTTCAGACTTTTCATATAATTTCCCTGCTCTGAGACTATGAACAAGAGGAGAAGCAGGTGCTGGACTGGGTCCAAATGACATCCATGTACAGTGCTCCCGTGCACAGAAATGAAAGGACCTGCACAAAGCAAAAGGATGTAGATTTCTCAAAAGATCAGAGTATAACCATTGTTGTAAAAGATATTATGCACATTTAAGGTTGACCATTTTAAAAAGTTATACACTAATAATACAGCTGCGAGCAAGTCCAGAAAAGCCCTCAGCAACTTGTTCCTCCATGGGAAGTCTAAATAAAGTCCCTGCTGTTCCATCTGTGGGCTCGCAGAGGGAGCTGAGCCCCAAAGGAAAACTGCTGCGCATAGGATCCGATGGATGAAGTGATCAGAAGGGTGCAGGGACAAAGGACATGTAGTTGGGAGAGGACAGAATAAGGGTGCTGAGGAGAAAGGGGTCATGGGAACTAGCACTTGCACTTTCACAGAGGACGTCTCTCTTCGAGAAAAGTTATGGCTTTATCAGTAGCAAATCAAAATAATGTTTTCCTTTCTAAATGATAGTGTATCAGTCTGACATTTCCATAGCAATAGCACAGTGATAATTGCCTCAAAAACACTGTGCACTCAATACTCAGGAAAAAACTTTCTGAAGACACTGATATAGTGCACAGATACATAAGTGCTTCAAATTATAACTGGAAAGATACTGCCTGAGGACTGACCTGTGCATGAGGTTTCTGGATGGATGTGACTATTTCTAGAAGTTAGAGGTTAATGCATTCACACCAGGTGTGTCAAAACACCCTTTCTAAACATAGTCCAGTAAAAAACAGTAAGCCTACAGTGTTTGACCTATTAACATAACTAAAATACAGAATCTAGTCTTAAAAAAAATTAAGAAGAATTTGATTTCCTAACTCTACTAAAGTAAAAGACACCACAAACTCTCCAGTGATGTTCCTGATGCTACTGCTTAAGCAAACACTTCAGTTTTGGGTATCATGGTAGGCTGAGTCTCATAAAACAAGGGTACAAGACTTTGGTACCCCTAGTTTGGCATAGAGGCTTCTCTTCCTCTTCTGTAATGCAAAGTAAATAATATCTGCATCTCATTAAGGTACTATTAGGCTTACTATTTTAAAGGATATTTAATCAGTATGCTAGGTCTTATTAAAAACTATGTATACATAATGACAAATAAGGAGCAATTAAGTCACTGAATTTTACTGTTTAAGTGGTTTTTATGATGGTTTGGGCTGTTCTTCTTTCAGTCTAACATTGTCAAGACAATGCTGCCTTCCGCCCATGAGGGTGGGCTGCTCAGGGTTGGAAGAGATAGAGACCAGAGTTGGAGACATAAGACACCCACATAAGGAGACAAAAGTAAATCAGCAGTGTTACTGATCACTCACAGAGGTGGGGTAGGATGAGACAAAACTTCACAATCCCCATCAGCTCCTACAAGCTACAAATGTCACATCCAAAACCAGAGAATGGTCACAACCAGTAATCACCCAAGAGACACGATGAGGACTCACCTGCATTTCTTGACGTTTGTAATTCTGGCTGGATCACTTGGACTTCGCGACTGAATGCCAGACAAAACACTTGGAGACATGGTCTTGGTGCTTATATGTGGGTACAAGACAGCAGGTGCAAGTGTGTGAAATTTATTTTGTTTTGAAATAAAACTATCTTCCCCTCCAATAGAGGTCTGCTGCATTAGCTTGTTTTTATTTCTGCAATGTTGCATCATTTGCCATGGTATGACCTTGATCTTTCTGAGCATCACCCAGGTGCTATTATCATACAGGTATGAATGAAGTAAATGTGTGGTGGTTTTATATGCAAAATGAAAGGTCTTTTCAGTTGTGTGTGTTCCAAATAAGCCCTCCAGATGACATGTTGTATACAAGGGAACCTAATCCTTTCTTGAGGAAAAAGAATCCATTTCATGTCGTGTTTCACATTTTCCAACAGCAACTGGAGAAGTACAACAGGGTCTATATATGTGCTGCCAGCAGTAAAGCTGGGAGCATGAGCTCTGAACAACTCTGGTTGTGCACCCTCACGAACACAACAGCAACTTCTGCAAAAATAATAGCAATGAAACAGTGGTACTGAATACAGAAAACAGGATGACACTGAGGTTGCATGTACAGGTTGGAAATGAACACTGATGAGTCAGAAAGGTGAATAATGGGAAAGATAAGATGAAATGTATAATCAAAGCTTGGGCTTGACTGCCCTAAGTGTTGCACACTGTTGGTACAATGCTGCAGCACTGTTTCCTACAAGAGATGCTTTGAGGTAAAGTATAGCATCATTGTGTTTGCTATCATTAGACTAGCAAGAGTTGGATTTGCAAGCGTTTCCTCTTGTTGTTTTGTTTATTTGGTTGGTTGGGTTTTGGTTAGGTTGGCTTGGTGTTGGTTTTTGTCTGTGTGTGTGTTTTTTTGTTTGTTTGTTGTGGGTTTTTTTTTTTTGGGGGGGGGGAGGATGGGAAGGCAATGGATTACAAAATTAAATATGTGAATTGGAAGGAAAACATTGTGTCTAATTACCTAGACTCTATGGCTCACTTCCACACTAAGTCATTGAGGCAAACAACAAAATAAGAAAAAGGACTGAACATTTAACACACGTGCAGCATTACCATAAAGAACACTCAAAAGAATTGGAAGCAATATTAAATATAATGCTCTAGAGTTTAACCAAATCTACCACTGAGCAGACAGATACAGCACAAATCACTAACCCACACCTGCCTGCTAAGGTGTCTGACAGCACCATGGGGGGCTCTCGGTGCTGGATAGAACAGACCTGCGTCTGGTCTCATCCTGTGCTTCTCTTCACAGTAAATCATCCCCAACCCCTTTGTCATCCTTCGTTAATTCTCCTTACCCTTCAAGCAGAAACTTTTTATTTATTTATCTTGAACCTACACCTGTCAGAGCAGGAATGAAGAGTGACAGCTACAATGACATTTCAGGCACACATCTGCATGCAGAATAAACTTAATACTTTTTGCTGCTTTGTAAAACTGTAACCACAGCCTCAGGGCTGTTTCTTATCATGCATGTTCTTTGCTAGTTTCTTATTAAGCATTAATTAATCACTCACATACCAGCAGCACTGAGCACTGCTGAGCAGGACCCAGGTCACAATGTACTGGGTCTTACACAGTTTTGTTGCAACAGAATCTCTCTGCCTCTCCCACAGCAAATAAGTATCTTTCCACAGCCAAATCACTCCAGTTATTCCAAGATAGCCATCACCAACTCATAGAGAGAAAAAAAAAAAACAGAGAAATTCAGAGCAACTTAATAAAGCTGCTAGCTATAAAGCGGTTGTTAAGGCTGCACAGCAAAGCTCAGTCTGCCTCATCAGGTCCTTCCTTTCTTTGCTTAGAACAGAGATGCATTTACAATAAAGCTCAAGTGAGCATTTGGAGAAAAATCCTTCTTTGCTAATAGCCAACTACTCGTTACATCATATGTGTGCATGCAGAAACCCCCGCCCCAGCAATGGTGATGTCAGTGATGACTCCTAAAATGCTGAAGTTAAAGTCTTCTAAGCTATGGTATCCCCCCCGCTGCATACTCTTTGCTGCTGCTTCGCTTACTTAACACGTCAGAAGTGGTGATGAGTACGAACACGTTTCCTTTACAGCCCAGAGTAAGAGGCAATAGTAAAGGTAACCGCAGCTGGAAGTGTATGTGAAACTTGAGTGCTGCCTGCTTTTGCAACAGATTGGGTACATCATTTGGTTTTATCTCGATAATGTAACTTGTCCGGTAACTACCAGGTGGTGAAGTGTCACACAAAGTTTAAGAATTTCCAAGAACATCCCATTGGAAATGAGAGTCTTACCCAAAATGAGCCCACTTGTACCAAGAAACAATTGTGAAGAACATTATTGCACAAGCCAGGACTTTCTGGCTATATGGGTATACCCTCTGCTTAGAGCAGATGTTAATAAATCCGGTATTTCCTGAAAGCATCAGACCCACTGCGGCTATGTGAGCTTCCCAGCAAGTTTTGGAGTGGTAAATTAAAATCTGAGTAAAGTCACCAGTATACGAAGTTTGTCAGTAAACAGAGAAGCAGATACATGGAGTTTATCTGCATTTATCCACAACTATGGCACTGAGAGCAAGGCTCAGGGGAAACACTGAACCTGATGCTATTCAGTTCCATGGCAGTTCAGTTGAGGCAGGGAGACACTGAAGAGTTGTAGAAAAACCAACAACAGTTACTCTGACAAAATTCCCAGGCAGGATGCAGTATACAACCAGAGAAAACCAGAAGCAGAATGACCTTGAGCTTACATAAGGAAGTCAGAATTTGGCTTTGCCCAGGACTGCGGGTAACCAGAAATATCTGGAGAACCAAACTACCAGAGTGATTGGCAGTTGGCTTGAACAGAAAATGACATTTTTGAACACCACTCCCCCCTGAAATAATCCTAAATGCAGGTTTTAAACAAAAATTAAAAATTTCTCAATGTGCCCATCTTTCTATTCTATGCACAATTTTAATTTGAAAACATATAATTTACAGATGGTTTATTAGTTTACAGTCGCAAATCAATTACAAAAAAAAATTCCATTGACTTAAATAATTTAAAAAGTATTTCATTTTTTGTTCTTTAAGGTGCATTACCATATACAGTTTCAACAGTGTCATTCACATTCAGATGGATATAAATATGGAGCTGCACAGGTAGCAGCTAACAGAGCTCACTGAGTATTAAGAATGTTTGATTTTCTTCAGTCAACAAAATATTTTCTAATACAATACTTTAATTTTCATGTTATACTTCTTAGAAAAATCTCAGGAATTAGAGGTATGCATGAATTATAAGCATCCCTCTTATGAAAAAATCTGTATTTCTGTCTTTTTTTTCCTTTTTAAAATGGAGTGAAAGGCTGGAAATGTGACATATTCCACTGAATAGACATTTCTGAGAAATAACAGGTTGTCATGCCACCTCCCTGGATAGCTGTCACTCAGCATATCAAGCAGCTGACTTGTTCGTAGCGTAGCGACTCCATTGGATGGGTAGGAGGAAAGAACAGGCTTCAGCTCCATCAAGAATTTCAACAGAATTGCATACATCTCCAGGGATATTTTGATTCCAACATATGAGATGGTCAGCACATATGCACACATGTGCACGCACAGAGATGATGTTTGGTACAGGTCAGAGTGCACAGCTGTCTGATGAAGATGAAGCAAAATCCTTTTGAAATTGTCTGTGTGAGGTGTGAGGAAATGACGATAAAAACAGAAAGCCACTGCGATCATCTTTAGGGTGAGAACACTGTCAGAGCACATCATCTAATTCAAAGTATGGAAAAACTTTGGAAAAAAAACACAGACCACCCTTGTAGACTTTTTTTACCTATACAACAGGAGGCCTATAGATGTAGAATGGAAGGCAGATGAGGGCTGCATAGAAAACCAGTGGTTCATCAGAGTTCCCAGAGATAAGTTCCAACTACACCTAAAGGCCTCAGATTATGATGTCAGTAAATTACAAAATTGATTCAGGAGCAAAGCTAAGACTAATAGAATTTGCTCCTAAATAAGCAAAGCTGTGTTATCCCCTCTTTGAGCCATTGTGCTCACAGGTGGACACAGAATCTTGCAACTTCTCCGGTGAGCAGTCCTGGAAACTACACAGAACAAACATGCTGTTTGCCTGATCAAACCTAATCCACATGTTCTTTTAACTGGCTGTTCTCTGCTGTCATTGCAGTTGGCCTTACCCTGCTACATCGAAGGCCTCTGCTTGAAGCTCACAAACTGTTGTAGTTCCACCTTAGAGGAAGTGGGGTCAAGACATCTCAAGTGGGATGGTGCCAGCAGCCTCCCACTGAGCCCAGGTGTCCGCTCGAGGTTAGTTCACAATACTCAGACACCTGGCACTTTTCCCTGCAATGGGAATCTTTTGTCTCATAAGTACGAGATTACTGATAGACACTTGGGTAAATCCCCAGCCGCAAAGGGCACTTGCAAAGCTCTGACTCACCGCGTACCAGTGGCACAGTGTTTGAATTAGCTCTGTAGACAGCCTGCAACAACAGCTGAGAGAAGTGTGACCTTTCTCAGTTCGGAGCAACAGGCTGTTAATTTTGAAAGCCAGCAATAAATGAACGTCAGCTTTGTTGGCAACCTGATGAAATTACCAGAAGTAAGAGGGAAGATCATGCTCTGAAGTAAGCAGCTTGAGTAGCTTATGAATAGAACTTACGATAACATCAACGGTGTTTTTTTTCCCAGACACTCCCAGACAGGAAAAATAATATTGAATTCTGCATCTCAAGCCCAGTATCCTACTGTCACAAACATCCACATCACATGAAATCTCCTGTAAATTACTCAAGCACACAGAACTAGGTAAGCATCTCCACTTCTCTCATTGGGAAGCTGTTGCAGAATTTTGCTCCTCTAATGGTTGAAATTGTTTTCTAATTTCTAGTCTATATGTGTCCTCCTTCAGATCATCTGTTTATATATGAAGACAGCCCTTTAACTGAAACAGTGTTAAGTATTCCCTGATTTTTATCCTCCAGACAGGTAGTGATCAAATCCTCTCAGCATTTGTTTTTCTAAACCAAACTGCCAAACCCTTAATCTCACCTCCTTAGAAAGGCCCTCAGAAAGGTTTCTCATACCACACCATTTATCTGATCCTTGAGATAATCCAGCTCCTTCCTTCCCCTTAAGAAAGGGATCTCTTAATCCTTCTTTCTATTGATTACAACTCCAAGCTTTGAGTCATCAGCATATTTCATTAGTTCTTTTATTTCAAAGATCTATTATACTAAATCAGTCCCAAGACCAACAGGAATTTCTCTAGTAACTTCCCTCCAGCCAACATTTCTGCTTTCAGGACTAATTGCTGTCCACATTAGTCAATTCCTTACTCACCTCAGATTTTTCTCCTGTTAACCTGACTCTTTGTATATAACAATTATCCACGTAGTAAAAACACTAAGCTCAATCAAAGAACTATACATCAAAAAGTTGCTTTTGCTCAAGCAAATGCTTCATTAAGTCATCTTCCAAAACAACCAGGGCCATCACAGAGTAAAACATCTGCTAACTGGCCTGTCCTTCAATGGGACTATTTGGCCCTCTTTCATCCTCCTCCTAGTTGGTGCACAGCAAGTGAGCATGAGCAGGGCTATAACCTCAGCTGTGGCTATTTCCATTGCAGGAGCATTTGTGCCAAAGCTGATTTGGAAGGAGGTTGACTGCCCAGCTAGAACTGCCGATGAGGGTAGTTTTATGCCACATTTGACAGTTTCCATCCAACTGACAGAACTTTTCTTCTGCTCCCATTGCTGTGAGGGTATCCCATCTCCTTTTGGGAGATGGAGTAGGGTGGAAGGGACCAGTAACTCCTCAGACTGCTGGAACAGGATTTACCAGAGCATCTTCTACAACACGCTAGAGATGGTATTTTAAACTGATCTACCCAAGTGCTGGTCAAGGGTGCAGTTCTGTGTTACAGGTAATGATGGAGTGCCACCAAGAGCTGCAGTGCACCCCTCTTCAGCCCACTGCTGCTAGCACCAGCTCCTGCCAGAGCTTACAGTGAGATGATATTAGGAATTCACACAGAAGAAAAACTATCACTTCATTTTTTTCAGAAGGTTGTGCCTCTCAACCAGTTTGCCAGGAGCACTGGTGCCAGCGAAGCAGTTTAAAACTTCACTGAAATAAGCATACCCATCGGGCACTTATGCTGCCTGCAAAACCAATTTTAAAACAGACTTAAATAGAAGCCATGCAACGTTTGTGGCGTAAATGAAGCCTGAGGGCCCATATCATGGTTGGGTGCTCCTGCCCCCAGCTGTCTAACTTGTCCTTTTGCCATACGCTATTTTCCCTGTAACAAAATGGGATGTGTTTCTGCTCAGATGGCCTGGCAGGAGACAGGGCTGGCTGAGCAGCAAGATCTTACTTCTAAAGTCATGCCAGCAAAATGCAGCAGGGTTGTCTGCTGGAGGGTCTGGGTTGTGATGATTAGACATGCAGCTACTATTTCCTTTGTACAGTGACAAAACTTTTGCAGCGTGTGGCCTTGTGTTGCCTAAGATAGTGTGCCAGAAATATGAAAATGGTGTAAGAGACTGAAATTGTTGAACCCTCAGCATGAAAAAATCTGCATTAGGAATGAAAATATTTCCTGTTTCCTAGCAGAACTTTAAAAGCCCACAAATACTCTAGGCAGTCAGTTTGAAGCTGAAAATAAGTTTTTCTCACACATGATGTAATTTCAAATGAGATATACTAACATTTCTTATTCGTGTACTTCCTTCTGAAGATTTCTGGTGACAAAATTGTGAATGCTGTCAGGAACATTAGGAAGTCTTGCCATATCACTTATTCTACGTGTCTGATTTAAGACACCCAAGAAGTGCAATAATCTCCCAATATAAATTGTTTGAAGGGCAGTTTTGTTTTAATGTAAAAGGGTGAAGGTGGAGAAGGTCATGTTTATGTACGTAGTGTACATTATTTACACACAATCAGGAACCTCCTCTTAAAGTATTTCCAAATCCATCTCCAAATAATATTCAATACTGTAAATCCTACTCACATGTATTCCTGCTCATCATCTGAGATGAATCACACTCCTCTGAAATATAAAAAAGTCACCTGGATTGTCTTGCTGAGAAGCTACAAAAACACTATGAATTCAGGCTAGAAATACATATGAAAATGGAAATCAGAATCTCTTAATCACATCGAAGCTTTTGTATTACTATAAACTGCTGGAACAAATTGCCACATTCAACACACATAGTACATAGTGGACCCAGCACAGTCCTCCAGCAGTACCTCCACAAACTTTGCATTCTCTACATGCGCTCATGCCACAAAAACTCTTGGTTTTATGCTATACAAACATATTCTGGATGGCTGTGACATAGCCACCTCTTTTTTTTTTTTCTTTTCCCCCATACGTTTTCTCATTATTTGTCTTTGTGGTGTTGTGTTTTTGTTTTTGTTTTTTGTTTTGTTTTGTTTTTTCTTCTTAAGTTCAATGTCCAAAGGTGAGAGGAGATGCAGGGTCAAGTGCTAGGTGGTGTGATGAATCCAGGCAGTACATGCCAGTTAGCCTGAGGGGCACATCTTGGCTTATTTCATCTTTGAACTAAATACAGAAGTAGGCTTGGGGGCATATATACAGCAAAGCTAACAACACGCAAGCAGTGTGCTCCTCATGGACCTTAGGAAGGTCAGTCTCATGACATCTATCAGAGCATTGGGCCATGGCACCTTCCGCTCCCCGTATCCTATACTTGGACAAATAAGAGCTAGGTCCCTCTTTCCATGGGCTAAATCTATACCCAAAGTCTTGAGTTAAAGCAACATGGAAGGCTGCCAAAAGAAGACTTATTACCAGGGATGGCCAAATGGACTGACCCTGCAGACCTGTGCAGCCAAACCTCTACAAAACAAATCCCTTAGTAGCAACACTGTCAAGTTGATCTGCATTTTGATCCCTAGCTCCCTGATGCCCCATTCCCTCCTCTGCTCAAGGCTGAGCATGATCAGTCCCCATGGCACTAATGAATCTGCTTGTGAGATTGCACTGTGAAATAGGTCATTCTGCAGCCCTTCTTAGTTCCCAGTGATGCCATGGGCAGCTGTGGGCACAGCAGAGAGGGTGGCAGCTTGGAGCACAGGGGCTTGGAAGAGGAGGCCAGTGCTAGAGGATAGCCTAAGTTTGGATATTTAATCAGAAAGCTCTGTGTCAGCACCATTTACAGGTCTAATCTGCTCTCAAATCCCTCTGGCTAGAAAGTGTAGGAAAAAGGAGGGAAAAATCCAATGTAAAAATTGAGGATTCTGTTTCCCTCTCCCACATTCAAAAGCTCTCAGAAATACCACCTTCATTTTGCTCTCCACCAACTCCCTCCCAGAATACAAAACCTAGAAATATTTCTTAAGAAGCTGAGCTGTTGGTCCCTGAATTTTTCTCATTCATCTTTCATTGTTTTCCCCTACAAGTTTGGCTATTAATTCACTGGCTTTATTATTGTATAAATAATATATATACAGTAAACTTGTGCAAAAATGTGTGATACAAACATTATAATTTACTGTGGTAAATGATTTCTAAGTAAAAGCTGATCTCAATCAATTTTCTCATATTAGTGCTAGGGACAACTGGAAAAAAAAATGAGATGCTGTAGATGGTATGTAGAATAAGATTTTGTTTTATAAAACATATCATCCTTTATGTTCTGGACCATCCAGCCTCACCAAGAGTGACTTCAGCTGGAAAATATCCTAGTAGGGAGACACACTTGTAACTTTAGATACCATGAAGCTCACATCTGAAACTTCAAATTTCAGCACTCTGTCCGTAACAGTAAGGGGCAAAACAACTCCACTTTAGCTGAAAGATAAACTTAAAAAAGCTAAGTAAAAATATTATTGCATAGTAGTCCAGCTAACAAGCAATAACAGAGAAACCAGTGAAGTGAAATTAAAGCAAGTTTAACTCATTTACAAAATGTAAAGAGAACTCAAGATTGATGAGAGGGTCAAATAAGCACAATGAACTTACTATTTTGTGTAAGGTAAGGTTTGCTTCCCTGGTTCTACATGCCTCAGCACTGATTTGGTTTAATAAGATACCACAAGAAAGACTGTTTTTCTGACAGCTTGCTTTTGAAGAATGTAAGATCATGAAATCCTTCACAATGGCATAGATTTTCATTCAATTTTTTCCACTAAAAAAAAGGAAAACAAATAATAAGCATTTCATCTTCTGGATATGTCTGGATTTTCAGACCTTCAAAGCTTGGTTACTGCCAACCTAAAACTCTAGATGCACTTGTTTCCAAATATCCAAAAGATTGTAAAAGACTAAACTGACCTGCTGATCAGAGGAAGGAAGGGATTGGCTTGTACACAACAAGTAATACTTACTGCTTACTAGCACAGGAGCTCAATACCTGAGGAGTCATTAAAGCACCACCACATAAAATTACTAAGAGATGGTGCCATCATTCCTGTACCACACATTATTTGTTAAGTGGCTCTACCTCTCTAATGTAATTTCTACATCTTACCAAGTTTATTAAAAAGAGGGGAATCCTTTTGTTTAATTAAATCATGATGCTTTGAAATTGAATTCCATGAGTTACCATGCAATTGGGCTTCCTAACACTGAATAAAAATATTACCTCATTGACAACAGTAGTCATAAGACAAGATGCCCAGCGAGAAAATTTCTATTCAACTAATGGCTAAATGTTCTTCTCCAAGAGTTCAGTGACAATTAAGACTGCTGTTCCCTATGCTAAATGAGCTCCTGGGAAGTCCTCTCTTTAAGGGCAAGCAACTGTGTCTCTTTCTAGCTTAGTTTTGGTTGTTTGGTTGTTTGTTTGTTTTTTTCCTTAAAAAACACAGCAGTGGTCAGAACATGAGGTTTGGAAAGAAGACCAGAAGTTATGACAATGAGTGAGCATCACAGTCAATTAGTCCAAGAAATAAAAGCTTGTGGTTTTTGGGTTTTTTTTTCCGGTTCTGGAGAAAGGCAGGAGGAGTGGAAAGAGCCATTACATGACTGAAGGGACACACAGCTCTGATGTATGAGAATACACCATGGCAGGCAATACTCGAAGTCAATGGGGCTCACATCATCTTATTCTTCTTCATAGTGAATCCTCAGCTGGCAGATATCTGAGTTCCCACCATTGTTGCCAAGACTGTTGACAGATTTAGCATTGAGAAGTCATTGAGAGGACATGGGAACAAAGCTGGCACCAGAAACCAGGTTTCTCCTCCCAAGTGAGTGCTTGCTGCTTTCTCTTTCCCCACTTTCTCCCTAACTCTTGAGTAGTAACACTCAGGAACTGCCATTTACTTGAGAGAGTGTTGTCCTCAAAGGTGAGCCTCAACCTCCTGACTGCAGAGACACATCAGTTTGAAAGTACCTGGCTAAGAAGAGATCAACCAACCAAACTCCTGATGTAGTTTAGCAATGAAAAATTAAGCACTTGCTGGTCCACTTGTATTTGTATCACAGCTCATTTGCAACAGGAATGTCACAAAAAACTGAAACATAGAAGTTTGGAATGAGATGTTTCCTGAAAAGAAGCACAGTCCAGAATAGATAAATATCATATCCCGAGGAAGTAAGATATTGCAATATCAGAGAGAAAAACTTTAAAAGCTGATGATTCAAGGGGTAAACAAAAATAGTTTTGGTACACATGACAAAATTAATAACTGATATGAAATTAAACATGTAACATTACAAGGAATGTACAACACCAGCAACTGTTCTGTAGCTGCAAGGGCAAGCAGACAGACTTCTGTTTACTTTTATCCGTTGTTTTACGAGGCTCAAACAGGGCTGATGCCTCAGAACACAACTATATTGCATACATTCCTCAAAGAGTATTCTGTACCACCTCCTGGTAACAAAATGGGAGCTACATTTTACTCCTGCTTTAGGACTGGCTTCTAATCACACTCAAATAACCAGAAATTTATCCACTACTGTCAACAGGCTTTGAAACCCTGCCACTGGTCAATGCTGGCACATAGCAATGGATATGGAATGCTGAACATGATATTCATGTTTAACTTCCATCTCCTACTTCATCACTGCTGTGACGTCTCACAGATAAGCAACACAGTGGAGTGCTGCTTGTGGGACATGTCACCTGCTCAGCCTGGTGCATCATGGTTGAAGGGAACTAACTTTGCTTCATTAGGCAACTCCTACCAGTGCAGTGCTGCTCCACAGCAACAGGAATGCCTTTGGCTAGCAAAGCCCTGTGAGAAGCCCTTTGCAGAATATGGCTATGCATCCCCTGGCCTCCTCTGCCATGTCATCTCCAACACCATTACTTGACCCTTGTCACCTTGCAGGTGTGCTCCTGTCTGATTACCAGTGCCTTGGGATGCCTCCATCCCACATGCTGAAATACAGATATGAAATAGAGATCACAGAAAACTCAGACATCTGCAGAGGTGAGACAGAACTAGTAGTTACCATGGGCCTCAGTCCACGTACAAGAGGATGATGGTCATAATAATCATGTTGTTTGCAGCACTGTGATTTGCTCCAATTTAGACACTTCACAGTTCTTTCCCCGTTGCTGAAAAGGCTCTTAGGTTCCTTTGCCAACACCGGTGCTCAGAGGTAGAGTGGAAACAAGGAGGGCATAAGGGACACAGAGAAAGGCTCCTCTCTTGGCTGCCTAAAACATGAGTCTTCGTGCTTCATTAACCCTTTGCATAACTGTCCTGCCAAGTGAAATGGTGCTGACAGTCCTTTTGCAAGTCACACTTGAAATCACATCCAAGCATGCACTGCTAGAAAAGCAGTCACTAAAACATGGCACTGAGTGCTCTTACTGCTCTGTTCCTCCACCTCCTCAGCTGCATACTTGGAGGCAGTAATGCTCAATTATCTTCCCACAGCAGTATGAGATCAGTGTACAAAACGCAATCCTTTCACAAGAGGTTGCTTACACAGGCATGTCTGCTTGGCTATGGGAAAGAATACCTACGTGCACAGGTTTGCCTGTCTCCCACTGACACATCAATGCCAGCCACAGATGAAGATGTTTTCCCAATGTGTTTAAGCCACTTGTAGTGTAATTGCTTCCTAAAATGCTGGTCACATCTTCCCATCATTTCTGTCTTCATGCTCCCAGTCTCCTCTTCACCATAGTGCTAAAAATTCTGTGACTGTGTGATAAAGGAAATTACTTGCTGAAAATACACTCAGCAGAAAAAAAAAGGAGTAAAAGATGAGTTTTCAGCTGGGTCAGTTCTCTGATCCAGCCACTCACTATGCAGCTGTGTCTTTACTAGGCACTGCCACCAAGAAAGCAGAAGGAACACCTACTGCCTTAAAACATGAAACTGCAACCTAACCAGTTCTAATTTTAAAATACCAAAACAGTGGCTGAAAGTTTTATTGTATGTGGGTCCCCAGGGCTCAGAGTATCAGCCCAGTTGAGGGAGTGGTGCCACACTGCAACCTTCACCTACAGGGACACTACAGCAGTCTGATGGGACACAAGGTTCACTTCAGAATTAAGTTAAGGATGTCTATGTCACATTGTATTACTAGTGCTGTACAAAGGAAGAGCACAAAAAGCAGTTATTGTTTTCTGAAAGTCATGATACAACATTCCCTCAAAAAAAAAAAAGCAAGGTCGATGGCCTGTGAGAAGCAAGGAAGTCAGACCCTTTTGCAGATGTTTTGCTTTTGTACAACATTAATTACTCAGATATCATCATACTTTCATTTCAAGGAATGGTTGGCTCCGATATTTTTGTAACTTTCTTTTGTGTTTTTATTATTTGTACATTCAGAAATGAGTTTCTGTGAGGTTCGTCATTGCCTAATCCTGTAGGGTATGGCAGACACCATTATTAACATTAAATTTCTGGCATTAAATCTAGCCACACAATTCTACCTGATGTTAAATTTTGCTTCTCTCTAATTCAGTTCACATTGAATGACACGACAATAGTAGTAAAATAACAAATGTCCAATAACTAAGCACATATCAAAAAGCTACAAAACCTACAAGCAAAACAATTCACAGAAGCATTCAAGAGACCTATTTGTGCATAGCCTTGTGCCAAAGACAGGGAGGTGCTGCCTCCACAAGAAGTCAAATGTGATGTGTTTTTCTCAGCAGGAAGATTGTATCCTGTGAGGGGACACCATCCAGCATCCAGAGCTATCCCCACCTGCCCAGGCACCTGGACCCCATTTCAGACCCTCAGGGCCATCAGCCCCTGCTCCAGTGATATGGCAGCAGGACTGGTCTCCAGCTCCCCAGAGCCCTGCCCTGTCATGGGCCCCCTGAGCCAGGCCCATGTCCTGTCCCAGACTCAGCTTGTCCCTATCCTCAAGGAGGTGCCCAATGGCCAGGGCTGGGGCTGCCCTTATGGCCCCCTGGCTTCCTTGGTCGAGGCTGGGATGGGCCCTGGCTTCCAGGCCCTGCCATCACCCACCATGACACCTGCCATGGTCCCGGCCCCACAGGGCTCTGGCATTCAGAACGAAGAACTAGGGCAGGAGTAGAAGCCTGCCAGCAGTGGGTCTGGTTTAAGCCTCCCTTGCTCCTGAGCACTTGCTGCAATATGCAAGTGACACCATTTGTGAACACAGACCTGCCCAGCAGCCTCTACAGCAAGAGGAAACAGAAGGAAGAGCATGAGTTCAAAAACATTTGTTCCCCATGCCAGAAATGCCTCCTAGCAAGCCAGTTTAGACTTCTGAAGATGCTGTGGTAAAATGGAAACAGCACCAAGCATCAACAGGGCATAACACTGAGGTGCTTGCACAATTATCGCCTGCACGAGTGGACCATTGAGGTAATGTCAGGTTCCCTGTTCCCTGAACACTAACTTTGTCACCCAAAATATGACCCCAATAATTAGGATTACAACAGCTCAAGTTAGGAAGGACTGGTGAGTTCAGACTTAGAAAATTAAATTGTAACAAAGAATTATAAAAAGGTGTGATTGCAGCTCCTCACCAACTTTAATTATAACAATGCCCACAAATGTTCCCTATTGTTTTCCCCAGTGTCCTGACAGCAGTGTTATCTTTAGGCTGGCCTCTGGATAACCAGGTGACACAAAACTTGGAGGCCTGCCTGAGACTGGGAACAATCTCTGTCTCTCCACTCTTAAGAGACGATGAAATTGAGGCATGTGGCTTCTCTGCTTTCTTACATTCTTGTACCTCTGTGCTGGACTGGAATGTCAAAAACAAATGCCGTTATGTCAGCAAGCAATGGCTCATCAGCCGAGACATGCCACAGAAACCGAAGGGACTCCATGTGAGGCACCAATTCCTTTGAGCCAGAGGGGTTTGTCAGGAGCAGGAGAGGGGTCCTGAGCACACCCAGGCAAGTCTCCCAGCCCCCTCCACACACATCCTCCTGCATCCTCTGGGGTCCCGTGCATTACTGAAACTGAGGCATTGCTCGCCAGGCTTGCAGTTGACAAATATACACTGCTCCCTAACCTACTGTAAACCAGAACACCCTCTCTGATGACATTTTCTGATGCTTGGCCATTTCTATGGCCAAAAGGCTGTTGTTACTGCAACTGGTTATTAACACTGGTCTTTTTTTTTTTTTCCCCAGACTCCATCAGACTATGCTCTCATCTGCTGTTTTATGACCAGCGTCTGCCACTGGTTCTCCATGGTAAAGGACTTGCTAAGGGGCCACTGATCCAACCTGAAGGCTCACGGACAGAAAGTGAGGGGCTTCTTCCCTCCCCCACCACGACAAGGTGGTGCTGTGCCTTCACTCCTCTCTGCTCTTCTTGCATGGGCATCAGTGCTCATTGGGATGTTCAGTGAGTCATAACTCATTAGGACAACAGAAAGCTATCTTACTTTTTTGATGGATCCATTATGTTTCTAATATTGCTGGAATAGGCTCATGACAAGGCATGGGGGCATTTTTGGCCCCAGCCCTGATGAAGAGCTTGATTTCTGGTTGCACAGACCATAACAGGCCACCCCAGAGGGCAGGCCAGATCCTTTCTGTATCCTCGAGCTTACCTGAATCACTCTGCCACCATACTGATGACAGGGAAGCAGTAAATACATTCCCATGAAAGCCTCTCCTAGGCAGCCCCAGGTCAGCTAGTGAAGCGGACCAACATGGTGACCTACATTTAAAATGTTAGTCTGGGTTTGTGCTGGTTCCATTTTAACAAAGAAGGTAGCTCAGGGTGAGTCAGCTCATTGCATGGTCTCCTGATGCCGCACAAGGGGTACAATCTGTCAGCCTGCTGGTGGGTGAAAAGCAGTGACATCAAGTCAGAGCCACCGCAGTGCACAGCCGTCCCTCCTATGTGGTGACCTGTCCACCTGGACATTCATGACAACACTCTCATGGTTCATAAGACTGTGGTTAGCCAAATACAGTGTTCTCCCTTGCCACAAGGAGAAAAAGATGAGTAATCCACAGATTCCACTGGGAAAGACAGAGTTTAGCTCTTTGCTTTCCCCATGAGCTTAGCCTTGATGACTAATATGATAACCCCAGACTCTCAAGAAAACAAAGTTTGTATGTGACTGATGCACATCAGGGCCTCAAGGGCACATCAAGGCTGAACTTCCTCGTTCTCTCTGATAACTAGGTTTGGTTCCAGTAATTTGGATTCTCAAAGGGGTTCCTGTCCCTTATACTGAAACTGTTCAGCACTGAAAATTTTCAGGCTCTGAAAGTGCAGTAAGAAGTCACAGTTTTTGAAATACACAAGGGGTAGCTTGGAGCTTTCCAGACCTTTCTGACTGAAAAGTTACTAAAATTGATACTTCGGGGTTCAGTAGCAGTTCATAATCTGATACCCAAATTAAGCCTTGTTCACTTTGGGTTAAGTAGCTGTTTGTCCTAGCCTTGCAAAGCCTGCCTGAAATCAGCAATATGAGATCGTTTATTTTATTTTAATGAATTATCAGTGGCACAGATCAGTCTATTTGGCGCATTATTCTTCAATAATTTTATATAAGCTAGCTCAAACACTCATGCAGAAAACTACCCAGGAACAGCTACTTCTTAACTCACATCTCACTCTACCTTGTCTGGTAGAACAAGCTTGAATGCTGCAATTTTATGATGAGGTCTGAGAAAACTTAATTTCCTCACGGGCAAAATGAGGAATTTCCGGTCAACTCTATTTCTGCCACCTTCTCTCTAAAACACTAGAAGAATAACACAGGGGGAAAAGAAAAGAAAGAAGAGAAAGAAGAGAAAGAAGAGAAAGAAGAGAAAGAAGAGAAAGAAGAGAAAGAAGAGAAAGAAGAGAAAGAAGAGAAAGAAGAGAAAGAAGAGAAAGAAAGGAGAGGAGAGGAGAGGAGAGGAGAGGAGAGGAGAGGAGAGGAGAGGAGAGGAGAGGAGAGGAGAGGAGAGGAGGTCTGCTTTTTTTCTTTTTTGGCCACATTTGAGGGATGAACTGGTTCACCATAAAGAAATGCCAAGACTCAACGAGAAGGGGAAGACGATGTAATCAGGAAGATCAAGTGAGGAAAGAGTGAGCCTGTCCCTTCTGGCAGAGGTGAGGTCTCAGTCTGACCCACTTGTTAGGTGACTTAAGAGTACTGTGAGCCAAGAGCAGTCCTTAGTTAAGAATTTTTGCAGTCACACACTTAACTCACATTTAAGATGCTGCTTTTCCTGAGCTTTAGTTTTATTCACTTGTGTCAAGCTTAAAAGGTGATTCACTGTTGCATCATGGCAAGTGCATTTCTGTGTGAATTTGACAAGCAGAGTAATAACTCTCTTTTCCTCATAAGATCCTAATCTCTGGCAAGAAACTGGAAAAAGTATTTCCAGAAAATTACTATGATAAGTGCAAACAATTCACTGCCATTTTCATAGTGATGTGCTTTTAGCTATCATTAAGTCTACGTGAGAAAAACAACCACAAAACTACTGGAGCACACTGAACACCAGTTGGAGGTTTTACTGTGTCTTTCATTTTCTCTTGTATATTAAAAACAAAAAACAAACAAAACCCCCCCAAAAAACCAAACAAACAAACAAACAAACAAACAACAACAACAAAGAACAACCCACCCATTTTTTGGCATGTAGAAAAAGTTAACCAACATAATTCTTCAACAAATGTACATATGCTGATTTCTACATACTGAACTAGTTTAATTGATCTCACTGCAATTATCCATATGCTTTAAATTTAAGGGTATGTAAACATTTGAAAGACTGGGACCTAAACTAGCGTGGTGCAACTCCTATGGAAGCACTTGGGACCAGGGAGGAAGAAGTGGATAAAGAAAATATTGCAAACTCTTAATTTCCACACAAACTCTTAAGGAGACAGAGAACAGTGAAAACAGACAGCTACATTATAGTCTTTGGACAATGATGTGTCTTCAGTCTAAAACAGGAGACACTCTCAATTTTAAAGACCACTTTCCTTAGATGTGCATTTTTGTGAGTATGTCAGAGTGGCTTTCTAGTCCTGCAGAGAAAATTGCTATTCTAAACATCATGTGCTTCACAGCTTGCTACTGGACATGTTCCCTTAGGAAAGATCACATTGGTGCCAGTTTCTTCAGTTCCATACTTTTTTTTTTTTGACTGAACTCCACTAGGAACTTTTTAACACCATTCTTCCACACAAGGTTATGGAACAATGAAACATGGAAGAACATCCAGTGCTTGGAGTGAGAGATCAAGACACCAGGCTGGCCTGCTGCCTAATGAGAAACTAATTTCTTTCCAAAATGATATGACTGACCACATTAACTCACTACTTCCCCTCTCTCTTATCTCTCACCGTTTAAGGAGATATAACTGACCTTAGAAGATGGCTCTCCTTGGCCAAAAAAGCAGTGCCTACACCAATAATAAAAGATGCAAAGTAAGTATGGGACTCCCACTGATTTTGAAAGAAACATGGATGCTTCCTGAGTGAATTAAAAATCATATTGCCAAATACTTTTAATTTTCTCATTTAAATTTTTTTTCTATCAGTACTTCAGATCTTTACTGGAATGTATTATTATTCAGCATCCTGGTATTTATCAAACATTACTATTTTGCTCTTACAGTAGTCTTAGAATATATATAATTGTATTTATATAAGGCCTACTATTTTATGCATGGATGTAAACCTCATGAGAAAATTGTGACCATGCATGATTTCAGCTTAGTCAGAATTGCCCCTGGTAACATAGTGGGAATCAGTGCAGCTGGAACGGGCCTGATTTATACCTGTGCCTTTCTATTCTCTGACGTCTCTGTTTCCCCAGCTGGAGGAAGCAAAATAGATCTGACTTCTCATCATAAACCTAGAGGAGATGATGAGCAATATCTTGTGAAATCAGCTGGGAAAAGCTCTCAGAAGGAAGATTTTCATCTTACACTTCCACTCAATGGGGACCTCTGCAGAGGCATTGACAACTGGGCAGTGTGAGATGGGAGAGAAAGGACCAAGGGATGGGCACTCAAAGATTACTTGCTACTATGGGTAAGGAACTGAGGATGAGGACTGGTAGACAACCATTTTGAGACAATTTCTTGGGTGTATTCAATGCATTTCAAGAGGCATTTTCTTAAGTGTATAAGCAGACAAATAAAATACTCTTCTTCCAGGAGGAGTTAGAGAACGAGTAAGACTCAAATACAGCTGAAATTAGAAAAAATACCTTAGTTATGTAAAGCTAACATTACTTTAGTCATTATTTTAAACCAGTGTTTTCATATTTTGGTTTGTCTCATACCTTTCAAATTCATAGGCAAAATACTTATTTTTCAGTATATAATTAATACATAGTATATCTCTGCCATGTGTTTGACTTTAGTGCTACATGTAATTTCTGGATTTAAAATTTGGCTTCCAAACTTCCTCTGGTTTTGAACTCACAATGGCTCCTGCCATCATCCTTTACCTCACAAAAGTATTTCGAATATGTGTTCCCCAAACACTAAACCTACACCATTTTAACCAGTAATCAGCAAGACACTATTCTGCGGCTTAAGTTTTCAAGCCAATTCTCTTTCAAACAGTGTGAAAAAGCATTCACAGCATTTTTAGTATTCCCTGCCCTCACAACCCACAGTTTACAATATTTTTTTTGGAGGCAAGAAGAAGGAAACATACAGAATAATCACATTGAAAAGAGCTATGATTTAACACTATAAAATGCTAATTCTGCTTCCTCTGCCACAGCATATAGACCTTCCTGTGCCCAGTCCAGTGGCAGACAACAATAAAAGTGTTGGCATTTTTATAGTGCTTTCTCTCTTAAGATTGCTGGCCTAAATTAGACATCAAAAATTGCTAGTCCCTTTAGAACAACTGGAAGGATTTCAAATGAAGTGATTTGTTGCAGAACACCTTTTCTGGGAGGCATGTAGTAATGTATGCCTTTTTAAAGGTGCTTCAAGCTGGGCAAACAAAATCACCTATGTCCATTCTTTAATGCCTCTGGATGCTTGAAAACAAATGCAATTTTTCATTGACAAAATGAGGTTTTGGGTGCTGCAGCCCTATCACATAGCAGTGGAGTATCAAGGGGGACATGGGTATAAAAGCAAGCTGATGGGAAAGCCATTCCATCCCCTCAAGAACCCTGTTACAGTCTACTCATGAATATATAAGAAATCTGCCAAGTCAGTTCTCTAGACTTCCCTACCCTGAGGCTCCCAAGTGTTTTACTCACACGAGAAGGCTGATCTGTTAAATCTGCCTCTGGCTGGGACACCCTTGCTCCAGCAGCACCACGTTTGGCTGTGTAGGAAACCTCCAGCCCACAAGAGAAACACCCAGCGGGTTGCGTGCAGCTTTGGCAGATGGACTACCTGCACATGAGGTGTTCCTGCCAGGAAAAGCCACGGGTATGCAGGCTTGCACAGCTTCACACCCCAGATGTGACCCAGCTGCCTTGGCAGAGGGCTGGAGCTGAGAGCTGGCCTCAGCCTTGGTCTGTAACCACAGGGCTAGCCTCTCCGTCAACAGGATGACTCAACTCATTTAATTCCTCCTGATAGATGGACTTTCATGCAATTTCACCTGGTTTTCTTTCACCCAGAAAGAAAAGTGTAAATATTTATGCTTCTAAAAATTAAGAGGGCCAACTTCCTGAATGTGATCCATGTGCAGCTCTTTTATTGCTACAAGCAAACGGAGAGCAAAGATGTTTGAGTGCCATCTGGACAAACAACTTCCATCTACATAAACATGTCTCAGCGAGTGCAAGTCTCATGGGCAGGATATTTGCCACCAAATTTGAGATTCACATGACCCTTCTCACAAACACTTCAAGGCCTTCAGATTAGGCGTCTCTGTTTGTTTCTGGCACTGCCTTCTGGTGCATACTGCCTCATGGCTGTGGGAGAAGTGGCTTATCTACACATCTGACTTGGGTCCTACCAGCTCCAAGAGACCCCAGTTACAGAGCTGCTGCTAAGTATATGTGACATGCTGTTGATTTTTACTTTTGACAGCCCCTTAACTCACCCCTCCCCTTTCCCAAAAAGTAATCTATTTTAAAAGCTGTATTCAAGTTTGGTTTTAACTAGTACATGGTGCTTCTTGCTGGGTCAGGACATGATGGTGCAAGAAGGAACGGGGCACCCCAGACCTGCTGAAAGACCTGACATGTTCTCAGGCTGCCCCTTAGCTCCAGGTGGTGAAACACAACATACCAGTCACTGCCCTAGCCTGTAACAGCTGTTCCACTAAAACAGGCAGTAATACCATGAGGCCATGCAGAAGGAGGGTGGCTAAGTCCAGGTGCATCACTTGCCTCCTCTGTTCATCCTGGCATCAGAGATGTCCATACTGGA
This sequence comes from Nesoenas mayeri, assembly GCF_963082525.1. Lineage (NCBI taxonomy): Eukaryota > Metazoa > Chordata > Aves > Columbiformes > Columbidae > Nesoenas > Nesoenas mayeri. Next base: position 103,159,414 of record NC_137541.1, read on the forward strand.
AAGCATGAGGCTGAAGAAGCCCTTCCATTCCCACTGCTTCCTTGGGACCAGCTTCCTCTCTCCTAATCCCTCTCCCACCTAGGCTCTTCTGCAAGATCGCACCTATCCTGCAAATAGTCTTGTCTTCCCCTGACTCCCCTTCCTGTCATTAGAGCATCTTGTCTCCCTCAAAATGGCATCAGCCTTGTTCTTGCTGTGTAGAGCCCAAAAGACAGGAAATCTCTAAACGGCGGTCCCTCTTCTTCTCCAGAATCGCTCTGCTGTATGCCTCCTGTGTTGGGGAAGAGGTGGGGGAACACAAGGTAATCTGTAGGTGTGCTAAACAGCTACAATGGTAATTGCATTACTAAAATCCTCTAATGTAAGACTGCCTAGAGAGAGGAAGGAGAACAGCTAAGCTGCCTACTCAATACTTCTTTGTATAAACAAGGCCATGGAAATGTACGCAGTGTACCATGGAGACTGGCTTATGAGAGTCTCCTTATAATCTCTGACGCTCTCTAGGGCTACATTTGCTCTGTTGTTCACTTACCTCTTCTGTTTCTTTCTTCAGTGTTAGCTAATCATACAAAAACAGTAGTTCACAGTCACAATAATGTTACCTTTCTATCAAAACCATTGATTTCCTACATCAGTTTTTTTCAAGAATTAAAGTCAAGAATCAAGAAAAGGAAGCTTTAAGAAAAAAAAATAACATAACTAAAGGTGCTAATTGGTGCTTAAATTTAAAAAAAAAAAAAAATAAATGGAAGAGAAAAGCCAGCAGAACAATTATGTGCTGATTTTGTACCATTTTTGCCAGTGCCAGGTAGCCATACACACCCACACCTTTTTTCTTCTAACTCACGGCAGCAAGACTCAACATCTGCCTTAGGCAAGCCCTTCCTCTGCAGGAAAGCTCCACTAAACACCTACTTAGGGACTTCCAAGCTCTACCCCTAACACCAACACACATGACTGCCCTTGATCCCTGTAAAGGTGCCATTAATGGTCAAGACAGTCAGAAGCAGAGTCTTGCACCCTTGCACCTGGAGGTGCTGCTACAGAGCACCCCATGGTGATGCTTCAGCCTTCGAAGTCAAAGCCACAGATCCTGAAATCCTTTCAGCCAGCTTGAAGCATATATTAGGGGTGCATGTTGTTTGTGGCCAGTGGCTTTTATGGATATCTGTTAATGATGCTCAGTGGAGGAGAAAAAAAAAAAGGTATGCCTGTAAGTAAAACAGGCTCAACCTATAGCTACAAAACCTCTGATACAGGGACTGGAAGGTGCCTCGGTGCCTCTCAGATGAGAGTCCTGGGTATTTGCAACTATTGCAGTAAACAGTCAGGCCACAGTCACAAGCTTTCTGAGCAAAGAAGTCTCTTTGTAAGCTTGTTGCCTTTACTCCCACTACTTTCATTCTGAAGAGTTCCAGAGCCTCACTGTTTTGATGGCTGGAAACCATCTTCCAATTTCTGTCCTAAGGTTATTCAGAGCCATATTATAGCCCTTTAAATCTTCAGCTTAAATAGCTGTGGTCTCCCACTTCATTCCTAGTAATTGGTCCCTACTAAGAAAGGATAATCCTACTGCCTTCTCAATGTCCTTCTTCTGTGAGGCTAAGCAATCTAAAATCTTTTGATCTTCCTTCTCCCTGATTTTAGCAGCACTTACTTGGATCTACTCCAGCCCTAGGTCATTGTACTTGGATATGGATGACCAAAATTCTACATAAAGTCTTAGTTATGCTTTGTACAGTGGAATAGCTCTTTTCAAATAAAACTATACAGACATATGCGAATTAATAGTTTTCCAAACATCATACGGTGTTTCCAAAATTAAGTCTCATCATAATGCTACAATGTAGATGTTATTTATGAGCAAAGGCATGCTAGGGCTTCTGTTGTAAGTCACTGACAGAACTGGGTCTTATTCTTTCATTTATGGCAGCCCTTCCTCTCTTTAACTCAACACTGGGGTAAAAATTCCATTAATCAAACTCAAGTGTCCTTGTAAGTGCATCTGATGCTGCAGTATACAAGTATTGTATTTCTAGGTGAAGACCCTCCCAATAAATCAAACTACAGCTGTTATTGGTCATTAGTGTATGAGAATAATTTTTTTTTGTCAACTTTTTTTTCCAAAAGTTTCACAGTTATTGTTCACGCCATAAGCAAGAAATCTTCTCTGTGCCATTCTGTTACACTCCTGTTCCATCATTTTAAGTTTCCTTCTGAGAAGCTATAACCATTCCATGAGAAAAAAAGAGGTCACAATTACCTATATAAACAATTATTTCCCATTCTTTGTTCAATCTTCTGAAAAGGAAAATGTTGCTTTTCATAATACTCTATATCTAACCATGTAGAAGAAAGTATGAGCAGGTAAATTATATCTTATTAAAAGAAACAGCTTAATGACATATGAATGGGGCTTAGCTCATATTCGCTATAATACAAACAATAAAGATGATTGTGGCGATGGTTATTTGTAGAATAATTTTCCTTTCGCTTCTCATGCATGAGACCAACCTCATATCTCTAGGTGCTTCCAAGATATTGATGCCTAACTTGCTTGTGAGGGTGGAAATATGATACGACAATACTGATAACACTGAAATATGCTGAGAAAGGAAATACTACTGACAAGTATTTGTGCATCTACTGTGAAATTTAAAAGTAGTCTCCATTTATAACCTGTTTTCCAAATATCCCTACAGTATGGCAACTCATCTTCCAAGGCGTCCCTCAGAAATCTTTACAATTCTTTCTATGCTAAAACTGTTTTAGAGCAGCTGTGGCATTGAGAAAGCTACACAAATGCACCAATACCTGGAAGTCCAAAGATACCTTTAGGAGGACTACAGCATTAAAAAATAACTTTGTTATCCTATGAATAGGCCTCTCTGAGGCTTGGTGTGTCAGAGAAAAGATTGGCTTGACCTCAGCCAGCTCCTCCATCACAGTACTACATGTCTAACAAGACCATATTAGCAGTGGGCAAGTATGAAGTTATCCTTACACTGGCTTTCCCCTTCATTCCAGCAAAGCATAGTACAAGGACTACCACAAGCTATACTCAAAGCATTTTGGTTTTTATCTAATCAATTTTAACTTGTTTATACTCCTAATATCCTGAAGGAATTGAAATCAGGTACTCTGAAAAGAAAAAAAAAAAAAAAAAAAAAGGTAGTATTTCTTTCATTCATAATAAAATTAGTTGCCCAGTATTCTTGCACATCACATCCAGCATTAGAACAGTAACTTTTACCCAACATACACAATATAAGAAAAATACATTCTTGCAGAAATCCACCAAAATTACTGTGAACCAACAGGTGTCATTACAAGACTCACTCAAGAATTTCCAGAAATATATACATATACATACAGCATTTTGTGTTATAATATGGTTTGTGATACAAGAACTGAGGTACCAGGCCAGGACTTTGGCAGGCCCTTAACTCAGCAGAGTGAAGAGCAGGACTGCACAGTGATGGAGACCTGTGAAGATCAGCAGTGACAGCAGTGCTGGAAGGTGACAAAAACAATACTCCTACAAGTCGCTCTGGGGCTCACACCAATACACTGTGGCAGAAAACTATCCTGGAAGGGGCCCTCAGCATGAGAATGATGTTGTGAGCCCCAGCTGCAAGGGATCTATCCCTACAACCAGTAGCTACCCAGGTGGTGTTGATAAGAAGGTTAAAATTATTTTCATAACCAGAGGCCTAACTTACACTCAGCCTTCCTGGTTTATGGAGCCTCCTGCTGAAAGCTTGGCCAACAGAATGAACAGACGTGACTCAATACAGAGAAGTTGTACCACTGTGTGTTTTTGGAAGATCATCAGTTAGATGGCATAGCCATGTTTCCCAACTTTTTATTTCTCAGAGGGGAACTGGCTGCCGCAGTTTGTCCAGCATCTAACTAGTAAACTCCTGGATAATATGCAAGAGCAGGAACTGAAGAGACTTTTGGAAATTTTGGGCAGTTACAGAGGCCAGCTTTGGCAGAAAAAGTGCAGTTTGTCCAGGAAACAGGTCATAGATACACTAGTGTTGCCACTTTGATGGCAAAGGCAGTTGCAGCTAGGAAAGACTTTGCTAGATAGGAAATACACTCTTGTATGGGGAAAAAAGAGGAGACAAATGGAAAAGGAGAAGTTAGTTATAAAGAATGGCGAAAGCTGGCATGTTGTCATTTGCAGATTGACCAGAGCTATGTAAAGTTTTTTGGACAAACAGTTAAAAATGCACTTGTTCATTTCAGAAAACACAAGCATTTGTTCCACAAAAACTGGAAATTTTTAAACTTGGGAAGAAGAGAAGCAAGTCATGGCAAGGAAGACTTTACCTCCTGTGAGACTGAGCATGGTGGAAACAATCTGCAAGTTGGCTGACTGAAATGGATATTCCAGTGTGGAATGCTCACTCAGTTTTGCAGGACACTGGAGTACAGTGCTTGATCTTATTATAATAAGTGCAACCCAGCAGCTGTGTTCCTCTGAAGGTTTTAATCCTATCACTATACAAAGCCACGTGTTATCATTTGCTCCACAGAGATTGCTCCAAGAAGCTAATTCTCCACAAGCCTGATTTCACATCTCTTGGTTGGGATGAACCAAATGTTTCCTGGAACTACTTTGAGCTATTTAGAGAGTGCTGAGAGAGTTGCTTGATCATTTACTACTCCTGTCAAACAGAATACTTTCTTTGCCTTAACTCCCACAAACCAAACTAAAGTCCATTGCCAAACTGACAAATTTCTGTATGATCATCACACATGACAGTGTCCTAAGTACATAAGGATTTTGAACTCCCTGCAGCCTCCCTCAAAGCCTTCGAATCATGAACTCTGAAGTTTAATGGAAGACGAATGCATGGACAAGATACTGTAAAAAATCTCTGGCACAGAGGCAACTTGGGAAGAGCTGGCAGTATGGAACTAAATGTCACACGACTAGGGGTGTACTTTATCCAACAAAGTGTTAGGCCATCTGTAGCTAGGAAAAGTAGCTGAAATGCACCTGTTTAATTACACTGTAGAGAAAGATCACACTACTGGAGAGACTCACGGAACAGTTCTTTCAAAGGGATTGCCCACTCAGGCATCTCCTGTAACATCACTCATGGAAAATGTTCCTCTCCATGCTCTCTACAGGGCTTTTCACATTTCTCCTCCCATGTATGGTAGCATTTCCTCAAAAAAACCAGGTTCCAGCTCCTCAAGGGGAAAATAGATATCGGATTAATTGCCCAAAGTCGTGCTCTGTGTGGACCTACCCCAGTAGACTTCGATTTAATATCTGAACAGTGACGAGCCCTGGCAGAGTCCAGCAGACATGTCCTATGGGACATGCGAACAGGGCCACCAGCTCCAGTCCTGACTTCATGTCACAGGACTCAAGACCATGCTGCTTGATACTTGCAAGGGGAAGGGCCACCCTGGCTGCCTTAAGCATTAGAAAAGAATCAAGCAATTTGTAGGCATGCAGCTACCAAGCACCTAGACTGAGTTCATGTAGGATGCCAGTTTGAGACCTGACAACAATGCAGCTGCAGAGACTTTGTCTATGCAAGCCTTAAAGCAAACAACCGATCTGTAGAGCAGAAAGGGTGAAACTCTGAGGAGATTACTTACTCAAATCTATAGTGCAAAACAAACGGGGTTTGACTAACACTTCCAACACTGAAGACGCTGTAATGTGAACTAGAGGTAGTGAAATAAAAGGACTCTCTGCAGGTAAGATCTAACTGAACTTATGCTTCTACAGGAAGGAAAAGAGGGAAACAGAAAGTACATGAACCAGCCTTGTCTACTTTCCCCCTGCTCGCCCCCCTACCAAGCCCACACTCAGAGCACGGCTGGTGCACAGGGTGGAATGCCAGTGTCAGTTGTGGAGCCAGCACTCAAGATCTGCCATTATTAAGCAATAAATTCTGAATACTATCCATTATTAAAAAAAAAAGAAAAAAAAAGAAAAAGAAAAAGAAAGCCTTGGGTTGTTGAGAAACTATTTCAGCCTGGAAAAAGTTGAGATCTGCTGACAAAAATGTTTTCCTTTAACAGGGTTCAACCGAGAAACTGAAGTGCCTATGGTAGCAAGAGAGCTGCCCGCAGCCAGATGCACAGAACACCACTCCCTCGTGTGGTCTGTGAAACACAGTTCTTCCTTTCTGAAAAGCTGCATCGGAATCATGATTAAATAGCGAAGCTAAGCAAAAATCAATTGTTTCTAGCCACAAACAACGTGCATGGGAAAAAAACGACAAGGAAATCTAAACCCTTGTAGAGGGACTAGCCCATCAAAAACAGTTACTGAAACAGACACCATTAACCAGCACCACAGGTGCCAAGCTTTTTCCTCTCCAGATGTGGCTTCCAACATATTTTTTTTTCCTTCTAAAATAATATTTTTATTTATTTCAATTGTTATGGGAAAACTCTGAGGTGGTCAAATAGAAAAATCTGTTTATATCTGTAAATGGAAGAGCACAACTTTCTTCATATTCCTTTTATCTTTTTCTTACTCCAAAACTAGCAAGCTTTGCTGTAGTTAGGTATCAGAAATTGGCATTGCTGCAAGCTTAATCCCTGTAGCAATCCTCAAGTGTTTTGTCTAGTTCATTTTTCTTTATCTAAGGAAGCGGGAAGGTTATTTCCCTTAAGGGAAACAATTTACAATCAAATACATCTCACTGTCAAATTATTACAGCCTGTATCTTTCCTTAAATTCTGGTAAAAGTAGTTAAGATTTTCTTCAGACTAATGGGAAAAGAAAGTGGGAAGGAAAAAGTGAGTCATCACACATATCCTCGTGTCCTGTGTCAGTGAATCACTGAACACTCATTGCATCAGAGATGTCCTGTGCAGCACCCGGAGTAACTACTATACTTAAAGACGCATAAACTTGTGTACGCTTGTATATAAACAAGAATGACGTTTCTTGTTATTTTACAGATCTGCATGCATAGCTTCCTCTAATCTGAGTCCAGTAAGGTTAGTATCTGTTATCATCACCTTTCTTGAAAACTCCCGTTTCAACACTGATGAGACAAAACATTTTCAAACAGATGATCCCTACGTTAGCAGCCATGCTGTAAAAGACATGCTTCTTGATGCACAGACCTCAGATTTTTGGTCACTTGACATTAATACGCCTCTATCGGTATGTACTCTAATCATGTCTCGCTGTTCCATTCAGAGTCACAGCAAAATGCTGTGTACAAGCCTGCAGGAAATAAGGAAAATCACTCAGCAGAGCCCTTAATGAATCATTTTTGAAAAATTAGTCATTATTCTACCACAAAGAACAGTCAGCAACAACCTTCAGAGGAAAGCAGTGTTTTTCTAACTCCCAGTCATCACTCTTCTCCCTATTCCCATATGTAAAAAATAACAACAAAAAACCCCACAAAAAGCCCAATTATATAACAAAATATAGCATTTTTGTTTAAAAAACCTTCATGTGTACCTATTAACTTCAGGTAAGCAGCTTTAAAAACAAGGTCATGGCTATAGCATGACTCTGAGGCCACAGGCAATATGATAAAATGAGCAACAGAACCAAAGGAGCTCAAAAAAAAGCTGAAAAACCTTTTGAGTATAGTACCCCCCCAAAAAAATCATTAGGCCTAGAGCTGAAATAGCAGCTACAAGGCAAGAGATATCCCACTCAAGTCCGTGCCTACTTTCTTCTGGCCATACCTGTGCCTGGCTCTTGGTGGCAGGGACACATCCTGCTGTCCCAGCCCTGAGCGCACCCCATCATCCACAGGGGGACCACAAACTTGCAGTGTGGCTGAAGACATCAAGCCTGGGATATGGGAAAACAGTGATGAAAAAATCCAAATTTTTGCAGAGGGACCACCAAAGAGCTCATGTGCTGTAGGGTTGTACTACATGTGCCTGCAACTACAGCTCAAAACAAGCCAAATATATACAACCATCGAGTCGGGTGGCCCCTCGGTATCAGTTGGTCAGGCTGGCAAACACTGCAGTTTCCCTGTGAGGATTCAGTTTTCCAAAATCTGGGCAGCGTTGATCCAGGCCAGAATATGACTAACAGTGCGGCTGTGAGCCATGATGGATGCTGTCTCCCTCGCAACACAACAGAAACAGTAAGAGTGCCAAGAAACATTAAGTGAAAGTAATTTCATCTCTTTTCACCTGCCAAGCAATCAATTACTTGAAAAATTAACCTATTTTGCAGCAGCTCGTGAGCAGATCTGAACAAACTCTCACCATGAGACCAAACAGTGGACACAGGCAGCACTTCAGGATGGGACAATAATGATGACACAGTAATGATACCAGGCTGCGATACCCTACTTGGTTTCAATCAGGGCTTACAGCTTATGTGACTTTGGTAGTAAAGCAGACAGGCACCACTATACTGAGCTGGGGCTTCTGGTTGACAGCAAGTTGAACATGAGCCAACAGTGTGCCCTGGCAGCCAAGAGGGGCAACCATGTCCTGGGGTGCACCAAGCACAGCATTGACAGCCGGGCGAGGGAAGTGATTGTCCCGCTCTGCTCTGCACTGGTGCGGCCTCACCTGGAGCACTGTGTGCAGTTCTGGGTGCCACAGGATAAAAAAGATATTAAGCTACTGGAAAGTGTCCAGAAGAGGGCTACGAAGTTGGTGAAGGGTTTGGAGGGGAAGCTGTATGAGGAGCAGCTAAAGTCACTGGCCTTCTTCAGCCTGGAGAAGAGGAGACTGAGGGGAGACCTCATGGTGACTACAGCTTCCTCACAAGGGGAGGAGGAGGGGCAGGCACAGAACTCTTCTCCTTAGTGACCAACGACAGAACCCAAGGGAATGGCAGGAAGATGTGCCAGGGGAGGTTTAGGCTGAACATGAGGAAAAGGTTCTTCACCAAGAGGGTGATGAAGCACTGGAACAGGGTCCCCAGGGCAGAGTCACAGCCCCAAGCCTGGCAGTGTTCAAGAAGAGACTGGACATCACCCTCAGACATATGATATGAATTTTGGTGTTGTCCTGTGCAGGGCCAGGAGTTGGACCTTGTGGGTCCCTTCCAACTCAGGACATTCTATGATTCTATGACCAGTGTGCAGCAAACCACTTGCACCGCAGGAGCCCCATCAGCCTTCATAATAGCAAGTAATACCAAGCTGGCAGGCAACATTCTTTATACCTCTGTGAGCTGCAACTCACCAAACTTCTTCCTTTGTGAATATTGTTAACGCCAGATTTCCCAAGAATTTCAGGACTGATAGAATATTATATGACTATGCACAAAGAAACATTATCTGCCTGCAAGTTCCTAATAAATTGTATCAATCATTTTAGAACAAATTCATTCCTGATAACATTTCAAGATCTCAAAAAATGGTATTTATGAATCACAAGGAAAAAATACCCACAAATTTTTCTAGTTTTAAATCAGAAGACAATTTCTTGAGTTTAAGTACGTAGGAATCAAGTTTTTTATCCTGGCAAAAATATATTATTAATAGTAAAACTAAATTAAAACTTTTCAACATATTTCATTTTCTCCTTTTTTTTAATAAAAGAAATCATGAAGTATACAAAAAACATCTCAATCTAAGACAAAACATTTTGATTGACCTTAATATTTTTCAACAATTTCCTTTGTAAAAGATTGAAGTATCTTAAGCTTTATTATAATCCAAAGAAGAAGCAAAATATTGAAATAAGGGAATCTCATACATCATACAAACTCAATTTTCATCACAATTTCTGTGTCATTTTAAAATACAGATATTAGTTTAATCAAAACAACTAGTGAAAACAAAAAAAAAAAGATAAAAATTCAGATATATTTGTAAAAATATAGAAAAAATAGACAATTCCTGATTATAGAAAAATGATAAAAATTTTAATTTCTCCTCAAAATGGGTGTTTTTACAATTTTACTAGTAAGCAATTCTTATTAACATTGTTTTTTTGTCTCTGAAGAAGACCATATTAATTTTCTCCACTGGGTGGCATTACCACCTAAAGCTGTAGTATTCGACTGAATGAAATTGTTACATTGAAGTAAATGTCATGCAGGCCTTACTGATCTGAATGTACAGAATTAAACTAGTTTCCTGAGACAGCCATCTAAACTAGTCTGTTGACATGTAAATCTGTCATTTAGTCTTGTCTGATAGTTCCAGAATGAAGACTGCTGTAAAATAACTGGATCTTTCAGCTTAATTTAATTCATACTATTGGTTTTGGTCATATTGAATCACATACACCTCTCTGCAAAAAGGAAATTCAAAGGGAAGGATTAATACAGTAAAAACACATGTTCACTGTTTGTGAAACAGAAAGAAATACAGAATAAAATTAGATATAAAATAACTGACAGCTTCAAAAAGCATTTAAGTTCTAGCAAAAATCAAGTGTTCAAGCACCTAAGCAGTCCCCATGAAGTGTGCTAGAGGTGTCAGCAGAAAAGCAAGAGAATGAATGTTATTTTATTTACTGCACATGAACACTTGGGCATCCAACAAATCCCACCACCAAATTTCCCCTTCTTACCCCATCCATGTACCATTACTGTTCTGCCCATTTTCTTCCAGTAAAACCAAAGTGCAGGGAGTGAGGAAAGAAGCTACAAACCCAAGTTCCATCTCAATGGGCAGGAAGGATGTAAGTGGTGTGCACACACTGATGCTGAGTTGGCAAAGGGTTTGGGTCACAGTTTAGACAGCAACTCAGTATGACTAGGAAATGCATGGGGGGAAGGAACAACTCTTGGCAAGCTCTCTTTTGTCTTCTTTTACAAAGATAAAAAGTAGGAGGTCAGAAATTAATCAGAGTATACAAGAATCAGAGTATACAAGAATCCACATATACCACATATACCTAACAGGTACAGGGTTAGATTACAGGATAACAAACTAACAAGATATGTTTTTTGAGGTTGTTAAGAGTTTCATTTTAATCTGGTTTGATTATAAGTCTTAGAACATGACCCCCAAGTTCTGTTTGTTTGGTTATTTTGTCCCTTCTCAACCCACTTTCTCCACGCCTTTCACTGAGAAACACTGTTGTTAATCTCTTAAATAGGCTGTCTCTGTGTGCACATACCAAACCTAACACACATCAGGCTTTCAACCTTGAAGGCCTAGCACGCACAATAGGACAGGGAACTTTGCACTTTTTGCACATTTTACTGCAACGTTCTATTCTCATGTTACTCTCACTTTTTGTCCCAGGTCTTCCCTTGGCCCAAGCGTCTCTGTGCTGATTCTCCCAGCCATGAAGGAACCTGCTTCAACTGAGCCTTCTAGAAAAACAAAAACCAAACAAATCCCAAAACTTTGTATTTCTACACCCACTCCCCCCCCAAAAAAAACCCCATGGAGTAGAAACTGTCTCATGGCTTCAGCAGTGCCTTCTACAGGCAACGCGAATAAAACCTCCATCCATCCTTCCTAAGGCTAAGGCCTGTGATGTTACTCAGTACCTTGCTTTTTATTGCAGCAAAAATCCATCTGAAAGAACTCATAGGCCAGATAGAGAGGCCCAAGGGTGCCTGAGCTGGGTCCCACACAAAGAGGGGCAGCTGCACATTCCTGTCCAACCCCTGCTTGGCCTGTGTAATGTGCAGGGCTGCCCACACTCACCCCCATGCACATGCAAAGGGAAGCTCAAGACACAATGCACACTGGGGTTCTACACTGCTGAATTAATGTAAACATCTAGAAAAAGAGATTCTTTTCTGTAGAATGAGTTCGTGGCATGAAGATGTCTGCCCACTACTTCCTTCTGTCTGGTGTTCTTTCTATGAGCATGTAGATTTGGGGCAAGAACTTGATTAAAAAGCCAAATTTGTCTTTCCCTGAGAGATTTGTATTTAAAACCTCCCCACAGAAACAAGGGTGGAATTCTTCCTTCTTTTTTTGTCCTTTCAGCGGGCACATTTAACCTAATTTTGTCTCTTCCACACACTTATGATTTTCGTTTCAATGCATCTGTGGACTAATTTCTATAATTTGTGGTCTTTGTCCTCTAACAGGAGGCTGAAATAGGAGAAATGGAAGTTTTTTTCTACAACGATTGTTCCTTTTAGTAACAGCAAGTTACAAATTTTCTTTACGTCATCAAGAACAGTTATTTCTATAATGTGATTAATGGTTATTCAAAAGTGACTATAAGAATACAAGAAATACCCTATTATTGCCAAAGCCGGTTTATCCGCTTACTATTTCCAACAGTTCATACACCCCTTCCTGCCTAAAGTTACCAACTTCTCTGTTCTGCTAATTTAACTGTACATACAGTCCTATCTTAACCCAGCTTTGTCAAGCAATCCAAATTATAAGAAAAAAAAAGGGGGGGGGGGGAGGGGGGGGGGGAGGAGGAGAGGAAAACAAGGAATAAAATCTAATACCAGTTGTTCTCCACACATACAGTTTTTGCAATCCATTAAAAAAAAAAAAAAGTTTATTTCACAAATTTGGAAGAAAATAACAAGAAAGTGAAAACGGCAACCATATATGCCACATCTGTCACCAACAGAAGAACTTCTTTTACTCAAATGGGGTTTGGATCAGGCCTTATGAAGGTACTTTCTATAAGGCCATCTCCATTTATGTATTTGGGCATTGGTTTGGCCAACATAACACATTGTCCTGCTTTTTACCATATCAGCCACATCAAAGAAGCAGTGTCAAATAAAGAACTTGTCTGTATCCATCCAGATAACGCAGAGGTTTCTCCTTCTTCTTTCTCACTCCCAGCAGCATGGGCTAGAGACCTGCTGGGAGGCTGCACTGCTGGAAGCCAGTGCTGTCTGGCACAACTGCATTTCTGGTAATACTGATGCAAACGAGACTACCCATCATGCTTGCAAAGATGTTGCTCATTATTTTAACAAGTACACAGAATGAGTAATTTTCAGCTCCATGTGCCATAACGTGTACGAATTAGTGAGCAGAAAAAATGTCTTGCTACAACAGCCAGATGGACTAATTCATGTGCAGTTGCAGCTGTGCCGCTTTGCCCAAGAACAAACTACTTGTCATCTCCAAGATGCACTCAGGTCAGCAGTTCTGAGCTGCCTTTTTCTTCACATGAGGGATTTGCAGATAATCCTAGAGTTTTCTCAGGTCTCTGGGTATATGGACTACGTATACACCAGAGAATTTGCACTGCTATTAATCAGTACATTTTCTAAATTAGGTAGACTGGCAATAGAGGACTTCAGACAGTCTTTGATTCTTTCTCTTGGCAGTTTATGGCAAATTCCGTCATGCATTTTTAGGTGATTTAAAAAGTACAGGAAATGCATCCCACTTATAGAATTCATGACCAACAAACTCGCTAAACATTGTCCATCTACATGCTCCTCCTCTTTCTAAAACAACATATTGTCACCTTCTCTACTTGTTTCTCATCAACGTATAGACACTTGTGCTCAGCTGTAGATAAACTTAAGAGTCACTGAAGGTATAGTTCAAAAGTCCTGACAGCCAGGATCTGCTACAGCTGAGCTATTCCAGGACACATCTACCCAACAAAGCTGTGAAATCACTGTCTCTGGAAGGTAAGTACAGGTTAGGTTAAGTAATCTATTTCAGTGCTTCACTATCTGTATCATCAGCAAAATACTGATGTTGACATGTCTCCCTTTCACTTTATTTTTGGGGTCTTATTTGCTGTGGACACAGAGAATAATATTTCCTCTTTGCCTGTGGTTACATTTAAGAAATTTGGAGTGTCTCTCCCACTCATCTTTTTTCTGTAAATTAAACAGTCCCAGTTCTTTCAGACTTTTTTTCTTTTTTTTTTTTTTTTAATATATATATAGCAGTCTGTAAACTTTTGGTACATCAGAATTACTTCAAGATGGCGCACATCATTCTTGATGCCCAAAAATGGACATGGTACTTTTTAGCTAAAGCCTCAGCAGGGCTAAGTAGTGTAGGCAGATTACTTTGCAAGTCTTGCATGCAGCAGTCCTGTTTATACATGCTGGTATGGTGTTTGCTTCCCTTACAACACATGCCACTCTGAACCACAGATTAAATGCAAGGCAACCATTATCATTGCATCTTCCTCTGCAGACCTGTTGCCTAATAAAAAATTCATCCCCTGCCATAGGGATGTGCTCTTGATTGCTGATAAATAAATACAGTATTTGCACTTGTCTTATTTCAGACCTAGATGACCAGAACTAATTTTAAGCCCATCCTTAAATGTTTGCAGAGCAGATCCTCTCTCAGTTTGGCACTGGCTGCATAGTGAATAAACTTAGTCTCGACTTCACTTTCCAAGTCATTAATAAAAAATGTTAATTCATTTTGGACCATGACAGACATCTGGCTCAATATACAGGACTGACCTCTTGCTCAGCATATAATTCCCATTAATTTCTGCAGACAGACGGGCAGTTTACTGTGGTTATGGAGATACAGCACACCAATCTCCAACAATTCCTAGAATTTTCAAGGCAATATTGAAATAAAGATCAGACCTAATACATTTCCCTTTCTTGAAGATGAGATCTTTTAAAATAAAAATGTTATTTTCCATTTCCTTCTATGTTTTTAATTAGTTTTTCCTTCAATACATGTTCAAAGACCTCAGGTGTCCTGGTTTTGTTAAAAAACAAGTTTCTCCTTCAGTGAATTTTGCCTGTCAGCTACAGCCTTCGTATTAACTGCATTTTCCTGGAGAACCAGACACATGTTTTGGTAAAACCTAGCAATGGAATGCAAACTTATTGATAAGCATGGATGGACATCTCGCGAGAGGGGCGACGAGAAACAAGTGACCAAGAAACTGACCAACTGTGTATAACATTCCATTCACGTGAATACTTCATATAAAATGGGAGATCACGAGGATCTCGTCCCTTCTTTCTCTTCTGCTTATGGCCGACATTAGGAGAGGACCTTGCTAGTCGTCCCTGCGAACTGAGGCCTAGTGACAGACTGAATCCAGCTCTGGTTGGCTGTGGAGTCTAATCCAGGACTTTGGCTGCCGGCTCTGCAGTTGCTGAGACTTTCAAGATTGGTTTTGTATATTTTGTATTATTTTCTCTATTCTTATTAGTAGCATTAGTAAAACATCTTTAATTTTTTCAACTCTCTTCTCTCTGTCCTTCTTTTTCTCTCCCGATCGCCTGTCCTGAGTGGAAGGGGGGAGAGGGAGGGGCAAAAGGGGGAAGTGGGGGGGAAGAAGGGGTTAACAATACATCTGCCAGGGTTTTATTGTCACCTCGCAATCTTAACCCTCGATATCAGGTCATACAGAAACTCAGTTAATGCATCTGTATGGCCTGGACCACATTTTCTACCTGTTCTCAAATTTAAGTACTGCATTTCCTGTCCTGTGTTCCTTTAGGGACAGTCAACAACTTGACTGACTTGATATTCATTAAAAATCCTTTTTGCCAGACCTACAGTTCCATTTGCTTTAAGAACCTGGCAATAACGAGAAAACCACCCTCTGAATCACCCAGTTGAGTTGCTCTCCTCTTGGTTGTGCTGTTTTCCACTTCCAAGCGTCCTTTTTGTTACTCCTCTTTCCTTCAGTGGACATCCCCGAAAGCTGAAGCACAAATTTCATTTGATCATTTTGGTTCTCTGCTCTGCCCTATCTGCAGAGCAAATGCAGTCCCTTATTTTATAAATAGCTGAAGAACTTTTACTATTGGCACCTTTCTTTTATGGTAACTAAGGAGGACTTAAGTGTTGTGGGTTTTTTTCTTTTTAAATGGATCTGTGTTTCTGACTTGTAAACGTTTCTTCATTGATGCATTTGTTCTTCTCTTTTTCTGTTCTTTGTGGATAAAGTCACTGCTTGCTTCTAAGCATGACAAAAAAAAATCTCTGTTTGATAGACTGAGTAAGCTGTTCCTCCATTTGAAATACCACTTCCAGTTCGTCTGTGATAACAACACTGTTCACCAAACCACGCCTACAACAGCATTAGCGGGTTCACTGGTTACTCGGTGACAGGCTTTTACACCTAGGAATATCTAAAAATCACTTCTTCCTCCCCCTATATCTGCTGCAATGACCGGTGCCAGCAACCTGGTAATGCCCAATGAATGGCACCAGCCACAAGGCCTTTCTGGCACCAGGACTGAGAGAGTGAAGACTCACCCTGGGCTCATCTCCATGAAGTTGTGCCCTTTTGCTCCCTCCCTTAGTGGTTTTTCTGCCTTACCTTTCAGACAATATACAACCATTTTTCCTTGAAGATCCACACAAACAGCATTCTGCCTACTGCCCCACTCAAACGCAGTCCAGAAAACAAGACAATGCCCCACCAGTGCCAAAATCAGAGGAAAAATTAGTATTAATATTGGTTCTTTTACCCTTGGCATGTCTTCTTACCATATCTCTGTAAAAAAAGGTACAAAACTGAAATAGTCCTTTCAGGATGACAGCTGACTGCTCTAACCTTTCTGGCTCATGTCATCTTCATTTTCTAAGTGAGAAAAAAATGACACGAAGAAGCAGCATCCCAAGCAAAGGCATAAGCAGTGTTTCTGTGACCTTGCCTTTACATCAACCCCTTCATCTCCAACCAGCAGCAAAAGCTCCCATCACCTGCACCCAGCAGTCAGGACAGTTCTCACCAGCAAACGGCAATGTAAGTCGGTCCACAAACTCATTGAGTGTGTCTAGAGAGATGGTCCGTGACACTGGTCACATCAGTTTGGTCTTCTGTGCTGCTCAGTGACTTCTCCAAAGAGTGTGTCCTACTAGACACATGCCACGTTCAGTACCCTACCCAAAGGGATCCCAGCACAAGGAAAGCTTTGAAAGACAGCCTCGTTAAAAGCAAATCACATCAAACACATTCTAAGTGACTTCCCCCAACAGGTGCCATAGGAACCAAGTGTTTGGGTGGCAGAAAACAAACATGAAGTCATATTAAATGCTAACAAAAATTACCAAAAAAAAAACATCTCAGGGCCTGGGGATTTTGGATTTATAAACCACTGAGCCAGAAGGATGATGATAGCAGGAGCAATTATAGTCTGCCCCTCAGTAGTAAGATCCTTTGTCAGTAATACACATTTTAGGATATTCTTATTTAAAAGTGAACTACATTTTTCAAGGATTCAAGCACTATAAGGGTTGAGTTTGCAACTGATTTTTTAAATATCATTTTTCTTTTCTTAGGCTCTTTTGTTGAAAGGATGTAGCATTTCAGTAGCTTTTAATACTATTTTTAGAAATTATCCACCAGTGATGATTTTCGAGAAATAAAGAACTCTATACAAAGTCTTGCCTTTATATTAACCCCTTCATTATGTCATTTTGCAAAACAGATATGAAAACACAGAAGAATACCCCTGAGATCTGTGACTCTTCAGTATGAAATCACCCTCTTGTGAAGCTTTATCTTATAAAGTATCTCTGTTTCAAGAAAATGTTCACTTCCTACTCAGAGGCCAGTTCTTGACATCATTTTATAAAGATGGATTTTGCAGCTCTTTCAAAGCAAGATTTTCCTCTTTGCACTTTCCTAAATTAAGCTAGTACTGTTAGATGTTATCTGCAGGATATATACAGTACACTCCCTTATCATGCTTTTTGACCTGCATCATTGAAAGTTTTATTCTTAGATGCCTAATATTTACTATCTTTATTTTATACAGCAAGAGCTGTATATTCACTTTTTACTACATTCATGTTTTACTATGCAGTTGCCCTTGGATGTTGTGAATAACCAAAAAGACTTTTAGGCACTTCAGACTGAACAAGTAAAATGTTTCACTGATCAGTATCAGAAACTGAAGTCTGAAAAAAACACAGGCCTGTGGATTACAGGTATTTTGTGTTCCTGCTGCCTCCACTGAGTAGTGGATACTGAGCTACATCTTGTTCTCAGGGTAGTAAGTCTCCTACAGCTACATTTGCCCACAGATAAAATCATTTACAATGTATTTTATTGATCAGAGAAGAAATTTCAGTCTCCTCATTAACAAAATCCTGGTCCCTTCAGCATGTAAAACAAGACCTCAAGGTTCCACGTTAGATTGCAGACAAGATGCCATCCACCAAACACAACTGGCCATTGTGGCCACCCCCTCTCTGAGTGGAAGGAATGCAATAAATGCCAACAATGATGCTTAACCAGGAGTTCCCTTGTCCACAGAGCTTGCTGAAGAGTGTGCTCCTTTCAACACCTCCTGTTCCTGTGCAAGCCCCATAGGCATTCTGAAAATAATATAAAGAAGTCAGCTTGTGGTGAGGCTAAAGGGAAGATGAGATGCCTGAAGATGCACCATGTTCCCTCAACACATGGCATTTGATTCATGCAAGAACAGCGTAAGAGCTGTCACATCTGATCCATACAGGCACAGTAAGTCCCCAAATAAAACACCATGACCCTCACAGCTGGGAGAAACTAGTATCACCCCAACACCTAAAGGTGCCTTGGTACACATCTCATATTCAAAAATTATTTATTGAGGCAATAAACTCTTAAGCAATTTATCCTTTGATGTTTGGCTCACAATTCCCACTGGAATCATATGTACTATGGAAACTATGATAGATAATCTGTTAAAGAATGCATCTGTTTCTTACGCAATGTTTTCAGCATGGAACCAAGCTTGAACTTAACAGATGGATCCTTCTAGTATGGGATCATTTTTCTTTTCTTTTGGGATCATAATTCTTCTCCCAAATGACCTCAAATGCTTTTACATTTTCCATGAGCAAATCTGTGTTTACATTCAGGCTTCAGCTCTCTCTTCTTGATGGCAGCCCATTTTGTAGAAAGCTGCAAGATTTTAAAACGTGAGAAATACTGTGTGAGAAAACATTTTCATTGGTTTCAGAAACTCAGGGACTGTCATGATAGCTCACCTGCAAACATGAGGGATAAATAGAAAACTGCTACAAAGAGTACAGTTTTAACACTAATTTGTTTGTCATCAGAACTCAAAATTAGAACCAGAGCTTCTTCAGAGTAAGTTCTAGAAGATAACAAGGTAAATAAAAGGGGTGATAGCAAGAGGTCTTGCATTATTTTCCAGTATGATTATATGATAAATGTGTGCTTTCAAGTCTCATGAATAATCTCTGCAAAAAGAAGAGGATGAGTCTAGGCCTGGAAGATTTCCAAGTGTGTCCCTCTCGTATCCTTTCAGCGTCTCAATTTAACAAAACCACCCACACGTACACACAAAAGATCTACTTCCATGCTAACAAGTAAAAGCACTTACCAGTAATCTAAACGAGACCTCCTCAAAGGATCAAGGAGATTTAATCACGTTTAGCTCATGAATTTAATGTTTGGTAATTTTCTTGCCAGCATCCTGCCATCATTAACAGCAATATCTGTTTAATGACACACAAATCCTTCTCATGACTGAACTAAAAAATACCACGATGAAAGAGCTGCTCTTAAGCTAGTCAACTTTTTGCTTCCTAAAAATACATGGATAGATTCTGATTCCCCTTTTTCCATTGGTTTTAAGAAAATTTAGAGCAGAGAAAACCTCTTAGAGAATCCCCAAAGTCACAGTGTTATTTGTCATTCTGTGCTCATTTACCATTGTTGCCAGTGGAGCTGAAACACCACCACCAAACACCAAGATTAAGCCAGGATCTAATCATTTTCTTGAAGAGGACAAAAGATATTGTTGCCTTGCCTTAGCACCAGCTTCCTATGGGGCCCAGCCTGGAAGAATAGCCCTCAGAGTGGGACCCCTAAAAACCCATGCAAGCACGGTTGTAACACAACAGTCATCTGAGGAAAGACCAGCATCTCTCTGGAGCGGCATGGAGAAGATTCAAAGCACCAGGCCAAAATTCAAGGGCCAGAGCACAACCTGACCCTGCGAGAGGTGAAACTGATATTAGTATTAATCCTGGCCAGACTGTGGACTGGCTTTGTTGATATTTTCTTGATGAAAAGTGACTGTTCTGTACATATTCCAAAAGCAAGGGACACTATTTATTTTTGCCACTCTCCAGGAAGAGTTTGTTTTATTATCCTAAAGCCAGGGGACTAGCTTGAAGTTTCTAAATCAAGGACAGAGGTTTATGCAATAACAAAGATTAAAAGGGGGGAAAACAAACCCACCAAGTCTGCTATGACCTCTTTTCAGTGCATTAACTCCTTTCCTGCCAGGTGTCCTGAAGCTTTCTGGGACATAGCTCCAGAGAAAAAAAGAGGATAAAGGATGATAGTACCATATCTCATTTCCCTTTATAAAAAGCTGGGAGTACAGAATAAATTCCTTCATGGAAAAAACACACACTGGCAGCTCAACTCATGCTGCAGCCAGAAGCACTGACATTGTGGCAGGTGATGATGGGATGTGGGCTGCTGAGCAAGAGACAGCCAGAACAAACAAGACCTCACAAATCTGTAATTAGGTCTTTAATATTCAAGCAAATGTCACCGCTACTGTCTATACAGATCTTCTCATTTAATAAGAAGTGCACCCTCAGTTATGACAACAAAAAGACACAAAGGATTTCTGAATTAAAGAATTAAGAAGAGCCATAATACTTGCTTGAAAGGAAAGCATGATCATTTCCTAGACTATAAGGCATATAAAGACAGCCCCTGAAATGGAAATATTTTCTTAGACCAATGTATAGGTCAACCAGAAGCCTCTTCTGAGAGATGACAGAAAGCATGGGGTCTTCCCAGCAGATTTCATTCATTGGGGCTTCTTCACTTCCATCTACTACCAGGAACAACCAAATGTGAAAAACGTGTTATTTACATGAAGTATTGCTGGAACATGCATCCATGAGAAAAAGCCCGAATCAAATAATTCATTTGGATTAACTGCCATTTTCAGTAAGTTCTCTTCAGAGGACTAACATATGGGTAGGATTCAACCTAGCAAATCTGAACTGCTCATCTAGATGCTTTTCATAGGCAAAGGCGGCACTTTCGGGGTCCTACTCATCTCATCCTTTAACAGGCATGTAAAGTACTGCTTCTCCATTGGATTAACTGCAAAGAGACTCCAGGGTGAATAACTCTTATGTAGGCATCTACATTGCAAGTTTCTAGAGTGAGACCAGATGAATCTCTACTTGCCTACATCAAGGAGAAGGGAAAAAAGAAGGGCTTGGGATGAGACACATAGCAACAGCTCATACTGCAGAACAAGCCCTGGGGATGAGCTGGTTTTGGAGGCACAGACTTGTGTGGCTGTTCCCACAATGAATCTCATACATCCATCTGAAAACAGAGCGGCAGACACACCATCACAGGGACCCCCTCCAGCCTATGACATTACAGCAACACTGATTTCGCTTGGCTGTGCTAAAATTAGCGCTTTATTCCCAACAAGAGCCCAAGTATTGGTTGTCCTCTCCCATGTGGCAGAACACTTTGACCTCTTCCATGGAAACAAAAGATTTTGCTTCGACTCTCCTAGTGGGTTACTCCGAAAGGTCTCCCTACAGCCTTATCTTAAAGACACCGGCCTCCAGTAAGAAGAGGTTCAGCCAGGAGCACCATCAAAAGCTTTGATTTTTAGTGATAAGGGATTCAGGCGTGACATTTCCTACTCCCAGTTCCATTTTGTCCCTTTCAAATTAAGGACTGGATTCAATTACTGGCTTATTTTTACAGGCATTTAATCATAACGAGAAGTACACAAAAAACCTGGCAATGAGACAAAGCTCTGAAGCCTGCCCTCTTCCTTACACTGCTACAACTCATCACAAGGCAGTTCAGTTCAGCTGTGAAAATGCCAGTACCTATCCTGACACAATGCAGAAAACCACGGTGCACCACCAGCTCTCCAGACAGCAATAAGAACTATTCAAAATACAAGACAAAAACAAGATGTGGTTGTCCTTACAATTACAAGTAGCCACAGGAAAATACTAGCAGATACTGTTTTAAAACAAAACAATTCTTATCACCCTCATCCTACCAAAGGTCTTAGAATTACCATGTTACCCAATTCTGAATATGCAGTATTCTAAAAACACATTGACAGTGCTTATCCGTTGCCTAGATCAAATATTTTGTTTTCCTAAAAAGGGCTTGAGAAGCCAAACAAATGAACATCTTCACATTTCTGTTGGACGCTAGAAGAGATTTGAAGCTCAGGACAACCCACGTTCATCACATGACAGGAAAAAAAAGGAAGCAGAATAATAAAATGTAACATCAGCATCTCCTTAGCAAGATGAGTGGTTTTGCATCATGTTCTTGCTAGTTCCTTATTTCAAGCTGTGTATTTGGCATGATAAATCTAGCATGGTCATTCTTATTAACTTATGCAAGGAATGATCAGTTCAATCAAATGACTACTTATTATTGTCATTGACCAAAACCCTGATAACATAAAAGAACCCCAAAATAATACTTTGATTATATTTTAAAAATTTCTAACACTAAAGGTTTGAAAAGGGAAGGAAATAGAGATGGGGAGATTATTTAAGAGTATGTCATCGAATGAAATTAAAATTAAGGAGTCTCTATGAAATGGACTTGAATCCAAAAATATAAAATTAAAGAGAAAAAAAAATATTTTACACCTAAGATACTGAATTTTGGAAGGTATCAACTTTCCCCACTTTCTTCCCTTAAGCTGTCCTTGGGGAAGTACTTGAAATCATTGCACAAGGAGTCCTCACTGCTGACACTGGCAAAGGAAATAGCACATTAAGAAATACTGACCCAAACCAGCTCCATCATCCATGCCACATACCTGGGCAGACCCTTCCAGAAGGCCACTGCTGGAGAAACCATAAGCACATTACACACTTTGAACCCTTCCAAGCAAAACCTCTCTCTGCTGCCCTTCTTTTCACTTTCCTTATGGCAGTGCAGGCAAGAGTAAAGAGAGGCTGCACTCAGTCAACTTTGGCTCTGCCCTGCTTCAGCAGTACAAACACCAGATACTGCTCCCTTTTTTAACTGGTGAGGTAGCTTTACAGTTACATTTAGGATTAACCAGCTCTTAAAAACAAACAAACAAACAAACAAAACCAGCATTCACTGCTGGAGACAGAATTACATTAAACTTCACTGGTAAGAAAAAATTTCCATGCAATATTTTCCTGTTCTCCAGCCTTCACTTTCTAGCTCACCTCTCAAGATTTGTCCTATCAAGTAAGTGATTATTTTGGTTTCTAGAGGAGCCTAAGAATTAAGGGAGGAACTAGCATCCACCAGTCCTCAGCGGAGAGTGACCTGCAGGGTGGCAGCACCAAAGGGTAAAAGTTCTGATGTCAAAGATAACAAATCTCTTTCCCCCTCTCCAATAACTTAATAAAATTAATAAAATAAAACTTGTGCAGCATTAAACAAATATGAAGTGAAAAGACAGTCCCCATTCTGTGAGACACAGGTCAGTGTACTGTTTGCAATACGAACTCTAATGAAAAAGCACACTTCTCATATTGCAGAGCATAAATATCTGTCACTTTCAAGCAAACCTTCTTGACTTCAGTTGCTTTTAGAGGACCAGGAATGACTATTATTGGTGTGCTACACTCCCCTTACCAAGAATGAATGTCCTCTGGTCCCTTCTATATTCTCTATCTTTTTATGCATTTCTTTAGCCAGGAAAGCTTATCTGGATGCTCCATTGTTTTTTCCTCTTGCCCTTCACCGGTTTCTGCTGCTATCTTCCTACAAATTAAGGAAGATTAGAAACATTTTAATGATACTGGAAGATTTGCATTTTTTTCTTTAATACAAAAGAATCACTATTAAGAGATAACTGCAATCTGCAAAGAGAGATGTTAATCTAGGACTGTTCAGCATCCTAATGAAAATGGAATCCCAAAGGCATATGTTACACACTTCTAAAAGAGGCTCCCTCTCTTTTAGGGAAAAATAAAAAAAAAAAAAAAAAAGAAAACCACACCAATCACAGCATTTTAATTACTACAGAACTAAACAAAAGAGCCACCACAGTTCTAAGCAGCTGAAACAAAGCATTCAGCAATACATGACAGCTACACTCAAGCTCATCCTTCTTTCTTCCTGTTATTAAAATGCAATGCACATGAGAAATATTTTATCGTCTGCTTCAGAAAGTTTATAATAGTCAATTTAAAATTTCTAAGCGCTAATAAGGTAACACATCTAGTTTATCCTCCTGTTCACCATTAGTGTTGATGAGATCCAAAAATGGCAGATAACAAAAAAACCCACGATGTAATGAAGTAAAAAACAGTGACTCACCTTAAGTACCAAGAGCTTGTGGGAAGGAAAAATGCCAAAGCTTAATGCCATTGCTAGACAAGTTCTGAGCCTTCTCAGTAACTTCTGCTCTTTAATGTACAAAACATTGCAAAGTAAGATGATTTTTTATTTTCCTGCATGGGAGACACTGCTGTAGCCACAAGTGAAGGAAAGTACATAGGGCATAAGAAGATGTGGTATGATTTTAGTAAGAACTGGTACAGGAATGCAACCATACATAAACAAGCCATTTAACTTTTGCACAATTGTAACAGATTGGGACAGTTAACTTGCATTTACAACAGTGCCAACAAGAGCATATTTTTTCACTTTTAATGAGTATTATTACAGCATACAAGGTGGATTCACACCCTTTCCTCAATGCCTTCAATATCTGTCAACTGCATTATTTAATAACTAACAGTATAATATGCATTAGATACATATACCTCACAATAGACAGAAATACTTCAGATATTGATCAAGGTGAGGTAACCTTCCTAAAATCCTCTATGCTGCTGCTGCTGCTCGAGTCAAAGATGTTTCCTCATTATTTTGCGGCAGCAAGTTCTGAAAGCCTACTGGAGTGCCCATGTCCTGGCAGAGCATCCCCGTGAGTTTACTGCAGGGAGATCAGACTGCATGTTGGAGGTCCACCTGAAGCACCTCAGTCACACCTCTACAGAAGACTCGGGTTATTTGCTCAGGACAAAATTTGCCCACTTTGCATGGATTAGAATTTCCCTGGACTTCACTTTCCATGGACTGTATTAATATTTCAACTTATTTTAGCAATCCCTGCAGTGCTGTGAAGTGTTTCCTGTGGCACGCTCCAGAGGGCCTCCCCTGGCTCTTCTTCTGACAGCTAGAGAATAACAACTCTTCTGAACACATGAGGAAAAAAATCAAAAGTCCATCAAAATATGAAGAAGGGATCTGCTAAGTCTAGAGAGGTCCTTCAGATGTATATACAAGACTTGGACAGATTAGCTTTATTTAAGACTGCAGTCTTTATATGCCACTGTATTGCAGTCAAATAATAAATATAATCATCTGTAAGACTGATACTAACAGCCCACAACAGCATGGCTACCTAAGGTCTCCAGGCCTTCCAACTTCTGCTCTGCTTGGTGGGGTACCCAATGGTCTGAGAGGTGCTGGTGGCCATGCTCCTGCAGACAGCAAAAAAACATGCAGCTGCTCCCCATGAGTTTGCACCTCTACTCTCTTCAATGGATGGAAAGTTGCTTCTGGAAGACTCCTTTTAAATAGACAACCAGCTCTGGGGAGTGTGAAGGACAACAGGGATGAAATTAACAGAGAAACGTGGAATGATTAAGATCAAGTTTTCTTAGGAGGACAGATTTTGTGGCTTGACACCCATTAGCATTTACAACCAGCTAAACCAGTATCTCTGCTTCCTTGGGTAGCAACACGTACAGCTCTGAGCAACAAATCTGAAGAGATGCACCACATCACACCTTCCTGAATGACTCTGATGATTAAAAGCTTCAAGTGAGAAGCTTTGCATCATTTTAGCTTTTAATTCTCAGAATAAAAATGACAATATAAGCAGTAAGAAGTCTCAGGAAATTCTCAATAAAAGGTTTGGCTGTCACTTGCCTTTAGTGTAGCAGGTGACTCAGAGCACTAATCCTACAAACAGGTAGGCAAGTGTTCTCTAGTGATCCTCATTTTTCCCTCCAAAAGTAATGGGACTGCTCTCATGCACACGTCTATCTGAAGTTCATGGTACATATGCTCCAAGAGTGAGACAGCTGGTTTCATTCCAGCGAGGATTTAAATAACTAAATTAGAAACACTAAAACTGCATAATGCCCAGTTCAAAACAGTGACATTCAGTCCCATATCTCTAAGAAGCACAAATATACTACAAAGTTAAGCATTTGAAGAGTTGACAAAATATAAGAGCTAGCTTAAATATACATGCACGTGCATGTTGATGCACAGGCACATACAGAGAGCAAAATACAAAAGTCCTAATTTTACCAGATATAAGCAGCACAATCCAAGTAGACTAGCAATGGTGACAGCAAGCTGAAGGATGGGTGGTGTTGAGATTCGCTGCCAGACAGGTGTGACTGGAGAGAGGGTGGCTCTGTGTGCCCATGAGGGTCCCCTGGCTCCAGCCCGAATGCACAGAGACAACAGGAGATCCAGCTGAGTAAGTCATAGACACAATGTGAAAGACAAAAGTAGTAGCTACACCAGCTGTGGCATGCCAGGGGGTAACTTACTGCTCTCCAACCAAAACCCCAGCAAACACTCCAAGCATCACCAGGCCTGATGGCAAAGGAAGAGCAGACATCTGTGGGACTCAAAACTGCTTGTAGACCCATCTCACTGCCCACACAGGAGCCACCACCACCCATCACACTACTGTTGAATGCCACGGTGCCAAATGCCACAGCGGCAGCGGTGGCCAACGAGAGGGTGGTTACGCGAACCTCTGTGGTGTGGATGCAGCACTGAGCCATAGTAACAAAAAAGCGAAACCAAAACATGCTGCCCCCCAAACCCAGCTTCCTACTCCCCCCAGTAACATTAGCAACTTAATTTTTCACACACAACTTTGTAATCATCTGCCAAAGAGACAGGCAAACCAGAAGGCATTCACCATTTATCCTGATTACGCCCAAGAGGATCAGGAACCCACCAGGCTAATCAAAGGCAGCTTTTGTAAGGACTAGTACAAGGTTAAAGAAAAAAACATTACATGCATGTCAATATTTTTCACCAGAATTTGGGAACAAAATAAAGCAACACTGAAGTAAAGGCAAAACCATGCACAGGGCCAGTAAGAAATTCCTTTCTAAAAACAAAAACTAAAAGCTTTAACTCTGCAGGACATTTTGCAAAAGCAGAAACACTGATGAAAATATGTTGCAAGTCATTTGCTTTGCTCTGCTTTATGTCCTTCTAACAAAACATAGTTCTTGTTGACAATGTTGTTGTTTTATTTTTTTACAGTCCTGGTATTTTTCTGGAAGGAAAGAAGATGGCATAAGAAGCTTAGATTTCTTTTAAATCTTGAACTTAGGAACAATTTTCTTTGTTCACTCCTCACCCTTGCTTTTCTTTTTCCACCCCCCAGATAGATAACGTATCAGTACTTAAACAGGAAAGCAAAGAGGAGTGGGAAGGTCTTTCTAATTGTGGTCTTTTGGAAGTGTATTTATTTTTTTCCCACTGTGTTTATTTTTAACTGCTTTAAACACTCAGCAAACTCATGTAATTGCTCCCAGTCCCACAGCAGAGGCACCTGGCAGGGCGGCGAGGCCAGGCTGGAAGCCTGCATGGCTCCAGTGGGACTGAGCCTTCCCAAGGCATCTCCCACACCCATCACTGCCAGCAACAATAGTTGTGTTCACATCTGGGTCAATGGCAGATGCAGCAAGCATCTGCACAGAAATGCCTGAAGAGGGAAGTCCTATGTTTGCTGCACTGAGATGCATTTAGTGGTCAGTATAATTTCCAGGTGGAGCGTTGGTGTTGAGGACAGAAGGACACCACAGCTGCAGTGGCTTCTTCCAGAGGTATCGCCTGTGCTTTTTTTCCTTTGGGTCCCCAGCATATACTGGGAGATTCTCCAACCCTCACCACGATCCACTCTTCCTCCCCTTCTCTGTCACACAAGCTTTTTGCCATCTCAAAGGCTGGCACTTCTTTAATAACACACAAGCTCTTAGTGTTGGGCTTTCATAGTGCCATTCACAGGAGTCAGAACACAAAATATGCAAATTATAAACAGAAACAAAATAGGGAAGAGAAACGTTCCCAAGAGCGCACCGAGTGTCAGCCCATTGCAGTGGCCTCTTCCAGGTTAAAGCTGAGCTGTGTCTGTTTTTCATCCCACTTAAACTTGTCACTGCCTTGCTTTCTAGCTTTCTAGGATCACACTGGATATGGTCGTTGATGCACCCCAAGGGATTTTTTTGTGGGCACCCTACTACTAATAGAGCAGTTTGCTTCCCCTGCAGAATGTATCTGCTTGAATGCCCTCAACAGGAGGCATCTTGGGACAGAGTACACAGCACCTTGGTGCTCTGCAACCCTGCCAAAATTACCTTCCTTAAACTGACCAGGTCAGAGCTCTTCCCTGTTGTCATTCCTACACCAGTCTGCAGAGAGAGAGGGAAAAAACCACATGAGCTGTTGCTGGAAAGCTGGAAAGCTAGAAATCAGCAACTCTATTGGAACTGTGTTGCAATCTCCAGAACAGGAGTAGTTGCATTCAAACCACGTGGGGGGGAAGGGGGTGGAATTCAAAACAAAACCTCTAAAAGACTAGTTGCATTAGCCCAATAGCATAGGTTTTTGTAAATGGAAAAGCTCAGAAAAAATTCTCATTTTTTTCTGAAAAAAAATGCCTTCATTTTCTCAAGAACTTTTCCCAGTGCCCTGCAGCATCCAGCAGAAGGTTCCCGGTAGCAGTGAGGGTGCCCGACTCGACGCTCCCCTCCAAGCGGACACCTCAGAGCGTGGGGATGGCTGGAGATGGTGACCTTGTCCCTCCCACCCCACAGACACCCTTTTAGATCTATGACAAATGGTAAGCAGCAGTGTCACCTTTTTCTCCAGCAAAAGACAAAACCAAAGGCAGTTCAGATACCACATAGTCCAGACAAGAGGTGACATTCCTAAACTGAGCGAGACTTTAAAAGATGTACTTCAATTTATTTCCAAAATGTTTTTGTTTTGACAGACATTTACAGATTTCTCTTTTGCTTTCCAGGTTGTGACCGCCCTTAACTGAACTGTGCAGGGCTTTGCCTTCCCCACGGGATACGGAATGAAAAAAATAAAGCAGGAGGCTGACTTTCTCCAAGAGCTCCTTTTAAAGTCCTCTTTGCTATTCAGAAAGCCACACTTCACGCTGATGACAGGCATGAGTACGGGTTACTACAGGTTGCCTTATGCTACAAATATCCCCTGATTTCAGTGGGGTATGGTTTTTAAAAAAATATTTTCTATACAGTGTCTTGTAATCTCAGAGTCAACAAAACATAAAATACATCCAGTATCTCTTCTCAGTGCATTCCGTGTTTATTAGGAAGGAGAATAAAATACACAGTCTATAAATTCAAGTCAGCATTAGTATGCGCCTTGCTACTGTTCTCGTGATCTTTCACTGGGCAATGTTATTCCTGAATTAAATACTATTTTTAAAAGGAACCTGTTGTTCTCTTTAAAATGTCATGCATTCTTTTAATGCCATATACCAATGCTGAACAATGAAAACCATTTTATCCTTCTGGAACTTATACTTTGAAAACTTAGTTCTACAAAAATAAATTATTTGAAAAAAACGTTTCATCAGAGGTTTTGAATTCTAATAGGTTCATAACATCCATCTACCCTGTTTCTGGGCTACAGGTATTATGGGAGCATGTTCCCATGAACAGATAATGTATTTTCACTGTAAAGTTTGCCTATTAAACAGAGATTATCTGATAAATAAAAATGTTCCACAATTATACAGTATTTAATTAAAAACTGAAAGATTATTATGGATTGCCTGCATCAAAATGGTTTAATTTCATCAAAATAAAACACAGTTTAAGAACATATTTTCTCTTGAAATTTTGAATTTTGAATTTTCGCACCAGTTAATGAAAAAGAAGTGCTACAGAAAGCACAGTTCAATATTTTGGGAGCTGGAAAGCCAACTTGACTTTAACATAAGTTAGGCACCCCACCATATCCTTTCATAAGATACTGAAACACACACATTCTTACTGAAAATTTGCTCCCTACTCCTTGTAAAAAGTTTTCCAGCTTCTGGTAAATGAATTCATTATACTTTTTTTTTGTTTTTCAGGCAAGCGAAAAGTCAAGGTCTAGCAGAGATCTCCCCAACCACATGCAAAGATGTGATCACGGAATGGGTTCAGTCTCTTACTGGCCAGACTAAGCACGCAAACAGGGAGATAACAAGGAGGAGAGGCGTGAAATGGACACGGAGCGGAGTGTCTGTATTGCTATTGATATTTCTGCTTTATTCCTCCAACTCTCTAGAATTTACTTTCCTAGTTAAGCAGTCAACCCATCCAAAGCAAGCAGCAAGTAGTGTCATGCAAGAGTGGCAAGGTCACCATACATTTCAGATGAAAGAGATGACCCCACTTGTGTCAAAGCTACAGAGAACTGGATCCATCTGGGGATATCTGCTTTGGTGGCATAATAGATCTGAACTCCAACCATACAGTTGCTTGCCTGCCTTTTATTTTAGCAATTCAACAGGATGAAAATAAAATTTAGGCTGATTTTTTAATAAAAACACTGAAAACTTTTTTTGTTGAAGTTAAAAAAAAGAAAGCAACCTATATTTTCACTGTAACTCAAAGAAAATATTTAAATTTGCACTGAAATATATTTTCCCCTGGTATATTTTCTAACAACACAGGAAAGGGGAGGCAGCAGCTGCGGCAGTAGCAAGGTGCTAAGCTGTTATAAATTACAAGTTGTTATAAGTATATATATAACCATGTGATCCAGGTCTGTATCCAGGGCAAGTGCCCTAACCACCAGCACACTGGCAGTCTCACCCTTTACTCCTCAAGCTCAACAAGGTTGTAAGTCTTTTATTTTTTTGTTTTAAAGGAACAAGATCAAAAAGAAGAGATAAGGAGTAATATACCCCAAAATATCCTTTATTTTGCAGATCACTTTACTCTCTTAAGAGACGATTGATGTGGCTTCAAGTCCTCTTGGCCTCGGATCTATTCTTCATAATCACCTGTGAGCACCCTCATCACACAGTAACAAGTAAAAGCAGAACAATGACCTTGTTAGCCTGAAATCTTTTTCCATCCAAACCTATTCAGCCAATCACCCCAAACTTCCAAATAGTTTCAGGATGACAGAAACCACTACTTTTTTTTGGTAAACTATTTTCCAAAAAAGGTTCAACTCTGTTCTTAATGAAAAGTTGGAATAGCTGAATTCAATAGCCTCTATAAACTGAAAAGTACATTTTTTGTGGTTTACAGGGATCCACAAAGAACATTAAAAGTCCACCAAACCCACTTTCAGGTTAAATGTAAGGTATTCTGTGCCTTGCTAAGATGAAACAACATGACCAATGAATTTAACATATTTAAAGGTGTTGATTTTTTTTTAGTGATTCTCTCCCTAGGCAGAATTAAGGGCTTGAGCAAATGGTTCATAACAAGCATTCACAAATTACCGCATCTGCCGATGTGCAGTAACCTCTTCATACATATACTTAGACATAGATAAGTGCAATGTAATATGACTTAAATTCTCATACTTTCACTGAAATCTAAACTCAATTGAATTACATAATATTTGCCACAGATGAGGAGCATATGCACAGACTATTAGAAATAACTTCTTTACTAAAATACAGTATACTAATACACAGTAGTAATATGATTGTAACCAACAGCAAACCTAGCCATTGCAACACTCCCAAACTCATTGTTTCATTAAGTTTTAATTGCTTTTCCAGAGTGTAAATACAATATTGAAAAGCTATAATGCTCTTGTAAATTATTTCTCTTCCCTCACCACATTACTGATATATAATACAAAATTTCACTGGAGGTTAACAAAATTTGTCCTTTGTTGTTAAGGAAGAACATTTAATGCTACAAAGCATACAATTACAAAGTCCCCAGGAAAATTTTCACTTAGCAAGATGACTATAAATATGGAAATCACATTGCAAAGAGCTGTTTAAAACTTAAATCAACCAAATAATGACAAAAACTGCTAATTGCTAATTTCATTCATACCCTATTTTTAGCGAGAATGCTAGTCTTGCAAAAGATACCAGTTACTCTAACTTCAGTCTTGTTAATAGCTCTATGTGGGAAAAAAAAAAAAAAACACTAAGGAGTTTGAATTTTGTTTCTAAGCAGGTAACAATATAGGAAAAGATGGAATGAAAAAGGAACATGTTGAAATTATTAAAGCAAAATGGTCATAGGGAATTGCCAGGAAAACAAACAGTAAAAATTGAAAGATGATTTTTAAAGACTGGATTTTCTACTCTGTTACAAAGTTGAGTGTTTTATTTTCTGATGGATAAGGAACATTTATAAGAAACAGCCCTCCCATACACTTCAGCAGGGCAGTCGAAAGCAGAACAGGTCTTGAGGGACGGAGGAAGCCTTCTCCTTTGAAGGATCTCAAAACAGACTCGATAAAACACACAGGGATGTTATGTTTGTTTGTTTGTTTGTTCATTTGCAGATATTTGTACACAAACTTAAATACTTTGCCAGTTCTAATGACTCTTTCAGGTTCCCAAGGCTCCAAACTGCACATCCAAGTTGTCCTCTCAGGCAGGCACTTATTTCACATTCTACATGAAACTTCGCCAGCAGAGCTACTACTCACAGGAAATCTTTCTGCAAAGGCAACCATTTCACCAGCATTCATAATTTTATCACTACTCAGGCAATAGTTGGTGTTCTAGTCTTAATTGGTTGTAGTCTTAGTATCAGGAGTCATATGAATATGCTATTATAAAAAAAAAATGTCAGCTACTCTAGAAAAAAAAATATATATAAAAGCTATTGGTTCCATATAAAAAGCAAAATAAACACTTTCCTTCCTTGCTTTTAGAGTTCACTTTTAAAATTCTAATGCACAACTGCAAAGGACACAAGCCTGCTAAGAAACTCAGCCCAGATACTTAGACACTTCAAGCCAGGAGCTTATTATTGAATACAGAGGTTACCCATGTAAGAGATGTAGCTTTTGCTCCACCAGAGGACAATGTTCATGCTCAGAAGGGTCTGACTACACTTCCTTCCCTTCAAGCCCTACACACTGATGGGATCCTGTATGGGTTTGCAGAGGGGATCACTTGGCAAGAAGGAGCCCCTCACACACGCTCTGATTCAGGATGCATTAATGCTCCTTACACTTAAATCTCAGAGCTTGAGGCCATAAAATAAACACAAATGCAAGATGTTAACAAAAAGATTTTTACATTAACGGGATCCACATAATGCATTTGCTATGAAAATAAATCTCCAAGTGAACCAAAAAATGCTCTTATTTCTAATAATAGGAGAGAAAATTACAGTTGGCAAACTCAAGAGACAATTAAGCCAGGGTTTCAGAGAACTCCAGAACACTGCCAAAACAAATATTCAGATAAAAGAGCACAGCTTCCACTCCCTGCTTCCTTATTAATTGTGTTTTCTTCTCTGGCCATTACAAATAGGTTTGTAAAATAAACACAAAAAATATATGGGTCTCTATTTTTTGATTTGCACTTGATTTTTTTTTCTGAGGATGCTACCAACTGCTAAAGAAGAAAGGATTACACTAATATTCACTCTATAAATAATGTAACCAAAAAAAAAAAAAAAATAGAAAAGCCACTGCATAGCAAGGTTAAATGAGGACAATGTGGGAAATTCACGGTATAAGGAATTGTGAGGCCTCTCACTTGGCTTTCTAAGTGCAGGATATTCATTGCATTTTATTAGCTGATTAACGAGGTGTGTGGCAATTCATCTGGAGCTACTCAAGTCCTTTGATCCACCCTTCTTGCAAGTGCTTCCCTAACAGACAAAAAAAGTTCTTTGCGGCTGAAATCCCCTCATTTCTGGCAAGAGGGTGCTGCTGGGGTCCAGGCTGGAGACTGGCAGCATAGCCCATCACACCAAAGGGAGATGTCCAACCAGATCCTAACCCCACAGGACCTACCGCTTGCCCTCCCAATGCAGCCCAAGTGGCCATCTGCCACCTGCCAGGCCAAATTCAGGGCACGCCGCTCCTGCCAAAGCTCACATAAGCTGGCAGTGTGCTTTCTGCATGTCAACCCACGTTTCTGTGAGGCTCTGAGGAGTCTCACCACTGCATGTCTTTGTGAGACACACTGCTGTTGCACAGATATTCCCTTGCACAGGAAGTCCTCAACCTGCAAAAGCCCTCTTCACCCTTGCACAAACAGGTATCGATAACTTCAATACAAGCAAATCAAAGCTTTTATTTTTTTCCAGAGAAAGCACAGCCTCAGACCTACATATAATTTGTACTATTCAAGCCTCAAGATCACAAATACTAAACCTCTTCAGTTTGCTCTTGAGTGCTGAAAACTCTCCACCCTGTGCCATGTGGTAGATGTGACCAGAGCCCACCAGAACAACCAGCTTCATGAATTCCAGCAGAAGAGGGAAGCTGGGCCAGATGGCCCAAGGGTCTCCGTAATCTATAAGCTACAACAGCCAAGGTTAAGCTTCCTATGGCTAGGGCACACCATCCTGTCTGTCTGCAGCTGAGAGTGGGTATCTTGCTGTTTAGCTCGCAGATTTAGAATGATACTAAAATAGCATGATCTAAAGCAGACACTTTTGAAAACAGGGAATGTCATAAAAGAGGCAATTTTTGTAAGTTTTCCCTCTTCTGCCATTTTCACTTTAGACTGAAATCCTAGAAGCTGTCCTTATCTTGTGGCTTTGTAAACCAGCTCCAAGCAATAGGGAACAGACAATGATGTGAATCCAGGGGGACCAGGGCAGGAAAGAAGCAGGAAAAGCAGTGTGATAAGAATTAGAGAGAGCAGCTTTCATCTTGATCAAGAGGAGTGTACAGTATCTCTGGAGAGCAGCTGGGATCTCCGTCTGTACCAAAAGAATGGAGACATGATAATTTCACAAAGGCCCCTGAGGCAGGGTGAGGCAGCGCTCTATGCCAGCTGAGGATCAGAGCAACTGCTGATGAGCTTTACAGTCAAATATCATTCAAAACTGAATTCTGCTTTCTTGTGCAGTGAGTGTGCTTCTGCTTTTGTAATTGAGAACTTAAATCTTCTAGAATAATCCTATCTTTAATCTTCCTCCCTAGTAACAGGGTGATCTCAGAAGAAGTTAAACACTCAGCTCATTGGGGAGTGTGCATAGATTTTGGGAGGGACCCAGTGGCCTAAGCATAACAATCTAGAGCCACTTCAAATGCATTTTAGGATATCTGAGACTTCCTGGGGAGCCAGTAGAGTGACACAGGCCCTGTGCTGGACTGCCAACGGGTCACCTCAATTGACACCAAACTCCTATGCACCCCAGCTGTCCCTTTCAGTGGCAGGGCCATCCAATGAATTAATTTGAATTCCCAGAAGATAAACATGCTTTTTTCTCTACCAAACTGGAAAGGGCGTTCTAAGAACAAAAACCCACCCACGGTAAGTCTAAACCTGTAGCCTTTTAGCAAACAGCAGCTGGTGAAGAAATACCTTATGAGTTAAAGTTTACCTATATGCATCATGAAGCTGTTCAATAAGATGGTGGCATCTTGAAGGACAGGGCTTTTCTGAAGAGCAAGGACAGCTGCCGCTCCTGACTCGTCTAGAAGGAGATATTCACTGCAGCTTGCTCTGCCACTGAGCTTTTGAGCCCATTAACTGGCAGCTGATGCTGCTCTTAATGATTAAACTCCAAGCTAAGGTCTATAGATACCTAGCTTTAAGCAAGTCTCCCACCCCCAATGCCACTGTGCATAGCACTGATCGGCCTGTCATTGTTACTATATGAATCATTTTAAGTGTGAGCTGTGTACATGTGTCAACAGTTCAATGGTAACTTTCTGTTAAGAAATCAAGCGTAAAGAGTAAAACAATAAGTTGACTGCAGTGTTACAGATTTGCACATAGTAATGAACATTAAGCAAATGCACTAGTTGAATTTTGTAAGAAGTGCATCTTGTGCTGTGTTTTCTACCAGTAAGTAATAGGGGATAAAACAAAGCCCACAGGAAACAGCGCTAACAGACATTTTCAAACAGAAATTTCATTTACTCAGTCCTGGCCTGTGTCAGATTAAATTCTTTTCTTAAATAATGTCCAAAACGACCTTTTCCAGTGCAACTAAGACACCAAAGGAAGCAATATGAGGAACAGGAAAAACATACCAAATAAGTGAAGTGGGCAGATGTAGATGAAATGGAGCAGTTCCTCCACACTGATACCTCTAGACTGCAGCAGTGATTGTCCTCACTGGTGTTGGCTTTCTCTGATTTTAATACTCCCCTGGATGGTGAAGGACAGGGAAAGGGGCAGGCTATGCTGTGCCTCCAGGGCGAGGCTGATGCCACTCTCTTTTTCAACTTGTATTTTCCACAATTCCCACCACCATTTTTTTGAGACACAATGTGACATTTCCCTTAGGAAAACTCCTTTGCATCAATCAGATGAATTTTCTGCTGAAGTCAGCTAATTGATATTCCCTTGACGAGGTACAGAGCAGCATGAGGCAACATCTATTAATCTGTTATCAAGAAGCAAAAACTATCTCTAATTCTAGAGTGAGTTTATTTGGGAAGACCCATGCTGCTCATCAAAGTCACAGGTAGCAGAAGCCTCACTCTCCATGTGATGATGTCCCTGTGGGAGGCTAAAAGCAGCTCTGTGTCATGAGAGACCAAACCCCCTTTTTTTAGCCAAGGTCTCTGCACCAGGAGCACTGTGTGCCTTTCCAGAAGAGAATTAATACTTGACTACCATGTTCTTCAGCTGCTGATGTGGGACTCAGGACCCTTTGAGATTCAGGCTATCTACCTACCCACCCCTGCCATCCTGGGACTTTCCCCACAATCAACACCCCCTAAGGTGGCAGCTGCTCACCTGGGAGGCATGCGAGGCTGGACTTCAAAACCTGGAGGACCAGGCTTGGGTACAACAAGGAAAAACTGCTCCCTAAAGACTTGCCAGTGCATGTCACACTTGCACAAATGTAATCATGGCATCAAAATGTTTTGTCTGTCCATTTTTGTACCACTGAAACACTGCGTCAATGCACAAGCAGTTCAAAAATGTGCTCCAAAATTTCCAAAATTAAATAGTCTGCTTCCTCAACTCAATGCTTTAGTTTCAACACGTTCTTCGCATAAAGGGGAAAAAAAAAAAAAAAGCATAAACCCCATAAAAACCCTTGAAAATAAATGTGCTTGTTAATTATCATTCAGGATTCACTGGAATAATGTTGTGGACTTGACCCCAAAGGAATTTTATGAGTCTCTGGACATGCCGACAAACCAGTAACACCCCAGGCTCACATTCAACACTATTGATTTTCATTGCCGTTGCTGTGAGATAGAGATGCTGGGATGTTAAAAAAAGCGCAGCTACACTTACAAGCATTCCCAATGGTGCTTACAGAAAAGCACTACCAGAAACAATTGGAGTTACTAAATATATTCAGTAAAACGCGCAAAGCATGCAAAAGCTAGCCTCACAATGCCAAACGTCTGCTTAGTAACCGGATCCACTCTGAGATTGTCCTGGATGTCACTTCGTTTACAGGAAAGTGACATCCCTTAATGAAGACCATCAGTGGAAGGGGGAAGAAGATGGGCAAGTGTTTTTTTTCATTGTATAATTTACAACTTAATTTTGAGATTACACCAATCATTCAGTGACTCTTCCCAGTTGGAAAACAGGATCCAGGAAGTTACATGGCCCAACAGAGACAACTGTCGCATCCCATCTCTGATAAGCTCCAAGCTGCTAAAAAGGTTCCCGGTCAGAAACCCTCTCAGAACCCCAGATGGGATGAGCCCCTCATGTCCTTCATGCCTCACACTGACAGCCAGGACGCCAGCCTGGGGACACTTCCAACCAGGGTGCATTTGAGACGTCTCTCTCAGTAGGTGGCATGCTGCCAAACTGAAGTACTACAAAACATGGCTTAGGACCTCAAAATCTTGACAAGAAGTGATGAGGTCCTTGAGGAATGGCAGGGCCGCTGGCAGCTGACTGTTGAGGTGCTCTGGGAGCAGGGAGGAAGCTGGCACCCACATGGCTGTGCTCATTCACGCAGCTCTTCTACCTGAGGTTGATTTCTACAAATCCAGTGGGAACTTTTCCCTCTCTGCCAAGCCTGACAGACTTGCACAAAATCAGAAGTCATTCACAGAGGGCAGAATAATTGTATGAGAGCCACACAGCAAAACAAGCTACAAATAAATACCTTCAGGTAGTTCATACTTGTCCTTTGCTTTCAATATATTTTCTGCAAGCCTCCCTGAGCAGCAGCCCACCTGGGGCCTGCAGGACCTCCACATGCTCCATCTCTGTGTCCTGGTGCCACCCCATCACTAACACAAGGCTGATACCACCAGCCTGAGTGACACCTACACTGCAAAGCTTCAAAGCTGAGTGGCTGGGGTATACGAATCTCTTCACCTGAAAAAAACAAAACAAAACAAATCAAAAAACACCACAACTCAGAGAAGCACTTATGTAGAATTTAAGAGGTGCCAGCCCTCAAAAGGGGAGAAAAAAAATAAATTAAGAACTAGTTGAAAAGGCAAGGAAAAAATTATTAAGCTGAAACCAACATATTGCAAGATGAATGTATTTGCAGTCAAAGCCAGATTCTCCATTCCTCAGTGAAAATCAGGAGAGTTTATAGTATTTTCAGGAGAATCAGTCCACCAGTCTGTGCTTAGGGCATCCAGCCCAAAGTTTTGCAATTCTTTATCTGCTGTTTGTAAATGAGTTGTGATTTATTTCTCTAGCGAGGAGAAGACAAGCCAATCTAAAAATAAGCTTTGTGAACAAAACCACAGAATTACATTTGGATCTGCAGCACTTGACAATTTTTAGGCTGCAGTTCCAAACCATCTCTTTCTCCTTCAGCACAAAGAAGCAGCAAAATATTTTGCTGAAGCAAGGTCACGTAACACATATGTTTAATAGATGTACATAAACACATCCATTTGTCCCTACCACTGGGTATGTTTAAAACACTATGTTTAGAATAACATCGGGATGCCTCATTTTCAAGTGAGAAAATCCTAAATGATTAACGTGGCAAGACATACTACTCGTGACCCAAGCTTTCTCTTCCACCTCTGCCCTCTCCTAAATCAAGCAAATATGGTTACTTTTAGTTGCCTTTAGAGGCTGTGCCAAGAATTGAAAAGCAATAGGAAAAAAAGTCTTCCTCTGTAAATTCAAATCAAAATGGTATACTTTCAAGCACAATGGCGTGCCTTTATTTTTAAAGATTTGAAAAAAAAGAAAGGATCTGGGTTATTCTGGAATAAGGCTTTGCATGAAACTTGGCTCTCTCTGCAGCAAAGATATGGATTGTGTTATTCAATGTGTGCTGCTAGGTCTTTCCTGCTAAAGAAACCCTACTTGCTAGGATGGGTATTTTAAATGTTTTAATTGGACAGAATCACAAAAATTTCTAAACTTCCACACCTGTAATTATAGGTTTGCCTTTAAAATGACCATACAAAAAGCCAACCTTCACCGCTGTACATGCACCCTTGTCATAATTGCTAGCACTGTCAATGTGACAACAAACCCCAAATGCTTCTATGCTTTTCACACATGCAGAGCTCTTGGCACTGAAGCATTTATAGCTTTAACTGAGGCAGGGTCCACACAAAATACTGGAAAAAGGGGATTTAACATAGATTCCTCCGTTTTCAGGCCAGTTTTCTAAGGGAACAGGGCTGATGCCCTTTTTCCTGTCTGTCAGTCTTCCCACAGCAGTGTTTGGGGTCAGCATCAGCCACATCCCACAGAAGACAGGTCTGACAAAGGATGTGTTGCATTCCTGCAGATTCTCTAACGTCCCTGGCTGGCAAGCCAAAGCCCAAAGGGAAAAACACAGAGGGAAAACCCAGAGAACAAGGGCAGCACAAGTCCATGGCACTTGCTGAGCTGCCCATCACCATATGTGTGCCAGCCAGGTGATCAAATGAGGACCTGTGGGGTATATTGCCACTTCACCCCCTGGCAAAGGACAATGCTGGCACAAGGGAAGTACTTGCACAGGGGAGGAGGGGAGAAGTCCTACTAGAATAGTCAAGGGACCAAGTGAAGCAGCTGAGGAGAACAAAGAGAGGGAGATTAAGAAGTACAGACTTTGTTAGTTCTTTTCCTCATGGAACATCCTGGTAATTTATTATATGTAAATAATGTGTGTATATATATATAGTAGAGCAAATTCCTGCTGTTTTATTCTTCATGCCAACAGCTCAGCATTCTGTAAACAGCCAATTAAGAAACAAAATCATGGCTATTAAAAGCACATGGTTGTGGGCACCTGTATGCACATTCGAGGAGTGCTGTATGCACGTCCACATGGTGCTGGCACCAGTGATGTCCAGTCTCACCAGATGCGTGGCAGTAAGAGCGTGGCTGCGTGTGCCCGTGAGCCAGAGAGACAGACGGACACCCGGGCCAGTGGGCTGGATTCACTCATTAAAGCAAAGTGCTGGCTGACTCCTCCACACCTGCAGTGCCACAAGCTCCCCACACAACCTGCCAGGCCTTGTTTTTTATCAGCAGACAACATCCATCTACTGTTTCAGCTCATAAAGTACCAAACTAGAAAGCGTTATTTTTCCTACAAAGCAAAAACCTCCTGGGTATCTGCTTCACAGCACAACACTCATTCAGCAACAGCTTTTCTCTGTCCCACGTGGTCAAGAAAACTATCTGACAAGCCAAACCCGCTCTGCCTCTTCACTGTGTTCACCTCACTGCACTTCAGGAGTTTTACTTGCAGCTGCACCCCAGACCACGGAGCCAGAGAGAGATGTCTGGCAGGAGCCCCCAGTGTATTTTCACATCCATGGGAAGTCAGTTTCTCTCCAGAGGATTTACAAATGACCCACTATTCTCACAAAAGCCAAATGTTTCATTTTATCTATGCAAACCAAACAGATAACAAGGAGAGAGACCTTTGAAAAATTTATGAATAAATTAAAGTCCTAAAGCTTTCTACTTCATAGCAATAAGAAGCAAATTCTCATGTAAGATGCCAAGGCATGTGGAGCAACTGAATTTTATCCAAGTTCAAAGAGTAGGTTTGCATATAAATAAAGTAAGCAAAAATGAGCTATATACAGATGTAAAAATCGCTACTATATACCATGAAAGCAACATGTAATAAATAAATGTGACAGAGCATAATGACTAAAAAAACATGAAAGTTTTAGCAGGCAAACCTAGAAACTATTAACAGACTGGTATACTGATTGAATACTTTCTGCTTGATGTACTACTTTCTCAACCATTTGCTATTGTGCTATGTTATGACAGCAGTCAAAAGTTGTATATAAATACAAAATAGCACTTTCTTATTCAATGTGGGTGAAAATCATTCTCATTTTTTTCTCAGTTGCAAAGGTGCTTATTTTTCCACATAAATACCCTGTTTGGGGAAACCTGCATGTGAAAATAAATGGCTTCATTTTGTTGTTTTGGTGTACTTAGTTTAACGAAAATGAAGCATGACTTAGTGTGAAGGTCACTGTTCGGTATGCGCAATGGCAGAAAAATGAACAGAGTGCTGGGACACACTGAGAGAAATGGAGACTTAAAATAGGTTTGAAAAATAACCCAGTGCAGCATGATCGCAGCAACACTGAAATACTACAGAGGTCTGGATGGTATAATCTCTCTGAATTTGTCACCAACTTAAGACAAGCAAGAAGGAAGAGGCAGACAGAGACAAGGTCATGGTTCAGTAAAGTCAATCACCTGTTCAATACCTTTTCCCTGAATCAAGCCAGATTTTCCTAACTTGCCTTCTTCACAGTGTTTTTTAAAACCCAAAAGCTGTAAAATGAGGTAAGATGATTAAAAAGCTACTGAATAAATGCAACAGAAAATAAGCTGCCTATCTCCATACACCATAACTGCAGGGCAGGCGCTGCTGGCACACACGTACGTCTCCCCAGGTTGTTCTGGTGCATCTGTCCCTGTGGTATGCAGGCAACATTAAGCCTGTCAGCCAAATTCATAAGGGCATTGCAGGCACTTTGCATAGCCACAGACATAACCTAGCCCTAAACTTTCACTTGGTAAGGAAGAAACTAAAATGGTATATCCCTTATATGTTACAGTCTTTGAACACTGTCAAAGGAACAAGGGGAAAAAATAGCACAATAAAAAAACGGTACCTCATATTCTTAGCTATCTTTTCACCTATGTTTTGCTAACCCACATGTAGGAACAAACAAACAATAAAACAAACTCAACCCCCTCCCCCCCACACACCATTGCTAAAAACTTACTAGGGCAAAATGTCTTCCTCTTGGACTACAACAATTATTTGAGCATGAAAAATACCACCAGAAATTGGCAGACCTATTTTCCCTTTCAGAAGAAATCAGCCTGTTTCCCCAAGCCCTT
Organism: Nesoenas mayeri; assembly: GCF_963082525.1. NCBI lineage: Eukaryota > Metazoa > Chordata > Aves > Columbiformes > Columbidae > Nesoenas > Nesoenas mayeri. Next base: position 103,201,685 of record NC_137541.1, read on the forward strand.
CTTACCTCCTTGACAGCTTCTAGGCTGGTGGGCTGGCTGTGCACATGGGAGACCAAAAGCCAGGCTCCTAGATCTCATGACAGCCTAAGGAGCCCCACTGATTTCTATTTAAAACTTGATATATGCCACCACTATAATTATTTTAAATTTGTCCTGTGGGAGCACTGCCTCCAAAATTTGAAACACTCTTTAGAAAATATTTTTCTGCATCCTTCTTCCAGTGTAAATTATTGCCGTTTAGAGCATCATTACAAGACAGCACATCTGGAGACTGAGCATTACAAAGTGAGGGTGTCTGTACTCAACTACAGTCCCTAATTTCAAGGTAGTCAGTTCTTATAGAAGAACAGTACTAATCCAGGCTGCTAATACTCCATCATTTTTCATCACATGGGAGTGCCCAGCAAACCATGAGGACATGTGCAGTGCATGTGTGTCTGAGCAAGAAAACAGCGGTCCAGTGGCAGCCTTAAATCCTTCAAAGACTGAGCAGAGAAGCATCAGGGTTTTTTTGACTTGCCACTGGCTTCTGTGAAGCTACTCAGTTCAAGATACCAGTCAGTGTGCGAGACCAGTCATGTACACTTTTTTCTACCCAGGAAGCTAGGCAAATTTTAGAAGCCTACAATATGTGTTGCTGCCCTGTTGTTCACAAATACTGGCCCTGCCTGTGCTGGCTCTTTGGAAGCTGAACGGAGAGGCACATCAAGAGGAGCAAGTGTTCCCTGAACTGTGCTCTTCCTGGGGACGAGACAATTTTGTTTTGGCTGAGAAAAGCTCATTTATAAACCATTGCAGCTTGTGGGACCAGCTCACGTGGCCTCTAACAATGTTTTCTAATTTATGCAAAGAACAGCTACAGAGGTTTAAATACTTACAGCAAAAGGTGTGAGAGTGGAGATATTTTCATTATTTTCCTCTAAAGTAGGTCACAAATGTCCCACTGGGAGGGAAAGCCCTTGGATGATGGTGAAGGACCCGCTGGTGCTAAGTGTGGGTTGGAGAGCCCTGGGGGTCATGTTTTACATTTGGACAGGGAGCCTGCTGCCCCCATTAACATCTCACAGCCACAGCACCTGTGCCTGTACCCATACATTAACTCCTGTTACAGCCTGTTACAGCCCAATAAATGGCACAGTGAGAAATGAACGCATGCCCTATTAGCAGCTGAATTTAGTGCCTGTGGAGGCAGAAAGGGCTGCTCCATTAGTAGTGGCACCTCATGGTGCCACATCTGCTGTCACCCTCTCCCCAGCCCTTCTCCTCCACCACCCAACCCCACCAGAGCAGAAGGATCAGGCTGCTCGATGCTCTTCTCTGTATTTTCTCTCAGTGGTTTACTTACTCATCTCCTTATTATTCAGTCTCGCTGAATTTCATTTCCATCCCAGAGACAGTGATGGTGGAAGCAGATGAGACAGGAAGGAAGTTGCTTTTGTACAGAGAAGGAAAGACAACAGTCTCTGTAAATAGAGTATGATATTAACAGGCTGATTCCTGACACTAACCTAAAATAGCATAATCTCCAAGAAACATTTAATTTGCTGCAAAGATCGCCAGATATGTGAGGATCTTTGATCTTCACAGTTATTCACCCATGAGGCCTCCTGAAGTACACGGCCAACATGTTTCCTTTTGGGACAGCAATGGGAACTTTTATTTGAAAAGGGATAATCATCTGTCAAACATGTTTAACTGACTTTAAAAAGAGAAGTAGGAACCAAAAATAGAGCATAATCAGTAGCAAAGTAAAAAATTAACATGTAAATTAATAAAAGCAAGCATTTAGGAATACGGAAGTAATGAATGCCAAGCAGACTATAAAATGCTCCTGTTCTGTCAGCATGCTGGCTCCTCAAGAGAAACACAAGTGGTGTTTTTGTTTCTTAACTAGCTTCCCTTGTACATATTGGAAGAAGCCATCTCAATCACTTTATACCATCCTTGCAACGTTAAACTGAATGCAATAGAGACGAGCAACATCAAAATACTGAGTTGACTAACTTTAGAAAAATTTTGCTTCAAACTCTATAAGGCTCAAAGTCAAAATGCAGCTGTAAGCAGCCTGTGATAGAGTCCTCTGATCTGCACCTTGACCAGCAGGGAGGAGCAGCCCCTTCATACACACACACCTTAATGCCCTCTGCCAGCAAGGCCAGGGGGAGAAATCGCTTCAACTCTGCTTTGCCCGAAGCACTGCAGAGGCCATAACAGTAGGGCATTAGCTCCACCAAAAGAGGCAAGTAAGTGTAACTGGCAGCATGTACTGGTTCCTAGGAAATATAGAAAAACAACCAGAAGAGGCACTGGAGTGAAGTTTCACCTTTAAACCCACCTGGAAGACACATACCCACCTCTGACCCAGAGTGGGACAAACCAGACCAGTTAGTGCGAGCTCAGTATAATGATGCACAGAGAAAGATGACCAAGTGAGCATCATAAATCTTTGCTTCTACCACCCAAAAGCCACACCACTCTGGGCATAGGCAGGTGGCCCTGGGCCTGAGAGGTTGGGATGGAAATGGCACCAGCATATGGCATCACCCCACACTGAGTCGTTGTCAGCAAAAAGTGAACCTCCAGCTGAGAAACAGCTGCACGGCCTGGCCCCGAGGTTTCTGATGTGAACTTCTTGTTTCAGAGAGCAGCACAGCTTCTGACATACAGTTCAGTCCCCCTCCCCGTAGGGCTGCTACTGGATCTTTTTAGAGGGGGAACAATTAGCCATGCTTCAGAAGTGGCTGATCTGAAGATAAATTTTCCCCTCTCACAAATTGATTTTTGGCTGCTGTATCTCTGAAAAGCCCTGGCAAGTATGAGAAAAGGATAAAGGTGAAAAATCTTGCTTCTCATACTGCATATGATTAGCAGTCTTTAAAATACTGACCATGCACTTCTAATACATAATAGCTTTTAATAACAACTGGTAACCTGCAAAGGTTAATTTCATCATAGCTTGTCAGAAATGCTGAAGCATTAAAATGAATACAGTACAGAGGCTCTGAATTTTATCATTTGGATTTAATTCTTACCACATGGATTAAAGATTTTGTTTTAATACTTGCTTTTATTTCTCTTTGAAAAAACCTTAAGAAGGGAAATTTAAGGTTGCAAAATAAAGCACTCAACAATGTGGAAATCGTAAAGTGAGAATGAATTGCTTACACACTCCTAACTGTAATCCCCTTCTCAAGTGCAGTTGGAATCTGCAGATGGGTTTGGAGTTATCCCATACTGCTTATCTAATAAAGAAATATCAGAATAACATTGTTTCTAGGCTAGCTCAGTAGTCAGAAGCATTAACTTCAATAGGATTTCCAATATTTTGTAAGATTGAGTGTGTGTATATATGTATTTATATGTGGGGGGGCATATGTATATACAGTATGCTGATTTGCTATGATAAGACTAGGGTAATGTTTTCCCATCCTTTAAAAAGAAAAAATAATACATTACATGTTAAGAGAAAATTAACCCACGTACATTTTGAATGCAATGAGACTTAAAACAGATATTACTGTTTGTTACCTGATTTTTTCCCCTCCAAAATGTAAATCATACAATCTAGTCCTTTTACCAGTACACAAATGGTTTGTTTTCTTTCTCCAGCAGAAGCTATGAATACACTTCTTTTCTATTTCTGTTCTGTATAAACACAATTTTTCCCAGCACTTCCATATTTCAGTACGTGGAGTGTATCCTGCAAACAGCACATCCATGAAGCCATAGTGATTGCAGATATGCAGATCACGCAAGTCTGAAACCACATGCTTTGCATTTCACCTGTGCAGTAAAACTACTAAACTCTGCCTAGATTTAAATAGGACCTCAAACTCCAGAACATTCACAGATGACTTATGTATTTGTGCTACAATTCACTTCCAAAAGGAGATTATTAGAAGCCATAATAATAAAAAGCTATTAAATAACAAAATACTGCTAAATTGAAATATCTTTTAATATAGATGTATTCATCCAGCTTTAAACACATTGGTTTCCCTAATTATCTCAATATCTGCTGTAACATTATTTTAAAACTTTCGACAGTGTACACCAAATCAGAACAAGCTCATAAGACCCTCTATCAGTCCTCAGAAATCACAGGCAGGAACAGCAATGTAATTATCACGAATGCATAGCAGATGTATAAAAAAATTGTGTATTCCGTTACTGTCTTGTATTGCAGGTGTAAATGTGCCCACAAAATGTAACTGTGTCTGTGTGTAAAGGCAAGCAAGACTCTGAGGGGCTGTGCCCCATGTCCTAGCTTAGGGAAGAAATAGACACTGTCTTACACTGAACAATAAAAAGGCACAAGTATTCAGCACATTAAACAGTTTCTGTTTACATATATAATAGTTATGATTATACATATATACTTAAAGTGATAAGAACAATATGATTCTGATACCTGATGGAATTGAGAAACAAACTATTTTGTTATATCATACCTTATCAATGCGAAAAAAAAATGCAGAGAAGACAATTTTCTTGCACAGAAACTTTCAGTTTTCTTCCTGAGAGGACTGCCTAGCATCAATATCACTATAAATTAAATAGTTCATTAACTTATACTTCCCCTTTCCTTCATGTAGTAGGTTAGGGGATACATTTAACTGTTTTTAAAATAAAAGCATATTTATATTCAATGTCAAGTGGGGGGGTTTGTGTGTGTGTGTGTGTTCTGAAATGAATAAGGGAAAGTTTTATTTCTAAGATGCCAAATGCTTTGACTTTTTAATAACGTGTCTCCTTGTTTTTCCAGCTGACATAATTCACTGAAGGTGTACTTCATTTTTATTTCATGTTCAATCAAATTCTCTACCATAAATTAACCACTTCTTAGTGAACTGGTTATTTTATCTAATACGTTATCTAATATGATGAATCATGCAAAAATATTCAATGTGGGTTTGTAGGAGAATGAGACAAGCAAAACAAGTGTTCAGACCTCTTACATGGCCTATATCTAGAATTATTAGCTCACATATGGGTCTCATCTGCTTCAAGCTGAGTTTAGGAAGAGCATAAATAAATTAACATAATCTTTAAAAGCTAAAGAGGAGCTATAATAAAACATGAAATACTGGAAAAGAGCGACTTACAACTAGAAACTCTAAAGATATGGAAACAATTCTGTGATAATTTGTATATTAATTATATGAGACAGGACAGCTCTATAAACTCTTTCAGGAATGGCATGGAGCCACCTTGACATGGAGTTTGAGATGAGTCTAGGATGCCTGACGAAACATGATTCACCACTTTAGTATGTTTCTGCAGCACTAGTTACATTCTACAGAGGAAAAAATATTGCTCCCCTTTGGAAAAAAAAAGAATACATAAAAAAGCAGCTACATACAGGAATAAGATCTACCAGTTTTTCAAGCCAAATATAATCATACTGATCTATTTACAAAGTATAATATTGCTAAACCAGTTGTTATGGTTGATTAATCCAAGCTCTTCTTGTTAAAAACAGATGGCACATGCAATAATAACCAAACACATTCTGGAGGGTATCTGATGAGAAACTCCATTATATTTCACTAGTTTCTTATTTATACAATGCAATAACAGCTGGACCACAAATAATTACGAAACATAAACAAAATGGAAGGCTGAAAGCAGAGACCAATTCATTACGTGTACAGACAAATATTTTTATGGGGTTTGAGTAGATTTCAGCTCAGGATCCTCCTGGTCCTCACAATGAAAAAAACAAAACAAAACAAAACAAAAAACCAACCAAACAAAAAAAATACCCCAAAAACAAACAAGGAGAAAAAAAAAAGCCTCTTTTTGAAACATCATCTGGAAATATGTCTATGAAGAGAGATTGCATTTCCTTCAGCTCCTGCTTGATTGTACTGGTCTACTGCCCATTTAACAAGCTTTTCATGATGGCCTGATTGACCCATTACATATCCTTTATTTGTCCAATTTTGAAGGTTTGTTAAACAAGAGCTTGGAAAATGTTCTAATAATAGTAATGCTGACCTCAATATGCTATAAAATAAAATGCCTGACATGAAGGAAAAGCCATGGGAGAAGGGAAATTACGAACTCTGCTGCCTGGCCTGAAACCCACACCTTACACAAAGACCAAGAGAGCAGCTGGGCTGCACAAGGGAGGAAAGAGCGGAACATACCTCCGCCATTTGAAAAACGTAATTATGCATCTGAAAAGTGGAAAGTCAGAGAGAAAGCCTACTAGGGCACTGTTCAGCAGCTGTGGTTGATTTTTACACACAAGGGACAAGATGGAGAAAGCACCAGAGACAGGCAAGCAGAGACCAAACATCTATAGCTCCATAACACTCATCCATGACCATATAGCCTGCCCCTCTGGGAGATGCCATGGTGGTGGCCAGGTCCAGCCCCACCGGGACGCACTGAGAGCATCACATACAGCAGCATGTACGTCTTGGCGGCAAGGGGCACCAGTTTCCACAGGGCATGTAGCACCATGATCCGGTGCAGCAACCTGGCACCCGCCCAACATCCCTCAAACAAACGTCTGCTGGTGCACATCTCATTGCCCCTCATATTCCTCATAGAAAGCCACACCAGCCTAGTACAGCCATAGGCCTCTGACAGTATTACCATCTGCACCATTAATGCTCACGGAATATGTCTCCGCTACCCAGGCAGGAATCGCTGATGGAAGGACAGGCTGACACCATGGTGTCCACCATGTAGGCAGACAAGGCTTCCCAACCCTAAGCAAAATCAGGGCACTGCTCCAAGCCCCCTTCTCACTCAGGAAGTCAAGAGGACACTGGAAATAATTGCTAAAATTCATCCCACTTCAGTCTGTGAACAACATATAAAGGCTTTCAGCAGCTGCAAGAGCTCTTACACCTTCTGCACAGCATTTCCAACACTTCCAACTAGGACCAAATCAAATAAGACCAACTTCTTGGGAAGCCCCAGAATCACCACATGATTTCTTAGTCAAGAATTCTATGTTTGCTCTTCATAATAAGCATTCAAGACCTCACAAGGAGGAAAAACAAAACAAAACAAAACACAACACAAAAAACCCCACACATCTTGAGTTGAATCCTCTCTGGGATCCTGTGTCATGTCACAACCTCAATATCCTTTAGCTTTCCAGAGGGGGAGAGTTTACAATTTAGCCCTTTTCCTATAAACCCACCTTGGCCTTCTTCCTATTACCCTTCTCTCTATTTTAAGAAAATTGAACTGTGTTGGTTTCCAGGCCTTACCCAGGACAGGTATCTCCCCTGCCTCCATCCTGCCTGTGGCCATGCCTCCTGATTTGGCCAGCTCCCAGGAATGCCAGCAGACAACTCCACTGCTTTCCTCCTCAGAAGAGTAAAGAAAGGAGACTTCCTGTGAAATGGGATGCTGAGCCCAAAACAGATGTTCCGAATACACTACTATCATATTAGGATGGATTGAACACTTTGCTTTCCCCGTATCCTGCGGCTTGCAGGACTCAAGAGCCCTCCAGGTTCCCAGAAATATTTCCTCATAGCAAACACCACCAAAACAGGACTTGGGCTATAAGGAGTCAGTCTGTGACAGCCTTGGGTCAGAAGAAAAGCCTGATGTGAAAAGAGCCAAAAGGAATTTTCAGGGAAATAAACACTGTAGTGAAAACACAAAACAAGCGTGTGCAAGACTTATGCAAGGAACTGCAATAATGGGAGCCACATGCAAAAGCTACAGAGAGTGTGCAATCAGTTTCTCTCAGAAGTCTGCTTTAAATCCCTTTTTACCAGGAACTGTAGCTCTGCCTTGATTTTCTGTGATCACATTATAACAGTAGTATTATGAAAAGTAACAAATTTGCATTTACAAGACATGTGGAAGAATTATCTTCCCCAATTGGCCTTGATGGGAAATTCTGGCACGAAATATTTTCATACCCTTACTACCATAAACACCAAATCTGTGAACTTCATAGTAATCTGTGTCAGCATTAATGCACTACACAAAGACATTCTTGCCTTCACTAGACCCTCTAATTTCCAGTGTGCCCTGTCTCATGTAAGCTCAACAATAGTTTAGTAACAACTATCAGCTGTTGCTGACCAAATCCTCCTTCATCCCCTTCCAAAAGCAGGATAGGCTATTAGGGACAAGTACATGGCACGCAAATAAAAGCTCTGAAGCAAAACACATGAAGGAAAAAAAAATGTCCATATGCACATTTGGACACAAACTCACTTTCTTCTCATTGAGCTTTTGCACTGCCTCACAGTACTCTAATTACCTTTTTCTTTTTTGAAGCTCTCTTTTTCTCCTCTCTTCTGTTTTGTTGTTATCCCAAGGAGCTCAGGAACACCTAATTATTTCCTACCTCTTTTGCCTGCCTGTGCTATCTCAGATTTCTTTTTACAGATTAACTCCAACCATTGTCTGATGTGTTATGGCTTCTCCCTAGGGATGCTGCTGGGGTATGGCCTTCAAAAACACTGCACCCCCGACACTGAGCAGCTGAATATTACAAAAGCCCAGTGTTCCTTCATGCTGTCTCTGCAAAGAATTAGAGAAATACCAAACTATTACAACACAGGCTAATATAGCCTCAAATCAGATTTGGGATACAAGAAACTAGCTGGGCTGTATAGCGGAAGCCCAGTTTGCTGGGGTATTTCCAGTCTCAATTGATTTAAATCTGGATTAAACTCCACTCACTGCACTTCAACACCTGACATGGTGTCTGAGTTGCCCATGTGAAACAGATAAAAGCCTGCCCTATTCCACTACAAACTTATGATATTTTCTTCCCAGGGCTTTGGAAAGGGAAAACAAAATAAGCTACTTGCTTCCATGCTCTACTATGACATCAAAACAACTTACCAAAATCCATTCCATCAGCTGCATGCTGCAAAAATGAGAACTTAAAAGCTCTGCCTCTCTAAGCATTAGCATTGCCCGCAAATCCCAACATCCTCTCCTCAAGATAGCAGTGCACTTCAGTCTGTCCAGGAGAGAGATGGGGGAGCATCCACACCTCCCTGAGAGCAGCCAACACCTCAGCCTCCATCAGGAGCTGCAAAGGGAGGAGGGCAGTGTTTCCTAATTATGTCTGGGGCTAAAGATCAGCAGACTTGGTCACAGTAATGTTCTCTATGACGCAGGGAACAACAGCAGTACCTTCTGCTATTTCCTGAAGTACATGTGTGAAGGAAATTGGGACGTAAAATGAATGGATGAGTTCTTCTTAAGGCAAAGACCTGAGTTATTTATGGGTTTGGCCACTATGTTACTCTGACCCTTGCTGTTTAAGCAGCGATTACTGGATACAGGGAAGCCAAACAAGCTGGAAGCGCTGGCAGGAGCTATGACAACCTCTTTGGCTTTTCCAGCTCTTATGTACATTTATCAGCCAGTGGCCCTGCTTGCTCACGGAGTTCTCACCAAGCTGTAGTTCATCCAGCTCTCTTTAGCTAGCAGCACAATATGTCTCTTGCCAGAACCACCCTCCTTCACACCAGATCTGGCCATCAGCTAGTGCAGAAGCCAGCCCAGCCCACCTCGCCTGGAAAGCAAGGGCTGAGCAGAACAAGAATGGAGTTGGCTCGCACATCCCCTCAGGCAGCCCAGGAGGTCTGAGGGTCATTGCCAAAGCCCAAGCCACTGAACAAAGCTTCACTTGCAGGAGGTCTTCTTTTAAAACCAAACATAAAGTGTAACATTTCGGAAGAAAACCTTTTTAAATTTACAGAATTCCATTCAACTCATTGGCAAACCTCCCACCGACTGCAGCAAGGTGCCAGAATTTTACGCTTGATATTTTAAGCAAAAAAAACCCAAAAAACAAACCCAACAATCCACATAAATAAAATGAAAAAAAGCCACCATACAACATAATGAGAAGCCCTTTTGGGATCTTCATGTAGGGGCCATCAGACACCCACATACCATTGCAACGTCTTCGTTACGACCAACTGTCACCTCCCGCTCTTCTTCTTCAGCCATGTAAACATGATACGGACATCTCCAGAGACAGGAAACATCTCTTTTTCCTGTGGACATCTGATTAAAAATGGTGTTGTTTTCCTGGGAGTCTTCACATGGATGCAGGAGATGCTGCTGAACGGACTGACTGAAGCTGTGTATTGCCCAGCCCGAGCAAGCGGGATCCTGAACTAGAGACAGTGACGGATGTTCCTAGAGCTTTTTTCTGACTAAAAGTCTAGACAGGAAGCTTGAAAGAAAGAGAGTTGCTTCATAGGGGTTGGGGGTTTATTATTTTTCTTTTTCCATTAAAAGGATATTCCTTTTATATGATATAATATATTCTATATATGATAGAGAAGACAGTCTGACTCAGGCACATTAATATTTGTTGCTTTCTTTTTCTTTTCCCATGACACAATAGAAGCTATTCATATTTTTGAATTGCCTAAATACGAACTATTCCTGGAAAATGCCACAGTAAATTTTCTAGCTAAATGCTATGTTAAATTAGAATTTAGATTATGTTAAGATACTAATTAAGACAACTTATTCATTATAAGTAAGTTGTGAATAGAAACATAAGCAGCACATTTTCATTTCCTCTGAAACAAGTAATATTGCGCATAAAAAAATCAAATTCAAGTGTAAGCTGGAAAGAAAAATATCGAGCATTGCTACAGAAATGTACAGGAAAGACACCAAAGGACCTAAACCTCCTCAGGTTATAAATGGTTCACATGACCCCAGACAGCCCTAGAACTGATGTTCTAAGCCATGGAAAATTGTTTTGGTTATTCATTCCCCCCATTCACACACAAAAAGTATATTTTAAATTGAAGTAGCTTCACTGTCTTCAATCACCACACTGAGATACCAGGCTCCTCCAGACTATCCCCTGTAGTTCGTCTGGAGCGAAGACAGCCTGGAGGGCCAGTGTGGGCTACACAGTGCATACCAGCTCAGAGATGAGGGTTATGTTGAAGGCAAAGGCAAAAACATGCCACATAAACAGCAGTAGGAACCTCCATGCCCACGAGCTGGTGTTTACATGGGAATCTGAGCCTCTGATCTCCTTATGCTGTGATCATCTTTCCTTGTCTTTAGCTAAGAGGTCCCTGAGATTGTTTCCAGGTCTAATAAAACATTATTCCTTAAAAAATGAAAAATAAAATAAAAAAAAAAAATTTAAAAAAAGGACATTATGAAGAGAAAGAAAAATTAGAATCAAGAGGAATGGTGGTGACGATTGCCTTTTCCACTATTTCAGTCATTAATAAATGGGAAAGAGCTAAGAATGACATTTGGAAAAAAACCTACTTTGCATACCAGTATTTCGGGGGATAGAGGTAGTGGCTAGATCACACCTTGAGGAACAGAAGCAATAGACACAATTCGATTTGTTGGATTCTCCAGCTGCAACCGAAGTGCAGACTGCTAAGCTGCAACTAGGGAATGAGAACCAAATATCAGAAACCAAAGGGTGAAAAGACAGCATCACAGCAACACTACAAGGGCCATCAAAGGCCTCCACAGGTCTGGCTGACATAAAAATTTACTGATTTTTTTATGCACTTCAGCAGGTTAGTGGTGCAGTCCCCAAACATATGATTCGACATTGACTTGTATCTTGGCAGTGGATCCTTGATGTCCCTGTCCATGACAGGGGGCTTGGACTAAATCATCTTTCAAGGTCCCTTCCAACCTAAACCATTCCATGATTTTATAATCTTATGATGTGGCTTTACCACAGTGGTAGCCCACCAGGAGTGTGCTGCTGACCCTACTTTAAAACCTACTTTAGTCCTACTCACAAAATAGATGAAAGCTATAGTGCCGCAACAAGACTAGAATGCACTGGTGGTTTTTTGAGGCACTGTTATTATGTAGATAAGAAATGGAAAAACACGTTGTTTACTATAAGCTCTCCTTCAAGGACACTTTTTTTTCAGTCATGTCTTACTATCTAATTAATAATCACATTGAAGTTGCTGTGCTGAATCAAGGGCAAGTTACAAGGCAAGCAGCTGTAACATACATCAATGAAACTGTAAGCCAATTTTTTTTTTTTTTCCAAATCTCAGAAGCAATGATTTTTTATCAAATTTGCAGTAAAATTTTGTATTTCTCATTCAGTAGTACTAGAAGATGCAAGATCAACACTGGAATAACCCAATGAAGAAATGAAAACTCTGGCATTAGAAAATATAGTTCACTGTTTGTTTGGGATACTTTAAAATAGCCAGTAAAAATAGCTTTTATCACCTTCAATACATTTTCAGCATTAGTACACACAGATATGAAGCCTCAAGTATCAGTGTTCAGCACTGTGGGGCAAGAAAAATACTACTCAAAGCTTGCTGTATGGAAAAGTTTTAATAGTAAAATATATCTCCATTATAAATTTTCTTCAGTTAGTAAGTCATTTATAGGAATACTGTAATAACATTTATACAATTTGACTTACATGCATGTGGAAGTTTTATAAAGGAGCACTACTGAAAGCTGTGTGAAAAACAATTCCATTATAAAAATTGATCTGAAAATAATAAAATGAATGTTCCTGGAAGAAAGTAATTACTGTGCAAATGGCCCACCTGCTCGTAAAATGTATTATGAGCTAAGGCAAAATGTAGAATAACACTGCTTGCTCCTCCCTTTGAAAGAAAAGTATGGACTTTCAAGGACTTCACTAAAGAGGGTGAAGCAGTCCGGTAAAATGATTTCTTTAACAATCTTATACAGGAACTCTCTATCCAAGGAATCAGGTAATTTTTAGGATGGACATAATTGATGGAGGCTAATTTATAAGCAAATTACAAGACAGGCTGTCAGGCATCCTAGATGGCATTTCAAGCCAAGACGAAGAGTGTCAATTAGCACACATGTTTAACTGGCACCTGGCAAAAGTCATATCCCATGGACTAGAGCCAAGCGTGCATCTCAAAGGGCCTGGCCCAGGGCAAAGGCCCCTCTCCTGCTCTAGCAACACACAGGCTATTCAGACAAGGGTTTTGTGTGTGAGATGATGACCACAAACCCAATCACAAGCACCTTGGTCCTCCAGAGTCTGCAAGCACCATTAAGACCACTTGCTGGGTTTGTGCCTCCTGTCAGCCAAGACAAGTTCTGGTCCTCGGTGTGGAAAGAGGGCAAGGACATAGCAGGTACTGTGACTCTGTTGGAGAGATTTTCCTCTCTGATGTGAGTGGTTCCCCTTATCTGTTTTTATCTTCTTGTTGCTACTGATTCTTATCAATATGTACAGTTTCCTTATCAGATATTTTTACTTGTGGTTTAGTCATAATAGACCCAATCAGAAATAGTTACTCAGTTCAGCTTGACATAAATGTTTAAGGAGGTTCACTGCTGGGCCATGTGTATGTTGCAATATATATAATTTATAATACATATCCAGCTAAATGGTAGAAAGAATAAAAAAGACAAGAAAATTAATGAGAAAAGCTGATCTTATGCAAAGATTGAGGCTTTGAGGGATTGAGAGTCTCCTGAGCCATTCCAGATTTGCTGTGGCAAGTCCAGCTATATTGAGAGATGAGAATTTGATCCTCTGTCCTTAAAGAGATTAGTTTTACAAAGCAGTTATGCAATTCAGAAAAATGAAGGCTATGGACCCACATTCTTCTTCGCCTGTTTTACTGTATTTAGCCACCTTGTCATAATGCTGTTGTACGTGATAAACAACTAAAATGTTCTGGCCCACCAAAGGCATTTTACAGTGGATGTGCATGGGCAATTGCTACATCCATATATGATGCAGTATTTTCAAACACTGTGACACCAGTGCAAAAGTCAGCTTGCTGACAGAAAAGAACCAGCATTTAGATTAGGTAAATAGAATATTCTGTATTGCAAAAATTCTGTCAGTCCCAAAAGTTAAGCCCGCCTTCACAGTTGTTTGTGCTTGGCAAATTCCTATAATCTCTTGAATAGGCTTTCTCCACATATCTTTGCATGATAGAGTCAGGACATGAAGTTTCTGTCATTCCAATAATACTGAGATTTTTCTTCAAACTTCTTAAGAGTGGGTGATGTATATGTGCTGCATACCATTAACCATTTTCCCGAGCTTTATAGAAGTAGGCTACAAAATCCTAGAGTTATCTTCTCACAAATATATTTTTGTTTCACTAATCTCTTACAAGAGAGAAAACAAAAAAAGCAAGAGACTCTACTAGAGCTTACCTCTGCCTTTTTTTTTTTCCCTCCAGGACAATTCTCCTTAACTTATAAGAGGTGACAGTCTCTCTTCCTGAAAACGGATGGGATTCTTGGTTAATCCCATGTCATCACCAGAGGGCAAAACAGAGCCACAACACATCCCTTCATGCAACCTAATGCCTTCGTGCCAATTTTCACCACAAAGGAGGCTTCAGTACTTAAGAAGGTGTCCACAGAGGAGACCCAGAGACTCCATGGAGAGGGGACAGTGTTGAAAACATGTAGCTGGCAGATGCTGCCAGGTATCTGGGATATGACAGCAGAGCAGGACAGGAGATCTGCGTCACCCTCCTCCCTTCTTCACAGCCCCCCTGCTCCCCATGATGGCCCTGACCATCCTGCTGGTGTCCATGGGGACTTCTCCACAGGAAGAGTGGGTTGTCCCTCTCCATCGATCCAGCACACAAAACCCACAGACAGGCAGTCCCGGCTCCTTGTTGGAGTTCTGCCACGAGTGACCTGATCGTGATGAAGTGAGGACTCAAAACAAAATGGAAATGGAAACACTGAAGTTTTATGTCCTGAAAAGTTATAAATTGCAGTCAACTGATGTTGTAAGCCTAGTAACTGGAGACAAGATAGACATTATTACTAACCATCTGATCCAATGCTGTGCCCTCAATCTGAAGCTAATCAGGAAAATATTTCTCTCACACCCACTCACTACAACAACAAATGCAGCCAAGTGTAATAAATTTTCTTTTTTTTTGTTGATCTGCCTATGTTCAGAGTTTGCTGCCTTTCAGTTAAGATCATTCCAACAAGAACAGCGTAAATCCTTCTCTAGCTGCCACATTATCAGTAATTACATTACTTGAGAGCTCTTTTGCTTGAGTTTACCACCCAGGAAGCTATTTTTAGATAAATAGAAACAGTGGAAAGAAGAAAAAAGATCAATGCATCAAAAACTGAGCACAGCCAGGTCTTTTAAATAAACATATGTACTTCAGCCTCCCACTAGCAATACACAATTTCTGGAAAGGTTACATGCTTCACTTGAAAGAAAGTCTCAATGGAGGTGCTAACGTGGGTCCTCTGCTTCACTGTTCTCCTAGGTCCTGGCCAGCTCAACAAGCTAACACCATAGTTTTGTCTGATCTTCTGCCTCTCTTTTCTCATCTGGCCTGTTCTGACCACACTGTATCTCATCTATGGGCACCAACACATGCTTAGACACAAAGCAACACTGTCAATCAGCATTGTGGAGCTTACATCCACCAAACTTGCCATGCTGTACTTACCAGTCCTCTCAAGTCCTTCTCTATGACAGTCCAACTGCTAATAGTCTTATCTTCTAAAAACCAGTCCTCATCTATTTTCATAGTCACCTCTCCTCTTGAGAAGATTGTTTTGTGGCTGTAACAATCCCACAATTTCACCAAAATTTTCCAAAACCATTTGTCAAAGCTTCCCAGATCCTGGACAAAAATTATTTGACCTTTCCCCTTTGCAGAGCTTTTCTCCATGAATTTAATGCTCAAAGCAACCTTATGTCCACCAATTTTGCATGGCATAGGTGTTCAAGTAACAAAAAAGAGATTAGTGTGGCAATGTAATAGAGTGAGAAATTCTTAGGGGTATGAAATGCATTGTGAAGGTTAATCATCTACCAGCTAGCACAAGCAGATCTTTTATGGCATTAAACTGTCTTTACTAACATAAAATGAAGTGCTGGAATGTAGCAAATGCACCAAAGCACTGCAAAAGAACAATTTCATATCCATAAATACATATTTTCCATCCCAAATGAAACGATTCCTTCCCTCAAAGAAACAGATGTTATAGCAAAGCTGTCTTCTCTTTTAAGACTGATTCTTTTTTATCAATTTAAACCTTTTTAGCTGCTATACAATGACTTGATTTTGATTGGTCACTGCTTTACCGTAGAAGTGCAAAAGGATTGAAAAATGAAATCTTTGTGAGAAAATGAATGTTAATCACAGCAGGGAAAAGGAATATCTTATGCTGCTTCTGTAGAAGCAGTGACAAAAGTATGAAGGAAGTAAAATGAGGTAGATTGGCAGCTCAGTTACATAGCACCACTGAAAGCAAAAATGTTAGTTTAAAATACAACATTGCTCAGTACTCTGGGCTAAAGTGATACAGCAAGATAAATACTTTAAAAACTCTTCATATACTCATTTTATTGTATTTTCGCTTTGAAATTCTTAAACAACACCATTCACAATAAAGTAGTAACACAGTGGTCAGGAAGTACGTCTGAATTACTATGAAAACCATATTACTTTTCCATTTCTCACTTGCAATAAAGTGAGATGATACACTGAGATCATCAGTACTTTCTCTTAAATTCTGTTTGTGGTAGCTGAAAATATCTGTCAAACACAGAAGTGCACCATGCAGTCAGCTCACATGGCATGAAATGTCAAGTCCTTCTAGGCCAAGCAGACACAAAGACAGTGGGGTTTATCGTTGAAGTGTCAGAGATGCAGTGTTGCCTGCCTGAGCCTGCACACTAAGTACTCATGGCAGTATGAATACCGTAGATTTTAACAGATATACTCTGAAATTTGCTAGTGATTATCTGTTTTTCAATATGGACCCTGTCATTCCTAAGCCAGTCACGAAAAAGACTAGCACAACACACCAGGAAGAGCCTTCAGTCGTCGTTTCATATTCTGTGATACTCATCCTGCGCACTGCTGGATAAGCCAACGATAGAAATTTCATCTAGACCAGGAAGAGACACACAATTATATTTTCGTTAAATGAGCCAAATCATTAGGGTTTTATGCAAGTTGCAGAAGGCCAAAATGATACTGGACTCGCAAAAGTCTTGTTGGCACAAGTTTAACCCTCAAATTTTGAAAGAACAGAAGAAGCCAACATTGGATGAATGCTTTGCACCATGTGGCCACACCATTTCTGATCTGATAACCAGGACCAGTTAGATGGATTTGTGATGGACCTTGCATTTAATATGAGGAAAACAAATCTTGCAACAGTGATTCCATTAGAGAAAAACCTTCTAACACAAGGAGTGTTCTTGCCTTTGGAAAAGTTACTAAGTTCAATATACTGTCGGTGTTTGCCATGACTAGTCCAGATTGTACTTGTTATATATCTTATGAGATTAGATCTGCTCAGTCAGAAAATAAACTGAAATTAGAATTTAGAAATACACAGAATTAAGGAAATGAAGATTTCACCATCAAGTGGGAGGAATGGGGAGGACTTGCCATAGCCATTCGCCCTCTTTGTGTGCTCATTCAGGTCTGTGGGAGGCAAAACAGTTTCCTCTACTTTTTCTAAAAAGGAAATTGTTCCAGCCTGATCTCTCTTTCCAACAGAAGTCAGAGTGGGCCATAATGCTTTTTAACACACCACTTTTAACATGTTAATAAGTCCTCAAATAGCTTGTTTTCAAGGACATTTTAGGTAGAAACTACCATTAAATGCAGCAGCCTAAGGTTGTCACTAACATTTAGTTCTCCTTAGTCATCCTCCATATACAAACACTAACAGAGTTAAAAAAAGCAGCACGATTTTGGAGAAGGATATTCTCCAAAGTAAACAGTTAATAAATTAAGGGGTTTTTTACATTAGCTATATGTCTTCAGCACAGAAAATTAAGTATGGTGCAAAGCAAATTTTCCATGAAAATAAGGGAGAACCTTCCATATTTTCTCAGTCTGCCAGTAAGAGAGAAAAAAGGACTGAAATTTTTCTATTCCCTGCCTGTGTTTAAAATGTCATTGGACTGAACACTGGATAACATCCAGGAATCTAAAGTCCCCTCTTTGACTATATGTGTATTTTCGAGGACAGAGCTGGAATTAGACCACAGCTACACATGTTTCAGATACCCTACCTTTAATTTATAAGCAATCTATTACAAATCATTCAAAAATTACTCCTCCTCTGCTAAAAGAAAAATCCTGTAGTAATGATAACTGAAATAAATAGAACAGATTTTTTTTTTTGTGGTCCAAACTACAAATTCAAAGACTGTCTTCAACTAAACACCCCACCTTGCCGTAACTTCAGTAGGGGGCATATGCATATTACTTATAAGATGCAGTCAGAACAGCACATGGTGAAACAGAAGAAACATATGGCTTGCAGTTCTTGCCTATGCCTATTTGACGGTTGTGGATTTAATAAAAGATAGTTGGCTTAGGTTAAATTACTGGTGCAAAACCAATCAGACATACTTGGGCGTGTGCACATGCCCACATCGACAGGGATTCCAATGCACGTGTGTGTTTAGGAGATGTCTCATCCCTTCTCTTGCTGACACTAAGGGAAAGATCCAAGGTAAAAGATGGCAGTCACTGAAACATACAGAGAAACAAGGCTGGGCAAAGGCAAAGAGGAAGAAAAAAGAAGGAAAATTGGAATACAGAATAAAGGGAGGAAATTAAAAACTGACGGTACACATAGCAGAAGGATAAATCTGTGGCTAATGTACAGGACAAAGAGTCCTTGCCAAGCCTCGTGTGTAACCGCAGTCACATCTTCCCTTGTTATTCCAGTTAACATATCTGCCAAGTGAGTAGAACACTGAACTAGTGCAGGTAGGAAAGATCACATGAAGTCCTGGGAATAAAGCTGCTGACTTGCTGTTAGCAGTAAATAATCTAAAGGTGTCACAACCTTTTTGGTTCAAAAGCCAAATAAAGCCTGTTATTTTGAAGAGGTCAGAGCTATAATAAACACTTGCTGACAAGATTTCTGCCCTATTTCACTCTGCACCCCAAAATCACCTGTGAGGGTCCAGCTGTCCCCTACTTCTTCCCAACCCCCAGGAACGCAGCCATGGGGATGCAGGGGGATCACTGCTGCTTGGGATGGATCTCAGGTGACAGATGGGGACAAGTGAAAGCAGTCCTCGACCTGTCCATCCTCAGTGGAAGCCAGGACCATCAGCTGTCCCTGGCTGCTCACTCTCAGCTTCTCCTTTCCTTCTGCTGCCACAAATGACTCAGGGTAGTGAAAACACAAAGCCATCATTTCCCTGGGCAAGAATACCTCCACTTGGTTCTTTTGGCCACGTACATAAAGAAGCAATAGTGTGAGGAGGCCTAAACCCCTTCTCCCTCCCTTCCACCTGGTGCAGCCAAGCAGGGGTAGCAGCCCCAAACACACTGAAGCCAGCTGGCGACCACAGCACATGTGCCAACACTCTGCTCCCCTGTAAAGGTCTCTCCTGATGCAGTTCAGGGACCACATTTTCAGACACAATGAAATGCAGATTTCCCCCCTAAAGAAAATTGTCCAAGGCTCCAAAAGTGATGACCAACTAGCCCTAAGCAAAGGAAGCCCCAGCCAACCCCAAAATATTTCCTCACTTTCCCTGCATCCCTGAAAATAGCTGTTGCTCCAGAACCCTGAAAATTGCTGTTGCTCCAGAAACTACTTCAGGCTTCTTCAGAGCAGCTGGTGGATCTGAAAGCTGTCTTTTACATTTCCACAGCATCTCTGCTGACCTAGCCAGCAACCCTGTCTCCTAATTTGGTAGCAATCCTCTGGCTTCTCCTTCTGTGGGTTGTGTTTTTGCTCACAGCCCAAGGAAACTGCTGTCAGGCAAGGAGCAGTCTCAGAACGGCAAAAGGCAGCAGAGGTGTATTCCTAGGACAATTAAACCCGCACTCCAGATATTTTGGAGCCCCACACAGTAAAAGAGTAAGCAAGCATGAAAAGAGAACGAGTAGTCAGGTATGGCCCAGACCACCTTCAAGATCCTTTAAAAAAATGCAGCAGTGATACCTAGTTTTGCCCCACAGTGTGACAAAATGCAGTTCTTTCTAACAGTTTTGGGATAGACACCTCTTACTCCTCCATCTCCAGAATCCAGCCCTTGGTTGAGGGAAGCCCTCCTTGTCTCTGTGGCACACATGGTAGCCAGCAGGCTATGGAGTTAACACCTCATCTGACCTAGTAAAAGGCTGTAATGGGAAACACCCCAAATTTGCAGCCAGGTTGTCACAGCACTACATCAGGTAAAGCAGGAATTTGAACCTGGCTCCCTCCTACCCAGGTGAAGGGTGGGGAGAGGTCCATTGCTAGTAATTCATGGGGGTTTTTTTGCTTTCATATCTGTATTAGCTAGCAGTAATCCTACCTTAGACCCAAGAAAGATCCTTACTGAAACTCCATTTTAAAAAAAAGACATTGCAAAAAGTTTCTGCTTGGATAAATTAGAATTTTCTGATACAAAACAAATTTTTAAAAATTTGCAACCACTTCTACAAAAGCTTCTCCTTTTGTACTGACAGTCCAAGACAGCATTAGCTCTGCAAGTCTGCAACAGCTTCAGGATGAGGGTAAGTTTTAGTGTGCTTCTCCTACAAGAAGTGCATCCAAACACAACAGCAGAAGGGAATTCTCCCCATATTTCAGCTTCAAGGATCCTCTTCACAAGTATTGAGAAGTAACTGCAAAGAGTCCTGCTCCTCCAATGGGACGGAAACATATGAATTCCAAATAATTCAAGGTAAGCCAAAGAGAAAAGGCATCTAGGCAGGATAAAAAATTCCAGCTGCATGCTGACCGCAACAGAAATCAAGATAACTGTTCAATGAGCTGTGCCAGGCATCCAGATGCTGCTGCTGGCATCAGAAGATGATCTTCCACACTCTGATGACAGCTGGTTCCAGGGACTAGAGCCAAAGACTGAACATAAAGGAGAGAAGGGAGAGAAGGAGAGAGAGAAGTGAGAGCTCACCACTCAACCAGCATCCTTCCTTCTACACAGACTTACACACGCTAGTTGCTAATCATTGGTGTTCATCTGGAAATCCAACACTTTTACACAAAATCCCAAGTTTGATGCACCAGTGTACCAGGGTCTATGACCTTGAGATGAATAGGACTGGCACCTCCAAAAACTTCACTGTTCATGGAGACAGGGCCGTTGCAGGCAATTCATTAGGACACGTGAATGAGCAAGAGAGACCGTCTGAGTAAGAAGCATGGAGCCTAAGTCCTCTTTGAGTCTTTCTTTATTTCTGCATAGTGTCCTGTGTTAAAATGTCCACTTATTTGATTACTGAAACAATCAGGGGAACTCAAATATTCTGTCTCTACCTACTCCCCCTCACTTTAAACCACTGCCCATCTCCTGCTGCTGCTGACCCTCTTCCTTCAGCCTCATGGCACGTGGTTTGGCCATGGCACCAAAAAGGTGCCTCTAACTGAATGGCTGACAGGTATCAAGAAATGTAACCACTCTCATTATTAACTGTCACCAAGGATTGCCCTCCAGGCACTTCAGATGAGTTTGTGGCCCAGGAGGTAAATGTTGCAGCCCCAAAATATACGGTGGGTAAGCTTTCTCCACTCCAGGCTAGTTGAGACTAACATAAACAGGTCAACAAAAGTTAAGTGCCTAAGTTTTTTCCTCTATTCCACTATTGCTCATCTGCTCCACTCTGATGAGACCCCACCTGAAATTCTGTGTCCAGCTCTGGGGTCCCCAGCACAGGAAAGACATCAGCCTATTGCAGAGGGGCCAGAGGAGGCCACAAAAATGATTAGAGAGCTGAAACACCTCTGCTGTGAGGACAGGCTGAGAGAATTGGGGTTGTTCAGCCTGGAGAAGGTTTCAAGGAGACCATATTGTGGCCTTTCAGTACTTAAAAGGGGCTTATAAGAAAGATGGAGAGAGACTTTTTACCAGAGCCTGCAGTGATAGGACAAGGGGCAATGGTTTCAACCTCAAAGAAGGTAGATTTAGGTTGGATACAAGGCTTTTTTTTTTTTTTTTAATGACGAGTTTGGTGAAACAGTGGAACAGGTTGCCCAGAGAAGTTGTGTACGCTCCATCATTACAAACATTCAAGGTCAGGCTGGATGGAGCTTTGAGTAACTTGGTCTAGTGATGTCCTTGCCCATGGCAGAGGGGATGGACTAGGTGAGCTTTGAAGATCCCTTACAACCCAAACCATTCCATGATTCTAAGTAGCATGTGGAGTTGGCAAAGAGAGGTAGGGACTTCCAGAGAGTAACTCAGAGGATCTGAGTTAGGTGTCTGCTCTTGGACAGATTTCAAGTAGCCAGAGTTTAGCTGCTCCTGTGACATGTGGTAGACAAAACTGCTGTGGTTTGCAAGCAGATGGTGGCAATTAGCTATGACACTGTATTCAAGTTAAGCTGCATAGAATGAATTAAGATGGAGTATCACCAGGAGGCAGAAAACTCTCTGAGATTAATAGGTTACAAAGGGCAAATTTCAAGGATGTGCCTTGGAGCACAGCTTGGCCAGGGGATCCCATTCCCAGGCCTTCACTAACAGCATCAGTAAAGCCAGTTATTGTGAGAGTGGTAAGCTTGTGCTTAATATGGTATGTGGACTACATTAGCAACAGGATGGATGTTCCTCCTTCTTATATTCAGAAAGGGATGCAACAAATACACTGTTTCTGGTAAGGTCCAATGACCAAAAAAGACAAAGAAATAAACACTGCCACTATAGATGCAAGGACAGTATGTCTAATCTGTTTGCAGTAAGGGTGTTAAAACAAAAGTGGGGAATGAAGATAGGTGACAAAAGGGCCAGAAACCCTTGACTTCAGGGTGGTCCTAGTTAGACCACCTCCTGCCTCAGGCCTGAGGACTCTGGAGTTTATGGCTTCACAACAGAGAAACTGTACTGGAGATGGAGATGTGGTCCTCAAAGGAGTTGGCCAGCAGTCTCATCTAGTCAAGCATCTCTCAGAGCTCACCTTGCTTCGGCAAGGCTTCATCACACCTAAACTGCTCTAAAAACCACCAACTTGTTAAATCAATTTGATTGTTCTAATAAACTAGCATTTATATTTTGAATTCATTCTAGTCACAAGAAGAATTAAAAATTCTCGAAAGTATTCCTCTGCCCAGTGATTTATGTGGGTTGTTCATGACAGAGAAGTTTCTTACAAGAGTGTCCCCTTAATTTATCATGTCTTGAATAACTCATTTGTGGCTTTTACCCAGAAATAACAGAGCTATCCCCATGCTAATGCTGATAAAGCTATTTTTAATACCATCCTGGATTTTATTCTCTATTTGACATTATATACACAGGAAAGAAATATGGACAGTTACATTAAAATGTACTAAATTAAGGAATTATAAGGAAACAGGAAATAGGTTTTCTGCAACTTCAAATAATGGAAACAAAATGTGGTGACATCAAAGCAAAGCCCAGAGCAGGAAGACAGTCAATTCAGCATGAAATTAAACAAATATGCAAGGAATGAGGTCTATGAGAAGGTCCAGATTTCATCCTAGGATTCAAGTTCAAAGGGGTGACCAGGTGACAAGGCAGGGCCCATAAACCTTCTCACATCCATGAAGGGTAGGAACCAGTTGTCAACAGAGAGAATAAAAAGCATAAAATCAGAATAATTTATATTGGAAAAGACTTTTAAGATCATTGCATCGAGTAATATCCTACAGAAGAAATTGACTATTGGTAGCAGCTTCATGAAGGAGGCAAAGGCATTTAGAGACTGCAATAAATTGGTGTAACACCTCTACCTCTGATCTGCAGGCTGCAGTATTGCATGAGGACCATGCTTATCATCAACAGATGTGTATTTTGCTTTTGCTCTCTCACCTTCAAGCTGGGATCCAAAAGGACATAAATACTGAAAATGGGAAGGCATCAATCTGCTTGATTTCCCTTTTCAGTAAGTCCACCCTGGAAGATTAACTGTAGCCCCATTTCAATACATATATCAAAGAGCTGTGCAGAAAGGACTGGGGGGAATAACTGGCAAAGAAGTAATCCAATAATTGGATTCAAACATTGGACCCAGCTCACAAACCTAATACTCAAGTGAGGGGAAAAAAAAAAAAGGAACAAAGCAAGGTCAACAAGGAAAGCCAATGTCATATATTTCTTGAATATTCCAGGCCCAGACCTAGTTATTTGTGAGCATACATTGTTTTGACTAGATGCCCAACTACTATGTAAAAATTATGATAATAACTTTAATGAGAACTTAGTGTACCGTACCATAAATGCCAAACAAAGGTACAATATTATACCTATATTTTTCTATTATTTTGTTTAAAATATTTATTTTTAAATTGAATCAGCCAAAACAGCTGCCCTGAATCTCTTCCAGTACATGAGCAATCTTCTTCTAATATTTACCACATTGTGTGTTTGCCTTCAAAGAAAAGGAAAAATAAAATTTTCTGTGTTCCGATACAAAAAGTCACATGCAAAACGCTAAGTGTCACCTCTTGCTGCATCATCCCCTATGCTATATAGGTAAATTCCTCTCCCATTGGAAACATCTGCACCCCATTCGGAGGCTGAGAGACCAGCCTGACATTTCCGTCAGACAGCAATGGCCCTCAGCACGGGACAAGCAGGTGATTTTTTTCAGTCTGCAGCATTACACAATGGCACTGTTCCCTACCAGTGTCTACTTGCCAGCTACAAGCGATAGTGTTTCAAAGCCTGAACAGAAGAAATTGGAATTAAGATATTACCTGATCTTGTATATTTTTAGAACTAGATCAATAGCGATTTTATTTTAGGAGCCAAGGCAGCTTAAGCAAGATGAACTTGGCCAATCAGTACAAAATGTATTCATTATTTTTTCATGTCTGTTGGCTTAGATGCCTAGCCCTGCTTTACCATTTTAGTACTGAAATGAAATACATACTGCCAAAGCAGATAACCTTGTTAGATTTTGACCTTCACTACTTTGTCTATTAGTTTGCTGTATCATAAATGTAAATTACACACATGCTCACAGATGTACATATAGTGCATATAAGCATTTATGTATTTCTGACCCATGAAGTCCAAACTCTGATTTTGCAGCTTACTTTTGTCAGAAAAGTAAGCGACAATGGAGTCAAGCATTTGCCTGATAAAGCCCAACTCTCTTACAAAGAGCATGCAACATCCTTTTCCCTTCTACACAATACAATCAAAGAAAAGATAGTTTCTTTGGTAACAATTCCCAGCCCTATCCTGCCAACACTTAGCCTGAACAACCCCTCAGCCACAATTTTTTCTCAACTGATCTTGTTCCTAGTGCTCATTCTGATTCTGTGCTTGGTTTCCTAATGCTTTTCCCTTGACCACTCGTGTTTTCAACATACTGACTTGCCATCCCAGGAATGGTTATCAGATGACAAGGAATACCTCTTCTGCCTCTATGCCAGCCAAAGAACTGGATTTTGAGGAGAAGAGATTCTCGGGCTTTCAGCTGTTTTTATAAGGCCCTTCTTTTACTACAAACAAATAAAACATTTAGTAAGGTTTCATCCAGTCCACAATAACACATTTTCTATTCAGTATGAAAAATATGAAGATAAGGGAAAAAAAGGAATTTAATTTTCAAACAGGTTATGTATCCGACATCTGGAGCCAATGTATCTAATGAAAAATAGTGCAAGTGTTCATTTCTTTTTAATGCATTTCCTTTTAATTTTGTAGTTAAAAAAATAATAAGAATCACAAGTTGGGTTTTTTTCAGTCACTAGATGCTGGAGTAGATACAGGAACAGTTGGCCTCACCAGAGGTCAGCCTGGATCATTATGTTCTGTTCTTTCCTTAAGATCTAATACATTATTCTGGAACAGAGCAAAAATGAATCTGAAGAATACATAACAAAAGTTTCTTTCTGTATTTACATTAAAAAAAAAAAAAAGCTAAAGTAGATATATATACTGTTGGCTATTGCTGGTCTACTGTGAAACACACATTTTAGTCTTCAAAAGTCTCATTGCAGAAAGGTGCCAGATAGGATGTGAATGGCCATAACTCTTCTAATTTGTAAAGCAGATCATTTAACATATAAGGATTTGATGTCTTCTCTGTGATTTTTCAATGTTATGTTCACATGTTATTCCACTTTTATAAAAATACCTTTATTTATTTTTTAAAATATAAATTCTGTATGATGAACAAAAATAACAGTGCCTCGGCTGGATTTCCTGCCACCCCAGTTCCAATGCTGAAAGACTCAAAGAAGCAAAACCTTAACAATGGGATATGTGTTCAGATTTAGCAGACATGGTGAGAGAAGGGTGGCAATGAAGATCACATTTCATCAAATTAACCACTTTCACCTAACATAAATACTAAATAAATTTCCCTGGCATCCAGCATGCAATAATCACTACAGGTTTTCTCCATCATGTATTCAATTAACCAAAGAAATCTCAAGTTCCATTAAATCCATCTTGAATTTTAGAAAGTCAAAAGTGCTTTTTATGTAATGCAGTTACAGAGTCTATAGTCCAGTGAGGACATCTCTTGCACTTGGACAGCCCTTCATATGCAACCTTCCTCTTCATGATTTGTGAACAATACCCTGGGAGGCAGTGGAGCAGGAAAATGAACCTCTTCTGCCTCATGATATGTCCCATGAAATGGCAGTGAAGTACAGCCATTCAAGAGTTTTTAGAAAATGAGAACAGAGACTGAACACTGTGAAAAACAAGGTAAACTACAAAAACTTCAGTTCACCATTGTGTTAGCCATAAAATAAATTAAAATCCCTGTTTTATACCAGCTGATTCTGCAATGCTGGCACATACATACACACAGAAATAAAAAAAAAAAAAAAAAAAAAAAAGAAAGAGGGCAGCATAAACTGCCTTTAATAGCAAAGATCAGCAGATACTACTGGGAACAGATGTACCAGGAGCAAAGTGACGATATGCTACTGTCCTTTTTGGAAGTACTTTATTATACAAATCCACCATCATAAGCATGTAAGAAGCATAGTTAAGGAGAAAAGTTAACCCACAGGCAATACATTTCTAGATTTTTTTCTTTAATTATTTACTATAAACTGCTGAAACTTGGACTACACGATTATTTGCCTTTAGCACTATGGAAGAGTCTTAGACATCCTCTACTCCAAATAGAGCCACTACACTTCAGGAGAAAGGAGAAAGAAAAAAAAAAAAAAAAGGAAAAGAAAAGGAAAAAAGAGATACTTCTGGTACTTCTGGCATAGTATTCTCTTGGGAAGCTGGCAAAAGTCAAAGCCTTGTCAGACTGGCAAGCATCCTATAACAGCTTGGCATATTTGGGGCTCCTTTAGAAGACAGCTTAAGAAGAAGCTAAGAGTGAATTTCACAGAATGCCACTCAACCCCACTCAACCTGGGAGTGGGGCAGCTGTCTTTTAAAGTGGCATGATGCTCCATAGGCTATTGATTTTCAAAATTATTTTGGACTATGCATGCGTCAGGAACAGATACAAAGCTGCTCCAAACTATTACGAAGAGCAATGTGATTAAACAGAAAGTCAGTAGAGATCCAGGAACTATTTTCTTGATTCTTTTACTGCAGGGGTGTCAAACTCATTTTCACTGGGGGCAACATCAGCCTCGCAGTTGCCTTCAAAGGGCCAAATGTAATTCTAGGACTGTATAAATGTAGCAGATGCCCCTGCCTTACTGGCTATTTGGTAGGAGAACCACAAAACAAAATTACTTCTGAATCCTAAGACCAATGGTTTCTTAACATCAACTGTAAATGTTTGGATTTATTTAATACTCAGATATGAGACAAATGCCCTGTAGATAAATTAATTACTGCAGGAATTTAGATGAACTACTGCCCGAGTGCCCTTGAGCATTGTCACTTTCTGTCCGTCCTTTGCTGCCTGATGAGGCTGCAAGTGCCTGGGGCAGGCAAAGTGAAATAAATCCTGATGCCTTCTGATCTAGAAGGACGGGAAGCAGAGCACTGAACAGGCTCAGAAAGCTGCCAGCTCCTCTGTTTCACTCTTATAAAGTCCCACGAAACATTAGCCTATAGCACCTGCCAGCACATTCAGAAATCCATCTATATCTATGTATGTATAGTGGGAGAAACATACTTTTGAGATTAAAAATATTTACATTACAGTTTTATTGTTTCATTCCCTCTACTGAAGTATCTACATTATTTAAAAACAAAGACCATTTACACACACACACACACACAGAAAAAGAAAAAAAAAATAAAACAGCTGCTCTATTTGGAAAGTGATCTCTAAAACACCATAATGTTAGTGTGAGCACAAGTCTACAGAGAACATTTTACACCTCTCTGAGTGTTTAGCTTTAAAAGTTTTCCCAGGAAAAGCTGGAGGGGGGGTGGTTTTTTTGTTGTTGTGAGGGTTTTGTTGGGTTTTTTTTGGGGGGGAGGGGTGGTTGGTTGGTTAAGTAACAACTAGTGTAACCTTCAAAACTGCTTATTTATTTATAAAAAATATTTTTGCACATGAAGTGGTGACATTTGTTAGCTGTCTTGTCTTGCTCTGTTTTGATTCTCACCATCCAGGCTAGAGCTACTGATGCTGAGAGGTAAAGTAAGATTCATGCGCACTTACAGTCTACAGAGCCCTGAAAATTGGGCATAGTAAGAGTGGATTACATTTCACAGAAGGAGTTAAACAAGTACTTCACTTGAGTTCAAAAAAGTAAAGAGTATTGCAAAAGAGACAGTTCACGTAAGGACTATTTGCCAGGCTAAGCTGAATATTCTAGGCAGTACTCTTACAGGTACTCAGGAGATTAATATTTGCTTCACTTCCATTATTTACGGAACACTACAATACAGTAATGATTTCTTAAAAAGGGGGAAAATGCTCTGGACATGTTACTGCCTTTAAGATACCTGTTAGAGTTTTGACAAAACCACACAAAACAACATTACTTACACAACACACACACTGCCATTATATCTAAAGGCTTTAAACAGAATAGTCCAACATTGTGTCATTACTCATGCATTGCAAAACTACAAAGGAATTATGTTGTTTACCTTAAGCGAATGTCAATAAAAGTCTTCCAGAAAACTAGGCTGTCAAGTGTTCTCTATAAGTCATAATGTTCAGAGAAGGTTTGTATTCATCTCTGCAGCCAGCAGAATATCCAACCTGCAGTGGGCAACAGCAAGATGAAGGTCCAAACATAACCTCTGCAGTGCCAAGGGTTGGTGCAAGTTCTTGGCATGGTGCTTCTCCAGCTGGGAATCTTGCAAAGCACATGTGAGGGATGACAGGTTGGTCTTGCAGGAGCAAGGGCTGAGACTCAGCAGCACCAGCCATATTGTCTACATATGGACAATATCTTGGCCCCTCATTGCTCTAATGAAGGTAAGGGGACAGTTCATTGGGCTGCATTTTCTATCCATTCACCTATAAAGCTTTTCACCTTTGTTGATAAAATCTAGTTTTAATGTAGAGAGTAGGCATGTGTAAATATAAATTACACCTCTGTAATATTTACCCTTCTACTTATCTCTTACATGTCAACTTCTTTAATATTTCTTCTGCTGTGCATAATAGAATAATGGTGTGAAATGCCTTCTCTCAGGAAACATTCAGGTCTATAAACACATGGTACAACTCCTTTGGGAATGGGGGAGTGCTTGTTTTTTAGTGTTATGAGGTTTTCTTTTACAGTCATATTAATTCACAAGTTACAAGGCTTTAAATCTGCTGTTATTCCAATACTGCATATTGGCTGACCTGCCCCTCAAGCTACTGCATCCTTTTCAACCTTGTACAAGAACAGAACTCCACATTTGGAAGAAAACTTTTCTGTGGACAAACTGTAAGGAGGATTTTTCAGCCAGCAAACAGAATATTTTTTAAAAAAGGTCATCTGACAAAGATTTATTTTACCTTTAACTGCAAACTCTATAGTATTCTCATCAAGCACTTACACATACTTGGCCAAAGAACTCAGAAACAAGGGAAATAATAATTTAACAAAATTAGTAAGATTGTCCTCATGAACTGATGAAGTTTCTGGTTTGAAAAGATGCTTTTTTATATGTATGAAGAATAGTATTCCCCTTAACTTATACTTGCCTTTCCAATTAATAGATTTTGTTTATATCTGATTGTAGCAAAAGTAAATTAAATTTAAATAGTCACAATATACAGGAGGCTTTCATGCTTTTGATAGAGTGAAAAATTTATTCAGATAAATATTCAGGAAAACTTCAAATAACTGAAAAGAAACTTACTAAGGATCTAATTATTTCTCCACAGTTATAGGGACTTTCACTTAATGTAGTTACTCCAAAATTCAGCAGTCCCCATCCTCACTGTCTCAAAAGGCAAAACTGGAAAAGACTTTAGAAAAGAGCCGTTAACATACTGCAACTTCATGAAACTTGGAAGAACATTGTTTCCTGCAATACTTTACAGTTCCAAACATATGTTTTTGTTGTGATACTATGCTTCCTTACGCCTTTTTTAACCCTAAATTACTACAGTTATTCAGGAGTATAAATAGAAGGATGGGAAAAAACATTAAAAAATGCCGGAGCAAGTTCTATGCGGCTCTCCCACGAAGCCCGGGGCTGTCTGGCGGGAATGTCCTCAGAGGACTTTATGCCAGCATAAAAAGTTAAAGCTGTTTAATCCAGTTTTATGTAAGGATAAGGTGTCTGGAAATCATTCAGTAATGACCAGCTCCAAGCAAAGCCTCCTGTCCCTTTTCCCATGAGGGTGATAACACAGAATCAGCCCCTAAAAAGCTGCTATCACATGAACCATTCCTCTTTAGGAGAGACAGGCAACCTCAAGAGCAGACACCAAAGACACCGAGTTGAGAAAGAACAGATCAGAGCCATGAGCTGGGAGTTTTTCTGTAGCACTGTGCCAAATATGACATCATGCTTGAACTACAAACAAAAGCTAATAATAGTTTTTGATCTTAATTTACAAAACAGAGTTTTTACACATTTTTGGAGTTATACCAGATTTGAAAGATCCATGGAGCCTAATCATTGCCCAGGAGAATATCCATATTCCCCTCTAGTCACCATCAAAACCGATTAGGCGAGTAGTGCTGCTAGAAGCAATTAATTGCTTTGCATCTGGTGAAGCATCCCACAAATACACAAAAGGTCATAAATATTGATTACCAACTGCTAAATCCTATTTATGAATACGGGAAAAAAAATCAATATTTGGCATTTTAAAAAGGCCAAGTTCCTGCTTCTTCATTTCAATCCAGTGTTTTCAACGGTAAAAAATAAATAACTCCTTACACGGTTTTCAAAAAATGCTATCAACATAGTAGTCACTGGGAAATCTCCTTGCACTTTAAAAGAAAAACTCAAGAGGCCTGACAGTCCCACAAAGGACATCAGAGCTTTCAGCAGTTCAGCTGAGGTTCATATGAGATGGTTCTCAAAGACAAGGAAAAAAAAATGTTGAGAAGAAGTCAACCAGCCAAGCACTGAAGACTCAGAATTCTCCTCTCTCTAACAGCATTGCTTCCAGCCTACACCTGCAGCAAGAGCTGGCAGATGGAAGAAACTACTTAAATGAGTATACTTCCATGGAGCAAGACCATGCACATCAGCAGCTATCACAACTCAGCCAGTCTTCAGTATTTATATTTCTGGGCTCACACATGTAGGCTACAAAAAATATTTAGGTAGGTCCAATCTGAGGACTACAGATAATGTTGCCACAGCTGGTTGGCATTGCAAATACCTGCAAGCACTCCCATCGTTACATAATGAAAACTATTTTGGGTCCCAACAACCCCAGGCAGCACTACAGGCTCAGGGAAGAGTGGTTGGAAAGCTACCTGGTGGAAAGGGATCTGGGGGTGTTGATTGACAGATATCTGAATATGAGCCAGCAGTGTGCCCAGGTGGTCAAAAAGGCCAACAGCATCCTGGCTTGTATCAGGAATAGTGTGGCCAGCAGGACCAGAGAAGTGATCATGCCACTGTACTTGGCACTGGTGAGGCCGCACCTTGAATCTTATGTTCAATTTTGGGCCCCTCATCATAAGAAGGACATTGAGGTGCTGGAGAGAGTTCAGAGAAGGGGGATGAAGCTGGTGAGGGGTCTGGAGCACAATTCTGATGAGGAGCGGTGGAGGGAACTGGGGCTGTTCAGCCTGGAGCAAAGAAGGCTGAAGGGAGACCTTATTGCTCTCTTCAGCTACCTGAAAGGAGGTTGTAGCATGGAGGGGGTTGGTCTCTTCTCCCAAGTAGCAAGTGATAGGGCGAGAGGAAATGGCCTCAAGTTGCACCAGGGGAGGTTTAGATTGGATATTAGGAAACATTTCTTCATGGAAAGAGTTCTCAGGCATTGGAACAGGCTGCCCAGGGAAGTGATGGAGTCACCATCCCTGGGGAGGTTAAAAGGCATTTAGATTAGGTTCTTAGGGTCATAGTTTAATGCTAGAGTTCGGTTATGGTTGGACTCAATGATCCTGACGGTCTCTTTCAATTGAATCAATTTTATGATTCTATTCTAATTTTAAGACTAGCTTACTGTTTCAGACTAAACGTTGATATTTGAAATACTAACAGTTTAATGGCTTGCAACTCAGGACAATCTTACTAAGCATGAATGAATACATCTTTCCGGTGGCATTAATCCCCACGATTCTGGCCCAGAACTGTCTCATCCTACAGGATACCCAATCAGTGCAATGAACTGAAAAGGTCACCTTGGATCAACTAATTTCACTCAATTTTGGACATAATTTCCACCTAAATGCAAAAAGAACCATGATTTTAATATATGCCAGTCAGTCTACCTTTTATCTTTTCCTTCAGTTTTAGTCACAGATTCAGCCTAGGGGCTTGTGCTTTAATTCAAATCAAGTGTTGAATACTTTGAGTTCTAAAAAACAGATCCTAAGCTCAAAAATTCTAATAAGCTTACTTGCTTTTCTTTAAGGTTTCTCTCTTCAATATTTTCACTTCATAAGAGATCGCTTTCAGTGCAGCAAAATAAAACAAACTCAGTAAGAAACCAGACTTGACTCTGGCAGGGTCCTAGGAGATGTTACCCTTCATCTATTAGATGGTAAAAGATCACAGTGCCTAGGCATGCTGTTCTACTTTCCTCATGTTTCTCAATAAACAAAACTTTTAATTCACACTATGTTAAGAGTACCAAAACCTGACAAAAGAAAGCAGTTTAATGCCTATTTAACACACTGGTATGTAGCAATGCTCATCAAGCCACTGTGGTGAGATGGTGGGTGTGATTGAGTTTGGTCTACCACCATCATGTCATGCTGACTAATGGCCCACCACAGGGAACAAGACCAGGGACAGAAGGAGGAGAGAGGCAGGAGCTCCTTCCCTCTTGAGACAGCGACGGAGAGGATCACCCAAAGCAGCTCTCTCTGGGAACTACCCAGAAGCCAGACACTTATAATTCACTTAATTCCAACTACTTTGCAGACCAGGCTGCAAAGGAGCTAACTAGCCTTACAAGTGACCTGAAATGCTGAAGTAGGAAAGAAGAATTTGCTTTAAGTAATATGTTTTTGTGATTTTAACTTTTTTAGTGACTTCATCCCGTTCCTGTAAATCTGTGTTTTGAGTAAACATGCTTTTATCATTAAATCTTCTCAGTGATAAAGCTGACTCAGGGTAATATGACACACACCAAGACCTCCTTCTTTCCAGGGTACCAAGTCATCTTTCCAGGGCCAACAGGTCACTCTCATTGTTTCCCACTGAATAGCTCAAAGCTTTTCTGAAAGCCTTCCAGCAATCTGCCACAGGGGTGTGAGGTTTTAGCTGTAGCTTTTCAAAAGCTATCTGCCTGTGCAGCCAAGACTCTCTGAGCAGCATGAAGACAGTGGGAGCAAATCCCAGCAATCAAGCATCAAATGGAATTTACACTCAGCTTTCCAGGAAAGGAAAACAAAAAACAAAAAACAAAAAACAAAAAAACCAAACAAACAAACAAACAAACACAAAAAACCCACAATGTCATAACAAATATTCAACAGGGTTCTTATGGAAATGAGTACGCTGTACACCTAAACTACAGGTATCACCTCACCTGTGTACAAGTGGTTTGGTGCCTGTCCCACGAGTTTGGAGAGAAAAATGAAGGTAACATCTCAGTTGAGGTGTGCAGCCTGAGCACAGAGCCTCTTTGTTAGGGTGGCTGATTAAATACTGATTACCACAGGCACAAGGAAGAGACATTCACCACACCCCAAACCATCATGGGAGGGGATTGTCCCCATGGGCAGCCTTTTCTGTTTGCACGTGCGTGAGTGCAGCAGCTGGAGCTGGACCAAGGGCAGAGAGGTCCATGTGGCTGGGGTGCCAGCAACTTCAGAAGGGCTGCACCTCAGGGGCTTACACACCCAGCTGCCACCAAATGGGGAGACTGGGATCCAGGGGCAGCTACAGCCTAGACTGAGAACATGTATGTGAATACATATGCTTATATATGTCTACACAGATGTGCTATATAGATGTCTATATTTTACTTACATCTTAAGATGCTGAAGAGGAGAAACAGCATCAGGTCACCTATGCCACTCATGTTTGTGTGACCGCTGTGTGTCCTCTGTCTGTGTTGATCCATGTGTATATATAAGCATGTACACACACACATATATACAGTGTGCATGTGTGCCTAGTGGGAATATCATGCTGGACCTGGGGACACAGGGCCACAGCAGCCTCATCTCTATTTGGCTGTTTGATTCTGCACTCCCTTGCCCTGAGGGTTCTCTTGAAATGCTACTAGACCTTCGGAATGTTTTTTTAAAACCATTGATATAGCTTAAAATGTAAAGAGTTGTTGGAAAGCATCAAAGAGTTCTTCCAAAGACTGCATCACCAGATAGCAGCCTTGATCATAAAATGTTTTTTGCAGCTCTGTGTGATATCCCTGGATCCAGTTAGAGGAATCCAATGACTACAGGAGGCTTTAAATGTCTTTACACAGCAATTTGAAACACAAAAAGCCAGTGGCTTCATTTATATATCTAAAATGCTCACAATCCCCTCTTTTAGCATCAAAGAATCACCCTTCTCTCAATGCTGGATTCTTGTATAAAACTGTCTACCACCTTGATTGTATATATCTGAATGTATTTAAAGAGTAACAGAGATAAAATAATGGATTGGACTAATTCCAATTTTTAAAAAATCTATATATAGGTAACTGGGAAAAGTTCAGGAGCCCATCCTCATCAAGAAAATACTACAAATACCCATTTGGGAAAACTATTTCCTGCTCTCTGAGAAACGGCTTCAGCTGTGGAGTATGATAAGGACATACTATAGGCAAGAAAACACAGGGGCAATTTATTCACTGGCTCAAAGGGATTGGAAAAGTCTAGGAAAAATCAATATGAGGAACCAGTCTCCAGTCCCTTGATCCTGAGAGGGAACTGCATTTAGAATTCAGAGGTTTGCTGTTAAGTACTAGGTACTGCTTTTCATTGCAGTATAAAAATAGAAGGCCCTAAAATAGAAAAAAAAAAAAAAGAACAAATTCTCCTCTGTTAGGTTCAGCTTGAAAAAGTAGTAAGCTTTGGTTCTCAGTGTTTACCATGGATGAGATAAACTATATCATGGGAGCTGGAGTCAGCTGCAAACACGGAGAGTTTTGAGATCATACTGTTTTCTTGTGGGAATGAGGGTTCTTTGGTGTAGGTCCAGCTCCTGAGAAAGGGTTTGACACAAAGTTCACTGACTTTTCTCTCTGACTACTGATGGCATTATATCTGGTCCACAGGACCATGCAACAAGACTTTTATCTACAGAGCAGGAACACCATGAACTGATGGGATACAGCTGATGAGAGCAGTCTCTGTCACAAGCAAGTCCTTGAAGGTAGCAAAGGATATTTTGCTCCTGGCAGAAAGGCCAGAATGCACAGAAATATAGAGACACACCAAACAAGGTTTTTCACATTTCTGCTGCTGAATTCTGCACTGGTCATTGTACTCAATCCCAGCCACAAGTTTCTTCAGGATCTGTGAATTAAAACTCTTAGATGAGAGATACAGGCTGAATCAGGACATCAAAAATACCATGGATTACTAAAGGCAGCCCTTTTATTATACTAACACACAGTATAAAGCACTGTAAACAGGAACAGACATTTACCATTTAAGGCTGTAGATACTCGGTATTATGAAACAAAGTCATACCTTAAATATGTAACTTAAGGAAGCAGAGTTGGGAAATTGTCAAGATTACCTGAGTTCACATGCCTGAAGAGATAAACCTGCAACCCAGGCTTACAACCTGCCATCTAGTTGTGTCTGTGGTTGCTGCTCAGTATTCAAGAAACCGAAGTGGCAACAAGGCCTCCTATTCTTCCTAAAATCCTCCTTAGCAAAGAAGTGGTCTCAGATGGGCACAAGTGTCCCCTGTGGAGGTGGAATGGGGCTTCTCAAAAGGTGAATAAGTCAAGAAGAGGTTAGTGTAATTTTCACCCTATTTTTTAACTTTGTCCATTTGAATATCAGCACATTTTACTTTTATTTGAGTCAAGGAACAATTTAATTTGTGCTAAGGAACACATACATAGCATAAAGCAGTTACACAGTGTTTTAACAATACCTCCACTACAGAGGAAAAAAACTTGTTTGTTTCCTACAGAAATACTGGTGTGCATTAATGCTGAGGTTGGTTACAGTGCAAATTTTCAGTAGTCTAGCTCAGGAGGTTAACCTTCAAAAGTAACTTTTTCACCATTTATGGTTTGTGTTTTCTTGTTTACATTGCACTTTGTCTTCAGAGAGACATGGCCAGTCAATTAGAGTTTCAGTCCTTCAATATCCAGAGCTATGTTATTGTGCACGGGTTTCCAACACTAACAAAATCACTTGTATCCAAAATAAAACTGTTAAATGAAATTAGGAAAAATAGTTCATGTTCATAGCAGCAACAGAGCTATTTACAGGGGCTTAAACACTCTGTTTTGTGTTCTGAAAAATGAATTTGGAAGCCAAGGTGCATCATCATGTCTCTTTAAGAAAATTTTGATGTGCTATACTAAATGGCACAAATAAGCATTAAATATAAATCACATCTGTTTCACTTATTTGGTTATTTTTAATCCTAAACAGTTGTTGGAAAAACAGCTATGTATGAGTTTCATTGGGCTGCATAAGCAGTGGCACAGGATGAGGGCACACTGGGGACATGCACGTGCATGCAGGTCACTCCACCAGGATGCTCTCATGTGCCCCATAACAGCAAAATGTTGAGCACTACGTTTTAGACTGTTCTGGATACATTCGTTGATGTTAATCAGAAGCTCAACAGCGAGGGAGAAAAAAAAAAAACATTTCTGTTTCCTAGAAAAGCTATAAAGAAAACCCCAAATTCTGTGTTCTCCCCATGGGAAAGTTCATGAGAAGTACCCAAATGTGCCTCATGTCTTTATACGACAGGAAATCTAGTTAGATACAAATGTTGACACTCTGGTGTGCTCTATCCAAGATGTTTCAGGTCATGAAACAGACATCGCTCAGCTAAATACTACACTCATTTTCACAGGACAAACCACAGCAATACTTTCAAACCACAGCTAATCCCATCCAAATGGGAATGTAATCTGTTTGAATAAATAAAAAGTAAAAAGAAGAGTGAAGCCAAAGAATAATGAGTGTTTCTCAGGGATGTGTGTCAGGGCTAGCTGAGTAACTGAAATTGGGGTTGCACCATTTAGACAGTGTACTCTGGAAAAAACAGACTGTGACCTATAAGGCAACATGGACAAATGTCTTGAGACAACAGACTCCATTGGCTAAACTGTAATTTTCTGCTTGCTCGAGAGTGCCCTTTGAAGTTACTATGTGTTAATTCCTTCTGTAATTGTATTCACACAGGCCCACACACTTGCATTATGAATTTTTCATCTTCTTCTACAGCACTGAGCATTAGCCACAGGCAGGACCAGAATGACCGACTCCACAGCTCATGGTCCGACTAGCGCAGACCTTCTTGAGTAGTGTGCACTACCTTCTAGTGATGTCCAAATACTGCATTTCTTAACACTTTTTGCCATACCTCTCAAAATGTCTCAAATGGCTGCAATGGAGTCTACAATTACATTGCAACTATTCCTACTGCAGAGTGATACCCCATGTAGAATTTACGGATATTGCAAAACTGAACTGTAATAATAAGAGTTTCATCTCCAGCACAAAAATTTCTCACTGCATAAATTAAATATAACATATTCGTTACACATAATGAGAAATAAAAGCACAGTGGGTATTAAATGCCTTCCCAACACTGAGGTATTTGTCGCTCTGCAATGCCAGCTGTGCTGGTGGCAAAGGTTACTGCCCCTGGCCTGCCCCAGCTGCCTGTCATCTCCCTGTCACTGGAGATTAGCGCCTGCCCTGGGCTGCTGGTACGGCTGCTCCCAGGAGTATTCTGGCACCTTTTCAGCAGAAATAGCCACATTAAGAGAGCACAATACTGGCAGATAACCTGGCTGGCTGAGACTTAACAAAACGTGGGTCCCAGAAGCAGCTCTGCCAGCCGCCTGGAGTGGTGCCACACTGGTGGGAGCGACCGATGAGCAGGGAATGGGACAGGGACTTCTCCATCGCAGCAGGCTGGAGAGACAACATGATCACAAGTGAGCCACGAAACTCTATTTCTTTGTCTGATATTCCAAGTCATCCTGAGTTTACACCCAAAGACCCTGTACCCCACAGACCTACAGATGCACACCAAGCCTGCTCTGAGCATCTACCTCTCAAAAACTCTGCAGTGCCGAACAGTGCAGATCTGGCAGATTTCTCCCATTTATGTGTAGTTTTTAAAGAAACAACCTTTTAACATGTATGAAAAGTAGAATGACCATTCCCAATATGTCCTACAATAAATCTCCCAGGAGACATCCAAAATCCATCTCCCTCTCTTCTGCTAGATGGGTCCACGTTCCAAACCAGGGTCTCTGCAGGGGCTGGGTTTAGGATAAAGCTATCCTACCCCTGTGCCTCCGGTCCTCTGCTCCAGTTTTTTTTTGTTTCTATCTCTCCTTCCCAATGAATATTTGTGAACTAGCTTTTATAACTGTTCATGTCATCCCAGAATAAATTTAAGTGGAAACATATGTGATTTTTACCATTTTCCTTTCTGTCACAAGGATCAAAATAGCCACAGGGAAACCGCCCGCAGCGTTATCAGAATCAGTTGTCTGCAGTTTGACAAAGTTCACGCGCTGGCAAGTCCTGGAGTTGTCTGACAGCAGAATCTGGAAAACAGTTTTTAGCCCAGCACATTTGGGAGAGAGCTCCTCCTGAAATCAAAAGAGCTACAGACATTTTAATCTAAACTTAAATTCTACCAGAACTGGTAATGCGTATGTCTTACTCCCTCAGCTATAAAATGTAGTCTCACATTTTTCTGAAATGTTGACCCTGTGTAACTTCACTTAGAATCTCTCCAAGTAATATCTAAAAGCTGTTAGAATACCTCATTAATTATATAACTATGTGAAAAGAACAGAGCCTCCCTTTTTGCTCAGCAGCACTAAAGATACTCAGAGACAATACAAGGACATCAGTGCCTTTGCGATCTATATAGGATTCCAAATATGCCTGTAACCAAAGCCTCTTTAAAGTACAGCCTGGGTTAAATAAACAAAGACTGATCACAACTGCTGCAAGCAGCCATGCTCAGCTGAGTTCAGTCACTGCATATCCAAAGGTCTTGCTGGATGAATATTCAAGCAATGCATTCAAACTCATGACCTTGGACTCTGCTAAAGAAAATTCCAGGAGACCTCTGAGGTCTGATCCTCCACGACCTCCCTGGGAAGGGAATGTAGAGATTAATGACCTGAAAGCATAACACAACAATCTGGAAGAAAATATAAACCATATTGACCAAGACTTGTGAAAAAGGTAAATAGCTGTAAACAGCCATAGAGCAACTTTGACTGATGTCAAAACCACAGTAGGGGCAGGGGAGGAGGGGAAGTGAAGAATATAAAATTGTAGTATCAAATGACAGCACATAATGTGCCAAATAAAACCTTTGTCAAAAATGGATATAAAACTCCATGCACATACTGTGAAATTGTGCTGCTGTAGCTAAACTGGGGACCAGCCTCTATGAGAAAAGAAGCCAAGAGTTGACAGTACTCCCTACCCAGAAGGGCTGTGATGCTTAACACATTGTTCAAGTGCACTCATGATCTAGAAGAATGACATACTCTTTCCTTAGTAGCCAAAAGCACAGATTGTGCAAAGACCTCACTTAAAACAAAGAAAAGCCTTCTTTTTTTTTCAGTACCAGTGCTTACCTTGGCTCTCGACAGTCCAAAAGCAATAAGTGCAATTTTTATTTCCTTTTTAGTTGTGTATACAGACAACTGTGACTTCTTGGTAGGTGAGCACAAGAATGGCAAGTTCATCAACTTACATCCTCCTGAGCACACAGGCTGTGGTCTCTGGGATGTCTATACAAAAGTTGTATCTACACTGCCGGCTTGGCCAGCTCCAGCCTGGGGCTCACACACTGAGACACACAGTGCTAAGTCATGAGCCCAAAACAGAGTCCCCCACTTCTCCCTGAAGTTCTCACTAGCCCACAAGGCCAGTTTCAGGAATGCACTCAGAGCAGACCAGTGAGCCATTGTCACAGAAATGCTTCTTACTCCCCAGCACACAGATGTCCTGTTCCTTAGCTTTATTTTGGGGACATGGGAGAGAGTGATGCCCTCCCCAGCCCAATGCCAGCTCTCTCAGAAGCACTTAGGAGACACAGACAACTCTGAGCATACAGGACACCCACACAAGTGATGCCCAGAATGCAGCACAGCATGATTTCTCATCCCATTGCCTTGCTTACTTCATGGCTGACTCAGATATGAGTACA
Organism: Nesoenas mayeri; assembly: GCF_963082525.1. Lineage (NCBI taxonomy): Eukaryota > Metazoa > Chordata > Aves > Columbiformes > Columbidae > Nesoenas > Nesoenas mayeri. Next base: position 103,242,438 of record NC_137541.1, read on the forward strand.
GAAGTAGCTCACTTACTCCAAGATCATATCTTAGCCTGTGGTGATCCTAGCCATGGGCTGAAAGAGAAACTCATCATCATGTCACATTTTAGAATAAAAGAAAACAAGGCATGGAGTGAAAGGGAGGGCATGAGGATAAAGAAAATACACAAAAGTTGCATGATTTATTTGCATCTTTTGCATTTCATCTTTATAGTGAAAGGTTGTTAGCAAAATAACACCCATACTTAAGTCTTTCCCAAAATAAACTGTTGATAGCTGAAGATGAGAATGAGCAGAAATAATAAGGGTCAGGTATGGTTTGCATCCAAGAGTTCTGAACAACAGAGTTATAAGTGACGGATAAGATGGATAACTATAGCTTTTATTTATTTTCTTTCTAAATAGATCTATTTAGACAAGAAGACAAGTGGTTGTAACGCAGCTACAAACAGTGTATGACACCCTTAGCACCCAGAAAACTTCCCCAAAAGAATAAACAACAAACTCTTAGAATGTTAAAAACTTATTCACTATAATCTTAAGTTTTCTCATTGTATTAAAATAAATGAGATCAAATTCAAACAGCACACATCTGCTGCTGATATTTATGAAGAAGATAAACCACTGAACTGGAGAATGAACTGCCTAAGGACCTGTAGGATGCATCTAAGTGATAAGGCAAAGTGATATGCTCAATCACAAACTATTTTGCTGATTGAATAAAAGAACATTTTCTTCAGTTCGGCCCAGTTCAAGAATTAGTTCATTTAAAGGAGGAATTGACTGGAAGAAAGGATTTTTTTTCCCCCCTCAAAACCTATAAAAATTTGGCAGAAAAGGCTGATATCTCATAGCTCCAGAATGTGAAAGAAATGGGAACCAAGAACAGAACAGTCCATTCAGACACCTAAGTAGTCCTGCCTACACGTACTGCCCAGTATTTCTGACAATTTAATTATTCCCTTAGCTGTAGAAGGAAAGCACAGATTGCTTTTTCAAATGTCCAGCATACCTGATGTAGGCTGAATACTCACTAGTGCATTTTGTAGTCTAATTTCATGTAAGAGTAATTCCATTCACAGGCTCCAAGGCTGCTCTAGGATGTGAACCCAAGTTCAGCCAGTGCGGATGACCAGTAGAGCTGTTTCAAAATGCACACTCCTGATCCAAATTAAAGTGGGAACTTCAATGGACATATAGGGTTGTTTAACTCATTGCCTGATAATTCCCTTAGTTTCAACAGAAAAGCATGTTTTAGACACTTTTAGGGCTTCTCATGTATGGAATTCTGTATTATTTAAACAACTTTATAACACTGACTTTCTGCCTTATGAACTGAATTCCAAGAAGACATCACCACAAGTAAAATATGACCACATGCTACATACATCATTCTGCATTTATAACGCAGTTATGAATAGCAAAAGAAGTACCAAATTAAGGAACAGATTATATTGTCATTGACACTCAACACATGAAACAGCTATCAATCAATACAAACCAATCTTGAAAAATAACTACAAAATACAATCCAAAAAGTTTTAAATCAAATCCCTCACTTACTAATTAAGTACGTTTGAAGCCAATTATTAAAATCACTTCAACTAACCAAACCTAAACATCTTTTAAAGACCACTAATAAAAATGTAATTGAAGACCCAGACAAGAAGCAGACAAGCAGTTACAACTCAGCTATAGACAGCACTGGTCATCCTTAGCACCTGGAAAATTTCCCCAAAAGAATATGCGACAAAATTTGAGAAAGCCAAAAGTATCTGAGGACAAAACACAACTGAATATATTATTTCTTTCTAATTTACTGTAATTTATTCTTAATGAAATTATGGGTTCTATTCACATCTTTGTCTGTATTTACAGATAAATTTTACAAGTTTGGTGATACTGGTCCCAGTGACCTCTTTTCTCCTCTTTACCTTCATTAAAGGCAATTTTGCTTGCTTGAATACCCATAGCACATGCATGTGGCTAGGTACATTTTAGCAACATCATGAAGCAATCACAGACAAGATAGCTTTCCAAAACCTTCTTGCTGAGAGCCCCCAAATCACTACAAGGTAGCTATGTTTTGTCAGGGAGTCTGTTCCTTACTGCTGAAGGCTGTTTGCAACCCAGAGTTATTTTATCCTAAAGAAATGAAACCCATTTTGAAGAGTGAACACATTTTCACAAAAATAGCTGAGCCAAAATTCAAGTGAGCTCTGAAAGACAACTGGGGACTTCAGAGAAACTGAGGATGGGGAACAGGAGAGGACACCTCACCAACCACTATCATGAGCTAGGGAAGCATGAACCAATTTGAACCATCTTAATGGAGCAGAGCCCAGTACTGTGAAGCAGAGTGGAAACAAGGTATCGAAGACATTGAACAGAGACTGAAAATTTTTCAGATTAAAACTAAAAAGAGCCCTGGCCTTCTGAAGGCCCATGTTTATACAGACTGTGCTGAAGTGGGTGGAATTTTAATCATTTCATTTGCAGCTCACCATTAACAAAGCCAAACAAAACAACAAGAAAAGCAAGTGCAACAACTCCACATTTCCACACATGTATAGAAATGTAACAAAGTAACTGGTATTATTTGAGTATTCCCAGAATTCTGATCAGGATGGACTGGTAAAAAAAGCAAACAAAAAAAAATCCCATCCTTCTCTTTCAGCCTTAGCATTTTGGCAGTTGGTAAACACAATCCCATATGAGAGGCCACCTAACAGGAACACAAAACTTGCAAATACAAGTATTCAAAACTGGAAACTTTTAATTATAAAATTGCTTGTATAGCTTTGACTCTAAAAGTCAAGTGGGAAGCAGTCACTAATTATAGAGTCACACAATTTCTCTAGCATGATGCTCTACCCATTCTTTCTATAACTCTAAACACACTAATGTCGTTGCTGGAACAAGCAGTGGATACACAATCACATGCAAAAATAAAAAGCACCTGTGAAAGTCACATCATAAAACCAGTTATCTGGAGCTTTCTTCATATACACAGGAGAGCCCTAAGGATTTAAGACAGAGAGCCAATCTAAATCTTCAGCTAAACCAGCTCTGTGGAGTACTTCTTCAGCGACAAATTCAGGAGCTCCCCTGCATCCTTGGGTACAGCTGGTTCTTGTCCCTACCCAGGGACAGGACATGGGTTTGCACCAGACCTGCTGCTCCCACCCCCTTGCCTCTTGACCTCTACACAAATAGAAAAGAGATATGCACAAGGGAACCAATATTCAACTTATTCACATGGCTCCTTTATTGTCGCAGATGGGGATCAGGTCCCCAGCACATCCCTGCCCAAAAGTGGCACTTATGTCAAGACACACCATGCACACGTCTCAGTTGGCCAGTCAGTGTTTGGTGAGGCAAAGCTCCTCCTCCTGTGCTAGAACAGCACTGGGTAGTAAGATATGAAGCTAATTCACTAAATACAAGCTTGAAGAGGACTTTGGAGGAAAATATTATGCTCTAGAGCTTCCTCAGATGTGAGGCCAATAATGAATCTTTGTTTTTGTCCAGTCTTCACATATACCATTTAGCCTGCCAAAGCTAAATGTGGGAAACATTTTGTCCTTTATTTTGAACGTACACAAATTATTCATGCATGAAACTATATAGGAACATAAGCTTGTTGGACTCAATGATCTTAAAGGTCTTTTCCAACCAAAAGGATTCTATGATTTTATGTGCAAGAAATATATTTGCAATGTGACATGGCTGTAGTTCTTTTAAATCTTTTCAATTGTACTTTTTTTTCTGATGTCAGCATATACAGATGAAATTATATTTACACAGAAACGTAAAAATGAGTGATGTCCTTCAATTCAAGGGAAGCTTAAAAAAATACACATAAATCTGATTATATAGTATCAATGTAAACACTCAGTACTTAGAGATAAAATCCACTTTTTCAACTTGTGTTGCCCTAAAGATCCATTCTGTCACCAATTCATTCTGTCATTCTGAATATGTACAGAATATACACTTTTTTATATAAATTTTATCCTTTTTTAACCTTCTTCCAGGAATAGGGGAGGGGAGGACAGGACAGGACAGGACAGGACAGGACAGGACAGGACAGGACAGGACAGAACAGAACAGAACAGAACAGAACAGAATAGAATAGAATAGAATAGAATAGAATAGAATAGAATAGAATAGAATAGAATAGAACAGAATATTGCTTGTATAGGTAAAGACAGTAATTAATATTCTGTTCACTGTTACTTCTAACATGAATGTCAGCTGTCTGCTTCCAAGGTGTGTGGTAAGGCATCTAAGCAAAGAAATGCCATTCACCATACAAAGATGACTAAAAATACTTTGTCATTAATACTATCTTATAAATGTATTCATGTGCTAATTCACCAGTTGCAAACAGCACAACAGACGTGCCAATAATCATATATGTTTGGCTTTTCTTTCCAATTCAGTATATTGGATTAAGTCATAGGAGCAATACACTGCCTAAACGCTATCACTTACTCCTCTCACTGGATGAACAGGTCTCTCTAAGAAGATCTATCTAAGCCACTAAGTACTGACCGAAGTGAAAGAAGTCTCAAAATTAAACAATCCCGTGGATGTAGGAAGTCTGGAAGGAGGTAGATCGTGTCTTACACAAAAGATTACCAAGAGACTCATGCAGGGACATACTGGGGTCAGACATGACATTGCCTATGGAAGTAAAACACAGCAGCAATTGATGTGGCAGCTTAAATAAATATTCACACCAAACCAAAATTTCCAAAATGTTTTTTTAATGAAATACGGTAAATATGAAACAGTGTCAAGTAAAAACAAATCAGGTCCTTATCCCACCACTGCAGTTGACACTGTATTACAGCTTCCCAGCAGGTGTTCATGTTAGATTAAGCATGGTAAGATCTAATAAATACTGTCTCCCTACTGCGGGAAGGCAAATTAACTGAAAAAACAAACCTCAATCACAGACAGAAATAAATACCATCAAGCTGAGACCACAACAGAGTCCTGACTGACAGCATTGCACTATAGCTTTTTTGATTGAATATTAGTTTTCATTTTATTCAAATAAACACATGTATTAAAAATGGACCATGTGTTGTGATTCCCTGACAAAAAATTGTATTGCTTCAGTCCCAAAATAGGAACCAGGATACCTTCTATTTTTTCAGTATAAAAGACCGCATTTCTTTCATGACCATTACATGACCAACCCTAATTTTAAAGCTGACTTATTTGTGACCTTTTCCTGTTAGGAAGAGCATGGTGTTTGGACATCTGTTGAAACACCATATCATTTGCAAAGTAATATTTAATTGATTCCATAAGAAGTTAAGACATGTTTCAAATAAGACCACCACTGATAAAGAAATCATGCCAATTCAAATCAGCATGCTGCTTGATATAGCTTCATATTCATTGGCCATACTAATCTCTCTAATTAAAAAAAAAATAACTAAAAATAGCAGAACTTACTACAAAAGTCTCTGATTTTCTGGCTAGAAGTATTTCTCCTACAGACTAGTGCCTTGCATTTTTTTAAGAACAATCAAAGCATGGCACTTCGAAGTCCAGCACATTCTAGCAAGATAAAGGCACCATAAATATTAATCCTGCATGTGAGCAGTTCTCTCCTACTATGTGTATAAGCAGACTTGGAGCCCAGGATCAGAAAACAACGGAAAGCTGATATACAAGCCTTTAAGGAGAGCCAACTCTATTCCTTTAAAATTGAAATTCTTATTTCTTTCAAGTAGCTTAAAGAGATTCATCAGTTAAGATGAAATACGTATTTGAGTTAAATCTAAGATTAACCTTGGTAACTGCCATTTAACATGAAAAGATTTTAAAAGAAAAGATTGAAAATCTTACTTGTTAAATATTCACTGAAGAGTATAATTTTTCTCTTTATATTATAAGTATTTAAGAGAAGGGGAATGAGAAGTTCTTTTACATGTCTTAATGCTTAAAGCATATTCCCATTTCCATAATTTCAAACCTAACATTTTCCTGGATGTCCAGAACTCCATCACTTTTATACTTCCAGTGAAAAAAGCTGGTTTAGAAGCAAAGCTCAGCCACCTCCTCCTGATTTTAACACACCGTGAAGCTCACCTTTACAAGTCACAAGTAGGGGAGGAGAGGCAGGCGCTGAACTCTTCTCTTTAGCGACCAGTGACAGAACCTGAGGGAATGTCATGAAGATGTGCCAGATGAGGTTTAAGTTTGACATAAGGAAAAGGTTCTTCCCCCAGAGGGTGTTGGAGCACTGGAACAGGCTCCCCAGGGAGGCGTCACGGCCCCAAGCCTGACAGTGTTCAAGAAGAGACTGGACAACACCCTCAGACATGTGGTGTGAACTGTGGGTTGTCATATGCTGGGACAGGAGTTGGACTGATGATCCTTGTGGGTCCCTTCCAACTCAGGACATTCTATGATTCTGTGATAACTCTTCTGGGGAAAAAGGTGGAGGAACAGTGTACCAAGTACCTTAGTCATACCTGCCTCAAATCAAGAGGCTTTCAAGCTTTGAAAGCTTTCAAGCTTTGAACAGGTAGGTCCCTTAGGTGAGACATCAGAGTCAGTGCATGCAGGCCCTTCAGAAAGCCCATGGGTCACATCCCAAAGTTCAGGGGGACGCGTACCCTAGGACAGCTAGGCATGTTCAGCTGTATCAACACTGCAGAGCAACCCTGTGGTGGCTCAGCCTGGGACTGCAGAGCTGCCCCATGAGCTGCAACTGCCACATTGGGTAGATTTCTGTGCATTTACCTCTAATGTAACAAGTTTAGAGCTGTCAGGGCAGGCTTCACTGCATCTGTTGCTTGGTCCTTTGTGCTGTCCTTTTATTAAATGTTTGTTCAGGTAAAGGTAAATCATTAGATCCCTCTTGGTAATGGCTAACTACGAGGGCAAGGACTTCTGTGACAGCCACAGGTTCCCTAACAAGGCTGAAATATTGAACTCTGGATCAGAAGTTGACTGTTCCACTCTAAACTTTCCATACAAAGATTTAATCAAGGCACAAAACTACTTCCAGGACAAAAGATAATTAATTCATCTTTCCAAGTGACAAGGTCACCAATAATTGAAGTCACATTCTTGAACTTCCATTTCCAAGTAAAATATATGACCTCTTAAATGGAGAATGGGTCTTCAGTTTCTGGTGGTTTTGTTGTGTTTTTTTCTCTTTTTGTTTACCCAGAAATAAAAAGTGGCCACTGCAAAACCAATTTTTACTGAAGTAAGTAAAACATTCTCCTTCCCCCCTACTCTGCCCTAGTGAGACTGCATCTGGAATACTGTGTCCAGTTCTGGGCTCCTCAGTTCAGGAAGGACAGGGAACTGCTGGAGAGAGTCCAGCGTAGGGCAGCAAAGATGATTAAGGGAGTGGAGCATCTCCCTTATGAGGAAAGGCTGAGGGAGCTGGGTCTCTTTAGCTTGGAGAAGAGGAGACTGAGGGGTGACCTTATTAATGTTTACAAACATATAAAGGGTGAGTGGCAGGAGGATGGAGCCAGGCTCTTCTCGGTGACAACCAATGGTAGGACAAGGGGTAATGAGTTCAAACTGGAACACAAGAGCTTCCACTTAAATTTGAGAAGAAACTTCTTCTCAGTGAGGGTAACAGAGCACTGGAACAGGCTGCCCAGGGGGGTTGTCGAGTCTCCTACTCTGGAGACATTCAAATCCTTCCTGGACGCATTCTTGTGTGGCCTCATCTAAGAGTTCCTGCTCTGGGAGGGGGATTGGACTAGATGATCTTTTGAGGTCCCTTCCAATCCCTAATATTCTGTGATTCTGTGATTCTGTAAGTTTCCGTCCCATCAAAGAAAGTTCTCACAGAAGTAATCCCTGGATTACTGAGGATGACATAGTTCTAGAGGTCACCAGGATCAGGACCAAGAATGGTACCATGCGACCTTGGCTATAATACCCAGCAACTTCATTGTGAGATGTTATTAATGACTATACAAGGTGGAAACTTGACAGTCTGTCTCCAAAAAGTTATTGAACAGAAAACATTAAGACATCCAAATGAAAGACAGTGTCATGCTTTGGGGTGCACCTCCCCTTGCCAGGGGGCTGAGGTGCTGAAGAAGACAAAAGTTGTGCCCTGGTCTGTGCCTCCACAGGCTGCTGCGGGTACAAGCAGGAATGAGGTGCCAGGCAATGAAGCACCTCAGAGCACTGCATATGGATGAAGGCTGGTTTGCTCTTTTCATAAATAAATAATAAGAAAGGTATTTAGAGAAGAGGCTTACAATTACTTCTGCGGACAGAGTAACAGCTCAGGAATAGTTAAGTGATCCTAACAAACAGGTAAGAAACACACATGTGCATAGTTTGCAACACTGGAGGAGGCTCAGCACAACTGTTATGACTGGCAACCACTTTCTCCTACCTCATCTGTACCTTTATTAAAGCACAGGCTCGAAAACTCAGTGTTTTGAAATAGTATTACAGAGCTAAGCTTCAAGGCAAACATATGTAAACATGTGTTGGGTAAGTGTTAATAATTCACAGCAAGACACCAGCTTTTCATTAAGGCATTTAATGTGTGAAGAAAACATTGCAAAAAGTCCTTGGAATAAACTAAATAACTTTCAAACAAAAGGAATTACTTAGCCTATCAGTATTGCTCACCAAGCCTTTCCTTTCACTACTTTAAAAACAACAACAGCAACAACAAAAAGTGTTTCTGCCCAGAGTTTAGATTTGTGTCCTTAAAACCACACACATAACCTCCTCCTTTCTGATGATGATGCCTTTGCCTTGGCCAGCTGAAAAGGCAGCATCCCACTCTTGTTCAGCCACCAGGATTCAGTACCCAACCCAAGGGCTGGTACCATCACAGCTACCGTGGCTGCCCGGTACCTGGTTCACAAGGTGTACCCTCCCCATGTGCTCAGAAGACCAATGGAGTAACAACAACACTGCTCACGGGGATCACAAAAGAAGATCCTAAGATACCTCTTGGGAAGGGGAGTAACACTGCCTCAGGCAAGGGGCTGTCAGAGAGCCAGCCAGGTTCCAGTTGGGACGGGAGACAAGCTGGGTGGTGAGATGCCACTACAGGGGCAATACTGAACTTGGTTTTATGCTTCATCTCCAGGTCATCTCACTCATATAAGGTGTCAAAGTCCTTTTACAGTACAAGCATGATTCAATACCCCAGTAAAGTATAGCATGTGCTAATGCAACAAACTTAGATATTGTAGAGATACAATTTACTTTACTCATTTACTTTTCATTTATTATTTCTATAGTTTCCTGGTACCAGGCATCCTCACCTCAAGAGATTATTAGCTTTTATGAGAGTTCTTCACTTAGTCACTGTAAAGACCATGGCACCATGCACTACTTTGGGACTCGAGCAGGCTCAGTAAACCAGCTCTGCAGTACACTGGCTTCACAGCTTAGACCAGAGTCGCATCCTCTCCATCATCCTTAGCTACCGCCCATATTCATTCCACCACGTCAGGTCTCTGTTACCCAGTTTTGTGCACTGGGAACTTCATTCCTTCTCCCCTCATTCCTGACAAAATCACTTCTAAATATCTTTATTACTAACCTTTATTCCCATGGTTTAAGACTCTCTAAAACTTTGCTAGAGCAAAACATTTGTTTGCTGAGGCTACTAAATATCACAAAACAGTGTCTGTAAAATTCCTGGTGCAACTGTGTCTGTCTGTTGTCTCTTCTGTAACATTTCCAGGAGGAAAAATTTTAAAAAAAAGAAAAAAAAAAGGTCTCTTGTGTTTATACATCATCTTCTATAATGATGTCCTAACCCACAAATAGGGTACTAAGACTTTATGGTAATGTAAAAATCACCTCTGCAACACAAGGCCACCAGCAGTGCAGGGATGCCCACAGAATCCTCTGGATTCTGTGCAGATTTTCACACTGTCAGATGCCAATTTCTGTCCCTCAATCCCCTACAGTCAGGGAAGAAAGAACAGATACTCTTATCACTCAGCTTTACTGTCTCATCCCTAATTTGGGCATAATCCCAGTTTAAACCAGTTATCTAACAGCTAAATATAATTTCTGTAGGCTGTGAAGTTTCCAAAAATAACTAATGCTGCATCCTCATCCCCCCATCAGGGAAACAACCAGCAGCACTTGCCAAATCCCACCCCACCCCACTGCCCTACTCGGTAGGGCCAGGTGACACAGAGACCTAGTCCTCTCAGCAGACTCTTCTCATGCTCCTGCGTGGATTAGGCACCAAATCTACAGGCTCCTCTGCAGCTCTGTTTTTCCAAGGCTTGTCCCTTCCTGGTTCTTCAATGAGCCACCCCCAGGCAGCCCCCAAACACTAAGAGATCATCTGCCCGTTGCTCCTGTCCCGCTCTTTGGAAGTCAAAAGATACTCTAAGAAGCATCAAAACTACGCACACTATTAAAAAAACATATTCTTACAGAGTGGATATAGCCCCACTCCATAGTGTGAGGGGAGGAAGAAGGAAAGGGCAAAAGCTTTCTTAATCCCTGAAGTAAAATCTGCAGCTGATCCTTTTCTGAGTTGGGTAAATAAATTTCTGCCTCAATGGTACTGAGCACTGCCTAAACTATTTTGGTTCAAATATTTCCTAAAAAGCTGGAAAGAACAAAAGCAAAACCAGAAACAGTATTTCCAGAGTTATCCTAATAAAAAGCATGGAAAAAAATATAATTCTTCATTTCTTCCAAATTCAGTATGTTAGTTCCCTTTCTATGCATTGATGTTGTGCCAGATGAGCATAAATCACCAATTTCTACTCTGAAATAAAGGCAGAAGCCCTTCAGTTCTCTCTAAAGACAAGTGACCTCCAACTATTTGATCTCACAACTGTTCACATGCCTCCTCCTTCTGAAAGCTCCTCAATAAAATGCATCTGGGAGAGTTGGGTAGGGACACCTAATGCCGTCTGAATAGAGCATGGTGGTCCCTGGTATGGTGGCATATGCAACTGTGGAGTTCCTGTGCTGGAATACAAAGCAATATTCCACTGACTCACCACACTGAGCATCCAAACACATGTCTGAGGAACCTCAGCTCTACCCGCTACAAACTCCACCCAGCCTGCTTTGCAGTGCCTCATCTCTAGGAAACCACAGAACCAAGACAATAAAACCTTAACTTACTATTAAGAGATAAATCTTACTAAGAAATGGTACATTTTAACATGATTTTTCTTTCCCTGGGCATTGCACATTGAAATTTCATATAAGTAACATACAGATTTTTAGTAACTTGGAGTCCAGATGTATTTAGATCATTTTGAAATGGTTAAACTAACATTTTTCCATGGGGTAATGCTTCATGGAAGAGGAAGATGTTTAAATAAAGAACATCTTCCATGCAAAAAGAAATAGCATATCAAATATTATTTGCAAGTTTAGAAAGAAAGAACCAATATATGTATTACATATATATATATATATATATATATTTACAGGCAAAAAGATGTCACCACAAAAATTAAATAATTCCCCAGCAGTTCATAACACCAACCATCCCAAAGCACCCCTGGTTTCCTTTTCCCTTATTACGCTGCTAAACTCTTCCCTTTCCTCCCATCAACTACTTGGATTCTGGCTCTCCTGGGCAACTTCCCCTCACAGAATGTTTGGTAATGTTGAGATGCAATTCACAATTTCCCTCCTCAGACATTAAATTCCAGGTTTCATTAAGGTTTGCAAAGCAAATTAGAGTACTTCACCACTGCACAAAAGAAGACAAGACCCAGCAACTCATCCACTTATCCCAAAATATACATGATACTTTGAGCACATCAACACAATGGCTACCCCGGTTCCATCTCCATCTGTGCTCGCTGGTTACCAGATGTCTGTTCAGCCATCCCTGTTCTTTCTCCCCACATCTTTCCTACCCTTCCCAGCAGAACTTCTCAGCCTCTCTGCTTGCAAAGGCTGGGTTATACAATAACTAAAATAACCAAAAACATAACTGTTGGATGTGATGGGAGGTCCCATTATGCTCCCCACATGCTGCTTGTTCTGTGCCCTCAACAGTGCAACAGCTGCTTCTGCTGCATTGCAACCCGTAGCCCTCAAGCCTGGAAGGAAACCCCTTTCCTTGTTTCTCTGGCCCTTGTTCTCTGGCTCCAGGGAACATGACAAGCAAATGCTTTACTTGCTTTTCTGCTTTCAGTCTCCCATAGCCTTGGATGTTCTTTAAAGACAGGTCAGCAAGCGAGCCTCTCTGTAGCTCCCCCTGCTATCTATCTTCTACAGGAATCTTCCACACTCTCCTTGGGAATATCCCAACTAATTGTTCCCTTCCAGCTTTGCTTTGATTTGCCCCAGATGTTGCCAACCATATTTCTCCTTTCCCTTTGGCTTCCACTCCATCCATCTGACTTAGATCCAGCACAAGAAGAGCTCCTGGTTTCCCATAAATGCTTTTGTCCTGTTTTAATTAAAGGGGTCAGTAACCCTCTAGCACAGCAATATGATTATTAACTGCCTTTATCTCGACCAAAGGAGCGTATTTCAAAAAACTGTAAGGAAGCCAGAAATAAATAATTCACCACAAGAATCTCATTCTTTTCAACTGTAATTCAAGTGACATCTTAAGTCTTCTATCTTCAGCTCCAAAAAAAGGTATATGGCTAATTCTCACTCTGAATGCTAAATCCAAGTAGCTGGACTTGGTGCAGAAGAAAGGTCTCCATAAGCTCAAAGCACTTAGGAAAGGTGTCCTGTCACTTGAGATCATAAGAGAGTATGTAGCCACCACAACTGTAGTATGGCCATACTACATCACTGTTGCAATTTCTCTGTTTCCAGGGTGCAACAGCTCTTCAACCTGCCCAGCAATGAGTGCTCACTCTGTTCCCTACACCAGTCATCTAGATTCAGATGGCACAATGTAAAAGCTGGTGTTTGTGGAGCGTGGGCAACATGGAACATGCAGTATCAGCTCCTTTATCACCACCCACTTTAGCAGCCTTGGGGATACAGGAAGGATTTCCTCCATAGAAAGCAAGACAATATCCAGCTTCCAGCGCGTTTGTCAGAGAGATTCCCAAACAAAAAAGCCCTCAAACTGAGCATCTAAACATCAGGGAGCTTTGTTTTCAAAAGACTCCCAGAGAGGAAACTCTGTTGGAAAAATACAGCTCTGCCACATAGCTCCCCAAGTGTCCTCTCCAAGCTGGCTATCACAGGGAGAGAAGCAGTTGCCAAAGAACAACAGATCTTCTCTTTTTAGTTCTGGCACTTATGCCAGATCCTGCACTCTATGGCAATCACAATTTCCATTTACCATCAGGCTGCATAAACTGAATGCTACTGGATTAAAGAAATAAAGTGCATATATTTGGATTTTAATAATACACTGATATAGCCTCAAGAAATGTTTCTAAAAAACAAGCAGATACACTGTCATAAGCTGAAAATAACAAATGATAGTAGAAGGCAAATATAATACAGTAAATTGTGCTAAAGCACATAGTAATCACCATAAAGCATGCACAAACAAAGCATGAACAATATTTACAGAGACAATTTGAAACCATTACTGAAATAAGAAACACTCAAGAAGACATATAGACTAGAAATAAGACTGCTTTACTACCAAAAGTGGTATTCAGTTGTGTGGAAGATCCCATCATTACAGACAACTTCCTCTGGGAAGGAAGAAAAAAAGGAAGGAGATTCTCATAACTATAACAAAAAAGATATAGAAGATATAGAATAAGATTTCAATAACTATCTAAACAACCTAGGAACTCAAGGTTCATCTTAAAATCTCATCACTAGAGATATATCCAGGTGAGAAATATCCAGGGAGTCCAACACATCACAGCAGCCAGTAAGGACATGCTTTTGCCAAGAAAGGCCAGATCAGACGATCCTCAAGCTCCCTTCCAACACAGTTTCCATAATTCTGTCATTATGAATCTATGACTCTATGACCACGCAGCACTGGTCCAACACCGACCTTTCATCTTACCGAACTACACCAAAGGTGGAAGCTCCCCCGAGGGCCATGTGGTGCAGCAGGCGCAGTCCTAAGCACAGAGCAGCCCCAGGACGGCACGTGTGGTGCGGTGCTCCCAGAAGGAAACCAAGACATCACACCACGAGTGGGACGGGACAGGGACGTGCAAGCAGGAGTCAAAGCTCTACTCTTCCAGTGGTGGTGACACTTCAGTGGCAACCCTGTTTTCCAGTCCTAATGATGTTTTACTTTGCTACTCATTTCTTATGTTGTTTCAGTCTTCTCCTCTTCTCCTCTTCCTTATCTTGTTTTACTTGAACCATGTAGCCGTAATCCACAGTCACCTTTCTTCTCGTTTTACTTTCTTGCTCATTCAAGGAAAAAAGTACTTATTGAGACAGCAAAAGGCTATGATACTAAGCCATCAAGGCTTCATTTTGCTGTGGGCAAGATCCTTCTGGCAGCCCAATTTCATACTTGATGCTGGAGGCTGCACCTGCTTGACAAAACCACTGCCAGCTAAATGCAGACTTGGCAAAATAATTTCCCAAGACCAAGGAGAAGAGACACAGGAGATCAGATGTTGACCAACATACTCCAGAAGCTCAAAAACACCCACCACTGCCTTGTAAACAGCAGCAAATTATGCCCTGTGCGCTTTTTAAACAGCAGTGTGGAAGCATTTAGTTCAGCAAGCCAATTTGGTACCAGCTTTTTCCGGGCCGTGTGGCCCCATCTGCCTACTCCAGTTTAGTTTAGCTTTGACTGATCCCAGTTACATAACTGCACCCTTAAGCTCATAAGTTACAAGGTCAATAGCAGGTTAGACTGTTGCTGTGTAATACAATATAGGCAAAGCCTGAACTATCCTACTGCCACACCTATTTTGTTGTGTATCTGATGTAATTCCCAGCTCAAAGCCCAGCAGGATATTTCCTTTCCTTCTCATATACCTCTTCATTTTTTTTCTTCTCCATTTCTCTTCTAGATTATTTTTACTTTTATAATATACTCAGGAAAAGGCCAAAAATGAAAGTTAGAAAAGCTAAATTGAAAGGAATGCTTCTGTACTATCATTTTAGTTCAGGCATTGAATTTAAGTGTTTTAGGCAGCACATCATAAAGCCTGTCATGAGCACACTGAACTACCATGAAATGGGCCAGGAAAAGATAACGGTGTTTTGCCAAATGTTCAATATTTTTAAACCTCAAGTGAAATAACCCATAAAAGCAGACAGACCTAAACTTCAGCGCATGTCTGTCCTGACAGCATGTCATCCTTGTAAGCCCTGGGCTCTCCAAATGCTGGAATATGTAGTCAGGCTTGGTTAAATAAGCTAGTAGGAAACCTACCTGGCAAGTAGTTACTGAAACTTCCCTGCCAAATTTCTGCTCCCGTTCTGCTAGGGCACTATCAAGCTGTCTCTGCAAAACACTTGTGTTATGAGAAGTGTTTGGTCGGGGCTTTTTTGAAATTTTACTAACATCTTTAAAAAAATCACCCTGGTTTTCCTCGTATTTGTGAGACACCAGGTATGTAGATGCAGTGTAATGGTAGGGTATGCCTCACACCATACTAGCACAGCAACAGCTTGGGAGAATGATACAATGAGAGAAATCAATCTTCTTGTAAGCCTGCTTCGGTCTTGACACTGGAGAGCATCATACTTTCTGCAGTAACCCATCGATTTCTGTTTAGTCAAAGGTATGTTGAAGCAAAGGGAAGATATAAGAGTTTTCATTCCAACGTCGAAAGAAATAATACTAAAAAGTCACAGAATGACAGAAAAAAATAGATCATAAGGGACCTCTGGAGGTCATCTGGTCCTGCTCAAAGCAGGGACCGCTTAGAAGTCTGATTGGGTTCCTTGTGGCCCTGCCCTGTCAAGGGTTGAAACTTTCCATGAATAGAGATCCCAGAACCTATCTGGGCAACCCACTTTAGTACTTAACCACTCCTGCTATGAATGATTTTTTTTTCCTTAGATCTAGTCAAATTTCCTCTCGCTGCAACTTGTGACTGTCATTGTACAACTCTCAGAACACCCAGCTCCATCTTCTCCTTAACCCCTATCTAGGTAGTAAAAGTGGAATTACATTCCTCCTTGTTCTTCTCCATGCTGAAACAAATCTCAGCATTTCCTTGTGCATTGACAACATTCATTCCCTGTTTTGATGGCCCTCAACTTACTCCAGTATGTCAGCACCTTCCTTGTACAAGATGTGGACTCACAAGGGCCCACTTCCCTTGGCCCACTAGTTACCTTCTTGCTCGCACAACCCCCATATGCAGGCATCTTGTTCTTCACATTACATACTTTTCACCACTCACCAACTTATCTAACTGGTTTTCCTCTGATCTATGTGGTATGGTGTAATTTGGCTGCATTTGGGCTAAAAAACAGGTGGGAAGCTCTGTTACATCATTCAAGAAATAAAAGCATGCTCATCTGTTACTTTTGCTCTGCCTCCCTTGATGAGAGGTTTATGAAACAGAAAGGTCTTTACCTGAGCCTTGATGGAGTGTGGAAATGGCATGTACTCTGACCTGAAGCAGAGAAAAGGTGCAAGAAGCATTTTGGACATCGTACTGGAGATTTTTCAAATATGCAAATGTAGCAGTCAAAATCTTACTAATTATTCTACTAAAAAGTAGCTTTAAACCCCTCCACACAGGTTGAATGCTAAATACATCACATGCCTTTAGTGAATATGGAGTTAGGGCACGTTATCCCTGAAAAAAAGTAAAACTTCTCATTGTGTTTATCTAATTTCATCTAATACTCACATCTGGCTATGGTTTGCTACCTGCTCTCTAGCACAGTCCACTTCGTATATCGTCTGCAAATACACTGTCCCCTTCTAAAGATGTCTGAGCACCCCATGGCGCGCTGCTACAGAGTTGTCACTAGATGCAGAGACATGAACACATGCTTGAGAAACGATAGTGAAGCAACGAGCAAAAGGCACACCATATTTTGTCAGCAGGAATGTTACAAAATAGCCACAAGAAAACTCAACCACATTGTTCTAATTTAGGATAGAGTAGATAGGGTCTTATTTTGGAGTATGAAAATGTAATCTATCCCAGTCTCTCTTTCCCCACCACCCTTTTCAAATAACTGCCTGCCCTGTCATCCACATTAAATTAACAGCTAAACACAGTTGACTTCCAACCAGGATGTTACAAGGATTTAGCCTTCCTATGTACACATGCACTTACAAAAGCAATTGTGGTAATGAGACTGAGATCAAAATATTGCTCAGAATCCTTTTAAAATTGAAGGCAGGGAAAAGAAAAGAGGGATTTCTTTATGATTTAAGAAGGATAACTATGATACGTATGATCTAAATAACAAAATTCTAGAAGTTATAGCAGATGTGTTTATCTGCGTTCTTTAGCTTCAAATTTTCCCATTTCACGTAGCTGTCAGCTTGTCTCAGAGCTTTATGGCACTGTATAAAGGAACAATTGCATATCTTCTAAAAACAGAAGATGGTGAGATCTCTTGGACAGTTTGCCCAAAGACTCTATTGTGCCCAAACTCCTATGGGAATACAATTCAGAAAGGTTTATTCAATAAATTAAAAGAAGTACCTCCTACGGGAAGCAAAAGACATAACAGAATGAAAAACATTTCCTGTAGGAGGAATATTTTTAGACTTTTAGAGAGAGAGGCAAATCAAAACTGAACAGAGCACTGCCAACTGGTTTCTCACCACATTACTCTCAGCAGGGTGCAACTCAACTGAAATTACCCTTTAGAGAAAAAAAGAAAAAGCGCTCAAAAACCATCTTGCCCTATTGCAACAGTGGCAGGAAACAAAGGGATAAAACAAATAAAACCTGAAAATAGCAATGGAAAAATTGTATTAGTCTTCCTCTTACAAAATCAGTTATAGATGTTCAGCGGAGGTACAGTCCCATCACTGAAAATCAAATCCAGGAAGCCAGCCCTTTGGAGAAGCATGGCTCTGAGGCAGTGCAAAAGTAATCTTAATCACTCTCAGACATACTTAAAACACACTTAATTTGTTGTTAAAGTCTGTATCATACTCTGTACTTTGAAAATAATTTTGTCCATTTATGAGACAAACTATTTATGAGAACAAAACGACTCATTAACATTTGACTCAGCCAATCCAAATAGGCTACGGTTACAGTAAAGCAGGGATTTTTAGTATGAACTTCAGATTTTTACAGCAAAATAAAGACACATTACCTTCCTTTTTAATGTTTGGCACAGAGGATAACAGAAGACATGCATAACAAGGACAACTAGAAGTCAATAAAAGACAAACCCAACCTGAAAAGGTTGGGGTGCATGGAACAGGAACTCATAAATGAACAAGGGAGAGAAGAGAAAAGCAAGATCTACCAAATGTCCCTGCAGGTTGTCAGTACCCACAGTGAGAGTTTCTGCATGGAACTGAGGGCTCCTATGCACCCTCTCTAAGTGCAATGTCCAAAATTTCTTTTTTGAGCTTAAGTCAAAGAATCCTCATGGAGAAATAATGTAAATCAGAAGGTCTTTACTCTGAGAGGATACGGACAGAGCAAAGAGTAAGATCCAGAAAAGACAGTTCTGGTTTCACAAATGGGGAGGCTGATGCAAGCTGTTCCCATAGCCAGGACTGTGAGGATGATGACCCAGGGATGAGGGCTTTAGGGTGGGAAACTGTATTTACGAGTCACAGACATAGTACCTAACTGACTTAGCTCCAAAAACAAGAACATGTGGGACCCAACATCTGGTTCCAGTCTGACAATGTGGTGAGCGTGAAACACTGGAAGCTCATCAAATCCTTCAAAAACATTCTTAATTCTCCCAGGGATTTAATAACTCCTTGCTGACAACCAGAGTGGAACAGACATGTAACTTGAAATAGCCAGTCTGTACATATGTAGGAAAAGCTGAAATTCAACCAGAAAGCCTCCACATATGTTTCCATTGATATGTGTTATTGCTCCAGGATAAGAATAGATTAAAACATAACAGAAATTATTTCGAATAAATACTACTTAAAAATCTGCATAAAACAACAGACACCCAAGTTTTAAAGAGAGGTGAAGTAGAATTTCTAGGACTGAATGATAACTAAAGGCTTTTCTTCCTACCTGATACTCTGTTCTGACTAGTAAGATTCACACACCAAAAGTAAACCACATACGTGAGTACCCTGTCAGATCAAAGTGTGAGAGCTCAATACCTTGTAATATTGAATGATGAGTCACAATGCTGAATTCCAATGAGGTCTGAATTTTGCCCTTACCTTGTTATTGCCCCCCTTCCAGTTTCCATGAACTGAATGAAATACTTGGCCCCTTCTCCCACCATCCAGACACCTGGTTCAGTTAAAAATCAGTTTAACCCAGGATGTACAAAACCTATGTTATAACACATCAGTTTAATTCCATTGACCCTTACATTCTCAAATACTATGCCACATAGCCAGAAAAGCAAATATCAGTAGCATTATATCATGTTTAATGAAGACTAAGAGAATATTGCCATTATAACCTGCACCTTTGACACTGATAAGATCTAGTTACTACTAGATAAGATCTAGTTCTGCTTGCTCAAAACTTCCTCCTGGTTTCCATTGTGATATTTACATCTGAAAAACAACAACAACAACAACAACAACAAAATGCTTAATACATATACACTTATACCACCACAACACCGCAGAAGAGTGAAGAGAGAACTCTCGAAAAGTTCTCCGCCTGCAAATTGTCTCAGCTGCAGTTCTTGTCATAAAAGAGAAGCTGCAAAACTAAACGTGCCACAGCTCCATCATGAAGTCAAGACAGCAGTCTGGTTTGTTGGTATTTTAAAGGCTGCTCAAAACTACTTTTCAGTCTCATTTCTATTATTTTCACAAGTTCCTTTCCCATTACTTAAGCAATGCATACTTGAGGAGAATTCTGTCTGTCCTAGCTGTCAACTCCCATATTTTCACCAAATGTCTTCAGACATAATTTAGTTAGGAATGGGAAGAGTGCATTTGCCAAATTCAGAAATGTTGAATGTATTTAGTTACTTTGAATGGCATTCCCCTCCATACAAGATCCACAACATTTCTGCCCAACAAATTTTGCATTTATAGAACTCCTACAGCCATTGACTGGGACGGACTTAATCTGAAAGTAATCTGTGCATTTAGTGTTTTAGGGTGTTGTTTGGAAGAAAATAGAGCAGAACAGCTCAGCAGTAAACACCAGCACACAAAGTTTTTTAATTTAAAAACCAAAAACCTTTCAAAATACAGTTCTCTCATATCTCATTATAAAGTCCTTCTTAAAGGCAAAAATGCAAGGTAGCAATTTTGGGGCTAGGGAAGTGTCCAGTTTTTTAAATGTTTGGAGGAAGATCAAAAAAACAAGATGACAGAGAGCCATTTAAACATGTTCCTTGGACAGTTAATTGGGGATCTGCACAGGAATTTATTGAAACCTGTCTTCCATCCATATAGAAAAACATCTCAACTAGGTATCAAGGTGCTTAAGGATAACAGACACAGACCTCACACTTCGGCTACACAACACTCTTCAAAGATTATTATGGCAAAAACACCAACTGGTGCTGTTGGCAATTTAATACATTCCCTGTGATTCCTTCCCAAAGGCAGACAAATTTTCCAACCAATGGGGAAACCATTTTAGAGCATTTCATCATGACAAGCCACACAATAGGCACAGGCAAATGCAGAAGCAACATAGTCAAAAACATGAGGCCATGAGCACAGCAAAGATAAAGCACATAAGACTATGGCAACTGGAGAATCATTAATATGACATTGTCACAAAAGTTAAATGTTGAAGAGGTGTTCTATTAAAATATCTGCATGTATAGTGTTCAATGAGTTTATTGGAGGGCACCGACCTTTAGACAATGTGAGCTATTGCAGCCTTCAGTGGTAGAGTCTTAGCACCAGTTCCAAATGCAGCAGCTTTGCTTTTACACCTGGAAAGCTTTGGCTTAAGTCCTAGTTTGACAAACACACTGTCACATCAACACCACTCCAATGCAATGCCTAGTGAAAACTAGGGAAAGGATGTCTTCACTTACATGTCTCACCTTAGATCTTTTGAAAACGATGCAGAACATATACTTCTATTTCATGTTTCCTTCACGCATCCTAATGAATAGGAGAAAACTGCCTTATTTCTCTCTTTTCTGTAGGTAACATACAAGTTACAGAATATGTATCTATCACTGCTTACAAGTTGAACAGGAGAAGGAAAAATAAATAAAATCTCTCCCTCCTCTAAACTTACAATGAACAGGTTCTGCTCCTGCAAACTTGATTATGAGATCAGCCATTCCTTTCTCTCTCCGGAACAACTTGTCTCACTAACTTCAAAGAAAAATACTCACTTGAAGCACCCAAAGATACATATCTGTATGGAAATGTGACTTCTTGGTTTGCCCAGGTTCTAGAATATTACATTGCCCTTTTTCTCTGAAAGTATTTTTCACGCATGTCCTTCCATCAGCATAGTTTTGAAGCAAGCACTGGCTGTAAAAAAGCAAAAAGAAGTAAGCTAGCCACTCACAGTACCTTGGAAAAAATGGGGTTAAAATTCACTTGCAAAACCCAGTCATGCTCAATGGGAAACTTTGGCAAGCAAGGAGATACAGAAAGAGGGAATCTGAGATCGTCTTCCCAATGGATTTAAACTCTTAAGGTATCAAGCAAGTGAATTTACAGAAGCAAACCTCCCAAGGCACCTATCAGTTGAAACTGGTTTTGTGAGCATTCACTGCTTCCAACAGCCATGCCTCAAACAGAAGTTATAAATTAATTTAGCTAAACAAAAGTTGCTCTAATTTTGCAGACAGGCAACACCAACATCCTTGCGGTTAGCCACAGCCTGGCCAGATGGCAGCTCAGGAGATACCAGGACGACTCCTGGTTTCTCCCCGACAACCTGGTGACGAACCAGGGCAACCTTCCCTCCCACACCAGGGGAAACCCCTCGCTCCATTGTGCTTGACAAAAAGCCTCCATAGGCAAGTAAGCAGGTTGATCGCAGGCTGTGCCAGGAGGAGGAAGAAGCGAGGAAGGGCTGCGCCTACCACCCACAGCAACCCCACGGTGCTGAGCAGCAAGTTGCACACTCAGGATGGTGCCTCCCGCTTCCCAGCAGCCAGGCACGCCAGCGGGAGGGCTGCAGATGCTACCATTATTTTAAGAATACCTCTCCCCTAAAAAAAGCATATTAGCTGGAGATGTTAAAGTTTAATTAGTCAGTAACACGCAGACAATGACAGCAAAATAATCAGGCCACATAAGTAGGTGCGCAGATTTGGTTTATCATAACAAAGAGATTACTCAGATACATGCACACGATTTGCCATATTGGTTATACACATGCTGCGGCTTTCCATTGCCGTCTTTAGGACAGAAAAATAAGCAGAAGAATTAGCACAACTTGAGACTTCACACAGATCTATTCATTTTGAGCTATTTTGGACTTTTCACCCAGTATACATTTTCCAGTCAGTCACTGCAAAATTTTTGCATCTTTAAGTCGTACAGGACTACTCATATACTTAAGCATAAATACATGACTTAATGTTGGCAGAATCAAGGCATTAAGGTACCCCTACACATTTTTACCACCTTTTTCCATTGTATTTAGTTTACTCAGAGAGTCATTTAACTTTATGAAAACACTTAATGAAAGCATAATAGTCATAACATCCTTAATTTTGTAAGTGAAAGTGAATTTTTTTTAGGAAAATGGCTTAAAGGGACAGCTGAGATCTGATGGGAACTGAAGACGAATCATTTTTTCTCCTGTTAAAAATCCCCCTTGGCTTTGCCCTGCTGAAACCACTGGAAACGTTGTCACTGATTTCCACAGATCCAGGAACAGGTTTTTTATTTAAGCAGCTTATACATGAGCAGATAACAGAAAGGGGAAAGAATGCTTGTCAGGAAAGTAAAGCTCTACTAAAAATAATCTTTAAAACTGTAAAATATACTTGTGAATAAAATTACATGTCGATAAAAAAGAGCCAGGTCATTCACCAGAGACACATCTGTCACATTATGCTTCACATCCAAAACTCAGGGGATCCAAGAATATAGGCCTAACACCTTTTTTGCATAAAGCTTTTAGGTGTGACCTGCTGCTGTGCGCTCTAGTATTGCATTAAAAACTATTTATGAACAGCCGCATGAACTGAGTGGCAACCTTTCCCTCCCTAGGCCAGCACACAAGGTTGTGGTACAAAATGCTGAAGTCAAAGAATTACAACAACAACAACAAAAAAAAAAGGTAAATCAAGCAATCCATCCTTCTCCTGGCCTCATATCCAAGCTATTATGGATATTTTGACATCATATACAGAAATCATGGATCAGTTAGCAAAGGAATCCTTGGCGCAGCCTTTAAAATCTGAATAGAGCTGGACCAGGTGCTCCTACCCCTGCAGCCCGGCAGCACTGAGCTGCCCAAGGGCAGGAATGAAGGTAAATAAACAGGTTTTGTAATGGACACTTCCTTTATTCTCCAGCTAATTGGATGAGAATTCTTAAATACTCACACCAAAACCTTCCATGCTTATTGCCAGCTTGCTGTCATCTATTCAGTTGTCTTTCACAGTTGAGCAAAATCATCATTGTGATGTATTTCGTTTTTAAGTCGAAAAAATTGGAACTAGAGATTTCCTGTTGAGAATGCAATAATTTGTATAATGGGACCTTTTAAAGTTACAATATTATAAAAAGTTATTTATTTTCCACCCAATAAACTGTGGTTTTATCACCTCCTCAAGCACACTTGCTTTGCCACAGAGACTAGAAAAATCCTTCACTTTCTAAAAACTGAACAAGTCATTTTTTCAGTAAAGAATAAATAGGAAGCAAGCAACTACACCCTTTATAAACAATCCTGATTTAGAGAATCATAGAATCACATAAATATTTTGGTTGGAAGAGACCCTCAAAATCATTCAGTCCAACCATGAACCTTAATACTGGCACTAAAACATATCCCTAAGAATCTCATCTACATGTATTTTAAACACCTCCAGGGATGGTGACTCCACCACTTCCCTGGGCAGACTGTTCCAATGCCTGACAACCCCTTCCGTGAAGAAATGTTTCCTAATATCAGATCTGAACCTTCCCTGGCACGACTTGAGGCCATTTCCTCTCGTCCTATCACTTGCTACTTGGGAGAAGCAACCAACCCCCTCCATGCTACAACCTCCTTTCAGGTAGTTGCAGGGAGCGATCAGGTCTCCCCTCAGCCTCCTTTTCTCCAGGCTGAACAGCCCCAGTTCCCTCAGCTGCTCCTCATCAGACTTGTGCTCCAGACCCCTCACCAGCTTCGTTGCCCTTCTCTGACCTCTCTCCAGCACCTCAGTGTCTTTCCTGTAGTGAGGGGCCCAAAACTGAACACAGGATTCAAGGTGCAGCCTCACCAGTGCCAAGTACAGGGGACAATCACTTCCCTAGTCCTACTGGCCACACTATTTCTAATACAAGCCAGCGTGCTGTTGGCCTTCTTGGACACTTGGGCACACTGCTGGCTCATTGATAAAGAGATTAAACAGAACCAGCCCCAATACTGAGCCCTGGGGAATACCGCTCACAACTGGCCACCAACTGGATTTGATTCCATTCACCACAACTCTTTGGATCTGACCATCCAGCCAGTTCTTTACCCAGTGAAGAGCACACCTGTCCAAGCCATGAGCAAACAGTTCCTATTGGTTGGGAATGCTGTGGGAAATGGTGTCAAAAACTTTAATAAAGTCTAGGCAGACAACATGCACAGTCTTTCCCTCATCCACTAAGTGGGTCACCTTGTCACAGAAGGAGATCAGGTTGGTCAAGCAGGACCTGCCTTTCATGAACTCATGCTGACTGGGCCTGATCACTTAGTTGCCCTGTATGTGCTGTGTGATGGCACAGAAGTATGCTCCATAATCTTCTCCAGCACTGAGGTCAGACAGACAAGTCTGTGATTTCCTGGATCCTCCTTCCAGCCCTTCTTATAGATGGTTGTCACATTTGCCAACTTCCAGTCAACTGAGACCTCCTCAGAAAGCCACGACTGCTGATAAATAACTGAAAGTGCTTGGTGAGCACTTCCATCAGCTCTCTCAGAACCATTGGGTGGATCCCATCTGGCCCACATAGACTTGTTCACACCTAAGTGGTGTAGCAAGTCACTTACCATTTCCCCTTGGATTATACCCAACATTAGGATTCATGCTTGCAATAAGAGGGAGAATGTGATTAAAATAGTGTATGTGCAGTTTCATTTTAAATATAGATTGAAATCATTTATACATGCCACTGCTGATAGTTATACTAAGTTAATATTTGTGTAATGCTTTGAAAACGGAAACTCTAAACCCAGCAGGCATCGGGATGTATGTCAACTGACATAAAACGCCACACATTCACTTCACAGTGATGACACCGACCTCCCACAGCAGCCCAGCTTCAGGTGCAGCACAACCTGCTCCTACATTGCAGCTCCACCATGACTTCTGGGACAACGACTGTGATAACACTTGTGCCCAACTGAGGGCTCATGGAGAGGGGTGACCTGGCCACCTGCTCAGCTCCAGCAGGGGAACCTAGCACAGAGATGTGGATACTTGTCCTGACAACATTGGGCTCAGACATTTCCAAAATTCTTCTCTTCCAGCAAAATCATACGTTGGTTGTTTGATACGTAAATACGTAAATGTGATTATTTTTTTTTTTTATTGCACTCACACACATCTCAGTTACTCTAAAAATCAGGCCTCACCAACAAGGAAAGATGCCTCCAAAATACAAGATCACACTTTGTTACTGTAAGCACCCATTTCTTAAATCTATGAAAGATACTTACCCAGGTGCAAATAAGTGAACAACAACTTGTCAGAGTACAGTGCTGCAACATCACACTAAACTGCACTGAATCAAACTTAACTATAAATTGCACCACTACACTGCAATCATGTTATTAGTAATATAATACATTCACATGCCCACAAAAAAAAAAAAAAAAAAGTTTGACTGTTTTAAAATGCTACATATACACCAAATGAGGAGAAAAAAGTCATACTTTTGAATTTGCAGACTGAAGATGTGCTATGCTACATGGTTTGACAACATACAGATCTGAAAAAAACACCCCAAGTGTCCGACACCTTTATGTGGATTCAGTGAAAACAGGAAGACCCGCTTAGATCTGCAGATGAGAGACCATGCTTTGAGTCTTGGACTCTATCAGGAAACTCTGCATAGGAAATCTTACATATCTTATACTTTTTGATGTTCCTTATCAAACTTTAAGTGTATAAGCAGCAAACTTAGCTTTAATTAGTGTGAGCATCTAAAGGTCATTACCCGTTGTCTCACTAGAGGCTTTTTGCCATGGACACTGCAACTCCCACAAAGATCTTTCAAATCATGAATTTTTAACAACCTCAAAATTCCAGCATCAAGATAAAATATTGCTAAGAGGAACTTTTGATCGCAGGACTTAATAATAATTCTTTTTTCAAAACTGCTAAAAATCTTCACTGCCTCTTTCAACGTTAGCCAACATCAAGCCTGACTCCACCAAGCAAGCACTGACACTCCATCCCACCTGGCAGAGGTTGACAACTTATATATCACAAACTAACAGGAGGATGCAGGGGCTCATTTGGGGTGAGAGGCAGCCTTTGCCCCTAAAAACTACTTTTGGTAATCTTGTACTGCGATGGTGCTTAGTTTGGCTTTGGATCCCAGATCACCGTGTAAGGTAACGATTTTGCAAGGACTTCCGCATCCCACTGAAACAATGGGGCTGGTTGGTTGACAGATCTAATTAGTATTGGCTATTTATAATAAATAAAAAGGAAAAGGCTGCCCTCTAACCCCAACCCGAAAGCTCCAGGAGGCATTACTAAACAGTTAAGTGGGAAACCTCATTACGATAAACAGAATGGAGAATTTCTTCTAACAAAAAATTACTTATTCTCCCGCTACAAAGGGTTGTGCGTAACCAGCTTGCAGAGCAATCACTATCAAGAAACAATGCCACATTCTTTGAATACATTCATCCACATGGTATGATATCTGCAGCCCAAGATCCACGACATCCAAGTTAAACGAATAAATATTTGCATTGCAAAGTTGGATTTGTCTTGGAATACGATCTCTCCTCATGTGGTTTTGACACATGTGTGTTGTCAAATAAATCATAGCTCACTGGGTGTGCACATTAAAAATAATTTGTCTATCTTGTTAGAAGCCATCGCATACTTCAGTTTACGAGGTGTGAAACTGGGAGGAGAAGGTTTTTACATGCCGGCGACAACTATACACAGAGCCCGTCGAGAGAACACCAAATGCCGCCATGCACCCCTCCAACGCCGCGGTCCCTGCACCCGATGCGAACACCCGTGCCTGTTTCCCACGGCGGCCTCGACGGCACCGCAGCCGCAACCCGGGACGATGCCCGGCCTCCCCGCGGACACTCGCCCACTGCCGAGGGCGACCGCCGGCAGCGACCCAGCGGGGCCGCCCCGTCCCAGCGACGGGCGGCTGCGGTTCTCCGAGGGGCCGCCCCGCTGGGGCGAACGGGGGGACGCCGGTGGCGCGGACCGGGAGCGAGGGCGGCGCGGCGGGTGCCCGTCCCTGGGGGGTGGGCGGGCTCGCCTACCTCGGATTTCCACACGACGTAGGCGGCGGGGCGAGGCTCGGACGGCGAGGGCTGCCCCTTCCTCTGCTGCAGCCAGCGTCGGGGAGAGGAGAAGATACTGTTGGCGGGGCCGGGGGGGCCGCTCAGCGCCGAGGCCGAGGGGGTGCGCGTTAGGAAAGGCAGCTCCCAGCCGGGGCTCCGCTTCCCGCGGGGGCTGTCCTCGTCGAAGAGGGCGCTGCCCGGCGGCGACCGCTCCAGCGGGGTGCTGGGGGTGGAGAAGGAGGCGCCGGGGGACGGCGGAGCCCCCCGAGGACGGCGGTGCTCCCCCGGTGGGCTGCCGGCGGCCCGCGCCCGCGGCGCCCGTCCCGCGCCCTCGCCGTGCTCCCGGCCGCCGCCGATGATGGCGGGGTCGAGGCTGCGCGTCTGGCGGAGCCTCCGCTTGGAGAGGCTCTTGGCGGGGGCAGCGGCGGCCGGGGAGGAGCAGGAGAAGACGCTGTTCAGCAGGCTCTGCGCCGACATCGCGGTGGCCGCTGCCCCGGGCACAGCGGGGACGGCCGGGGGTCCCGGGCTCTCGCTTCCTGTGCCGCTGCGCCCCGCCGCCACGGCGCGGATCCCGGGGTGTCCCCCGCGCCGGGGCTCAGCCCCCGGCGGCACAGCCCGACGGCAGCACCGGGGGATTCATGGCGGTGTTCCGCTTTGGGGCTGCTCCGGGGCTGCCGCCGCCGCGGCCACTTTGCTGGGAAGGCGAGGGAGGGGAAGAAAAAAAAAAAAAAAAGTTACGAGAGAAAAGGGGAGGGAAGGAGGGAAGGAGGCAGCAGCGGAGCTTTTATCTCGGCTCGCCGCAGCCTGCCAGAGTCACTCCCCCCTCGGCCGCGATGCGCAGGGGAGCCGCTCGCCGCCCCCTCCACCCCGTCGGGTCCCCGGGTGACATTGCCCCCCTGCCCCATCTCCCGAGAGGGGAGAGCCAGTCCCGGTGTCGCCCGCACCCCGGGGCGCCCACCTCGGGGGCAACGGGGCTGCGGCTACCGGGCGCTACCCTAGGCGACCCCGACGGGGCGCTGGGGCCGTACGGGCACTGTACGCCTGTGTTTTGGGAAGTAATGGAGCAGCGAGGGACAGGGTTTTCTTTGGAGCGATCGTTACGGAGGCGCAGCCAGGAAAAGGTCCGGTTTGACCCTGCCTCTTCCCAGCTCCTCAGCCCCATCCCGCCGGCGTCTGCTGGTAAGCACCCGGGCCATGCTGAACTGCTGGTTGTGGGACCCCGGTATCTTCCCCGGTCATGTCATGGAGAGCTGGTGCCTTCAGGTAAATCTTATAGCAATAGGCAGGGTGCTCATAGGATACAGCACATGTCTGCAAGGCTACTGGGATCAAGTCTTCAGCAGAGCTCGACCAGCAATTAGGTTCTGGCCTAAGTCTCTCTGTCCATCCTGCACCAATTTGAGAAGATGCTCTTGCATATTTAACCACAATAAACAGTCACTTTGGGGACACACTCTGCTACTTCTGTCTGATAGCTTGTGCAGAACAACCCCATGCCGAGGCACATGAACATGAGTCACACAGCGTGGGTCACCCGAAACCTGCAACTGTTCTGCTGGGTACATCATGGCAGCAGAAAAAAAGGACCAACAAAGCCAAGCCTCCTCAGGATAAATAACTAAACATGCCTGTTTCTCTATAGAGACTTTCTCTGTTCTCTCTCCAAGCGTAGGCAAGGAAATCTTTGTCAGGAGAAAGGAAAAAACTTGAGAAAGCTAAAACTATAAAGAAATGCAGGAACAGAATGCATGCAGAGGGAGAAGACCACACAGCCCTACAAAGGTTAGCAGCCAGCAGCCAGTTCCTTCCTCACCTGACCTGGAGAAAACAATCCCCCACCTGCAGGATCTGACTCCTGCCTTTCTCTCTCAGCTGGGTACATTAGAGTCCTCCCTTCACTGGAAACAGTTCAACAGCAATGCTTGACAGGTTCTTTCTGGAAGCCCCACACTATAATTTACTTATTATTTCAATGTTATTAAGCTGCAGTTAACCATTAGCTTCATGGGTGAGTTTAGATCTGTTGTGCTTTTGTCAGTGAAGAATACAGCTATGACATTTTTTGAGATGAAAAGCAAAACACACAAACTAAAATACTGTTTTGCTTTCAGACCTGTACTTCTATTTATATAGGGATTGGATGATGCCTAAAGAGAGATTAGCTAAGATCTCCAGTGCAAGTCTTCAGTCTTCTGTCTCAGATGAAGTCACCATTAGACTGCTAATTCCATGGGGAGTCGCTGTCAGCATCCTTCTCTTGATCGGAGAAACCATCATCTCCACACTCTCCCTTAAAGTATTGCAGAAAACTCCTAAAATTCCTTAGAAAAAGACTGGCTATTTTGAAAACAAACAAACAAACAAACAAAAATGCTCGAGCACAACACAAGGGTTATTTTCTCCTCATGCTGCATTTTCTTCTCAAACCCTAGTGCAGGGTTGTGTTGTCCTCCCAGGTGTCCTGGAGCCTGTGCAGGTAAGTGCTCTGTGGCAGCATTTTCTAGTTTCATCAACAGAGGGAGCAGACAGTTCTTTCCTTTGTGGCATTATTTAAGGTTCATAAAGAGAAACAGCACACTAGCCCATCCACCTTCAAAGGAAGGTGTTCTGGTTTTATGTAATGTTTCCAAATGGGATTTTTCTTCAATATTTTAATTGTCTGAAAATTAGTTTTCCCCCCTTATTTTAATAAACTGTTCTATTGCCTAATTCCAAAGCCTGCTAGTTCCTCCACAGCTAAGGTTGCAGCTGTTTCTGTTTAAACCTTCATTTTGCCTCCTCATTTATGCCTTCAATAAGGTCTCATGTTGGAAACTAAAAAGAAAGTCTGAAGCATAAAACAATGATCTGAATTTGTTCCTGCAGTTCTGTGCCCAAGCTTGCAATTCAGTTGAGAGAGACACATCTGCAATACAGCTATACAGATGTGTGGCTCCAAGTATTCACTTCTTTAGTCCTCTGCAAACATATCGTGGGACCGTAAAGGGACAGGAAGATATGAGAAAAAAGGCAGAGGAGGAAATTCAGAGCTGTAAGGAGTTCATCACAAGGAGGAGAGAGGACAATCACACCTGCCTCCAAAATCCACTGGAAACACGTCCTGCTGTTCTGAGTAAGATGCGTTGCCCACTCTGAAGAGCACAGCCAGATGCCAGCAGGCAAACCTCCAGGTGCAGACTCAGATTCTTACACACTGCACACACAACCTGTGAAAGGAGATTGAAACAATCAGATAAGAGCAATGATAAGAGCATACGTCAGCTTACAAGTAACTACTCTAAATGAAGTGGGAGCAAAGCATTCTTATTTCCACCTTCTTCAATCCAGGTATTACTGTTGCCCAGCTGGCTTTCTCCATGAGAGCCCTCATGAAAAACTGAAGTATAGTTTTCATGAGACAGAGACCTGGAGAATCACAGCTGCAATTCAGTAAGTCAATACACTATATGTATAGAAATGCTTTATGCAGACAACTTCACTACCTGTCTTAGCTGCTATCTGCTGATTTTTAGAGGCAATAGCACTATAAGCACTGATTATTTTTTAAGTTGCTGCTTATTATCACTATGAACGACATTGTTTTGAGACCTGGCAGCACCATCCATGAAGCTAGGCCCTGGGGCTCTGGTGGGCACCATACATGCACAGAACAAAAAGACAGTCCTAGTCCCCAAACCTTAGCAGTAACCTCTAGCCACAAGATATCAGCTATGCAGCCATATATGCAGAATAATAGTGAGACAATATTAGTTGATCTAATATTGGTCATCAGCCCTTCTCTTCTGAAGCAAAGATGTTTGTGTAACTGCTGCCCATAAGGTTGAAATAGCAGTCAAGGAATTGGGCAGAGCTTCCTGGAGCTGGGAGTAACAGTACAGACAGTGGATATGCTGACTTCTGGAGCCAGAAAGGCTTTCCTAAAAGTTTGCATGGTCACATGTTTTTAGAGCGAAAGCTTAACCCAGCGATGAAGTTTGTTCTGTCTGACTGCTCATCACCACCTTACA
Source organism: Nesoenas mayeri (assembly GCF_963082525.1). NCBI lineage: Eukaryota > Metazoa > Chordata > Aves > Columbiformes > Columbidae > Nesoenas > Nesoenas mayeri. The sequence goes on from NC_137541.1 coordinate 103,274,074, forward strand.
CAGTAGTCAGCTGACTGAATGCAAACTGAAAGTTCCTTCCTCGGCTTTTCAGGTCTCTATTTCTGAAAGTAAGTGAGAGTGATGTGGATCTATAATGCAAGAAGAATTCAGAGGTGTTTTGAGGGATGAGAATATATGACAATTATGACTTTCCAGTCATTGGTTTTATTCTGAAATATCTTCAGTCTTAGCACACAGAGCAGGAGTATAGAAGCATTCCTTGGGCATACAGTCATGGCGCTTGGGAAGCCAAAGCTTATCTGTTGGCAAAACCAGCAAAGGATATCAAGGGCAACGAAAGCAGCTTCTACAGCCACAGCAGATGTGAAAGAATAAATGAGGAAGATACGAGACCTCTGCTGAAAGCAGTAAGTGACTTAGTGACTTAGAGAAAACAGACACAGACAAGGCTGAGGGTCTGGAGCACAAGTCTGATGAGGAGCAGCTGAGGGAACTGGGGCTGTTTAGCCTGGAGGCTGAGGGGAGACCTGATGGCTCTCTACAACTACATGAAAGGAGGTTGCAGCATGGAGGTTGCTAGTCTCTTGTCCCAAGTAACAAGTGATAGGACAAGATGGAACAGCCTCAAGTTGCACCAGGGGAGGTTTAGGTTTGATATTGGGAAAAATTTCTTCCCTAAAAGGGTTGTCAGGCATTGGAACAGGCTGCCCAGGGAAGCTGTTGAATCACCATGCCTGGAGGTATTTGAAAGACACAGAAATGTGGATCTTAGGGACATGGTGTTGTGGTGGTGTGGCAGTGTTAGGTTTACAGTCGGACTTGATGATCTTAAGGCTCTTTTCCAATCTAAATGATTCTATAATTCTACTTAATGCCTTCTTTGCCATGATCTTCACACACAAAGTCTCCCAGCCCTTTCTGCTTCAAGGAGAAAAGAATCTGTCCTGAGTGGAAAAGGACACAGTCAGGGATCTTCTCTTGAGGAGTCCCAGCACATGGAAGTCTGGGGAAGCAGCTGGGATGTATCTGAATGTGCTCAGAGAGCTGGCTAATGTCACTGCAAGGCCACTTCTTATGTTTGAAAGGTGCAGCATGGATTTACCAAGGGTAAATAGTGCCTAACCATCTAATTACCTGCCTTGATCCATGGATGATGGGAGACCAGTGGATAGGAGGCTTTTGAGAAAGTCTCCCACACCCTCCTTGTTGAGACAATTAGATGAGAGAAAATTTGATTGGATCATAGTGATGGATGGTTCATACTCTACCTGGAAGCTGGTTACAAGTGAAGTTCTTCAGAAGTCTGTGTTGAGACCTATCCTCTTTAATATCTGTATCAATAGCCTGGAGGAGGACATAGAGTGCACTCTTATCCAGCTTGTGGACAATAGCATACTAAGGTGTTCAGTCAACACACTCCAGGACAGGACTGCCATTCAGAGGGGCCTAGATAGGCCAGATGAATGGGAAAACAGGAATCTCATGAATGTCAGTGAGGATAAATCCACTTGGTGTGGCTAGCCTCCTGCATTTCTATGGGCTATGCACAGAGAGGCTGGGGAGCAGCTCTGATGGGAAGGACTTGGATGCCCCAGTGGCCAATAGGCTAAACATGATCCAGCAGGGAGCCCTGGTAGGGATGAAGGCTGTCAGCATCCTGGCCTGCATCAACAGAATGATAGTCAATTGACCAAGGGAAGTGATTATTGCCTTTTACACAGTGTTCAGCAGACCTCATCTGGAACACTGTGCCCAGTTTGGGTGCCTCCAGTTAAGGAGAACCTTGATAAACTTCAGCAGGTCCCTTGGAGGGCCACCAAGACAGTTGGGAGCTGGAACATTTGCCCTGTGAGTAGATGCCAGGAAAGCTGGAGTTGTTCAGCCTGGGGAAGGGAAACCTAATAGTAACCTTCCAGTACCTGCAAGGGGCTTATCCAAAAAGTGGATCCAGGCTCTATACTGAAGTATAGAGTGAGTAGAAGACAGACAGTGGTCATAAACTGAAATGGGACTGTGTCCAAGAAAAAAAAAATCACTGAGGATTATTAAGCACTGGAACAGGCTGTGGAATCCGCATCATTAGTGGTTTTCAAGACCTGACTGAACAATGCACTGAGCAACATTTTCTTAGTTTAGTTCTTACCCTGCTTTGAGCAGGAGGTTGGATGAGAGACCTCTTGAGGTTCCCTCCGACTTGCCTGACTCTGTGGTTCTAACCAAATACGAATTTTGGGTTAAAGTGAAGAAAAACTCAAAAATTTTCAGAGATTTTGTATAAATGCGTTATCACCTGACTTACTAGCAAGTCTGCTGCATGGGCTAGTTTTAGAGAACTTATGCTGTTATTGTTATTTTAATGATCTCTGATGTTATTCATGCCCCACTGATCTGGAATTAGAAGGAGATACCAGACAGAATTTAAAATAAAAATATTTAAAAGCTCATCACAGTTGAACCAAGTTTGGTAGTATTTAATTTAAAAAAAATAATTGTTTATCAAAATATTAGTGTATTAATTTCAAGAATTAAGCAAAGTCTATTTTGTTCAGACTTCTGAACAAATCTCTGAAAATAAGTGTGAATTAGAAAACAGGAGCATTTTGCTAGTCTTATTATTTCTTCAGAGTTTATTAAGAATAATAAAAGCAAAGCCACTCTTTTACCTTACTTTTTTCTTACAGAAGAACTCCTAATATTGTAATTCCTGGGTTTTTGATTTTTTTTTTTTTTTGACAAAAAGGCTTATATCTGATATTTAGCACTTTAAGTTTTTCTCTGAAGATGAAAGAGCTGTCATGTTTTTTACCAAACTTTTGTCTATATTACAGTGAAAGTGATCCACAGCCATTTCAGCATTCAAAGATGAAAGAGGAGAATGCTACAGAAGCATTTGTGGAAGTGGCTGGGGAGGGGGTGCATAACCAAAGCCCATACGGGGAGCCAGCACCCAAGTTTGGCTTCCCATGGTGTTCGACTTTCACCTTGGTGGTGACCAAGGACTGCAACAGCCTGGTCCTGTTTCTGCAGAGGCCACCGTGTTGTTTGGCAGTGGCTCTGGTGTATGGCTGTGCCATAGAAAGTGTTTCAATGTGACTAGAAGGGAAAGTGCCCGTAGGGTGGCATCTCCCGTAAAGTCATCACATTCCCCTGTTTCTTCCCTGGCACGGGGACTCTGCAGGTCAGTCACTGAGACCCCTCCTAGGAGTCCTGACAAGTGTTTGCCCAAATTGGCGATTCAGTGCTTAGCTGGGACAGCTGAATCTTTGCGATAGCACCCTTTAAAAAAAAAAGAAATCTATAAAAATATTTATACTGAAAGGGAGAAGTGATGAAATGTCATTACTCCTCCAAGCGTTTCCTGTGCTGAAACAATGATGACAACAGTGACTGCTGGTGTATACCTACTATACAGTAGTGCATATATAGCTATATAGAGTGTGTGTATATATACACTATATAATGTATATATAACTATAGATACACAGTGTGTGTATACATAAATATATATATCTAGTGTGTATATAGTACATATATATAAACTATGTAGTCATATATATATTTCAGAGGGACAGTACGTATGTTACATCTCCAAGCCCAGCAGCACAAACCCGTGCGACATTCCGGGCGCCGCTCAACTCCCTCGCTCGCCGCGGGGCCGCCCGCCGGGATGCGCGGGCCCAGCGCGCCTGGGCGCAGCAGCGGGCTGTCACCCCGGCTCATGTCACTCGGGGCTGAGCCGTGCGAGACCGGGACCGGGACTGGGACAGGGACCGGGGCCGGAGCGGGGCGCGGGAAGCAGAGCCAGGCCCCGCCCCTCCCCGCCAGGCCCCGCCCCTCCGGGGGTAGGCCACGCCCCGTGCCCCGCCCCCAGGGCCGTAGCCCCCGCCCCACGCCGCGCGCGCCGCCCGCAGCCGCCGTGCCGATGCCACGTGGGAGGCGCCGCCGTCGGCGCCGGGCCGGAACCGCGGCCCCCCTGACGCTGGAGACGGTTCTCGCCGGGCGGCGAGAGGAGGGGAGGTCGCGGAGCCCCCGGGACCGCAGCGGGATCGCCGAGACCCGATGGGTGCTCGGCGCCGTTGCGCCCGGCTCGCGGCTCGGCCTCCCGGGCCTAGAGGCGCTGGCGGCGGCGGCAGGGCCTAGAGGCGGCTCCCCGCCCTGGGCGGCGCCCTCGCTGCTCCAGGTGCCGGCGGCGGCCCAGCCGGCCCCGCGGCGGGAGGGCAGCGACCTGCCCGCCGGCGCACCGGCCGCCCTGGCCGTGTTGCGCCTGCAGCCCGGCGCCGAGGGCTCGGCGCGGGCGGCGGCGGGGGCCGCGCCGCGCCTGCGGACCGTCTACGTGAACCCGCGCTGGCTGGAGCGGCAGGCCGCGCTGGGGGCGGCGGCGGCGGCGGCCAGCCCCTGCGCCGAGGCGGCGGCGGCAGCGGCGAGCGGCGCGGCCGGGGCCCCGGCGGCCGCGGCGGCGGGGCAGGGCGAGGCGGCGGAGGCGGCGGCCACCCCCTATGTGGGGCTGCGGCGGCCGCTGGGCTACCAGCTGGCCAAGGCCACCAAGGAGCGGATCTGGCGGGGGGAGTTCATTGACCTCTTTTCCTTGCTCCACACAGAGCTGGCCACCGAGCACGGCCGGCGTCCGGGGGACACGCTGGACCAGTGGGTCTCGGCCTTCCTGGTGTACGCCAGCGTGCTGTGCGAGAAGCACCCGGCACGCTGCGGAGCCATGTTCAAGTACCTGGACACCATCCGCAAGCTGCATGCCACCTACGGGGGCACGTCGTGGATGAGCTACGACGAGGACTTTAGGAGGCGGGCGGCCAAGGACCCCACCCTGCCTTGGGGTGATGTCGACCTGGACCTCTGGATGAAGTGGATGGCGCCCCTCAAGTCACTAATCACCAGGCGCCCGCGTGCTGAGGGCGAGAAGAAGGCATCGCTGGTCCCACCACAGCCGCCACCGCCAGGGACCCAGAGCCCCACGAAGGAGGAGAAAAGCCAGGTGTGACGGGCTGGCAGCTGCGTGTTTCCCTGTTCCCCTGGCCCGGCACAGTGCCCCCTCAGAGGGGAAGGGGAGAAGGGGGCACTTGGGTTGTCATTGAGTCGATTGTTGGCACCCATGTCACAGTGCTGGCCCTTCACTTGCGCTAACCACGGGGCCATGGTGTCAGCTGGCAAGACGTGGGGTCACAGGGGTGTGTCCAGCTGGCCACCATGGGAGGTGTGGGCATAGCTGGAGAAAAAAGCACACTCAGCGAATAATTGTAGCATTTATTACTGTAGTCACCAGAAATTAGGAACCCCACAGATTTCCTCTCCTGGTATATAATGGCATTTTCGTTAAGACTCTGCAAGAAAGCTGCTTTGTTGTGTGGGTTTGTTTTTTTTTTTGTTTTGTTTTGTTTTGCTTCCTCTGAGTTGGCTTTAAAAAACTAACTTTCTCAGTAACACAGTTAGCTGTATGTAAGATAGAGAGTACAAACTCTCCTGTTACTATGGGAGCATGTGATAGTTGCAGGCTGTGTGGGAAGCCGAAAAAATTGATGTGAATAAAGATGTACTTCAAGATGAATGGGCACAGCTTGCAAATTCACTGTGATTTGGAGATTTAAGCTATTTTGGGACTCAGTAGATTTAATCCACAAGTTGTGGCCTGTTCTGTGGAAAAAGATGGTGGGTGTGATTAGGGGAATTAGGGAAGATTTTTGTGTACATTAAGGTTTTGCTTTCAGTATAGGCATCGATTGTCAGTGATTGGCATAACCCCTGATGTGCAGGGGCACATATTCCCTTTTCACTGCCTGAGCTTGACAGCAAGTTCCATGGATACAAAGGGCTGCCTGCCTGTATTCAGGGATGTGCTGCTTCTCTCTCAAATACTCAGCAATGCTGAATGCTGAGTTTGATGCCAGCTGAATGATGGTAGGGAGATTCTGTCATATTTGCTATATTCATTTCTAAGCATTTTTTTTTAGAACCATAGGAAGAACTTTTGCATTCTTGAAGGATTTTTGCTAGCTCATCAGATGCTGTGCTTCCTGGGGACTGCCAGCGCAGAGGTGTGGCTAAAGTGTTCGAACCTGTTAGTCCGATCTGGAAAGGGAGGACCCTTTTTCAGGGCATTTGGAAGTTTTTGGTGTGTCACACCAGGTCCTGACTTTGGTACCTATCGGAAGTGAATTCTCTGGTCCAACCTGCGACAAATAAAGAGAGCAAACATCACACAGTAATATACATGAACAGGTCCTAATGCAGGCCTTGTGGGCCTGGTGTTTTCTGTGGTTCATCCTCTAGATTTATGCAACTTTTTCTGCTATCTCTGTTTAGAATTTCTCCATTCTCAAGAGTGACGGCTCAGTTCTTGTTTTGCTATGGATCTTACCTGAGCACCACATGAGCAATGGGTCATAGATATCACCTCATCCGAGACTGGATTTTCAGCTTGTCATGTTAACCAGATTTGTATAATAACTTCTTCAGCAGCAGCCTGTCTGTCAGTGCTGACTCCTGAGGCACTAGAAGTCTTGATCCCATGGAAATTTCCTGCTTGATTTTTAGCATTGGCGTTGATATTTCCCTTTCCTCTCCCTCCCCCCAAAATTGTATAAAGAAAAATGATACATGTTCATTTTAATTAAATAAACTTCTGGTATTTTGGTAAAAACAGTAGTGCTTTAGCAACACAGTGAAAAGTGAAAGTGAAAGTTGTGCAATTGTTCAGTGTAGGTTTAACTGCCTTTCTATTATTAGAGCAGTTTTTAATTTAATTTTAATTTTAATCTTAAAACTGTTTAAAAGGGGAAAATGTCCTTAACTGAAACAATGGTTTGAGCAGCTGTTAATATAGATGAGCCCTAGGATTAAGCATGTGTTTATAATTGGCAAAGTAGCAGCAAGAAAATGTGGCTCTCTTGGAGATGACCTCTGGGCTACCCCAGCTCCTTGCAAGGTCACATTATGTTGAGTAAAACTACTTCAGAGAAATAAGATGTGACTTCACATTTGGGCAAAAGAATCAGAGAATTAAAATGGGACGGAATAGGCAGCAGCTTTGGCCAGAACCTAAGCTTTTCCATATTTGTGCTGTCAGGAAGAAGACGTCTATTACAAAGACCCTTTCTTTCAGATTGTTTGTTTGAACTGGTTTTGTTTTTATTATTTCAAGGCATAGCATTAGGCAGCCTGGCTGAATTTCATTTCCTATTTCAGTTACAGGCTCCTTAAATTTCAGCTTGAGATAGTGCCTGTATCTCTGGTTCTGCAGTTCCACAGAAGGTTAACCAGTAAAAACAAATTCAAGGAAAACAAAGTGTCTTGTTTGAGGCCAGCTGTCCTTTCTAAGGCAACGATGGGCAACTGTAACTTTGCTTTACACAGCAAGAGCAAAGTAAGAAACCCTAGTTCTAGTGTGAGTGCGGTAACTGGCACATATGTAGGATAGCTGAGATTGATTCCTGAAATTTATGTTTGCGTTAACTTCAGACACTTCTCAATTTTTTTTCCAGACTCCATGAAAACAGAAGGCCAGTTGGGATGGCAGTCAGACTAGGTGGGTGAGTTTATATATAAAACTGACTAACTTTGGATTTTAAATGCTTGCAGATTTGTTAAATACGGAATTTCTTATTGGTGCCAACAGCCTGACTCCGTTGGTGTTTAAGTGGAGCTCTGGTATTCTAGTGCATTCTTTTACCTCTGCTTCTGTTGCGTTGCAAGCTGTGCTAGAGAAGACGTAGGAAATTCATTTTACCCAATCAGCAATTGTAACAATGGACTACAAACCTGCAAAGCAAGCCAGTTTGCTGGAAAACAGGAATTCCTGCAGCGCAGCACTTGTCACAGACTATCCAAAGAGGGCAAAGATTCAGGAAGGTGAACAAATTGAACATTGGTTGAATGAGGTCAGGAACAGTCTCCCGGAGGAGAAGCCTGCCCTAAAATACTACTTTGAAAGTATAAACCAATTTAATGCGCAGATTAACCCTTCTCATTTGAGCAAACTTGTGTGCAATCCTGGATCTTTGCAGATCACAGCCGGACACTTCAAAATCTATGTACTATATTTGTTTAAAAAAAAAATAAATCATAATTTGTCTTGTTACAGCTGTTACTTTTACCATTTCATTGAGAAATATCTGCAACATAAATGTATATTTGACTTGAAACAGTATCATACACTTGGTATAATAACTCAGGTTGTCAACAGAATTATTCTGTGAGGCTCAAAATCGCCTCTTCATTTTTCTCTGAAAAATGCATTAACCATTGCTGTCATTGCCAGAAACCAGTTGTAGCCCAAGTGTGCATTACAAAATTTTTGATCGAGTGTATTAATTGACTTAAATTATTATTCTGTTTTTATCCTCTTAGAATACTGAAGATCCTGAGCATTAGACTAGACCTTTGTAGTCTGGTGTTCATGAAAATCATAGTCACTGGTTCACTGTTTAATTATTCTACATCTCAGTGTTTTGTTTTCTTTTCCTTTTCCCTTGCATACTAGGGAGTATGATCAAGGTAATACTATGGTCCAGTAACGCGCATGATGGTAAGGGTATGCCTTTAGTTGTTTCAGGATAAAACTGCCATTATCTGCTCTCCTTTACCTTTCTTGATAGTTTCAATAATATGCATAACATGAAGTGTTTGTAAATTGACATTAAACTGTTTGTGACTTCACCTAAATAAATTTTATATATAAAAACTGTTCTTAATTTTAGCCCTTTTTTTCTTCCTTGTCCTTATGTTGCCACTTCCCCTTTTGTAATCACTTTTTTCCATCGCCTGACCTTTTATAAAATTTCTCATTTTCAGTTATTAAAGCACAACCGAATCTTAACTATTGGCAGAAAACAATTCAGCCTTTGAAATTTGCCTTCAATATGTTTCATAAAGGCTTGATAATGTTGTAACTGTAATTGTTGTAGTGTATTCACCTTTGCCAGTTGTTGAGAAAACGATAGGTATCAGGCCTTGATCTGTCTGAAAATGAACTAGCTGCTGCACTGAAATACCAGGATTTTAATGGCCTCCAAACTGGGACTCTGATCTAGTGAATGCTGAGATATCTGCATTCAATACAGTAGAATATAGAGTGCTTTTACAGGTGAAATTACAGGTTATAAAAAAATACCTTTTATTTTTGAGAAGGAGCTTAAGCTCAATGATCAGATCACCTGTGCCATTTTTCCCGTGTCCTGTTTTCGTAAGAAATCATAACTTGATTACTCACTGGTCCATGCTGTGTTTCTTCACCATTGTTGCTACCCATGAACCACTGCAGGCATCTCCTGAGGAAGTGCCACAGTTGAAGTGCACAAGTATGGGCCTTAACCTACTGACTCAGAGCAGACAAGCAGCCACAGTTTTGTTTTTCTTGTCCTATTTGGGAGCAGCATACCCAGCTGGAGTCTGAAACACTTCCTAATGTTCTTTGCTGAGTCCTTCTGCCAATAATTTGTTGGGTTTGTTTGTTAGTCTCTCCAGCCTTCATGCAGTCTGGTGCCCTTCCTGGTATTGTCACCTCCCAGTTTCCTGGTTGCTACTGGTGCTGGACCACCCTGTCTTCTGTGTCTGCTGTAGACAATTGCCAGGGCTCTGCCTTGCTGTCCATTGTCTGTGGCTGCTTTAAAATTGCTGCCTGCTTTCATAAAGAAACGTGCCTTTCAAATTATTAGCAGTGATGTTTTCATGACATGTGGGACACCTCCCCCCCACTTTTTTTTTTTTTCTTTCTTCATAAGCTTTGCCTTCAGCACTGTCTTTGAGCCACCCAGAAATTTCACTGTGGCACTTTTGCATTCTTGCTTTGGGGTTTATTGTTGCACATGTGCTTTCCCCCCTCATTGCTGTCCTTCAAGCTTCTGCATGAAATTTCCTTGTCCATTAGTTTATCAGTAAAAGTGCTGGACTTCAATGGGTTTCTTCGAATTCCAGCAGTTTCCATGTGTCATTGACACCAGGTCAATGCCACCTTTATGGCTCCTGATGTCGTCTTGTCACTGTTGAGCCAGCGTGCTGGCTGTGTTGAAAGGGTGGTGCAGAATTGCATATCCTCTGGTCACTGTCGATTTATGAGTAGATTTCTTCTGGTAATTATAAGCTAAACTTGCTGCCATTTACATGGTATGGCAGGCAGCACAGAGATGCTGACGATACCTGCTGTCTGAAATCAGATATTGAGGATAACCCTTTAACTAAGTGATGTGTGAAGATGGAACACACGGTCGGGGAGAGGCTTGATGTGGAAAGGAACCACGATGCTGTTATTTGTTCCATAACTGATGATCTGCAGTGGAAATTTGTGATACACAGGAATATTTTTTAATACTATTTCTTTAAGTCCTATTCCTTAGTATGGAGGGGGTGTTCTCTTTTCAGTGTTGCTGTGTTTTCACACACTTTTTTTCAAATTAAAAAATCTTGAGTGTTTGTACAAAGGTGCAGCAAAGCTTTTCACTAAGACTGATGGAATTTCAAGTTGGGAATACTTGGAAAATTTGTGGGGATTGATTTGTTTGGGAGGACCAGCATCTTACAGAAAAATATTTTTTTCAGTCAATTGACTAGGATTAAGTAGCGTGTACTGTGGGGGTAATTTCAGATGAGTTTATAGTTGGGGATTTCTAGCAAGACAGAGGTTTTGGTTTTTTTTTTTTCTACAAGTGTGCTTTTCAATGTGCTGGATTGATATGCAGTTCAGTGTACATTAGTCCAGTCCAATACAGCACGTAAATTTTTATCTATATAATCTCCGGGGTCCAGCACTCTGGTTTTTTTTATTTGCCTTTCTTAATTCCCCTGGGAATTCTCTTAAAACCAGTTGGCATCTTTGCAGTTCGACAGTTTACTGGGACATCAGCTAAATGGCAGCCAGCATTTAAAAAGCAGGATACATGTTTTCAATATCTTACGTATTTGTGAACTTGAAATATTTCAAGAAGTGCTTTTGCCTTTTTTTGATGTTGTTGCTCTTTCTTTACTTTAAAGAACACTTTGTTCTTCCCAATGTCCTGGTGCAGTGTTGCTGTGTTAGTATTTGAAGGGCAACAGGGGAATGTTTACATCCAAAAAAAAAAGTGTTTTCTTTGAATTTTTTAATTGCAAACATTTGTGACCATAAAGTCATTTCCACAAAACTCAGTCACTGTTTATCTTAATGTTTCTGGTTCTGTGCAAACTCTAAAACTAAGATCACATTCAGGTTTTAGTTTGGGTTTTTTTTGTTTTGTTTTGTTTTTTGTTTGGTTTTGGTTTTTGTTTGGTTTTTGTTGTTGTTGGGGTTTTTATTATTATTATTATTATTATTATTATTTTCTGAACGATGTGATATGAGCATTGTATCTGTACCTACATCAGTGGGTGCAGAAAATGCCACTTGCCAGTTAAAATGGCAGTCCCAACAGTCTGAAGTCTAAAGCATCATGTGCATTGCTGATGTTCACAGTGTCCATAAATGCCCTATATTATCCCAAATTATGAGGATATATGAAGTCAGGAGGCTATATGACATCTCGGCCCATGACTGCGTGTGGCTGGTTGTGCAGAGGCCGTCATGGGCAGGGGAAGGGCTGGGTGTGCTGGGCTTCATTAGTGGGGCTGCTGAGCTGAAAACCTGCAAGGCAAGGTGACAGCAGAGGATCTGGACCATGTGTTCCCCTATAGATGTCCCCGGCATCAACAGAGACAAGACAGCTCCTTGAAATGTATAGCACAAGCCAAGAGGTTGTACCTCTGCCTAAACTTTCCACGCTCTACGTAGCTGTTCTGGCATTTATCTTCCACTGTATCTACCTCGTCTCCTCTGTTGTGTTTTTCACTCCGTAACAGTCAAATGTCATTTATGCTGGTGTTTGGAAGGAAGAAAAACCACCAGTGCGTGCAGATGGCTCCATACCGTATACATGTCTCACAGGAATGAGCCATGCAGTGCTAAGCAAAAACTTTTAGAGCTGGGGAATGAAGTTTATACAAGAACTTAACAGAGGTGTTGGGATTACAAATGTTAGCGACTCTGTATTCTTGAGAATAAAATAAATAACAGTTTGAGGTGAGGAAACCTCTAGGGGTGCTTTTGCTCAGGGCCTTGCAGTTGTGTATCTTGCTGTGCTTCACGTGACTGTGCAGCTAGTGATGGACCTGAAGCAGTGGGCTTCTCAAAGTGCTGTGGATTGAGAGGAGAAGCATTTCATTTTCCTTCTTTTCTCGTCGTTTTTCCTTGTCTTTCTTCCCTTACCAACAGTCCCCAAGCCAGATGTGTGACTTCATGATCAAGTACTGGTGGATAACAGGGGAAGTCTCACTGTTGTTACATTGGACTGTTTGGAGAAATGAGTGAGTTTACATCTGCAAGATCATGGAGGTTTTCCAGAAGCAGCACAATAAATTTGGTGGTATTGAAGGGCAAAAAAAAGTTACTCCAGGGGACCCAATTTGTCCTTTGCTTTCCCATTTAGGAAAAGAAGATTCACATACCCAGCTTAATGTGGTATCGGCCAGTGGAAAAGCTATGGGCAGAGTATCTCGGTGAGATTTGGTACCAGAAAGTCAACGTGCACATCTTTACTGCTTCAGGGGCTTTGTAGACCAACACATGAGCAGAAAAAGGAGCCGTGGCCAGCAGGGGAAGCTGGCCAGGCTGCTGGTGATGCTGACCCACTAAGCAGGACGACACTTCTTGGAACTGGTTACGGAACTGTACAGCTCAAAGAGGGAGATTAAAAGATCAGCCTTTTTCTTGTGCCTTAGCATTCTTTGGAAAAATAATTAAAAAAAAGGACACAAAAAGTACTTTCATTGTATAACTGAAATGTGCAACAAATTGTAAAAACACATAAGCTACAGTTGCAAATGCTTTCTGAGAGGAGGGTGGGTGGTATCTGGTATGCACCATTTCCTAAAACATGCATTTTCTATTTTAAACATTTTGATTGCATGCAAACAAAAGAGGAATAAAATTGAATCTTTCAATACACATAAGGTAGAGAACAATACCATTTACTGTTGTGACAAGATTACTTAAAACGTTTGGTGTTTTTGTTAGCAAGCACTTAAAAATGTAGGGTTTTTTTTCACTGTTCAAAACACTGAAAACACAAACTTCCATCATGTTATAACACTGTGGAGAGCGGCACAAGCTGCTTGTGGCCCTGTACTGCACGAAAGTCTAAGTCATCTTGGTTGTTCTTCATCAGAAGGGAGAGGAATGGACAAGTGTTTCCTTTACCTGCCTCTTGTATGAGGAGGCTGTTAATATGGAGTGCTTTCTGAAGTGGAGAAGCTGAGAACAAGAACTCGGGTTACCTGTTTTCCCACTACTTCACAACAACTGAACAGCTGGCCTCTGAGATATGTGGTACCTTTCTGCTTCTCTTGATCTCTCCAGCCCACAGTCTCTGAATGAGTAGTTTCTGCAGAGCATGGAATCAAAGAAACTCTTGGGTTTTGTCTTTCCCTGGTGTTTCTGCAGCTTTGATCTTGACACCTTGTTCTGTGAAGGTGCTGCAAGAGGGAATCACCAAGCAACAGAAAGGTGAGGAGGGCTGATAGAGGTGTGTCCTCATAAATGTAAGAAAAGTTCAATAAATGCTACTAAACTTAGTCTGGGAAATGTTGCTTATTGCTTAATTTGTATATCACAGCAGTGGAGGACCAGAAAAGATAAACCTGCTTATTGCTATAGGTTGTGTTGTATAGCTTTGTCTGTTAGTTTTTGCTGCTCAGAACTACTGGCAATTAAATTAACTTCTGTATTGATGCTTTAATGCCTGTGAAGTTCCACCAGATTTCCAGTGGTGTTATTGATTAATTGCTTTATGAACAACAAGCAAAGGGCCTGTTCTTTCTGGGAGAAATGCCATTGTGAAAAGGAGAACAATGTCAGCCCTCAAAGTGAAGGCTAGAGTTATTTAGGAAACTGTAGGGAGTGCAACGTACCTAATCCTCCCCTCTCTGTTGCTGCACCCTTTGAAAACAGGCAGGACCAGAGTCAAGGGGGCAGCAGTACCCTGGTGGGCGGGCAAAGATAACTGAGCCATTTGAGACAGCTAAGGGTGGCAGAGTTGTCTTAATATGCAGTTAATGACCTTCACCTACGTTGTCCATTTTAAGGATTCGGGGGAAGTAGGAAACACATCTGCATGCACGCTATGCATTAGTAGCTACACAGTTCTCCAGAAAAGGCATGAAATTTGGGGCTGGCTGAGAGAGTTGGGGTTGTTCAGCCTGGAGAAAACTCCAGGGAGACCTCATTGTGGCCTTTCAGTACTTAAAAGGGGCCTATAGGAAAGATGGGGACAGACTTTTTAGCAGGGCCTGTTATGACAGGACAAGGGATGATGGTTTTAAACTAGACAAGAGGAGATTCAGGCCAGACATGAGGAAGAAATTTTTCACAATGAGGGTGGTGAAACACTGGCCCAGGTTGCCCAGAGAGGTGGTAGATGCCCCATCCCTGGAGACATTCCAGGCCAGGCTGGACAGGGCTCTAAGTAACCTGATCTAGTTGAAGATGTCCCTGCTAAGTGCAGGTGGTTGGACTAGATGACCTTTGAAGGTCCCTTCCAACCCAAACTATTCCATGATTCTATGATAGATTCTCTGCTTTTCTTCCTCCCTACTCTGCCATGCCAGCTGCCAAGGCTTTGGCAGGTGGAAAGGGCCAGTTCACCACCCCAGTGGCACCTGGACTGGGAGAAGCAGGAATTTAGTTGTTGTCTAGAAAAGCTGAGTTTTACAAATTTGTGTGTAAGCATTGAAAATTGTGGCTACAAAGCTATGGGAGGCTGGAGAAATCACAGTCAACAGTAAACTATGGGAAATACTCTTTCTTTGGAAGCCTTTTTCAAGGAGCAGGAAATAGCAAAGTCTGTCAGGTGTTGCTGCATGTCATGCTGAAAATCAATACTGAGAGGTCAGAAATTATAAAGATGCATTATGCGGGTCACATTGTTGAGTGTGACATATGAATATTCCTTCATTGTGGTATTTCCTGTTGCAGTTTCTACTCCGGTCTTTGTCCTGGAATTCCTTTTTTTCTCCTTTTATTGTTTTTGGACTAGATGTTCCCAGGGGGCAGTCAGTGATGATGTTCTGAGTAGAAACTGTTAAGAGCCTTCTGAGATATACTTGAAAACTGTACATGTGTACTACTTTGCTTTTATATATGCTGGATTTTACCTACTGTTGTTCTATGTAGTCCAACAGTTACCACCCCCATCATCATTTCCTTTTGCGTACACATACGCAGGCACGTCGCAAGAAGAGCCAGAGGCCACGAATACATTGCAAAGAGCAAGTTTTATTTTAGTTACCTCTCTACTGGGGGATCTCCGAAGCCGCACCTGAGCTCCCAGGCACAGGTGACACAGGCGGGGACACAGGCGCTGGTAAATTCAGCCCTGCTGGAAGATCACTGGGCCTGCTGAGCTCACCTGTATTTCAAGGCTTCAGGCAGGAGCAGCCTCCCGCTCTTTCTCACAACAAAGCAGGAATCTCAGACATAGTGATAAGGTGCCTGAAGTCTCTCACAAGCCTATGTTATCTAGCACAGAGGTTCTACTCATCAAGCACACAAGGTCAGTAAGACAATTAGTGTGATGTATGTGCCTTTTCTACAGACTGGTGCAAGTTACTTGAGCGTATTTACATTTAACTAATCTCCTCACCAAATCTTCCACTATATCCCCATACACCTTTAAAGATGGAGTACTCAGCCTGCATAATTTTAAAATATCCAAGCATTCCTTCTGATTTCTTCTGGGTGCAGGTGCTTTCAACATCTCTCTGCTAGGTAGCAGGTATAAGAAGCTGTGTCCTCAAGTTTAGTTTGTTCCTGTTGGGTCCCTTGTCCTCTGAGACATCGTGCTGTTCTTTACAGTAGAAGATTCTACTTTTTATGTTTCTAAAACAAAGCTTAGGCACCTGACCTTAATTTTAGCATTATGCCAACAAAATATCTCTAAACCCCTTTTGTTTAAAGTGAAGCTGCTCCTACTGCAACTGTATAAAAATGACTCAAATTTTTCTCAGTAGGTCAAACCATCATGTTCAGCAGCACACTTGTGTACATTTATTATTAGATTTTATTTATAAAAGTATTTCCAATCAAGTGCTTTCACTGAAGAAGTTATTTTAACAAGTTGCAGTGTCAGAAATGTCATTCTGTTTTGTTTGGATTTTATTTTCAGAAAGTCAGCAATTTCCATTAAAGAGGTTTTCAGTACCTTTTCTATCTCTAATTGTTTTAAGATATTTTTGCTCCTTCTTATTCCATGAAATGAAAATGGATTAATCTAGGAATTTGCCCAGAAATCTCTCCTAATTTACTGCAAAGCCTCGGAAGTACATTATAATTATCCTGCTGGGCAACTTGTTAATGCATAAGGGTGTGTGTGCTAACAAAAACAATTAGTCCTGTCTTCTACATCAATGGAGGTGGCCTGCAATGCAAACAGGATTTTTCAAAGCATTATTCAATCAGAAATTTTAAGTAATTCGTCTTTTTTTTTTTTTTAACTTAGATGATAATCAAACTGATGTGAACCAATTTCTGGGGCTATTTTTGTAGCACTACCTTTAGTTTTTATTTAGTATCTATTTTGGTGGTCCGGCTCAGAGCCAGAGTTTTGGAGGTTTTTTTGTTAACTTGAAGATTTTCTGGCACAATGTAAAAATGGTTCTGCTTTATTATTCCTAACATTGTGCAAAATCTCCCTCCAGAGCAGACTTTTCTAAATTAACCAATGCTCATGTAGTTATTTTCTACTGCTTAAAAAACAACACAGCTGAAAGGAGCAATTAAAAAGCTTGATTGCCGCTTTGAACTTGGAACTTAATCTGTATTTAACAGGAAGAAACTCTCATTTCAAGTTTGTTTGATGCAGCCATTTCCCCTGTCAATGTTAGTTGTGTTTTTGGGTGTGTGCAGACTGTAGGATCTGGCACTTAGGGATTTAGAAATTATGGGCTCTCATACAAGTGATTCCAGATGGTGGGATTTTTCCTTCAGACACTGTTCTGGCCCTTCTCAAGACAGAGCTTGTACCAGCACGGTCGCAGCACTCCACGATTGCAGCACTCCACCTCTTGAGAGGCATTTGGTGTAGATACACTATACTGTGCCTCTGTAATGCTGCAGTGAATTTCTCTCATCCAAGCTTTTAAGCAAAATAATACTAAGCCTTCCCAATACTGACACAAAGAGAAACACCTGAAAAATCCCCAGGGCTGCATGCAAGAAGCCAAGGAGAGAAAGCCGAAAGGACTCTGGCCTGGAAGAGTCCCTGCAGCTTTCCTGTGACTGTGGGGGGAAGGAAGATGCTCAGGGAAGAGGTAGCTGAGCTGGTCCTGGCATTGGGTACCTTAGAGCTGCGGCAGCATCCCGGTGATGTCGGGCTGCCGAGTCCAAGTCTCTGCGTGGTCCTAGGCTGCTCCATATGAACAGTGCCTCCAGGGAGACAGAAACACAAAGGAGTTGAACTGCTGCTCATCTGTCTGTTTTGAACAAGGCAGATGTCTACCACTGTGGGGTGAGCTACAGAGCCAGGACTTCACTCACAAAGCCATCTAAGCGTACGAGAGCACTGGCTCCAAGTCACACCAGTACAGGTTGTGGCAATGATTAGACCTGTGTGTGATGCTGACAGTCGCTGTTCAGGATGCCAAAGTATTTGGCCAGGCTACCTTATTCCTCTTCTCCCAAAATACAAAGCTAAGTTGATATAAATACATAAACCTCACATATGTAAATATAATGTTAATTTAATTTTCAAGACTTAAATGAATGACAATGGTCTAAGCATAAACAAACAAACAAATAAATGGTGGCGTGTGTCTGTTTTATTCAAAGCCACATTTGCAATTCAGAATTATCTCTTGGAGCCATCAGGCTTTTCCCAGCTCTCAAGCAGAGAGGGAATCTCTTGTCCAGAAGACACCTGCCACGGGTGCTGTGCTGCTAGTAGCTGTGGACATGTTGTGTCCACTGACTGCAACAGCAGCCCCTGTCTGAAATTTGGGGCAGAAGCAGCTGTTACCTCGCCAGTGCACCACAGACCTTGTCACATAAATTCAAGGGACCTCTTGTTGGACCAACGTGAGCAAATGGAATGAGGACAGATGACAAGCAGCTGGTAAGACATGATGTCTTTTGATTGCTCTCTTGGTGCACATCATTCTTGTATCCCAGGCAAATTTCCCACCATCAGAAAAATATCTGTGTTTTAAAACAGGATGCATTTTCACATGCACAGGATGGGCAACCAACTAAGCTTCTATATAAACTTTTCTTTCCTGGGCAATAGAAGTTCTCATTATCCTCTTGAGGCACTGACAGTCTTTTCGTTTATTGCTTTTAGATCTCCCAGCAGACTACAGAGCAAATAACAAATGAGTACTTCGATTTTTACCAAGTTTTAGTAGATGGTATGTTTTCATAACACAGAAATTATTACACAGATTGTCCTTCTGGCTGGAGAAATGAGTTCTAACACATTGTGCAGCTTTAAGGGGAAGAATTCAGTCTGAGGACAACCATGTGTCCTGGGAAAAAAGATGGGAAGAGATGATAAACAAAATAAATAAACATTTGGGATGGAAATGGTGAGTTAGTAGCTGCCTAAAGGGGAAAGCAGAATTCAAGTGTATTTCTTCGCATGCACGTGCGGTAGTTTGTTCTCTTAAATCAAGAGAAAGAGCACAGAGAGTCCATCCACTTTTTTCCATTAGCTGCCTGCATGCTCACATCCAGATAATGTTTGTGTTTTCAGTGTAAACAGGAATACTGTAATGAGTCCTGGCCAACCAATGGACAATATCTTGAAATGGTTAATTTGATATAATGTTAATTTAATATATTGTTAATTCTATTTTTTTTTTTTTTTTACATTTAGATACTTACTTGTCTTACATTTAGATACTCACCATGATTTCAAGTTGAAAACTTACTTACAAACGTGGAGGCTCTGCTGTTTGCTTTTAAACATATATACCCATCCTACAGCTCACCAAGAACTGATAAGTATAAGGATTTCATTGGCAAAGGAGGATGTATGGCTAATGTGAGTCAGCAAAGCTGGCTCTGGGGCTTGCCTGGGCTCCTGCCAGCGTCAGAGACAAGCCCGCTGAAAGCCCGAGGTCAGGGTTAGTGCACCACTGAAATGTGCCTATCGCTGGCATCAGGGTCCCTGCTGCAAAGCAGCGCGGTTCAGAGCCATCCCTGAGGACCAGCTTGGCAGCAGCCCCTGGGTGAGGACCTGCTTTGTCATTCTCTTTGGGACACGATGAAGGAACCCTGAGCCCAGCAATGCGAATAAGGCACGTTGCCGAGTCATGTCAGTGAGTTATGGTGCAGCGCTGGAAATGTGGTGCTGAGCAGTGACTCTGTGTGAGCTCCTGCTCTGCCCTGTGCAGAGAGATGTGTTTTATTGTGCCCTGGGAGAGGGGGGAACTTTTGCAGCTTGCAAAGTACCTGCAACTGCTCTGGCTGAGCATTAGGATGATTTTTCAGCTCCTTAAACAAAGCAAAACATTAAAAGAAAAAAACACTCTCAGTCTGTTTGAACTGACTTTCTGTTCTTCAGAAAAAACAAACAAACAAACAAACAACTTTTTTTTTCCAGATTAACCAAAACATTTTTAGAGAAGATTGGAGGCAGTTACTAGACCTAGCCCTATTTCTTACTAGTAAGGAACAGACATCATCTGAGAAAGCGCCTTGCAGGGACAGTATTTGCTACTTGTCAACACAGGCCTACAAGGCAGGATTATTTATTGACTCTGAAGTATACCTTTTCTAAAGTTTCTTCTGAGCTTTCCATTATTTACACACAGTCCCTACGCTCTTTATTTCTTTCTTCCTCTGTTGCTAATCCATGCTTTAATTTTTAAAAATTCTTTTTACTATGAGTTTGATTAAAAGCACCGCTGTGAACTTTATTCTCCTTGCCTGACAGCTGGGGCCTTCACCATGCACCCAGTTTCCCAGTCTGCCTCCTCACGTTGTGTGCCAGAGCTTCTCTACACCCCATCTCCCCACAGTGGCATCCTCCCTTCTCTCCCTTTTGCCCGAGGTTCTGCATGTCCTCCCACCTGCTCTTACCTCACCACACCTTTGAGTGCCATGAATGTGCTTCTTGTTCTCAGTTGGTCCTCATGCTCATCACCACCATGGTGTATCCGCAGGTCCACATCACAACCACCCATCCTGGCATCCCTGCCACCCACCACCACTCTGCTCCAGAGCTCCTCTCCCAACTTAGCCCTCAAATTACAGTATCATAGTATGTTTGGGATTGTAAGGGACCTCAAAAGATCATCTAGTCCAATCCCCCTGCTGGAGCAGGAACGCCTAGGTGAGCTCGCACAGGAAAATGTCCAGGTGGGTTTTGAATTAGCAGACTTTCCCGCTTGTGCTGCTCTTTTGTTTTCCTTCTTGCACACTGACACTCCTTACTCAGCAGTTTGGGACCTGATTAAAACCAGGGCATGGTTTTTGCAAATAATAAATAAATTCATCTTTAAAGCACACCATGGCTCTAATCAGGAAAGAAAAGGTGGAAATACTCTTGGTCTCATATAACTCTCAAAGGTAAGGTGATACACTGTGGGAGTAAGGACAAATGAAGCAAATGATACTGTTTTGCAGCCAATTTTTTTTTTGCTGTTTGGTAGTGCCATCGTTCAATCATCTCCTTTTCCAGCGTGTCTCATAGGCCTGTAACACTACCTAAACTGGCTTAATTTTTTGCTTTCTGCTTCTCAGCACTCAGATCTCTATCTCTCTGGCTCCTGTGCTCAAGAAATGAAACTAGAAACTCTCTTTTGAACACATTGCTTTTGGTCAATCATTGTAACTTCTGCTAGACAAGCTGTAATTCCCCTTCCTCTGCAAGCAGGCCTTTTTGTTTCACATGCCTGAAAGTCAATTAGCTGTAGCCTCTCTCCCCAGGCAAAAGGTGCTATGTACTGTTCTCAAGTCTGCTCCCAAATACTACTAACAAAACCACTGCTTAAGACTGGCTTGAGCAAACACTGAACTCCAAGTAGTTCTGTGCTGGTGTAGCACAGCCTGTGAAGAGAGAAAAAACATCTTCAGGTCAACTTGACTGACATAATTAGTCCTTCTGCAATCAGCGTATGATGGCTCTTGCTTAGTTGCTACTGTATGCTCTAGCCCAGTACATTCAGTACATCCTGCGGCCTCATAACAGGAGCAGATATAGGATAGAAAAAAAATCCAACCAAAACAACAACTCATCCCTGCTGCAGTCTCACAATCTACTTGTTACAGATTGCATAACTAAAGTAAATTTGCTAATCAAACCAGAATATGTTGGTAGTTGATGATTCACTGAGTTGCGTAAATGTTAAGCCGCCATAGTTTGTCACATTGTGTTTTTGCGGGTTTTGGCGGGAAGGATGTTGCATGCTCTGCTTTGCAAGTTTTGGCGGGAAAGCCGTTGCACACCCTGCTTTGCAAGTTTTGGCGGGAAAGATGCAGTGTGCTCATGGGGAGGGGGATGTGCTTCACTGTGCGGGGAAGACTGACTGACAGCATAGCAACCCAGCTAACCAATCAGAAAGAAGATAGGGGGGCGTGTACTTACAGACGGTATATAAACACTTTTTTTCCCCGTAACCAATCTGCGTGCCTTTGGGTAGAGCAGTGACCCCCAGGTCGGCCAGCGCTGTTTTGCTCATTTATCTTTAATAAAAGTTATTCTAAATTTCTTTGAGTCATATTTGACTATAACATACTGATGCAGAACGCTGGGGCTGCATCGAGTCCCAGAGAAGCAGAGACTGCAGGAACCCATATGAAATGCTGCAGACAGCTGCTGACACTTTTTTTTCCTGAACATTAACTATTCCCACAGCAACCTACAGCACTTTTTTTGGTGACTTCAGCATGTCTCATGCTGTGAGTCTGTAGCCAGAAGCAAGTGTGTAAGCAGGTGAATGATTACCTGGAAAGATGAGGTAATGCGGTTTCACCTCTGATGTGAAACCTCCTGGCCCCCCTGACCATCTTGATAAGGCTGCCCCACTCTGCTTGGCAGATCACACCTTTTAAAAGACAAAGCAGAGAAACATATCTTAGGAATCAAACTACAGGTCTGAAAAGGTCCAAGAGACAGCTTTGTGAGAAGCTTTTATTTTTTTCCTCAGTCACCCCTTATCATGGGTTTGACTTTGGGAAAGGGATCATAGTCAAGAGAATTGGGAGTGCATTCAGGTTTGTGGCTAGGAAAAAGAAACCAGCAGCAGACTGTGCTAATAGAGCGTTGCAATTAAGCCAGGTGAAAACTAAAACCAGATTGAAACACTCCCATATTTTGAAGCCTTTGAAATCCCAAACTGTGTAATTTTTGTATCTTACACAGATATTACTGTTAGATGCTTTAGTTATCTGCCTTAGGCTGAGGTCATCTTGGAGCCAGGGGTGATTTTGTGACAGGTATCTCATCACATCACGCATTCCTCCCTGTTCCACCCAGGGCTGATACACGAACAAACCAATAACTACACTGAAGATTTCTTTAAAAAAATGCCATAGATACATCAATTTTAAAAAATAGTTTAAAAGCGGTGCTGTTAAATATAAACCACTTTATCTTAAAAGCTAAGGTACTGTTCCTTTTTTTCTTTTTTTTGTAGGAAAGTCATTTTTACAACATTTCACTGAATGAGATTAAGTCAAAACCATTCTTTTAAGAAATGAAGCACTTGTATAAAACCAATTAAGTTATCCAGTCTGTTTCAGCCTGGGGGGGTAGCAAAGCAAATAAGAGACTGACTTGATCCAAAGCCTTCTGAACTTATGAGGGAGTTTTGCTGACTTTTGGATTAGGTTCTCCTGTAAAAAGTGACATAAGTCATGGTAATGGATACAGAAGCTGTACTACTGGATCACCTGACAGCACAAATCTGATGATTCAGATGTGAACACCTCTGCTTTATGCTGAAACAGAGTCCAAAATATGTTATGCATGCTGGTTTTATGCCAGCTGCAGAAGGACAAACAAAACCTCAGCCAAAAGAAGGTGTTCCGATACTTTATGTAATACCTTACGTATAGTTTATATTATGTAATAACAATTCAGACAGACTATGCAAGTCTCTAGGAGCAGACGTGCCTCCTACCTACATTTTTTGAACCTGTATGAAACCAGCAGAGTGAGTTTGTCCAGCACTTTGCAATTTGTGCCTGTTAGATATGGCACGAGACACCCTAAATCATCTTGTCAAACCACAGCCTAAGCACATAATGAAACAAGCTATTCCATACAAAGTCTCAATCCTACAAGCACAGTCATGCAGCTGAAGTCTCCTCTGAAAACACACACGTGGTCAGTGGAAACCCTCATGTGCTCAGAGTTGAGTAATGAGCTGAGAAGTTGCACAAAAGGGGCATTAATCCATTATTTCCACATTTTACTTTGGCCATAAACCTGGCAATGTATGGCTAATACACTAGAAATAATTCGAAGTGGGAAAGATCTTTCCACCCTCAGCTGGAAATATTAAACAAGATGAAGTTTTCTGCATAGTGGGATCCAAACACTGGTGCTGTAACATGTTTGTGCAAACCCTGCAGCAGGGTTTCTCAACAGGCTAATGTACCAAGAGGTCCAGAGGTTCTCAGCAGTACCAGAGATGCACCAGAAAATATGAAAAGGGCACATCCTAGAAGAGTGTTTTCCTGACATTAAAATATGAAGTGCTGTTCATTCCCTTCCTAGGCTCTTTAATAGAAGGAGTCCAATACCAGGAACAATATCTACATATGCCTCCACAAAAATCAAGGACACCTTTGCAAATTGTTTGCACCTGAAATCATTTCTTTGGAAAATGCTGTCCTGTTTAGAACAACACCATTTGTGAAGACGCAATTGGAGTTCCTGGGAATATTATGGCATGCTCAAATGACACCTGAAGCAACACAGAACTGTGTTGGGCTGAGGCCGAATATTTTGGAAACTCTATTTTTGGCTATTTTCAGCCCTATTAATTGAGAGGACTAATCATTGTGTTACAGAAAGCTTTATTGTCTTCCCAAACTCATTTGAGATTACCACTAAAGGAAATATATGGCAGTGATTTAACCACAGTAAGTCTTTAAAAAAAGTATATTTAATTTTGCTTAAACAGAAAATGCATCCTGAGGAAGAGAGGAGATTTATTTTCATAATAGGGTGCAAAATTTAATTATATGTCTCCAGAGAGGCTGTAAGCTGTTGGCAGTAAATATTTAACAAATAAAATGTAACCTGATAATCAGTTTAGTGCTGTACCTTTACCCTGAAATAATCTGCATGAACCCAACTTAGAGCAGAACATTGTTTAACTCCTGGTACCTGAACTGTGGCAAGGCAATGCCCAGCTGGAGTGAAGACATTGTCATACACGTTACCACATTCATGTCAATAGCACACAGAGTTTTCCTGTAATGAAGAAAACTAACTACTGTACAAGGAAAAAGAAAAAAAACAAAAACAAAAAACAAGTGTTGCAGAGAAGTCCCAGAAAGCTATGGTTGCCCATCAGGTCCCATTTCCCTGCATGAGGAGAGGGCTCGGTGGTGGCTTCTTGCTGTGAAGGTTGGGTAGAGCCCACAGCTGCTGACGGCATCCCCAGGGGCTGCCAAAACCAGAGTACCCTCAGCTTACCTGTTAGGAGATAAATGGGCTTCAGTACCTCCCTGGAAGTAACCCGTAACAAATCGTAGCCTCTTTCAAATTACAAATAGGCTGTACCTTCCTTTTTTTTTTCCTTGCCTGCACTTAGATTTCACTTCAATATGTCATTGAAATGTAGTAGATGACCGTAATGCAATCACATGAAGCATTTTCCTTATCTTGGACTGTGTTTAGCATTGGAATGGCACACTATGTTACTGTGGAGTAGGGACTACATTTGTTTATTCACTGAGATACAGTCAGAGTCTAATAGTATTTGTGCTCATTTCTCAGCCTTTAAATAACCATGTCTTTTCCCATCTGTTAGTTTTTCTGGAACTTGATCAGTAAAATGTTTTTCAGTCTTCATTTTTAAGTTCATGCTCTACATACAAACCATATGTTTCTCATATTTTATGCTCTGTCTACGGGATGCTCTACAGGTGTAAGTCAGTTTTCATGTATCTCCATTTCAAAAGGTACTTTAAAAATTTTTCTGGAACTTTTTTCTAGTCCTTGGTATTCTCAGATATGTGCAGGATATAAATCTGTGCCACTTTCAGTAGCCAAGGCTATTCTGCTTAACAGCTTAGTATACACGATCCGAAGAAGTTTGAACATTGCATGAGTAGTCTGATATAAACAATTGCTTTCAATAAATAAATTAAGTAGAAATATAAAAACAACAGTGTCATGTAAATTGATTTAGTTTACACAGGAATCTAAGTGCAAAATGTCATCCTTTGGATGCCAAGTAATGTATTAATATGGGATGGGAATGAGCTACTTACTCCAACTAGCATCTCTATAATCCCAACATCCTGTCAGCACTGGAAAGAGCAATCTTCTAGGCTGTTGGAAATTATTTTTTCATACATTATTCAGCCTTTCTCAGCTCTCCTCCTATGTCACTCACAATCCGAGGAGACCTCAGGGCTCATCTCAGTCCCCACTGCCCACTGAGGAGATTCTGGCCAACACCAGCCCTCCTGGATCTGCAGGTTTTGTCACACACTTCTAAGTGTTGCTTGATGAAGGAGAATCCTGTAGCCCCCACAGGGCATCACAAGAGCAGACCCGGACTGGGGGTTGGGGTCTGTTCTCCTCTGGAAGCTTGAAGGCCTCTGGTTTGCTGGTGACCTTTAGACACTCTTAACTGACACATGAAGGAAAACAGGCATAACGCATCTTATACACCTGATATTTGGCGGCAAGATATCTCTTCTCTTTGTTTTTTGTTTTTGGGGTTTTTTTTGGAGGCTGTCAAGAAGATCATCAACAAAGAAGATTTTCACATTTCCCCAGGCTTGGGCCCACTGTTATTGACAAGTTTCATTCTGGCCTTTGGCTCCCCAAAGTGGCTACTGACTGTACTTCTCCTTTCCCCTCTTCATTAGTAAGGCATCTATTAAATATAGCTTTGTTGAAGAGGTAAACTCCAGGGTATCCTGGGGTACCTCACCTTATGGACAAGAGACAGAAACTATACAGGATCATTAGATGTCAGTGGATACCTTGAACGCCTTCTGTTTGGTTTTACAGCCTCTAGTACACTATGTAAGGATCAAAGAAGGACTGATAAGCACATGCCACAGGGAAAAAATGGGCCCTTCCTATTTTCACTTAACTGCGTAAAATTGTTTTTTTAATAAGAAATTAAGAAAACAAGTGCAGACCTAGATACCTACCCAATAAAAAAGCAGTGGTCATATCTGTGCCTGCATGTGCTTTCTTAAAATTGCTGCCATGTGAGGTGTGTGATGGATTGCTGAGGGTGCCAGGACACAGCTGGCACAATGGGGCAGGTGAAGGAGGTGTAGATTTGCGTGCCCATGCCTGGACTTGACAGTAATGTGAGGGACTGAATCCCCCGGGCAGACCAAGCACAAGATGGAGCAGGTAACACTAACCTTCCTTACAGCAAGGTCCACAATATCTACAAAAAAAACCCCACCACCATCACTACCAAAACACAAACCAAACAGAAAAAAAAAAAAAATTAAACAAAAACAAACCCTCCAAAACAATCAGCAAAATGAACAGAAGAGCTACCAGTTGTCTCCAGTGCCTGTTAGCATGGCTGTTTGTTCTGACCCCTGGGTGCCTTGAGATGCCTGTGGCTGAAAGCAGCAGAATACACATCCCAAATCACTGTCACTGTCCTGTGCCCTACAGTCTGGGCATCATCCTCATTTCTCTTCTCTTGCCCCGAAGAGCCCCAGAGGCTCCCTGAAGAAATTGCAAAGTATTCAGGGATGATGTTCACCTCTTGACTTCGGATGTGATAAAGCAGGCACCTTCAGTGTTGTCACGCTAGTGGTTCCAGGGCTTCCATTATTTTCCTCAGCTTTTGTTTTGGCCTCCCTTGAACACCAGGTCCCATTATTCCTACAGCAACCGTAGTGATGTGTGCTGCCTGTGGAAGATGCTGCTGGAACTGGCTGTTTGCTGGTCAGAAGGGCATCACTCAGAGGATGGTGTGAAGAGCTCTGTGCTCAGGGCTTGTGGCAAAGAACCAACAGAAAAGATCTTGCTTTTGCTAAAGACAAATTAAGCATTTCATTGTTACCATCCATCAGTTAGTAGTATGACTCCAGGCAGTCATTTCTTGAGTACTTTTACCATATCTTATCAGCTCACTTATTTTTCAAGCAGATGACAGCAAACTATGTTGCTGAGTTGGGTATTTAGGTATCTGCACCATTTTGAAGTCAAATGCAAAAGCCATGCCTGCAGATAAAAACATGATTTAAAGTGCTGTTCCCTCAAAACTTCATAAAACGTCAGTTTATACTGGCCCATTCACTTGCCAGCAAGTACAGTGGGCTCTAGATCAATACAGCTTTAGTGTGTGTAACTCACTTTTCTTTCTCAAGATCTAATCACTATTTAAAAGACAAGTAATAACAAGAGGCTTTACAGAAAATAATTCAGTCTTTCTCCATATTAGGCAAAAATCCATGTACCCCCTCTGTATTTTGTTTTGACCTGTAGCCAAGTTTTTTATTCTTTCCCTTAGTTCAAGGGGGATCCCCTGCTGCCTTTAGTCTAACTAGTCCATTAAATGGATCCATATCAAAGTGTTCCAGTAAATCTGAATTAACCAGGGCATTTACAATTTTCCAGCTTGTCCTTAAATTTATCCAAATTATGCACACAGACATAATGACAAGAAGGACAGCTAATAGGCTTTCTCTTTCTAAATGAATTTGTCTTAACCTTAAAGATTTAGGCACAGTTTAAGCCAGACACTGAAGTAGATACTAATATTTCAGCATGTGTTAATACTCTTTGCTGAGTAGGTACTGATTTTAGTTTGTGCTTAATTTCCAACGAAACAGAGAATTTTAAACGTGGGCTAATAATGTGTTTTGCTGAACTTTCAGCCTCCAGCAAAACAACCAAAGAACATAGGTAAGCTCACCATCTGAGAAGCTTTCTGGCTTTCTTATTTCAGGGTACACTACCTCTGTTTAGTTGTATTTGCAAATGGCAAAAGAAACAGATTGCACTGTGCATACTTTAATTGAACCACTCTTTCCTGGGAAAGGCTGATTAATCCAGAGCACACTGACTAATACCAGAAGACAGAAGAGACAAGAAAGAACAAAGACACATTCACTTCACACAAAATGAATTTGTTAAGAAAGGACTTACTCAAGGCTTGAAAGAATATGAAAATACATATTTAGTTCTCTGTGTACCAGTGATAGAAGCCTGAGTAATAGACAAGAGGAAGTAATTGCTTTAATTCAGCATAAACAATCCCCTGAATTTTACTAATAAAACATAGTGGGAACATTTATATTATTAGATTTTTAATAATAAAGCTTATATCTAAAACTGAACAAAAGAAAAGAAAGCAAAAAAAAATCCCATTAACCGGGAAAATAGTTTTAGTTGTACTGATATTAATTTAAATATTAGATTTTTAGATAGGTTTGATTAGGGAAAAAAAAAATCACAGAACTATCTGAGGAATAGAGTTGTTACTCCCAGTTTATTTAAGAGAACTCACTTAAGGTGGGGTAAATCTGGGCTATGATAGCTTCTCTACCTTAGACATCTGAATCTGGCTCTCCATCTATCTGAAGAACTGCTGTGGTCACTGTTGCTAGACTAGGCTAGACTGACGGTTTTCCCTCTTGACACTTTTCATTCTCTGTGAATGAAACATTGACTAGAGCAGCGGTAGAGCCAGGTCCTGCCTCCTGGGGGAAGGACCCAGCCATCAGCCTACACAGTCATTGCTCATCATTTAATATTTTTTTACAGTAACATTTATACAGAGTGAAGCAATATTAAGAGAAGCCTGAGGGAGGCTTATTGTGGACTACCTTGTAAACTGAACGTTGTGCGGTATTCTAAGAAATGGGAGAAAGTCTCTGGCAATGAGAGAGTGGGGAAAAAAAAGCTTTATTTTTTTCACTCCCATTTTCACACTGGTTTGTGTAGCCTTCCTTATAACTAACTAGGATGGACTGAGTGCGCAGAAGGGATCAGGAACATGTGCATTATATTTCTGAACTGGTTTCCAAGTTGCTCAGAGCCTGGAAGCAAAGGAAGGACTGGGAGGCTAGGGTATCATACTGCACAGGCATAATTCACAGAGACCGATCCCACTCCACAAATTCTTTCCCACACCATCTGTGGCTCACTACTCTTAGACCTAAACTCATAAGCCCACCTCTGACCTCTACCTCATGCCAAATACCCTTCACTTCAGAATCATAGCCAGGGCTGTCGTCTGTCCACAATAATTTGTCTCAGCTTGGAAAGAGAGGAAGAAAATGTGGGAAGACACACAACTGCTCCCAGAACTCCACCCCTTCTTCCTCTTTATTTTTCCAACAGCCATTAGCCAGATCCTCGCTCTGAGCATAGCAAAGGCCACTCATTGTTATTTCCCAGGAAGCCATGACCACTATGCCAAATCGATGGACTCCTTTGCAAATAGACATCACGCCGCAAAGATCGTGGAGGTCTTCACTGTTTCAGAGAGAATTGTCTTTCTGAACACTCAGAAAAAATTACTCTCTGTTCCAAAGTAACTATATGCCAAGTTTCAAGCTAAAGTTATTTTTGGGTTATCCAAGCAAGCAAGAAAATACACATCCTCAAAATGTTTTAACTGCAGAAATTTATGTTCAGGGTCTAAATAACTCAGGAGATGTCTAAAATTGTTTTGTGAAGGATATAAAAGTTACTCAAACCATATGGGTCAAAAAAGGCATGAAAAATCTCAAACTACTTGACAAATAATACACGGGAAAATGTGAATTTAAAACTTTAAAATCAGCCTTACCTCCAACAATATTTTTTTAATGAAAATAATAAAAGTAGATTAAGTTAAGAAACAATTTCTTCACTATGGATTTTGCCATGTCAGTTCATTTAGAAATAATTCAGAAGTACTCCTGTCATATCAGATGAAAAATTGTCAAGAATGCTCCATGGAAGTACATCTTGGTTATAGCAGGCACTGTTATTTGTGTCTTCCAAGGGTTACCTTGGTAACTTTTTACATTGATGTTCCACAAATTGCATAGTCCAGATCCTATTGTACTAGAGACAGGTAAACCTTTCAAGAATGCTAAATCACATTTCAGTGACACTATGTACCATGACTTTGGAATCTTTGCTTTGTATGACTCATTTAAGGTACAGGTACAGAAGGAAAGGGAGGGACAGAAGCTGCTGACTGAGTGACCTTACAGAATAAAAGACCATATTGTACTGTGATATCCTAGATATTTCTTTTTAAATTCTCTCCTTTATACTTTAGAATAAGATGACCATGAAAAATAGAGCTTAGCAAAAGAATGGATGTACAAAAAGAAAGACTGCATCAGCATATAAACTGAAGGCATGCAGTATGTTTGGTGGCATGAATACATGCCTCTCTTTGCAAAAGGTAATTTCATATTTCAAGAGGGGAAGGTGCAAGTCACTTACCTGTACTTCACATCGACTTTTCTGACTCTTTAAACAAGTTCACAGGGTCAAGTTTTTTGTATCAGCCACCATTTACTTTAAAGAATTGCCAATTTATACTCTTAAAGCTACATGAGGAAAAATCTTGACCCTGTGCATGTGCTCGGTTGGTTGGGAAGAGAAAAATTGCTGGGGTTGCAGAGCTCAGAGTAAGGAGGAAAACAAGAGCCACGTGTGCATCCTGAGGTCCCCTCCAAAAGTCAAGGATTTCACCTCAGTCTCTGCAGCTGCCTGACCTCTAGGACTTGTTTGCAGACCACATCATGGGACTGACTCCCTGCAAGCACCAGTACTCTGGAAGCGGCTTTACAAAGAATAAGAAACCCCAAACCCCGCTCTTTTGTGCTGTGGGAGCTGCAGAATGGAAAAGGCTGACTTGTGAGGCAGTGCTCCTTGCACCCTGGGCAACCTGCTCCCACAGCTGGGGTCTGCGCACTGGTGCACAGCCCAGCCATGCCGCATGTGTCCAGGGAACAGCTGCCTCTGCCCTCCATTTGGGAGCGTGGGGTCCTCTCCGCTCCCTCTCTGCTTTTTCCTTTGCAAGCTTTTGACTCTGGGGCAGCAGCTAACTGCATTATTTATGATGCCACAGTGCTAAGGCCAGAAATAAGGGAGGTTTGCATTCCAAGAGAGCCATTTTTTCCCAGGAAAAGTATGCACAATCCTAATGCTCAGAAAGAGTGCATTTTATACCACAGACAATTCATTTCCACAGGATGTGGTGTGTAGAAATACATTATTTCTACTTCTTCCCCTTTAATAGCAATGCAAAATAATGATGGACCCTTGCAAGAAAACAGCAAAGTTTTATATATTTTCCTTAGATTTATCCTATATGGATGTGGTTGAGCAATTGTAAAGCCTCAATGAACACCAACTGAATTAACTGTGGTTATTAATATTTCATCTTTTTTCTTTTTTTTTTTCCCCAATACTTCTGCAGCTTCATAGACTCCACCCTGCTACCATAATCAAGCTTCTCTCAGAATAAGTGTGCTCAGAGTCTCCTAAGAGCCTTGGGCCAGCGAAGGGCAAATCTGAAAAGACAACTGCAAATACAACTGAAGGCCCAAGGATTGTACAGCCTGCTGCTGCCTGGACACCTGCAGACTTCATGCCTTGATGCCAGTACCATGTCACACTCCATGATTGCTGCAAGGTCTATGTAAACCGGAAGGGAGAGAAAGTTTTAGCTTTAGTTCTCTGCTGGCTTGAAGTATTCTTATCATTTTGCAAGACAGAAGTCAAGGCAAAAGCATTGAAGTCAAATGTAATTGGAATGTCCACCTGGAGTTATTTAAGTCTTGATTTATTTATTTATTTTTTTTTAAAGAATATTTGTAACTATATGTTGTTTGTATTTCAGCCCAGGCTTCAGCTCAATTTTGCTACAGCTGTAAAAGCTCTCAACCCATCCTCAGAGCAGCCTCCTTGCTATGGACACGGCTGTGCCAGGACAGCTGATGGTAGCAGGGGAGAAAACAGCCAGCAGCAGAAAATTCTTAAAGCAGCTTCAGGAAGCCCTGGCCTGAGACCTTCTAAAATTAAAGACATCTCTACTGATCACATGCAGTATAGCATTTTTTTGTTCAAGGGACTTGCAAGCTATGTCTACAGCCCTAGAAAAAACTGGGCCTGGAAATGAGCTTAAGCACCGGACTGCTAATTGCCCATTATTCTCAACTGCAAGCATGTGTCCTGGAAAAGGTCCCAGCCAGTGTCCAGACCAGGAGACGCGTGTGTGCAGCCCCTTCCAGTGGGCAGCAAATGCCACGTCAGCCTCCCTCCTCTCCTTGTCCCCTGCCCAGCGTCATCATTTTTTCACCACCCCCAGACTCTCCAGGGCACAGTGTACATGTTCTCAGCTTTGTACTATGAAAACATCACTCCAATAAGCTTTTTTTTTTTCCCTTTTTTTCTTTTTTTTTTTCAGGAAAACAGGCAACAACAAAAGCACAAATGTACTAGTGGTTGTGTCTCAGGTCCATGGAAGGGAAGTGATTTCTTTGTAAGGTGGACGTGGCCAGGTTTGGGCACTTGGCCAGACTGCTGTCCTTCACTTGTTTTATTTGGCATTATGAACATAGGCCAGTCACAAGAATCTGGTTTTACCTTCACAGAAATGGCAGAAGGCACATTTGTGACACCAAGGCCACCATCCTTGAGGGCCTTAGAACCAGCAAAGATTTTTTTTTTCCCTTACGCAGAACAAATGTGAGCTTTGTTCCTCAATGCAACAACCGCTTTTGTTGAAACTGCTCAGTTTGAAACACATACCCAAACAAGAACATCAGGAGGAATGTCCTTCATAAGTAAAGATAACCTCCCCAACTGTGGCATATGGAAGCAAAGCCCTTTTTTATCCCAGAGATGTCTGTAGCAGTACAGTAAATTAGGGTGGGGTTGGTTTTTTTTGCTTTGTTTTTAAGATCTCACAATTTAATTACACTGAAGCAGGATGTACGCTTCATTTAAGCGATGTCAGGATTTCTCTCTAGAGCTGTTCCATGGGAAGAATCTTTCCTTCTTTCTCTCTGTTCAGGCCAAAGGTTTATGAAGCCAATGTAAACAGCAGAAATTAGTGTAAACACCAGGGATTAACTTTATGACATTTGAAAGGAACAGGGTTTGCCTTAATAAAATGAAGCAAATAGTTTAGTATTTCCATGTATCTATATATATAGTTTAGAGATACCGGAGAAGTATGTTCCCCTTATTAAACATTTACCACTTGAGCTTTTTGAGGATTACCTCAAAGAACCATGGATAGCATTATGTCAGTGTTCCAGCTAATTTTTGTTAAATTTAGGGAGAGGACAACGGGGCTATTACTTCATGAAATGTGCAGACACATATTGAAATTGTATTCCCTGCACTGCAATCCAATAAGTGTGTTATACAGTAAAATATTCTCGAAGGATTATTGTCTATTTCTTGTGAGCTGTGCTTTGATTCTAACTGCCTCCTCCGCTCACTGTAGATGTCCTCTGCTTCCTCTGAGTGTCCTGTAATATTAATCGGAAAATGTTCATGATGCTGATACTAGAACTACTGGCTATAATTACTTGTGAAAAATGAGTGGGCAAAAAGGAAGAATGTCACTCTGCCAGAAATAATGTATTTTCTTCCCCTAATCAACTCCAAAACAAATAATTTTGTTTTCTAACAAATAGAACATACAGGAGGACCTGTGCAGGTGACGGCTGTTAAAAAAATGTTTAAGAAGAAAGCTACACAATCTTAAGGGATTTCAATCTGGGCAATGTGATGAGAGCCTCATTAAGCCAAAATATCCTCAGAATGCTTAAACATTTCTGCTTGCAGTTTCCAGCCTGAAAGAATGAAGGAGGAATTTTAAAGAAAACCTCATTGCAGGGATAAAAAAATATTGATTGCTCAAGTATAATTGAAGTTTCACCAGCATTTATAAAAAGCATACTAACACCATGGATGTTTATACAAACACCACTTGCCTCTACTGCCCTCAGCTGATATGTCTTCACATTCAATGTGTGTGGGCTAAGTACTGGACCAATTAAGATGACCCAGGTGACTACATACCTGCCATCCTAACATAGATCACAGGCAAAATAATGAAAATCAAGGAAGATTCAAACAATAACAACTAACACAGCTATGCATATTACATCTTGTCAAAGTAACCGTGTATGTCTTTAGGATATTACAAGTTCAATAATTAAAAATATCCATATATAACAGACTTCCTCTAAGTGTCTCACCTCTTTTTGATCCAAGCAGTTAGCCAGTATTTAGGATAATGCCATTTGTTCACTTTAGGA
Source organism: Nesoenas mayeri (assembly GCF_963082525.1). NCBI lineage: Eukaryota > Metazoa > Chordata > Aves > Columbiformes > Columbidae > Nesoenas > Nesoenas mayeri. The sequence continues at coordinate 103,308,491 of NC_137541.1, forward strand.
TAAACTGGTCTTGCTTGGAGTCAAAGCTGTTTCTTTTAATTAAATACCACATCCCAAACATGGCAGAAGATTTCATCTTTGATCACTGCTTTAGGTGTCCTTTCAGCCAGGACTTTGCTGGAGAGGCTCCCTCTAGACTTCTTCATTTGAGATGTAATCATATTCATAAGGCTCACTCATGTCTTATGTAGTGCTCTTTCCTCCAGACAAAAAGAAAACATTTATTAAATAGGTAGTGAACCCCCCTGCCAATGCGTCTTGCAAATATGTGTATTTTGGCTGGTGACCTTCTAGTGTTTGAGACGCACCTTTATCATTTTCTTAGAGATACAGCTACATCCTATGGTTTAATGTGGTTTAGACCAACCGATAGTTACCGCATAATTTGCTGTTAATCATAAGCAACATGTGTGTTACCATTGCTTGTGGAAATTCACTTTTGCTATTTATGCTCTAGATGTACAAGACTTTCACTACATCCTTAATAGTCAACTAGAACAGCAGCACCTTGGAAAATCTTTAGTGGCAACAAGGAACAAACTCGATTGACTATTTTCATGTTTTAATATTGACTGATTGAAAATCAATCTGTGTGGTTTTCACACCACAAATGTATCCAGATATTAAGACGTAATTTAAGATGCTGTCACTTTTTCTTTTTTTTCTTTTTTTTTTGCCTGCTGCTGTGGAAAACAAGAAGTTACTGGTATAACTGGATGCCTAATACCAGCATACATGGGGGTAAAATGAAGGTTACCGACACTGCGGTAGCAAAAGCTCTGCACAGAGCAGTTTGTAGGCAAACTGCTGCGCAGAAAGGGACGGGGCAGGAACTCCCCGCCCCGCTCCTACCCGCAGATACTCCTCTTTGCGAGAAGCTTGCAGCTCTGCCCCGCGATACGGGACGCCCTCCCCAGCCCGGGCGGCCCCGCCGCCGAACTACAACTCCCAGCGTGCCCCGCGGCGTCTCCATCTTGTAGCGGCGGAGGCGGCCCGCTCCTTTTCCCCCTCAACAAAGGCTGGGGGTTGCGTTGTTTCAATAAAAAGTGCGTGGTGGCGGGGCTCTCTGCAGTGTGTTTTCTGAGCCTGCAGTAAGGCAGGCAGTTGAAATACTTCCTAGAGAAACCCTTAGCCCTCATGGTCGGGGGGGGGGGGGGGGGGGGGTGTGTTTTGGCAGAGGGTGCTTGACAGCACACTGGGGTCTCCTCTCCTGGGCGGCAATGTTTCCCAGAGGAGCTGTAAAAACGCTTTTCGTTTCTGGAAGTGACGCAGTGTCCTGGGAATCTCTTCGAAATATGCATCGGGTCAGCTCAGCCCCCGGTTCAGTGATGCTGAGCAAGCCCTGCTACGGGTCGCTCTCATCCCCTCATCCCCTCTCCCCGTTCCTTGCCATTTGGGATGTTGAACCCAAATGACTCTGCCTGACAGAGCCCTGTTGCGTTTGGTTTATGTTTGTAATGGACTTGCTAGATACAAGTAAGGATTTTTATTTCAAGCTTTGCTAGAGCTTTGTAATGTGCAATACATAGAAGGTGCTGCTCATCACAGGCATTGCACAGGCAGTATGTACATGCAAACACACAACCACAATTTTCGAAGTGGCCATTACCTTATCTATCTATCTATCTATCTATCTATCTATCTATCATCTTTTTATTTATTTACACTGCCATTTGGCAGTCCTTGCTATGGAGAACTCAGTACCTTTGAAAAATCTGTTTTCTGCATTTAATCTCCTGGTAGACCTAGGCGTTGCCTGGGTAGCACTATCACAGAGCCGGTTTTTCATAAATGTGCCAGCCTTTCCACTCTCAGGGCTCCCTCTGGGTGGATTTTAGTTAAGCACAGCTCACATACAGGTTTTTAACAAACTTGCTAGTCCAGGAGCCTTGATGGGAGATCTGGCAAGGCCAGGGATCTGTTGGCAAGGATCAGATACAGCAAGGTGGCTCTGGGAGATAAGGGCAGATGCTTACGTGCACGTATCTGAGTGTGGGAGCTGTATATATGTGTTAGGAAACCCAAGTGAGAAGAAATTTGAGCCAAAAGGCTTGAGGAGTAGCTTGGGTGGGAGCTATAAAAGTGGGCTGGAGTAAAGTAGAACAGGCTGAGATGAGGTGAATGAGAAGCAGAGTTTGCAAGTGAGGACCAGTGGAGTGAGGGGGAAAGGGAGAATCTAGGAGACAGTGTGGAAATATACTCCTCTCCTTTGCACCATGATGAACAAATACATAAGAGGAGGCTCCTCTTGTGTGAGTACTCTTAACACCAGGTTGGAGAGAGGGACACAAGCACAAGTTTGTTGTTCTCATTCCTCTGCCACCTTTTTCTTTTTTTCCCCCGATTTTTAAAGCATGGTAGTCCTGTGGAAACAGCCTTGTTCTCCAAGTGTGCAGCACCATTTCCTTTTTGTTGAAAAAAAGGGAACTTTAGTAACGCCTTCTGCAATTGACATTGCATCTGTATGTTTTTAGAGCCTGTTTCTTAACTTCAGCAGCAGTGAGCTCTGAACAATTTCATTAGTTCTTCCTTAGTTTTTCACACTCTTCCATCAATTGGCTTCTCACTCCACGTTATCTTAGGAGCACATTCACATGTTTTCCCTACCCCCCTACTGTAAAAAATTAGTAAGTTTTGAATTAAAAGAAAAAGAGTACTTCGTCCATCCTATCCCATGGAGCAGTCATCCTCTCAGAATCTTGTTTTCTGGGCATCCCCCATCACTTTTTCCCTTCAGAAACCTTCTGGTAATACACTAGCAGCTCCCTGCTCTTTCCCATGGCATTCCTGCCAGTTTCCAGTTCTGCTACCAGCCTCAGAGACTGGATGTGGCGGGTGTACTCAACCCCCAGCCAAACCAGAAGCAGATTGGTCTAGGCTCTAGAGGAGGTAAAGGCCTGAGCCATAGCTAGGCCAAGAACTCCTTTTGGGAAACTCACAAGGAAGCAGAACATCACACTGAATGCTGATGAGTTGTGTGTGCAGGGAGTCTCATGCAGACCTTTCCCACTATATGCAATTTGACTACAAGTCAACCACTTTATTCTATAAATATGACAGCCTGAGTGAGCCCACTTTGAGCTCTCTGCTAAATAAGCTAGTTGTATGGCAAAGGTTTTACTACTCACAGGTCCGTGGATGAGTCTAATTTAAGTTTCATATCAATAATTTAGCTGAAATAAATGCATACTGAATATAATGAATCATCTAGATGTATAAAGTTGTATGATTTTTAATATACTCTCTGCTTCATGTTTTACTTAGTACGCTAGGTTTGCTGAAATCTTAAGCTGTAAAGTTCTGCTCATATTTACCAAAAGCAACTACAAACTACACTGAACACTTGCAAGAGAAGGCCTGTTTTGCACTTTACTGAGAAGAAAAGGATTTATTCAGACAAAACAGCACCTACAAGGTTAAGGACTATAAAAAATGCCTACAGCTGAACAAAACAAAAGCACAAGGCACGTGAGATCAGCGAAAAGGATCCAATGAGAAGCAAGAAGACCCCAAAGTGAAATATTGCTATTGGATTGAATAATGGTATAAAAGGTCTGTGGAGATATAAAAGTCTATGGTTTTTTCTCGTTGGGTGAAACCTCTGCACAGGTATCTAGCTTCAGCCAGCCCTCCTGCTATTTTACTCCATTATTTTTTTTTTCCTGAGAATTTGTTTCCTGAAAGTCTGCTCTGCATTTCAGGCCTCGCCTGAAAGTTTGCCTCTGGAGCTCTAAAATATAGACTCCAGAGTGAATGGTTATCAGGGATGGAATGCCTGAAAGTTTGCTTTCGCAAATGGGTACAGGCCTTCCCTGAAAGCTTGTCTTTGGAGCTCTAAATACAGACTCTGGAGCGAACGGTTATCAAGGGGAAAAGAATCCTGAAAGTTTGCTTCATGAACGGGTACCTGGAGAGAAGGTAAGCAGCATTCAGCTTGGCATATCTCCCCATGCAGTAAATAACAGAGTAAACCCGCCACCAAACTCTTTTAAGTCGCACTTCTCTTTGAGAGATCTAAATGTTGTTCTGCAGTAAGCAGAACCCTAAATTACTTCCCTTTGACACTGGAAGAAGGAGGATTTAAACGTCTCTTCCCATTAGCACCGGACTAGTGTATGGCCAGTTCTACAGTTGCCTTTCTCTGTTTAGAGTTGTCCAACTTCAGAAATGCTAAATAATCACAAATTAACTGGTCTTTCTATAAGGCTGGCTAAGCCCAAGTCTCCTGGCTCTATCATAGTCTCACGTAAATCAGAAATGCAGAACTGGCATCGAAAACGTGGTGGCCCGAGGGAGCATCTAATAACATTGTGTGGAAAATTGCAGTATTCCGCTGACTGAAGCTCAGGCCCTTCCAAGCATCAGTCAGCATCAAGTACATGGGCAAGAAAAATATGAATTGATTTTTATTATTTCCACTATTTGCATCCTATTCGAGCCTTGAAGAATTTGAAATTGAACATCAGAAAGATAAATCAAACTCCAGGTAATTGAGTTTCTAGTTCAACACCCTATTTATTTCTAGTTTATTTGCTTGCAGGAAGGCTGAAAGAACAATAAAGAGGAAAACAAACCCTGAGAGAGGTTACAATGTATAAATAGCCATCTTGAGAGTACAGGGAGTTCTTTGCTTAGTAGAGAACACAAGAAACAGGGTAACAAATGGGAAGTGTATGGTGATGTTTAGGATCTGGAGCATCTTATGAAGAGAGACTGAGAGAGCTGGGTCTCTTCTGCCTGGAGAAGGGAAGGCTGAGAGGCAATCTCATCAATGTTTATAAATATCTCAAGGGTGGGTGCCAAGAGGATGGGACCAGACTCCTTTCAGTGGTGCTCAACGATAGGATGAGGGGCAACAGGCACAGACTGAAGCACAGGAGGTTCCATCTGAATATGAGGAAAAACTTTGTTACCTCGAATGTGCCAGAGTCCTAGAACAGGCTACCCAGAGAAGTTGGGGAGTTTCCTTCTCTGGAGACATTCAAACCTGGCTGGACACATTCCTGTGCGACCTGCTCTGGGTGAACCTGCTTTAGCAGGTGGTTTAGACTAGCCGTTCTCCAGAGGTCCCTTCCTAACCCAACCAGCCTGTGATATTTAGGGCAAGCACTGAGGGAGAGAAGGGCTGCTGTTGTTCTCAGGCCGTACTAACGCTCTCCAGCACACCACTCTGCAGGTGGGCACACACCGGTGCGGCCCCACACTCACGGGGCGGTGGGGCACGGCCAGCAAAGCCAGGTGACTGGGCAGGGCTGAGAGCTCTCAGCCTTGCCCAGCCCAGTCTCCCCTAGCCCAGGGCAGGCAGCCGCCCGCCAGGAGGAACGTGTCCCCTCACCACCGCCCCTCCCGCCGCCGGTTCCCAGCCACCCGTGCCACGCACCCCGCGTGACCAGCGGCGGGGCGGGTGCAGTAACGCAGCCTGGCTCCGGAGCGGCCGCAGCCGGACGCCGCACACCCACGGAGGGAAAGCCGAGCACCGAACCCTGTCTCCTGCCCGCCCTCCTCCGCCTGAGGAGCCGCGAGGGGGCGGGGCGGGACCGGGCGCGGCACCTCCCCCCGCGGGAGGGGCGGGGCTCCTCTCCTTTGCGCCATGATGAACAAATGACCTCGCGGGGAATGAAATTTAAGTTCCACCGGGGGGAGAGAGTTCTGTGCTTCGAGCCCGACCCCACCAAGGCCAAAGTGCTCTATGATGCCAAGGTGACACACCCCACCCCTTCTCCCTCCATCCCGCGCGCGCGACCCTGCCCTCCCTCCCACTCACACCCCCCTTCCCCCGCCGACCGGGCAGGAGGGAGCGCGGGGGGGCGGGGCCGGCGCGGAGCCCGGCCCGCCGCCGTTGCTGCCGTTAACGCTTCCCGCTGGGTACTGCGCGCGCGTGGTGAGGTGGCTGCGGGCCCGGCGGCGGCTCCGCCACGAGCACTTGTTTTAGGAAGGGGGTGTGCTGGACCACGGCGGGCGTGCAAGCGAAGAGGCCGTGCGGCTGGGAGACAAAGCGAGGCGGTGCCCATCTCCGCTGGGCCTCTTTTCCCCCGCCTCCAGCCCTTGTGCCGCTGTCATCGTCCCCACCCATGCGTTTCAGCCCGCCCCCCCGGCGGGGCTTGGATCCTTTCCCCTACACGCACCGGCCTCTCCACTGCGGGGGTGGGGGGTGCGCGTAGCAGCTGCGTACGAGCCTCTGGGCCTTCCCCCAGCGGGACAGAGGCGTCCTGCTGCCCGGGTGACTGAAGAGGCGATGCAGCCCAGGCCGTCGGGGCCTTGCTCTCACCTCAGGTAGAGAGCGGAGCTGCCCAGGGGCTCTGGAAGGGTCGGAGCCGGTTCCCGCCTTCCATTCTCGGCTGAACACCTGCAAAGTAATTCTGAAGTCTTATTTTAATCCCTGCATTTTTGTAGCGTAGCGTGATTTATACACCCTCCCTGCTCTCCAGCCCTTAGAGCCTGCCCTTCTGCCTTTCAGAAGGGTTTGAATGGTACAGGTGGTACAGGAGAATATACAGAAATATGATAGCAAGCAGAGAGTGATGGACCATAGGTGTTGCAGTAGGAGGTGACTGACTCACCTGGGTCTGGTCTTAAGAATAATGATAGTAATTGTGGAGCTTGATGTTAATATTATTTTGGGGTGTCAGTGGGACATGAAATAATTTTTTTAATGCTGTGTCATCTGTATCTAGTTTGGAAACAGAGTTCTGGGGTTGTTTTGTTTTGTTTTGTTACAGAGAAAGGTGAAAAGGGGTACTGCAACTGGATTCCTGACCAAATTAAATACTTTTTGCTGCAAGTTTTCTAGTTGTGTAGTTTGCTAGTGTTTGTCAAACATCTTTAAGCAGGAGCTCCACCTTCCTATATTATTGTGGCCTGCCCTTATGTTTGTACGTGTATTCCTATGTTCTAATCACCCCAACAGCTTTAATTGCCAGCCCTAGAGGTAACTTGAGTGCAAAAAATAATAGCGTATTTTCTTCTTTACTTTCAAATTGACCAGACTCCAGCATAACTGTCCTTTGCATCATCAATAGTTCTGCAAATCTGGACTCCCAAATTAAAACAGTACGGTAGCCTAACTGCTGGGCACATATATGGTCTATCAGAGCAATTCAGTTGCAGGCAGAATGATTCCTTTGTTATTACTAGTCCTGATGCTCTCCTTAATTATCCACCTGAAATGTCTTTTTCTTGGGAGGTGCAGGCCCTTTCAGACTGGCCCATTTTATGTGTGTGAAAGAGAGGGAGAAAACAAAGGCTCAGATATCCACAAAGCCTTTTAATGTTTTGTGACTAAGATTCTGTGTTCAAGATAGAACGGTGTTTCTGAGGTTTATATGTTAGAACAGGAGTGTCAAACTAATTTTCACCAGGGACCACATCAACCTCACGGTTGCCTTCAAAAGGCCGAAGGTAATTTCAGGACTGTGTAAATGTAGGAGTAGTACAGTCCTGAAATTACATTTGACCCTTTGAAGGCAACCGTGAGGCTGATGTGGTCCCTGGTGAAAATGTTTGACACCCCTGTATTAGAACTATGTTGTCTCCTGCTTTGAGGGTGCGAAGAGACAGTACATTGGAGAAAACATTAGTAGCCCAGATGTATATCTGGGTATCTGTATTGTGGTACTGCATTGTTTTGCATTTCCCTTTGTCTTGAGAGCATGGGATGTTATAGGACAGGACTAAGATGGTTAGCAGTCCCTAACCTTAACAGCACTCAACAAAAAGCTAGTTTTTCTGACCATTTAGAATAATCTATATCTTCTGCTCATATCAATATTCACTGGCAAAATTATAGGTATATTTCATTTCCATACGTAAATATATTTTTTAAAAATTGTGCATAAATTCCCTAGGTACTGTAAAGCTCACTTTTTCTCAAGCTTTTTAATACATACTATTCAATTTTGTTTCAGATTGTTGATATTGTTGTTGGAAAAGATGAGAAAGGCAGGAAGATTCCAGAATATCTGATCCATTTTAACGGTTGGAACAGAAGGTGAGAGCCTGTATGCACCTTTTCAGTTCTTCCATTTCTTCAATTTTATTCTGCAAATAAAAGCATTGCACAGAATATCAAAGGACTGTGATGTTTGCATGAGTATTTTGGGTTTTGTGAATGTCTTTAATATACTTGCTCATGTTGACACATTGGTATGTATTCATAAATTTCAGCGCATCGGTTTGATAGCCATGAGTTTAATCTTTATGGGCTATCTGTCTTCACCATATACTTGTGGCTGCTAGGTTTCAATTAATAAAAGGAGTTTATACTTTGTTAAATCTAGACCTGGACTGTTTGGTTGTCAAGGCCAGTACATGAGTGCAGTCTCTGACAGTGATCTACAGCATGTGTTGGTGCTTACAAACATTTAGTGTGTGTTTGAGAGATTTTAAATCGCAGCACAAGAATTGAGGGCATGTGAATACAAGCAGATGCAAACCTTTTGATGTAGACGTTGCTTCTGAATGATATTAAGAGAGTGCTTTTTAGATTTAATGTATATTACTTCATTATTATTTATGAGTGGTGTATATTTACGGCTGTTAATAATTTTCTGTTGACTAATCCTTAGCTGGGATAGATGGGCGGCTGAAGATCATGTTCTTCGTGATACAGACGAAAACCGCAGATTACAGCGTAAATTGGCACGGAAGGCTGTGGCTCGCATGTAAGAAATCCTTTTGGTCTCAAAATGAATTAGATTCATTTTCAGATTCAAACAGATACATCCAGGTTCTACAAGTGAGCTTGACCTTGTTATTAAACAACACTCTACATGACTAACACTTAAAATTATTCTTAACTATTGCTGTGAAATGCTTGTGTATTGGATCTGCATCTTCCCAAAGACATGTACTTGAAAAATGACTTAGGAAAACCTGAAGTGTTTTTCAGCCATAGGCAATATGCTAATATTGGTTGGCCATGGCTTGAGGATCTGCTTGAGAACATGAATATGGTGTAATGTATGGACATGAAGGTATCCACTCTCAAATAAGCATTGTTCAACTTATTTCAGTATCAATTAATGACAATAACTCAAACATACGTTTCCTGTGCATTTGCATGTAATGTAATTATGTGGGATAACCAAATAATATTAGCCAAATTTCAGTGAACAATTTTGTGTTCTGTAGGAGAAGAAAGGGAAGAAAGAAGAGACGTTGCAGGTTGCCTGGTGTTGACTCTGTATTAAAAAGCCTTCCTGCTGAAGAAAATGATGAGAGTAGTGAAAACTGTGAGCTTGTTTTCATTCTTTCATAACTGGCATGATGCCTTTAACTTTTTGAGCTGGGGTTACAGTGCGTGCTGTAAATTCCTATTGGGATGACACAGGAGTATCACAGTCCTATTTGAAATGTATAGAGGCAGTCATATGAAGAGTGAGCACTATGTTTCATGCCAGGCAGCTATTAAGTTATCTCCTTTCTTCTCGTGTTCCAGAGACTTTCGCTTGTGTCATTTCCATTCAACTGTTCTAATCAGTGATTTCAGAGCTTAATGCTGCTTTGTTTAGTGAAAAATTAATAGTGCAAGAAGCCCTCGATTTTCTTTGTTTGATGCTAGGGAAAAAGACACTTTTCCTGCTAGTGTTTCTACCTATTTTGGGGACAATAAAATTTTCTTTTTGCCCAGTCTACCTGGCACGATGGTCTGTTTCTTGTCAGCTGACTGGCTGACTTCACTTTCAAGCCAGCTCTTTCATTTAATAGCATTTTTCTTTGTAGCTTGAAAACCAGCAGGAACACTGGCTGGCACTTAACTGATGTTCTGGCAACTGTCACTGCACAGATCCAGACCTTCTGATTGAATGATTAATATGTTAATCCCCTGTTCAGAACTGAGGTCCAATATAAATTGGAAAGGTCTGTGAGTGTTAAGATTAGAAGGGGGCTTTTTAAAGTGGGTGTTTTTGTTAGAGAGGGTGCAAGAATACTTCCTTTAAACTTCTTGTCTTACATACTTAGAAGTTTGTAGTGTGCTATAAATAATACCTGTGTGTTTAATTAAATTAGAGTTATTAATCCTCATTAGATATGACAAGGTAGTTGTGGCTGTGTTGTTTTTTTGGTTTGTTTTTTTGTGCATAGAGGCCTGAAATTGTTCTTAACCTCTGCAATGTACTAATGTGAGATAAATAAAATATGTGAAATCTCTTTTACACAGCTATAAGTAGTTCTTCTTCTGATGACAGTGATGAAGGAACAGATGAAGAAATAAAAAGTGAAGAAAGTGACATAGAAGAGAGGACAGAAATGGTATATTCATGAGCTCCTTAACTTAATAGAATTTAAACGTGTATTTGAAACTCTGGAAAAATTGAAGTAGTTGAAATATAAGCTACAGCTGGTTATTTAGCTGGAATTAAAAGTATAATTTTCTTACTCCTTACTGTCGTTGAGTTTTTGAAAATTATAGATATGTCATATTATTTTCCTCTCTTTCTACATGTAAGGCTTATGTGGAGAAAACCTAGCAAATTAGATTATATAGATTTGTGAGTGCTGTAAAATTTTACTGGTCTATGCAGGTTGGGCAAATCCTGTTATTGCAGTAGGATCTTCTTGGCTCCTGTATTTTACTGTGAAATGGGCATGTCATCTCTGGTCTTAAACTGAAATGTAAAAGACTGACTTCAAGAAAAAAAACATTTATTTTGTCTACATTATTGGAAAGAAAGTACAGTGTAAACAGTTGTTCTCAAGGTCTGTTGAATCTAACTGCTGCAGTGTGTTTGATCTGAAGCAGCAAAACTTAATAAATTTCAGTTAATTCTTTTGTGTTAAATACTTCAGTGAATGCTAAATTAAAAAAACATCACAGGTGACTTCAAAGCAGCATTGTTGAATTGCTTACAGCAAGGCTACTATCCACTTAAATATTTACTCTGTGTTATTTTTACATGACAAAACTTGATGGTTATACTTTATCTTGACTACTGAAGTTCTTTTTCACTAATATTTGTAAGCACAAGCAATATATTGTTTCTTGCACTGGTCTGTTGTAGAAAGAAGAACAAGACACTCACACAAAAAGGGACATGGAAGAAAGAGCAATAAGCATAGAAATTCCTGAAGTCTTGAAAAAGAAGCTTGAGGAGGACTGTTACTATATTAATAGAAGAAAACGGGTATGAAATAAAAGCTAGGAAATTAATGTGCACGGAGTGGATGGGGAGGGCATCTAGAACTTCTTGCATAGAACAACTCCTGGTTTTCTTAACTTTATTCCAAAGATGAGCTTAGACAATATAAGGAAGAATAAGAAGACTGTAGGCATCAGACTTCTCTATAGCTGAAACAGTGACTTGTCATTGTATGAATGTAATATTTCAATACCCAATTGTGGTTTAGAGTGCAGATTGTTTTTTAAAGCTGGAAATGTAGTAATCTTGTGAAGGTGACCATATTTTTCTTTCTCTAGATGTTTATAAGGGATTGATCAAAAATGCAGTTTAAGAGTTCAAATTAATCACTCCTGAAATAACTTTGTGCAATAGAGACTTATTAAGCTAGTCAGTACGTTACAAGCTCCTGTTTTAGCTTGATATACTAATTGTTTTTGTAAGACATTAATTTATTGTTTCTTTTTCAGCTAGTGAAGCTTCCTTGTCAGACAAATATAATAACCATCCTGGAGTCATATGTAAAACATTTTGCTATTAATGCTGCTTTTTCAGCCAACGAAAGATCTCGCCACCATCAAATGACTCCACATGCTAATATGAATCTTCATTATGTGCCACCAGAGAAGAAGTAGGTAATCTTTAGTCCAGTGCTATTGTCACAAGAAAAATGACTTTGCATTCAGTGTTCTGTTTCAAGGCAGTTCACTTCTGTGAGCTTATACTGTGATGTTTGTCTGTTTATGGGGCTTAAAGTATTTGACAGATGCCTGTAGTGTAGTAACACTGACGATTTGTTTATCAGTGAGAGAGTCCGTATAATCTAGAAAGTCATTATGCAAAGCATGAGTATTCCCTTTCGTCATGTAAGTTCTTGTGAATATTGTGACCCGTTTTGGAAGAATGTGTTGCTATTGTCTATGTGAGAATCTTTTGAGCACTGAGAGAGTATCTGATATGAGAATTCCCTGCTTAAATAAAACTGAACATGTTCAGTTTTATGAAAGATAAAAAATTTATATGAACACCGATAGAGAACTCCAAGTGCAGTTGATGATTATGTTTTTTTTTTTTTTTTTTTTAATTGACGTATTGTTCTAAATCCGAGAGTCAGTAAGTGGGGAAACTGTGTGTAGTAACACCAGTCCTGCTTATTAAAATTGATTGTCTTAGTGGCTGTTTTCTCAGCTGAGCTGTATATTCTTCTACCATGCTACAAATCCAAGTGTGTCAACCCTACATGTTTGCAGTATGGTGGATTTTTTTGTGGTGTGGTTTGTTTTGTGCTTTTTTTTTTTTTTCCTCTCATGTTAAATATTTTCAGTATTAGATGAGACTGCATATTTATTTAAGTCTATTTTATCAAAGAGAAATCTTGACTTTTGTTACCGTGTTCTGTTTTGATGGTGCATAGTTATGCTATTCCTTGCAATATTTTGGTGTATATGAGTGTCTTGGTTTATACTGATGTCATTCATTATTTGACAGATCAATGATACTTTCTTTCTTTGTAATATAATCTTCCAAACAAGAAGTTAGATGAGACATGAGAAATAGGAATAAAAGGCTGCGTGCACATTGCTATTTTTAAAGGTGTATGTTTGAGTGACTTCCTCAATAAAGAAGGTGCTTTAATATGGAAAATGTATAACTTCAGTGATCCATGAAGTAGGAGAGATTCAGCTGACAACTTTCTTGTACTGCCCTTTCTATTCTGACATACAAGGTAACTGACCTTCTGGAATGTCAGAATTTCTGCACGATAGTCCTCTGACTCAATTTATATAGTGTTAAAAAAAAAAAAGGCAGTAGTTTTAGCAGGTGGTATGAAGTGGTTAATAGGAGGTATGGAATTTCTAACACGGGTCATTGTGGCAGAGTCAAATTACTGTTACTGTACACATATATGCACTTGAGACATAAGAGATTAATACCTTCATAGAGGTGAGACATGCTGGAGGTGAGCTGGACTCAGTCTTTATGTTTGTCCTTGTACATCTACTCACCACCTAGCACTGTGTGTCTTTTACACAAGTCCAAAACTGAAATTCCTAATAGCCTCTTGATGTAGTGCTTTGGTTGTTAGGAGGAGGCCATTGGAAACTGATCTCCAATGCAAATGTATCTGTTGTTGTTGGTTCACTGGATATCTCTTAAGCACAGCCTTAACTACATCTTCGTGGCTATAAATCAAATTCTGCACATACCTTTTAGACAGAGATGCAATCTATTGAGTACTTACTTTTTCTGGCAGGTGCATCTCCTTTGAGCCTAGTGAACTTCAAAAAACAAAATAATGGTTACGTGGCAAAATAACTTTATTTACTGTAGATTTTATGAATCCAGTGAACAGTCATACAACAAAACAAATGTATGAGATTGTTTGACCTTATTAAGCAGACTTTTAAAATTTGTTTTTGTTTGAAGTTACCAACAGCAATCATTGTCTCTTCAAGTATGCTTTTAATCATTCATCATTATTTAGTGACAAAGTTAGCATATCATAGTTAAGACATTAATGATCTGTATTAAAAGGAAATTTCCTACAACTACACTGAAAAATTTTGACATTGCAACTTTGAAATTTGTAATCCTTTTTTTCTCCAGTGTTGAGTTATGTAAAGAGATGGTGGATGGCCTGAGAATAACCTTTGACTTCACACTTCCATTAATTTTGCTCTATCCTTATGAACAAGCTCAATTTAAGAAGGTGACTTCATCAAAATTCTTTCTTCCTATTAAAGAAAACTCAACAAATACTAACAGGTAGGTTGGGTATACAGAGTCCAATACTGCTTATCTCCTGGGGAAAATGCAATAGAATGTGGTTATGTGTTCAGAACAGGATGATTTCTCACAGACTTCGACTTTAAGATTGTCGTGATAAAATGTTGAACTTTTCTGTTAATTTGTTGCCTGAATTCAGAATTCTGCATTTATATCTGTTTGACTTCAGAAGGGGTTTGTACTGATGGATGTGGAGTTATGTTGCAACTTTGTGGGGGGAAAAAAATTACATTGAAATGTAAATTTGTGTTCACTAACTTTTACATTTGAAAATAAGTATGCTTTCAGAAAATAGTATTTAAAAGAAGACCTCATCACTTTACTAGGTATTGGGAGGAGACTAATTTGAATAAGTATTATATTTAAGAAGGTCTGTGAAACTAGAAGGATCGCTTTTTGGCGGAAGAGTCCTGATCTCTTCTGTAAAGCTACCTTTATTTCCTAGAAATCAGGAGGAACTTTCCCCAAGTCCTCCTCTGTTGAATCCACCAACGCCTCAGTCAACCGACAGCCAGCCCACAACAGGGGAGCCAGCCACGCCAAAGAGACGGAAGGCTGAACCTGAGATTCTGCAGTCGCTGAGGCGTTCTACACGCCATAGCTCTAACTGCGACAGGTTATCAGAAAGCAGTGCTTCCCCGCAACCTAAACGACGGCATCTTGAGACTCCAGCTTCTATGCCAAAGCTCTTCTTGCACTTGGAAAAAAGTAGGTTTTGCTCTTTAAATTATTGCTCTGAACAAGATTTTAAGTCTTGTTCTTTAAGTCATCTGCACTGTGAACTAAATGATTGAAGTAGGAATTCATGACTTTTGGTATCAATTATTTATCTCTGAAGCTTATACCAAAAGGAGAAATACAAAACAATATTCTCAGTACTTTGGTATTGTATATCTCAACAGAATTGGAGGAGCTGCTTTTCTGTGCATCTGCTTTCGGGTAGCATTTATTGAATTCCAGTATTTAAGACTTTAAACATTTTGGCAGCAGACCTTGGTTGTGTTTAATGGCTTATAGTTCCATAAAACAGATAATAAAATTGATTTCTGATTTCTTTTGTTTGTTTTTCCTTCCCTTTTGAAGAAACCCCTGTCCATAGTGGATCATCTTCGCCTATAACTTTGACTCCTAGCAAAGAGGGGAGTGCAGTTTTTACTGGCTTTGAGGGTAGAAGAAACAATGAATTGAATGAGGTAACAGATTTTTATGTTACTGTCCTAGATTCAATGATTTAAAGGTTTTATTGACCTCAGAGTAGGGCTATGTAAGAAGAAGTTTTAGTTTATTACTTATTTCATCTTTGATTTTGAAGTTCCGCACAGACTAAATTATTTATTGTGCTATAAAAGTTTAATAACCGTTTTTTTTCATGTCTTCTGTTTAGGTTTTGTCCTGGAAATTGATGCCAGAGAATTATCCACCAAGTGATCAACCACCACCTCCCTCATATATCTATGGATCTCAACATTTGTTACGGATGTTTGGTAAACTGATGCAGAACTCTGTGCTGAATCAAAATTTTTCTTCCCCCTTACCCCCTTTTGACCGTATCCATGTGATTTTCTATTTGCTTTATCTCATTGAGTTTTATATTGGAGAAATATAAATTTTAATCTGTTTAAAACTTAGGCTGTTCGTAAACTTGCTTATCTCCTACTGGCTGTTTAGGCCTTTATTTAACAAAAATAAACAAAAATTACTTCCAATACACAATCAAACATCATTAAACCAAGCATTTACTTTCTCAGCATGTTTCTTTTTAGTAAGGTTTTGGAAGACCACTGGGTAACTTGCAAAGAAAAGTGGAGGCTGCAGGGAGAAGACATTTTTATATTTTTCGTTTCTGTCTAGTGAATAAAAGTAGTTAGAATATGCTTTTAAAACAACAGGTGTAAACATTATTTCTCTTATTTACAGTAAAACTACCAGAAATACTGGGGAAGATGTGCTTTCCTGACAAAAACCTAAAGGCTTTAGTAAAACACTTCGAAATGTTTCTGAGGTAATGTGACACAATGTACCACAGGATTGTTTGCATTGTTACATAGATCTAAGTGTCCTGGGATGATAAAGGGTTTTAAAAATAAGATGTTAATTTTCTATAATTACAAGAATATGATAAAAATTAATATAAGATTTTAATAATAATTTGAATGAAGATTAATACAAGGTTTTTTATTCTGTAATTCAAATTGAAGGGAACCTGAACTCCCTACTTAAAGTTTTGATAAACACAGTGCTAGAGAACTAAAGTATGAAAGTTTGTGTGAATATGTAGGGAATGACAAGTCTGACTTGGTCGAGAAGCATGTTTTATGAAGAAATACAGACTCACTTGTTTTTGAGAGCATAATCTGAGAATTTTGATGTTGCATTGGTATTAGCAGGGGTAGAAACTTGTGGTTTAAAACATGTTTTTAATAATGGTATTGGGGTTTTTTTGTTTGTTTTTGGTTTGGTTTTGTTTGGTTTGGTTTTGGTTGGGTTTTTTTGTTTTGTTTTTTTAAAATAAAAGTCTGTCCTACTGGAGCTTTAAACTGGAAAATTTCTCTGTTATGCAATGCAGAGGCTTAGTGACCATGGTGGCTCCGTGGCTGGTGTCAGTATGGTCATACCTGCACCATGGTCGGCTTTCTTTGTCAGGTTCTCTAGTTAATATCTCTGCATGACGTTGTAGTGGTAGTTAGATATCTAGTGTGGCACTGTATTGTGCAGCACCCATACAGTGGAAAATAAATTTGCCAAGGAAAACTTACCGGAGAAAGTGCTCTAAGTTGTAAACATCTGGAACAAATGTGGAACTCTTAATTTTGGTCAAAGACCCTTAAGTGGCCACATTATGAAAAGTAACATAATGTGGCACCTGTTAGAGAACAGGGAGACAAAAGCTTTAAAATGCTTTTACTTTAGTTGTTTGTTGAAAATAAAAGATGTCTCAAATGTCACAATTTCTACGATATAATTTTTTTCTCTAGAAGCATTTAATTTTTAGGTTTTACTGGTTCCATTTACATCTCTATTTTGTCAGATCCTTGTTAGTATCCAAAGTTAAACAGGACAGAATTAGTGCTTACGGTGGGAAACCTATATTTTCTTGGAGTGAATATTATTTAGGGTGCTTAACTCACTGTGGATCAAGTCAGTTTTTTATTAGACCTCTGCCTGCTTGGATTCTTCTGTGTTGGTCAGAGCAGGCCTCTGCTCTTTAGCACCTTAGACACAGTTTTTTCATATCTATTCTATGGATGAGCTGTGGTGGAATAGAGGGAAGGAGGAAGCATGTCCCCCACCCCCCATACAAGCAGGGGGGTGATAAAACTGATAGTTCTAGCAGTGATATCCATATGTGTCTTGTTTTTCCTTCTCACTATCTTGTTGAAATGTGTAGTCATCTATAAACAGAAATTTTTAAAAAGCAGAAGGTGTTTCCACATCAGCATTTTTAGGTGGGATGGAACTGTGTTTTTGAGGCAAATCTGTCAGTAGTTCCCACTTGCCATGCTTTGTGTTGCATTGCAGAGTGCTCTGAGTACACAAGCTGGATTCCTTTTGGAAAACACTTAACCAGAAATGTGCTTTAGTACTAGGAGGGGATTCAGTTCTCAAGACTGGGCTACAACTGAAAAAAAATGAGCCCCTCAAGGGAAGCATAGTGTGGATATCACATATTTGGAACAACAAACATTCAAGGGCTGTGTATTTTTTCAAGTAGTTCTCTAAGCCAGCATCATGTATGTTTTGCTGTTCTCAAGGTTTCTTTTCTATGCTGAAATAATGATTTTTATGGTTTTGTCAGAACTGGTCAAATTGAGAGCCTTCCTGAAAAAGATTCCAGGTTACAGTTACTGCTGTAGGAAGCATTCAATCTTAGGTAGCTTTATCATAAATATTCTTTTCAGACTTCTTAGGCTACTTTCCTTAACAGATATGCTACTGTGTATTCAATGCAAATTATAGGTTGGTTTGTTTGTTTTCAACGCATATTCATGGGGCTTAAGGATGTCTTACATTTGGGTGTTTCTTTTCCCGTATGTCTTTGGAAGTGGTAAAACAATTATATTTTCTATAAACTTGTTCAGACTTGATTTTTATCACAGAAATACTTCTGCATTATCTGTTTCTCATCACAAGAGAAAATTGAGGCTGAGGTGTCATCTTGTACTAGTTCTTCAATTTTCACACTGTCCTTTCCTTTTTGGGAATGAAAGGATTATTGGATGTTTATTAAAAATGTTTTCTGTCAGTTCTGTTCTGCCTTACCTTTAGAAAGGTAAGAACTGTTGTACATAGTCTGCCTAGTTTCTTTTAGTGAATTGCTCTGGAGTGGCAAGCTGAAGTACTCTCCTTGTCTTTATTTTTCTAATAACATACAAGGGATTTAAGCTGTTTCTGAATCTTTTTTGAATTCTTGTTGGAGTAGTTCAAGCATAAGTATTTTATGTATTTTAAAATAAAACTTTCATGTAGTACACAACTAATTTAGTTCTGGCATAGATACTGATTTGATTTTGTATTATGATTTTATGGGTAAAATTTACAGTTTGATTTAATATTTGTATTATTAATCTGATGTGGACTGGGAAACTGAGACTTATTTAATATAACATTTTGTCTAGAAGCTTATTTTATTCAGTTTACCCATTACTTGATAAATGCATTAAATTCACTTTGAGATGCTACATGGGAAATATTTTCCAGTCATGCCTCCAGACTGCTGCTAGGCAAGATTAATCTCAGTTTCCCAGACAACTTGTATTTTTAAGGTATATATGAAATACATCTTTTTGAGTTTCACATTAAATAGAAGCTGTACTCTCTGTGCTTAGTGCAGCTTTCTACAGCTGTGCATAATGAAAATTTCTTCATGGAGAACGTGAAAGTTGATTTCTCAGTTATAGAATTTGCAGGAGAAAATTAGTTTCTCGAGAAGAAAACTCTTAGTCTTCACTTTGAACTGTTTAGCTCTGAAATAATATGTAATACTTGCAGAAGAATAACAGTCTGAAGTAGACGTGACAAAGTTGCCAGTTGGTTTCACTGAATTTCGCTTACAGTTTGAGTTTAGTCTTCAGGAGCAAGCAGTGGAAGCCAACACAGTAACTAGTGCCTACTAACTGGTAATCTTACTAGCAAAGGAGCCCTGATTAAATCCCTGTCTGTGAATAGTTTTTGAGATAAAGTATTGCCTCTTAACCAATTCCATTGTTTCAGACATATTTTTAATAAAATGCTCTATGTGCTGTATTTTTTGCCTTCTCTGTATTGTGAGGTGCTTAGTGTGCCTTTAGAGGCTGCTTGAGTGAAGAGAAACTGGCAGCTGCTTGCCTGTCTTGTTTTGCTATTGATTTGAACATAACCTTGACTTGGAAAACAGGTTTGGGATCAGAGGGGTCACTTCTTAGGACTGTTGACCAGGATGAGATACTTAATAGTGAAGAGAATATAATATGTCTCGTTTTAGAATAGCAAGACATGTTTTCAGGCAATGTCATTTGCATTTTAGGAAAAAAAGCAAATCAAAATGGTAAAGCACTTCAGAAAGCCATAGGTATTTTGACTTTCACGAAATACAGAAGAATGAGTAAGTGATTAAATACTTCTAAAATAATGCTATTAAAATGTTTAATCCAGATGAGGCTGATGTGGGATATTTCAGATCATGGAGAACTTATTAATGGTGAAAGACTTAGTTGGTTTTTTTTTGTGTGTATGTGTGTGTGGTTTTGTTTTGTTTGTTTGTTTTTAAAAACCTGCTGATATTTCAAACTTGCTATATTCTGTAAGCTGTCGCTTTTGTTTTAGATCTCTTCTTCCCCCTGATGTTTTACAACCTGCTTGTATCTATTGTGCCTCTCTGCTCCATGAGTGGAAAAGTATTTTAATACCGTTAAGTATTTTATGAGAAGAAAACCAAAACAGAATGTGACCAAATTAGAGAACTGTGATAGTGAAACATATATATAGGAAGATGAGAAGTTGGTTGAAGTCACCTTAAGAAATAGATCTCTGGTTTTGATAGCACAAATTTTTTGAGTGTAGTAATATTATTATATATATTTGCAGTAGTCAATTATGACCACTAGTCTGTGCTAATGTGCAATTAATGAGAGGTTATTAGTGGCTTTCTGAGAATGAAAAATAAAGTATTGCATGTGGTGAATGGAACAGAAAACATCTTCATTTAGGTGAATTCCTTTGGCGTGGTTCTTGAGACACTGGATATCAGAATAAGCACCTGAAACTTTTCATTTATTGATCTGCAAGTGACATTTCTTTTGATGAGGTGATTCAAAGAGTTAAGACCCATCATGCTCTTTAAACAAAATCTGTTAGATTATTACATTTGCCTTTCAAACAACATCTAGCCCAGACCACTAATCTCATCAAAGCATCTGCTTACCTTCTAGAACTCAGAGCTGTAGAAAAGGAAGATGTCACCTTCCTGGAAACTTTTCCTTTTAACTCTGTATTCTTATACCTTTATGGCTGAGGTTGTCCTTTGTAATCTTCACACTTTTCAGGCCATTCCTGACTTTACCCTTGTGGTGGTAGCTGATGTTTAGAAGAGTGGTTTTCTTTATGCGGAGACTGTTCAGGTAATAGGTTGTGTTGACACTGTCAAGACAAGAACATTTTAGCTACCAGATGATGCTTTTAAAACTCATATTAATTCAGTGACTCTGAAAAATGTTCCTGAGGTGGATATGTCAAGTGGCTTTTTAATGTGGATAGCGCTAGTTCTGTGCCTCTCTTTGGTAGATCTGTTTGCATAACTCTCAGCCAAATGGTAGTATATTTTGAGGTTATTGCTTGGAGTCACCTGAGGTAAGCTTGCTTATGGACTGCTACAGGTGAAGATCAGAACATTAGGAATTCGTCAAGCCAGGTTGCTCATGTGTCTGTTTCCCTTGTCTCCATCCCCTCTAGTCCTTTTTGAAATGTTGCTCTTCTAGGAACCTGTGGTAGAGAGGGAAATAGCTGCATTGTGTCCCATTACCTTTGTGTTCTGGGCAGGAGTATAAAACATAAGTATTCTTTTTTGGAGTGCTCATAATGAGGAAAAAAAAGTGTGCGATCTTACATCAGGATGTTTGTGTGGACTGTGCAACTTGAAACTCAGTTGCTCATAAGCAGTTTCACTGAGTAGGTGTCTGCATATGAACTCTGTAAAAATTCTAAACATGAAAAAGGCAATAATGCAACAGGTGGCTGAACTTACTAGATTTGTAAGTTTAAAGTAATTAAACAATTTCTGAATAACTAAATAGCAACATACTTTCTGATCTATAGCTGAACATTGGCTCTACTTGTGAAGTACAGCTCCCTCTGTTTTTAAATCTTGGCTTGTGACTTGCAGGTGCCAGTGATATTGATCTTTGTGCTATTTCACCTTTTCCAAGAGCAAAGAGTTAGTGAAGTATCCAGTAGCATAGAGTCTTATGAGACTCCTAATGTTTCTGTGCCTGCTTTCTGCACTGCAGTGTAGTTTGAATAGAAAGCAGCTTTAGAAGGGACACTGCTCTTTGTATGCAAGTATACAAAGGATTGGGACACAAGCTGACCTTGTGTTCCTTTGCCTGTTTTCTCCTACTTCTCTGCAGAAAGTAATTTCTATCTGCTTGCTCTCAGGTGTTTTGCTTTTCATAACTCTTACATTAAGAACAGAGATATGTACATTTGACTGCGTGCATTCTGTCTGCCTTTTTTTTTGCGGGGGGAGGGGGGAGGGTTGTAGCTGTGCTGCAAGCATCTCAGTTAAAATTTCTCATCTTTACCAGCTGTCACTTTAGCTTGCAGTAAACTGGCATTTATAATTGATCTTAAGCAGAACTCAGGAAATCTGTAAGAGAAAATGAACGTGCTTCCCATTACTTGCCCTTAAAATTCTTGGAACTGTCTGCTACCCAGTGTCCTCTACAGGTTCCTTTGTTTTATTGATGTTTTTTTAAGACATTCTGCCTTGTATGATCTAGCATGTGGTACTGTGTTTTACAGAATGTTAGCCAATGACACTAAGCATTTGATTGGCCCTTGTATTTTGTACTCACTGTTTATCTCTTGAAGTCATTAATACATGTTCATGAAGAATTATTAATTAAATTCCATTTGTGGCTCATCTTAATCTTGTGCAATCTAACTAAGTTAGACTTGAGTATCTTAAGTTTTAGGCCTTACCACAATCACTTCATACCAACCCCGCATATCCCAGAAAGTAATTTGTAGCTAACTATACTCAGAGGTCATAGCACGTAATTTATTAGCTTCTCAATTGCTGTAATCTGTAGCGGTTTCCCTAAAGTAAAGTGTGTGTGTAGTGCAGCTGAATGACATGTGACTAGGAGAATCTGATTGTGTTAATTGTTTTTGTTTCTTTTAATTTTCTAAGGGCTATCTCTAGCTCATGGTGGGGGGGGGGGGGGGGGGAAAGGCATTTTGTAAGACGTTAGAGCAATTTGTGGCCTTGTAAGCCTAGATAAGTAGGTGGTGAATGGTTTTGATGACAAGGGATAGTAAATCATTAAGTCATGTGATTCAGACAGCATATTAATCAAATATTTGTCACTTTAATCTAGATTTGTCCTATTTATTTAGTTAAAAAAACCTCCTTTTTTTTTCTGTCTCATTGTTTTGTCAAAGTTTAATTTGGATTCACTGTTCATTGCATTTTGTTCTTTCAGGGAAAAATATTGTATTTCACTGTTTTTATTTCATTTATTTAAATGCCTTTATTTCTGTGAATAGGAAATTGATATAATGCAGCTGTAACATGCTGTGATTTAAAATGCGATATTTTTGATTTCGCAAAATAGTTTTCATTTTTTAAATTATCTCTTAACCTTAATTATTTAATCCTTTTTGGTTTTTGCTATTTAATAAAATCGGAAGCTTCTGTTGGAGCTAATGAGAAACTAGCATAGTATGAATACTTATAAGCAAACAGAATGCTTAAGTATTTGATGCACTTAGAATTGTGTGAATGAAGACTGTCTGGAGCTTTCAATTTCCTTAGCTTGTAAACATCTGTTATGATAGCTTATGTGGTGTCAGTTTGTGGCAGAGCCAGTTGGATCCTTGCTTTAAACACAAGAGAGATCTTTCTCCCGTTGTGCAGTATCTGCCCTAGCTGAATATTGCCAGAAATTATGTGCTTGATTAGGCACTATTATGGGTCACCTAACGGAGCCTTTTCTGCTCGTTTCATTAGGTAATGTTTAAAAGCAAAAACAAGCTGCCATTTGATCTTCTGGAAGTGTGTTGGTTGTCCAGCCTGTCCACTTGCATATCTTAAACCTGAATCATTTACATCAGAAACCAGCCTAGGTCCCTCTATACTGTTAATTACAGAACTCCTATGAAATAAGCAAGTAGGGAGGAAGTTGACAAAGTGCCTTCTAGTTAAATGGTGACACACTGAAGGACTGATTTCTTCTTAAAAAAAAGCTTGTATTTCTCACTGCTTTTCCTGGAATTAGTAGGATTTAACCAGTTATTCCTCCAGTTTAGCACTTGTTCGATGCCCATGTTTAAGTACAATGCTTGTGTGTGGGGAAAAATCAATCTTTTTTCATTTACCTGTGTTTTTGTGTTGTAACCTTTCTGTGTGGCCTCTCAGCAATTAATATATTCCTGATTAAATGTAGATTGCCTTATGTCGAAGATCTTGTTCATATTATTTGATGCTTTGGCTTTTTTAAGATATAAGGACATGCCTGGTTCAGGCAGTGTAGCTGTGAGTGAGGCTGGAAAAATACTATGGTTTTAATTGCATTCACCTGTATTTTTTTTTTTTTTTTTTAATTTGGACTTTCTGTGTCCAGAATATTGCTTATACAAAACTGATATTTTTAACTTCCAATATGAGGTCATCTCCTTAGCCGGTAGTTCTTGAGAGAAACTGGATTCCGGTAATGACATTGTTTCTAGTTGTTTCCATTGCTTCTTACTCTAACTCAGACAGAGAACCTGTAGATAACATTTTGCCATGCTTGTTTGTATGTTGTGTGGTTTGTTTGTTTTTCTGAAGTATAACTTGATCATGTTTGAGAACTGTTTTGTCCCCATTTGTGTACCTGTTATCTTTGTATACAAAGGAAAGAGCAGAGATTATAGTCGTTTTAGCTATTTGTTACTGATGTTAGGAGCAGCAGTGTTTATTATTTTTGTTTGCAGTCCTAAACCAAAGAAAGAGTTGTGTGTTAGCAGAGCAGGAGGACATGATAAAGTATTGAGTGCTTGGCTGTTTGCCTAATATTTGAAGACCAACTCAGAGAAATTTGGAATTAGGGAACTGGATTTTCAAAGGATGCGGATTTGTCTTTGAGGGCCATACTTAGATACTCATGAGGGGTAGAGGCCCTAAATGCACAGGCACATGAAATAACAAATCATAGCTTTACTTACTTAAAAGATCCAGTCTGACTTAAAGGTTACTGGATATTTGTGTAAGATACTGACATAGCTATGGCTGAAAATCCTGGTTTTGACATAAAGCAAAATAGTATGTGGAGCAGGTGACTGACAGAAGTTGCAGAAAGATCTCTTTTCTTTTTTTCTTCTGTGGTAGTTCTTTGCATTCTCTTCTGAGTGTAGCTTCAACTTTTTTTTCTTTTTTAATTGAGCTTGAGCATTTTTTAATACTCTTCGGATTTAAGAATGATGGTGCAAGACTGTATCTCACTGTGTAAAACTTGTAAAAAATAGGGCAAGGCTTTTGTATGCCAAATTTCAAAGTGTAATAATTCTTAATTTCCAGGCAGTGGTTTTACTGAGCTTAAAAATTAATTTGAAGACAGGTTTTCTGTTAAATGTTTCATGTTCTGTTCTTTTTTTGGTATGCTTTCTTCTCAGGTTTTTAGCAGAATACCATGATGATTTCTTCCCAGAATCTGCTTACGTAGCTGCATGTGAAGCCTACTACAGTACTAAAAATCCTCGAGCAATCTACTGAAGCTATTAATAAAGATTAAATCCTACTGTGCATAGCCTATGATAATGCTATTTTGCCACATGGCTACAAGATGAAGATGAAAAATGAATTAAAGCAACTTCTGGAGTAGAAGAAATAGGGAAATATCTTCTGTGATGGTTGGATTACTTAGGACTGGAGAACTTCTTTTCAGAGATGTGTATAGACTGCATTGTGAGTTGCTTAAAGGATTGAATATGACTCTGACTCCAGATGCATGTTCTGACTTCTAATGCATAGGACTGCATAGGCCTGTTAAAGAAGACAGGAGGCAAAAGCAGATGCATTAGCAACAGGACATGTTCTTGAAGGTAGATCACCATCGTGTGTTTCATTTCAGCTCGACCTCTCCAGCCTGAGAAATAAGACTTGACTGCAGTTACATGAACAGAACGCATAAGTGGTATCTTGCGGATTTTTATTTTTTCCTTCCTCACAAGTTGCACTTCATTTCGTGGAACTGTCATGATAGAAAAGATTGCTTAAAGTAAAGGTGTCTTTGCTGTTTGGCTAGTGTGACGTCTGCATCAAGAATGACTTTGGGTGAAAGACATGTTGCTTACTTTAAGTCTTGTGAAGTTGCATACAGCTCTTCTCATGGTAAGGCTGCTGGAGTTCCAAGGAGAACAGGTGTTGCCAGTGATTCAACATTTACCTGGCAATAAATGATTTCCAGAGCCATTATGAAAGAACTGATTTTCTACGAGTAAGCAGAGAAGTCAATAAAGTGATGGCAGTTTAACTGGCAAACACTTATTTTCTTAATAAAGTTCACAGTGGATGCTGTGTAAATGTGTGGCTTTGACTGTCTAAAATATCTTCTTTGTGCTTGATTAGTATTTTTGAGATTGCTAAGTGCACATATAAATGAGAGGTGGGACCACTGGCAACACAGGGAGAGAAGCCCTTTATGTATTAGGTTTTCTTCTACAGACTTGAAGGATTTCTCTTTAGACAGTTTTAAAAACTTGAGCTCTGGAAGTAGGAACTCAATGGGACCCGACTGAGTTCCTAGAAATCTGACAACACATTCAGTAGAAATTAATTGAAATATAATTACTGTCTTGATTGTCATCAAAACCTCATCTGTGACTTAGAATTCTGGCCTTCAGAATCCTCTGCTCTGTCAAGATAGACAGATTTTAAAAGCACTGGGAGAAAATAGGACTCAAGGCTCATAGACTACTGCATTATTCACTCTGTAATCCTTCCTAATTAAGAAAACTTGCATTAGAACCCTTACCTGTAACACAAAACTCAACACATTCCTCTGAGATTTGCAGAAACTGATAGTTAGGAGGAATCATCTTTCAAATGTAAATGGTAAGTATAGACTAAGAAGCCAAAGGAAATCTGAAATCTACTGTTGACATTCATTGTCACTCACTTTTCAGGGTGTACTGGTGTGTTAAAGCTTTTGAACTGGAAAGGTAAGGATTACCTTGGTTTTAGCAATTAAGGTTCTGCTTTTTAGGAAAGCTTCTATAAAGAGTCTGTTAAACATAACAAATGGTAAATGAATATTTGGCAAAGACGCATGCAGATTTTGTGATCATAATTTCTAAAGGTTGTGATGCAGTAGTACTACTCTTTTAAAATTTGTTTCTGTTGTACCAAAAAAGAAAGGTAAGCTTAGTCTTCCTCACAGAAGTTTTGAATCTCTAGCAGAATGCAGGTACCTCAAAATCCACTTTGCAAAATTGTTTCATCTTAGGCTTAGACTGCATCTGTCTAAAAAAAAGACAATTCAACAAAATACTAATGACTGTGTAGCAAGAGATATAATCTTGGAATACTGCCTGAAATTCCGTCCTTAATCCTTTCTATTCCGGGAGTGTTAGAGTGTGTATAATATGGCAAATCTGGTTTTGTTCCACTGTTGGTACCTGTGAATAAAAGGCAAGTTAGGAACAGAGTTTAAATCTTATTGTGTGACTGTGTTTAATTGTAAAAATGGTAATTTCTGCATGTGAGGGTTATTCATACTGTTGGTACTGCTCCACTGATACACTGTGATGTTTCTCAAAAGATGGGAGGGGTGGGGGGAAGTTCTAAAGGTCCAGTTAGTGTAGTCTTTATGTGAACAGACATTTTTGTAAAATTGAAGCTACTAATGGATATTATATTACAAAGTATCTTGCACTCATAATGACCAAACAATCTTCCTCAAAAGTAGAACCCTTTGGTGCTTCTTGAAACTTTTAATTGACATGACTTCCTCAGATGTGATCTCTTTGAATCTTAAAAGTTTAGGTTTATATATTCAGTTACAGTAATGTGCATCTTTGACATCCCCCTTCCCTACTGTCACTCTTTTTTTACTGCTTTCCTATTTTTATACCTTATTGTTAGTTTTAAGCTGAAGCAGTGCAAGAGACTTTCAAAAACTTGAACCAGGTTGCGTATGAGGGTGATTTTTACTAGAGTTAAAATATCTAGAGACCAGTGTCATTGCCAAAGTTCCCTTTGGATGGAATATTCAAGGACTGGTATGGCTAGGGGAAACTTGGTGGTATAGTTGTACTGCTGGTGTGAATATGTCATTCTTTGCCTGTTCTTGACTGGTGAGATTTTTTGATGTGATTCATGTCCTTCTGAACTGATGAAAGAGGTTTCTGCACTTAGCTGTTTTTCGTTCCCTGGTCATTGTTTGTAGAGCTACTCATATCAATGTTTTCCAACCTGATTCAGTCAAAGTGGCTTAGGTTAGCTGAAGCAATGTGAAAAGCTGACTGAAGCAGGCTAGGGAGTGCTCACATGAGCCAATCTGCCAGTGGACTTCAGAGACAGCCTCCTGCAGAGGAGCTGAATAGGTGAACGGGCAGTAGCAGTTCATGCTGGCACAGCACTTTGCGTAAATCGCATGTGCTCTGGTTCCAGATTGAGTTCTCTGTTTATGTATTCGAGGAAATTATACCAGGGTAATTATAGTGCATACTTAAACTGGTCAATCTGTCTGAAAGCAAATTCTTGCACTTGCCATCAAGAGTGGGCTGCTCCAACATGAGGTGTGGTGTAGGGTTTTGGATATGCCCGTTCCTGGGAGAAGGCAGAGGAGAGCAATTGCAGCCTCAGGTTAGAAGTGGGTGATGCAGCTGATGTGGTGCACAGAGCCTGCTGCTGCATAAGTACCTGAGGTGCTCAGGCTGCACAAGTAACTACTGATTTCAGTGCCTGCTCTGACTTTGTCAGCATGAAGGTACCTGGGTAATGTGACACTGTGCCACAGGAGTATGAAACTGACTGTATGTAAAGTGCTTTACATAGATTGTAAATATTACCAAAGAAGGATATGTTAACAGAAGATAATGTTTTTTCATTTTATTCCTCATTTTAGGCTTTACTTTGTACCTCTGTTACTTAAAAAAAAAAAAAAACAACAACAAAAACCACACTATTCTTTCATGTGCACTATCTAGAGTTACTGTGTTGCCTTTTGTTTGGTTACTGTGTTGCTATGTTTTGCAAGCTCCTGTTTGAAAGCTCAGGCTTTTCCATGGTGCACTCTTCCACTGGGGTGACCAAGACAGATGTGACCAAGTGCTATCTTAAAGTATGTTCCATGTCCTGTTCTGAAACCCAGTTTATGCAGGTGTTAAGGTTTCCCATGGCATTTGGTGTGGGCCAACAGCCTGTGTGTGGTCAGCTGCTGTGTCAGAAATGTTTAGTGGGAACTTGTTAAACAGTCATGTGGGATGACCTTGCTCTGGATTATGGTGGCAGGAATGTCTGCAGTCAAAGAGGAAATAAAAAGCTGATTGGAAATAAAGCTGTTGCTGCTTTTCATGTTTGCATCATAAAAAGTATTATGAAGACATTTGGGAAGTACACTGGGGAGACTGTTATTGGAGTTAAGATATATATGTATATATTAAATTCTTCATTTCTTGAAAATTATACATTTTCAATTCTGCAGTCGTAAGTATGTCTCCCAAAAGTATGTATACTGGGGTAGAAATAAGCTTTTCAGGGAAGGAGGCAACGTGTGTGATCCTTAGGTGAGTCTCAAGCCTTTATTGTGGCAGTCAGCTGTACAAAAGCACATTGCTGGCAGCCCTTGGACAGGCAGCCACATCTTAACTTCTGGCCTGGTGCACATTTAATTGCTTCTAACTTTTTGACCTATTAACAGAGCTAGAAAGCAGGCTTGCACTTCAAAGCGCTTGAACTCTACTCTCTGAATACAGGGAGAAAATGCCAAATAGCTGCTATACAAGCATACTTAGGCTAAATGCATCAAGAAATATATTTTTGTCTTGTGTACTGTAGAATCTTTGTGGTATGAAGTTATTACATTTAATTGCATTAACAGGTCAAGTTACCTGTTTATTTTTCTATGTCAATACATCTCCATGTAGTGAGGTTCCCTGTAGTGAGTTTCTAGGTGGTATGCTATTTTCATATTGTGTTTGACCATAATTAGTACAACCTTGATGTGTTTACATAGTCAATTTTTTTACTTGCTTATGAAACAAAGAATTTGGAGGAACTTTCAGGTTTTTTATAGCTGCATTCAGTTTTCTGTAGGAAATTAGTGAATACAGGTACTATACTTCAACAGTTAGAGGTACCACTGTGTGCTTCTTTCTCATTTTTTGTGGTTTTTACTTAAAGAATGACAACCCAGCACCCCCTTCCACCTCCCCTCCCACCCACCCCCTAACTCCCAAAACAAAGTTTGGAATATATATTGCCTCAGGAAAATGCTATCAGCAATGACTGAGTGGCAGATGTAGATGCTTACTAAGATCTAACTTAATGCATCCTCCCTCTTGCATGCATTATGTATTTTCCGTTTCTAATTCATACAGCAGATGACTTCTTTGCATTAAGGCTAAGGATTATAGCAAGCTGAATAAAATCTGTGAAGTATAAATGTGCTCAAAAATGAAAAGGAGAAATCTGTTAAAAGAAAGGGGGGGCGTGTGTGCAAAAAAAGCACATGTTGTTCCTCCTGTGTCAGTTAGGAGTGGCCACTCACACCATGTGAATTGGATAAAATCATCAAAAGACAATAAACAAACTGGTGATATGCAGATTGATAAATCCCAGCACTAATACGAATCTTTGAAAGTGTCTGCTAAGGAATGGGGTAATTTCTCTGCCATTTTGTTGCTAAAAATGGTGAAAGATTTTGACTGAGAATGACTTTCTCTTACCAATACAAGATATTGCCTCGACTTCTGGGGAGAGCAACCCAGGTATTAAAGCATTGAATCATACAATATGTTCATGGGGATATGTCAGTGCGATGCCAGAAAACAAAATGTGTTTATATAGCTAGAAATGTAGAGATAAATGTGTTTAGCTCCTGGCAAAATGAACAGCAGACGTTTCCATCACACCAGTAGTGTAATGGTTGGGCCTCTAATATCTCACGATGTTGAATAGATGTTCAATTTATTAAACTTTTCCTAGTCTTTAATTATAAACTATTAATAATTACCAATCTAATAATTAAGTTATTAATCTTCAGACTGCTTGAAACAAATATAATCTCCCAAGTACTTTCTTACTTGACTGTCTTCTTTTATTGCTTGTATTTTTCTAGTAGTCTAGAAAATTACAAAAACGTGCTTACTAGATTCATGGAGAGGAGGAGAATGGTTCTGACTCAGACTAAGCATGCTGCACATAGTTTTCTTAAGTGTTTAGATGTTTCAGATTCATTTTGATGTATAATCACGAAATATGTGTTAAATATAATTAGGATTTTATTTGTAGGCTCAGGAGTGGAGCCAAAATAAAAGAGTCAGGTGAATTGCATGGCACGAATACCTAGCCAAGTTATTGGATAATTTGAATATGCCTGAAACTAGTTCTGCTGTATGTATTTCTATGTTTTGTATTTTAAATGTGGCTCTCTGATTTGTCTTGTATTGTAAATTAGGGCCTTTCTCTAAAGTGTAAAATTAATTAAATGTCAACATAAGTAATCAAAACATCAAATTTTGCCATGTGAGTTGCTACTCTCCTGTGTTACCAGCAAAGAAACATTCTGCCCTTCTTTTTGCAGAAGCTTCTTAGAAATACAGTATATGACAAATCTGCTGCCACATGGCTGACCTGGTGAAGGTGTTGGTCTCAGGGGGACGATGGAGGTCACCATTGTGACCAAGTGCCTTCACCAAGTGCCTTCAACCTGCACAGGAGGTGTTCATGGTGGGCTGGGGCTACCAAGTATGCCATGAGAGACTCCTCAAATGGAATGAACCTTCACAAGCTGCCTCTTACACTTGTATTTTAGTGACAGCAGTATGGTGAATGCTTCCATAATTGATATTTAGTAAGTTTTCATGCCTTTACAACCTTCTGTTTTGTAGGCTGCAGAGTTAAGAAATCTAAACCAGTTCTGTTTAGGTTTCACATGCATGACTGAGTAGGAAGTAGATTTTACTAATTGTTTTTAATTAGATAAATGAGGAATTTATTTTCTGTTGCTGTCAGTGACTACTGCAGTGATATAACTTCTTTGGTTTCAGGGATTTGTGATTTAATTTTTTTTTAAGTGGTCAATTAAAAACAGTATGAGTAGTAACTAATTGGACTGTTCATAAAGATTTTTCTTACTGGCAGATGGACGATATGACACATGTAATGTATATGCAGTATTGCCAACTGTAGGCATTAGAAATCATGAGTCAGACCCTTAAAAGTCTTGAGAGTGATTAAGAAAATGTGAAGATTAACTCCTGTTCTTTGGGTCCCTAGGGTAACGTGAGTCAAGCTTACGACAAGGCTCACTTGAGACTTTAGAAAGGAAAACTTGAGTTTATTGGCTAATCACGTATCTCTTAGAGTTAGAACTTTGGAAAAAAAAATAAAGTACAAAACCTTGCAAGACTGGCAATAAAACGATGGTTTGGCAATGCTCTAATAGAGCAGGATGCCATTAATCTGAAAATAATCAGATGCTGAATTTATTTGTGAACATCTGTGTGAACATAACAAAAGCCTTGGATAGCAAGGTTTTCCGGGTAGGGTGGTTGTATGTGCTAATCTACAAAACAGCCAGCCTTTGCCAAAGGCATAAATCTAAATGTGTAGATTCTTTTTTTTTCTTTTTCTAACTTGTTTGGAATTACTATTAATAAAGTGAGAGAGAAATTGTTTACCATAGTAACAGAATTACCCTGTGCATGATGATGATGAAGTTGATGAAATCATGCACTGGAAGAAAACAGGAAGCAAGATGACAACTCCACTGTTTCAATACTGTGTGTGCAAGACTAATATGTTGTTTGTGGTGTTAGACCCGTTTGTTGAATTAGTAGTCTCTGGTTGCAATGAGAGAGACAAGAAGTTGTCATTGTTGCCTTAGGCCCAACTCTGTCAAAGACAGTAGGTGTCTAAAGAAGAATCTAGACGGAGGTGAGATCTGTGTAAGCCAAAGGGAGCAATCCACACATGCTTTCTCTTTCCAAATATATGGCTGTAGTTGCCTAAGGTTTTCCAGTGAAGTTCTTTAAATATTAAAAGGTAAGCTGAGCTTTTAGCACCCCTGTCAGGTTTGCAAGGCCATTTGGGATGTACAGATTGAGAACTGATCTTTGCATTTGCATCTGCTGGAGGATGCAGGGATCTTGCCAATGGCAGTGCGAGCCATGTTACAGGAAATGTAGCCACTGTAACAGAAGTTGGGAGGAGCAGGCTGAAAATACAGTGGCAAGTCCCTTTGATACACTGCTTTAGCTGATGATTAGGAAGTGGGAGATCTGGGTTTGATGACTGCTCAACCTGAGAGGTTTTGCCATGCACTTCACAGACCTTGCTGCACAAGGCCACCTTCTATGTTGCTTGTGTAATAACAACATCTCACTGCACAGAACGGGCAGTGAGAGCCACAGACCTGGGAAAAAGAATTTTCTTCCTCCTTGAGCTGGAGAGTAATAGAGTAATATTTCCACCTGCTCATTCTGATTTCTCCATAGAGTTCTTGTTTGTTTTTTTCTTTTTGTTTGTTTGTTTGCTTGTTTGGTCTTTTGTTTGGTTTTGTTTTGTTTTTTGTCATGCTTTGTAGCTTAAACAAGAGAGAACAGCCTGGTCATCATCCTGCTAGGAGATACTGAAATAATTTATCTTCAGAGTACTGGGCCCAGCTTGTGAGCTACAAATCTGAACTTCCAGTTTCTTCTGGTGAAGAACCCAAAAAACCCAAACCTTGTTCATTTTGTTGCTGCTCAGGCAGGTAGCATAGGATTCAGCCCAACAAATATAGAGGATAGGAGCTGAGATATCCACATCTGAACTTCCTCTATATTCCTTGAGCAGAAGAAACACTTCAAGGGTGTGACTGATTTTGGCCTGAAGCAGGTGTATAACACAGGCTGTTGAGCCACAACAATGTCATTTTTGCTTAGAGAGATAATCTAGAATCAGGAGCTTGACACAGATGCATGTGCATGCATTTATGTGAGACAATCCCTCCTGGTACTGTCTGTATAAATTCAAACTGATTTGGGGCATTGTAGAGATTTTACTTAATGGTTTTGTTCCCTTTTATTTAGGGGATTTTTGTAAATATAAACCACTCTTGCTTGAAGCCCAGCAGAGGTTAGCTGTTATTCTACTTGGTTATTATTGCAAGAGTGTTCAGAAACCCATGACACAAGAGGAAAGGTGGAAGCTTGGAAATAAAAAAATACACAGGAAATGTGAAGACTCTTAACTGTGGAGGGAGAGAGCTGGCATCTGGTTAATGTGTACACAATGTGCAGTTGTAAGCAGGCAAATAAAAAGCACGGAGTAGGTAGGATCAATACTGTGTTTGCCTGCCCCTCCTGCAACATTTAGGCTGTGGTTGCTGGTGTCATGATGACTGGCAGCCAGTCAGGGAAACCTGTGCTCTTGCAGATCCTGGAGCAGAGATCCTGTGCAGTACACCCGTCAGCAGTTCTTGCTAAAACATTGAGAAAGGTAGTGCTACTTAGGGAGAAATAAACGCCAGCCCAAGCATCCTTCCCATTGTAGGACTGTGTTCTCCTCTTGTGCTGTACTGACCACAATTTTTATATGCTCACCTCAATTGTTTTTTTTCCTGTTCAGGAGCCCGTGATGTAAAAACACTAGAAGATGCAGCCTGGGTTTGGTTTTGCCTCAGTGAGAAAGCAGCCATGCTTTTTGTACTGTATGGGGATTTAAGTAGTCAGGGATACCTTAGGGTTGGGTGGTGGCACACAAACTGCCTGGCTTGTGAGGCTGTCCCTGCCTATCTCTGCCTGGCTTGGAGGGAATTGTCTACAGGCTGGTGGCTTATTGTGAGGCCATGTTTGGTGTTGGGTGAACAGCTGGTATATGAGGTGGGAGTGTGGTCCATGTGGTTCTAGGAAAGAGTTGAGGACAGTCTCTGCAGAGCTATACCAGCTGTGGCATAGACTTACCCACAGCCACAGTTGCTTTGAAGTGCACCTGTTCCAGAGTGGCCTTCTCCATGGGCCACAGTCCCTTCAGGAGTGACCCTGCTCCAACATGGCCTTACCCATGGCTGCAGTCCCTCCAGAGGTGTACCTGCTCTGTCATGGCCTTATCCATGGCCACATGCTTTGAGGTGCTTCAGCACGACCCCATGCATAGCCACAAATGCTTCAAGGTGTACCTTCTCCAGTGTGGACCTATTCTTTGGTCACTATCCCTTCAGAAGTATATCTGCTTGTCACGTCCCACCCTTACGTATGAGTGGAGGAGAGAAGTGACTCAGGTTTGTGGGTCCCCTTTGGCTGGAAAACAATACACACAGTACTTAAGGTTCACAAACAAAGGGCTTTTATTTTGTAGCTTGGTTCAAATAGTATATGATTCGATGTCAGAAGGATTTACGTTATTGTAGGTTCAATTGGTAAACATTAAAAGTTTGCAGCATATGTGGGACTGCAAATCTTATGTTACTATGTTACTTCTACCTTTTTGCTTTCCTTCTTATATGTATGGGGAAGAAAGAATAGAGAAAGATTTCACCATCTTTATGGCTCCGTTTTATGTGTGGTGGAGCTTGCAGTCTCAGATCCAGTGATGTGTGGCACCCTCTGGTGTCTTGTTCAGTTCATGTGATGAGACTGGTGGGCAGAGTGGTCCTCAGGATGGTGGGTGGGTGCCACCAGTGCTTGCACAAGGTGGACCTTCATAGCCCTCTGGGTTGCCTGCTTGCATAACTTCTGGTCTTTTGTGGAGGTGTTATTGTGAAAGAGAGAAAAGTCTGGGGGGAAAAGGGGTGATTGCAAAAGATTGACAAGTCTTGGGCCATGTTGAAGGGTATCAGCTTTTCCTTTTGCACCATGCTGGGCATATTAGAAGTTGCAGCTATGTGCCCTCTAGCACGTCCCCCACCTCCTGTATTGGCCAGCTGGCCTGGTCTGTGGCTTGTTAGCTCGTTGTTGATATGTAAATGGCAATTCACCCTATACTGAATCTATCATCTCCTGTGGCTGGATGAACTGGTTTTGCCACAATGTTTTGGCCATTATCCTTATCAGTACATGACACTGCTGTGGCACGGACACTTTGAGATATACCTGCTTTGTTGTGGACATATTCACAGTACAGGTGCTTTGAGGTGTCCTGTTCTGGCGTGGACTCATCCACAGGTTGCAGTACCTTCCACTTGAGTTCATGCCTGTCCAGTACAGCAGCACAGAAACAGCAGCAATGATCTGGCCATCTGCCTGTCCAGATGCAACACCATTGCTGTTATCAAAATGTTCCCTGGCACAGCAGAGTCAGATGATGAGCAGTACAACAAAAGAGTGAAAGCAAAAAGTAGTCGCTAACCAATAGTTAGGACAAGGGTCAGTGGCTTTAAACTGAAAGAGAGTAGATTTAAGTTAGACAGAAGGAAGAAATTCTTAACCACGAGGGTGGTGAGGCACAGCAACAGGCTGCCCAGAGAAGCTGTAGATGCCCCATCCCTGGAAGTGTTTAAGGCCTTGTTGGATGGGGCTCTGAGCAACCTCATCTAGTTGAAGATGTCCCTGCTCATGTCAGCGGGGTTGGACAAGATGATTTTTAAGGTCCCTTCCAACCTGAACCATTCTTTGGTGCAAGGATGCAACTTTGATACATGTAAGGTTCTTTTGTGGATTGGGAGAAAGCTAAAAATGCAAATGTATTTGCAAAAGCCCATGGACAGCAATTTCATCAGGAGACACAGACAATCTTATATAACCGTGCCTCACATTGTGTAACCAGGGGCAAATATTTAAAATTATTTTTTAACAACAGTCTTCGGTCTCTTGCACTCTGTGCCTGAGGGGGAGGCATCTGTAACATTTTGTTTCACCACACAGAGACTTCAGGATATTTTTTTTTCTTTTCCTGATCTGTTGGAAAGCAAGCAAAACTTTTTGAATCTATTATTCCCAGTTTCATCAATGCCTGTGTTTTAAAAGAATAAAGTTTGACTGTATTTTTGCCAGTGGCAATAGACTTTAGTAAAAGCTTTAACAGAATCAGTGCTCCTATGAAACTTACTGACTTTGCTCCATCATTGATGTGGCAGATTGGTAAGTGGCTGAATGTATCTTTGTCCACCTGCATGTGTTGTTTGCTTTTGTATGTACAACATAACCTCCTTGTTTTGATTTGGCACACCTATGGCAGCTTGAAAAAGCTGCTGTTTTTAGCAGAGGGATACAAATCCGTATGAATTTGTTATCCCTGGGTAAAGGATGAGCAAATAATACTCTGCCAGATAAGCAGGTAGCCAAGAAGTAGCTGACCCAACTTAGTCCTGACTAATGAAGGAGATTGCCTAAAGAAGAGGATCAGTGCTTGTAACAAGGCAAAAGCATTTTTTTTTTTTACAAGCAGCCTTTCTTTGATTATCAGAGAAAGACCTAATTCAGCTGCAGGGCCAAGAGGGTTTTTTTGTGGTGTGCTGGGTTTTTTGTCTTTTTGTTTTGTTTTAGATAGCTTGGGAAAGCTTTTTGTGCTTCTCTTTTGATGGATCCCTCAAAAATTAAACGATAAACCAACGCATCTGCAAAGACAGATACATGTATCAGAAACTTGGAAAATATTTTGATGGGAATACAGAAGAAAGCAGGCTGCAAAATGAAGCTGCTTGTGATCTGAGATTGTTGTCATCTTACTTGGTAAGGGTGTGCCAAGATAATGTCTAAGGCTATGGGCAGTACCTATAGCTGCTATATGAAGCTGGGCAGTTAATTAGAAAGGGCTTATTTTTGTTCTAACTGACAAATAGTCAAAGCAATGTTCTTGCAAGAATGTCTTTGCATATGAATCACTGTTATCTGTAGGGCAGTGGGAGCAGCTGGTTGAAGGGAAGACAAGTCAGGAGAGCCTGTGCTTCAAGTCTGCCATTCCTGTCATGTTCATTATTGGCTTAAATTCATAAAGGACTGAGGTCTCCTAAATGAGAAGGAGCATCTTAAAAGCAAAATTTTGATCCTTACTCACCACTCCCTAGGCCAATTCTTTAGATAGGCAGGTTTTCTTACTTACATTCACTGAATATTTAATATTTTATTTCTGTGCACACTTAAAAACAGCTGCTGGAGCAGCAGTTAGAAACCAAGCCTATACATTTTCGATCATGTTTCCCTGTCAGTACTGTGCTGCTCTGACTGAATCAAAGTTTGTTTTTTTTTTTTTTCTTGGTAGCTAGCATGGTCTTTTGGATTTAATTTGAGAATAATAAGATAGTACTCTGGCATAAAGTTAGTATTTTATTCCAGTAGCTTTCCAGTGTGTGGCATTTGGTGTGAATAAAATGTAAGAACTTCCTCGCATCTTAGCTGTTGCCAAGGGGAAAAAGGAATTTCCAACTGTCCAGCTGCAGGTGCAAGATAGCACTGGGAAGGAGCAGACCCAGGACAGGTGACATAAGCTGGCCAACAGGAGTATTCCATACCATGATCATCATGCTCCATATATAAGTAGGAAGTTGCTGGGGCTTGCCCTCTTTCCCTGATGGCCACTGTCCAGGAGGTCTCCTGCTCCTATTCCTGTTCCAATCTCTGTGTTTTTGCTGTGCTCGCACTGTCCACCCTCTGGCCTTCAGCGCTGGGAGTGGACGTTCCAGCACATGTTTGAACAGCTTGGCATATTTTATGATATTGATATTATTATTAACTCTTCTTAAATTATTGTTATATTAAATCTGTTTTCATTTTAACCAATTAGTCTTACCTTTTCCCTTCCTTCTGCCTGCAGAAGGAAAGGCAAAGAGAGAGAGCACAGCTGGTTACTGTTTTAGCTGCTGCTCAAGGCTAAACTGCAACAACTGGTAAAAAGATTTAGCAGGTTGTTTCTAGTCCACTGAATATTTAATTTTGTTTTGCCCAGGAATATGACTCCAACAGGAAGGGAGAGGAACATCCTGACCATAAAAGCTGAGACAGGGTGGTTGGGATAATGGGTGAGTTCTGTACAAAATAATTTGGTTAAAATGGAAACATCCCTTTTCCCCGTCACACATGTAATGACTTTTCTCTGTGTTACACAAGGCCCAGTACAATGTACAGCTGCAGTGCAGAAGAGGATACCAGGCAAGAAATCCCAACCCCATGGTGATCAAAGAATCATTTAGGTTGGAAAAAACCTTTAAGATCATGGAGTCCAACCACTAGCCTAACACTTCCAGGTCCACCATCAAACCATGCCCCTAAGCACCACATCTATGTGTCTTTTGAGTACCTGCAAGGCTGGTGACTCCACCACTTCCCTGGGCAGCCTGTTCCAATGCCTGACAACCCATTCCGTGAAAACAGGTTTTCCAATATCCAATTTGAACAACTTGAGGCTTAATGTTATAACTGTGCCTTGGGCTGGTGTGGTCATGCGAGGGCTGGGCTGTCAGGTGAGTGCCTCTGCAGCATCTCTTGGTGAGCCCTGGTGCTTCCCCACTCCCAGCTCTACCTGTTGCAAACTCATTCTCTTGATGCTTGGGGTGTTGTGGTGCCTTGCCGTCTGGCAGAGGTGACACTCTACAGGCAGATACCAAGAAAGCAGATACTGCAATGCTTGCTGCTGCAAAACCTGAGTCCCTTAACCCATCTAACCCTTCTGTCTCTGACTTACACAGCAGATAATGCTGTAGAAGCCATATTAAAAATCCGCAAATTACTCATGTAATGCAGTAACAGAAGGGGGGGTGACAATAACAGACCTCTCTACACTTGCATTTTACTCTTTCTTGTTCTCTTCATAGCAGTGTGACATCTGTTGGGTGGGATGGAAAGTTCCCCCGTTCCAGAGGTGCCACCTTTTCCAGCACAAATAGTTTTTTATACTCCTCAAACGCCAGGTTTGATGCACGTCAAACCTGGGTGCTGCGTGGACTGTGCCACATTGCACGTGGGATGCACACCCGTGCTCGCCTCCCTCCTGATGGCGGGGATAGAATGTGGGCTGCAGAAGAGCTGCAGAGGAGTGGGGCTGGTAGGATGGATGTGGCCTGACAGAACTCATCAGCCGGCACCCTGAATTTTTGAGGCAAAGGTTATGAATGTTACTCTTTTGTATGTTTTCTGAAAATGGCTGCTGTAAGACCTCCAGTTGATCGCAGTGTTTTAGCAGGTCGTAAACACAGATTTTGTGTAGGTACTCAGTGTGGCTTCCTTCTGCACAGCATGATATGCTGCGTGATGAACCTTATTTCTGCAAACCTCTCATAAATGTTTTGTTGTGCATTTTGAAATGTACTTAATTCTATAATAACTATAATTCTATAAATTAATTCTATAATATGTTATAGAAGGAGTTTAAGGAATGGTTAGCTGTAGGCAGTACAGTTTTTCAGTATAATTGCTGATCTGTTGTTGAAATTATAGTTTCACCTCTAGCGATTGAGGACCTCTGGATCTGTCAGCCTGAATGATTTCACATGCTTTTTGGGCCTACAGCTGTTAATAGACTACAAAATCACCAGTTTGATAAAACAACTCAAGGAAGAAATCTTCAATGCACCTTCATTTTTCATATTTTGTTTTTCTCTGGCAATTGTAGCAAGTCTTTCTGCTTTAAATGTAATTAAAGCATCTTATCTTGTCAGGGAAACATAATTTCATAACGTATAGGAGTTTTCCAGTATGAAGAATATGAATTCAAATGCTTACTGTGGAAAAAAATCTTATTAATTTCAAATGAAATGACAGGCTTTTCTCATATATTTAACCTAAGTTTTAAATCATTGACTTAGGGGTTAACTGTATTGCATAATTAAGCAAACCCTAGAAATTTTGAATTATTTTACAGGAACTTGAGATGTATTTTATGCTTTCTGAAATGTTTTTTCAGTATATTGGCTGCCTTTTTATAGCATTTGGCGGTATTGAGTAGTGAGTTATATAATAGTTTAGGTTGGAAGGGATGTTGAAGATCATCTGGTTCCAACCCCCCCGCCACAGGCAGGGACACCTTCCACAAGACCAAGTTGCTCAAAGGCCCATCCAACCTCGTCCTGAACATGGATGGGGCACCCACAGTGTCTCTGGGTGGCCTGTTCCCATGCCTCACCACCTTCATGGTGAAGAATTTCTTCCTTCTATCTAATCTAATTCTACCCTCTTCCAGTTCAAAACCATTACTCCATGTCCTATGACTACAGGCCCTTGTAAGAAGTCCCTCTCCAGCTTTCCTGTAGGCCTCTTTTAGGTACTGGAAGGCTGCAATAAGGTCTCCTCAGTGTCTTCTCCAGGCTGAACAACTCCAACTCAGCCTGTTTTCATAGGAGAGGCATTCCAGCCCTCTGATCATCTTTGTGACCCTTCCCTTGACCCTCTCCAATAGGTTCGTGTCCTTCATCTTGGGGCCCTCAGAGCTGGACACATAACTCCAAGTGGGGTCCTGTAAGTATGGAGTAGAGGGGCAGAATCGCCTCCCTTGACCTGCTGGTCACACTTCTTTTGATGCATCCTCTGAGTTAATCTGTATTCTTCAGCTTGTTTTGAAATGATGCATTCCTGCCAACACTATTATCTCACCATAATTACTGGATTGTGTTGTTACAGAGCTTTCTGGTCTTTATGAAGTCACTGCCTTTCAGTGTAAGTGCATCTCTATTTTAATGATCTCCATATAAAAGCTGTCTATATTTTTAGAGTTACAACCGTAAGCACCCTGACATAGAAGCATATGCTCCTCTTGTTTCAGAAAAACTGTCTTGTTTTCTTAGTATCTTGCCAGAATCTCTTGCAAAGTGTGTAGAGTTATCAGAATGGAAATATTAATAGTTTGCAGAAGAAAATGTAAGATGAGAATGTGGTTTGACCTCCTTCAGCTTAATGGTTGAGTTCCAGCAGCATGGAGGCTTTGCAGCATACTTTTAGCTTTTATCTTTTGGATTAAGCACAGTCTGAGATGTCCTGTCAAAATAGCTAGATGCTGATAATTATAATGCTTGTTGATTACCACCATTTTCTGCTCCATAAATTATTGATCTTCCACTTCCTCTTGTAAAGTCTCATTCACTGAAACACAACCTACTATTTCTTACCTCATGCGTGCTGAGATCTAAGAGCGAGCATGTAGTCAGACGGGCTGAGGAATAGTGATTCATCCCATTGCAGAAACACCGACAAACAATGATAGCTTTCCCCTTTCTATTCGTGACGGTTGGGATTGAGAGAAATTTTTCAAAAGGTTTCATGTTGTGTCAGTGCCTGAAATCTCAGATTCTCATTTCTTTTCGGTCTAGAAATTTCAGACAATAATTTTTTTTCTTTGTCTGCTAGATGATCTCCAGCCCTGCTGAAGCCTCATGAGCTACGGTGATTTGATATTTCCAGTTCTGAACTCTAAAGGCATGGTCTTCAAGTAGTATCAGATAAGTGAAAGATAACTGATTTTACCACTGGAAATTAAAGGTCTTTGTTACTAAGATTAAGTCTTTTCAACCTTTGTTTTCAGTATCAAATGCTATATTTGGGTCTTATAATGCTTGTTCAGCATCACAAATACATTGAGTAACTCAGCTGAGTAGAGTGATCTAGAATGCCACCACAGAGATGTTCCTAAGATAATGATATAAATACAATTTTGTTTGCTGGATTTTTAGGGGTTTGTTTGGTTGATTGGTTTAAGACAAGTTCAAAGATTGCAAAGGAGAAGTGGTCCAACTTGTCAGTAATTTAAATGTGCCAGGAAGCACTGTCTGTACTTCCTTCAGTTACACTCCAGCTGGGACTCTGCAGCTGTACACAAATATAAATGTTGCCTTATTGAGTGAGTTATAAAAGACTGACCAGGAGAACCAGCAGACTGGCACTGGCAGGACTGATCTTTAAATGTTTGCCTTTTGAAATGCTGCTGAATGTAGGGGAGCATCAGAAGGGGTCATCATTCCTGAATTTTTTATTCCAAAGAATGCTGTGGGGAAAAAATATTGCCGTAATGGCAATTAAAGAGTTCTACTTTCCAATAATAATAAATACAGAACAAAAAGATAAACTCAGAAAGTCATACCTGAAAGTGCTCTCTCAGCACAAGATATTCAAGGAAAGAAAGAATTGATTTGAAAAATGGGAATTGATTGGCCTGTTAAGTGAAAAGTCTCAGAACAAAAAAAATTAGAACTGTGAGAGAAAGAACAGCTACTTAGTGCCCTCTTTGCCCTTTCTTTAAAAAGGATTTGGGAGTGCCCTTCCTCCCACTGCAAAAGTGCTCAGTATTACATGTATGTGGTTTTTCATAAGGTACTGTGGAGACATTCCTAAGCAGTACTCCTGTCTTGAGATCTCTGGGCTTACACATTTGCATGCCTGAAATATTGTCTTGGCATCTTCCCCTTTACGCAAAGTGAAAGAAGCATTGGCTGAAGTTTAACTTAGCTGCAAGAAAGACGGTTTTATTTGTAAGTGAAATTAAGTTAATGTATGCACTTTGACATGTCTCAAGGCAAGTGAAGCTCTTTGTTTTAGAGATATTTACATAACTTCCTATGCCTTTCACATCTTTTTGTCATTGCACTTTCTGTTTCTACATTTCCTGTACCTCAGAAAACAGACAACTGGAAAATAAAAGCTAAAAATCTACTTCACCATTAAATTAAGATACTATTTCTGATATTTAGGGGAAGAGAGTGGATTTTCTTGGTTTTGCTTTTTAGTCTCCACTTGATTATTTTCCACATGTCCAAAGCCCATAGATCACCAGCATGGGCTTGAATTGAATTTGGACAATGTATCAGTACTTTCAGCAATATGAATGCTCCAGCAATTGCCACTGTTGGTGGAACTTGTGAAAGTGATAATGTAAAAGTAGAATTTTTCCAGCCAGTTCTTAATAGTGGCAGTTGTAGAATCTTAGTTTTGCCTTTAGATATTGGGAGAAGTTGAGGATACAGTCTTATACTACCAGAATACAGCAAGGCTGGAAGAGAGGTGCAATTCTCCAAGCACTTATGGGAAAGAAAAAAA
This sequence comes from Nesoenas mayeri, assembly GCF_963082525.1. Classification (NCBI taxonomy): domain Eukaryota; kingdom Metazoa; phylum Chordata; class Aves; order Columbiformes; family Columbidae; genus Nesoenas; species Nesoenas mayeri. The sequence continues at coordinate 103,351,732 of NC_137541.1, forward strand.
AAGTCAACAAATGCAAGCTCATTTCTGGAAGACAGGCAGTTTGTGCTGGTTACAGTGACTGGTTTCCTCAGAAAGAACAATGGACAATGGCTGATTAATTACAGCTGGAAATATTAAATGTGAAAGCCTTCCAGCAGAGTCAGCTCAGGTTTGCGGCAATGATCATTTTACAACTGGCATCGTGTCAGTCTTCCAGCAGATTCCCTCCTACTCACAGAATAGGTGAATAGGTGACTTCTTACAGTTGCCAAGTAGTTTTGTGCACAGGGTTGTTTGCTAAAAATATGTTTGCTTTCCATATGCCTCAATCTAGTTTTGTCTTGCTTGTCTGGTATCAGAACTGTGAGATGATTGACTCCATGTTCCTGCTCCTTATTTGCGCTCAATAATGATAAAGACTCGACCTTGGGGCTGAAGCAGGTTGACATTACAGTTTCTGTCTACCGAAAAGCCAGTATCACCTTCACAAATATCATATGAGCAGATTCAAGAGACGAGGTTTGAGAAGGTAAGGAAATTCCAACAAATGCCAGCAATGTTCCCACTACTCTTGCTGTGGGCAGGGACTCAATAGAGTGGGACAGAAACCGTTCTTGTTCACAAGGAAGGTGATTAAGTGACAGGATGTACACATTGCAATGAGAGGATGAGGCAAATCCCAAGCCCCTGAAGACCACGCAGGAACATATGCTGTGATTGGGAAGTCACTGAACATTTAGGGCCAGAAAAGTAGTGGAGGAGAAAATTAATGATGTTTCATCTAGTAGAAATAAATAATTGCATTAATAAAATACAGGTCTTTTATTTCAAACTTTACAGGTTGTCAATAGTAACCTATTCTCTCATTTTTATTGTTGTTATTTAAGAACTATCTAAATGAGAGACCAGAATTGCCCCATTTGTCAGAAGTGCTGAGTACTTTCTTTCAATGAAAATCAGTCCTTTGTAAAGGTTATCAGCATGGATATCTGAAAACGGATTCTTAAAATCACAACTTGCCTTACATAATATCATTCTACACTTCTGCAGGAACTCTGGAACCATCCTCAAAGAAGCTGAGGAATTAAGCTGCTACATAAGCATAGCTGCATATGATAGCAGTTGTTCCTTCCTTGGCTGCATTTGTTATTTTGACCTTCTTTAGTTAAAAATATAAAATGTGAGTTAATTTGACACTATAATACATTGCTACAGTAGCTCCGTCATAGCAGGGCTGAGACCTGCAGAGTGAGCAGAAGTGTAAAACTTCAATTTAGATAAATGAGGTACTTAGGTGCAACAATGCCTACAACAATAATGTTATCTGAGAACAATTCCTAACACTTGTAGTACAATTTTTATGAGATATATGAATCATCTGTCTTTTGGGGAACCTGTTGTAACTTCCTTCTCCTGATTCTGTGTTAATATAGCGATCTAATTTCTTCTTTCTCACTCATCCTCTGGAGAGAAAAGTAGTAGCAAACACCAGCATTTAATAATCACAGCCTTCAGAAGGCAATATATGCACTTCAAAAGAATATGAATAGGCTGGGAGCATGCAGAGTTATGGAGGAAAGAGCAGCGTGTTCCTCAAAATTTGTGAACACCCGTTTGGAAGGATGCTGTGGAGCAGAACTGCCACGGAAGTTGGCACCTTGCAGTGACTCAATCAGTGTGCCAAGGCTTACTATGGATTATTCTGGACCAATGGCTTCCCCAGCAGTAGATGTTATTGAGATTAGTCACACAGCTTTCATGCTCTGTGCTTCGGAAAGAACCTTGGAATGTGTTCTGGCCATCAGGGGAGACAAATTTTTGGATGTGATGCCTGCCTGGTGTATAGCAATCTGGGCAGAATGGATGGATACCTTTGGATTGCTACAGTTCATCTGGCAATTGATTTTGTCTGGAGACAGGATTAGGGCTGCCAAGATAGTTTCTTGGCCCAGTTACCATTTACACTGTGAGTTCTCCCTGGAAAACCATGCAGGCATATCTGGGGATGTCTTCAGTTAGCGTAGGGTGCCACGTGGGTTGACTATATTGTTTGATCAGATTTTGTGTGTGTGTTTCATTTGCTTATGCCTGCAAGTAGACCATATGGTCACTTCCAGATCAAAAATCTTACTGGAAAACTCTCACTACTTGTTTTCCAGGAATATTGTAAAAATGGTGAATGACTCCTGTTACATCTTTTTCAGAAGGATATTTTCTAATGCTTTGTCCAGATTGAACAAGGAAAACTTACCAACTCTTTTGATTTCCTGTTCCCCATGTGCTAAGGTAATGCTTAACAAAGTATAACAAGAGTTGGCATAATCCAGGAATGCTTGGCATCACAAAATCACAACAAGGTTGAAATCTCAGCAGTCTTTATCCCTTAAGCATAAATTTAAAATCAAATGAAGCATACTGGAACAAGTGTGGACAGGAAAGAATTGGTAGTGCTTACTGCGATGTAATGTTTTTTGGTCTGAAATGATTTGGATTTCAGAAAATTCTAATGTAATTTGAGCATTTAGGTGGTGAACTGCAAAGCCTATTGAGTCAGTGCAGTCCTGTTGTCCCAGTGGTCTGTGAATTACGGACTCACTGGAGATCTGGATTAGCCTGACTGCACGTGGAAAATATTACCTCATGTTCAAATCCCATTTCACCTTTCTCAAGTCTCATTCTCCCTCAAGTCTCCCCTAATACCCTTTGCCTATTTAATAAGCATAATAACAAGAAGTGCAAATAAGCCCAGGTTTCATGCTGTTTCATTTTTTATGTGCAGAAAATATAGGGGTTACTAAAAGGTTAGTGATTAAAGCCTCAGGTTGAATGTAACTGGGTTTCTGTGATCCTTGGTTGGACTAATCAGAGAAGGTACAGTTCCTTTTCTTTACCACCTTTTATTGCATTACTTCAGTGATATTCTCAAAGCATTCATTTGAGGCAGTCTCTGCCATGCCACCGCTTCTTTAGAGCAGATTTCATTTCACTTTGGCGAGGAGATTCAGTGCATCTAACATCGGTACGCAAATCCCTCATGCTGTCAAGAATGAAAAATAATCCCTTCCCTATGCCTTCTGCCACATACACAGATGTACAAACATGTCCTGGGGCAAAATCCTAAGCATACTGAAATCCAACAGGGCCATTAAGGTAGGGATGGAATAGAATATACACACACACACACACACACACACACACATGTATATATGTATTATGCATCTCCAATATGAGGCACAGGCTTTATTGTAAGAAGAAAGAAAAGAAACAAAGTAAAAACACAACTGGTAATTTGATGTTTATACTGATAAATGAAGAACAGCATTAACTAGCTATTGCTAAAGTTATTGGGGGGAGTGTTCTGCTTATCATTTCAGTATATTCCTTGATTTCCTCAAACTGATTTTTGGTTAATTTTCTCATAAATAACACCTCTATTTTTATATGGTCAAAGCTTCAAAGTGAGGCAAGATTCATTAAAGATATCCAAGGATGTTGATCCTCACACTGGTCAGGGCTTGAGATAAATGGGTACATCAACCCTAAAGATGGGTATTGTTCCAGCCATTACCCCATGGCAGCAGGTGCTACTTAATCAGTTATTACATCTTCATTGTGTGCAGGCACCGCATTTTGAATCTGCACTTTTTTTTGACGGGGATAGAGTTAATTCTCTTCATAGTAATTTGTGTGGTGCTAAGTTTTGGATTTGTGATGAGAAGGGTGTTGGTAACGCAGGGATGTTTTTGTTATTGCTAAGCAGTGCTTGCACTGCCTCAAGGCCTTTTCTACTTCTCATCCCACCAGTGAGTGGTCTGGGGGTGCACAAGAAGCTGGAGGGAACACAGCTGGGACAGCTGACCCCAACTGACCAAAGGGATATCCCCTGTCATATGATGTCATGCTCAGCAATAAAACCTGGGTGAAGAAGGAGAAGGGGTGACATTTGACATGATAGCATTAGTCTTCCCACGTAACTGTTCCATGGGACGGAGCCTGGCTTTTCTGCAGATGGCTGAACACCTCCATGGCCATGGGAATTATTGAATGAATTCCCTGTTTTGCTTTGCTTGTACACACAGCATTTGCTATTTAGCTATTAAACTGTCTTTATCTCAAGCCATGAGTTTTTGCACATTAACCCTTCTGCTTCTCCTCCCTATCCCCACTGGTGTGGGAGTCAGTGAGTGGCTGTGTGGGGCTGAGCTGCCAGCTGGGGTAAAACCATGACAGAATCTATTTCACACACTTTCTATAACAGTAGATGACATGATTAGCTCAAGGTTGCAAAATGAGTCAGTGAGGGTGCTGTTATCTGTTACGATCTCAACTATTTAATCTATTGAGCTATCACAGGCAAGATTCTTGGCCCAAATGATTGGCAGAATGGTGTTAGTAGGAAGGTGACAGAAAATGACAGGGTCAACTTAAAGGAAACATCAGATTCTATCAGCTGAATCATTCACAAACAAAAGCTGGTAGCCTAACTCCTGCCAGCTACTTACTAAAAATATAGTATTCAACGTTGTTTATTAAAATGCAATCATGAAGTATTGCCTTCTGTTCTATGTCTCCACACTAATAAGCAAGATATTTAGTAAATCAACTGCTTCCAACAAACAAGAAGCAACTAATGAATATGAAAGCCCTTCTACAGCACTATAAAATATTATCCAAAACAGCAAACACATCTAGAAAACAATAGAACTTAGTTGTTTCTACTAGCATTTCATTTGCATGGATGCAGTTGGCAATTATTTAGGAGTCATTGATGTTTTAGAAATCTATTTGTAGTATGGTATACTGAATCACAAGTTTTTCAAAAAGTATGTGATATGATTTGCAGTGTGCTTTAGGGAGGAATTAACTCTTTGTAGCAAAGCTAATGCCTTCTTCAGAAATGTCTTGTTAGAGCAAGAGTGCAAATGAAACTGTGAAACAAACATAATGGGACTGCAAGACCACCACAGTAGTGACACCTTGTCTGCCTTTCCATTTGCTCTCTTATCAAGTAAGTTTTCAAATCTAAGGGCCATCTTCCTGATTTTTCTCTTTTTGCAGTACCTAGCAAAAGCAATTTCTGGTCCAGAGCCACCCATTTGGAGTACAGCCCAGAGAACAAGCAAAACAAGGGGGTGCTCCTGGCTCCGTTTTTCATGTATCAACCCTAGAACTGCTGTTCCTGGCAGCTTTGCTCTGGGGTCAGTTAAATCTTAAACATCTCATCTGCTTCTGTGGGTCATAATGCTGGGTGCTTTTGAAAGATACCTGTAATCAAGGTGGAACTGGGCACCCTCATACATCCAAGATGGTGTCAAGAAGCAAGAAGGTCTACCTTTTTGATCCACATGGGAAAGGATGTGGGTAGGAGATAGGTATGCCACCTGACAGTCAAAAATAAATAAAATGAAATGTTGCTTTCAGATGTGGATCATATGCACACTTATGGACTAATTTCAGCATAGTCTCAGACACATACACAGTCAGATGGTAGGCACATGCAGTACCACATACTCCAGATCAAATCTGTCACCTAAGATGTCAATAAGATTGCAGTAAAACCACCCAGTAGCCTGTAGTGGGGTCAAATAAGCTCAAGGATGAGTGTCAGTGTGGTAGGAAGCAAGGTACAGCTGTAAGACCCATGGGCTTTCACAGAAAGAGATGCAGATGGCAGCTCCCCATAAGTCTTACCAAGCAACTCACCACCAGAAAGGGGAAAACTCTGACAGAGGGACCTTCTGACTGACCAGCATTTGCCCCACAGGGGCTTCAGAGGACTCGTGCAAAGGGATACCTACAAACATAGAGCAGGGGGCTGGTTGGACAAACATCACAGATCGTGCAGGAGCAAGCTTTCTCTGACCTAGCTTCAGGGTTTCCCAGGAGCTCCTGTCTAACTTGCAATTGAATTGGATGAATACAGAAAGAGTTGAGACTTTAGCATCAGTTGCAATTGTAAATTGTAAAGCTTTTATATATATAAAACGAATGAAAATTCAATAAAAGGTGTCAACCTCTTAATCTTCCTCCATAGACATTCTTTGAGTTAATTCATTCAGAGTGACTAGTAGCTGTCTTCACCATGCTACTGTTGTGCAAACATATGTCTGCTCTTGGCATGGTTGCTTCTGTCTCAGATGAAATTCTAGATTTTTTTCATTCATATCACACTGTCAATGTCCACCCTTCAGCTAAAGTTACCAGGGGTGGCATTATTGTATAATAATAATCATAATTATTATCCATCATTTTCCTTTTATTACTTTTTATGGGCAATGGCTCTATACAATGGCGGCATCTGAGCTAGTCACCCTGGGCTCCACTGCAGTGCTTAGGGATGAAGAGATATGTTAAAGTGTGATCTATCTTCAGCAGAAAAAGGTGAGTCAGCTGAATGGATCAGGTGTAGGGAGTCTTGGGCAACTGTCACGGAGGCACCCCGAGGTTAATTTAAGGAACAACAGGGTCAAACCAACTTTTATTAAACTGGTGAGAAACAGGGTTTTAGCACTCCAAAGGTGACTTAAATAAAGGTTCGGATATCAGTTGAGGAAAATTATTAAGGGGCAGCAACTAATACAACAGGTGGTCCACAGTATGCATGCACGTGGCTTCACTTGAAACAATGCCGGAGTCACCCTGAGTCCCGGAGAAGTACACACTTGCCTAAACACGGTGCGGGATTATTTTAAAGAGATACACGTACTCGTAGTGAGTACAGGAAGTGTACACTCACGATTCTGCGAGGGTAAATTTATAATACACTCGCAATCCTCCGAGGGTTAATTTACTTCCACGTGTAAGTGTGCACGGAATATTACACATGCTTACGTGGAAGCATGGGAGGAAAATGCACTCACGATTGTGCAAGGAAATAATTTAAAGTATGCGTGCAAATGTGCACGGAAAGTTACACGTGCATATGTGCACGGAAGGAAAATACACCTGCGTTTCTGCAAGGATTAATTTTACACGCGCTCATATGGAGCACGGAAAGTTATACGTGCATATGTGCACGAAAAGTATAAATATACTCGCAATCCTGCGAGAAGTTTTACTCATACCCGTGGCGGCGAGGCAAGCGGAGTCTCCATCCCGGGGAGGGGGGCTCTCGGCGGCAGCATCTTGTTCGTGCTCCGAGAGACCCACACAATGGATGGAGTCTCGACGAGAGTCCCATTTTTATCTGATCAGACCTGACTGTAGGCATTCTAGAAGCTCCTCTGCACGCCCACTCACTGGTGCCTTGGCACTCCCTTCTCCTAATGGCCCTGGCCAGGGTGCTCTGGGGCCAAACAAAAGAAGCTGTTAGCCTCAAGTAGCAGAGAAAGAGAGGAGATGTGCCCACTCCTCCATATTGAAGGAGGGAGGGGGAGAGAGGGGGCAGAGAGGGGAAGCGAGGGGGGGTTGCATTCTGCCACAGCAACCAACTCAGATAAACAAATTTAAACTATAAAATCTGAAGTTCGATGAGAGGAATGCCACTCTCTGACTGCAGTGACCACTGTTTACCTTGCTATTTTCCACTGTCCCATTGCTCTGTATGTTCCCACTGCTTCCCGTCTTTTTCTGCTAGACAGCAGAATTTCTCTCTCTTCTACTTTGAGTCTATAATTCACATTTGATACTCAAATTTTTGCACTATGCCAAACACACTGCGACGCTGGCCTGTAAATGACTCCAATACAATTACTGTAACAAGCCTTGTTAACAGCACGTTCCCAACAAGAGGGTACTTAGACACGTTTGTAAAAGTAAGGATGTACTTATGTTGGGCTAAGGACAACATTACCAAGGTATATGTTTAGATTTCAATATGTGCTTTTTTTAACCCAGCCACAGCTTGTAACTCAGTTGTCTGAAGCAGTTGATCTACAACTCTGCATCAGCTCCGAGGAAGTGGGAGCCTAGATTGCATGTTGTAATCAGGAAAATTACCATTTGACTACTATTGATGTTTCCTTGGCACTTCATCACCGGGGTGTGATTGCCCACAATCACTCCTCGCCTTTCTATTGCATCTCATTCCAGTCAAGGATCTCAACATGTTTTAAATACGGCACCAGATTCGGTGAGAAGCTGAGTGTCTTGGTAGTTGATTGATTAGCTGTCTTCTTAATAACATCTACCCTTTTTATGAAATCACATTACATTTCAGATTCTTTATGCATCTGACGGTAACTGTTGCTGTTGTTAAGTTTGGAAAACAGAGTTGTGTTATTTGAAATTCTTATATTTAATGTATAGCGCTCAGGTTTTCAGACCTCTGCACAATGTGTGGTTCACATTCTCATCAGCCTTGTCAGACCTGAGCCAAAAAAGAAGAAGTCCACCCTATGTCTGCAGGTTTACAACACAGAATGCAAAGTAGTAACAAGGCCTTTAGTACAGCAATGGTTTAAATTGGTTTTGTCATCTGTTATTGTTTGTAAATGACTTCCATTTTTAAGCAACTGTAGGAAGGGCTTATTGATTGTGCTGCTTCTGCAATGCAATGAGATTTTACAGTCTAATTAAAGCGTTCGCCAGCAGTTTCTCTCTGAATTTTTATGCAACCTGTTAGACTTACAATATGAGAATGAACTGCCTTATTGGGTTTTTCTCAAACTGTCAAAACATTTAGCAATCCTATCCAGGCTGGTGCTGTGGTCTTGCCCACAGAAATGAAACATCATGTGTGCAGAGGGAACAGAAGTGCAAGTAATCTATACGAGAGGTCTCCTTCTTCTGCCCTTAGGTGATGGGTAGTAGAACAGGAGAACTAGCATGTCTGGGTGGGTCTGCTTTTTGAATTCAGTTCTTTGTATAATTTATGGAGAGTAAAATATGTTTTATATGCTTTTAATATTTCTTATGCTACTGGAAAGACAGATGCACAGAGGAAGAGAGAAACAGTTTGGGAAATCATGGGTTAAGCCATTGTATCCTCCATCTATTGGTTGTTAGCACTGTCAGAAGCAATGTGTTTTGAGGTTCCTTCAACACTTCAGTACTAATTTGTCTGCCATTCACACATGTAGATGTTACAAAAAGAGAAAAAGCTGCCTAATGATGTTCCTTACATAAAGGTTTTTCAAAAATTGTGTGCTTATAAGGAAAGGTTAAAATCAATGTCAATAAAAGAAGAAGTACAACAATCAGATCTGTTCTTTGAAAAAATCTTAGTAATCTCTCTTTTATTTTAAACAAAAAGGGAGGCAAAGCTTTTGATAGATTAATTAGAAGCTGAAATGTGTTTATTGCCTTCTTTTTTATTTCTTCTCATTTTCTGTTGATGAGGCTGACTTGATCAGCTCATATCATCTTTGAGCTCATTTCATCATGAACTGATGAAGAGCTTGAAAGAACCTGTGATGCCTAATAAAACCAGCTTTCTTAAACTTTGTTTAGGACTCCAACTCCAGATACTTCTCTTTGGCTTGGAGGAGGGGAAAGCTTAGAGAAAGGAGAGCTGCTTTCCACCTGCCAAATTCCGCCCACCTTCCTGCAGCCTGGCTCACTCATCCACTGAGAAGTGGAAAAGATTACTCGAAATAAACAAAGGTATGCAAGTCCATCCTCTGTAAGGATACTTCTGTGAAAACAATAATTTTGTTGTTTAGGAATTAATCTTCTGTTCTCTCACTTGAAGTTGGCTGTGTATATATGACAGAATGATTGCCTAGCAGCAAAATACAGTATTGCATGAAAAGTAAAAGTGCCTGGTAAACACTGAAACAACCACCTAGTCCCGAGGAAAATGTCACATTTATGATTTGGGTTCAAAAAGGTACACAAAATTCATCATAGTAATGGGCATCACAGTATAATCTCACCCATTGCTGTCTTGTTACCATCCAGAATGCTTAGAGGGCTCACTCTGTTTTTCAGAGATATAAAAGAAACCCGTCTAATGAGATAATGACTTGGCAAGAGACCACTGGTTTACAAAATATGCACAATCAGGTTTTCTAGCAATTCTTCAGAACTAAATTGAGTTGGGCACTTCTAAGAAACTTGAGTTGAGCTCACTTTGGGAGAGCTCAGCTCTGTCCAAAGGGTATGGTGGGGTCTGAGGAGGGCAGCAAGCTGGCCACTGAGCTGGTGGGACGGCACTCATGCCGCAGGTCCTATATTTATCATTCCCATTTATTCTCCTTCCACCAGATTTACAAGGGATACAGAGGCACATTTTTGTGTCCATGTGGTTTCTCTCTCTCTGTTTTGCGACAAGGGGCTTGGAAAACGGGGAATTTCTCTGTATAAATCTTCCTCTTCACAGCACAGCCTTATAGATTCAGACAGTGCCCACTTGCAGGATAAATCTGCTTGGAGGGGAAAGGAAAAACAACGTTCCTGGTGCTGCTCTTTCCCTCAACCTGTAACCTGTGAGAGGGGCAGCCCACATGGGACCAACAAGAGCCACAGTAGCATGGAGATGTAGCGCGGCCCTGGCTGTTCCTGGAGCTGCTGATATCCCTGGGCCACCATTTGCACAGTCAGCTTCTGTTCACCAGCACTCACACGTTCTGGCAGCACTGAGGCTGAGTTCAAACATGGTGCAGACAAGTTATGCCTGATGTGCTGTTGTTCTTTTAATGGCAGTTGTTGGGTTTTAATGATAAAAGTCAATTGTGTTTTCTCTTGCCTCCTCCTCAATTAAAATGCCTCAAAACATGGGAAGGATTAAAAAAGCAGTAATGAAACCTGATATAATTTTACTTATATAGCTCAATGGAACAAATAAAAGTTCAGCTTCACTACAGCTGTGTGTAAAATTTGTGGGCAGCTGATGTGCAGCTATGCTAATAATAAAAGCAATGATACTAACAACTTACTCCTGGCTTTTCTCTATTAGGTTTCTCTTACCGGAGATAATAAGGAACCCAGAAAATGTTTCAAGTGGGAAAAGTGCTTTGCTTTTATGGAGTTTTCAGTTGATATTGGCAGTTAAGTGATATAAATGATAAAAAACCAAAAAAGGTATGGATCTGATTGAAAGGTAAAATCCAATTCTGTCTGTAGGACACTCACTTGCTCTTTGCTATTGGATGGTTTTGGAAAAATTTTGTCTCTCCCTCTCTTATTTCCCTTTCTGTCTGCCATCTACCTAGATTGTAGTCTTTTGTGGTTATTGACTACCTCTTACAGTTCTACAATGCCCAGCTTAGGGGGATCTCAATTCCAGCATTGTGGTTCAAACACAAACAGAAAGACAACTCAATAAGCAGTGACCATTCTTCTCCTCTTTGATACCGGCTGGGTTACAAGGGTTACAACTGTGAGCCTGTAGAAGCTGCAAAGGAGTGCTCTGAATCGGCATCAGGATCTGCTGTTGCACTGGTGACACTTGTTTTTGGGTAAAAACGCATGCCCGTCGTCAGCAGGGACCTCACGGAAAGGTGCCATCCAGAGGAGCCTGTCGGGACCTGCAGGAGGCACTCTGAGCCCACGAATCCCCACCTCCAGGCACAACACCCTGCGCCTCTCATCCCCCTGACATGGCCTGCCTTCAACTTGCAAATCATATTGCACCTTTGCTGGTGCCTGAGGGATCACTGCAGACTGATTCCGAGCACTAGCACGTAGCACCTCAAAAGTACTTTTCTTTTCCATCTAATTTAAAAAGAAAAAGAAGCTATTGTATCTTCCCTCTCTTAACAAGCCAGACATAATACAACTTCTTAAAGTTCCTTACGTCACTTAAAATGTATTTTTGAAGGCTACCTGTAACTGAAAAGCTCATTAAGTTCATGGTGACCTTAGATCCTGAACATCCTCTGAAAAGCCTTGCACTGCATGAAAATAATTTCCTTAAAATATTTCTAATTTGACTTACATTCTGAAAAGAAGTGCAAAGCCAATTTGACTAATTACAAATATATCTCATTGTCCTCTTATCTGTGAGAAAAGATAATGTTTCTTTGTATGTTTTTGTTCTGCCTTGTTACACAGTACGAAAATTAAAAAAGTTATTCTGATGTACCTGATACCTGTCACCTTTTGTTTCCCTTCCTCATTCATAAACTTTGTTTTTCTATGAAAGATAATGGAAACATAGATGAGAAAAAAGATAATGGATATTGTAGTTCACATAATTTCTGCTTTATTCTTCTGAAGATTGCATACACAGGCACGAATGCTAATTTTCTTAAAACTAATGGGAAATCTCCACGCCATATAGATTTACTTATTGCTTGTAATTTCTATCTCCTTTCCTTAATGTTTGAAATTTTCCTAGTAATAAATGTGCAATGTTTATCTCCTTGTGTGACTATTCTTCCCCACTGCTCTCTCATCCCTCCCCCTGTCTCTCATTTAAGAGTGTCTTTGAGGTTGGAAAGCACATGATGGCTGACACAGCCAGTGCACTTAGACTGGTGTTGCCTGTGATTAATGTGTGATCTGAGGCCAACATCCCATTGAATTTTATCTATTGACATTGGTCCTTCACTTGTGGCCTAAATTCGCTGAAAATGCAACCTCACTTTGGTTTCTCTGTGCCTATATTAAATATAATAACAGGAAAGAGGGATGTATAGCTGGTGTCCCTAACCACCCAGTGAATTGTCTATTCATGGGTATCAGTCTGAAGGTGTGGGTCTGTAAATCGAGCCCAAATATAACTGACTACCACTGCATGGTGAGCAATTTGTAATACTATCTGCTCCCAAACTGCCCCCCCACCTCCCATACTGGAAAAGGGTAGGATCAGGCTGCAAAAAGCATAGGAATATTGTTTTCCCCAGTAATTCTCCTCCCTGGACTGCGTATCTGGGTGTGCAACCAGCAGAGGCACCCTGGTCAGTGTGGTAGAGCTACAGAGAATCTGCTATAAGGTATTCTTCAGGGCATTTTATTTTCACAAGGTCTAGGAAGGGGACAGTGTACCACAGCATGCTGAGGGCAGCTGAAGCTTTTTAAAATGCCTTTGGGTTGGATGTTTTTTCCTTTTCAATGGAGAAGGGAAGACTGAATTGGATTTTTATGAGGTGTTCTTGTAAAGGCTCTCAACAACAGGCAAGCTGTCTTTGTCTTTTTTCTTTTCCTTCCTTTAACTATCCTTTCTTCTTTCCTTTTTAACTATCAACTGGGTTTAAGATAATAAGGTTTGCATACAATTATTTGATGAGCAATTGTTCAGTATGTGACTCATCAACACACATAGCTTGCCTGTGTGACTCCGTTGTACACCATACTCTCCCTCTTGCAAACTCGGCTGTGGAAGAAATTTCCAAAGAAAGAGCACTGACCAGCAAAGACGCAGGTCTATAAAATTCACTAGGATATGGATGAATCCATTGCAACAAAAGCTTGTATATCTTTGTAACTCTCTTCATATGAGTAGTCCCATGAGTTTCCATGGAATCGCTCTTGGATGTCAAATTAAGAATATGAATGCATCTGCTTGAGCTGTGTTTAACTTTCCTTTATTGTCATGACCAAATTATGAAAATTACTGGAACATAGTCATATACCTAAGCAAAGGGGTGTTTTCAGATGTCTAAGATGTAAGAAGGTACATTTTCTTCCTTTAATTTCTGAATATCTTCCCCTAAACCATCTAAAAGATATCACCTCTGTTTCTGGGTGGTGACAGAGGAATAAAACTAGCTCTGATGCTGATAGAATTAGTGAGGGACTCTGGCTGTGCCTGGACTGGGTAGAACCATTCCAGGAGGGCACCTGTGCAGGTAAGGTATTTCCTGTAAGTGTCAATGTAAACTAGCTTTCTGGGACAGAGGCAGTAGTGTGCTTCTGGACTGACATTTACTTTTAGAAAATAAGTCTCAGAAAGAACATTTTGGTGTTTGTTTCCTCACTGTTGCAGTCTTACCTGGAGGAAGTTGCTTAAAGCCACAGAGCCCCCAGGCGCGAGTGGTGACTGTGCCAGCAACACCCAAGGAGGTTTGAGTGTCTTCTGGGGTTTCCTAACTTCATAATGCATGTAGACAAGGACAGATACATTATCTAGACTCCAAGATTCACCACTCATGTGCTAAAGGCTCCAAATACTAATGCAGTGTGCATTTTATGCAATGAAGAGCTCCTTAAACTCCACTGATGACTGTTTTGGATACATAGAAAATGAAGCAGCAGTAACAAGTCTGGAAGAGTGTCTTAACTGGGAACAAGGGAGCCTGCACACCCAGGGCTCAGAGAAGCCATCTGGTCTCCCACTGGCCACCTACAAATTCATCTGTGCCCTTCTGGGATGAAAGACATTTGCACTGGTGCCAGCCAGTGCCAGGATTTTCAGTCAAGAAAATGAACATGAATTAAAAAACATCCTGAGCCTTCATTAAGTGAAAAAATAAAAACAACAGAGGAGTTGATATCTTCAGTAAAAATTTCAAAGGACCTTACAGACTGTATGATTTGCTGCAGGGAGGGTTTTCTCTGGCAGGATTGCCAACACACGCTCTGCTGCAGCAGTGAGTGGAATGAACAGATCTTGGAGGGCGGGTGTGGAGATCTGTGACATCTTAGGTGTCTCAAAAATAGGCTTGAATGTTTTATTTTCTTTCTGCTCCTGTTTGATACTATTTATGTTAAAGTAAATCTGCATGTACAATATTGCCATAAATAATCAAAGAACCACAGTCCCTTAAAGTGTTTTTTGCGATGCACTCATAATCGTTTGGAATTTCAATATGAGAGTTGTCAAAACGTCTGCAGTCTCCTTATTTTAGATGTGGGAGGAAGAGAGAACAACAAGCACAGGCCAGCTAGAGAGGGAAACAGAAATGGTGTGTGATTAAAATGATGCTGTCCAAGGTCTTCTGCACTGCTAGAAGTACCTTAGGAACCTTCCTAAGGAACCTTAGGAAAGATGGACTAGACAGAAACAAGAGGTAACTTTATATCATGAGTTCAAATCTGTGGTTTGGGGCCTGGAATAAGAACTACTTCCAAGGTAATTTGTAGCAGTCCAGGGACCGCTGTGTCATGTAACACTGTATTGTCCCTGAGCTTCTGTAATGCCTCTGGTGCAGGGCAGCAGTGCCCCAGTTCAGACCTTGCTCACTCTCTTCATCCCTGGAGACATTCCAGGCCAGGCTGGATGGGGCTCTGAGCAACCTGATCTAGTTGAAGATGTCCCTGCTCATTGTGAGGGGGGTGGACTAGATGGCCTTTGACGGTCCCTTCTAACCCAAACTATTCCATGGTTCTATCATTCTATGATTCTACAGTTGCTGTTCATGCTGCAGTTGTACCTCAGAGCCTTGGCTATATGTCATGGACACACGGTACTGAATGGTGGTTGAACCAAAATAGAAAGTCCCATTTCCAGGCTTACAGCTTTTATATACACCAAGAGACAGCCAGGAGGAGGTGGACAGGCAGAAGCCAGCAGTGCCCAGTTGGGCTAGCACTGTAATTTCTGCCATAGTCTGGGTGCAGTGGGAAGCCCCTCACTCCTGGATATAAACCCCAAAGCTATTGAAGTGAGCTGATTGCCTCTGAGAAAGCTGACAGTGATTTCCAGCACGGCTTACTTACAAAATATGTGAAATATCTGGTCACCTTGCAGAAGCAGCAAGCAGAGTTCTGATGAACTCCCATCCTCAGGCTTCAGTTCTCCAGACACCCAAGTCTGTGGCCAAGAGACAGATGTTCTTTGTTTCCTGGGATCTCTGCCTCCTTCCTATCTGCAGTGCTCCCCTTGCTCTGCCTTTTCTACCTAGGATGCCATGTAGCCCTACATCATTAAACATAGTGTACATGGATTACATTTGATAGTCCAGCCATGACCTCTTCTTGCATTGCTGCAGGTTTGTCTAGCAGCATTTTGCCTGCCTGTTAGGGCTGGTGTGTGTGGATCCTGCACATTTTCCCCTTTTGGACCAGAGCACAACTGATGACTGTGAGTCCCTCAAGCCATGGAATGGTCTTCAGCACATAGCCAGCCCACCACAGGTCTCTAAAAGGGCTTCCTCTGACAGAGAGTCCTTTTTGTGTGTGTGTGTGAAAAACGTTTCCCGTATTTTCTACCAAACTTGAGCTTGCTTTCTCAAAGAAAAGCCCTAGCCTCTTTAAATTCAGTTTGTGCTAGAGGAGAGGTGTGAAATATATTAAGCAGATGAAAGAAACCAAATTAGTGTAGGGATAGACTGTGCAAGGGATTGAAATTCTACCTATAAATTATTTAAAACATTGAATTTGAATTTACAATATCTCTTTAAATCATTCTGTGTATTCCATAAATGGAGGTAAGTCTTCCAGAGACATTCAGCCTGCTCCCCTGTGCTCAGCATCTTTTTCTTTTCTTTTCTTGTTCCTAAGTACCTGAGAGCTTTCTCTTGCTCTCTCATCATGCTACATTTAAAGTTCCCTTCAGGTGGAGTTTAAACACTTGGAATGTGAGTTCACAATATTCTCCTGTAAGCAAAGACTCTACTTGTTTCTGCTAGCATTATATGTTTAGTCCCTTCCAGACAGAGATACACGAGGAAAAGTATGTGGTTTATTCACTGTGCTGTGTAAGACTCCCCTTTTAGCATCCTGGTTTGATTCAATACTGAGTAGGAGACTGCCGCTGTTTTCTTCTCTTTTTCACTTATAGGGGAATGTGGATACACACAGAGCCATGCTCACGGTATCATCTTCCTTATCCTTGTAGTAAATTGCTCTGGCTCAGAAAAAGAGGCTGTTTTTTCCTTATCGAATATGAGTGCTAGGCTTGGGATCCAAGGCTCCACTTATTGCCTTGGAGAGGTTTTCAGTCTGCTACTGAAAGTGCTAAAACCTACACTTCTGCTAAGTCGTTGGAGGAGACACCATCCCCCAACCATGTGGGTTTTAAAACTGTTTTAATATATTTTTAAGTGTGATGGACAATCTCTAAGCCTGGATATTGGACAAAATATCAATAAAACTTCCTGCCTCTGTTGAAAAGAAAACTCTCATGTGGCTTCCCGTGCAGCCATTGCATTTGTAAATCACTCAGGGCACATGACCTCTTAACTGTATCTTGTTTCCAGCTCACAAAATGATGAAAGGTGATTGGGCTCCACGCACTCACTACCACTCTCCTCCCTTCCCTCCTCCATGTGATTTTCCTTCCCCCAAGTTGCTCTGACAGGGTAAGCCCAGCTGGCACCAGCTTTTTCCAGCTGAGGGGCAGCAGGCACAGAGCGGCTTCATGCGCCCCTTGCTCCTTCCAAGGGCAGGGTCGGTGATTTATTCCCATCTCCATCATGGAGAGGGACTTTGGCGATGGGAAAAAGCAAACCCTTTGCATTCCCTGGGACATCATTGGCATCATGGATGAAGGGGAAGAGGAGCAGTTTTGCCCGTGAGTAATAACACTTAATTTGGTAATTGCTTTCCGTGCAGGCAGGGGATTCACAGCGCAGGCGAGCCGCGGCATTGAGAACTGCCCCCACGTTACATGGGGACAGACTGAGGTCCGTGTGTCCCTTGCTGTGCTGGGGTGTCCATGCAGCAGCCAGCCTCCAGCCCCCTCAGAGGGTGACCTCAGCAGAGGTGGTGCCGACACACCTTGTGCACATGTAGCATTGCAGGGGGCCATGAAGTTTTTGCAAGCAATTGAAAGAGAAAAGAAAATCAAGCTAGAAGCAGTCCTGAAAGGGCAGATAGACAACTCCAGGCTAACTCTTATGCTAGTACACATTTAATTTTTTAAATGACTGTAGGAAAGACTGTTTCTTTCTTCTCTTCAAAGGTCAGAAGTCCCCCCCAGTATAAGAGAGTAGGGAGGACTTGTTTCTACCTAGATATTTGTCTTTTGATGTTAAAACCCAGGAATATGCAGCTTCAAAAACTGCAGCAATGGGTTTGGAGGGGTAAGAGAAGGGTTGGCACAAAGAAAAAGATGTTGACAGCATTTTAGGCTAATGTAGTGACAAAGCCAAATTTTGCTTCAGTTTTAATCTTTGATAAGCAGTGCTGGCTGAATTTCAATACTAACTGGGGGTGTCTCTCTTGATCATCGTACATACAACAAATCCCAGCAAAATCTTTAGAATTGCTTAACAGTACACAAGGATATTCAGATGTTCTCTGTGATCAATAGTATGGGCATATTAGCAATCAGATTTTTTAAGTGGAAAGGATGTTCTTCTGATAAAGCAGCTGTCAGGTGAAATCCTGTCTCTCACAACACTTAATGACCTCTAATTTCTCTTTGCCTGACCAGGCTTCCCTCATACCTGGTGGGAGCTGGAGTATGGGACAAAGCTGTGCTGGCTCCACCTGCTCTTTATTCCCTTCATCTTTCTAGGTTAAAAAACATTTTATGGGGAGGAAGTTCTGTGTCTGGGGAGGGAAGGTGAAAGGGGGAGGACTTCTCTGTGTGCTTCTAGGGAGCGGTGTGTTGATACGCTGCGGTACAGCTGGTGAAACACTTGATCTTTCAGCTGTGACTGTATTAACTGCAAAACAATTTTACTGTTTCTTTTTTCACTGGGAACCAAGGTAATGGGGAGAATTGAATCCTTTTCTCTCATCCAAGGTATTCCTCTGAGTCAAGATTGTAGAATCATAGAATTATGGAATCATTTAGGTTGTAAAAGACCTTTACTATCATATACTTGGGCTTGGCAGATGGACTTGGACCCCAGGGGTAACAGAGACCAGCCCAAGGGTTGCAAACTGCAGCAGAAGTTTGTTAGGGGCTCCAGATGAGCAGGTACCCCAGACATTGCAAGGGCACTGGTCGCAACCTCCTTTCCTATCACGCAGCTCTGCAGGGCAGACATATATCTCAGGATGCATCCCAGCTTAGATTCAGGATAAACTGGCCCATTAATCAGCCCCTCTGGTGAGGCTGGTGGAAATGGGAGGCTTGAGGCCTGTGCTGCAGCACTCGCTGGCGCCAGGGCCCAGGCTTCCCTGTGAGCACATGGGATAGCTGCTGCGGCAGCCACCGTTCCCCCAGACTGAGGGTCACACTCTGCTGCTGGCCATTTCACACCAAAAAAATGTATTTGAGAAAAAAAAGAAGAAAGAAATTAATTTTGCTGCCATACAGACTGTTCTTTCATTTGCCTTAGGAAGCAATGGGAAAAGGAATGACAAGGTTGACAATGTCAACCTCTCACAAGAAAATTTACACTTCTGCCACCATAAAGAGCAAAATAAAAACCTGTAAAGGGCACCATATAAGGACAGACAACAAGTAAGAGAAGTGTGGATACAAATCTTTGTAACCATGAACAGTGTCTATTTCTTATCATAATAGTCTGTCTTTATTATTGTCATCAGTTTAGTCTCAGCTAAAATAAATCTTGAAGTATGCATTTATACTTGCACATATGGCATGTGACGTAACATGCAAGGTCCATTCAAATGGTTACTAGTGGTTGAAAAGAGTAAGCCATAATACGATATGTAATAAGCTATTGGTACAAATGCAATTTTCTTCTGTAATCAAGTGGATATCCTACCAGAAGAGGTCAGCTCCACTTTGTTTTGGAATCCAGTGAAGAATAGGCCCAGGAGGTGAAGGTAGAGAGCATTCAGTAGGCTTTACCGACTCCTTCCATAACTCTCTTAATGAATGTTTATATCGCATTGAAGTACCATCAAATAGAGTTGCTTTTGACTTCTGTTCTGCAGGGCCTACACCTTTCACAATAAAGCATCTTTAATGTTCCACTTTTTTTTTTTTTCCTGAATTTAGTATTTGTAAATGAATTGACCTAACTCTCACTGCTGGTAGGATGAACTCTAGCAGAGACATGGCTTGTTTTTTCTCTTTCAGTTCTGGGGTAATTATTATTAATTTCGAGTGTGAATAGAAACACAGGAGCTGAATGACTTTCACATTAGGGGGTATTTGTGATTTGTTAGCCACCTGTGAAACCTGTGGCTCACTGAGACTCCTACTCCACTTGCAGTGAAGCTTCCAACAGATGTTTCTGATGGATTTCAGGATGGTGGAGAAGCAGTTCAGTGATCAGTGGAGCCAGCCTTATGTTTTTATTCCCTGAAGATTTGTCTCTTGAGGCTGAGCCACCATGCGGACACTGGTTCAGCTTGAGTGGCTGTCATTTCTCTGCCTCGCTTCCTCTTTCCGTGAATCATGTTCAAATCAAACATCCTTGATTCTCTTGCTGCTCTGTCAAGTCTCCTTGAAATTGACCAGCAGCTTCACAAGCTATTAGGAATGTCAGGTAGATATCTAGATAGCAATGCTAGATAAGCCTTATTAGGAAACCATAGTAGATTTGTACAGATATCTCTAAAACTGATTACTTTCAGTTTCAGCATTTTACATTGCTACTTGTTGGAGGGGAGGAGTGTGATGTGTCCAGGTCACGCTCTAAGAAGTGCTACATATCTTCAATTCCTACAAAATTATGCATAAATTCAGTGTTACTCTGCACCTTTCAGGGTCTGGCCAGGATTTTGCATCTGGCCGTGACTTTCTCCAGAACTGAGGCAGGTGCTGTCATAGCTATTGTAAGTTAATTTGAGGGAGAAAAATCAAGCTCTCTTCTTGATTAAACACTTCAGAACTGTAGTGACCCCAGCTGTACTTTATATGATGTGCAGACTTGCACTTGGCAATAAGTATCTTCTAGAGCTCATCTGACCATTTCCTATCTGACTTTGGGGCAGATATTATAAAATGCCTAAAGTAAAAAGGGCTTCACCTTTGGATGATCTACC
The DNA here is from genome assembly GCF_963082525.1 of Nesoenas mayeri. Taxonomy (NCBI): domain Eukaryota; kingdom Metazoa; phylum Chordata; class Aves; order Columbiformes; family Columbidae; genus Nesoenas; species Nesoenas mayeri. Next base: position 103,372,330 of record NC_137541.1, read on the forward strand.
ACAATATAACAGGATGTGTGATTGCAGCTGCAAAATGAGCACCGTTTTATTTGGGGAGGCAGAATGTGCATTCCTGAAGCCTTCCAGTAATGGTCCCTCACCTTTCAACACTAATTAGCTACTTCACAGCCAGGTTGAAGCAGTGTTACTTGTGTAATTGGCTAAGGCCTTTGAATTAGGGGGCAGGTGCCCAGGGCTGATTGGCAACAAGAGATCTGGAAAGCAGGGTGGGATTGGTGTGGTCTTGTGGTGAGGTGGCCTGTGCTCCTGCAAGGGACTGTGCAGCTGGTTCTGTGATGGCAGGAAGGGTGTCTGGCGCTCAGGCAGGGGCTCACAGAAGAAAGAGAGAAATTTTGGCTCAGCTATGCCTGGTGCAGGAGGGAAGAAGGCTGAGAGGCATTATAGGGTGTTTGATGCACAGTATGTCACTCTGCAACTTCTGCTTTTCAGAAGCTGAAGGTCATCTTAGATTCAGGCTTGCTTGAGGTTTGGGTCAATACAGGAATTGTCTCATCTTTCCTTAGAGCATTGGTGGTTACATTAACAAGCTGAGGTTTTTTCTGAGAGGCTGCACTTCACTACAAGCCCCAGCTTGTGCTGCAGCGATATTGAACCTGGTTTAGAAGCAGCATTGGAATGACTGTATGACTGTTGCTCAGAAACTTGTGGCATTTGGGTTCTGGTGCTGATGCTCACTTCAGTCACATGCAGTAATATCTTCTAATTTTATTTATTTATTTATTTATTAATTATTATTATTTTTTTTAAATAAAAGAACACTTGTGGGTTTGTGTGAGGCAGGCAGGATGCTGTGGAAAGATGGCAAACACAGGACCTGGCAGCCTTTCCTAGGGCCAGGTAGGTTGCTATGGTAGTTAGGACCAAGATGAAACAGAGAAGGAGGAACAGCTTTAAGGCTGCAAACTTGTATTGTTTAAAATCTAATAGCAAAGACAGCTGTACACAAACCCTAGTATTTATTACTTTTTTTTTTTTTACTAATTTGGATATTATTAGCTTTTCAGAAAATAAATGCCTGAGATGCCTCCTGGTAGTGTCTACCACAAAAGTATTTGAGAAAGAGATTATTTTACTCTTTTAGCAGAAGAAAAATTGTCCTTTTATTAAGCAAATTAGAGCCATTCAAGCAGCACATGAGGCATTTGTAAAGCCACTGTTAGAAATAACTTACTGAAAGATTTTACAATAAGAAGTCAGTTTCCCAGGAAGAGCAGACTATTTCAGTTTCAGTAGGATCAGGAGTAGTGAAGGGTGTAGCATCACAACATACTGTGAAGCTAAACAGCTGTGCTGCTCAGGATGTTCCTAATTATTTGTTTCCTGTATGAAAAATCTGCTTCTTGTACATTAACGTTCAGGAATGTTAAAATATGAGTTAAGAGTAAATAAGCTGAACTGCATTTAGTCACTGTGCCAGCACTCTCAATAAGAGTTGACCTTAACTCAATTAAGAAGAAATTATTTTCAAAGTGATATAAACTAAGTGGTGTAGTAGAGGCAGCAAGCTATTAGATCGCAAATTATTATGTATGAGGGATTTGCAGTAATTGTTGATGATTCTTAATATATAGCAAATGTGAAGTCATTCAAGCTAGAGTGGTGCTAGGGCAGAGAGCACACATCAGTACTTATGTAGGAGCTGGCATGCAATAACATGTTACCTCAAACCTTGTCCAAGCACTAAATCACTCTAAGACCTTTTTTTTTAATTCTATATGAGAGAGCATCTGCGAGATAATTTAACAAAGTTTTCCTGCACTGCTTTAAAAATGGATTTGTATTAGTTCTGCTGACTGCTGTGCATAAACAGGCTATGGAATGTGAGTGTGATTCTGGAAGCAGCCAAGGAACAGCTGTAATCTGTTCTGCCAGTTGCCTTAGGGATGTGCTGTGCCACAGGGGATGTGTGACCCCCTTGGAAAGGGAATTACAGATGTGACTAAGTGGGGAGTGCCCTCCAGATGGAGGAATGGCACCAAGAAATGCCTCTGCTGTTGAACTTGTGGCTGAGAAGGAACTGGGGACTGCCAGCACTGATGCAAGCTGGAAGCTCATAACACCTGCCAGGGTGCAAATCCCCAACACCCAAATGAGGCTCCAAACATCTCCATTCCAGGTGCCACCATGTCCAGCTCCAGACCTAGTCTGGCAGTGCAGCTTTAATTCGTGTATTATATTTTCGGTGAGTAATGCAAAAGGCCTGGAAAACTTGTCTGAATCTCCCACTGACTCCTTGGCACAGCTCCCACTTTTCCTGTCTCATTTGGCATTTCTGTGCTCTCTCATAATGAGCATTCACAGAACAACAATAAAGAGGAAATTTGATGAAGAATAAAGGTAAATTTATTAAGGCTAGCAAGTGTGGAGAAAGCTGATGTGTTCTGTGTCTATAATTTTGCCAATAACACTGTGACAGAAATAGCAGCTTAGGGTTTGCATTCAACTTATGCATCTGCATTTCTTCTCTGTTGCTTTGCAATCAGACTAACAGCCACTGCAGAGACCATCAGTGACAGCGATTACATTATGACCTTTTAAAGCTTACTTTCAGAATAAAGATTTTTATCCCACATTACCAATAAGTGCTGACTGGGTTTAATACAATCCTCCCAGTGCACTGAACTGCAGGGTTTGTGATTTCTGTGATTTAATAGATCAAGTGTCTTGGTCATGGGGGAGACAAACTGTTGTAACAGGATCTTCAACATTTGATTAATTTAAAATTTCCTACCAAGACTCTCCACATTTGCTGTATGCCTCTGCTGCCACGGTCTTGCAAATGACATTACCTTGCTGGAGAGTACAGCCATGTAAGGGATGTAGTCAAACTTCAAGGGTTTTTCAAAGCTTTGTGCCAATGAGACTCCAATTTAGTTTGATCTTTAACCAGTCCATGGGAGCAGAGAGCAGAAGCAGGTATGTTCATTCCCATGTTTCAGCTCTCCGTGGCATGCCCTTGCCTGGCAGCTGTATGCTGCATGTGGTCCAACAGATGTTTCATGTGATGGAGGGAGAGGACACCTCTAAAAGCCATGAAACAGTGATCTGTTCCTCTGTCAAAACGCTTTTGTGCATACCTTAACCGTTCCTGTATCTGACTTCAGTCATGTGTAGTGTGTTAGTCTGGACTTGTGACACATGTGTAGGCCAGACAAAATCCGCTGGGCACAAAATAAAAGCAGAATCAGGTCATCAGCTCTGTATAAACCAAGAAATTCCAGCATAACATTTCAAAAGGTGCACTGTCTAGAGACTGAATTGAGATGTAGACCTGTGTCTTATGTGTTTCCCGTTTTTTATTATAGGGGACTCTAGCATTAATCCAGTCGTAAAAAAGAATTAGCTTATGAGCAACAAAAGATGCCACAGCAACAGCTGGACTATTTTCCCTAGGGAAATCATGCCCACCTTAGAAACACTTGGTAAGGCAGGCCTTGTACAGTGCCTGGGACATTTTGTGGCTACTGAATAGGAGAAACAGACACCTTGGGTACTTCAGCAATGTGTTTCCTCCAGGGCTGCAGTTTAAAGAACCTGTCTCACAACAGATGTGCACACGTGTGCATGCACATACCTGCACGCACAGGTGTGTGCACATGTACCAAATCCCCCTTCCCCCTACCCCAGTCAGCTCCCCTTTTGTGATCATGCTAATCCCTTGGGGAACCAGGATGAGCCAGTTTGTGTGAATTACAAAACAGACCTTCAGTGAGGACTAAGAATGCTCCCAGTGATTTTGAAATTCAGGTCAAATTTGGAAAACTTGGGTTTGTTACTTTAGGTTTTGCATGCCCTGCACACAGGCCAAGATGGGCTGACCAGGAATGACTGATCTATAAAGCCAGTGCAGTGTGACTTTGAGTGCTCAGTGCAACAAAAGCTGCTTGAACCATCATCCTGCTGTTTATCTTTTGGATAAAGATGTCCATGCTTACCTTATGGTTGATGGCGATCTGCTTCCCCCATGAAGCCATCAGCATACCAAACCCGTGCCAGAATTACCACTTCTAGGAGCCTTGTGGGGATGTGCTTTGTCAACTACTTAGTTCTTGGTCTTGCTTGATGGGACAGCTGACACTTTGCTAGACATGGCAGTGGTTTATGGAGTGAGAACATGTTTGCTGAGTTGTGCATGAGACTCCTGAGTAGAATCACAGGGTCACTAATAGTAACTGCTCCTCTTCACTGTAATTCCTGCTCTTGGCATCAGGGGAATGGCACTGTATTAACAACCTGAAAGAGGAAGACTTTACAGCCCATTCCTCACTGGTTTCCCAGACTAACCAGTTGCCCCAAATGATATTAATACACCTACAGTGTAATTTCTTCATTAAACAGAGAACCAAATATTTTTCCACACCTCCACTTGATAGAATTCTGTATAAACAAGCTGGGAAATCTCATCTCTTAAATTTTCTGACATAAGAAACTACTGTCACTTTCTGAAACACTGGCTCTGACCATTAGATATAAAAATTTTCATGCTTTTACTGTACAGTCCTGGCATCTACCCTTTCCATGTATTGTCTAAAAGAACATTAACTAGATGCATGGAAGTTAGGAAACTAGTCAGCTAACATTTGAAGCAAACATTTCAGCAGCACGCCTCTACAGTTTTCAGAGGCTGAACTTTTGTTTCAGCTGTGATGTTATACAATCCTATTTCCATGGCAAACTTACAGATACACTCTTGTCAAAATTCACGGTTTATTTAGCAAAACTGTCGAGGCACATATGTGCCATATGCATTCTCCCATTCTTTACAGACATGGTTTTTAAAACAGCAATTTCCTGCTGCAATTAAGTCTGTTGCTTGGACTTCAATAGATGTATTTGGCATTGAAAGGGAATCTGGCTTTGATCCCTATCACTAAAAAGAGCACTGGTCAAAAAACCCATGTGTTCTTCTACTATTCCATCTCCTGCCTGTTGCAGCCTTTTAAACATCCTCTGTTTATTTGATGTTTCTTTTTTCCACCCTGGTATTTATCCTATATTCAGAAGGCACTCTTTCCCCGAAGCAAACTGTACCTAATACATGCACACACCTTAATATCAAATATTTTGAGCTCCGTCTGACCATGAGTCTCAAAGTTCTATGTCTCTTAACTGTTGTGACGTCTCTTTCATACAACCCAGGAGAAGTACGTGAGTCTGAGGTTGAAGTGAAGGAGATACCTGCTTCTTCCACCACAGATGTGTGGCAGACAGGCAGCCAGAGGTAGGATTTTGTAAGCCCTTGCCCTACCCTGCAGACACAGGTGTCATCTTCTTGCTAGGTTTGGAGCAACGGAAAACAGCAATAGGCAATGGAAATCATACGCTCAGGACTTGGACTCCAGTTGAGTAGGATCTGGGAATCTGGTCAAAACATAGAAAACTTTGTGAGACACTGAATTTTTCTGTGGGAAACTCTCTCTCTCTCTCTCTCTCTATATATATATGTTAAATATTTTCAGTGTGGAGAAGAAACACCCCCCCCTCCTGCCTTTGTGTCGCTCCTGTTTCTCTTTCCTCATCTGCAACCATCACCACTAGCTCCTGGTTCTTTGGTCTGATTCCAGCCTCTTCACCCAGCTAGGATGCATCCCACCCCATACCCAGCACCCTGGTCCGAGTGCACTCGCACCTTTGCTCCCAGTTGGCTGTCACACTGATGTTCCACTCTACCAATGAGGTGCCATCCTTGTCCCTTGCCTTCTCCCATTCTGCTGTTCCAGCTCCCAACCTAGTACCATCCTCCCCTCCTCACATCTTGGTACCTCTATCTCTCTTTCTCCCAGACTCCTCACACTCTTTGGTATTACTTATACTTGGAACCATCCCTGTCCTCCAGCCTCAAACATGTCTTGCTTCCTTTGCACATGGTGCCATGAGACAAGGTGGTATTTGCCAAAATACAGCAAATATAGGCAAAGCTCCCTGCTTCCCATCCCAGTGCCTGTATACATGACACAGCATATTCCTGTGCCACAGGACCCCTTGAAGTTGTCCTTCACATGTATGCTGGGATTTAGCTGCCTAAAATGACAGTAGTGAGCCAGTGAAAACAGAAACTAGGCCCTAACAAAAGCAAGCACATTCATGTAAAGAATGATGAAAGGCTGCTTATGTGGAGGATTATTATTACACCTGCCTATAACAAGGAAGCCCAAACAACAAACCAGCAAAAACACAAGGTGCAGAACTAAGGGGCCCCAGTTCTAATTTTCCTTGCTCTGATCACTAGGCTGACATAACCTTGGTTGATTGTGTAGAATGTCATTAAGAATGAGTGGTGAGCCTTTTCTCCCTTTGCTGATTGTTCCTCCACCCCCGACAGTACTGCGACGCGTGCTGTTAAGCCATGACTTAACTCTGAGCCAGTGCCAAGCAGAGCCACAGAGGAGCCAAAATGAATTTTAATGGTCAAAGAACAGAAGTGAAGTCCCTACCCTGTCCTTGTCCATGGTGAGGGAAGGCAGTTTTGCATGGTGACAAAGCCATTTGCACTGGGAGGAGAAGGGAGAGAGAAGTAACATGAGGAAGGGGGCTGTGCTTTGCTCTGCAAGAGGGGTCACTGGCCAGAGCTGGGGGAGAGCAGTGGGAAGCTTGCAGGGGGATGCATAGTTCACTTTTCCTTTTAACCCACTAAATCACCCTAGCACTGCCTTCTCCTTCCCTGCTCTAGCTTATTCAGCTGTCTCTCAGTGACAAACAGTCTGCCTGTCTTCACAATAAGTCCCTCTCTGTAAACCAAGCACCACTCAGTCCTTTACCTTCCTAATTTTGTCATGTGAGGGACATGTGGGATGGCAGCGGGGAAGGAGAGAGGCTGGCAGGGAAACTCTGGGCAACTGAACTTTGAAGTTCCAGTGGATCAGTCCATATTATTCAATATAGACACCTCAGTACATGTCAAAGCAATGAGTGACTTTGGCTGCCACCAGACTGACAGCTCAGGGTATTGAGGTCAGACTCCTGGCAGTCTGGAAGTGAGCAGATGCTTAATTTGCTGGGCTCATATACAGAAAAATGAATAGACCTACCTGAACTGGTAAGATTGCAGCTTTTTGCTGCACCACAGGTAACAATCAAGGTAGAATATATTTTAAAATAGTCTACTTTACGGCCAACAGTTCTCTGTAGTATCTTTGAACCTTCCATATGCCATTAGTAGCAATGTATACTGCAACCTTCAAGCAATCTCAGTTTTGCATCCTTTTCAAGGCTTAAAGGTTGGTTTGTTTTGCTTTGGTTTTGGAGAAAGGGGAGAGAGAGAAAGGAACCAAATGTCAGTAAGAACATTTGGAAGTGAAATAAATGTGCAGTTGTGAGGGTTGTCTGTGACAGAAACGCTTCCTGAAAGGGCAAGCTGTTACAACATTCCAGTAATTTGTCTGTTCTATGAGGCTGTTAAATAACCAAATCCTTCAGATGAAATAGCTCTGTCCCAATTCTTGTCTGTACCACAGTACAAGGTAAATGTAGCTGTTGTGGTAGTGGGTAGATGAAGTTTCATATTTGACACAGCTGGAGCTTGATCTACTAACTAGTAATAAATACTGAAGGATAAGCAGAAGCTAAATTGGATAGAAACCAGAATTATTTGCCAAGTAAAGTTCCTCAGTTTGTCCCAGAATAAATCAAAGGGCCTTCTGAGACAGCTGTTTGAAGTCCAGAATTAGACATATCCTTTCAGTGAAATGAACATAGATCATTTCAGAGATTTCCTCTTGCTTTAGAGGATATGACAGCAGCATTGAGGGCACAGAGTTAGTGACAACAGTCCTGTTCTCCCATCACCACTCTCTAGGGGAAGAGGCACATTTATTATTCCATTTCTACCTGCCCTAGAACCCTCATACTTCATCATACTCCCTTGTTTCTAGAAGCATTATGTATCACCTGTAGAAGTATATAGCTCAAACAAGGTTTCATCTCCCTGGCTAGATTTTCTGCTTTGCCTGCCTAGTTTTAGATGTCCAGAAACTTAAAGATACCTAACAAGGCTTAGGCAGAGTTTGCTTGAATTATTCATGCAAAATACTGTCTAAATCCTTCTTGAACTGATTTAATTTATTCCTCCCCTTGCTAAATGTAGAAAAAATACATGTATTGTACAACCACTATTATTAAGTAGCTCAAGCTATTCTCTCTGATTATGATTGCTTGAACATCAGACTTTCTTGCCTTGGGAATTAGTTGTAGGTTGCATGCACTTAGCCTGAGTCTTCATTACTCTGCCCTACACACAGGAGAAATTGCTACATGTAGAGATAACGGCCTTATTCCCTGTTGTTTTAAGCACATGTGTGAATCCAATCTCTGAAAGCATGCTACCAATTTTTGAGCAATCTGTTCATCCATTCTTTCAAATACAGTACTTTTCATGCAATGCCAAAATTTGAAAGAACAGAATTGTCTACTCTGCCTCTTTCTTAGTCTTTTGTATACATGTCCTGCTATGCAATAATTTCATCAATAAAAACCCTCTTTCCAGGTAATGCATTGTTTCTCCTCACTTAAAAATGAATTGGAATTTCCTTTATTCCTGTTACATGAAGAATAACTGGAAATACATGCTTAAGTTTTAGCACTGAAACACATACATCCTTTTCATGTCAAAGTTGTTGTGAGTGACAAACCTCCTTAACTGCAGGGTTGGCAAACTCATGAGAGCATTATGCCAGATTTTCAGTTTCTTTACCAAATGAGCCATCATTGCAGGTCATCAGAACACCAGCAATCACTTCCTTAGTCATGAAAGATTTCCCTCCCTGAAATACCTACCATTTACGTACCTGGGACCAGGATGGAGAGCCCTGGCACAGAAACAGTAATGAAGTCTGAGAGGTGAAACCAGACTTGTTGCACAACCGAATACGTACTAAATAATAACTGAATACATACTGAAAGGAAAGCAGTTAGACTGAACAAGAACTGTGTGCCTTACTCTTTTCCTCTTTTATCCCCTTTTTTCAAAGCAAGAATTTATTTGTGTCAGAAGGACACAAGTACATAGGTAAAGTAACTAAGAAGATGATGAAACCATTGAAAACATGTTAACATTAATGAAACCATGTAAGTAAAAGCACCAGGATGCAAAGCAAATATAGATGATAGAGTTAATAGTTACCAACAGTTACCATGGGTAGATTTTGACGTATTTTTAACTAGTATATATCTAGCAATAAATAACATCACTTATAAAATAACAGGTTAAATTAACTATTGCTATATAAGTAGTGGGTAACATCAGTGAATATTACAGTACAACAATGCTGAATGTATAAACATACATGGTAATCAGTTTCATATTATCATATTCACATATATCTGCAAACAATTAGCTTAAGATTTATGTGTGTTTATTACGCAAATTCAGCAGAAATGTTTGTTTGGTACTCTTTTGTTTTTGTAGATAATCTGTATTTTTCTTGACTTTTTTGGGGGGGGTATTTTAGTTTGTTGTTGTGTTTGTTTGTTTGCTTGTTTTACCCCCTACAGCTTGAAAATGTCTTTTCCCTGAAAGTGTTTTGGAAAAATGGATTTCCTTTGGCTGTTACAGATAAAAAAATGTTAGGTGCCTCTCAGGAATTTTTTGTGTTCTTCAAAGAAAGAAAGTCAGAGGAAGGAGTTAAAAAACAGAAGTGCCATAAGCAGAAATAGATTTTACAGTCCTTCTTCTGGAATGCAGTATCATCCCAGTGGAAGACATTAGACTTTTTTCCTCCATATGTAATGAAGGACTACTGTGACTCATTGTTGAATTGTAAATGAATTTTTAAAACCTTTCAGAGCCATGGTCAGGGACATAATGAAAAACAACAGCTCAGGATATCATTCCACCCTGTAATTCCTTAGGAAGGAGATGATACAGGTCAGCTGCTGAGTAAACCCTGTTTATGATCATTGAACTTCAGGTCAAGTGTATTACTAGGAAATTAATTTTCACTGAAAATTTAAGTGCCGATGAAAAAAAAATCCAACTAATCATGTCTTTTGTTGTTACTATTCTAAAATATTAGTAATCAGAAATCATCAGACATAAATCAACAAAATAATTTCCACTGGTTTCCTGTCAAAGTGCCTGCTGTCTTTCTTTTTCTCTCAACTCTGTGGGATGGAAAATGACACCATGTCAGTCTTTCTTACATAATTACATTACTGTATTATTGCCTTGCTAGAAGTGGGAAATCTTGTTCAAAGACTATTGCCAAATATTGTCCTTTCCAGCCTATTCTAACCTAGCCTCTAATTTTCAAAGTGTTTCTTCTGATGTGATTTTATCCTTTTTTGCATCCCTTTGGCCTAATAATGGCTTGGTAACCTGGAGAGCAGTGAGTGTGTCAGCCAAAGCATGGTGTGCCCTTCCTCGCATCTTGCCATAGCTTGATCTTCCTCATGTGTATCATCTCACAGGGGGGGTATCTCACCAGTGGTCTGAAAGCGGGTGTCACTTCTCAGAGGCAGGTGTCAGGTCAGGCTGGAAGTGGTACAGAGTGAGCACAGGATGATTATATTTTTTTTCCTTTCCTTGGCTTGTGGAAAGTTACGTCAATGTGATGTGACTCAATTTCTGCATCTGTAGAAAGCACGTGGTTACCGATCTCACAGGACTACTAAAACATAGTTCATCAATAGCTGTAAAGCACACTGTGCTCCCCGTATAGAACGTACAGATATTTTAGAACATTGGATTGAAATACTCATAGAACCCTTTAGAGGTTTTAAATCCTCTGCTCTATCCATTAGGAACATCTACCCCAATCTGCACAAAACAATCCCTAAAACATCAGTCACTCTTTTCATGAAAACCACAACGAGTTCAAGCACATTAGTTAGATACTGTGTTCAGAAAATATAAAGAGTGAAATCCTATCCCTGCTGAAGTGAGTGGCTAGGGTTTTGTTTCCAATTTAGATTGAGAGTCTCCGGACAATAGAAGGCTGCTCATGTCCTTTGAGATCATATTCCAATGGCTTACTGCCCTCATGGCTAAAAATCTTCAGTTTGGAGATGGCATTTCCCAAAGGAGTCTGCCCATCCTGAGATTTGTTTCGAGCCTTCTCTCCTGCGTTGTAGTTGAATATTAAATATATTCAGAAATACACTTAATAACATCTTGTGGCTGCTAGTCTTTGCAAAAACAATAACATAACTATTTTCTAATACTCTGAAAGCATATTGCCTTTCCAAACATCTCAATTATACACAGGAAAGAGCTCAAAGCAATGAAAAAAAAAGGCTATCCTCATTCGGAGAACTATTAAAGTGTTTTTCAAAGGCTGATAGTGAGAAAGTAAAGGCAATGGAAAAATGGAAAAAGAGTTTATTAGGGGATATATATCCCTTCTGTGCAATATATCTTAAATAGAATAAAGTAGCTAGCCAAGTGTTTCACTCTTATTAAAAGAAAACGAACTCTGGATGCACACTTTCACTTCCAATCAGATAACACTGACCTTAGGTCGGCAAGCACTGTAGGAATATCTTTCTTTTTTTTTTTTTTTTTTTTCCCTTCTGTACAATTGGATGCAATATCAGCTATGGGGGGTGCAGAATTGGGGGAAAGAAAGAAATATTACACCACTTCAGTTGTTATCCATTTCATCTCCTCAAATGATCCTGGATTTTAGGGACAACAGGTGACTGATGTTACAATATTTTAGTTAAATATCAGGGTTATTACACTGAGACAAGTACAGTCAACCATAGCCACACTGCAGCAGTGAGCAGAGCTTCAGTAAATCCCTTTTCCTATTAACACACTGAGCTAGACCAACCTGTGTTTCCATGCAGCAGAATTTAGTTCACAACAATAACATGTCACTAAAATCTGCTCTAGACAATAGACATTTTACTCTGACCAGTCTGAGTGCTAGATCAGATCTTCTGGGCGTGTTGCTTCCTTTTATCACTCTATCGCATCTCTAGTATATGATCCACATCTTCCCATCTGTTCAGAGTTGGATAGAGGAGTCAACTTCTGCTCCTTAGAGAAGTGGAAATAGAATGAAAACTCACAGTGGTTACATTGTTCAGGATAGACTGCCTGGACTCTTGCTAATCATTCAGCTTACAAAAAGACATTAAGAGATGAGGCTAGCAGCTACTGAAAAAAGGTTAAGGGGTCTTGTGGCCTGCCTTCTGCCCAGAAGAACCAAGTATAGGATAGATGGTTTATCCCCAAGGGCAGAGGCTCACAGCAATGCAGAAAGAAGGTCACTCATGCCACCAAGAGGTAGTCTCAACAGGAGAGCGCATCCACTATTGCTTCTATACCTGCACAACTGAGGTGTTCTCAGGCCAAACTCTTGAAGTCATGTTTTATAGCTCAGTACAAATGTTCAAGTTGGTATGGCTTCATGTTTGATGATTTTCATTTAACAGAGTGGTGTATCCGAGTCTCTTAAGTGATGAAAGTAACGTGGACAATTTAGTTCAGCAAATCCTAAAACATGTTGGATCCAGATGGATTTTACTGCTATATTTTAAATCATTCAACAGAAAATGCAGTTCTTGTGTATAAATGCATGTCTCAGTCCCTTTGAATCCAGTAATAGGTCTCAAGAAAGTTTTGCTGATGCTGTGATTTCCAAGCTGAGCATGACTCTGTCTCCTGCCCCAATTATCAGGCAGTTTCTTTAATAATTCAAAATTCTTGCTAAAATCCTGACCTTAGAGATTAATAAAATGGTCCCTTATAGCCTTTCCAAGTCGGTCCGATTAAACACAGATTTGGCAGAGACAACCTGAGAAACTTCAGTAATGTTATTCATTTAGCTAACAGAGTTACCTCCCCTGCTGACGCACTCCCAATTAATGCCAAGAAAGGCATCTGATCCGACGGAAGGGGACTGCTTGTTCCGTGCTCTCTGTTACCTTGGATTTGGTCCCAATTTAATGATAACATCACTGTGTTTCACTGTACAATTGTGATTATTTTATGGAAGTGGGTATCAGACTGTCCAGCTCACAAGCCTTTTGGAGGCCCCAGACAACAGCAGGTGTTTTGGCGGGAAGCATTTGTTCACTCCACTGAGAGCACCTGAAGGAAGAAAGACTTGTTTGGTATGGCAGAGGGTAATTAGTTTGTACCCTGCAGCAGGAAGATACCCAAACTGAAACATTTTATAATTGCAATGGATGGTTTTACTGCTATCAGCACGTCAGCTTTTACAGACCTCTTCTGCAACCAGGCAGCCACAGCTTAGCTTAAAACCGCCTGTAAGCCGCTCTGGTTAAACTGATGCAACTGTATACAAGACAACAGATTTAAAATTAGGTTTTTTGTTATGCTGGTGTTTATGAATGCCAGCTGACTCACTGCAAGCTGCATTTAAACCAGTTTACTAGAGTTCATACCTAAAATTAGTGGGGTTTAGACAAACCAGTTTAAAACTTTGATGTGAGGGTGGCACCGACAAAACGAATCATGCTGTGAGGCTGCCAGGGAGGAGGGCGAGGTGGGGGGCGAGGAGACACCTCTGGCCATGGCCCAGCCACCTCTGCCCAGCTGCTTGTTGCCTCTGACATGTCACCAGGGGCAGAGATGACCTGGATGAAGGCTCTTCCTGCCACTGGGCAGGGGCCCAGGAGGAGGTGAAGGAGAGGTTGAGAGGGCCCTCCATGAGCTACAGCAGAGAGAAGGGCCAGGCAGAGGCTGTGCGGCACATGGGGTGTCCTGTGGCCAGGATGGCTGGAGGTTTCTGACTCCTGACAATGGCAGGGGGCTGTCCCTCCACCTGCAAACCTGCAAGAAGTATAAGTGCCCCACAGCAGGCAGGGGCAGAAAACCATGCCTGGGGAGGCTTCCCAGACTCTTGGCAGCAACAGGAGGAAGTACTAGAGGATGATGGAGGGACACCCCCATTCCGCAGGGATGCAGGCCCTCATCTCCCAGCTTACTGGGAGCTTGAGCAGGCTCTCAGACCACTTCTGCCACAGCTAGGGGAGGTTCTGGTGCTTTTCTCCTGCTTCCTCCTACTGAAGGGATGGGGCTTCAGCTGCCTACACAGGTGTCGTCAGTGGCAGATTTGGCTTTTACAACCATGAGACCCACTTTGAGAACTGAGGATGGTAACCCAACAGCCATCTCCCAGCAACTGCAAGGAGGTCAGGGCGGAGGCAGACCTGGGCTCCTCACAGCATTGCAGGATGGGAGGGCAAGAGGCAATGGGCTGAAGTCAAAATGAGAGATTCAAGAGAGGAACTGTCTTTCTGAGCAGCCATGACATTTCCTTCCTTGGAGGACTTTAAACCCTGACTGGTCCAAGCCCTGAGCAGCCTGGTCTGTCCCCAGAGCTGGCCCTATTTTGGGCAAGGAGTTGAAATGGAAGCATCCTGAGATTCCACACAGCCTGAATTATCCCATCAGCCTATGACAATCCTTTGGTGTTTTATAACAAAGACAACTTTACACGTACAGCACATCATAACTGGGCTCTTAGCCTCAATAAGGTCTTGTGGCAGCAAATTATACAGATTAATCAGCTAGCCATCATTTCAGTCAGCTTTACTTTCACACTGACTTTGGTTTAAGGAAACAAGACAGCTTCATCTTCACAATCCCCTGTACTTGAGGCAAACTTCCCAACATGCATGCTTTAATAAGCAACCTGTTTCTGAAAGTGCTGAGGTCTCATCAGCTGTCTCTTGAAGGGAAATTATTGCCAGCTGAGCACTTCGGAAAACTTGATCCTTTGTTTACCCACCTAAACAGGGCTTTTGGACCCTAATTTTTAGCACATCTTCAGTGTTTTTGTGACAGCAGCTTTTATGTGTTCTGAAAAGGTAAATTCCTTCCTTGCAAGAAAGGCACATTATTATATCTGTGGTATTGTCCCTCAAGATCAGAAAGGGCAGCTGACCTGTCCAAAGTCTCACAGTAAGTTGAAAAAATTACTTTCAAGCCCAGCCACCAGTCTGTTAGCCATAGACCTCATTAGCATGAGAGCCAAGATCCACCATCCTTATTTAATCAAGTATCACTTGTGCTAAGATGTAAGGGAATATTATGTCTTAAATATGAGCCTTACTATGTTGATCTGAAATATTAAATTTTGTGTATGCTCTATTTTTAGTCATATGCTATCTGTAAGAGAAAAGGCTTTTTCCCCCAACTTTTATTTATGTCTGTTTTCTTCTCTTTTTGCAGTAAATTAGTCACTAATTTAATCATCTTCAAGATCCATATGCTCGCCCACACTATCTTTCATATGAGTACAATGAAATAAAAATTATTATTTGCTGAACTGGGGTATAATTAAACATTCTGAATTTCAATTATTGCAATTGATTACAGTGAGAGATCACATGATCTCCTGAAATACAGTGAGATGATTTTTTAATTTTAAATGTTTCAGAATTTTCTACACTTGTCTTCTAATTTAACTTCCAGCCTTTGATAACAGGGTTTACTTACATCAAACCAATAATACACTCCACTGAAATGAAATAGGGGGTTTTTTGTGTTTCCTTTTCTTTTTCTTTTTCTTTTTCTTTTTCTTTTTCTTTTTCTTTTTCTTTTTCTTTTTCTTTTTCTTTTTCTTTTTCTTTTTCTTTTTCTTTTCCTTCTCCTTTTCCTTTTTCTTTCTTTTTCTTTCTCTTTTTCCTTCTTTTTCTTTTTTTCCCTCTCCTATGGCCATTTTGGCAAGTTTCACAGCTGAGTAGTATGACAAATACCATATGCTCACCTTCAGGCCATGGTGTTATTTGCTGGTAACTGCATTTCCTGCTGCTAGAGTTGCTCTGTGAAATTAAGAGTGACTATGACACTTTCTCTTTATTACCTTATGTCATCTTACATATATAGGCAACTTTCTAGAGTCATTACTCCATGAAATGGATAAAACTGTGTGTAGATTCATATTTTGGATTAGTAAAACATGAGCAACATTTGAATTCTCAACAGAAATGAAAAACATTCCAATCAGAATGTTTCCTACAAAAAATTCAATACCTTTCTGCCTTTGTTAATTTACATCAGCCTATATTGCTTATGAACCTAATAAAAAGCTAGGCTAGAACTCCATTTCAGTGTGAAATGACTCAAGGGAATAGAGTAAATGTCCAAGTTCATGAACAATATGTGACAAAGCTATACAGCAAGCATTTTGATTAGTTTATGTAGTGGTTTGTAACTTTGCTTTTGAATAAGAGGTTGTCAGGCTGAGGTAGCAGAAGAATTTGCTATGAATATTCATGCAAATACGGCTGTCCTCGGTCTAGCACAATTTGATGGAGCTTTTCCTCTGCCTTGCCTTGATTAGTAGACTTTCTTAATGTGTTTTTGTGCATTTTTGTTTAAAGTTTCCAAGAAAGAGAGCATGGAAGAACAACTGACCAAATCCTCATTCCCTGAAGACCAAAATAGCTGTCAGCATGAGCTTAGAGTTCAATAGAAAGGCAAGATTGAGCCTCGTATTTGCTAGTCTTTCGAGTCCTGCTTCCCTTAGGATCACAGAAGTAAAAGATTGAAGAGTTTAAGGGATCCTTGCTATTTTAAATCTTTCTGACAAGTGTTGCAGTCCAGCTAGAATGAACTTTGCATTACTCACATCTAGACTGGTCCTGGGCCAAAGGACTTGCTCCACTGCCACTAGAGAAGTTCCCCTCATCCTCCTCCATCCAGAGCTTTCTCTCCTCTGATTGGGAAATCTTCCTTCATGCCTCAGGCTGGCTTTTCCTTCCCACACTCATGTTCTTCATGAGTTCCTGCCACTCTCTGGTGTGCTCATCTGTGGACATGAAGTGGCTCTCTAGTTAGCAGCTGCACTGGAAGTTTACAAAATTGCTCTATTAGGCATGCGTTCTTCCAAGTTAGTAATGGTGCTAAGGCCATAAGGTGAAGGAAGAGGAAAAAAAGTAGAAAATTGACTTGCAAATTAGCAAAGGTGTTATTTCCTTAAGAAAAATGATTGGCAGGTTTAATGTGGGATCTTGCCAGGATTTTGCAGAAGCGAGGGTAGAGCACTGAAGTTATATATTTGGATGTACTCTATATGCCTAAATAGTATTAAATCATTCTGTCTGCACTCACAAGGAGGATGTACAAGGTGTTCTTTCACCCAATGGGAGTTTCCTTTAGGAGGTATGTCTGCTCTTCCCACAATGTGTAAGAAGAATTAAAACCAAAGAACAGAACACATAAAGGCCAAAACAAGAGTTACCTGGGAAGAAACTAGCACTGGAGAAATACAGTGCTTTAGCTACGTTTCCCTCCACAGTCAGGCTTATTTTGGGCTAACTAGAGATGTCTTCACACCTGTGAGTCCTCTCCTGGAGTTAGCCTCCAAAGAAGCCAGGACAGCTCTTTCTCAAAAGAATAAGGAGATGTTGTTTTCCTTCTGTGGAAATATCCAAGAACAAAACCAGTCACTCAGAAGTACTGGTGGCACTGATAATTCCTTGGCTTTGTTTGCCTCTTTAGGTACTCCAGCATCCAATGAGATGCAGGAAAACTATAGACAGAGAGGTTTCACTTGAAGAGGGGATTTCCTTGAAACTTAGGCACTTAAATTTACAGCTGTAGACCTCAAAACCTCTGGTTTATCTGCCATATAGTTTTAGCAGAAAACTTTGTCAGAGTCTACGTATTGTTTCAGAGACTGTTCCAGATTTACTTATTTACACGGTAAGACTACCTTAGTCTTAACAGAAATACCCTGGGCCCCTGATTTTATTACCAGACTCTGAAGCAATTTTCAAGGCTTGTCTAATGCATTTGACTAAATAAAAGCACGCCTGAAAGAATGGGAGTGCTTATGCAGAGCAGGAAAACTCATGTTTGGTCCCTCTTTTTCCTCTCTAGCTGTACTACTCCACCAAGATTATTTTTTAAATTCAAGGACCCTCAAGCCTACACCTCTTGATGAGAGCCTAGAAGTTACTCCAAGATGAGGGTATTCTTAGTTTTCAAGGAAAGTAATTAACATTCAAATATTTAGAAATGGAGAAAATGAGTAATGACTTGTCTGCATACAACGCTCTTCAATGAGGACAATTAATGTTAATTTTATTGTGTGGTGTTGTCAAAATCGAAAGACACTGCTTGATTTGTGTACTTCACGACCATTTGGTCCTTAGATTAAAGGCACAGATCAGGGCCTCGAACCTATGTTTCTTCCTTGCCTCTCTCCCAGACATGCCTATAAGTATTTGGTTAGGACCACACTTTCTCATGCTGTCCCTCTCTGATCCATGTGCCTTTAAAAATACAAAGGAAGTAGATGAGGTCTTTAAATGGAATTATTTTCCAGTGTTCATTTTTCACTACAGAAAACATTGGAAATAACTGTTTTCCAGCTGATAAAACTGAAACCTTGTGAGACTGAGGTGTCAAAAGAAGAGATGTTAGAACAAGCTGCTATATTAAGCAGTAGAGTATTTAAAAGAAAATTTGGCTGCTACTCCGCCAAGTATTCTGTGGAAACACAAGAAAAAAATAGTTATATTGTTAAGAAAATACGCTATGTAAGTTTAATGGCAGACCTTAGGGTAGCAAACTTCAGTCCTATCTCTAACAAAGGTTCTATGGTAAGTGCGAAAATAATAAACTCATTTATCTAGTGTCAGTATTAAATAACAGGATAAAGTAATGATTGAAGGAAGTAATTAGAAACCAACAGGAAGATGAACATACCTTATACTCACAAATCTACATAGATGTTGTAAAAGAAAGTGATGGTTTCAATGTACTGACAATTTATCATATATGGTGGCATAATCATGTCAAAAGTAAAATAATCTAAAATAATTTATTTGGACTTTTAAAAAATATTTTTGGCAACTTTTCTGAAATGGAGGCTGTTAAGGAAATTACATAATCACAAGATGAGAGAAGTCTAATTATAGAATGGCAAGCCATAAGAAAGAAAGGAATACAAGTAAATACTCAGGTGCCATGCTGGCAAATGGCCAGGCAAGTCATGACTGCAGAGCTGCACTATGAATGCTGTCAAATACATTTCAGATGACAGAAGAGCTCACCTGAAGTGCAACAGAATGTGAAAAACACCTCACAGAGGGACCTAACAAAGCTAGGTAAACTGGTAGTGGGATGACAGATGGAATATGTCAACAGAACTTTATCATGGACAATATTGCTAGTTTTAAAAAGAAAAAAACTCTTTGGCATGAGCACGACCTTAAAAAAATCACCACAGTGTTCTTTATCTGCAGTGATGATCAAAGCATGACTGGATGCCTAAATGAGAAGTAATAATAAAGATAATACTAGTCTTTATATGTAACATACTTTAGTACAGATGTATAAGTTATCTTCAGGCATAATGTGTGAGTGCATGGGTAGGTCTGTGTAAGTGCATCTGCGCACATGTATGTACTGACATAAAATATTCACCCACCTACAGAACTGAGTTTATAGAAGCACCAGTATTTAATAAGATAGTCCTATGGTTCAGATTTTCTGTGCAATGTTGTGATTTTATACCTTTGAAGTGCCAATACTTCAGATATTTTGCATGTACACATATGCACACAGAAACATGCACATGTATACTTCTGATATACATATAAAACGTTTTCCCCTATTTCGCTGCCTTTTATGACATTTTACTTGTTTATGGACTCCTTGCAGAAATTATTAGAAGCAATGAAAGGTTTCTGTAGGAATATAAACTGAATAGACAGGGACAATTTGTTTCAGAAAGAAGATGAAGAAGCATATGAAAGGTATGTGCAGTCATGGTACAGAGGAGGGCAATCAGGTTCTGTGTTTAAGGAGATATTTTATAAAAGTGAAATTAAAAACCCTTGAAACATACAGAGGTACTCTTCCGTTTATCAGTGAATTACTGACCCATAGAACTTACTGCCATATGATAACCACTGAGCCCAAGAGCTTAGCAAGATTCTCCCAGCAGTTAGACAGTTACATCAATAATAAAACCATTGAACTATACCTCTAGAAAAAAAAAAAATAATGAGCAGACACAAAGACAATGAGGCTTAAAATGATATTTCCTGTAGCAGCAGGTCTTTCTACAGTGTTTCTTGAGTGGTTTGAGGCATCTGAAAATAAGTCTGGTAAGCATGAGTTTAATGGATAATGGTATGATCTAGCAAGGCAGTTCCACAGATCCCAGTTTCTTATGTTCCTATAAATAAAGGTGATCTCAGTAACCCTGATGACTACATTTCCACTGTTCTTTGATAACAACAGGATATGTTATGCTCCAAAGAGTGATCTTTCATACTCCAGTAAACCTCAAAATCTATTGATCTAATGAGAATTAAAGCTTTTTCAGTGCCCTAGAGTAGAAGCTGGGCTCTGTGCAGGATGGTGTCTTACATGACGGGTAACGCTTAGAAATGATGGACTAAATTCAGGGTAGGGAGGAATTCCAAGTGGTGTTTTCATTGCCTTAAAACTGAAAATCTTTCTGTTTGAGCAAAGAGAAGTGGCATGTCTATTTTGAATTTCTGAAATAAGTGTTATAGGATTTCTTTCAATGTATTTTTTTTATTTAGCATGTCTATTGTTTAGGCTCGATTTTCATTCTCAAATAAAATCATATGCTCTGAAGTGTAATATTAAGTATAGAATATTAGACCGAGGCACAAATCTACAAAGGTCCTTTAAGTATCACATTTGCTGCTAATGCTCTACCAGGAACAGGCTTTTTCCCTATAGATAAATAGAAAAATACTGTCTCTATTGTGACACATAGTCTTTTGTCATACTGGTTTTGAACACAATCGTAAGTTTGCAAATGTTAAAAGCAGGCACTCACAAGAAGATGATCTCCACTTATTTCCTAATATCTGAGTATGAAAATAAATCACATCTCTTAAAGTGTCTAACATGCTCAGAAGCTGCAGCTGCAAAATTGGAGGCCAAGTCTACTTTTTTTTTCTCTGATTTTGCATGTTAAAGCTGTAAGCCTAGCTGGCTGAGTTAGGGATGGTTACCTCTGCTCAGCACGTCTTATTAAGTGACTAGATGTTCCTTTGGCTGGTCAGGATGGAGACTGACAGTGCCTGCCTTCTAGGTGTGCCTTCCTCAGGGTCACGTACTCCTGCCAGGGACAGCTTCCATTCTGGTACCATGGGCTGGTGAGGGAAGTGCTTGGAAGAGGACCAGCGGCTTTGGCAATGCCATGGGCTACGCTTGTATGCTGGGGTTTGTGACTTTTCTTTCCTCTTCTACTATTGAACTTGCTGGACAATTTTGGATGTAGCTGCCTAAAGACTCACAGCTGGTGAAAATCAGTGGCCTATTAGAAGAGAAAGACCTTGCAAGTATCCTCATCTAACAAAAAACCTGCCAGTATTTATGGTGTTGGTTGGTTGTTGTGATGTGGTTGGTTTTTGTTTGTTTGTTTTCATTTTTTGTGGGTTTTTTTTTTTTTAATTTATTTTTTTGTTTTCCATTTCTGTAGGAAATAGGCAATCCATTCAGGGAAAACTAAAATTGGAGCTTAAGTTTAGACACTAAAGTCAATCAGCTACACATCATGGATCCATAAGAAAGTGGGATGCATTTGCTCACTGCTCATAGCACTTTCTTTTCTTTCCTTTTAATTTTTTTTCAGTCCATGGTTTGAATATAAGAGGTTAAGAGCAGCTTTATCTTATTCCGCTCAAAAATATTTTGGCTAGATTGCTAATAAAGGAAGTCAGAATAGCTTTACATTCTTTGTACTCATTCCCTTGGTGTTCGTGTATTATTATTATTTTTTTCTTTTTTAAACTAAAGTGTGATATTTGATGTCAGGGACATCCTCTCTACCTGCATCTTTGCATTCTTCTTACTGCCCTTATTGCCCCAGCCCTACCAGATGCTGCTACCTTCTCTTACACTGCTGCCAAGTACCAGAAAAGAAGCTCTGAAATGTTTTGGGCATATTTGTTCCCATTCAGCAGCATGTTCACCTTCTCCCTACATCTCTTCTCAAGTTCATTTGACAAAGATGGCACTGATAGCTTTGCATCCCGACCCCACAACAGTAACTGAAGAAACCCCAGAGTGATCAAATGATTTGGTAGCTTTGAGGCCAAGTTCTTGCAACCACAAGTGCTGATATATGCAAAGCTAGAGTCAGGAAATCCTCATTCCCACCCGTGTCCTCCTGGGCACAATAAGTAGAGCCTTTCCTGTTAACAGCTCCTGATTTTAACAACTTTGAATGGATCAGATCCTAAGAAGAACTGTGCAGTTCATTCACACAATGTTTAGTTTTCTTTCTTAACTGAAAAAAGCTGCTTTTGTATAGTGCAGGGTTTCATTTTAAAAGGTTCATGTAATTCCTGAATTGTAGTTCCCAACATGCTGTGGAGCTGCAATCACGGGAGATTGCCCCAGAGGAAGAGCAGGGTAAGCTCTGCCAGTGTAGTACACAGAAAACAGCACATTAATTTATTTTTGTTATTTTTGTCTTACTTATTCTGGGCCATAGCAATAAGGTTCAAGAAGTCCAAAAGCATCCCTGTAAAACCTCTTGCCAGAAAGATTAAATCAGTCACTCAATGGCTGCTCTATTCAGGTACATTAAGGCACTGAAGTGAGAACCATGTTAATTTCCTCTGTATTTGTGTGAGAACTACTTTATATTCACTAGGGGATCCTCAACATTGTGTTATTTCAGGTTTCTGCATTTGAATCTATATCTTAGTGTTGCTTTAGATTTTTGTTTCTAATCCTGGAAGTGTGCTAATTGATATGCTACTTGCCTTTTTGTTGACTATTTTGATCAAGAATCAGGAGTAGATGTTTATATTTCAGACTGAAAGGGAATTATTACTCTCTCTGTTACTGTAAAATTTATTTTTACCCCCTTTTTTTTTTTTTCCCCTCTTCTCCCAGCAGCAGTAAGCTCTTGAAAATGGCCCTTGTTGTTCACCATCAAAATAACACACTGCTTACACTGGTGGTTATTCATCACAGGCTATCATTTAAAGTATTACTTGAAATGTGAGCCAGGTGGTTCTATTTCATGTAGGTGTTCAGATTTTTCCCCCCTTGTATGAGTAAATAAACAGTTTCAGGAAAACACTCTGAATTCTTAATTTCTAGTGTGCCAGCCTCAGAGAGGCTTTTGCAGCCTCTGAGTGGAGCAAGCTGAATAAGCAGCAGGAGAGGTTCCTCTCCTCCCAAAGGAGAGCGGCTCTCTGGCAGCCCGATATGTGTGTCCACGGAGAGCCCTCTGGAGCGTATGACCTTCTTTCTTTCAAAAGTATGCTCACGGGGAAATAAAAAAGGCTTGTCTGGAGTGTTTGCAGAGCCAGCAATGTTGATTTCTTCTGCAGTGGTTGTCAGCTCTGCTGGGGTTGATATCTGGAGTTGCTACCACACCACTGTTAGTACTGGAAGCAGAGGTTACAGTGCCATACACCAAAAGGCAAAACCAATTATTTTGGCTCGCTTGGGTCTGTGAATGTTCCCTTCTTGCAACTTTCCCCCATCTTTCTTAAGAAAGGGTGTGCTAATTAGTATTGTATGCTGCAGTAAATATGACTTACTCTTCTTCCTCAGGGTGATTTGTAATTCATAGAAGGTTGGGAACAGCTGGAAGGCAAGGCAGTGATCCTGAAATTTTCTGGGACTAAAGTCAATGACGTTTTTATGGTCACCTAAGTTTCCTGGGAGTATTTTGTGTTACATTAAGTGGCTGTTATGCACTGATGAGCATGCCTAATAAGCATAGTCACTTCCCTCTGATAAATTATGGGAACAAATTTGAATGCTCATTAACATATATAAATTAACCCTCTGTGAACATTGCAAAGAATTCTGTAGGTTATAAAAGTATCAGTGTGGCTTACACTACTGTTTGGAACTGGGTTTATCATTTGTCAGGAGGAGATCAGTCTAAATGAACATAAATAAATTACTTCTTTCTAATATGAGAAATGGGAATAATATAAAACTGATTTAAATGCCCATGGGCAGTTTCTTTCCTGTCAGGAATATTATTGAGAAGATATGGAGAGAACTGTACGAATCAGTATACTAGTGAGAGGAGAGGTGGGGAGAGCCCTCTGTGCTGGAGGCAAACTGAGCCAAGTGCGAGTGTCACCTTGCTTCATTTCAGAGGAGGTCCTTGGGAACGGTGAGCTGCTCATGGCTACCACTTCTGTTTGCTTCTTCAGTACAATCCCATTTTTCTATAGCAACATCCACATTACACTATTGTGTTATTTATTGTTACCATAAGCTGAGATACAGTCTCTTCTGGGTGAAGGAATATTTTTCTTCTATGAAAATTCAGCAGGTAAGAGGTTTTTAATCATAATATGCAAAATAAGTCAAGAGGAGTCATTTCAAAAAGCAGCTTTTGATCCAGTATAGCTTTTTCCCAGTAGGTTTGATCAGATAACTGGTTGCATTAATTGGTACTCGGTGTAGGAAGAGATGCTAAATACTTCTGCCTGTCAATTCACCCAGATGTGGAGAATAATCCAAAAAAGCTCATGCAGTAACTGACAGCAATGAATTCTGAAACAGCTGACAATCATGAATAATTCAGCAAGGTAAAAAAATATCATGGTTGAGAGGTGGTTCACAGTGTGTTCTACTAACACCTTCTGTAAATGTAAAATATTGTTCATAAATGGAACTTTTCCTATGAGTTTCACTAAATTAGACAGTAAACTATGAAGGTAAGCTTACAAAAGAGCAGTATCACATCTGAAACATTTAAATATAAAAAACTGGGACCTGGGAAAGAAGTTCTACTAAAATGACATGTCTGTAATTGAAAAACAAATATTATTTCTTTGCTGACTGTATGCCTAGCAGAGACAGATTTCCACAGATTAGGATGCAGACATATTAAATAAGATGCTGCTGCACAGGCTACCTCATTTGACACAAAAGCAACTGAGGTCCAGTAGAAAGGGTCCAAATTACTTCAATGAACTCTCATGAGGAAATATTTTCACATTGCCTATATTAAGTATGTAATCTGGTAATGTAGATGATGCCCTGATATTTAGATCAGCACATTATTCTCTCTTGTTTGGCTGCAGTTTTCTAGAATTACTATTTCTACCTGTATGCATTTCCTTTTTTGCCTTTGTCAGCTTAACATGAGACTGCAAGAATAATAGTACTGGCTCTTGCCAAATGTTCTCTAACAATGACCAGGAACAGAAAAATCAGAGTAGAAAATAAGAGCAGAAAATTAGATTGTTTCAAGCACATTGTGCTATTTCTCCAAGGTTGTCTCTCAGCCACTGACAATTTACAACTCGGAGACAGAGCTCAGAGGCAGTGGCTCTCAATGGGTGTCTCTTCAGTAACTTACCCATCTGTACCAGGAATTCCTGTCACCTCCCTGTCAGAATCAGTTGCACAGTTTACTGTGAAAACTATCGTTTCACTCCTATAGTACTCCAGTACTTTTGACCTGGTTTATTGTCTTTTTTTTTTCCCCCCAAACCATGTGAAGGCCTTCCTTATCCTGTGGTTGCTTAGTTTCCTTAGGAACTGTCAATAACTGAAGTGGCCAGGAGCCAGTTCAAAGCCTAACAAGCTCTACTGGGGTGTTTTCTGACTTTTTCAGGAGTTTGTGAAGCAAGACTCCCATCTCAAAGTTCATGCTGACTCTTCCTCGATGCCCCAAAATTTTTTATGCATCTCTTGTTCTGTTCTTTATCATAATATATAGGTAGTTTAACCAGAAAAGTAGTTCAGATT
Organism: Nesoenas mayeri; assembly: GCF_963082525.1. Classification (NCBI taxonomy): domain Eukaryota; kingdom Metazoa; phylum Chordata; class Aves; order Columbiformes; family Columbidae; genus Nesoenas; species Nesoenas mayeri. Next base: position 103,397,999 of record NC_137541.1, read on the forward strand.
TTTGCACTGGGTGCCTTGACTTCCTGCAGATTTTTTTTTTTTTAAAATAGATGATACCTTTGCCACCTTCCAGTCCATAGGGTCACCAAGGAACTATGTTGGACTGTCAAGTAATATTACAATATCCATTTCCTAGAAGGTAGCCTTCACTGTATTAGGAAAGGAGAAGTGTCAGATTGCTATGTGCTGCACGCTATAAGAAGAAGGTGAATAAGTAGATAAACTTTTAAAAGGAAAGATAAGCACGCAGAATAGTGAACTGAGCACAGTAGCGTGCACCAAGCCACTGTGATGCAGCAGCATTCATAAAGGGCAGCCTTCTGGAATGAGCAGTCTTGGATTCGATTTTTGCACACACAGGCCATGCTCAGAGTCTTTGCACCGTTCTCTAAAGTTATGTCTGCACTGATAAATGAAAGGGAACCTAGTTTCAAAGCCAGCCCAAGCAACAGGGACTGAGTTTATGTGTGTTCTGTGCAGCAGCAGCTTCCACAGATCAGAGCTGTCTTGCAGGCGGCTGTTAGGAGCGATCCAGGCCAGAGCCAGGGACTCAGAGAACAATTAAGCTGTGTGGACAGTCAGGAATCAAGCTTGCTCCCTGGCCTTGTTTTGTTTAGGAGTATAGAGGCACTCAGTGTGATCCTTCTAACAAGCAGGAACAGCTTGTAAAAGGATAAGAGAAACAGAACGTTTTCTGAGTAAGTAATCTGATCTAGTGGATGATGTAAACCACTAGCAGAGGCACTTTCATGCAGCATGAAATCATTAATGTTATGTAAGAGCCAAATGCATTCGCAAAAGGCTGGTATGCTTGTATCGGGACACGGATCATGCTCTTACTGACATCTAGCATTCTTTTACTCCTGGAGCTGGGGCCACTTGAGAAGCTCAGTCTGATTAAATTGTATTTAGGCTTTAATATTTTTATGTCAACTGAGCTGAAAAGGCTCTCCTGATGAGCACCTAATGAAAAAAAATGGACAAATCTCAATTTTAGAAGGAACGACTGCACATATCTTTTTGAGATGACTCCATGCCACAGAGTTAGAACTGAAATGAGACCTAGGTAAAATAAAATGAAGATGCGTAGGAGTGTTTCTGCTTAATCGACTGGTCTAAAAAGCAGATATTGCTTTTGATGGCTGAGAGCTGTAAGAATGAGTGTGGTACAGAGAAGGGAGGTGGTGGTGTGAGGGCCTTTCAGGCCAGCAGTCCAGATGCTGAAATAATCTGTGGTTAATGTTCACTGCTTTGCAGGCTAAGGTTTCATTCCATAGCTTTTTCCTGAAGGTTAATTAAAGGACATGTTCTCATAACGCAGTTCCTATTTCATGGTACAATATCTTCCCCGTTCCCTGTTGAAATAGTAAGCATTAGCTGCTTAATACCAGCAAATATGCCTGTAAAGTGTAGCCTTCAAAAGCATAGTAGACATGCCTCGTTAACCAAATGAAGTATTTCACAGATATATAAATGCATATGATTGACACATAGTGTGCAGTCAAGGGAAATATTATCCTGTGAAGCTTTCAGCAATGTGACACTGAACACCTCACTGTGCAAAGTTCAAGTAATAGAAATAATGGGCTTCATTAGAAGAATCCAGAGTACACTGATCCATCACTGATGAAAACCCAGCTAAACACTAGCTAGAATAAATGGTGGTTATCTTGTTTCTTTCCCAGTACTGAAGCATTTTGTCTTTTAAGCCTCAGAGTGTGGTCTCTGCAACCTAAGAGACATAAGGTGTTACCTTAGAAAATCTGTGGTTTGCACTGCCTAGGAAATCCCTCTTGGCTTTTGCCCTCTCTTACAATCACTTCAAGAGAACTTTCCTCCACACAATGCTCCTGGAGCATGGTGGTGGCCCATTGCTCCGTGGAGAAGTAGCCAAAGCACCTCTCACCCAACAGGACACAGGTCACTGCCCTGGAGCAGAAGAGCTGGGCAGGGAACTGAGGCAGTGAAAGGTGCTGCTGCCTACCTGGTTAGAAATCAGCGCCCATTTGATAATGGTAGCCAATATTATTATTTGTTGTCAGTCATAATTTCTTTGGCAGGGAGATAACCAGTGCACTTTTTGGCTCTTTTATTTGTACCCCAATCTTTTTTTGAGATCCTTAAGTCTGAGAGTGTCAAGGATTTTTTTTTTTTTTTAATTTTAATATATGCTTACATTCCTTTCTGAACCTAGGTAAGTGAAAGCTGCGTAAGCCAAAGGGAATGCAGCCTGATAGGATATGTAGGACACTGTTTATCTCAACGTCATTTTCAATCAATGGAACAACACTTTCCTTTCAGAGAGACAGAGAATCTGTTATTTTGGATAGCAACAAATTTAGGCAAATGGAAACTGCAAATACTCTTCTGCAGATTCAGATATCTTCGAGAGACAGGCTAAGATTGTTTTCGTGAATAGTATTATCTTTTAAATTAGTTGCAGTGGTTAGCTGTGAAGTACCTCTTGGGTACTTTAATTTCATTTGTTTCAGAACACAAATCAGGTATATTTTGCTAATCCTCTAAAATTCAGCTGTATTATCTTCTTTCATTAGCCTCTCTAAAACACATTTTTACTCTTATATTTTAAAGAGGATTAATCTTTCCTAATATAAATCACAATAGTCTCTTTAGTTATGGTACATCTTAAGATTTACACAGCTTAAACTGTTTAAATATTGGTTTAGGTTACCCAAATTATTCTATTAGAGCTGTTCAGAGAGTAAGACCAACATTAGGATTATTTTCCTGTCTGATGTATTGGATATAGATCTTGTTGGAGACCTGGTTCTTTCTTAGTTACTGTCCAACATCTCAAAAAGTCCTTATCTTTTTCTTAACATTAAAGAACAACTAGTGATGAATGTAAAATGATAGGAAATCATTAGGTTTTTACAAAATTTTATTTGAAAAAAAACACAGTAGATGGACTCTCTGTATGTGACTGATACCTGGAAATGCTAGAGAGCCCTATTCTGCCTTCTAAGAACCTGAGCATGAGCTGCTACTCGAGCGTATCTGAAATCCTTAGATTTCTTTCCTCCATGCTGTCATTCTGCTACAGACATTTATCTACAGTTTGTTTCTCATCTGATTTGAAATACATGGAACACTCTTACTTCCAGAAAGGACTATTATGGTCACTCCGCAGAAACTATTCTCTTTTGCAAAATGCAATTGGGCTTGATCTCTGAAACCCTCAGCAGACGTGTCCTCTATTTCACATGTGACCTGTTTTCTCTGACTCACAACTTCTACTCAGAGTAAACTGCAGAGATTTGGCACAGAAAACAGCAAGGAGACCAGTAAGCTGGTGTTGTTTGGGGCAAAATGAGGACGTGCATGTTTTTCTTCACTTGGAGATTTTAAAGTCATTGCAAGTGGCTTACGTATAATTCCTTGGGTTTATTTAAAAAGTTGGTTTTAATAGGTGGGTGGGGTTACAGCAAGCATGAGGAATCTAGTCAGAGCTTTACCACTGATTTTCTGGTTGATCTCTTAATAGTCACATGCTGATCTCTTAAAAGTCATGTACCAGGACTTTCTGAAAGGGTTTGGAATTTGAGGTTTCCCAGTTTAGAGTTCCACTCCTGATTTTCTTTTTTTATTTACTTACTTTTCATTCATTTAGGAGGAACGTTTAAAAACATTGCCTGTTTTAGATGGAAACCCAAACTGATTCCTTTGAAACAAGTCAAGCACATCTTAGCCCAGGCTCTTGGTGTAAGAAGGCTTTTTAGAAATTCCCTTTTTGTTGTTTACTTATCCATATTACAGAGACAGAAATGCTAATCATGATGCTTTTGCATTTCCTTTAAGGACATTTAGCTCTGCTTCATTTGAAATTGCTGCAAAGCTGTGAAAGCTAAAAATCACATGTTCCTATCTTTTGAGCCTACAGTGAAGCATTTGTGCATTGATTTGCATTTTGAACCCATGCATGTTTGAAACTGTTTCTCAGTGCACTAGGGTGGAGGCAGATATGAGAGGTATCTTAAGGATAGCTTTGCTGTGTGCCCATTGGGTGCTCTTGCAGTGAGATTGATTATGAGTACCCATTTGACTACACTTTGCTGGCAGGAGAAGGGGAAGGGAAGAACATCACAAACCCTTCGTCTCATGTACCAGAGTTGGCCAGTGCTGAGCCAAAGATGTGACAACAAAGGAGAGAAAGGGGTATGTAATCATTACACCTGTGACTCTTTTCCAGCTTCACATTCGTATTGGCTCTCCAAGGAAAATTATTCGCTTCTGAAGGTGCTGGCAGAGCTGTGGCAGGGCAGTATAACAGTAATTCCTGAGGCCACGCCACTTGAACCTCGGCAAATGGAAAACGACAGCTTGATTGACCTCTTGGGTGCATCCTAATCTTTGTTAAAGAAACTTTGGTAGAAAGTTCAATATGGCAGGTAGTTACTGTATTTTTATTTTAAGCTGCAACAGAGAAAAGGAGAGCATTTCACCAAGATCATCATGTGGGATTATTTGTTGTAGCCAGCTCGCGTATGAATTATCCAAATTCTCGCCGTGTGAATAATTCCAGCCTAAAGAGGGTGGCTTCAGCATTTCACTTTGGGTGTGTTAATTCCCAAATTCAGCTAACCCTTAGATGGAGGTGGGGATCAGCTGTTTTGGTGGGAAGGACTTAACCTGTAAAGCTTACACAACACAAAAGTGGAAACTCAAGACTGGGATTTGAGGTTTGAAGTAACATTTAGAAAGTACCAAGGAATATAGGTTATTTGGGGTCCTTGGAGAGACATGCCTGAAGAAGACAAAGGTACCTGAAGGCAAAAGCAACAAACACAAGTGGCCTGACAGATCACAGAATCACAGAATGGCTGGGGTTGGAGGGGACCTCTGGAGATCATGTAGTCCAAACCACCTGCTAATACAGGTACACTTAGAGTAGATTGCACAGGAATGTGTCCAGGTGGCTCTTGAATGTCTCCAGAGAAGGAAACTCCACAGCTTCTCTGGGCAGCCTGTTCCAGTGCTCTGGCACCTCCAAAGAAGTTTCTCCTCATATTCAGATGGAACCTTCTGTACTTTGGTCTGTGCCTGTTGCCCCTCATCCTATCGTTGGGCACTACTGAAAGGAATCTGGTCCCACCCTCTTGACATACACCCTTGAGATATTTTTAAACATTAGCGAGATTCCCCTTCAGCCTTCTCTTCTCCAGTGTGAACAGACCCAGGTCTCTCAGTCTCTCTTCATAAGAAAGGTGCTCTAGGCCCCTAATCATCTTCACAGCCCACTGCTGGACTCCCTTCAGCAATTCCTTGTCCTTCTTAAACTGGGGAACCAGAGCTGGATGCAGTACTCCAGATGCAGTCTCACCAGGGCAGAGCAGAGGGGGAGGATAACCTGTCTTGGTCTGCTGGTCTCACTCTTCCTAATTGCACCCCAGGATACCGTTGGCCTTCTTGACCACAAGGACATGTTGTTGACTCATGGTCACTCTGTTGTTGACCAGAACTCCCAAGTCCTTCTCTGCAGTGCTGCTTTCCAACAGGTCCACCTCTAACCTGTACTGATGCCTGGGGTTGTTCCTCCACAGGTGTAGGATCCTACACTTGCCCTTGTTATACTTCGTCAGGTTCTTCTCTGCCCAGTCCTCCAGCTTGTCCAGGCCTCACTGAATGGCAGCACTGCCTTCTGGTGCGTCAGCCCTTCCTCCCAGTTCGGTAACATCAGCAAACTTGCTAACAGTGCACTCAGTCTCTTCATCCAGGTCATTGATGAACAGGTTGAACAGGACTGGACCTAACACTGACCCCTAGGGAACCCCACTAACTATGATGATACATAACCGTTCGTGATGAGTATTTTACACTTGTATTGTCTCCTACTACCTACACTCAGAGAGATGCTCTGGATTAGCTTAACTGCCTGTCTGCAGGACAGCTCTGGTGACTAGATAAGCAAATCTGCCCTGGCTCCGAGACTTCCCAGCAGTCCCTTCAAAAAGACTCATGTTATGTAACTCAGATTCTGGTTTAATGCAATTCATGTGTGAATATGCTTGTGTGGGGATGTAAAAATCAGACACAAATTACTGAGTTCAATTGGTTTCCACCATAGAAGAAGGCGTGAGGAAACAGGGTGTGAGGAAAAAGGAGCTATATTTACAGTACAGTATTACATCACTATATAAAGTCATTAATTAGAACAATTGACATATCTAGAAAAATTTGAGAGGTTTTTTGTTTTTGTTTTGTTTGGTTTTTTGTTAACTGTGACAAGCAGAAAACAGAAAGGAGGTGATTTGAGATAATTGAATTAAAATGTATCTTGCAAAAGTTAGTAGCAACCTATTTAAATGTTGTAGTGGCTCTTGATGTTGAAAGATATAATCCCTCTTGGACAGCTTTGATTAGTCTTATAGCAAAACTGAGTTTTGTTTTAATGAAAGGTAAAATATTAAATATTTATCTAACAGTATGTTTTCATTTAATGTGTAAACATGATAGATAATATTTAAAGAAGTGTTACGTAATTATCTCCTTTCTTGTAAACAGTGGCTGAATGGTGTGGTTCACTAATTCAATATTTAACATCGTTTGACATAACTTCTAATTTGAGTGGAAGTTTTTTCTTCGCTTACTTCCCAGACACATATTTTCTGGAGATTTAAGATATAACCATGTATCTGCTATGTATCCATGAAAGAAGACCAGGTGAAGCAAGCACGCTTTAGAAATAAAAACAGTTTGTGATTATCTGTAGGATTATGTTTCATGCTCTGGATTCATCCTTTACTTGTCTCCCAAGAAAATTCTTGTATCTTTATCTTTACAATGGATATTTCGCTACATTTGAGGAGCAGACATGTAAATGTTAGAAATATTTCAAATCCAAACCTTTTAGGTGAGGATAGATACCTTGCATCTGAGCCTCCCCACACTCCCTGTCTTTTTTTTTTTTTTCCTCGGAAGTCAGCATAGAAATTGGAGGACAGGTATGATGCCCTTGTGGTGACCAAGTTAATTCTTGAATTCACTTGATGCAATACTGCATGTTACACAATTTGTTACAGGCTCAGAGTATCGTGTTTTCGTGTTTGGGTCAGCACAAAAGGCTGTACCAACTGGACTTCTGAGACAAGGACAAAATGGCCACCCATAGGGAATGGCATTCCTTATTTTTAGGGAACAGAGCATGTTGGCTGCCTGCGTTGCTGGTAAGTCAACATTTACAAACTGTATTCTGGTCTGACCGGTAAGGATTATGCATATATCATAAGACTAACAGGACTTCCATCCTACTGAAATATTTCTTTGTTTTCTTCTGTACTTCAGCATAACTGTGTTTATTCCAGTGTTCATTAAATTGGCTGTTGTTGAAATGGATACTCACTAAGCACAACGAATTCATCATCCCCTTTCCAAGTAGGAAGCTGTGTGCTGTTCACTGCACACTCTTAAATCCATGCTGTTTCTTCACAGCTTCATGGAGATGTGGAGTCCCACTAGGACCAACTCTTAATGACTGCTTAACAAGTGAAGAGCCTGGAGCTGCATGCCACCTCCCATCATGAACCTGCTGTGTATCTCTTGGAAAGTCTTAAGTCACTGCAATGCATTCCCTGGATTTCTGTTAACTCCTTTAGTTAGTTATCTCCCACAACCTGTCAGTCACGATTAATGATATCGTAGATGCCAGGGAAAATGGATATCTGTCCTCAGAAAGCCATCATTAATCTATCAAATCCACCGAAGTGTCTCTCCTCTGCATTCTGCTCTGAATCTATATTACACCAGGCTCAGGAAACCTATTGTAGCTGGGTGAATATGGAAATAGCTTTCCCCTAGACTTTTATAATTTCACTGAGAAAATTAAAAGCAGAAATAAATTGAACACTTTTTTTTTTTTTTTTTTTTTTTTAAGTTTGTGGAAAAAATTCAAATTTGAGAAAAAAAGGACAGGGGCAAATGTGGGCTATGGATTTTTTTGTATGTATGCTTTAGTAGAAATAATTTTAGCCCAGACAGATCAGTAGATCACATTACTCTGTAAGCAACCAAAATGGCCAAGAAGTAAACTTTAGGACACTCTTGTTAGAACAGCTATTTTTTCCCCAATACCTTGCTAGGTGTGAGTGAGAGGGGAGGGAGCTGTGCATGGAATGGACCAGGAGGAATTCTTTGTTAAGCAGGTGAGTGTCACAGTACATTAAGTACAGTGAAATGGCCTGATACTCTCCCTTACTCTTAATAAATAATCATTAATAACTGATCAGTTAATCCATGTGCTGATGCCATACTGTGGGAGCCAAAATGTTCAAACTGGTTATCATAAATAACGACAATTCATTTCCAATTATTTTTGCTAGTTCACAAGCAGTGCACACATTTGTGTGATTACAGGGAGTTAAAAGTCAAATATTTAAAAGGAGTCATTTGATTTTTTTTTAAGGAACATGAAAATGGCTATTTCAGGTGTTTGGGTTTTGGTTTTTTGTTTATTTGTTTGTTTGTTTGTTTGTTTTACTAAGAATGATCACTATTAGACCTGTTTATTCTTACACTTTAGAAAGTGATGCAAAGTGAAAGTGAAGATGGCAAATGTTATGCTGCACTTGTTAAAATCTGCTGGACTGCAATGTAAACAGAAATAATGAAATATGTGCTTTAGGCTTTTGCATCTTCCCTCTTCTCTCCCCCACCCCCCCTCCCATATTTTACAAGGACTGCAATAGACAGATATTATTTACTGCATTTTTCAGTAGTTTTTACAGAGTTTATATAGAACAGTCATGTTTCAGAAGCACTGAATGAAACTAATACAGGGTTTTACTTGTCTTCTAATTTGCATCTTTGCCTTGTCTAGTTCTTCTCCTTATAATTTGCACAGCATGGTAGGTTTTGAGACTTCAATTACAACACCAATTCTAGTAACAGCTTTCTCTCCTTGACTGGACATAATGCTGGGAAAACAGAAACTTATTTTTCCTTTAACCTGAAGAAAATTAAGGTCCCTCTTTTCAGAAAGAAATCAAATACCTTCAGTGTATGTTCATGATTGAGAAAAAGAGAGATAGCTCAGACCATTGAAATATTTAGGAATTTGCATGTATTAAGATTTAAAAAGGGAAATACTTGTGTGTATTGCATTAGTAAAACAAAAGGGATTCCCCTGGATTATCAGTCTAGTCTAAACAACAAGATCACAGCATGACAGTAAATATATGCATGAAACACCTTTTAAAATCTCAGTTCTGCCAACCTTTCCACCCCCTCTTTTAATATTACTGTATTTCTAGAGAGCCTATGAAAGGAGTTAATAGAAATTATTCAAAGAAAGCAGGCATAACCCTACCTTTCCCCTGGAAATTCAGAACAAATCCAATCTAGTTATCCTAAGAATAAAAATGAAATATTGTTATTTAGCTTAATTTGTTCCTTTTCTGGTGGACAGTGGAAACTGAAGATCTCAGCTGAGTACGGCATGGTCCCTTTGTATTGAAGAGAGTCATTGATCTCAATGATCAGTTTTATGAATGCCAAGTGGGCACTTTAAACACACTTACTGGTCAATGTGTTAACGTGCATCTCTGTGTCACCCTGTGAAAACATAAAAAATAAATAGGATGTGGCTGCCTATGTCAGTAAGTCATGGGCTGTCTTCATCATATAAGCTGTAGGCTCCTCGCTCCTGGAACAGTGGTTGTCCCAGAGGTGGTTATTTGCAGTAGAGGTAACTGTAGCAAAATCTGAGTCTGTGATGGGTATTGACAGCGCAGACACCTGTCACAAGCCACTGTTGAACGGTGGAGGAACATCAGACTCTGAGGTGGCCACACTGAGAGTTCAGCATTGGTTTAGGTTTAAGACAGGACAGTTGCAACAGGCTCTCCTGCACATGCAGCATTTATACTTGGCTAAAGGTAAAAAATTATAGTCTGTATTTATGAAGTACAGGTGAATAGTCAAGCTGCCATGATAATTTTGGCAAAATAGACTAAGATTGAGTCTTTCCATGGATATGTACACAAAAGAATGTGAATGATGAAATGATGAATCTAGCAGGAAGAGATTCTGACTCTGAAATAAGATGATATGAACAGTTTGAAAATGCAATGGAGTTACCCCCAATACATGTTTACCTCTGGTTTTTTCTCAGCTTCTTTTTTAGAATTTGTAAAGCCCTAAATTATTTGCAGTTTACTTCATTGTTTATAGAAGACACAATGTTTACCCATTGTTGACACTCATTGCAGTCAAGTCAATATGATCCCAAAACCGCCTTGAAGGCAGAGCATTCCATACCAGTCAGTGTTTAGCAAATTCTGCCATTTCTTTTTGCCATCTTAATGCCAAGATTGAACACCACCCAACCTGTGAGACTGGCCTTATTCTCTTTGCTTAGTTAGAGCCAATACTATTTTACTGTACTTTTAGGGAATAAAACAGCCAAGACTTCCTTCTGGCAGCTGTTGGCAGTGCCCAGCATAATCATTGGTGTTCCTGGAAAGCCATAAGTAATGCTGCACATTGGAGAGTGCCATCTACTGGCACTTTCTCCTCCTAATTACACCAGTATGAGTGCCCTGCGAGAAATAGACAATCTCATGGCGATTCCTAATTCTAGCATTTTTTAAAATGGATACAAGTCTGTCAGAGCTGATTGTTCCCAAATACTGTGCGATTTTTTTTCCCTCATCTCTTGTTTAGGCCTTTTGACCTTTCTCTCCTGCAGGAAATTTTATAATCAACTTCCTAATATGCATGACAAATCTATTATTAACTAAGCAATTATCAAATTAAAAATTATAAAATGATCATATTATGTTCTATTAGTGGTTTCTAATGGAAATAAAAGCTACAGCAAAAAGCCAATGAAGGCCAGTTAGCATACTGAATATGACAATTAAAACCATAATCAATCAGCAACTGTCACCATTTCCGGTTTGCAGTTCCATTGTGATGAGCCCTACATATCTATGCAATATTCCAGATTGATTTTTTCTTTTTTTGCACCAAACAGGCCACTAGAATATTCTATATAACTCCTGACAGTTTGCAGAACAGTTTCTGCTACCAGTTCAATTGTGGTTTGAACAAAGCATTTAATGTTTTATGGAATTTGGAAGACCTCTTTGGCCTATGATGTTTCAGTTCAGAGTATGTGTTTGCTTTGCAACAGAGTTATCATCCAGTTTGTTCTATACTTGGGACTGAGTTCACCCTCAGCAAGCTTGCAGATGACACCAAGCTGAGTGTTGCAGTTGACATGTGTGAGGGAAGGGATGCTATCCAGAGGCTTGAGGAATGGGCCCATGTGAACCATGAGGTCATGAAGTTCAACAGGGCAAATTCAAGGTCCTACAATTGAGTTGAGGCAGTCCCCAGTATTAATACAGGCTGGGCAATGAAGGAATTGAGAGCAGCCCTGAGGAGAAGGACTTCGGAGTACTGGTGGATTAATAATTGGACACGAGCTGGCAATGTGCACTTGCAGCCCAGAAGGCCAACCGTATCTTGGGCTGCATCAAAAGAAGCATGGCCAGCAGGTTGAGGAAGTGATTCTGCCTCTCTACTCTGCTCTGTTCAGACCCCACCTGGAGTCCTGCATCCAGCTCTGGAGTCCCCAGCACAAGAAGCACATGGACCTGTTGGAGAGAGGCCAGTGCAGGACCAAAAAATGATCAGAGGGCTGGAACACCTCTCCTGTGAGGACAGGCTGAGAAAGTTTGATTTGTTCAGCCTAGAGAAGAGAAGGCTCCGGGGAGAACTTACTGTTGCCTTTCAATACCTAAAGGGGGTCTCTAAAAAGATGGGCCCTGCTAAAAACAGGGCTGGTAGGGACAAAACAAGGGGCAACCATTTTAAACAAAAAGAGGGTAGATTTAGACTAGATAGAAGGAAGAGATATTTTACAATGAGGTGGTGAAACACTGGCCCAGGTTGCCCAGAGAGGTGGCAGATGCCCCATCCCTGGAGACATTCCAGGCCAGGCTGGATGAGGCTCTGAGCAACCTGACATAGTCAAAGGTGTCCCTGCTCATTGAAAGGGGTTGAAGTAGATGACCTTTAAAGGTCTTTCCAACACAATATGTTCTCTTTTTCTGTGATTCTATACTTCTCACAGATATTTGTACCTATCACTAAGGAGTATGTATCATTTTGTTATCAGGGTAGCTGGATCAAAAGCATTCTAAGACTGCTGTACAGCAATAAAAATTATCTTAAAGATGTAAAAACCCTTTATTTCCACAGCGATTAAATGCTAGTGTACGAAGGAACATAGTTAAAGACTTATAATCTTAACAATACTTAAGATAACCATGTTATTGTAGTAAAGAAATGCATTACTACTGGTAATAGGACAAAACATTGATTATCCTAAAATTATAAAAAAGATGAAATCCAAACTTGATCAGTCTTTCTCAGCTATTTGCTACTCTGTGACTGCATGCCAGCAACATGATTATATTCATTCTTCTGAGGTAGTGAGGTTAAATAAGTTTCTTTAACTATGTAGACAGACTCAAATACTTTTAAGTTCAGTGAACTTTGAATATTTCACATTGTTTCATATGAACACGCCAACCTGTTACACATATGGTTCAATGTAAGCTTCATGTGGCTTACAAGAGACATACGCAAATCCTGTAGTTTGACATTACAGTTAAATCCTTGATCCTGAAAGTGCATCTCATACCCATTTGTACAGCACAGGGAGATTCTTGTGCAACTGTGCTATCAGTGTCTCTGGGATGCTCATAAAGAGTAAATCACTAAGAGAGTGAACTAATCACATAAGAACAAAGGCAAAAAATAAACAAAGATAAATTGCAAGCTGCTATTACTTGCTCTACCTGAGGAAAGACTAGCTTAATGGAAAATGTTCTTCGATTGGGAGAAAGCATAAAGATACACACATGGAATAAATGTATAGTTACTAATATTTGGGTTCTTCGTAGAGCTCTGTTAACAACAATCTGTGGCCAACCTGCAGATGTTAAGTCTTTAGTGTTTGGGATGAACTTGTGTATAAAGGTTTCACTTTCTTTCTTTTAGATAGTGCCAGTACCACTGAAGAATTCTTTCACATCTCTAAAGATATTTGCAATTTAAGGTTTACAAAATTCCATGAAGCCTGAGGGGTTTTTTTTGTTGTTGTTGTTGCTGTAGAACTAGTAGAACCACCAGGTTCCGTGTGCAAAGGTACAGCCAGCTGTTTCCCAGTGACAAGCAGAAATGAAGACAGCCTTATGAGTGACCCTGCAGAGGCACCCACAGCCGTCTGCTTGCAAGTGATGAACTTGGAGGGTTGGAGGTTTCCACCTGCATTCAGTGTCACCTGCTGTGCTGAAGCCTTATGAGTGTTTTATTACTTTGTTAGCCCCAGGATCGCACAGTTGACCAGACATGACTTCACCCACCTTTGGTTTTGGGGAGGATTGGAGTAGCGCCATTTGCTTTGGGGCCTCTGCAGAAGTCTTCAGGGCTGGTGTGCTATACCTGCCCTACCTGGCCATTCAGAGGTCCTGTCAAGTGCTCCTGCACCCTACATGTAAAGTGCACACCCACATACTTTTGCTGAACAGGTATCTTGATGGGGCCTTTGTACACCTCCCTTTTAAGCAAGGTATGAAGTGATGGGAGGATTTGTGCTGCAACACACTGTGGCAGTGCATTGAAATAGCTGCCTTCTATTTTGGAGGAAAGCATTAAAAAAAATAAAGGTATTGATCAATTATCCATTGGCAGGTCTTTGTGAGGGTTTGGTGGGGAACAGTGTTCTGGGCACAACTGCATTTGGGCAATCACATTATTTTGGCCTAAAGTTGTCCCTGTGGTTTCAGTTAGAATTTATATTGTTCGCTTTGAAATTGCTATGCGCTGCTGCTGATGTGCACAGCTGAGCAGCTGCTCCCTCTTAAGACAAAGGAGGCTGCACTTCAGGACGTGTTGAAGTGATTTCTGATTGTAAAGCATTTAGGGGTCCTTCAGACTAAAAGGCATTTTTACCACTTCTGCAGCTACTCGTGTAAAGGGAATGGACAAAAATTTCCCTCAAGCTGGTACAGATGGAACTTGACTTGAAACAGAACTTCAGTAGTTCTGAAGTTTTCATTCTTCCTCAGTTTAATCTGTAGGCTGTAATGGCTGTGTTTTATATATGATTCTCTTTAGGGCATGCTCCTAATATAATTAGTGACAAAACCTGACTTTAATTAATGAGTAGGATAAGGCTTTAGGGTCCTGCAGTAAAACTTCTCAGCCTAATGAATTGATTTCCACTGAATTGGCTATAAATATAATATGATGAATAATGAATTGGTTCATTGTAGGGATACCAGTAGACACAAGAAATGAGCAGATGTTTTTTTTTTTTTGCCTCAGAGGCAAATATAAAGGGTTGTTTCCCCAGTAAGTTCTTTAAGGAAGTTGGCAGAATTTGTAATGAGCAATGTAGCAATGTCGTGGATGGAGATAAGGAGTGAATGATTTATAGCTGTGATCCCTCCAGGTCCAGTTAAAGCAAAGGTCCTGCAAATGGACTGTCTGGTCATTCATCCCACAGAGGAAACAGCTAAAGGGTCCTAAAACATTCTTGCAGGCACCATCTCTTTAATCTTCCTGAAAATTCTCTCTGCATAGATAAGGGGTAGGTAAATTATGAAAAGGTCATCAAAAGCAGCAATGATATTAAAAAAAACCCTAATGACCAAAAGTAATTATTTGATGAGGAAGCTGGAGCTGGCCCTAAGTGGGTAATTGCAACACTCTCATTGCCCTGTAGACTCCAGCAGTCCACACGGGGATAGGGATTTCTAAAATGCTACACTGCCACTGGTGACATTCCCTGTTGGGTATTGAACATGCATAATGCAGTGCTTGTTCTTTATTTTTCTTATTTTATAGACTAGGTTCTTTCTTTTCTTATTCCAAAGTCTGTAGGAGATATCTCCATTTGTGTCCAGACTTCTAATTAAGAACAGAAGAGACCTCAAAACTATTGGATGGGAAAAATCAAAATTACCATTTTGATTCTCCTAAATATTTTGTGAGCAACACTAAAACCTTATTCATAGTGTATTCTCTTCCAAATGAGCTGTGTTTGAAAACCTCAAACCTTGGGAAGTTTGGAGGACTGGAGTTTCCTATTCCTAACATGGATATGACAGAACCTTTGTTTTACTTTTGCATAGCTCAAGGAATGCTCCAGTTACAGATGAGGAAAGATTCATGCAAGTTGCTCTTATGAACATTGTTTTCCAGACTAGCAGCAAACCAAAGTTACTTTACATAAGTGCTGACATGTAAGTGTTTGTTTATAAACTTAGATTTACAGGAATTAGCAGCTAGTGCTGTGCTATCACACCATGATACACCCATTGCCACAGCAGTCCAGTAGTGCTTTGTTGTTTTTTTTCCCTTTTGAGAAGTCTCAAAACAAATGCCCTTAGAATTGCATATCCATATTCCTGCTAACATAATCCACATTTTCAAGCCCAGATACTCTTTGTGTGTGTGTGTGTGGAAAGGGTTAATTCTCTGAACTGCAGAAAAATTCACAACCCCAGTGAATTCCACTGAATACAGTAACCAACTAACATTCATGAAAATCAGGCAACTCTCATTCAGATGTTTGAAATATAACTTAAGTACCTAATATCTCAGCATGCTTGTTCAAAAACACTTGTCATTCAAATGTGTTCCTTTGTAGGCATTTTAGAGGAAAAAAAAAATGTGGGTTTGATTTTTCAAACACAGCTTCCAATTGAACCTAAGCTGAGCTTGCAGTTCTGTCCCAGAAAGAAAACACACAAAGATTAACACAGGTGAAAAATATGCCTTCAAACATGGAAGTCCAGTTAAATTACTCAGTTTCCCATCACTAATAGCAACTTAGAAGAAAAAGGAAGGAAAACAGGTTGAATTTTGTGTATTTATTTAGATTTAGGGAAGAAAAAAGAGAAATCCACCCAATGTTCTACGTTTCTGCTGTCATTAACCACACAATAAATACATTCTCATAACATTAAATAATCACTACAACAGGAACTAAGCCAAGCAGCCAGCTACATACAGGGAGTCCTGTGGGACTGATGAGGAAGTAAAATAAGTACCTGTGAATACTCTGGAAAAGAGTAAATCTCCACTTTCCAGTAGCATAGCACTCTTGCTTCTAGCTAACATGAAGGGCAAAACGCTCAGCTGATCTTATAAAATAATTTTGATAAAAGATTGAATATTCCCTGCCCTGATTATTTTGTTAAGTGTTATTTTGTTATGTTGTTAAGTGCCTAGTGTTATTGTGGGGGGCAAAGAGAACTTTCTGCTTTGGAAGAAAAAGGAGAGTCTTGCTGACCATGCTAACAGTGTCGGACCGAAGGTGAGGGTCATGTGGACTAATTTATCAGGTTGCTGTGGAAGAAAGCCAGCACACAGAAGCAAAGACCTCTAGTAAGGATCTCCTTCAAGACCCAAGAAGAAGATGTGCGCAAGTAATGGTTTGCATTTGTTATGCATTTTTTGCATATATGAATAGATTTTTAGGTATTATATGGCATGCTGAATGTATTCATAATACCATATATAATAACAAAAATGAAATGTTTACCTTACCCAAATATGCTAATGGCCCACAAGTACAATATCACGTCTACAACTGCTTAGTGCTGAATGCTGCAGCAGGTAGATACAAATACCACACACCGTCAGCTACGCAACACCACACTGCGGGGGAAAACTACCTGACCATACAGAATCACAAAATGTTAGGGATTGGAAGTGACCTCAAAAGATCATCTAGTCCAATCCCCCTGCTGGAGCAGGTACACTTAGATGAGGTTACACAGGAATGTGTGCTCACCACAGAGGGTGATCAATGCATGTTCGAAATACCAAGACTGATAATGCCCTGTTGCCCCTACAAAATACGTCCCTGCATTCTTCAGTTGTTTCACTACTGATTTTGGCATGGAAAAGCACCATCAGACTTCTGTACAAGAAAAATGTAAAAGTAAACATTTGCTTTTTCTTTCTGATCACAGTATTTTCAAGTCAAAGATATTTATAAATAAACCTCTTAGTCTGGAAAGGAAATAGATGCAGCTATGAAATAGTTATTAACTATAGTAGAAATTCTGAGCCTCATGAAGGAATTCTTCAAAGGCTCTATATTAACAAAAGAAAAAACAATCCTTTATATATTTCTCTCTGCTTTTGTTTTATGAGCAACTGATAGGGTTTCACTATGGGAAGAAGTTTTTGGATGTTAATTCTCTGCTCATCTGTCTCCCCAAGCCTCTCAGACATTAATTAAACTTTTATAGCCATTCCAACTAACATCTAAACATTCCAACTCAGAGCAGCTTAAGTACAGCCCCAGGCTATATCTGGCCCAAATCCACCAGAATGGCTGTATGCCTAATCCTCTGTTGCAGCTATTGACTGTTCTTGACCCCTTTTTCTTTTGTTGTTATCATCTATTATCTTAAGGGGACTTACTCTGCCCTGGTCCAATTTTGTCCACTGGCATAACAAATTCTTATTTTTGAAATTCTTATTTTTGCTGTACCCCACATTCCTGTGGCCAGATAGTCTTCTTCCCAGTGATGCTTTCAGAGACTTGAAATATTTTGATGGTTTGATTTTATCAAAGTTACACAATGGGCGATGGTAGCTATTTGAGCTTGCGCTTTCAGATGGCATGGGATCAATAGATGGGATGTGACTCACAGCTAACTAGACATTTGGCCTTTGAATCACAATGTTGCAGCTCCTTAGTAAGTGTTCCAAGCCTTATAGTTTTGAAGGGAACTGCATGCTGATATTTGGTGAGGAAGGGATGCAAACCATCAAAGCTGTTGGGCCGAGGTTTGCTGTTTGAGTCTTAAGTTTTTCACTATCTCCCACTACATTTTATAATTCCAGCATCTAGATGTGCTATGATTTATGCAGATGTCTCAGCTCCCATTAGCGTCAGTGGAGTTTTAGATGGTGATTCAGTGATTTCTGGGTAAGACAGTTACTCAGATATCACTAACCGTGGGAACTACACCTCCGTTGCATATATTTGGACCTTAGACAAGCAACTTGTGGCTGGGGATACCTATATTGCAGACAGGTAAAATTAAGTCAGCTCTTTTGTAGGCAGGTGTGAAAATCTACATACGTGTGACAGCTGCATGAAAAATATTCTTTAAAGGACAATTTAGAAAATGTTTTCCAGCAAACAGAGGATCCCTCAATAATTTCAGTAATGTTTTCTAGACACATGGTTAGCCAGTTGAACATTATAGAATTCTTCAGATTTCGTAACTCATTCACAGAAATATGTAGCAACAAAATAATATTGCTCTCTGGGACAAAGCCCAGTTTTATTAGTGAGTAATTCAGATTTGTGATAGAAAGCACACAGCGTCATGTGAAATGAAGATGCCATATCTGGCCAACAGTGGATTCCAAGAGGAATAGCAAGAGGGCTGTGATACACTCAGAAGCCATTAGTCCAAGGGCATTTCAGATTTTAGCAAGCATTAATGAAAGGATTTTTCCATTCACATTGCTTAATTTTTGTCTATTTTTCTAAATCTTGGTTTTGTGTGTGGCTGAAATGTCCCTTGTTTAGATGTTCCTCTCAAAAAAAAAATATATAAAAAAAAATCTCTGTTTTCCTTACTTGTCAAAGTGTTTCTTAAACTGTAAAGTGATAGATGGCAGTATCCATGATGCTAGGTTTCCAAGGAGGACATAAGCTCTTAGCAATATTTAGCAGTTAGTGTTGGCAGTGGGACTTCAGGCAGCTGTACTACAAGGTCTGGCATCACCAAACGGTGGGATGAGGCTGGGCCAGTGAGAGGGAAGCCAAAAGAAGAATGAGTCCCTGTGTCTGAAGGTCCAGCTGCCTTAACTTGGACAGGAAGACAAGTAAGATCTCACTCAGCATTGTAACAATTACGTTTAAGGAAATATTAATGACTGTAACGTTAAATCAAATTAAATGGTCTTTGGATTCCGGTAGTTATGGAGAATTAAGAATACTGCCTGTAAATTTGAAGAAGCATGAATTCGAATGGCTCAGTTTGTCTTAGCCATTTAAAATCAGTTAAAACACTGTCCAGCAGTTAACAAATACCTGGTACTCCTTACTACAGCAGTGAAACTTTGTCACAGTTAACTATTGTAATTATGATTGCTCTTCCGGTGTGTAACTACACAATCATTACACTTCATTAATCACACTCAATAATGAGGTAGTGCTATTTACTAGTACAGGCTGGGAAACCATAACAGCTCCACTCTTCAAATATTATTCCTATCCTGAAAAGCACTACTACCCTTTTTACTCCAGGCCCTTACCAAAGCAGGAGACTTCAGGTTTAATGTTTTGTAGTAACATTAGCAATTACCAGATGTGTCAAGAAAACTCTCCAGTATTTTTTAGTACCTCACATTGCGAACTGTTTATACATAAAGCTAATAGTTATGATTATGTTTATTGCTCATTCTACATTCAGCAAAACTTAGAGAAATGAGGAGAGAATGACTTTTTGTGAAGCCTACTGGCCAAAAGCCATAGGCAGCTCTATTTAAAAAGCTTGTTACCCAATCCTATTTTCTAATCAACAACAGGACACTAAATTTGCACAGTAAATGTACTGAAGCAGAAAGAACTGATTATTTAGATCAGTCTTCTGTTTAGAAGGGCAAGGAAGTCAAATGGTGTGTATCTACAAAATGCAATTTTTATGAGGGTTGAGCATTAATCCTGGATCCTGCCACTTTGCAGTTTTGATATATTAAAAACGCTGTTAGATAAGTTTGGCAGTTGCCAAAGCAAATTAATTAAGAAAGAAAACGATAATATTTCACTTGTTTTTGGTAAAATAGCATGAAGTTATAAAATGGAATGCTGAAATAATTTTCCCTCCCCAGTAATCCTCACTCATTTTTCTGAAAATTCATGATGAAAGATCTAGCAGAGCTTCATTAGGTGCCAAAAGAAATGGCATGTATGCTAGCATCCCTCTAGGAGATGTGGCTATGACTCCAGGAAATTAATTTATAATTCATTCTAATACGGTTAAGACTTCTTAGGATTTCTTCCTGGATGTTCTGAGATAGGTTTTAAATATCAGAACTTGCAAAAGCTATACAGTAAATAAAATCAAGCTGTTCCTTGCACCAGAAAACTAGCATAGAAGCTGGGGTTTGTTGTTGTTGGTTTTTTGTTTGTTTGTTTGTTTCCCTTCTGCTTTCTTCTGTCATCTTCATCTTGCTTAAAATACACAGTAAGGGCTCTGCCAATTGGAATGTAAAATGCCTATTGATTGTAGCATATAATTAAAACTTCCCTTTATGTTTGGTTTTTTTTTTTTTCCCCCACATCAGTTTATAAAGGATCTACTTGAATTTGAGGCAAAAAAAAAGACATCTGGCTTCATGGCTTTGTGTGGGCCGAAGCTATTTATATTCCTTTTTTTTTAAAATATATATTTGTACTGAGTCAAGCCTAAAATAGTGAATACTCCTTATACACTAGAATATATTCCTTCATGCTGAGAGGTGAAATAAATTCTGCCACAATCACTGAAAACATGCCAGAATCATTATTGCACATTGCACTACTTTGGCCCATTACCAAAAAGATTATAGTCCTACACAAAAAACAGCTCTTTAATATGAAAAAAATTCAACAACCCCAAACCCTTTTCTTCCAGGTCCTACTTGTGGCTTTAATTCAAAAGATAAAACAGGTTAAGATGATGACTACTACTACTACTACTGCATCATGTTGTGTGTGAGAGAGAGTTTGTAATTAAACCCTGCCCATTTTTCTAGAGCATGCCGGAACCACAGCTTTTAAAGTACCTAAAACATTTTTGCTGGATCAACATCATCACAGCCATGGATTTATACAATGTCCTTGCTATGAGTCACAAGGGTGCTTTACAGTGAAGCTCATTAGAAAGTCTAAAAATGATCAATATTTAAGAACTGTTAAAAGGAGCACCAAACATATTTCTCTGAAAGAGACAGGACAGTTTTAAAATAGTGGTGGAAAGTTTAAAAATCAAACGGAATAATTAGAAAAATGCAGGAGTTCTTAATGCGTTCAGGTCATAAGGGGGGCAAACAAAGTGGCTATCTGATTCTGGTGGCAAAAGTAAGCCGTAAAACATGGATGGTGAGAGCTGATAAGGTAAGCTGCCGTATAGCTGTCCTCTCAGTGCCATGTGGAAGCAGCTAACTAAAGTCACTCAGTTTGTTCATCCTGGAGAAGAGGAGATTAAGAGGAGACCTCATGGCAGCTACAGCTTCCTCACGAAGTGTGGAGGAGGGGCAGGTGCCAAACTGTTCTCTCTGGCAATCAATGACACAACCCAAGGGAATGTCAGGAAGATGTGCCAGGGGAGGTTTAGGTTGGACATGAGGAAAAGGTTCTTCCCCCAGAGGGTGGTGGAGCACTGGAATAGGCTCTCCAGGGAGGTATCATGGTCCCAAGCCTGACAGTGTTCAAGAGGAGACTGGACAACGCCCTCAGACACATGGTGCAAACTGTGGGGTTGTCACATGCAGGAATAGGAGTTGGACTCTATGATCGTTGTTGGTCCCTTCCAACTCAGAATCTATGATTCTATGATTTTATGCCTCTGTGTGTGAGCGAGGGGACTCCAGGGATGGAGGGGACTCCCTTGCCTGCCATTATGCTACACCAGCAATGGAGCAGTTCCTTGTGTTCAGCGGTCACACAGTGTGCAGAATATTTTAAAGGGATCTGGTTTATTCTAAATCCATTTCCTAGAGTACAGTAAAAGAAAGTGAGAACATTTTACAGTTTGCTTCAAAGGTGGATGTGCTCTAAGTTTATCAAGCCTTAGGACATTGTTTATCAGTCTGGACTGGGTGAATTTCATTGCTTGGCAAAGCCTGAATGTTTCACCAAATGATAAATCAGACCTTTCAACTGCCTTTCTAAACTGTTGGGACTGAGGTTAGAATCTCTCAAAATATCAAGGCCGATTCCTGTGCCTTCACTGTGCTCTACCCACCTCCTCTGCCACCGCTGTGGGACAGCTGCAGTTTATCCCGTGCAGGAACTGTTGGGGTTGAGACTCCTGAGTATCCTGTAGCTGTGAGAACAGGGTTTGAGTGGCTTTTGAAAGAGAAAGAGAAGAGAGGCCTGTTGGGCAGCATCTTGTACGGCTTTTGAAGATGGAGGAACATGTTAAACCCCAAGTGAGCTCTGAAAAGGGCCAGGATGGAGCTCCTTCAGTGCCCCAGCACACGGCAGCTGGCAGTGGTCCCTCAGGGACCACACACCCAGACCGGGCTCAGGAGCTCCCCTGACACCCCACCGGTGCACAACTGCAGCAAGGGAGAGGTTTAGGAGGCGACTGTAATGAACCCATCCTCACTCCAGTAGCTTCCTTTGCCTGGAGGGAAATAACATTTTTTAGAGAAAAGGTAACATTTCTGTTGCTTTACTGACCTTTTGCTCTTATGTACGGTTGTTGGTAACAACAGCATTACTGATTGATAAGTAAGCACATTGAAACCAGCTGTATTAATAGTCCCTTAAACTGGAGTACTTGCAACAGCTACATGGTGTTGCCAGGCAGCTGCAGAGTCCCAGGCCATGCAAGGACATTGATCTGTGATGAGCAAAGTGGTTTCACTTCTACTCTGTGATTCCAAAATACATTTTGTTCACTGACAATGCTACATGGCAAGCCATCTATGGCAGGAGCTTTGCCCCTTCAGTGGCAGAGCTCCCCCAGCCATGCGACACACAAAGCTTGAAACACATCTGCAACTCCAGCTCCATGGGAATGAGCATTCTTTACTGTCACAAAATGAAACTAGAGTTAAAATGAAAATTACAGTTTGTCACGTGGAGAGGTGAGGAATAAAGGATGAAGAGAGAAAAAAAAAAAAAAAAGATTACTTTCTTCCCAAGCCATAAGGTAAAATAAGTGACAACAGATGCATCTCCCTAGAGTAGCACCACTCAGAAGTGATTTCAGCTAGACTTCCCTGTTGTGGCATGCTATGCTGTGCCATGTCATGCTATTGCTCCATTCGCCAAAGAGCAAGCAGGCTGCAGAATGTGTTTCTGGGCCACATAGCCAGATATCCCTTCCACAGGGAGGGGACAGGACTAGGGCATGCTTGGGACTTTCCAAAATGTGAAGTCATAAGATGGCCAGAGCATTTTGTAGGAAAGTCTCCTTGACTGGCAGCACTAATACAGCAAATTAACCCAAATGAATTGCATGCAAACAGCTTAAAAAAAGCTGGGAATGAGGTTAACAACAAACATACCAGACTTTATTTCAGTCTGTGCAAAGAGTGGAGCAGTATAAGCTCTACTGAATCATCGTAATTTTAAGCACCTACTGAATTTTTTAAAACTCCTTTGTCTCCTATCTTGAAGGACATGTTAAGTGGAGAGCTTTTCTGAGCTCTTTATGGATTGCCACTAACAGTAAACCTCCAAATAGCCGAGTGTCTTAGGCACATGGAATCACTATATTTTGCAGAGGCTTGGGCCTATACCAAATGTATTCCTCCATCAGGTGGGGGGGCAGTCTATAAAAGCTAACACATTTTTAGAAAAGATTTGAAGTGACAGCTTTTCACATGCCCATTATCCAACAGGTCTGACCACTCTCTCCTGCGGTGAGACTGACAGACTGTGTGTGTCAGGGAGGAGAACGAGCAGGGAAAACCTGTGAGAGCCTTATTATCACTTTCACTCCATGTGCACATACCTGGCTTGCCTCTGCAAACAAGGGATTATCTCCTTTTAATCTTTCACCACATTTTCAAAGGGTTTCTTTTCTATTTGAGATGTGACTGCACAAAAATCTCAACTTTTGCTGAACAAATTCACTCCCTGTGTGGATCCAGTCACATCTGCTAACCACAGTGATGAAGCATTAGCTAGTTCTCAAGTGAAATGTTCTGGCCTTTTTCCAAAATATTACAGTTTTCAGCCTAAAACCAATAATGTTCAGTTCTAGTATGTAGTTTTTAAATAAAAAGAAGACAACCCCCACCTCTTTTTTTTTTTTTTTTTTTTTTTTAAATGAAAACAAAGACTTTTGGCCTTCTCTTTTTGGCTCAGTAATAGATATGGGGTTTTTTTTTGTCAGAAGGTGTTTTCTGTTGAAAATTTTACCAAGCTTGTCATGTAGCAGCTCCATTTACAGCCAGAGAATTATTGCAAGGTATTATAGGTATTAAATTGAAATTTTTTTGGCTGTTGTGCATTTTGGCATTATTTATAGCTGCATGTAAGTAGTCTTTAGCTGAATAGCATGGAAAGAAGTGTTAGAGGCTGAGAGGGAGAGTTGGCACAAACCACAAGGAAGACCTCTATCAGGGGATTGCCATCTTGGGTATGATGTTGTAAAGAGGCAGCATTTGTACCATAGAAGCTGTTACACAGCTTGCTACTTATCTAGCAGAAATTATGGCCTAGAAGGAATGGGAAAAGTGATGTCCAACAGCTAGTGCCTGTTTATTGCACACCTGTCTGTCTACCTGTCTTTTAGGATGTTACTGCCAATAATCAGTTGTCTCCACACACTTGTCCCATCTGGGCAGCAAGGTTTTCCTGTAGCAATAATGAAGACTCTTGAATACTTCCCATAAAATTAACAATTTCTACCTTGGCATTTCAAATATGCCAAAGAAGGTTATTTTCATCAACTCTGACGAGCCTAGGTTGGAGTGTTAGCATCTCCCTTGGACACAGATACATCTCCTCCTAATCACCACCCGACTTGAGGAGTGTGAAGCGAATAGGAGGCTTCCCCACAGGACAACAGATCTTGGCAGTGATGCTTAGAGAAAGATTTGTATCTCTTCACAAGACCTCTTAACAGCCGCCAGATTTGAAGAAAAGGAGCAGAGGAGATCACATCTTTTGTAAAGAAAGAAATATAGTCCTTTTCCATGGAAGAATGATCTCATGAAGAAGAGCCAACATAGCATCTTCTGCTTCCAGTCCACATCTTATCAGTTTGGCAGATTGCAGATTGCCTGCAGACATCCTTTCTGGACACACCAGGGAACATGTTAATTGTCTTATTGCATTCAAGCATGCGGCATCCTGAAGTATGTGGCTCTGACCATGCTGAAGGTCAGGCTTAGAGGCTTGCTGGCTGAACAGCAGGTAAGCTGGACAGCCTGATGACTGCCATACATGCACAGTATGGATGCATCCATTATGGCAAATGAGGAGATCCTGCATTCTTGCACTGAATCTTGGAAAGGTTAACGGGTATATCTGCTACTTGTGAAAGGCAGAGAAGTAACACTCACAAACATTGACATGAAAAATACAGAGAGGATACCAGCAAGAGAAAATTGATGTTAATAAGAAATAAGGAATACAGAAAAACAAAGTGTTGGCTTGCAAAGGAGACAGAATTCTGGTTAGGCAAAGAAGATAAGTAGGGTATGTACAAGTCCATTTAGAGATAAACTATGTTGGATGCTACTTTCCTGTCACAGTTTTTCCCCAATAAATACCAGTTCAAGGAGGAGGAGAGTTCAGACACATGCCTTTTTCAGTCACTGCCATGATGAGGGCTCAGAGCATTAGCAGCCATCCTCGAGGAGACATCTGGGTCATGGCAGTGTATGGAAGAACCAGAGCTGGCTTTTGGATGCACTTCCTTTATGAATCCTCTTTGGAAAGCTAAGAGGAGGTAGATTGGAATATCTGAAAAAAATGTTTCTAATATAATTTAACAATTTGAAGATTTAGCCTCACTGATGATTTGGACATGAAGTTTTATAAGCAGTTCTCTGACAGTTTTTTTAGCAATTCTGCATCAATGGAATAATTCATTAGTAATTTCTATAGTTTGCTCTAGCAAATGAGGTTCAAGAAAGGATTCCACTGAATGATTTGCAAAATTGTCATTATGAAACTTGAGACCATTTTCATTCTTCCATCTAACATTTATTTCACACCATAAAAGTAGCTTATGTTCCTCTGATGTGTTTTGCATACCAGAGACATCATATTGCACGTGGAAACTTTCTTAAAAATATGAATGTATTTCTAACTTCTCAAGTGTTCTCAGGTCTGGGATTAAAGCTTCTGCCAAATTTCTAGCCATTTAGCAGTTTTGTTTGGTTGTCTTTAAACCATAGATTCGTAAGCGGCATCAGTATGACCATGGCCAGTCAGATTTTGGATTAATGTAGAATAAAATGTTCATTTGAAAATTGATGTGGACTGACTTTGATTCGACTTTGGATCAGACCTCTGAGGAAAAATATATTCAGCAAGTGAAAGAAAGTCAACATTATAGTAAAGTCATTTGCTCACCAGCTGTTAAAAATAAATAGCTATACAAATGATGTGCCATAAACTAAGATTACCGTTATGCATAAGAATGTGTCTCTTTCTTTGAGGATTGCTCTTTGTTTCATGATAAGGTGGTGAATGTGCATGTCCTCAGGAAAGCTTTATCACTGTCAGTGACATTCATTAACTGTGCTTTCATGGGACGCTAGTGCCACCCAACATGCTTCCAGGTCTTCAGTAAAGGGTAACTGTCATTCTTCTTCCTATAAGGCTTCTCCCAGCTGGAACAAGAGGCATGTAGATGGATGCAGCACTCCCACCAAATCCCAGGGAAACAAAGAAGTCTATCACTGAGGCAGCATTCACATTATGTTCAAAGCATATATAACCTAATGGAAAATGTGAAATAAGCTGAATGATGTGTAAATGAAAAACTGCATTTTCTTGTCTTGATACAGAAAATTTTAAGTGAGATAAAAATAAAGTTGCTGACCACTTACCTGGTATCTTTTGATGAAATGCCTAGAAATAAATCTTTAGATATTTTATCTTTGTGAGATATGGCAGGTTAATATGTGTTTCTATTTTGTGGAGAAACAAACTGAAACACACCAAAGCTGGTCGTCATGTAGCTGTATGCTGGCACTGGCTTGTGCAGAGGTGTGATTGAAAGACAAGAATCCCTTTTCTCTAGTTCAGCAAACACTATTCTCCTTCATCTCACCCAGTTTCCAATAAGAATT
Source organism: Nesoenas mayeri (assembly GCF_963082525.1). Lineage (NCBI taxonomy): Eukaryota > Metazoa > Chordata > Aves > Columbiformes > Columbidae > Nesoenas > Nesoenas mayeri. Next base: position 103,425,035 of record NC_137541.1, read on the forward strand.
TGTTCAGTAAAATGACTTACAGAGTCTTCTGTTTGAATTATTTGTGGTTATCTTTGATATTGAAGATGTGATAGGTAGCTCGTAATGATTTTTATTCATATGCAAAATACAAAGTAGCACAGATGAAAAAGAGAAAGTTTAAAAATAAAAACATCTCAGTTTGTAATATTCAAGCACAGGTTGATTTTTTTTTCCTTAAGTCATTGATTGCAAAAACTTTTCTATGTCAAGAGCTGAAGGAAGACAGAAGAGGAGGCATTCATCACTGAGCTTTATATACAGACCTAAATTTCAGCAAGGACTTTGATAAATGCCACTTGATTGCAGTTTTCTGCCTATCTTACTGTATGTGCTAGGAGAAATGCAGCGTAACAAATTAAACAGGAAGATGAACAACTTAGTGAATGGGAAACATCCATACAAGAAGCTGTGTCATACTGAATAGAAATATTAAGTGGAATCCCACAGATTGTTGGTCACTGCTTGTACATCTGAGGCACACAATAGATATGAGTGATCCCAGGGAAGGCACAAACTTGTTCATCTTGTGACCAGCTTAATAACAGCAAAACTAATGAGCTTCAGGTGAAATATGAATGGATTTCTATCAGGTGTATAAGTGGTTTGACATAAGACTATGGTCATTTCACTCTGACAGTAATAAAAAATTACTGAAGCAATGTAAAAGGAGTTCAAATAGAAAGCAAAGCACTGTGTGAAAAACCTGACAATAGAGTAAGCAGGATTTCTACTTGGGGAAAAAAACAAAAAAGAAAGGAAACTTGGATTTCTTCTCTCTCCTGTTCAAAGCACTAGTTATTCGTGAAGCCAAAATGGAAAATCTTGGCTTCGCAGGCATTGGAGCTGATGCTAGGCTGTAATGATCTATGCTTACTGTATGTACACACAGTATTAAGAGAAGGCAATGTTATTTAAGTGAGCCTGTGGTTTACTAGATGAATTTAATTATTTCTGGTTTGTTTTTGCCTCTAGGGGCTAGTTTTTGATGGAAGAAATTCAATATTAGTACTTAGATGACTTGCAGTATACAAGCAACACTGCTGAGAGCATACCAAAAGTGATGTTCAATTATAGCTCAGTGAAGTCAGTAAGGACAATGAGGTTACATCTGTTGGTCACAGCCTTCAGTGGAGAAAACTAGGTTGCACATAAACTGAAAATATAGGAAAAAAAAAAGATGCTGAGATCAAGGAAGGGTACATTTTTGAGTGGAGATCTACAGCCTCAGAGCAGTTTTTCCCCACAGTAATTCACAATACTTTATCACAATAATAAAGAAAGTTCATGATCTCAGCAAAGTCTGTAATTCCAAACTTTTCACATCTAAGGTCCCTGCAGCCAGCTGTTTCAGAGGGAATGATTTTTTCAAAAGAACCACTACAAAAGTTTTGTAAAGGAGACTACTTTCCCACATCCCAAGTTAAAGCTCCTCAAATTGCTAGCTGCTTTTGAAAATCAGCCCTGTAAGCAGTAAGCACAGGGAGATACTCCATGGTTTAACAGAGTGACAGGCAGTGATTCAAATATAATCAGTCCTTGTACAGTCATGTATCCCAGGTAAAAAAAGAAAAAAAAAAATAAATCATGTTTAGCAGAAGGAAAAGCAGTATTTCTACAAATGAGGTCTGGCAAGTGAGCTCTACTTAGGCTAAAGAGCATTGAGGTCAGTGCTCACGTAGATTTATAACAGTACATCTTTACTGGTACACTCAGTAATTAAAAAAAGAGATTATGTTTCAGCTACTGTTTTGCCTGAATAGCTTCCCAGGCAAGCGCAGAAATGAGTAGGAGAAGGAGGTGTGCAGCAGAGGGATTTCGGTGCTGGTGGGAGATGGCCTAGCTGAAGTGTATGCATTTGTATGCACTATTACCTAAAATAGTAACCAACCCAACTGAGCTAGTATGAAAATGCTCTACCAAAGGGTTAGAGCATTAGAGAGAAATGTGCAAAAAAGGTCCCCTCCTTCCTTCACAGAAGGTGCTGCCACAAAGAGATGCATGAGAGAAAATGTTGACACTGTCTCTCAGCTGCTGTGGGATGGGAAAGAGATGAAGGAGATAACGTCAGAAATGCACCTCTTATCACAGTATCACAGTATCACAGTATGTTCGGGATTGGAAGGGACCTCAAAAGATCATCTAGTCCAATCCCCCTGCTGGAGCAGGAACGCCTAAGTGAGGTTGCACAGGAACATGTCCAGGTGGGTCTTGAATGTCTCCAGAGAAGGAGACTCCACAACCCCCCTGGGCAGCCTGTTCCAGTGCTCTGTCACCCTTACTGAGAAGAAGTTTCTTCTCAAATTTAAGTGGAACCTCTTGTGTTCCAGCTTGATCCCATTGCCCCTTGTCCTATCATTGTTTGCCAACGAGAAGAGCCTGGCTCCATCCTCATGGCACTCACCTTTTATATATTTATAAACATTAATAAGGTCACCCCTCAGTCTCCTCTTCTCCAAACTAAAGAGACCCAGCTCCCTCAGCCTTTCCTCATAAGGGAGGTGCTCCACTCCCTTAATCATCTTGGTTGCCCTACGCTGGACCCTCTCCAGCAGTTCCTTGTCCTTCTTGAACTGAGGGGCCCAGAACTGGACACAATATTCCAGATGGGGTCTCACCAGGGCAGAGTAGAGGGGAAGGAGGACCTCTCTTGATCTACTAACCACCCCCCTTCTAATACATCCCAGGATGCCATTGGCCTTCCTGGCCACAAGGGCACAGTGCTGGCTCATGGTCATCCTGTTGTCCACCAGGATCCCCAGGTCCCTTTCCCCTACACTGCTCTCTAATATGTAATTTCCCAACCGATACTGGAACCTGGGGTTATTCCTGCCCAGATGCAGGACTCTACACTTTTCCTTGTTAAATTTCATTAGGTTATTCCCCGCCCAATTCTCCAGCCTGTCTAGGTCTCGCTGGATGGCAGCACAGCCTTCTGGCGTGTCAGCCACTCCTCCCAGCTTAGTGTCATCAGCAAACTTGCTGATAGTACACTCTATTCCCTCGTCTAAGTCGTTAATGAATATATTGAATAATACTGGCCCCAGTACTGACCCCTGAGGTACTCCACTAGATACTGGTCTCCAACTAGACTCCGCACCATTGACTACCACTCTCTGGCTTCTCTCCTTAAGCCAGTTTGTAACCCACCTCACGACTCTATCGTCTAGACCACACCTCTGCAACTTAGCAACTAGGATGCTGTGGGAGACTGTGTCAAAGGCTTTACTGAAGTCAAGGTAGACCACATCCACGGCTCTGCCATCATCCATCCACCCTGTAACATTCTCATAAAAGGCTATGAGGTTGGTCAAGCATGACCTACCCTTGGTAAAGCCATGCTGACTGCCCCTAATAACCTTCTTATCCTTGATATGCCTTGAGATAGCACCAAGGATAAGTTGTTCCATTACTTTCCCAGGGACAGAGGTGAGGCTGACCGGTCTATAGTTACCCGGGTCCTCCTTCTTGCCCTTTTTGAAGATTGGAGTGACATTTGCTTTCCTCCAATCCTCGGGCACCTCTCCCGTTTCCCAAGACTTGGCAAAGATGATGGAGAGCGGTCCAGCAATGACCTCAGCCAGCTCCCTCAGCACCCGCGGATGCATCCCATCTGGACCCATGGATTTATGGATGTCCAGTCTATTTAATTGCTCCTTAACCCAGTCCTCATCAACTAAAGCAAGCTCCTCCATTGACCTGGCTTCATCTGGGGTCTCAGGGGTACAGGGCTCCCCAGGACAGCCTCCGGCAGAGTAGACAGAGACAAAGAAGGCATTCAGTAACTCTGCCTTCTCTGTATCGTCCGCCACCAGGGCACCCACCCCATTCCTCAGTGGGCCTACATTGCCTCTGGTATTAGTTTTATCCGCTATGTATTTGAAAAAGTTCTTTTTGCTGTCCTTGACCCCTCTCGCCAGCTGTAATTCTAAGGAGGCCTTGGCTATCCTAGCTGCCTTCCTACATCCTCTAACAGCAGCCTTATATTCCTCCCAAGTGGCCAGCCCCTGCTTCCATGACCTGTAAACTCTCCTCTTCTGCTTGAGCATACCCAATAGATTCCTATTCAACCACGCAGGCCTCCTGGCTCCCTTCCTTGACTTCCTACGTGTGGGGATGCTCAGTCATGTTTTGTTATAATGGAGCATCTTCACATCTACAGGAACCTTTGTGACTGAGCCATTGACCAAAAATTCATGTGGGAAAAGCACTGGCCAGTGATGACCATTTTGTGGCCAGTAAGTGTCGCCTGTGCCACTAGGTCACTCAGCAGCCATACAGCCTGATGTTGCTCTTTCAGTCACCTTGTAGATGGCTCTGGGAATGGTCAGTGAGCCTGATACCCATACTTAGGATCACATCCCTCAAGAAAATGAGCTGGCAATTTCCGACATTGCCTTTATACTGGAAAAAAAAAAAAAAAAAGGTATTAAAATGAAAGACATGAGAAGCTAGCCACTCCATTAAAAGGCAGATACAGAGAAATTAAATACTCATCTAAGATATATTTTGCTGCCAATGATTTCTGTTTGATTTTGAAGTATTTTCTGGTTAGTAGATTGACCTCTCAGACTGACTGCCAAACTACTCGACACAGCCGTCCAGTACAGGAAACATCTCTGTTAAAAAGTCTGTCCTGAAATTTGCCTTCCCTGGAGTTGAGACTGACTTGGAAGTGAAGTTTCTCCTTCACCTTACTCAGTTTTTGGTCGCAAGTGAATTGGCCTGTGGGACTTTTCACAAACCCTTATAAGTAATTTAATTAGTGGAACTGTTCAACTCATCACTGCCTTTCCTCATGTTCTTTTTTGTCTGATATCATTTCCCTTTTGTTACTTAAAGATGCTTTTGGAATCTCCCATCCAGCTAGGATGACATCATTTGTCTGGATATCTTTATTGCTTCAAACCTTCTCATATTTACAAAATAGAAATAAGCCTTCTCCTTGCAGACAGAAGGACAGTGTTGAATTACATCACTCTGTTTATGCATATGTTTAATAACATATTTTTTTTATTACTATATAACTTCCACAGTAGTAATTATTCTGACATCTGAACAAGAATGATGAATATGGCTCACTGGAAGTCCTTGATAGAAATTAGGTATAATCATAAATAAACAAGCTCAGGGTATTGCTATGTCTAGATCAGGTATCTTTAATTAGGGCTTGTTGGGCTACAGGAACTCCAAAGTATAATTTCTGTGTGTGTCACCTTTAGCCCAGCTACCATTTGTAAGAAGTGTTTGCGATTTGACTGGGTTGTCAATTAGCCATGTTCAAGAGAGGAATGTTGCTCGTCACCGCTGATGTAACATGTCCATGGCCCATTGCACAGCAGGCAACAAGGTGTGAGCCTATGGGACAGTCCTGCAGCACATGAGAACTGGACATTCACCTCCTCAGTGACACAGCTCTGGACACACAACTCAGGTGCCACAGCAGCTCAGTCACTGGAAGGAGCTTGTAGCCATGGAAAAGGACAGGTAGTGACTGGCCCCAGCTTTATTTTGAACAGATCTGCCTTGTCAGTCATCAGAAAATCATCTGTGAGCTGCTTAACCTTGATCATAATCTGTTTATCCTGGTTGCTGAGGCAACTCTGTTCTAAAATGTGTTGGGATGGATATAAATCTTCTGGTGGGACGTGTCTTCTTGGGTCACAGTTGCAGCTTGCATACAGTAGGGTGTCAGTTTCTGTTTGTTTAAAGCAGGAAGGAATGTGTCTAAGTTAATTATTACTTGGGTTTTCTCAACATCTAAGTCTCTAGAACAGAAAAACATTGTTAAACACTCCACACAGCACTGAGACTTCTCTCATTTTCTTTTACATAGCCCAGACTGCTGTTTCCATGTATATTGACAATGAATTGTATCTAATTCTGCACATGGGATTATGCCATAGGGTCTTATTTGGCAGGTGCAAGGTTGGAAAAACACAATTTAAATTTTTTTCCTGATTTTACATTTATGAGTAACTAGAGAACATGTACAGCAATGATACCTATTGCAACTCCATAATGTGCCTGAAAATCAGTTTGTTTGCCTGTTTTATGGATCTGTTTAGTGGTTTTAAGATGATAAATAGTAGCATACGAAGAATTTTCATAAGTATGTCAAATGCTTTATATAGCTTTGTTGATATGAGTGCAGAAAAAATACTTGATTTAATGCAAACATCAATAAATACGAGTCAAACATAAGCTGAATGTTAAACAAATACACTGCAATTCCAAATAATAGATACAAGATTAGCTCCATCACTACTCTCCTCCAGATCTGCTCATTCTTTTCAGTGAGCCTGGGGTGTTCCCACAACTGCAGCATTGCCAGGCTGCCCACAATTACTCATCCCTGTCTTTTCCACATCTTGGTTCCTTTCACTAATGGCCAGGGCTGGAGATAAGCTTGGAAGAAGACATGTGAGAGATTTTCTTCAAAAACTTCTTTCTAGACCTCTGAAAGGCCAGATTCAGTCACACTGGTATGTGCAATTTTATGGAGTGCTGCATCAGGACAGAAAGGTTAGGTACTGATGGCTCAGCATACCAGTGTAACACCGAAGACCAGTTTACATCTTTCTTCATGTAATTTTCAGAGGAGGCCCTGACATCCAGACCTTCACTTGAGGCATGAAGTTCAGAGTTCTTCCTTCAGCTCTGGCTCTTCTTTACACAAAGTATTGCCATCTGCAGTACCACACATCGAATAACTCAGCTAGACATAAAATGGTAAAGACACCACTTTGGGGTCTATCTGATTCAGACCAGACTTCTGATTGCCAGCTTCTCACTGTGAGTTCCTTTTGTAGTCATGGAGAGAAACGGACACTTCTACGCATTATTCATCTTTTCTGTAAAGCAGCTGGCTGAATTAGGTCACATGAATCACATCCTAGAAGCCACTGTGGAAGCAAGTGGTGGGTGACTAGCACAGACAGCAAATTGCACCAAAGACATCTGACGTTAGCTGAGTCCTATTTATGAGGCTTGTCGCCAAGATCAAGTGAAGCTATAGATCTGAAGCATGTCTAGGTACCTATTGTGTAGAAAAAATCACCCCATTTTTACCCTTAAATAGGGTTCTCAATATTTCATTTTTTCCAAACTGAATTTGCCTCTCATGCCACTTAGTAATTGTCCTATTGTATTGTCACCATGCATGACTTTTACTGATTACTCAAATAGAAACTTCTATGTATTGAAATGCATTCAGACCTGAGTCACCGATACAACAAGCAAAACTCTCATTTTGTAATAATAACTATAAAATAGTAGTTAATCTTCTTTCTAGCAGTACAGTCACATTGGCAACTTATCAGCAATATTCTGTGTATTCATTTATTTAGTAAGCATGCCTTTGGCTTTACAAAATAGTATTGGCACCTTATACTTAGAAACCATGTTGTGGCCAGTGGAGTGAAACTGATGTAGAGTAAAATTCAGTGCTTGGCTCCACTGTATCATAACCAGACATAGGGACTAAGATGGGACTTCACCTCGCCTCAGTTCAGATGGCTATCCCTACTGTTATGATGGGATTCACTGAACCCCAAAATATCTCTGTGAAGCTGAGACGCATTACATCCTATAGGTGCTTTATTCTGTTCTTTGATGACTTAGAAGCATTGGGTGAGGGAGTTAAATGTCTTCACTTGATAAGATGGGTGCTGTTCTTACAGTTTAAATGGAAAAAAATTGGACATGACAGTAAGGAAGGAACTAATAATTTTGTTGTGAGTTCTAGGAACACTGTTATTGTGGGTTTAGTTGACTTTTGTCCTGTTTGGGTTTGGTTTTTTGTTTGTTTGGTTGGTTTGGGTTTTTTTGTTTGTTGTTTGTGTTTTTTGTTTGCTTGTATTTTAATAGCATGGCATCTTTTCCGAGGTTAATATTATGGACATGCTCATCCCAACAAAGTCAATCGTATTAAAAACAAATCCTGCACTGGAATTACCAGTTACATAACCTATGAACCCTTTTATTAAGGACCAGTAGCTGTAACATCTAGTGTATGTAAATCATCGTTGCTCTACTGGTTTCAATGTGTGTGCATCAATTCATGCCAGATGAGCATCTGGCCCCAAATGTTCAGTACATGCTTCTCAAGATGCTCTTAAGAGTGACATGAGAGGAAAGGATTGTGTTAAATGCTGGTTTATATCTGTATTGGTTCATTCACAAAAGATTCACTGAGAAAAGCAAGTAAATTAACATATGCCCTTTTTTATTTTTTTTTTTTGTTTTTTCTTCCCCTTATTCTTTCAGTGTTCCACTTGCTGGGATTTTAGGACAGGGAAGTCCAGAATGGTGAAAGTGCTCATGTTGAAGGTTACCTTCTGGGATCTATCTCATTTTGTATTATGTTGCTTCTAAAAGTATCTACTGAATTCCTTCAGAGTAATGTGTTTGAACTCAGTGTCTAATGGTACATGAATGATTTCAGCAGCATGCCTTACATAACGTGAAGGAATAACAAGGCTGCTATGCAGAATAAGAGACAATTTGAAACCTGAGTAAAGAAAAGATCCAGTTAAAACACACGCAATGGGAGAAAACATGAGAGTATAAGCAATCAGACTATCTAGCTTAATTGCACATGTGAAGAAACCATACGGAGTGATGATCTGGTTTCAGCTGGGATACAGTTAATTTTCTTCCTAGTAGCTGGTGTAGTGCTGTGTTTGGGATTTAGTATGAGAATAATGTTGATAACACACTGATGTTTTAGTTTTTGGTGAGCAGTGCTTACACAGAGTCCAGGTCTTTTCTGCAGACACAGAGATATTGTGCACTGTCCCACCAGTGAGCAGGCTGGGGGTGCACAGAATGTTGGTAGGAGCCATAGCTGGGACAGCTGACCCCAACTGAGCAAAAGGATATTTCACATCACCTGATGTCATGCTCAGTATATACAGATTGGGAAGAAGAAGGAAGGGGGACATCATTTGGAGTTATGGTGTTTGATTTCCCAAGTAATCATTTCACTCGATGGAGCCCAGCTTTCCTGGAGATGGCTGAACACCTGCCTCCCCATGGGAAGTAGGGAATGAATTCCTTGCCTTGCTTGCATGCACGGCTTTTGCTTTACCTATTAAACTGTCTTTATGTCAACTCACAAGTTTTCTCACTTGCTTTTCTGATTCTCTCCCTCCTTCCACCATGGGGGAGTGAGTGAGTGGCTGTGAGGGGCTTAGTTGCCAGATGGGATTAAACCACAAGAAGGAACTACCTTAACCATCCTCAAACTACTCCACAGGTATTACCCGATTAATCTTTTAGATTTGTCAGGTTTTACTCCTATTTTGGAGATATGGAAACTAACACAGCCTAAATAGCCGCTCTAAAGCCTGTCAAATTAGTGGAAAATCTCCAAAAAGCACTTGCTGAGCTTGAAATGAAAAATTGTATTTTCAAAAGTGGTTGCTGATTACAAAATTCCAATTAGTGATAACTTGTAGCTGAGTTTTAGAGACAGTGATTATCTGCAGCTAAGCCTTCAGGATGATGCTCGCTTTGAGAATACATCCCTGTATGTCTCAGGCTAAATACTGCGTAACAGCAGCTAAGTGTGAAAATTTGTATCTCTGAAGTCTGTTAGCAATTTGCTCATCACCAGAGATCAAATTAGTTTCAGCACTAGGATCTGGATTCAGAAACAATGCCCAACCCCATATTTATACCATACTGCATCTGGGGTTTTTCACTACCCTGGAGTTTTTTTACTCTTAGATCATCTATTCAAACCAACCTTGTGAAACCAGTGATTACACCTGTGATAGGTCTTCTTAACCTGAGCCAAAGCTTATCTTTGGAAAATCTGTCCACTCTTTGCACAAGTAGAGAAGTTCTCTCCTGTGATTCCAAATATAAATTTGCAACAAGTCCATAGTGTCCTATCAGCATGTAATGGGACCTGTAGACACTGGCATTTCAGCAAAGCTGGTGCCGGGTTGAGCTCAGCTTCTGTACTGAAAATCAAGGTTTTGGGCTCTCCATTGGCAGTTTTTAATGGAAAGATTCAGAATGGTCTCCGTTTCTTTTTTACCTCTCTGTGAAAATGTGAGTTAGGCAATACAATAAAAATCCAGCAGGTTGTCAGCTTTGTATTTGCAACAAACTCCTGCAACCCTGATGTGGATTTTCTAGGCATGCCCTCCATTTCCTGCAGCCACTGCCCTCCCTTCTCTCTGCTGATGTTTTGGTCTTCTTGTGGCCTACAATTACTTTGGTCATTAATGTTTATCTGAAATGATCTTTGCTAATCATTATCTTCAGCAATGCTAGCAGTGTTTATGATTCATTTATCTGCACTTCTATTCTGGAGGAGTTTTTATCATCTTTGGAAAACACTTCACTTTGTAGTTTGGTTCCACCAAGGTGAGAGCTGTGGGAGAGCAGATGGGTCTAGCTTGGTAGAAACGAAGGTGCCGTGTAACTGACTACTTTTAGCACATCCGTTTCCATGGCAGCTGCTTTTTATTTCAAGACCAGCATCACTGGTACTAAGCTCAACAACCAGATCCGTCAATGTTACTCCCTCCTTTTGATCCTCTTCATGTACTGGGACAGAGCAGTTCCTGTCACCCACCACAGGCCAGGGGTAAGGGCAGGCGCACCCTGCCACAGCTTCTTGGGAATCTGTCACCCAGGAGCTGGTCCCCAGCCTCACTGTACTTGTCTGTCCTTGCTCCTTCCCTGAACGAAGCAATGCTCGGTGCCATGTTCCTGGAGTGGGGTCATCTAGGGGCTGGAGGGAGAAAGAAGAAGGAGTACTCCCTTTGACATGCTCAGCTGTTGTCAGACTTACTCAGCTGAAGGTTTTCTTAATGAAGGATTGCTGGGGAATAATTCATTATTTCTTCAGCAACTGTCTTAATGCAGTTGTGTTTAAAGTGCCGTGCCGATTGCTAAGGAAAAGTCTCTTTACATAAAGAAACTGTGTTTCTCACAGGTGTTTGTAAGATGCTTAAGTTCTGGAGGTGCAAGATCTTTAAAAAGACCTGTTTGTTGTTTTTTTTTTTTCTAAATAAGACATTCTCCTCTGAAAATCAGAGGTCTTCAGTTGGGCACTGAAAATGATTGTTCTGTTGCTTTTGAACACCTCATCAGGTTCAGTGGACTGGTTTGTACTGTTCATCCTGTGATACTTAGTTGACAGTCTTTCTTTTCCTGTCATTTCTTTTCTGCATAAGTAGAAGAGAACTTTCATTACAAACCCAAAAGTCAGATTCTATTACATGAATAGTAATCCCAGCAAAGGCAAGGAAAACAAAGCACAACTCTGCCTGTGCCTCCTTACGCAAGAAGACACTGACACGTCATTAGCAGTAGGTTGAAATCACACATCACTTGCTGTATTTTACAACAGACTGTATAAAACTACTTAATTTTATTTGTCAAGGTTAATCTCAAGTCTTGTTTCAAGGACAAGCTACACAACAGTTTCAAAAACTGTCGTTAAATCATTACAGCCCAGACCATGGGACTGCAATTGTCACATTGATCTTCCCCTGTCAGCAGCATCGACATGGACTGGCATATGGGAGCGTGATTGGAGCAGAAACCCCCTCATGTCCCCAGCCACTGGCCAGTGCCAGTGGTAGCTCTTAACCAACAGCAAGGTCAGCAGTTTAATAGCTGGTCTGACATGGAGAGCTGAGCAGGGTGAAGCCAAGCAGGACGTACAGAGGAGAGCTGTATGTATGTATGTATGTATGTAAAGGGAAGAGCAACAGAAGAGGCACAGACTCGCTGACCAAGGCTGCTGACTCCCAGGAGCAGTTCTCTTTGCCAGCTGCTTCAATCAACTTCAACTACAATGGACGTTTATGATAACCCATTGGGAATCTTTACCGTGATTCAGTGAGTAAGCTAATAGATCTATATTTCGTATTTTAAGGTAATGGGAATATAAATACTTAAATATATGCATACTTTGCAAGGGCAATATGGCTTTAAATACTCACACTTCCATGCCCTTAATGATAAGACGTGCTTTGAAATGACTTAGTTAAACATTGAAAATAGTTTGACCTTTGAATAAGACTAATCTAAGTAGCATTCCAACAAATGGTAACATGGACATCCTAGATAATTTATTTAAAATGCCACAGAACTTCAGTGAACTTCAGAAAGTGAAGAAACAAATTGGGTGTTTTCTTTCTCCGAAGAATGCTGACTCTCTGAGAAACTTTAAGAATCCTTAGCTGTTCTAGCAAGTATGCATTTGTTTGACAAGTGGAAAATACATTTGAAAGATCCTGAAAGTTTTGAAGCTGATTTCCCATAACACTGCATAGTATGTTCGTCTTCAACAAATGAACTTGTATCTTAGATAAATTATTCAAGATTTCACCGTATTCTCTGTATGTTGCATGAGAGCATAGGAAATGCTTGTTTAAAGTATGTCTCACTGCATTTATATGCCAAGATATGCTGTCCAAAACTAGGAGGGCTGGGAGTCAGTATGCCTGGATTCTGCTTCCAGTTCCACCAAAGACATCTGTTCAGCCAAATACACACTAGGTATTTTTTTTAACCTATGTTTTTTCAACTCTAAAATCAGTGTAAAACTGGAGCTTACTGAGTAGCAGCGTGGGAGGAAACTAAAAATTTGCATAATCCAAATCTTCAAAAATTGCAAAGCTTTGAACTCAGCTGATTCCTTTCTGCTTGAATAAAAGTGTCTTTCCTTGTGGAACTGAGCTGCAGCTGAAACAGTTTTCTTTGGGTCTTTCAGTATTTTTTTTATTTGTCTGTGAATAATTTAATTTTTTTGCCTCTATTTAATCTTCCATAAATGAGACAAAATAAGATGATCCCAAAGATATTTGTACACTTAACCATATGATCATAGGGTTTGCATATCTTTTCTTACTGTGTTATTTACTTTTCGCTACTCTTCGCCATCTTCATCTATCAAGGCAAGTTTTAACTCTATGCTAGAAATCCTTTTGAATAGGGACCTTGTCTTTTCTTGTCTCCAAGGAAAAGGCTAGCTTATTCTGGGGCACATTAAAATAAAAGCCAGAATTCTGGAAAATTCCTTATCAACACAAAGTCCATCCTTCCTCCTCTCCTTGCACTCAAAGGCAGGTTGGCCACTGCCGTGGCGTCTGCTTGCCCCCTCATTCTGGATCACAGAACTACAGAATGGTTGGGGTAGGAAGGGATCTCTGGACATCATCTAGTCCAACCCACCTGCTAAAACAGGTTCACCAAGAGCAGATCACACAGGAATGTGTCCAGGAGGGTTTTGAATGTCTTCAGAGTAGAATGGGTGATGCAGATGAATACTGGAACTGGACAGACTGGGGGAAAAAAAAAAAAAAAAAAAAAAAAAGAGGAAAGAAACAGAGACACAAAAATGATAGCAAACATTCATAACCATTTTCCTTCCCCCCGCTTTTCCCTCTGCAAAGACAAGAAAACAAAAACTGAGCCTGGAATAGACAATGCAGCTGGAATCCAAATCGGCATGTTCCCAGGAGCAGCGGAGGGATGGCTGCTCCAGCTCCACACACACAGGGGACCTGCCTGGGGTGATGTTGTTGTCCTTGGTCTCCCAGAAGCTCTGGGTACTTTGCCTTTGGGGCCTGTTGAGCTGCTATGTAAAGCAAGGCAACCACTGACAGTTTAATGGGGCATAGCAACTGCACCCTTGCAGGAGGATTTTGCAAACAAATTGATGGAAAGATAGGATGATCTTACTACATGCTGCTTCCCATTTCAGTAGGGCCTAAGTATGTTTGCAAATTCATATTTTTTCAGTAAGGGCTAAGGGCACCCTCCCCTCAAAGACTATGTACCATGGCTACAGTTATTAAAGTTCATATGCACTGGAGTTATGCTCAGCAGGCTTAGAACTGCTCGTTAAATGTTGGGGTTTGGATTTTTTTTTAAAGTGTAATTCTTTGAGCACATTACATCAGAACAAAAGATGCTTGGAATGAGTGGGCAGTGCTTGTGCAGGCTCTACAATAGCGCCATGAGTAAGAGGGAGAGCTATTATGCACATTTTGCTTAAAACATGAAGAAAGCTGGCAAGTCTTGCACAAGCATAAGTAATACCAATGAGGAATTTGGAAGCTTAAAAAGAAATGATACATTCAGACACAGTCATTACAGTCTCAGTTCTTTGATTATCTGGATGAGGAGTGCTAGGGATAAAAAAAGGATACACAGTGAATTAAATAAGGACTCTTGTATAGTCATCAAGCTCCTGTATTATCTGTTGCAGAACCAGAATTCAGTCATTAGAGACATAGGCTGAGTTTTTTGCAGAGAACGTAGCTATTCCTCTGGTAGTCAGTAATATAGCTCCCTACCTGTTTGTGAAAAAACTACCCAGAAAGCTTGATTAGACATATGTTCCTTGATATAGATGGCTGAGAATTCATTTCTGTGAAAGCCATTTATCTCTATAAACAACTTTGTGTTGTTGAATTCAGAATGGAGACAAGCAAAAAAATCTGCAAAATCACAAAACCACCAAAACCCGTACACACACACACACAAACCAAAACCAACCAAACAGAATACAAAACCAAACCCCAAAACAAACAACAAAAAAAATCCAGCCCACAAAACCCCAAAGAAAGCAGGGAGGGTTTTGCCTGTACGTTGATAGGGGTGTTTTTCTTCTTCTGCATCTGACACACTCTTCCCTGAATGCCCATCAAACTGACTGTGAAGTGAGTTTGCAGGAGTTTAAACAGAGGAGTCAGCTTTTTGGAAAACAATGCTTGTGGCTTCTGTGATTTGGCAGCAATAAACATCTCCCCTGTGCAGCCGCACAGTGCAGTCTTCAGACACCACTACTGACTCATGAAGCATCGTAAAAACAGGAGTCCCTCCATTTACATGCTTGGAAGATGACAATTTCCGACAGTGATGGCCTGAGCCAAATACACTTTAGGAGCCAGTTAGCGTCAGTATGACAGGAGAGGCTCATGACATCAAAGGACTTCAAAATCAGTGATTTGTACTGCTCATCTTTAAACTTTCAAATTACAGAAAGGCAGATATTTCCTAATTTGGATCTTGTTGAGAGACTTAACTATGTAATAGAAAAGCAGGCTGTGGTCCTACCCTTTCTAATAAAGGAAAAAGAATCACTATCAGTCATAGTGGTTCATCAAACTTAACAGTCTTGTGTTTAACCCTGTACAGACAGTGTGAGCAGTGAATTTTTATTAATTCTACAGTCAGAATTTTTATTAATTCTACAGTCAGAATCTCTTCCTACACAAAGGACTTCCTTGCACCAAGACCACTTCTAAGAGATCCAAGGATGTGGCTGCATTCGCAGTTTAGTTCAGATCAGGGGTGTACTTGGGAAGCAAATATCCTGTTTCATTTACTGTACCAGTATTCTCAGTGTGAAGTGGATTTGGAGAACACAAACTGGATGCCCCACTGATGAAACCATCAGATGAAGTCCAGCAAAACGCCTACTATGCACCAGCCATGGCGCACTCTGTGTAGGGCCCGAATGTGAGCTAATCTGAAGTAAAATCCTTAGAATTTGTAGAGGGTGGCCCTCAGCTCCTCTGGATCCACTGTTTTGCTCTATAGATCCCTTCCAATTATGCTATGCTAGTTGGTAATGCAGAGATGTCCTAAACTTCTAAAGCAGGCAGTCAAAACCAGGCTGGCATTGAGCCAGATCAGCTATTAGTTTGCCAGCCTTTGCAGGAGTTTGTATTGAGATTATGGAGAGGTGCCAAGCAGGAAATCTATGACTGCAGTATGGGTGGTGTTTAAAGCAGTTTTTAGCCTTAGGTTAGATGAGAGTTTCCAATATAGTGGTCCTAGTGACTGGTTTTGCTGCTAGTTAAGATGTGGTGTTCTCTTCTTTATTTTTGGTTCTTTACACTGTGCCAATCATCGTTATGTGGAAGGTCGTGTCAAGATAGAGCAAGTTCTAGACAATGCCAGCAAAAAATGGCAGTAAAAACCACTGTCACAAGCCATCCACATTGAAACTAAGGCAAGGTAGAGCAAATGGTACAAACACTCTGTCAGAAATATCATCTGGGTGATGTAACTGGATCTGTGACCTTCCTTAACTCACTGGGGATATTCTTCTGCTCATTAGGGCCCTGAAATAGCTGACTCCTGGCTAGATTTAAACAAGCCACTTGTAAATAATTTTGTCATGTGTACTGGGAGGGAAAAATTCTGCTTGTAATTGATTTTGTGCCTATACTTTCACAGCATTTTGCCACAAGCCCTTGGTATTGATAGTCTTCCCAAACCTACAGTGAATTCACAGTGGCTGCCCTAAATGTCCAGTGTCTGCTACTTTTTCTTTTCCTACATGTTCATGTTGAACAAACACTGAAATCATTTCTGTCCCTGAAATATTTGCATACTGTGGTAAAGACTCTGAAAATAGGTAAGATTGTTCTGTGACCAACTCTGTAAAAGACATTTTACTGAGAAGTTACATTTAGGAATGAGAAACTGTTCATTGTTCATCTGAGTTATGCTATGCTTGTATCTACTAGAAAGTTCATATTCATGTAGAATGGTTGAATATTGAGATTATGGAACATTTTGCTTCAGTCAGCAGTTCCAGTCCAGCTAAGAGTACTGTGACCATGGTTATCGTCTCATATTAGACCATTGGACTGTCTTTGGGGAAGGACGGGGTGACCTCAGACACAGGCCATTGAGCTTTTGTTGAATAGGAACACAATGGTAGTGTTTGAGCTGGTGGCCTACAAATCAAAGCCAAATAAATCATTATGACAAGACAAGTGCTACTTCTCTTCAGAAAGGCCAAGGAATAATAGTCTTTGCAGAAGGCCACCTGTCAAGGTGTTCAGTGTTGGCCCTGCTTTGAACAGGAGGCTAGATGAGAGACATCTTGAAGTCTCATCCACTCTGAATGACTGTGATGATGTTGACAGGACAGTGGAGAGGAAATATGCCAGAAGTAGCTTAAGGAAAATAAGTTTATGTGCCTCTCAGAAGTCCTAGATGTGTCATTTAAATGCAAGTCAAATACTGGTTTATGATGTTGATGAAATCAAGAGAGCTGGAGGTAATTACAGTACAAGCGTGAAAGATTGTATTAGTGAATCAGATACATGCTTAAATTAGCAAACACACATTTTGGCTCCTTCCTCTATGATGTCTTTCCTTCCACCTTAATATCTAATACTTGACAGCGACAGAGAATATAGTGGTGACTTCAGTTTTGACAATGTTGGTAAACAGAAAAGGCATTTTTTCTTCCATACTGAGAGTGGCCAGCTATTTGTTGGTCTTTTGAATTAGGAGACCCAACTGAAACACAGCTTTTCATTGTCCCTGAGTGTTTAAGCACTCTGAGTTGGCACAGCTGCAGAAGAACATCCTCAGACGGTTCGGTTTCAGATTGCAATAAAATCTCAGTATTAAAACTTGCCCAAAACAAGCTAGCTCAGCCTTGCAAGGGTCTGGATGTGGCAGAGCAGAGCTTAGTGTGGGCTGAGATGTCCTGGCCTTCAGCACAACAAACTAGAGCTCACTCAGAGCAAGTGAAGGTAACTCTCCTCTGCATTCCACTGTGTAAATATATTCTTGTTCCCCTTGAAGGCAACAGCATGTAGGTTTTTTCTTTTAAAGTGTTGTCTGGCATCTACTTGCATCATGAGTCACACTTGATAATGTGCTTCTTTGAGCCTGGTTTTCGGAGGTATTTATTGTTGGTGCTTCCACTAACAGGGAGTCTAGAATAGAGGGCTCCTCTCTGCAGCTCTGCAAATCGAGCATCGGACATTTCTAGTGCTTGGCAGCAGAATTAGAGTCATTTTAAAGGGTTCTTGTGTATATTTCTGTGATTTTGTGGTGGTTTTACTGCAGGACTGCTGAAAAAGGAAAATATTCATTTGCATGCTGCAAAGCATAGGCAAGGAGCCAACTCTGTGCTATTACAATATCTGATCTCTGTAAGGCAAACATCCTTCTGAAAGGAGTTAATGTTTCTGTCTATTCAATTCTGATTCACAGTTCAGCCCTTTCTTCACTCAAACACCCTGGGGAAGATTGTTAACCGTATTTTTCTCTTCTCCTTTTATCTTTATTCCTGGATTAAGTTAAGAAATTATTGGTTTATGTTACAGTCCTTCTTTCCCCTTGCAGTAAACCTTCTGCAATATTTTATGATATTGGTATGCTGCATTTCAAGTTTACCCTTGTTAATTTCAGGCTGAAATTGTGAATTATTTGCATGAAGAACACTCAGATTGCACGGTATGAATCGTACCATAGGGGGTACATGTTAACTGATGCATTTATACATATATCTTCAAAGGCATTAGAATGTACTTTTCATCAAAACCAAAGAATTGCTCTAAACCATTTCATAACAAATGTATTTGATTAATTTTTTCCTTCCATTAATGAACATGGATCATAATATTTAATACAGTCAGTAGTAGAATCTCAGCAGTAATTTTTATCTGCTGTTCACTTGCTGCCTGTGCATTGCAAACACTTTATAAGAATCAAATGACATGGGTCATGAGGTGTGGTTTCTTCTTTCTGAGGGGATATGAGTGACTGCTAAAAGGGGTTCTTCTTCTGTGAATACAAACTTTGAAATTATTTTTCTATAAATGCCATGCAAAACACAGTGCATATTTATCACTTTTATTTCCACCAGGAGATTTAATTGTTGTTCACAGAGAGCAAGTATGGAGAAGAAATTTAAATATTTAAACAAATCCAGTATATGTTTTATCTGGAAAACCAAACAAAATATAAACCCCTTATAATTGGAAGAAACTTTGCATTTATCAGCACAAAGGCTCGTCATGTCTTTCTCATCAGGCAGGCTGCTTATGGTTTCTCTAGCACAGCAGTTGCCCTCTACACCTGTAGTGTCCGTATGGACCCCTTGCCTTTCCAGATGAACAGGCACAGGAGCTAATTATTCTTGTGATGATCCTCCAGGTAAAGTCTGGGGAGCATTTTGGAAGCGCAGCACCAGCTTCTCCCTGCAGAACCAACACGCCTTGTATGCTGAAACGCTGAATAAATAACTTCCCTCCAAAATCAATGCATGTTATATATAACTCCTCCATTTAAATAACATCCTGTTTATCTCGGGGCTTCAGGGCTAGAGCTGTGTCATGTGAAGGCGGGTTATTCCTGTGTGGTTTCAGGCTTCATTTGCAGCCAGGCTAGGGCAGCACAGGCTATTCAGCAATCTTCTTTTTTCTGAACACTTCTGCTTGGTACTACTGCAGCTCTACTGACAAATTCACTCCACTGTGACGGTCCACAGCAGTGTCAGGAAGGGAATTTAAGGCCTTGCTGTCCAGTCCTTCCTTCCAAGGGGAGGTGAAAGTTCTGTGTGGCTGGTCCAGAGCCTCTCTACTGCAACCACCTCCTGGAGCTGTATCTGGTGATGTACCCCTGTGCTTGCAGCTCGAGGAGGATGGGGTTAAGGAGGCTGTGAGCCCCTGTTTTGGGGCTGCTGCTGCAGATGTGGCTGCTCAAGGAGAAGCACCTGAGTCTGTGTGGGTTTGTCTGTTCTTACCCCACTATCCATCACATCTCTCAGCACTGCTGGAGGGGGCTTGTACAACAGCTGCGCCTCACAAGCTCAGCTTCCCAAGGTAGGAATTGCCAGAATAAAAGCTTTGACAGTTCTTTTATAGTGCTACAGCAAGAGCCTTTTGCAAGAGGGACAACCACTTCCAAATACCTGTGTTTCCACAGACACTTTTTAGCAAAGAGGTCAGAGTTGCTCAGCTTGCCTGGGGTCTTACTAAGTTCCTGCCATCAGTCCCTGGGAACTGGAGTGGGGGCAACAGGCTGCACTGCACTACATTTGTATTTCAAATGAGGTTTAGTTTTCTTTTATGGCAAAAATCCAGCATTAATATTTTGTTAACATTGATATATTGAAGCTGGAACAGCACAGCTTCATGGATGCTAGTGAGCTTTGTATAAATGGGAAAGACATATGGGTGCTCATCTAGTTCCACACTTGACCAGCTACACCCAGTAGCATAGGGGAGGTAAAATTGTGGGACACAAACAGGTAGCATCAGCCCTCTTCAGAGAAAGTGCTCAACATCCCTGCTTATACTGACACAGGAAAACATCTCTCCAGCTGTCAATCCTTCAGCCTCCTACGAGATAAAAAAAATGCTGCAGTTTGTTGTGACTACATATCAGTTTAACCGCTGTTTATAATCAAATATTTTACCAAGATAGAAAATAAATTTCAACAGTCAAAGATACCATTTAATTGAAAAAATATAAATGGCACTAGGAAAATCGTATCATTTTCTGTGTAAAACCAGCAGCAGCAGGCGGCAGAAAAATGTCTCATGTAATTTTTTATTTTGAAAGTTGCTATTTACTTATTTCTAAACAGTTAAGCTTGCTTTGAAAGGATGCTTTAAAACATCAGGAAGGAATGCATCCTTTTCAAGATTTGCAGTTTTCTTCCTTGCTGAAGGTCATGAATTTTGGCTCTGCAACTCATTGACCTAGTCAGGAAGGGGCTTTAAAAAAATTAAGCAGTGCTGAGCATTCAGTACCTCTCTGAGCATCTATATAGGAGGGAAGGTTTCTTATAAATTAATTTTCCTTGTCTCTAAGAAGCTTTTTCTTTGATTCATACAGGTCAAAAAAGTTCCCCTCGTGAAAACAATTTAGAAAATTCAAAGGTAATCCAATTCTAGGCTGTCTGCCATCCAGGTGTTTGTGCCCAGCAGGAAAAAAAAAATCTCCTTAATCCTTTTTTGTTTTTATAATTTCTTGTTTTTCTGCTTCCCAGCAGTTCTTCTGTTCAGTACAAAAGTTACCATATCCAATTATACCTTTTTACCCCTGCTTTCAAAATTGTCACATTCCTCAGTCATCTATTAACACAAGATTAATCACTTGATCAATCTCAGATTTTTTTCTCATCTTGCACAGTGACAGCCACCAGCCATTTCATGCCATGTTCTTAGATTTTTCTGTGGCCGGCATATACATGTGACTGCATGGGGAAAACAGAAGGTAAACTAGACAGAATGCAAGAGCAAGAACATTAGTATCATATTTAGCACAGTAAATGCCACAGCATTTTGGAGACCAGCTTTCACATGTGATCATCTAATGGCTTCTGATCTACGTTGCTTTGTATTTCATTTTTATGTAACAGAGGCTGACAGGAAGGGCACTTCTTGGCAGTTAATGATCACTGTCATTGACCCAGCCAATCAGTCAGTAACTGGAAAAATCTGACCTTTATGTCTTCCCTGCTTTGATGATTCTATTTAATCATATATTTTTTTTTAACCTTTCCTGTTGGATCTAAAACTCTGTGCTTTGGTATTAATGCCATCTGCCATACTACAATGAAGAGATCTTTTCCAGACTGTTCCTGACAGTTATTGTAACCAAAAGGAAAGCAAGATTTCATTCTGAAAGCTCCGTTGTATTTACTTCGTCTTCTAATGGTTTCTCTCTCCCTTTCTTACCTTTGCTGGAGCTGCTAGCAATTTGTATTGTCCACAGCATCTAATCTTCGGTGCTCAGCTCAGAAAAAGTCCTGAATTCGTCAATGATTGTTTACTTAAGGTCTGCTACAACATGAGTATTTTAATATAGGGGATTTAAAGGTGTCCAAAATTTACTTTCTGTAACAAAATTCACTGGTTGATGAATACTGTAGACTTCAGTTTGGAAGAAGTTATTAACAAAATTCTAGTTTTCAGATTTTTTTTTTTATTTATTTTTTAAGCCATTATGCATTTAAAGGTTGGCATGAACAAAAATCAGTTTACTAGAGCATATCACATGATGACTTTCTTAAAAGAACCTTTCTTTCTAAGCCATTTTTTGAATAGCTGCATTTATTAGAGTAGATACTTACACACGTCTGGTCAGGGAGAAACGTTCTGATTTCTTTTAGACAGATATGAGTATAAAAAGGAATCTTAAATTTATTAAGTGTGTGTTATCATCTGACCATTTTCTTAAAATCATATCTAGGCAGTAGAGTGCTAAAGGACATACTTAACATGGTGGTTTTCAGCGGTGAATCACAGAGTTCAAGTCAAGCATGGGTGCTACTGCTCTGTCCTGCCAGAGCCCTGGAGTGACAGCTTTGCTCCCCATGACTGAGGCTTGGAAACACATTAGCTACCCAGCCAAGCACAGCAGACACGGGGCAAGTTCAGCTCAGTGACCAAATTGATTTCCATGGTCACGTTTTGTTTTGTCTTCTGGTTAAACCTGTAATACTATTTCGTATGCAGCATAACAGACACTGAAATCCACAAGAAAAAAACAGGCCAGTCCAAGGGCACTGGACTGGACCCTTTGTAAATGAAAAGTAGCACAATTCCAATGATTTTAATGGACAACAGTCTTTGGTATTCCTATTAACATAGTGCCTTTAGCTGGAAAGATGTGGTAAGGTGAATGTTTGTTGATGTATTCTGGTCTTCTTTTGATGAAATGCAGAGCTACTCTATCCTGCCCAGTGTGGAATCCCTATATTTGACTCAAGCATCACAGAAAAGGTTAGAGTTGTTTATGAACTGTATCTTTAAGCAAAAGACTCAATGTATTATAGCATTCAGCTAGGTTTGGACAATATTTCTAAAGTGATATGAAACCTACTTCTTGATGCCGTTTGAATTATTCTGTGTGAAGTTTTTGTTGAAATCACTATGCTTCAGTAAATTGGTGAAAAATCATCTAATGCTGAAAAACCTGAACACCTGAGATACTACAGTAACTTTCTATACTGAAAACAACATTGGTATATTGTATTTGCTGTAGCACTCCATGAGCATTGTGCTTGGTTATCTACAACAAGATTGTGCCCTCTCCAAAGCACCATTAAGTCTGGTCATTAGCATGATGAAAATAATGATTAACTCATTTGCATGAGTTTTATTATTAATCTCAGTCCCTCATAGGAAAAAAATTAGTAAAAAACTGCAGTTAGTTCAAGATTTTATAATTCACATTTATTCAAGTTTATTATATTTTAGTCTTATTTTCTATTGTTGGCATCAGAGATTTGACTGCCTGTTGTACTGGCTTCTGTGCTAGTACATTTTTCCAGCTTTTTGATAAGTCAAGATTCTCTGACCATCATATCAAAATTTTGTATATATTTTATAATTAGAGACGACTTGTTATCCAGGTATAGCAACTACTGTGTACCTATAAAGCGGGAGCGAGGGAGCAAGAAATATATTCATGTATATAAAACCAGATTTATTTGAATGGTAATTCTTTGAAGAGTTTTGTATTTTTTAACACTAACACTGGCTTTTTTTTTTTTTACCTTTTAAGTTTTCTAAAAATTAAATGCCTTTTTTTGACCTCACACTTATCCAGCTGCCTGAGATACTGCTGAACCACTCACACTTAGATTGTGGTCTTCCTCACTATCTGTTATATAGACAACACTAGCAAATAAACTGCTATAAAAGTTGTGTTAATGTGGAATGGAGCATGCACTTCTGTTTTATTGTTTAAGACATTAATAAATACTTGTACTTGGTCAATATCATTTTGTTTAATAAACCAGTACTGCAGGTTGTACATCAATACATTTAGAAAAACAGAATTATAATATATGGCATAAATAAATATTACAATAGGCCTGTTTATATTTGTGTCACAATGCTGAAGTTATACCCGCTTTCTGAAGAACAGAGTGCCTCAGCCAGGCTTCCTCAGAAACAATTCAATTTAGAGAAGGGAACCACAGCATTTGTAGAGTGGGAGAAGATGGACAACCAAGAACAAGGATTTACTGGGGCAGGATTATAACTGAGATACAATCTCTAAAGAATGATAGCACAGTAGAACAAAACCAGTTGCAATGTATTGGAAATAAGGGTGAGTATGAGAGGACTGTGCAGCTAGGAAACTCATGATGGTCACTTCTACATCACTTTTCAGGCTGAACTCAGCTTTGTGCAGACTAAAATTCACCTGTGCAAGGTGAACTGGCCAGACTTGGTCTTTGCTCACTGTGTGAGGATGTGCTGGACCCTGGAAAGGTTCACCCAGCATATCAGGCAGACATCTGGGGAAAGATGAGCCTCTGCTTCTTCCCTGCAGACCTTTACTCATGCAAAACTCATTACTGGACAAAACTAGGCTTCACAGACTGGTTCATCTTGATAGTAAACTATTTACTGCCTCTGTGCTAACAGCGATGGTGAAAAATCCAAGCACCCCGGAGAACATTTAATTGGTGGGCTTGCCCATGAAAGTGGGCTCTTATTTCTGGCACTGAGCATCCAGTGAGCAAAATGAACTGATATTCAAAATTCCTGGCCTTCTCTCACTCCTAGAAATTTGGAGAACATGACCTAGCATCTCGTTCACCACACAGATCCATGCCTTGATCTGCTTGGTAACTCTTAGGAAGATGCTGATCCATCCACTCCTCAATTTCAGTGGTGACAATTACAATGATAACTTCATGGCCTTGAGACCAGCTGGTGAAAAATACCACCTGTAAACTGTTGCTAAATAGAATAATTGAATCATAGAATCATTTTGGTTGGAAAAGACCTCGGGAGAGCAAATACCTGCTGTGTCTGGGTAAGGGGACGCCAGGGAGGCAGATCCAGTTTGCAACTCAGCTAATTAAACATTACTGACATCCTTTCAAAAGAGGGAGTTTTGCTTCACACTTTTGTATATTTGAATCAAATCTGTAAATGTTTTTTTTTTCCACATTTTAGCTCTTTAATTTATTCCTTAATTTCCTAGCCTTCGAAATGATAATACAATGTACTAGATTTGAAAAAGAAGTCTCCAAACAGTATTTTGGCAATCTGTTAGGAGTTGCAATACCTATAGATTACCCCGTAAATCTAAATTATTGGCACTCATGAGAGATTATTTCAATTTATTTTGTTTTATTGTGTAATATTTTGCAGCTATGGCTGCAGTGCTGTTATGAACTTGTGATAGTTCTAAATCCTGGTAGGTGATTAGATCATTTACTATGTAAAATTCAGGCCTCCAAAGTAATATGGTGTTAAGCAGTGGAGCCACAGGAGTCCCAGCTGCTCAGCCTCTCCAAAGATTTGATCCCTACCTTACTGGATAAATCTCAACAGAATTTTAGTTTGCTACTGGAAACAGTTACTAGGATTTATTTTTATTGTCCTGCTATAACAGAGGTAAGATACAAAAAGCATTGCACCACACAGAATTATTTTCATTTATACAAAGGAGTCAATGGCAGGAAAACAGGCTTTCCAAATACAGTTTAGTCACTGTAAACATTCTTTCAACCATTTGGAAGAAAAGTATTTTTCTCTGTTGTAGTTGATTCCTTTTCATATTAGTATGAATCATCCATATATCTTAAAAAATAAGATACCTCTCTATATTAAAATGACAACTGGCATTGGTGAAGAATAATCTTGCAACTCAGACATTCAGGAGATAGTATGCTGCCACAAACACGCTGCTGATCCTCAGGCAAGTCATTCTGCTAGATTTCGTGCCTGCAGAATGAGATAACCCATCCTGCATAGCTAAGGTAGGATTTTTCTCTTTATTTTTTTTCTTCCCCCCTCTCTCCACATTCTTGTGCATTAGATGGATCTGAATTTCTTCACTTAGGAAAAAAAGGTAAAACAACGTGTTTGCTCGTGAAGCACCCAAACAGGCTTGATCCAAAAATCCCGAGAATTGCAAAGTCCAGCATCAGTTTCCACAGGAAGAAGAGGAGGACAGATTGAAACTCACTCAATGCAGGTTGTGAAGAACTTTTTTCTGGGCAGCTGCAACGTGGTTGACATATGTCTTCTACCAAAGCCTTCCTAAGCCCAGCTGCAGGCACCACTGATGCTGGCAGTACTTATTGTTCTGGACAACTTCAGACAACTGATTCGGGTTGGTTAGTAGCTTGAATTATAAAGGGTCTTGCCTATACAGAGTTTGACAAATGCAGATTGTCATTGTAACCACATATACAACCAACACCAGCTCTTTCTGTCAAGTCAGTGACAAAGATGGAAGAAGACCCCAGAATTGCTGGTTCAATGTCCTGCATTTAACAGAAGAGAAAACCTCTTCCCCCCTAGACACTCAAGCTATTTTATTAGAAAGTATAAAAATATATTACTTTTCTGTGTTATGTCTATTTGGAGCTCATTTAATACATTTTTACTGTCCTAGCTCAATTGATCCAGACATAACTGGAATTAAAAAGTTATTTAGAGAAGCAAGTAAATGTTATGTCAAACCAGAAGCATGTCATCGAGAATTTCAGTTCCTACTAACCTACACAAAAATGCTGGAGGGAGGTTTCAGATTTTTTTTCCCCAAACTATCACTTCTAGCTTAGGTTTCTGACCAGAAATCAATGACAGCAGCTAATTAAAATGACAATTTGAACAGCAATTTAGAAGATATTTTAACTCCTTGCCCCCCCCTCCCCCCCATTTTGTGCTAGCAGGATGTGCAATGGAAGAACCCTTTTCAAACAGTAAGTATTTGTATTTGGTGGATATGCTCACAGACTGATGTAAGCAGTTATCTTAGTAATTTTTTTTTCCTGTTAAGCCAAAAAAAAGCCTACACGCTATACATGTACAACTGGTGCTCTGTAACCATTTCACTATAAGTCAAATCAACATAAGAAACAACATGCAAACTCAGAAGTATAGGGTTTTTATTACGCCTTTTTATTAATAGCTTGCCATTTCCCCAAGGGAAGTTTTGAGGATCTCTTAAAAACCATGGTTTAAAAAGCCACCATTCCTGTGTTTTTGTGGCTAATATCCAGTAATAACTAAGGGCACATCACTTAATAGCGTAATAAAAGCAGTGTCTTCTCTTTTTCAACCCTTTTTTCCTTTTTGTCTCCTAAAAACTGCTGCCTTAGAACATCTGTCCATGGTAAATAATACTGTTTTGTGTAAAAAGAAAAATGTATGGGTGCAGTTAATTACCCTCACCACACTCACTGGTAGCAGTCAAATATTTCAAAAGTAACAGATCATAAGGCTTAGTTTTCTGTATTTTAAGGAATCCAGTTAAGCCATATTTAAATAAGGAATTTAACTTAAAGAGTTTGGCATAGGATCCTTAAACCATTAGTCCTTTTCAAAATCTCAGCTGATCTTTTGCTCTTTCTATATTTTAATGACCACTTGCCAGAAATCTAGACAAATGTCCCCCCTCACTGCCTTCCTAGTTTACTAAGCTCTTTTTCATCCTTGTTCTTCTAACAGGGCACTGAGGTTACTACTCATCTATGGGAGCACCTAATTTACTTACGTAACCCAAGGTGGCTACTTGTGTGCCACTCTCACCAGGGCTGGCTCAAGGCTTTCAGTCATCCACGCAATAGGGTGTTCCAAGAGAGCCAAAACCATCAAACATGTTGGCAGAGAAAGGTGACAGTGAACATGAAGAAGACCCCTCGTGAAACAGTGTTGCAGCTTCTGCTGCCACTAACAATGGGAAATGTGGAGGGGCCAATTTGGGATATCGAAGTTGTTTCTTTTTTTGTCCCCTCACAGTACCTACTAGTACATATGTCCTTTGCTGTCTTTGGTAACTCTCCGTTTTGCCTTGACCTAAAGCTAGCATCACTCCTCAGATGTCTTTTAAAGACTGAATGTGTAAGGAAGTGTATATCTCAAAACCTCAATTTTTCTTTTTCTATTAAGGAAGTCTTTGATACTGATAGGTGTTTGAAGAGAGATGAGATGCAGGTTGTTAAAAATATTTATGGCTGGAGATACTGTGATTTATAAGTTCTATGGCAAGAGGACTCTCTGTTTACCTTTTTCATCTCGATGATATTCTTTGAAGGCTTCTTACCCAGAAGTTCTATGTCCTTTCTGCTGCCACCTCCTGGGTGTCTGCCCAAATTCACCAACACACCTCACAAAAGAAGTTGTTGGCAGGCCTTGAAACAGAAACTTTCTATATGCTTGGACATGTGGTAAAAACAGAATTGATTAGAACTATCATTTGAAAGATTTTATTTCTCCAGCAAAGAACACGTTTTCACTTTGATATCTCTTATGTAGCAACACAGACCTAAATACCTTTGGATTATTGTATTTTTAACCAAGGAGGCCTCTAATTATGTTTTGTTTTGTTTTGGTTTTTTTTAACTGAGTAATTTGAAGAAGTTCATTTACTTATTATGTGGCATGGCCTAATCATATCACTGGGCAGATCAGGTTAAAATGGCTAAAACCAAGGTAATTTCTCATTATGTGAACTTCACATCTTTATAAGAAAAAGGAAGGAAAATATGTAACATGAATTGTAACAGAAGAGCAACCAATCTTATAAAAAATACAGGAGGTCAGCACAGAGACATTTTCACATACTTAACAAAGAATGGCTTGTCCAAGCATTCTGTCTGCTCTTCAAAGTAAAATTAATATGGTCAGACATCCATGCACGCCCTTTCACATTTTTGCCAGTCTCATCAATGGAGTAGCTTGCTCAATAAAGACCAATCAAAAAAAAAAAGTCTCCTTATGCTTCTGATAAGGGTGTTAGTTGACCAATATTTGCAGCAACACTGCATCAGGTTGGGAACTCGTCAGAGCTCACAAAACCAGCTGAGCCAGGTCTTGGCAGGGAGATGGCAAACGTCCAGCAGCTCTCAGGTGCCGCAGAGTTCAGCAGTGGTTACAGACATGCCACTCTTCGTCTCTGAGCCAAGGCCATGACGGTTTGTAAAGCCCCAGAACTAAGCTAGGAATATAAATCAGCTTTTGGACACAACGTAAAACTTAAGTCCTGGCTACATGTGGTCATTAAAAATCCCTCCAAGCCATTGAAAGGCATAAAGTGATAACTCCTTTGTTCTGGACAGACGTCGCTTGTGTTTACTCCCTCATCTGACAGCTGATGTTCCCTCTGTAGCCTCAAGTGAGGTGTTGATCTGGTTTTGTGGACAGTGCCGGTGGATAGGAGCTCTACCCCACACACAGCTTTCATCCTCTGTATGCCCAGTGTGAAAATGTACTCTTCAACTTTCAGGCTTGATACAGAATCCCAGCAATGAGATCATACGGTTAGAGTTTAACAAGGAAAATAGATAGTCTCATTACTTGATAAGCAGTCACATAGGCATTTTGTGGATTACCTCAAATTTTTGCATATAAAACCTTTTTACCGTTCCACTCAATCACTTCAGTACTGACTACCTTTTACAGTTATGACCCTTAGTCTTTTTCAGAGATTTTTGTAGAATATGTCAGGTTAATTATCATTTGAGCATGCTGAAGTTCCTACCCCCTGCAGACTGGACTTAGAACATTACAAATAAAACGGCAGAACAGCACGCATAATTTACATAGATGTAAATAACTACTCAGTATCCACAGTCACAGAAAATGATGTGTTTTTTATTTCTTGATTGCCAAACTGGGTAATGGAATAGCGTATGTCCAGCTCTATAGTTACAGCATGGAAAGTAAGAGCTGTGAGAGGTAAGTGCTCTGAGGTCTCTAAATAACCTAAAGCAGTTACCATCTCATCAACTGCACTTCAACTAACACCATGTATCCAACTGAAAAATTGGGATTTGGCAGTTCCCAGCACAATATAGCTCAAATTTTCTGGTCCTCCTGGATATTGGATAGCACAAAACAGCTGTCCCTGGTTTAGGAATATATATTGCCCACTCTGAACTCCAAGTGAGTATACATTTGGGAGAACAGAGGAAATCTTCATGGACTGGCTGCATTCCTGGGGAAAAAAAATAAAAACAACAGAGCAGTTCTTCTAAGATATACATCTCTTTAAGATATTACAAAAAATATAATGGAGGTCAAGTAGTCAGCACAGTGATTCTGAAATGGTCAAAGGTATATACAAATAAAAGAATCTATCACCATGATCTATCTGTACATCATCTGAATATCATCACTGAATTCACAGACTGTTGCTAGAAGGTTCAGGAGTAATGTGATAAAATAAAAAAGCAATGAAGGTTTGTATTGGAATACATATATATATATTTAAGTTATTTGAAGCTCATATGGAACAAAGTGCTACTGGCATTCTCTTCAGTCTTACCAATAACAAACTCATACAAGAAATAAACAACACAAAAACTAACTTAAGTAGAGCACTGCTTTCCAGAGTTCCTGCACTTGCTCCCTGCAAACACCAGGAATCACTCCTCTTCCACACAGTCTGACTGAGAATTTTTTGAAACTCTATTTCATAGCTTCAGTGTTTTGAAAATGTTGTTATCCTCGGTTTTTTCAATAGACATAAGCAGAGATCTCCAGAGAGCCATTCACCTTATTATAAGAAAGGTATATAAGACAGGTGAGCAAATGGTCTTCTGAAGATGATTCTATTAACTATAAAGGCAGATTAGACTTAGATATCTAACTATAATTAGACAAGATGATTTTCACCTATCAAGCTACTTTTAGACAACATATAATATTTTTTCTCTCTATTATGATATAAAATCTCTCTTTTTTTTTTTTTGTTTTCAGTTAGAAAAGTACACTACATGCCTACTAATTTTATAAACCTACATATAGTAAGACAGACTTTGTTATTATTCAGACTAGACTGAGCTTTAAGTTAAACTGAGATCTATAAAATGAGCCTTTCTTTTTCCCCCACTAGAAATGCCAGCATACTACAGGGGCATTGCTTTCTCTGTATTTCCAGGTGTAACTCAAAGCAAAACTGCCTGAAAACTAATGAAAAACACTGTACTTGTCACATTTTCAGCTCAAGTTCAGAGGCTTCCAGCTCATACATGATTCAAATAATCATGTAAATATTAGGATGCTTAGCCAAACTAAAATGAAATTTCAGCTTCTTGAGATTCATCTGTCATTGATTATAATGATGCCATGATGAAAAACACAATTATCCTACTAGAGATTAAACACTGCGAATAAGAGTAGTAAAAATGGCACTTACAGAATGTACAGTGATGCAAATATATGTGCTACCAGGGAGACAAGCAGGGAATGTGGGAGATATTTCCCATGGTTCACACCAGGAGCTATACGCTGCTCCTTGCTGGAAACATACCCTTGCCATACATACAGTAAGCAGAAAGTCAGATCCTCTCCACCCCAAACAACTGCATGTGTCAGTTCAAATTGCTCATCGAATGGCGATACCCCACTCATTTCACGCTCCTCGCTCTCTTCTCTCTATCACTCCTTTGTTGTGACCCATTCTGTCAGAGATGTTAGTTTTAAAGCCAGCATGAGATTAACTACATAATGCTCCCCTTTCAAGCCTGTCTTCTCTTTATCTCTACTCAGCCGAGCTCGACACTGGGTTGCACCAACCCTCCCCCTGGGACAGCAGCGACTCCCTGTAGCCTGTTTGCACGACAGCTCGCTTCTCTTTCTAAGGTGGCCACAATAAGAAGAGGGGCCACATTGTTTCAAAAAATAAAACAGATTACTTTAATCCTAAACCTACTGCAATGTCAGCTTTTTTTTTTGCCCTTTTTTTTTTTTTTTTTTTTTTTTTTAAATTTTACTACATGTTTAACCATTTCAAGGAAAACGAAAATGTCTAGTCATTTGTTTGCATTTTACTGTTAGGGAACAGACCTCAGCTGGGTTTATTAAGGGTTTTTTGCTTCCCAGTTTGAACAAATACATTCAGAAAAGAAAAAAAATAATCAAAAGCCTACAGAACTACCTACTAGTCTCCTTAACACATCTGTATTTACAATTTTCTCTCAGTCTAGACACTGGTTCTCCAGCCAACCATCACTCAAGGTATGTTCACCTTCTTTCAAAGAATGGTTTTTACTACATTTTTCCATGGAAGCCTACATCTCCTTTCTTTTCTGACTAACTGACATCTTATATGAGGAGGTTTTTCCCCATGTTATTTCTCTGTATTTTTACTCTCTGCACAACACACTGATGTATTCTTCTTTCTGCTATCACAGGCAGTTCTGACTTCAAGCTACACTGTAGTAAAACAGGACAGATGCTGCAGTATTGTCTTCTTAAAAGAGAATGAGACTTTGACATGAATGTCATTTACAGATCAAATTCACTTCTCTTAACTTCTTGCCTCTATAACCTAAGTCTCCAATATTTTAAGTGTCTGTAAACTAATAATTTACATTCTCTGTATAGTCAACAGGGATAGGACCTTCCAGAGGGTAATGTATCCCCTGCTAAGATGGGTGCTCAAGATAGGCACCTGTAGAAGATATTTGCTCTCACCTCATTAACTGAATAAATGCAGAACCTTGATAAACTGGTTTAAACTTGACATGTAAGGTTTGCAGGCTCAGGCTGTGGGAGGTGAGATTTATTCAGCATATCTGAATAAGATTAAGAACCTCTAGTCTTAAAAAAGTCTGTTTTCAGATAGTCTGAAATCATCTCCTAGTGAAATGAAGACTGCTGGATCATTATCACATTTTTAAATGGAAATGAAAGCAATCACTGAGGAATGAGTTCCCAATGAGTACAGAATTTTGTTTCCATTTCTGTGTCATTTTGGAAAGATAATTGCTCAGACATTGGAACAATGATTTAGTAGTAGCTTTGATTGTGCATCACCCAATGATACCCTGCTTATATACTTAAGAAATACATATGTTTATTATGGTGATACAGTGTTGCTAAGTACTGCTCAAGCTTCTTGTCTTGCTGAGGAGGGAGAAAAGAAGAAAAGTTACTATATTTCACTCTTAAATCTACTTCTATATACAAGAAGTATCATCCTTTCTAAAACAAACTTTTAAATGCCAGCTTCCCCAAAGTTTGGAACTACAAGCATTCAAAAGCAATGTTTCACATGATATAAGTAGAGATAGTAAAATTACTGATAAATATCAATTCACCTAAAAATAGCATCCTGTGGAAGCATTAATATAGTTATGTTGAACAAGAAAGTAATAGTAGATTTGGGAATTAAAATCCTGAATGAATTCCATAGGCCTGTTCTAAACACAAGCTTGTTTCTGCTTTTGCAGAGTAAAATAAACTTGTACAGCTGAGAAGTATGTGCCATGAGCTGAGTGATTTTCATTTGCCATAGGCATTTACTGCATTGGGTTTTCTTGATGGCTTCATCCCTCTGCCTCTCACCCTTGGCCTACAGCAGGTGCTGCTAACTTAAATGCCACCAAAAATAGAATTACTGTGACACCAGGATCCTGTTTATGCACTACACTTCCCATGCCTTCCTATAGTATTGTTGGAACATTTTATTTTCTTTATTGTGGACATGTTTGCAGAATTAGAGCTCATAGAACCTAGTTAATACTAGTGGGTGTAACTTTAGGACTATTTGACTAAGGGACATTCTTTCAGGTCAGCAAGGAGCAAAATCCATCTTTTTTTCTCATTTTCCCTTGGAAAGGAATACAGCCATTTTAGGATGCAGTGTTTGAAAGTTTGACTCTTGCATTTGGCAACTGAAACATTTTAGTACAGCATGTGAATACTGTGGGAAGTCTTGCTCCTTTAATGAAATATGCTGTGGCTCATGTCAGTGATCTGTATACAGAGTACAACATGGGGAAAACTATTTTGGAATTAAGCTGGTATTATAAAGGGAATCAGCCAGGACTAAACAGCACAACAGATGACTCTAGTTGTTCCCCCAAGAATGACTTCTGCATTTTTAATTAGTGGTGATCTCTTTTTCAAGTTAGTGCTTCATCCCTGGGAAACCTGATTTATGATGAACCAACCTAAAGATCATGAAGTCTCAGACCACCGTGACCATGTTTGTTATCCATGAGTAGCTATTTAGGCTTTCTGCTACTCAGTGATAAAAGAGCATTTTTATCAGCTTGTGTGCAGAATTTGTGAAGCATTCAGGCAAAGTCCTAGGTCACAAGATTATTTACTTAGCATTGCAAGTCAAGTCCCCTGGCAGCAAAAAAGAGCAGTGATATGACATGTTATAATGTTCCTCTCTTCCCATCCTCATTATGCTCCCCACAGAATTATGGGGAAAGCTTTCATGTCCTTTCTGGGAAATAGGCACAGCTGGGTGCCTCCCTAAAGTGCCTGTGCACTAATGCCCATGGCACGGGGAACAAACAGGCGAGATCAGAGGTGTGGATGCAATTGCAGGGCTATGACCTCATCCAGATCACAGAGATGTGGTGGGATTGTTCACACAACTGAAGGGTTGTGATGGATGGATATAGGCTCTTTGGAAAGGAAGGTGAGGGCAACAGAGACGCGTGGAGCTCTGCTGTGAGATGGGTGCTAAGTGAGCTGAGAGCCTGTGGGTCAGGATTAGGGAGCAAACCGATGTGATGTTTTGATGTCTGGTGCAGACTGTGTGGCTGACAAGAAGTGGTTGAGGTCTTCTTCAGACAACTTGAAAGCTTCATGTTCACTCACCCTTGTCCTCCTGTGGGACCTGAACCACATGACATCTGATGGTGTGCATTGACAATTGAGAAGCCAATGATGGGCAATGCTTACTTAAAAACAAGGAAGAACCAGTTGGGGATATGAGGGCTGGGAGCAACCTCAGCTGCAGTGACCATGATGGTAGAGTTCAGGAGCTTGACAGAAGGGAACAAGGCAAAAAACCAGCATTATAACCCTGGACTTCAGCAGATCAGAGCAAGCTTTGGACTTCTTCAGAGATCTGTGTGGAATAATACCATGCCATATGTCTCTGGATGGAAGAGGGGTCCAGGAGAGCTGGTTAATTCTCTAGGATCGCCTTCTCCATGCTTAAGAGTAGTCTTTCCTAATGAGTAGTAAATCAAGCAAAGGCAGTAGGAGGCCTGCATGGATGAAAAAGGAGGTCCTAACTCAAGTCAGACATAAAAAGGAAGTGTAAAGAAGGAGAAGGCAGGGTCAGGTCACCAGGAGGAATATAGAGACAGTGAGCATGCAGGGATTGGGTTTGGAAAGCCAAAGCCCACCTGGAGTTGAATTTGGCAGGCAACGTGAAGAGCAACAAGAAGGGCTTCTACAAGTACATCAGCAAGAAAAGAAAAACTAGGGAAAATGTGGGCCTGCTAGTGAACGAGGCCAGGGATGTGGTGACAAAGAAAATGGAGAAAGGTTGAGGTAGTCAATGTGTCCTTCCTTTCAGGCACAAACCGAAATACAGGAAACTCTGTTCAAACATAACAAAAACCTTTTTTTTTATGAGGTTGGTCAAACACCCACTGACCACAGAGGTTGTAGAGTCCCCATCCTTGGAGATAGACCATCGACAGGACACAGCCCTGAGCAGCCATGTTGACCTTGTGTTGACCAGCAGGGTTGGGCTAGATGCTCTCCAGAGGTGCTTTCCAACCTCAGTG
This sequence comes from Nesoenas mayeri, assembly GCF_963082525.1. NCBI lineage: Eukaryota > Metazoa > Chordata > Aves > Columbiformes > Columbidae > Nesoenas > Nesoenas mayeri. Next base: position 103,460,319 of record NC_137541.1, read on the forward strand.
GTTCTATGATGCTGTGACTCTGTCCTTTAAAATCTTAGTTTTGTTTCAGTCAACTGCTGTTCACAACCCTTCTGAGTCGGTGAGGCATACAGTCTTTTTGCTATGTGGAGAAAGAATGGGAGAGGACAATGTAGAATGCCTAAAAGCCAAGCCAGACAAGTTTTGGGAAGAGACAGACACAGCTCAGAGTAAATCTAAAATGACAGTTAAAAGAAAATTTTTTAAATAGCAACACACTCACATTTTCTTAAAGAAAGCCTGGTAGAGGGTAGGGGAAGGAATTTTACTTAAGAGAGTAGAAAAGAACCAATGCAGCCCACGCATTTTACATGGCATTACCCATGGTTATGAACAGGTTGCATTCTAACTTGGGAGCCAGCTGATTGAGGGTAAGTCTTACAGAATAAGATACTGATCATCCATTGGGACAGAAAGTGATCCATGTTGTTGGTATTTTAGTTGATGTCTCATAGTTTTCCACAGTACCTTTATATGGATATTGAAAAGAAAGAGTGATTGATGTAGAACCTGCAGGGTCTTCATATCTTTGGCAAGTAAGACAAAGCAGGCCATCAGTACTCTGATTGCATTTTGTACAGTGGATGTTTCCAGCTCAGTGCTTAACCATTAACTTCCTCAAGGTAAAATAACTACTCAGCGTGGCGAATATATTGAGCATTGTAGAAAGACAGAGGAATCTCTAAATGGGCAAGAGTAGATCATCCATCACTATTCCAAATCCTGGCCTAAAATTTGACTGGAAGGAATCTATGAGCCAGGCGGTGAATAAGTTGGTTGTGCACAAACACAAATCAGAAGTGGTGGGAGTGCAGAGGTGATAGAAAAATGGTAAATAGTATCTAAAAAAGTTTTAGAAATTTGCATTGCTAAGTCTGCATTCTCAAAGTGCTCATTTTTTTTCTTTCTTTTTTTTTTTTTCTTTTTTTTTTTAATATAGAACTTAATGTCTACTACTGAACTGATGCCTGGGGCCAGATAACTATGGAGAGAATCTGGCACTCAGAATATAAAAAACATATCTTCATTTTGCAAAGTTTCTGACTAGACACAGTGGAAAACTGCAAATATATTCAATAAAAACCACATATACTTTAGTGTTTCCTGGACCTGCAAGAATGCATGGTCTTCAGTATGAAAAGAGAGTTTGGAAAACTTTCTTGGACTACAAAGCTTTAAAAAGAGGATCTTTGTATGTTTGGTGAAGAGATAACCACTCTGTTTCATATAAATATGTATACCTACATACAGATACATATATACATACACACACACACATAATGATGTACTAAGGTGATTTAGTTAGGTGATATTCCAGTATGGAGCGGTGATCAATTCACCACAAAGACATAAAGGTATGCACTAATGTTTTTTTGAAGTTGATGGAAAAGAAACAGAAATGGTAATACTAATAAGCCAGATGATTCAAAACATGTCATAAAGATAACATTAATAAAAGGTCAAAACATTGCAAAAAGAACATTACAAAGCTCTTGGAAAGAGCTCTGGGACTCTCAGTGCCTCAACTGACTCTTGGGAAACTATCAGGAAGGACCAGTTTTATCTATATTTGAGTATGCCAAATGAATAAGCTCACTTTATCTATAGTCACTGTGTGTTTTTTAAGGTCAAATAGAATCAGAAAAAGTGAGGGGACCGCAGATATGTATCCTCCAAAACAGATTTAAGAGTTTCCAGACTTGAAAATTGTTATGGGCAGCATCAATCGCTATGTTACAAATCATGATTACAACCACTGTATTTCTTACTTTCTGACCTCCTGTGGCCAGAACTAGTGGGTAAATCGATCTCACAAGGATAGATACGTAGAGTTCCTGAAACTAATAAACTGATCTCTGTAGTATATATCTAATATGCTGAATGCTCTTACCATTTTTTTTTCTCAGAAGCAAATTCACATAAAACATCACACCTTTCACCCACTGCAATTTATCTCACACTGCTGTTTGATTATTAAGTCTATAGAGATTAACATCTGATACAAACTAATGCTAGAATTAACCAAAGGATAAACCAATGAAGGAACTAATTGGAATTGCTGGAGTAGCTACTTTGCTGTCTCTGCACTAAAATTAATCCAAGCCCTAGCTCAAAATCACAATCTTTGAACAAAATAAACCAATTGTGTAGTGAGTGCACTCTTATTCCGGTTACAGCAATCTTATTACAGTGTTCCTTTAGGTGGCATTTATTTAAATTACTTGACAGTAAATATGAAGAGGGATAACGAGTAGACAGTATTCACAAAGTATGTCCTCATTATATTACTGTCCTCAGATGTTTGTATTTATCTGGTGAATTTAGAATTTAACTTTTAATATTATTTTAATTAATGTATAGAAAGCTCTTTCTCTGCTATAACAAAGTTAAATTCTCTCAATGTTACAATACAAAAATTCATTCTAACGGGTATTTTAGTTTCAGTGTTTTTAAATAACATTGGTCTAAAACAAATCTGCAATGAAACATCTGTCTAATCATGTTCTTAGAGTTACAGAAAGAAAAATACAAACAATCCCCATGGCTCCAATTGCATTTCTAACGAACTCTCCTATGCTTTAAAAAAATAATGAAACTTTACAGAAAGCTAGTTTAATGGCATTTTGGAAATGTTGGCATTCTCATTAAGACAATTGGCTATCAAAGCCAGCTACTGAAACTGTGCATTACTCAGTCAATGTGTATTTTATTTACAATAGAATGGTGTGAAAAATATCAGCCATGGAAAAAACAGAGTCTACAGAGATCTTAATACAATGTCAAAACAAAACATATTTCATGTAAATTATGCTAGCACCAAAACATAAATTATGACATAGGAGTGAACAGAGAAACAATCAACTAACACAGAAATCTGGTCTTCTTTGTCCCTGTTGTAGCAGCACATAGCTTTAATAATAGCTATTTCTATCCTTAAATTGGCATGCAATTACCAGTTCACTGCTTCTGGAACAAATAAGCTCCAGAAGATTACCTGTGATGTTTGAAACCCAGGCTGGGTATTTCGGGAGGCAAACTGACTTGAACCCTTCAGCTCAAAAGTCTTATTTTTATTCTTCCAAGTTGCAGAACAATTCAGTAATCAGGGTGATAAAAGGAGTGAAATCTTATTTTCCTCAATGTTTTAACTGGTCTTACTGCATAAAGAAGGTGTGTTTTGAACTCAAATTGTAAATTGGAAGGTTTACATATGGATGCCAAGGATGTCTGCATAGAACCATGGCAGCGTATGTTCCTACTGGTGAACTTTGAATATATCAGACTGCATGCATATATATTTATACTGCATAGAAATTCAAAACCTGCAGACTAAATTACTGGAGTCCCCAGATCAACTATAGAATAATAGCTTTTTTTTTTTTTTTTTCCTTTTTAAAAAATTCTGGCCTACCTTTACCCTTCCCACTGTGTTAAGTCTTATACTACAATATCCTTAGCACTTCAAAGACTACTATAACAAACAAAACATGAAAAATCTGTTTCTTATTTCTTCCTTGAATTGCTGAATTTCTGTCTACCTTGGTGGCCTGAAATTTCTGACTGACAGATTTCAAACCCTGCACAGTGATTTCTTATGATTTGATATGAATAACTTAGAACTATAAACAGATGCTGTATCTCAAACAGGGTGTAAAATGTTTGTGTCCAGTTCCAGCAAATTGTGAGATAATGAACTATATGCCTGCATTACCCTGATTTATACATAAGCCATTGTTAATATTTTGGGGGGCTTTAAACTTGTATGAATACTATTTTCCCAGTCATCCCAAGAACTCTGCTTTGTATCTAGGCAACCATGCTATAGAGAGCTGCCTTATAGTATAATTTTAAAAATTCTTAGAAAATTCTACAGTTATTTTTCCACATTGCTCTCTAAATTTCTCTAAAATGCTACATAAACAAACAGGTCACAGGTTTGTGGCTTTGGACTATATTGTCTATATTGACTATATTACTGTGGGTGAATCTTCATAGATTACTTCTGCCTTCAGTCCTTCTTAGCAATTACCAGTCATTCCTTTTTCCACTTTGCAGGAGTAGATCCAAACCAAAAATATGATCAGTTGTTCTTCTGCCCAAATGATTCTTTTGTGTAGGACACTGTGGAGGTCAGCTTAGTTATTACTACTTTTCATCTAAGAGGTCATGAGTATTTAGAGCTCTATTGGCACAACTGGGCAAATTACTCTTAATTTGGTGATTTCTCATCTAAACAGTATTAAGGTTTTCCAGTTTTCCCACAGAGAGGGCCAAAGTTGGGATTTCAGTGAGAATTTCTATGCCGTATTTATTGCAAAAGATAGAGAAAATATACTGACAAGCTGCTAATAATAGAATTTGTATCTGTTGCTCTACTTTATGAATTTCATTATCCAGCAGTCAAGCAAAAGTTGCAGAAGATCAATCAGTTGCAGAAGACAGCAGAGGTTTGTAGCTGATGTGTCAAGTGGAAAGTGCAGAGTGGGATGAACCTGGATATATGGAATGAACGTGGTATGAATGTAACATTAAAGCTTTGTTACCTCTGCATTGGATTAGATGAATATAAATCTCCCAAAGGTAATACTCTTGTTTATCACCCAGAAGCCTTCACCAGGGAAGTATGACTGCCCACTTATTTCTGTAGATAGACTTGGGAAGAGTGTGACTTCATCTTTGCACTCTTCACTCTTACGTAAAAAGTCTGTCCCTAGGTTAAATTCAAAGTGTTATTTTTGACATTAAAAAATTATTCAATGAATGAACCCTGGTGACATGACTTTTAATTACATGAGAACCAAGATCATACAGAATTACAATTAAATGCAATACATAATTTGCAATGGATATTAAGTCTTGTGCTTTGGGGTTTAAGTCCATCTTTGTTCAGGTACAAGGAGGAGACTTGCATGTGTGTTTTTGTGTGTGTGTGCAGACTCTTTCCCATTTGCTATTATGGAGTTCCTTTGAAATGTAATATTGGAACTGCCAGAGAGAGGATACTGGATCTGGAGTCTAATCCAGCACATCAATTGCTGGTTACCCGGGCTTCCCTGTAATAGCAGTTCTATTACAAGTCTTCACTTCCTGCCCCAACTCCCACCCTTCACCCCCCCCCCCCAAAAAAAAGATCAATGATGTCATGTGCTGCTGAAATTTCTAGCAGCTGCTGGAGATTAGTCTCTGTTAAGGTTCTGCCATTGTTTCTATGGAGGAACTTTCTCATTTGTAGCATTGACAAAATGTTAGTTTGCATCAAAGTACTGAATAGACTGTGCTTTAACCAACTCACAGTCATAACATTATGAAGTAACAAAAGCACAGTTGTCCAATAAACCACTTTACTGAAGTAAGGAGAGATAGATGAGTGCACAGAAATCTGTACTAGATGCATAAGGTAGATTTAGTTGAGTTCATGATGGAGGTTTAGGCAATATGTTATTTAGTTCTTTACACTTTGTATGTATTCATTTAGAAGACTAGCTAGTAGATATTAGAAACTAACCCACTTTGTTTCTTAAGTACTAGAAGGGAATAAGAGCAGTACTCTTTTACCCTAAAAGTATTCTGAGAATTATCAAATATTTGTCAAGCTGGTTAAAAGATAAAGTTTCCCATATTACTGTATCCAAGACTGCCAGCTCACTTGTTTATTTCTAATCTTACAATGTTTTGTGGGTTTTTTTCTTTTACAACCTGTATTTCTGATAAATGTGATTGCCTGAAAGCTCCGATACAACTAAATGCATATTTCTAGCCCTGAGATTTGCAGATGAAACCTTGAAAGCATCAACTGAGAGCTCTCTAAAAGCTTAGAGACAAAAACGGAAACAAATTACAATGTACCACTTTTAAAAATTTTGTTTTAAAGTCAGTCTCATAATGCTTTGGGCTCTGATCCATCGTTTCTAAATGTTTGAGCTGGTAAGATCTACATGCTGCAGTGTATAGACACAGAGAATCTGAGTTGATGGATTGTACCTAGGTTTCCTTTACTGTAACTTTTCCTTTGCACACATTTCCTACTTGATTTTGTTGGATATTTTGCCTGAATCAGGCAATTGGATCATAAACTCTTCAGGTCTGAGATCTCAGCAAACTCTACAGTCTTTCATCTGTATTTAGCTTTCCATTTAATACTGTATCTCAATTTAAATAAAGCAAGATGCTCTGATTTGAATTTGGTGGCCACTCATTCCAGTTTGCCCAGATACACCTTCAAATGACTGCAGCCTTATTACTACTGTACACTGTATCTCCTTTGAAAAAAGAGTTGCAACTATTTTAATGCTAAAAAAAAAGAACTACAAGCTGTAGAAAAATGTATCAACCCATACAGGACTGGACCCATATGGATGCAATGCTTACAAAGGTGTAACACCAAGAGTGCAATACAGAGCAAGTGCCAAGAGATTGGCAATTTATGTTGGCAGGATAGACTGTCTCAAGCTGTATTGAGGAATGAGGATAAAATTGCATACAATGGTGTGTACCAACACCTGAAAGGAGACTCATTGGTGGAAGGGTCTCTATTGGGTATAAAAGGTACCTTTCTTAACATGGCTTACAAGACCATAGTCCTCTGTTTCTCTCCTCTTCAGCTGACTCTGATTGTCAAACTGATGAGTGGTGCAAGCTTACCACAGAATCACAGAATGGTTGGGGTTGGAAGGGACCTCTGGAGATCACCTAGTCCAACCCACCTGCTAAAGCAGGTTCACCCAGAGCAGATTGCACAAGAATGTGTCCAGGTGGGTTTTGAATGTCTCCAGAGAAGGAGACTCCACAACCTCTCTGGGCAGCCTGTTCCAGGGCTCTGGCACCCACAAAGTAAAGAAGTTTCTCCTCAAATTCAGATGGAATCTCCTGTGCTTCAGTCTGTGCCCATTGCCCCTCATCCTATCGTTGGGCACCACTGAAAAGAATCTGGTCTCATCCTCTTGACACCCGCCATGAGATATTTATAAACATTGATGAGATCCCCTCTCAGCCTTCTCTTCTCCAGGCTGAACACACCCAGCTCTCTCAGTCTCTCTTCATAAGGTGCTCTAGGCCCCTAATCATCTTCGCAGCCTGAAGCTACGAAGTTCAAACGGAGACCACCTGAAGAAGGCAACTTAGGAGCACAAGCAGTGCTATCCCCCACTCCTACTCCCCTCCCAAAAATAAATGAAAATGAAAACCAAAACAACAAAGCAGATAAATGAACACCCCCCTCCTCTCCAAACAGCTTAAAACCAAAGTCAACCCAGCCAACCAGTCAGACCTTAGACAGAAAGCATTGTGCTCAGGAAATGCTTGCAGTCAGTCCTCAGTGACCTCACAGGGACCTGGAGAAAATTAGAGTTGTAAGGTGACTTTCAGGTAAGTGGAGTTTGTTCCTCACATATAGGTGGCAAACATCTCAAGCAGGAAGTTGATGTGGTAGCTGTGACCCCTATTGTGTGATTCTAATTCATCTTCATGCTGCAATGGCTTGTCGACTATTTGGCTGTTCATCTGGAGAGACATAAGAGAAATGGGCTCTAGAGGATGGCCAGTATTACTGAGTTGGCCTGACAGATAACCAAAATAATTATTCAAATGGATGGTCTGATACAACTAAAGATACATTTTTAATTTTCTGTGTTCAAAAAAGCCCAGTCTTTTGACATGTTTACAAACTATACTAAACCAATTTAATCCTGAGGCAGTGCTAAGCCAGATGTTGTACACCTCTCTCATAGATTTATTTCTTTAGGCAGTCTTAAACTATGACACTTGGTACTCAAAGGCTGGGCCAACTTAGTTTGGAATTTCATGGGCATCTGATTTATTTCTCCTAAGTGTGTGTTGGGCTCTTTTTAGGAAGAGGGACCTCTTGGAAGAAGGGGAGATTGTTCCTTCCCATAGGGCTACTGAGAGTCCCCAAAAAGAGAAGGTTCAAGAGACTGCAGGATGGAGGATGAGCAATAAAGTTATAGTAGGGAGCCTGGAGCTCACACATAGTTTGAAAGATTACAGTGAGGATGAGAGAGCAGCCCAGCAGGCTTTGGAGGAGAAAGGGAGAATTTCTTGAGGACTGGAGCAGACAGAGCAGAATTTATTGCCATTCAGCAAGCTGTTAAGTTAGCTGCCATCATGGGCTACCCTTCAAAACACGCTGGACTTGGAGAACTCTGTAGAAAATCTAATTTCTCTTTATGTCTTCAGTTGTCTCCCTTTTAAAAAGCTATATTTTAGGGTTCAGTTTTCTTTGTGGAACTCATAGTAGAAGGCCATAGCACTTCTGCTTCAGTCATTTGACCAAATTTGGATCCTGCCATGAATGCATGGTCAATTCCTGGCTCAATATAAGTAGAATTTCGGCCCGCAGTTTCAAAGAAGGATTTCCGGATGAACACAAAAAAGGGTTGACCAAACTGTGAGAAGCATTTTTCATACAATAATGCAACAACATATGCAAAATGTTGTTAAATGTTAAAAATCTTTTGGAGATCTACTTTCTCTTGCATACTTGTTGCCTATATTCCCTGACTAATACTCTTAATTAATTGTCACAGCAACAGATTATTCTCATTCAGTGTCTTGAACTGAAAAGAAACCAGGAGTCATCATGCAAACTCTGTTAGTATCAGCCTCTCTGTTGACCATAGAAGGATTTGAAGTTAGTTGTGAATATTAGAAAAAAAGTCAATTTAAAAATAAAAAATATTTAAAAAGTAAAAATTTAAAATAAAAAAGAATATGGTAATTATCAGAAATGCATATTCAAATTGTACCCACAATTTAGATCTTTGAACATTATATAAACCAGATAAAAAAATGTAATTGCACATGCAAAATGTTTGAACTAGATGATCCTCAAAAACACTACGTGACTCTGCTGTGTCATAAAGATAACAAATAATACACACTAAGATGCAAATTTTTACATCTGTATTCGTAATTTGCTTTCCTATGTTGTTCCACAAGAGCAAAGACCATAGTCCTAGTAGGATATATTACCCAGTTTTGAGAAACATAGGGCTTGTCACATCAGATCAATTACCAGCTAAATCTGGTAGAAAAAGTGGCATTCACATTTTCAAAAGTAATCTGGAGTGTTGTTTTTTGTTTTGTTTTGGTTTTGGTCTTTTTGTGTTTTTCTTAAGGATTTTATCTTTTAATCCTATGGGCAAATACCTTATGGACCAATAAAGCCTAAGTGTTGGCTTGTATAAAATCACAAAATGCAGACGTGCACTAACCTAACTCTGAAAGAATTGTCCAGGAAAAAAAAAAAAGAGAGAAAACAACAACAACAAAAACCAACAAACCGCTATTGACATATTGGACATATTGTAAACATATAATTGCACTAATTGTAGCAGAGAAATATAATAAGCCTTTAATAGGACATTTATATCATCTTAAAACCACTCATAAAGAACTCATTGAATTGATTCAAATCTACACTAACAGTGTATTTCAGGCAAAATAAAGTGAGCAGCTCCTCTCCCCACCCCCTTCCTTACTGCTCCTCTGCAAGAAAAAAGGAAAAATCTCATTTAGATCCATGTTCCTTGCTGCATGAACCAGCAAGCTTCTTCTTGGCAGTTTCACTGATACTTTTCTGGCTGCTAAGCTTCAAAATAGTTCTGAACCTCAGCCATTTTATGAGGCCAGTAGTGATCTGAAAATAGCAATTCTGGTCGTTTACATGGAACGAGTTCCCATTTCTTGGACACTACTGAAAAACCATTTACCTGTAACTACTGAAACTAAAGAGACAGGGCAGGCAGTGGCAACTTGTGTATTGATGTATAACCATTTTCCCACGGGCTTTGTGGAAGTCATGTTAGGTTTCTTTCTGTAAGAGCTATGAATATCTGGTAAGTATGTCACTGCTCTTTCATGAAACAGAATCAGTTTTAATGCCTTTTATTATTGCTTTCAGATGCTTATCAGCAGAAGATCTGGGTGCACATCACAAAATTCAGAATTAGGCAACCATTTCTGTGACAACCTCCACATAGCACCAAAATAGCTACTCTGAAAAGGAGTGATATGAGGCAGATGATTAAATGTCAATGAATTTTAAAGACTGTTTCTACTAGGGAGCACAAAGAAAGAGATCTTGCATTGTGCTCTAAAGTGTCTCTACCCTGTAAGCTCATCTGCACAGATTGATGGTTCTTATTCTGTGCCTTGGCTCTTTGACTCTCTTTTTGACTCCAGAAGGTGCACACATCCACTCGTGTGACCAAGGTGCATAATCTAGGCTGCAATGGCCTCCTCCCAGGGATGCTCTGCAGCCAATCTCCTTGCTTTCACCTTTGGGACACAGAATGCTGCAAAGGGGTGTGGTTAAGATAGGTCTGAGGTAATGAGCAGGGAGACAATTCAGGTCCTGAAATTTCACCCAGACTGGAACTGGTAGCTGAAGAAGAGAGTTCAGGTGTGAAAGACTCTTCTCAACGTTTCTTAATGATCTGGGCAAAGAAATTTTGGGTAGCAGAGAACATGGTATAACCGCCATCAGGTGCAGGTTACTCAGCCATGTCACAGGTCACTTGCTGATGGGTATCAGAATGCTAGCTTTCTATTTACTCCTAACTGAGAGCATTAGGCTTGCATCATGTGGCAAATAAATAGGTTCCTAAATGCACTGTTCTTACAGAATACCTCTTATAGACTGCAGTGCACTTCCAAAAATTGCACACAGTTTCCCAATAAAATTCTGCAAACTTTATGGCATGTTATTGTCCCTTTCAGCTTTGCATCTCCCACTAGTCTTTCCACGTACCAGATTCTTGTGATAATTCTTCTCCAGTATGTATTGTTAAGCCACATCAGGAACTTAGTTTGTGTTCTAGAAGCACTACATAGCTGAACCAAATCGAAATACCTCATGATTCTTACCAGTGGTCACTTGAATAAACAGAAATGTCTTGAGCATGCAAGACTCCTTATCATGTTACTCAGTATGCTGAACAAATAACTACCTTACTGTATTTTATTCTGCAGACAGATTTGCAGTCTCCTCTTCTACTTGGAAGAAACAGCATTCTTAATGCAAGCCACATGATATACTTGCCTGTACACATCTGGAATACACACAGTTACACTGGGAACAAACCCCAGTCCACACAGACTGGCCATTCTGTTGGTGCTGTGGTCAGGAACAGCAGCTGCAGTGTGCTACAACTTGCCTAAGCTGGGAGTAATGACCCACTGCCTGAGACCTTGCATACAATCCATGGGCCTAGATTTATTAAACCTGCAATTGAGATCAAAAGAACACATTTTAGTGGATAAAATGTGGTGTGTATGATCTTTAAAAACACGAGCTGAAAATTTCAAAACTACATGCTGAAGTTCAACTCTTCAGATACTCAGGCAATTTTGTATAAGCGGCTTCGTTTTTGGAAGTAACTAGCAATTTATTTTTCATTTGTGAATGTTTAGTATTACTGACAAGTAGGCCACCTATCTGCAAGTGCCTAAATATGGACTGAGAAAACTAGGTCTTGGCACACAGATACAAACACTGCGTCTGTGAAGTTTCTATTCATTGTGAAAATTTGCCTTTTTTTTTCCCCTTTTCTGAGTGTAAGCTATTTTGCTCTTACAAAATTGCCTTTTTCCCCCTCAGATCAGATGGTTGCAGATATTACCCAGGAAACTCTACAGAGAACAAAAATTTGCAATGTTTCTTGAGTTTCATGGTAATGTCCTATTCTAATCAGGAAAACAAAACAAATGCTCTCGGTTTGCCAGAGAAACTGGTAAATTTATAAGCCAGAACTGTAATAAGATTCTGGTATTGAGAAATAATAATAATTAAAAACATTTCTGAAGATTTTAAGCTTCAGACTATAAACAAAAATAAAGGCTCCCCACCTCAATATGTGTCTAATATAACTGTCTTTTCCTTGGTTTGTTTCAATGATGTCTTAATACAAAATGGAATAGCCCCCTGACTTTTAAAATTCACTGTGTATTTGATCATATTAATCACAACCAAATAACATAGTAGATAATACTGGGAAGACTTCCATGATAGTCCCATTTAAAAAACATTTTTTCATTTAAAAATGCATACTTTGATAATTTTCTATAGAATTAGGAACAAATTTTCAGTTTGCAGGCTCTTTTGGATAAGTATGAAAAAAACTGATGGCAAAATTTAGATTTGCCTTGAGAAAGGGTGGATGAGGTTTTACTTTACCTTCGATTTTCCCTTTACTGTAAATACATTTTTCACACACTTACTTGTACACAGTTATTTCACATTTTTTCTGATTCATCTTCATATATTTTCTTATGATCTGTGAAATCAGATCTATTCAAACAACACTTAAACACATGCTTAACTTTGCAGTTGTTTGAAGTCATAGTTTAGACTGTGATGCCTTGAATCAGGCTGATCTTATAAGCATGTCTTAAAGATTTTCTTGAATTGGATCTTTTGTTAGTAAGAGAGCCACTGCAGATAACTCTGCTCTTTCCATATTCTGCTTTGAATATTTCATACATATCCATTAGAGAAAAGTGAATCCTCTTTTATAAAAAAAAGTTTATTTTAAAATAACTACTGTATTAGTACTGTCTTACTGATTGAAGCAGAGAATTCTACTGTCTTTCCATTGCTTAAGGTCAGGTTCCTTCCCTTAATCTCATCTGCATATTGCAACATACTAAAACATGGTTTTTAATATCAGGTTCAATATGCTGTAAGACTTTTCAGTTCATATTAACAAGCAGTAGTTTTTGTTAACTGTCTTTTTAACCAGCCTGCTTCTATAGGTTTGACTATGTACGTCTGGCTTCAGAATTGTTGTGCTGCTTGTAATATCCTTGCTTATTTTGTTCCATGCAATGTAGTATCCTTCAGGCTTCTAGTTGTATTTGTTTATTAACTGGCAAGAAAGAAAATTTCATCTGCCATTTAACGTTTTGACCATATCTGATTTAATTTTGCATTTTCTCTGATTTAATTTGGCATTTATATGTGACATGTCATGTCTACCACACTAAATTATTCAGCAAAACTGAAAACAGTCTGCATGGGTCAATAAAAAATACGCCTGATAAAACTCTATTTGATAAAGGTGCCAAAAATGACATGTAGAAGCTGGGCGTACAGGTTCAAGCAGAGGGATTTCTTGATAATGCTGTAAATGTGGACACAGAGAAAATATGTAACGGTTACAATGTTTTTATATGGACTTGGATACAGGTAGTAAGCACCAGGATAAAGAAAGGGATTCCAAAAAAATGCGTGTTTTGAAGCTTCAAATCTGAAAAAAGAAATACAAGTTTAAAATACAAGTAGCCCAGTGTACTACAGAACTTACTATATGACATATTCATAAGCAACTATCTTCAGAAATAACATTCAGTAAGAGCCACATCACAATGACAAAATATCTTCCTTTGAAACTTCGCATCACCAGCTAAGTATTAACACCTCATTACTAAATGGATTTTATTACCACATCCCTCTAAACATTGTTGCCATTTGGATATGAGTAATATAATCAAGCACTGCAGAAAAATTGTGGAAGCTTCAGCTGTTATCTCAGAGGATTAAAAAACATTCCAACTTGATGAATTTAAAACCATCTTGAAGGTGAGATACAGCACTTGAAAGTATTTAAGACTGCAAAACATCAAAAAAAACCCCACTTGACTAGCCTTAAAAAACCCTATAGAGATTGATTTTTAATTTATCTGAGAGGAAAACTTGTGAGACCTCCAGAAGTATTAAAATGAAAACCAGACCTCAGCCATTTCCAGGGGTTTCATATTATGTCTTTGGTTTAGGATTCTACCTGACTTCATTTAAATTATTTAGGATCAAATTCTACTCATCTTGTAAGTAATAAAAGAGATGTTATTGGTCCACCTGCAGGGCTAAAAGTTTGCATTGTGTGGTACCCAGGAAAGCACAAAGCATATTCTTCTGGTAAGTATTCAGTGCCTCAGAAGGAAAAATGAAAAACCCTAAAACCAAGGAACATAAAAATAAATGTTTCTTCATGTCATTCATAAAGATATTTACATTGCATCTTTATAACAGTTTCCCTGGACCAAATCAATTATAGTATTCAAAAAACTAAGTCTTTACAGTGACTTAATTGGTTTTAAAGTTAAGATGGCATAATATTCCTATGCACATTACACATGCCTGTCATTTCCTGTTGAACAAGGAGCACTGTAAAATGAGACAGACTCCCTTCTCTATAAATGCATATGAAACTGCCATACTATATGAAATTAAGGCTTTTACTGGCCCACAGTCTACACTAGGATATCTACAATTACACAAAACATTAGTATTAAGTGTCCTAATTGGATTACTCTGGGCAAAAGTAATAAAAAGGTAATAGTACACGGGAACAAAGAATCCTCAAAAAGGAATATTCACTGTGCTATTCTAAAAAAAAAAAAAAAAGCCAGTTAAGAATTCAGCCAGGAACTGATGTCAGATTCCTGCTTTAAGATTAGGAACTTCATGTTCAATTATTGCTTGTTACTGAGATACTAAATACATGTTGTTTTGCTGTCTTTGCCTGTCTGTTCTCATTCAGCATTTACATGTACCTTTGTCACCTTCAAACAGGTTTTATTTCACCTGACTTTAGATAGCTGGAAGACAGTTCTCTAGTCAAAGGTAGGCATCTAGGCTTCCTCTCACTGGAGTTGACAGAGAAAACAAAGCACCTGCAAAAGGCAATTTATGCCACTTTTTCTAGAAGAAGGTGGTTTGGAGGGATAGGTGCCTGTCCACCACAGAGGTAGGGTATGGCTGGCTGAGGCTGGATCCCTGACTTTTGGTAGTCTGTGAGATGAATCCCACTGTAGTAGTAAGTAAAAGGTATAAATGTATGCGCAAGAGTTCAGTCATGACATTGCTCAGCTGATGTTTCTGCAAATGAAAATATAAAATCCAAATATGATTGCAGCGTATAGATGATGGCTCCAAAGCCAGTCCAAACTGCATATATCGACATTTTATCCTGAAATAGAACAACACCCACCATCCTGCTTCTTTGGGTAAGCAAATGTTCAGATTCTCTGTTTATGTCTGCACATCTGGGAGTAGGACTCCTGTGGTACTGCTGTTAATGGACCTCCAGGATGTCAGCTATTCCAACAGTATCTCCACAGCCATTCTGGAAAATACGTACTGTTGCAATAGCTTCTGCCTAGGAAAACAAAAATATAAATGTAGCTATAAAAATAGCAATACTTCATCTATCTATTTGGAATGCCAAAGGAAGAGAAGATAATTTCAGCTTCAATTCAAATTTTAATGACTTTCCATAAAGTCCTATCACTTTGGGTACAAACCCTGTATTTACCATACTGATGTATTTATAAACAACGATGTTTTTTACCTCTTAGACTTTGTTTTGCTAGGCAAAGCCCTTTCAGTCTCCTCTCATAAGATCAACTCTTCATTACCTTTAAAGCTCTCAGCATCCTCCTGCACCTGCTCTCGTTTTTCTCAAATGTACTTTCTGAATAAGCTGAGTACGGTATTTCCGATCAGTTCTTATGCATTCTGCTTTTCTATAGATCTCTATTGGAAATACCTCAGTCGATATATCCTCGGATCACATTTGCCTTTCAAGTGAAAGACTCTGAAATCACAGAAATTCCAGTGACCCCTTAGAACGTCTTCACTTCTCTGGCTCTCACCACTATGCTTTAAGGCACCTTTATGTGACAGGCCTTGGAGCACGAAGTGCTCAAGACAGGAGCTTTGTTTGATACAGAACATATGTGCTTAATTTTATATACGGTATATCATTTCATCAGCTTCAGTTAGCTTTGTAGGATCTTGGCCTGTCTCCTCAATCTATAAATAAATAATGACAGTTTTATAAATAAATCAGTTTCTAACCAGCTGAAACTGTGTTATCTTTGTAACTTTTACCAATCAATAGAGCAGCGTGACCGACAGGCATAGGTTCTGCAGTTTTAAAAAAGGTGGTATAACAATAAAAAGTATAGTTACATGTAAGAACCAAATAAATATTTTGATGTACTAGCATAAAATACTTCATATGGCATTTCAGAATAAGCCCCAACCATTTACATCTGTGGTAAGCCAGTAAGTATTTTTTAGCTTGTGGTTCAATGTTCTCCCAGTGTAAATAGATGATCAATCATTCTTTGTTGTTGTTGTTTTAAAGAATAGTTTGAAACGCAATTCACAGTCAGTGTTCGTACTGCCTGTTCTTTTTGTTCTCTTATCAATACAAGTTTTATTATTAAAAAAGTGCATTGTTTTCATCTGGCTGCTGGAGTCTACCATGTTGGGCTCTACCGTCATTTCTGAAGCTCTTGGTTGGTGGGAGAGTGCAGGTGCAAGCCTGCAGAAGAGACTGAAACTCTGTAAATGCACGAAGTAAAGAGCACATCAATCTATTCAGAGAACAAAAACACAAAGAAAAACACTGAGGTGGACAAAATCCATTCCCATGCTGAGAATTACTGTATTGCAGTGCAGAGCTTGCATGAAGATGAATTTGAATTTTACCTGCTTGCCTGTCCTGCTTGCTCACTGGAAGCTTACAGATAGCTGAACTCCAGTGCCTCCTTTGAAGCCTGACGCAGGGCAAAAGTGTAAGGCAGCATGTCTCTGTTGTTCTTGTGTCGGTATGTCTGGATGTATCATTTTTTTCCACAAGATGTGATATGAAGAATGCTTGATTTTAATTACGTGGCTGCAAACCAGTGTTGCCATGCTCCTGTCACAATCAAGAGGACTGCATTCCTCCAAGTTCTTTTTAGAAGTTCTTTTATGGCAGAGGCATGGAGGTCACAGTATGGTGACACCGTCCTGGCAGTAGAACTGAGCCCTGCTGCTTGTCAGAGCTCCACCATTGATGAGCACCCAGTGTGAGGGCTGAAGGCCAAGAGGCCCTTCCCCACCCTGGAGGGAAGCATGGCACAGTGTGATGGCAGAGGGGAGATGGCTGTGGGGGAAGGGGGCTCTCTGCTCCCCCTCGTTTTTGCTTTTGGAGGAAGCCTCTGAGCTATGGTCTCCTCACCAGGCCCAGGGTGCTGGTCCCCGACTGGGGGGTTGGGGGGGAGCCGCCTCCCACTCACCAGGGTTGCCCTTCCCCTCTCCCTCAGGCGTGCCGAAGGCAGACACCCCTTCCAGCCCCGACCCTCGCCCTCCGTGCCCGCGGCCCCGGGCAGCCAGGCCCCTCCGCCCGGCGCGCTCCCAGCGGCCGCAGTGCCGCCTCGGGCTGGAGCCAGCGGGCGGCGCTCGCCCGGGCCGCCGCCGCTAGCGCCCTCCGCTCCCCCACAGCAGGGGGAAACATCGCCAGTGAGAGGAAAATCTCCCCCTTGCTGCACCCTCCACCTTCCTCAGCGCCCCCGCCCGCCTTCCTTCTCTGGGGATACTGCGAAGAGGCAGCAGAGCGCTACCTGCCGCCTTCCCTTCAGCTTTCCGGGCTTGAGGGCAGCCCTCCGGCCAGGCAGCCCCCGGCACCCTCCCCGTGCTTCGAGTTACCCCAGGGAGGGGGCAAGGCAGGCAGCGAGCGGGGCGGGGGGAACGGAGGGGGAGGGCTGCGCGCCGATGAACGCGGCTCCGGCGAGATGCTGCACGCCCAGCTCCCTGCCGGAGGGGGGTAGCAGCCTCCGCCGGCTCCTGCCTTTGCAAGGGCTGTTGCTGCCGCTGGACGCAACCTTCTCCCGACATGGAGCTGCTGCTGCTGCCGCCGCCGCTGCTGCTGCTGGAGTGAGTGCGTGCGACGGGCAGAGCTAGCCGGCTGCATGGATGGATGTGTTTAGCTTTGTGAAGATTGGGAAGCTCTCCGGGTAGGTGTTTGCTGCTGCTGCTCCGCAAACTGCGGGCGTCCCGCGGCTGCGGGCGCTGACCCTGCCCGGCGGGGCGGGAAGGCGTGGGGAGGGTCTGCCCGGCGTGGGGGGCGCCGCCGCGCTCAACTTCCCTTGCAGAGGGGCGAAGGTCTCGGGGTCGGGGTGGGGCGCTGGGCACTCGCTGCCCCCTGGCACCTGCCGGGGCTGCGCCGGTGCCTCTGCGCGGGATGGGTGGTCGCCTTCTCCCTTCCTAAGGGACCACGAAGGCGTCCCGCGGCGGGCACTCCTCGCCGCCGCACGGCCAAGGTTGGACGACAGCGGTGCCCGCCTGAAAACGCTGCCGTGAATGGGGTGACCAGAACTGTTCCGAAAATGCAAAAGCAGGGACGGGAGCCGGGACCGGGGCGGGGAGGGGGTGGTCGTGCCGCCTCCGCGGGTGCGGTGCGGGTTAGCGGTCAGCTGCCGGGGAGAGGGGGCGAACTTCTGAGGGAGCGGGACAGCACCTGGCCTGGCCGCGCCGCCGAGAAGGGGCTCGCCCTGCCCCTCCGCGCCCGCGGTACGTGCCGCTTCCAACACACGCCGGGCCCTCCAGGAGCGATATTTTTAGAGAAGTGGTGAAATCATCGCCAGATTCGGAGAGCTGCCCCTCTGCCGTTTCACACTATGGGTGCTGGGGTGCGAGTGGATTTGGCGTCTCATATCCCTTCCTTATAGGGCATGTACTTCTAGTTGTTTAAATAGATGCTTGATTAGGGTTATTTTTCTGTTTTTATTTGCTTTCTGATTAAATGTTCCTTTTAATGGCCTTGGAGTTGTGGTCTCTATCTGTAGACTGTTGCGTTCGCAGCTGGTTGCCAGGCCCAAAGCTGCAAAGATGGATCAAGAAACACAACAGCCCGTGTTAAAATGTGCTCGCTGTAGTTAAATGTAACTGGAGGTAGCCCTTCTCAGTAGCAGGGGAAAACACACTTTATCTCAAAGATGCAGTATAAAAGTACTTGAGTCGCAGGATTTTTCAGGGTTCTGGTGCAGGTAATCTTCCTAAAGGATTTAGCTTTGATCACAGGAACTAGGAGTGTTTTGAATTCTTATGATTCAGTGGTTCCTACACCATAGTTACCGTATCCTTTTCTGTTCATGAAGCACATATGAGGCTGAAATTGGATGTTGTACAAAAGGGAGAAAGGCTTTGGTAAGGAAATACAAAAGGTAGCTTGCTCCAGTGACGCTCATGTAGGGAGCTTGTCAAAATGACAGATGGTCTTTAAAAGCAAACATTGCGTGGCTGGAAGTTAGAGTGCCACAGGTGCAGGCATAGCCTTCAGCCCCCCAAATTCCCACCATTGCACCTGGCTGTGATTACAGCTTTGCTTGTGGCGATGCCAGCACAGAACAGCTGCTATCATTCAAGCACATCATTGTCTCATTCTGCTCACAGCAATTTTACACGATGTGATGGCTACGACACTAGCAGCCTGCTCTGCTTTCCTTGGGTCGTGTTCCTGGCTGATACCGCTAGAGCTGCAGCAGCAGTAGCTACAGTGGAAACTTTGAGGAGAAAGAAAACGTGCTCGTGTAGATAAGGAGCGGGTCAGGTAGTGTGATCTTTATTTCCAGGTAACTGGATTGCTTGACCTCCTCTGTTTGTTTGGAAATAATGTTTTAGTAAAGCTTCCAGATCCTCAAGTTTCATATTTGTCATATTTGAGCTGGAACCAAAGGGAGAGAAAGGGATATGCTGCTTGGAAATGTTTTAAAGTCAGGTACGTGGCAGTTTTTATACAGATTGTAGGGTTCAGTTTTTATTCTGTATAAAATCTGTAGCTTTCTGCATACTTGAAGACTCAGCTGTTGCCAGTTCTGAGATTTGTGTTTAAGTAAGGGCAGATCTTAGCATTTCTCCAGAAGAACCTGAAAGTTTCTTCTGAAATGAAATCCTGAGTATCAAAGGTTGTATCCAGCTTTGCTTGGTTCAAGGATATGAAGTACTTAAGGACTGAGTTTGTCTTGTATATTGCAGTAAATCTTTTCTGTATGGACCTACTATTTTAGTTTCTAATTTTCTGGTTATTAAATGACCTAATAGTTTACACAGGACTTTGCTTGCTCTTTCCTAGGAAGCAGCTAGGTATATGTTCCAATTTTATGAGAGCTTCATGGAGTAGACAGGTTCCAGTGTAAACCTCATTTTTAATCCCTCTGTGTGTTTGGGTTGAAAAACTAGTTTGCCTGAAAATGCCGGTTCTTTCTTTGCTGTTAGAAGGAAGGCCTTTCTGAAAGAAATTAGTAAGATGGTAAACAGTATTTAACTGAGAATGAGATCTTGCAAGCAGATTACCTGCAAAAAGTTGTTTTGAACTTGACTGGTACTGAAGTTTTTTATGACTTGCAGCCTTTTTTTTACATTATTTTTTTGTGCATTCAGATCTTCTCATTTTAGGTTGCAAGTCAGCTATTGCAGTTGTAGTCTGCAGCCTTGATTCTGCAGTCAGTGGCACAGATAAGCTCTGTTATGCATGGCTACTGGGAGGGATACTTCTTAAAGTCATGGTATAATTTTAATAGATGTAGTGAGAATGTAATTTTTACCTTGATCAATTAATGTATAAGAGCTTTTCTTTATAATGAGCTTAAGATGGGATATAAGCTCTTAGAAGGTGGCTACTAGATATAAAATTTTACATAGCATGCATAAAACATTATGATTTAATTATCTATGCAGGTTTTTTTTAATGTGGCATCTGTGTGTAGGGCCTTTTAGAGACTCACTTCTGCAGCTGCTTCAACAGTTGTCTGCAATTGCTGGGTGAGTGGGGAATATGGGCATAATCTGGAAAAGGAATGTGTGCAGAAAGGTAAGAGAACACCAAACTGGTTTTATGACAGATGTGATCTCTGGTAATCTTCTTTCCTTGCCTTTGCAGGTGTATCATGTTGTGTACTATGTGTCAAATATAGATGTTCATGGTGAAGTTTCTGTTGATTTCTGAGGATTGGAGATACTCATCATACCTTGAAAACAAAAATATGGTGTAGAAATACTTTCACTATGTCACTTTCACTGACACAGCCTTTCTCTCATTCCCCCTTTTGGAAATTCACCAGTCTAGTAATGGTCTGGAATAATTGTTTTGCTATGAGTCTTGTGGCGTCATTCTCTGGAGAACAAGAAAATAGACTCCTTTTCTTGTAATGAATTTCCAAGTGTAGAGAATGACTGACAAGGCGAGTTTAACAGATCATTGCTCTGATATGGAGCTGTACCAGGCAGGTGAATATTTCTAGAGTGGGCTGCGTGACCGTGGATGCTGTAGTAGTGTCTGTAATTTGGGAGGGAGGATTAGTAGGATAGATAAGATGCACATAAAAATTGCCGGATTAGGTTGGATCAGAGGCCTGTCTTGCCTGGTATTTTCTCTTAATTGCTTTTAGTAGCTGCTTGGGGAAAGAGTAGAGGGAGCACAAGGTATGAAGTGATGATTCTTGAGTGTAGGAATGATGGTGCTGCTGTGCTGAACAAGAAATGGAGCATTTTCAGATCTAGGTAAATCTGAGTAAGGGGCACAGTGTTGAATTTCTAGTTGGTACTGGACAGTTGAACTATGAAACAATAGGTCAGAATAGTGAATGGAGGTTAGCGAGACTTTAATGCTGTATTCATAGCATACATTGTTAGTTAGAAAATCTGTTTATTTGGAATTGTAGAATAACAGAATATCAGGTTGGAAGGGACCACAAGGATCATCTGCTCCAACCGTTCTTGGCAAAAACATGGTCTAGACAAGGTGGCCCAGCACCTTGTTCAGCTCCATGTTAAAATGTCTGATGCTGGGGAGTGACTCTTTATGTGATGTCTGTAGAGGTCAGTTCTACTTCAGGGCTTTCATAGCGGGATATAAAACTTTCATATGGAAAGATGGTTGTCTGGATAGTGACCATCCAGAGTCGGGATGCATAGTTCTTGTCTCTCTGCTACTGTTTGCAGCTCTGCTAAATAACTAGATAGAAAGTAACATGATTGTCCTTGTGAGTGGCCATCAGTCTGTAAGCTGTCACAACGCTAGTAAGTGTGGGTTGGAGGTCTCTGTCACACAGTTACCTTTTGTGGGAGAAGTTCTGAGCTAATGTGAGCCCTTTGATGCCAGAAAGGAAACCTCTCAAAAACAGGGCTGCAGTATGGGGTAAGAAAGGGGACATCCGCACTGCTTCATTGTGGCTGTTAGAAGTATAATGATTGGAGAGTTAACCCTGTATAAGGAACAGGAGGATACCAGCAAGACTCAGACCCGCCCTCAACAGTGATGTTAATTTGTGGTATGTGGTAGGTAAATTGATCATACCTGGATCTTTACTTCTCTGCCCAAGTTTTGCATTGCATTCCATTATTGTCGAGTTTAAATTTATTCCATTAAAAGCTGGATGTGAATAGCCAGATCGCTGATGTACTCCTTGGAATTAGCTTTAAAACAAAAACAAAACAATCCTGTAACCCTGCAAGCTTTTTTCCTGTGATTATGCTAAACACGAGGCTGGGTTTCTCACTGAGGAGCCTCTTGCAAAGTCATTTTTCATTGAGGTGGATAAATCTCACAATCTAATTTTTGTGCTTATCTTTCCATAGTTGGGCGTCTCCAGTCAGATGAAGTGACTTGGTACATCAATAAACATTTGGGATTTTGGGTTCTTACTGCTTATAAAAGTGAAGCAAGTCTGAACAGACCCCAAAACTAAGTGTCTTACATTTGGTGTTTTGTTTTTCAGCCTCTGTAGCCCTGTGCTTGGTCCTGTTCTCTCTGGATACTGTCTTTAGATGTCCTGCCAAAATTGTGTGAAAGATCCTCTCCTAGATCTGTCTTAAAATCTAACAAACCAGAAACTGTGTTTGTAGATTCTGAATGCTAGACTCTTGTTTTTTTACAGAGAGTGAGGTTGCTTGGCTTCATGGTTTAGTTATTTTTATGTGGCCAAGCAGGAGTATATTTTCCAGCTTTAAGTTCTGAGATTAGTTGGTCTATTGTTTGATCTATCTACCTGTCTATTGAGGAATTTGGGAAGACTTTGGGACGCTTATCTATCTTTAGTTTATCAGAATAGCATCTTTCTTTACCAGCGATTTTCTTTGTCATGTTTTTATTTTGCTATGATGTTTAAAAAGTCACCTCAAAGGGGAGATAATTAAAAGTATGCTTAAGTTACTGATGCTATTTTACATACAATTTTTGGAACAATTTTTATGTGTGCTCTTTGAAATGACAATATCAGAGCCTGTAAGTTACTTTCACTATTTACAAAAGACTGTGTCAGTAAGAAAGCCTATGATTATGCTTTTTATGCTCAAAGGAGGTAATTTAATTCTGAAAAGGTTTTTATCATGCTGGATGATAATTCGAATAACCATGAATTAATTTCACCTTTTTTTCTTGAGAGGACTTTATTACATTTAGTGAAATATTTGTCTGTTCACATTATGAGTTTTTCCTTATATTTTATTATTTGTCTGTTTTGTTAGCTGACACACGTGATAAAGATACTTGCTTTAATGTCTATGATGTTAATAATGTTGTATGTCATAACGGCTTCAGTAGTTTAGAGATTCATTAAAACCACTCCTTATGTTACAAACTGCTGTAAACTTGTCAAGTGGCCAGTGAATGATGATGCAGCTCTGCTAAATATGTATGTTCCCTAAATACTGTTTGCCTGGTGATACAGTGCTTAAAAGATGTAACCAGAAGTAAACTTGTCTTTGGAAATTTTTGAGAAAGCAAAAAAATGGAAAAGAAACTCCACAAGTAATGCTTTTATTTCCCCTCTTCTACTGATTACTGAAGAAGATGGAATGAGAACTTTGAGAACGGATACTCTGATGTAAGAACAACTGAAGCATGTGCAGGCTCAACATAATATTTTCATTTCTAGGAAGACTGAACTTCCTTTTGCTTTTGTGTTTGTTTTGTTTTTTGTTTTTTTTTTTTTTCTTTTTTTTTTGGAGAACTTCAATCTATGGCATCAAATCCTTAGTGACATGGTTGAACAAGAATCTTAGGATAGCTTCTTTTGTAATCGCAACTGGCACCAGTTTTCTGCTGTGTGCCTGTTTAAGTCAATCTGTTAGTATTCTCATATAGTTTGAGAAGATAGATGGAAAAGGTTGGGTTTTCTTATCTTTCCTCTGCATTTGGTGATATCAGGAAGAGTGTGAGGTGTTTTACAGTTTTGTTTAGTGTGTGGTGGTGGTTTGTTTTGTTTGTTTGTTTTTGAGAAGCCTGCATATCTTTTCAGTCTGACAGATTCATGTGGGAAATTTTAGTTAACTTGGAAAAAAATCCTTAACTGTAAGAGTAATACCAAATGAGGGTATGTTTCAATATTTTACAACATTCTAGGTCATTATGGAAGTGCACCAAGCTGTTAACAGAAAATGCAAACTGTGACCTGGAATAATGAGTGGATAATACATGCTCTCAACTCTGCTGGTAATGTGGCAGGGAAGGGGTGTTTTACTGCTCTTAACAGCACTTTCAAGTAGTTATATCAGTGCATCACAACTTAGTATCTGACTTATGTGATGAAGAATTGACTAAAATCATGTAGGAACTACGGTCTCCTGTAAAATGAATAATTATCTGGGAAGGATCTGTAACTGTTGAAGACAAATAATGATTTTAATTTCCAATCCTACACACTGTGTCATGCACAAGTTAAACCAGACAATACTATCCGGGTACATGAATTACTCATTTTCATGACTGTTCGCAAATAATGTATTAGAATCTACCACAGGATGGAAACTTTTGGCGATGATAAGGTAACAGTGTTTAAATATTGTAGGAACATGCCTTGAATAGAAAGGGACTTCTGATAATACCAAATTGTACTTAAAGCTGCTTTTTATAATCGTGACTAATTGTGATTAGTTTTCTGAAGTACCTTGAAGAAATTTGTAAATTCAAAAGGTTTTATGTTTATTGAAGGTATTTTTAAAGACTTTTAAAAAGAATCTGTTAAACTCTGTTTATGATAATTATTCCATTGACTGGAAATGAAGGAAATAACAGTGCCAGTAGTCTAAATTTAAGTAATTAATTGCATGTTTGAATGCTAGTGAAATCAGCACTACTTAAAATCTAAACATGTGAAAGCACACTGGGGCTAGAAATGTGAAGTACTCCAGGACTCAAAAGCCTCGATGACCTTAATCAGGACCTGATGTTGTAGAAATCTCTACCAGTATTCCTTTAGTGTGGAGTCTATAGAAATTCCCTTTAATAGGCTGATTATTGGCTATAAAACCAGAAATTTATTTTCATTACTTTTAATAACCAACAAAGAAGAACTTAAAGAAAAAATGCTTTGCATGAGTAAGAACACTCTGAGGAGGCAGAATGAGCATGGTGGTGAGTAATGCAAGGCTGCATCCTAGTAAATAATTTTCACTGGTGACTTAAAATAGAAGGACATGAGAAAAAGCTGATTAGTATATTTTAAGCAAACTCCCTTGTGAGATGTATTGCTTGAACAAAAATAACTCCCTTTGATGGTAAGAAAAACAATTTCTGATTGACTTGGTTATTTTCACAACTGTTTTAACAGTTAATAGCTTTAGATGAAACACTTGCTTTTTCAAAGAATTCTACTATTATAGAATACATTATCAGTGAGTACTGAATGCAAGTTTTTTCACTTTA
The DNA here is from genome assembly GCF_963082525.1 of Nesoenas mayeri. Classification (NCBI taxonomy): domain Eukaryota; kingdom Metazoa; phylum Chordata; class Aves; order Columbiformes; family Columbidae; genus Nesoenas; species Nesoenas mayeri. The sequence continues at coordinate 103,485,830 of NC_137541.1, forward strand.
ATTATTATAAACTTAAGGAGGGGAATTGCTGGGTATCAGTTGTAGCTGTGGGAGTTTGTAGAGATACTGTAGAGTACCCAGTTTAGGATGAAGATTTTCCAAAGGTTTTTATAGTATTTAGTTTTTATTGTTCAGGTGAACTGTCAGTCTTTCATGTAAGTACTTGCACATTTATATAAAATACTTTTCCAGCATTATGCAGCCAGTAAGGATTTGCTTACCTTGCTGATAGATCTTGCAGTTTCACTGTTTATTTTTAATCTTGAATTTGCGATTATATCACTCTGGATTTGGCAGTACTCATATGTTAGTGAGCAAAATACCTATATTCTGTGGCAGTAAATGCTACAAGAAGTACTAACTGTTGTACTAGCCCTGTAGAACAACTGGGCATGTGTTAAAAGTCTGAACTGTGTTTCACTTGTGTGCTGTATTTGCCTGAAATAGAACCATAAAGAACTGGAGAAGAAATCTGGAAATAGTAGAAATCTAAGAAGATTAGTATTTACCTGAATGAACAAGAGCATGGACACTTGCTTGCTCTAAATGAGATTATCACAAGCCTGATTTTCTTGAAACATCTGTAAGATCCATAAGAGAGCGGAGCTTGCAGTTGCGCAGAGAAGTCCACCCAAATGGTGCTAACGTTCCAATTTTTCTTGGCTTATGATGTTAGGCCTTTATCACACAAAAAATAAAATGTTACTCCAGTACTACCTTTAAGGCCTTGTCTGCTCTAGAAAGAAGTGGGCTGTTTGTTTACCACTATAATGCATAACAGGTTGTACAGTTTTAGCACAGAAAAGGAAAATGTCAGTTTTGACTGTGCAGTGTGACTAATCAAGTCAAAATGTAGTTTACATATTCAGGTAGATACGATCAAAATTCACGTCTTTTTAATTTTTTTTTTTTTTACTGACATTCAGTTATGGATCATATGAAATTGTAATTTAAAGGCATCTGCTTTTCTTGATATTTAATTTTGCTTGTTGAAAACCTCAGATGATGTTAACCAAAGTGTTACTTTTTTACTTTTGATTTTATTTTTTTTTTTTTCAGAGAGAGATAAACTTTTCTCATGATGTTGGCTGCCTGCCTAGATTTTTATTTTGCATTATATGTTGTATGTTACCTGTTGTATTTACAAGGGGCGCACTCTCTTCTGCCAAGACATACAGTGAAGATAGACAGAGAAGAACTGCGCATGGGCAATGATCTGTGCTGGACTATTCTGCTTTGAGGGCAGGGTGAATAGGGACTACAGCATGTAGTAGGGGAGGAGTGGCAGAGGTAGGGAGAGAGAAGAAATTGGAGAAAGGAAGTTAATGAATGATGTATTGAAGGAGGACTTATTTGCTGTGAGTGAATTGAAGTAATTGTTCAAGACTAGCTGATCTTTATGTGAAGATGAACTTGCATTGTTGCCTGGGTAGGAGTTTATTTGCTTTACAAGGCTGGTTGAATTAATTGGTGAGATGTGCTGTAATCTGTGTGACTGACTGCTGTTTAAAAAAAGAAAGAATTCACTCCAGCGTTACAACAGAAAAAGCAACTGTTTCTGTGGATTTTTTTTTTTGTGTTGGGTGGGTCTTGAGTTTCTTATTGTAACTCTTTCTTTCTCAAAGGGTTTTCTCATGGCTGAACTTGAACTAGCTCAACACATGAAATAACAAGGTGGTCCCTGTCTCCCTGTGTATCTGCTGCTGAAGAGTTGTAATCAGGATGATGGGTTTTCTCAGGGTGCAGCTCATCTGCTGAACTTGATGGCTGGTGAGCCCTATGATTTTTATTCCACAATCAGATGCAGATAACTTGACTGCAAAATCTATAGTAGCTGGGGAATGTGATTATGTTTTATTGTGGCTTAAAAATATCCCAAAAAACAGGAAGCTTTTTTATTTTTCATTGGCATGGGAAAGAATTAAGAATAGGCCCTGGCATTGTGAAGTACTTTGAGAAGGGGACACTTCTGTAAATATGGTCAACCTGATGTAACTGCTGATAGCAGGAGGCCTTGTTAGACTCTGGGGTCTGATTTTTGCTTTCTTCTGCATTTTTTCCCCCCTTTTTGTTCCCTGCAGCCCTTTCTGTACCTCTTTAACCTTGATGAGCTACTTCAGAGACTAAAACCACTAGAAAACTGATTTTGGTATATTTATTTTCTGGTAATATAGATATCTAAACTGGCCTGGCAGAAGTGATTGGAGCATGTTGTCTCAGGACACAAGGTGGAAGGGGAGGAAGGGAAGTGGGGCTTTTAGCATCCGATCAGTTCTATTACCTTGCACCACAGTTGGTGCTGGGAGCTACTGTGGGAGACTGTGGAGACAGAGACCTCCATTTAGTTGCATCTGGGAACTGAGATTTAGGGAGGCTGTGTCAGAACCCCACACCTGAGTGAATCTGGGGAGAGGGGTGTATCCCAGAAAAGATGAGTTGGAGTGGGGAGAAGATGCCTCAGCCCCTCTGAAATTCCTCAGGTCTTTTTGGGCACATCTGGCTTCCTCCCTCCATCTTTTCCTATATGAGGACAGGCTGAGAGAGTGGGGTTGTTCAGCCTGGAGAAGAGAAGGCTCCAGGGAGACCTTATTGCAGCCTTTCAGTACTTAAAAGGGGCTTATAAGAAAGATGGGGACAGACTTTTTAGCAGGGCCTGTTACTATAGGATGAAGGACAATAGTTTTCAATTAAAGGAGGAGAGATTCAGACTAGACATGAGGAAGACTTTTTTTTTTTTTTTTTTTTTTTTTTTTTTTACAACGATGGTGGTGAAACACTGGCCCAGGTTGCCCAGAGAGGGAGTAGATGCCCCATCCCTGGAGACATTCCAGGCCAGGCTGGACAGGACTCTGAGCAACCTGATCTAGTTGAAGATGTCCCTGCTTATTGCAGGGGGGTTGGACTAGATGCCCATTGAAGGTCCCTTCCAACCTATTCTATGATACTATGGTCTTCTCCTGCCTCTGGAGCCTGTTCTGCTGCCTTTGAGTGACTCAGCTTTGCCTGGGCACCTCCAAAACCAAGTGCTAGTTCTGAGTGCTAAATACAGCTTTTGTATCGTGCACATCCTGATGTACTAAGGTATTCCAACCATGCTTTTGTGCCACACAGGCTAAAGAAACTGGTTTCTTATTAGTGTGAAGTGTTTTAAAAAGCAGATTTTCTTCGTCATATCTTTACCTTATTAGGTAGGATGGGAGAGTGGTGGTTGATGTTGAAGAGATTAATTTTTCCTGTATTGCTTGTAGAAGATGAACTGTCCAGGACAAATGAGACATTGTTTAATGTGGTGTTGGTTTTGGTGTGTGTTTATTTGTTTGGGTGTTTTTTTTTGTTTGTTTTGTTTTTAGCTAATGAACATGTGTTTGTTCATAGCAGTAAGCTTGTGGTTATATCCTTTCTTTCCATATACATGTTTTCGAGGTTTTGGAAGCTGTCTAAAGAGGTAAAAGGTTTCTTTTCAAAAGCGCAATTTCTGAACGTGGAAAGAACATCTTACAAAGCTAGTGTAGTGTGTCTGTGCTGCTTCTGAAACTACAAAAAAATATTTGGAGAATATTAATGACTTGCTTTTCAAATGCTCTTCCTTTCTAAGCTGAAAATATGGAAGTTTTATAGGTACATTAATTAGCCTGAAATTTTAATTCAGCTTCAAAAATGTGGCTTTTTTTTTTTAACCATACATGGAGTAAACTTCAAGAAGTTACTATACAGCAATTTTTCAGTTCCTGTTATGTCTTCTGTCTTTCCTTATACATACATGACACTTCAGCAGCCCCTTCTTTGTCCATCACTTCATGCTTTGCAATGCTTACCTATCGACTCTCGTATTCATATCACTGAAAATGTGTGATAGAGAAGATGGTAATTATATGAATCTTGAAGGATATATCTAAAGGATCACTCTAAAGACACTCACAACTTGTTCCATTGATAAACTTGAATTACGAACAACAAAAATCTCTTCTTTAATTGTGTAAAAATATATAAAGGGAAGTACTGGCAAGTTGCACAGTTAAAATACTGTGGTTCTTACTCTTTTTCTATCTGTCTAACATAGTGCATCTGGATGAATAATATTTAGTCTGTCTTGAGGCCACTTTGTAAGTAATGTTCTTGGAATATGAACAATAGAATACAAGCCTGTTTTACTTTAGCTAACATGCTTGGTTCAGAAATTTCCAATATCTTTATTCTTCATGCTGAATGTATTGCATATTTGTTTGCTGAAAACAAACATTTAAAAGCAAAACATTAAGTTTATTCTTTGTCTCTTTTGATGCCTTCAGGAGTTGTTAAGGTACTGTGACAGACATTGCTGAGATGGGATATTCCAAAAAGGTGATGTAAATTGACAGTTTGGAAGGCTGACAGGTTCTGTGCCCCTGTGAACTGTTTCCATACCTGCCCTGTTGGATTCTGGTTGTCCATGGCACCTGGGTGTGCTGCCTCTCACGGTGACTGTTTAATACATTTAACAGTAATCTGCTATGTAAAGGGTAAGGGAGAAACCTTCGCTCTCCCAGCTGTCAGTGCAAGCTTCAACCTTCATCTCAACAAAAGTACTTTGTATTTATTTAAAGGCAGAATGTTGATTTGCTTTTTGTTGTGTTTTCTAAAGCTCATCTTGACCTCATAGTGTTCTGTGGCCTTGAAATGAATAGACAAGTGTATGATTGTGGAAGTGTTTCACTTTCATTTGTCTTCACTAGCCATTAAGGTCAGAGTTCATCCCATTTTCTCATGTTACCTGCTACTTCTCAAAAGGAGAAATTCTGTTTTCATGTTAAATGTTTAAAATATTTTTTAATAGGACAAGATAAAGCAACATTAGTTTGATTTCTTTTTTTCAAATGGTTCATAGTTCAGTGTTGCAATGAGCAGCTTTCTAATTAGAGGACACAATACCTATCCTACTGGGCATTATTTCAAAATAGCTGCAATTTATTATAGCTGTTTAAAATATTATTGGATCAACATGGGTTTAGCAAGCTGTAATGATAACAACTGACATTTATTCTATCCAGTGTTCAAAATATTCTTTTTTTTTTTTTTTTTTCCCATCTCTAAATATGGTGGTAAGCAGAAAATAGTTTGTCTCTTAGTTTCTGTGGTATGGTTTGCTGCTTTATTTCCTTTCCCTTACCCCCTTCCAATTATTTTTTTCCACTCTAGCAGCTTTCTTATGCTAGATCCCCTCTTCCACGATGAGTACGTAATGCTGACTCACAAGCTGTCATAACTGCCTTACAGTATTGGCAGGGGTGTGCATGCATGTTTGTGGGTACTCTGACCACAAAAAGGCACCTTCTTGCACGAAATTTTTTGGTACTAATTAGTTTAATATTCTAGTTTTTAATGGTATTGGGGGGGGATAGGTGGTTTATGCTTTTCTTTGTGGTTGTGTTCAGGGGAAAGCAATTTTGAGCATTAGACAGCAAATTCACTGTTGGTTCTGGCTTTTAGTGTTTAGTGACAGAAAGGCTTCAAGTTTGTGTAGTGTTATGTGAAATGATAAAGGCAACTTCACTCTTGTTTTCATGTGATCTTTGCAAAAGTTTGGTAAGGACAGCAGGACTGCTTTGTTTTTTCAAGTACATACAGTCATTTTATTCCCTCTTTACTTGCTTGTTTTCCAGTTTGCGAACTGAATGGTACAGCCCTTATAACTAAAATGCATTTGTGTGGTGTTTTGTTTTGTTTTGTTTTGTTCCCAGCCAAACCATATTCACACTGCATAGGCCAAACAACCCTGTGTACAGCATTTCTTTTTTCACTAAGTAAATAACAGTGTAACTTGGATCACAACCAAAACTTTCTCTGTGGGCTTAATTGTTGCTCTGACTTTGTCTGGTTGGACCTGCCTGTCCCAGATGCTGGTTCCCTTTGTCCAGTCAACCACGACTGGCCTCACGTACCCCGAGTGGAATTAATGAAGCGCCCTCAGTGCTGTGCTGCAGTAGCTACTGCTGTCAGGTTGGTTGAGGGAAGGAAACCTGCTCTACAGTTTTAGCTTCCCTGTGCTGATGGGAGTGCTTCTCAATGTGACGGTTCCCAGGCTTGGCAGACTCTTTGGCTGGGATGTGAAGTTTGCATTACATTTCCAGATGACATGATCTACTCTGAAGTGGCACGCTTAGTCCAGCAACTGATTTGAATAATTTGCTGAATAACCCTTGTTAATAATGACAAAGGACTTGCATGTTTTTCAGTACAGGGGCATGCAAATGCACCGATGTGCACACATGCCCACTCAGCTTACTGTACAGCTTCTATAAAATGCATATTGTGATTCTTTGCTATATAAATGTAACAGTCGTTGGGAGGCAAAGACCCTGTCTTTCCGTTCTCAAGTTAGACTTTGCTAACTCATGTCTATTGTGTTGAAAGTTATGGTTGTAATAGAAGAAAAAATAGTACATCTCTGCAGTAAGGTATTTTTACAGTTTAGTGCATGGTGACTTGTTTAGTATTTTTTTGACATTTATTGACACACAGAGAAAACACAAATACTCAGACAGTGATAATGATGGTGGTCAACTGGATGAAAAACTTACCTCTGTAATCATCAGGCACTGACTCTACATGGGCTTGATGTAAACATCCGGTCACAGAATTCATCTGTCACCTGGTAAAACATGGGATGGAATTGTTATTCCAGAAGAAACCACTAGTTCTGATTCTCTAATTGTGTTTTTCTTTTGATGCCCTAATTATGAGGGAGAAAAAAACCCCCAAACAATTAAGGGCAATTTTTTCTATTTTATTTTCCTCTTAGGAAGAACTGTGTGTTTGTTGTGTGGTTGTCTACAAACTAATGAATGCTGTCTTCCAAATCATCATCTGTTTTTGAAATTTAAGGCTGCCTTTGGCATTACATTATACCAATTAAGCAGTGGACTTTATTTAAGAATTTCCTACAAGACACCCTGTTTCTGTGTGGAATTGTCTTAAAACATGCTCTTCTCATGCATACTTAAAAATACTTACACACACTAAAATTAAAAATATACTTTTTATCTTTTGATTTTAAAACTGCTTTCCTCTGTCTTGTGTTCCTATAGTGATTCTGATTGATTGCAGTGGCACTTGGTGGTGACAGAAGAGTAGTCTGCTCAGCTTGCTTATGGATTTAGCCAAGAGTCTGCTCCCTTAGATGGGAACTGTATAAACCCTGCCGATTGCCTTTTTTCTTTCTTTCTTTTTTTTTTTTTTTTTCTTTTTTCCTTGTGATTTTTATCTTAAACAGGTCAGAAAATCTGGGGAAATGCTTTTACTGAGAATGTTTAGTGTGACAAGTCTGTTAGTAATTTGGAAGGAATACTTCAAACTTATTGTGTGTGTTGTTGGGTTATAACTTAACAGTTTGCATAAGAAACCCTTGTATTTTCCTATGTTACCTGTGGAAAAACCTGTCAGCAATGAATGGCAGCATCTGAAAACCACTGTTCTGTTTGTTCACTAGGTAAGGAATGGACTTGGCATTATTTTTTTATTTTTTTAAAATTACTTTGTTTCCAATGTAATGAGGAATATAAGATCCAGTGAGATAATGCACACTCACCTGGAACACTGTGCTTAGTTTCAGGTACTGTTTATTTTAAAAACAAACCAACCAATCACCAAACAAACAAACAAACAAACCACAAAACCAAACCAAACAAACATGAAACCCCTACAACCCCCCAAAACAAACAACAAAACAAACAGAACCAAAACAAAAAAACAGGAGCAGAGGAAAAACTTTCATGTGGCAGTGATTTATAATATTTGGGAGCTGGTGAAAAGGAGATTTTCTTAGAGATAGGCAAAACTAAATTTTTGGGTGTGGTGAAGTGAGGGATTTTATTTATTTAGTTTATTTTACTCTTTTTTTCATCAAAAACTTTGGACCTCCAGGGCGCTTCAAAAAAAGAAACCAAAGCAAAATAGACTTAAGAGAAGTTTATAGTACAGTGTATCTAACAGAAAGGAACCCCTGTTCAGTGCTCGTGCTCTCTGCAAGCCTTAGATACCATCAAGAGCCAGATCCTTCTGGAACTTTATAGTCTGATCTAGCATAAAATGTATTAGAATATAGATTTCTACAACATGTAATTTAACATCTAGCTGATCGAATTAGGCAAAAGGTTTGAAAGATCAGTCTACTACAGATTTTAGCTGGTTTTGGCCTTAGTCTGAATCTGTGTATGAGATGTCATGAGGAAAATCTTTAAAACACTTGCATTTTTGCAAGTGTTCCATTCCCTTTGGGGGTGTAATATATTACTACTGCAAAGGAAACATAAGCCTTACAGCTTTCATATGCTTCACTGGAAAAAGTGTCTTCTCATCCATTTTTCACAGACTACAGTGTGTAACATTTAATTCTTAATATAAATGGTAATTTAGAAAGGTTTACAGACTTGTAGCAGTCTGTATATGTTGGTAAAAACAAAACTGAATTTTATCTTCATTTCTCCACTCAGAGAGGATAAACAGTAAATAAAGTGTTGAGAATCTGGAAGACATGCTGTTGGTCAGCTGAGAAGTGTTTGTTGGAAAACTATATGACCATGACTTATGTTTAGATTTCTCTAGGACTTTTCTGTAGTTTAAATGTTTATCTGCAAGAACCGCAGAATAAATCGAAAAACATGAAGGGCAAGAGGTAAACCACCTACTCTGGAATGTCCCCACATTTGTTGTTTGGGTTATAAAACGGAGCTGCTGTTACCTAGTTTCACATATGTTAACTTGCCTTCTGTGTGTTTATAAGCACCATTTCTGGAGCTGTTTACAGACCATGCAGACTCATTTGCTTTTGAACAAATCTTCCCAGAAACTAAAATATCTGTGTGCCAAATAAGATTTCATAGGTGGTGAGGAAAGTGTGTAGGTGAATTCTAGACCCAATTTGCCATTATGTGATATCTTGTAAAATTTTGGTGACCTCGTAAGCTTCAGAAGAGCCAAGTAACTTTGTTATCACAAAAGAAGTGTCTTTAAGTGTGAGAATTTACAGCATGCTTCTGAGGTTATGAAGTGTTCCAAGTCAGTTTATGTTGGCCTATGCAGAATACCAGGTGTCACTGATGAGCAGATCTGGGAAACTCTTTGATGGTAGCTATTAGCAAATATTATCAAGCACAATAGTATTGCAGAATTTCTGCTCTTCTTTGGAGATTGTGTGTTTCATATCCTCTCTGAAGACTGGAAGTCCGAGACAACATCTGTCACTCCTGACTACCAGACATTAGGATATTCCAGAGAGAAATAACTGAGTTGCGAATACAAGAATGAAAATGGAACTGTGTAGAATATAATGTCTGACTGTTGAGCAGTTGTAATTAGCTGGGGTACCTGGCTAGGAAGAGGATGACCTTGGTTACCAGCCCCTTTTCATGGGGGTAGCTGTGGCTTTTATTCTCTCGCATTCTAACACATTCCTGCAGAGCAGGGACAGAGCTTGAGGCTTCCAACAGCTGGCAGCTTCTGCAGCTTCTTTCCAATGCTGCCTCATTCTGTGAACAATTCTTAAGTCGTTCTCTTGGACAAAGGTACCTAAATTATGTTCCTGCCTCCCTTCCTCAACCTTTGCATCTCTCTAGTCCCACTCTGTAGCATATCCTACGTGTTCCAGAGAAAACCATAGGTGATTTTACTTTCTTTTTGCCCACACAGACTTAACTTTTCCCCAAATACTTTTACTAGAGGGTAGTCACAGATTTCCGTTTTGTTGTAAAATAAAGCCAGATAAGGTGTTCCAAATCCGGCAAGACTCCGAAGAACATGTATTTTGACAGCTTCTACCAAAATGACTTATGAAGGCTACACTACTGGCAACTGTGGCTTTCCCAAAATAGACCTCCACTGCAGTACAACATTACGCTGGAAAAGGAAGCTACTGTGCAGTTGTTTCCCCCCCACTTTTCCTTTTCCTCTTATTCTTTGATGCCAAAGTTGATACAGATAAATAACCAAAGTTCTTGCTTTGATTGTGAAAATAAACATAAAAATGATTAAAATGCATTCTAAGCTTGAAAATGAAGGCCTCTTATGCCAGACCTAGCCCAATATGAACCTGTACTGTTACTGCTTTTTTTCCTTATGGAAGGTGAAGGGCTGTTTGGTCTGTTACACGTGATGGTTTTCCAGAGCTAAAATTAACATTAGGATGGGCTTCAAAAATTAGCTGGAAGGTATTTTTGTGCCGTCCTTGGAAGTTGAGTACTTGGTCTTTTGTGCTGAGCAGTGGAATAAGATAAATCACTCTCATGAATACTGATCTGGGTTATTTCTATAGTGTGTTCCACCACAGTGAGCAGTAATGTGCAGGTCATGAGCACTTTCTTTACATCTCTGTATTGTGGTTTTTTTGTTTGTTTGTTTGTTTTCTAAGGGGGGGAACCATAAATGGGGCTGTGTTGGCTGTGTTTGGGTGGTCCCCATGTCACCCTACCGTGATTGTGCTGTATGCTCATGAAGCCAGAAGAGGGAGCACAAACGAAGGCCTTGTTTGCAGGCTCTGATGGTTACATCCATGAGACTGATCTAGAGCCATGGAAATACTGAGGTCACAGATATGAAGTCAGAGTGTCTTACTCTGTTTAGACGTGTGTGCATAAACGGTGGGAAATGGTGAGCCTGGTGTTGGCTTGAAGAAAGAGAGAGGGGCACAGTGCCACAGAAGAAGCAAAATTACTGGGAAAAAAACTTCATTTGGCATAATCTTTTAAAAGCAAAAGCAAATTATTGTGTCTTAAATGGTTTACTAAGCCTGTTATTCGAAGTTAAGTCCAGTGTATTTGGTTTATAAGATAAGAAGTGTTTCTCATGAGTCAGAAACTATTTGTGTGCTGTTGTGCAGACAAAATACATTGGATGTGTGACACCTTCATACTTTCTAGAACTTATTCAAATGTGGTTTATTAAATATAGCTGTTGAGTCTTATTGTAGGTACTATAGCATGCTTGTAAGGACTTTTTTGGTTTTTGTAAGCATCCTGATTCTTAGGGTTGCTAACTTTCAAATATATATATATACACCTTTACAAATTGTGTATTTTCTTATGGTAATATGCAAACATTGTGTGATGCGCATAGGTAGTATTTAAACTAATCACTAATGACAAATATAGGAGAACACTGAGGTATTGATTAAACTTTGCAAACTGATCTCCATGATGTAGGCAAAGGGTATCTTGGTCACAAGGACCCATTGACATATACACAAAATTCTTCCTGCTCAAGTTAGGAGATCTTTTAAGAATATAGTATTTTCCCAAGTGTTTTCTGAGACTTTTAACTTTGGCTGCATTAGCTTTTTCAAGAAGTGTGATACAGCTGAGTGATATTTTGAAAAGAATAATTAAAAGAAAAGCTGCAATCTTATTAGCTTTTTTTTTTTTTTTTTTTGGGGGGGGGTGGTGGGGAGGAGGATGTGTGTGTTGTTTTCCTATTTCTTGTTGGGGAAGAACTCCAAATTTCATGTCTGCAGCTATTTGCTGTATTACCTTAGATGTGCCATTTCCAATGTTATGCTCATAGACTTAACAAGCTAATCCGGGAGACTAAAGCAGAACTGTCATTCTGAAGCTACTCAGCTGAAGGCTCTTTGAAATCAGTTTAGAAAGCTCCAAGACTATTTTAGTTCCCTTTTTAATTTTTGGAGAAGGTGTGTTGACATGTTATGCTGTTAGTGGTCCCTAGAAGGGATGTTATGGAAAGGTTGCCTCTCCTAAGTCCACTGGAGGTTAGACCCCAAATGAATATAATTTACATTTAGGAACTATGCCAGTCTGAAGGCAGACTGGGAATGACTTAAGGATGTCCCTTTTTCTGAGACATTTTTCTTCAACTATATAATACTGAATTTGGTGTTAGTGCTTAAGTGAGGAAAGATGATCCATTAGAACTGTGGTCCATACCGACATTGCATGATATACCAGAAAGGCACCATTAAATTAGGAGCGCTAGAATAATTCTTGTCTCTTCATACAGGTTGTGTACTGTCACTCACAGAAGCTTCCAGGACTGCAGAGTATTTACATGTGGTGCGCTCTCTAAAAGTTGCATTCCTCCAGCATCATCATATCTTCTTTCTGTCTGCTTGGGTTGCTCTGTTAAGAGATTAAGGAGGAGGTGGTTGAACCGTAAAAGTGAAGCCATTTCTGTTTTTTGGTTTGTTTTTCCTTTGAAGAGGACTGAAGTTGTGGAAGATCTGTGGTGAGCTACCAAATGATGTATCCGTGGCCCCAGGAGGAATGATGGGCTACTGCTCCCTCAGGATTCCTGTATTCCATGGCCCTAGTCCTATAAGCACTTTGAGGTTCATATGTCAGGATGCATTTGATCCTTCCTATAGCAAGATAGTGCTGGACTAATAACAGCAAATGGTGGTGACACAGGTTAATTTGACATTCTTTAGGAAAGTAACTGAAATATGTTATAAATCAGATTGTTGTTACACTGGCTCTGCTCATGCATTAGAATCATAGAAGAGTTTGGGTTGGAAGGAACCTTTAAAGATTACCTAGTCTACCCCCCAGCAATGAGCAGGGACATCTTCAGCTAGATCAGGTTGCCCAGTATCCCATTCAGCCTGGCCTAGAATGTCTTCAGGAGTGGTTTTCAAGTTTGTGCAACGTGATGGTACCTTTGAAGTACTACCTTACAAGTAGTCAGGTAATAAAATGGTTTGTTTATGAGAATTTAGAGCTGTCAAGGTTGGTTGAACTAGAAGGGGTAATTGATGGGCTGCTAACTTTAGAGTGGGCTTTGATTCCATCCAGTTACAATGCAGTTGCAGCTCCAAGTGCTTCCTGAAGCGTCTTGGAGAAAAATCCTGGTGTTTCTCAAGCCAAAAGATTAAGAATGATGCATGGGATTAGATCTCATATACTCTTTTTTTCCTATTCTTTCCAGTGTTTTGTAGAGAAGAGAGTTACCCATCTTATGTTCTTAAGGTGTCCAAGTGAGAATCCTCTGAAGAGTAGTAGGTTGTGTGGATAATGCAACTATTCTTGCAGCTTTGGGTATAGGAGCATATTCTGTGAACTTATGTTATCTCTGCTTGTGGAAGCTGACTAGGCTGTAAACCAGGAACATACTGCCTGCATAGGGGAAAAGGTGTGCACTGTAATATCTGGGCAATGTGTTCGTTCATGCTCTTTCCCATCTTGATTTATTCTATCAGTCTGCTGGCAACCTTGTACCTCTTTGTTTCAATGGCCTCTATTGATCACCTCCTTTTTTAAATGGCAGGTTCTTCAGTTTTCAAGGACCAGAATGTAGGTAAGTTCAGCTGTTCTGGAGTTGCTGCTTTTACACTTGACAAAACAGTTTTAACACAAAGTTGTTAAGTGGTTGCTGGACATCATCTTCCAGTTGCAGAAGAGCTGAAGAAAGCACTGGTGCCTGTATGGCCTTGCATTGCTCGAGGTTGTTTGGCCCTTATAATCAGTGCCACTTGTGTGCCCCTTCCCTTTGTCCTCTGTAGGTCAAAATGATCTGTGTCATTTTACACCATTTGAAAAGTAAGCATTTTCTTACTTAATTACTACAGTAAACAAGCAGACTTGGAAGGATTTTCTAGAGAATGAGGATGCAGAGAGATGTGGTAAGATTTTGTAGACCTTGTGTAGATCTTTGTAGAGACAGCTCTGGTAGGATCTTACAGGGAAGGAATGAGTTGGATTGTTGTTCTCCTCAGCTGGTGCATCTTGAAGCTGAAGAAGAGCTTTTATTTGCAGTTCCATGGCAAGCTAGGAAAGCAGCACTACTGTTTTATTAAAACTGTTTGCTTGAGAATTTGCAGCATTGCTTTATTTCAGTCTCATCTTCACATAAGAACAGCTAAGCTTATGTGCTCACAATTGAAATTACGCACTTTCTCTGGCTCTGAGTTGGAAGTATGCCTTAAGCATCCATTCTTTTCTTCTCAGTCTTATTTTTCAAGAATTAACACCACTTAAAAATGATTCAGATCCTCCCTGGAAAAATAGCTTTATGTTCTGAAAAAGGCCACTGAAGATCTAGATGGAAGAGCAACAGGGAAAGAGTACTGAAGACAATAGAAAAGGCATTAATTTAGTGCACACAGAAAATCCTGTGGTTTTCTATGGATTAGTATTCTGAGGAGATAGAGGAAAATGACCAGTGGGAAGAAAAATGAAATCACTTCTCCTCAGAAAGAGTAAACCTGTTCTTGTCCTTCTTGTACTGACTGGTAGCAGCGCTTTAAAAGTGACTACTATAAATCACTTGAACTGCAATAGGTTATGCTAAATTGCTCCAGCTTTTACTAACCTTTCTTGTGAGATCTTGGCTCAGAAGCATTCCTAGGCAGAGTACTGGTGAGATGTGCTTGTTTGTATGCATTTTTACTATCACTTTAAAATAAATGTTGGCAAGCCCTGAAAGAAGACTAATTACAGCTTTGCAGTGGAAATCTTATTACGGTTGTGGATGACATTGCCTTTTGTTTTTGGAGCAAAAAATAGAAATTGGTGTGAAACTGTTAAGCAGGAAGCAGGGACTGCATTGTAGCAATGGCTCTTAAATTATTAGTTTGAGAATGTCACTTGCTGGTGATTCAGGATACAATGATGACAGGGGAGGGTTATTCCAGATGGATGCAAAAGATTAAACAGCATGCAGAAGAAATAAGAGAAATAAATGGATGTTGGGGAGAGAAATAGCAGGGACAGAATGAGTGTTTAAAGAGAATGAGATAAAAATCAACCCGTTCCTCAGTTTTGAGGCCAAGTTGGCACCCCCCTGACTCATTAAACAGTTCTTTTGAATCCAGAAATTGGCTCTACAAAATGTCACCTCATCAAACAGCATAGGGACCTTAAGAGAGGGGGTCAAGGCCAGCAAATTATAAGTAAAAGCTCTAGCTATTTTAGTTCTGCCTGTTCAGTGTATCTTTAAGTTGGAGATTTCATTAACCATCTTTGTGTTTGCTGACACTTGTAGATATGCTGTATTTCTGTTCTTATTTGGCATCAAGTAGGATGATCATTTAATCTTAAGGTATACAGAATCACAGGATGGTTGAGGCTGAGGGGAGAACATCTGGAGGTCATCAGGTCCAACCCCCTTCTCAGAACAGGTTGATCAGACAGTAGGTTCTTCAGGACCATGTCCAATTGGGTTTGAAATATCTCCAAGAATAAAGACTCCACAACCTCTGTGGGCAACCTGAGCCAGTGTTCAACTGCCTTCATTGTAAGAAAATACTTTCTTTCTTCAAATGAAATTTTCTGTATTTAGATTTGTGCCCATTGCCCCATGTCCTGTCACTGGTCACCACTGAGGAGAGCCTGGGTCTGTTTTCTTTACTCTCCCCATAAGGCATTTATACGTGTGGATACACCCCCTCAAGCCTTCTCCTCTCCAGGCTGAGCAGTCCCAGCTCTCGTAGCCTCTCCTTGTTTGTCAGATGTGCTTAATCATCTTTGTGGCCCTTTGCTGGACTTGCTCCGGTGTGCCCATGTCTCTCTTGTGCTGGGGAGCCAAGAACTGGAGCCAGTATTCCAGGTGTGTGTCACCAGGACCAGATGTCAGGGCAGGTTCCCCTCCCTCAGCCTCCTGGTGTTGCTCTTCCTTTAGCCTCAATGTAGAAATTTTTGTAAACTGAAGTATTTTATGAGACATGCAAGTGATTCTTGAGAGCTTTCACCTCGGAGTTGCCATGCCATAAACCAGGCAGTGCGGTATGAGCCGGCGGTTTTCCTTGAGTTGCCATTCTGCTCTTATGCTGAGGGTTGGCTCTTCACGTAGCTGAGAGGAAGAAGCAACTTGTGGTTTCAGCTTCTCCATGTGCTCAGCTGTCTACAGGGCAGGTGCAGTGCGTGAATCCCCTCTTTGGGAGAGTGTACAGGAGGATGTGAAGTGGAGAGATGGCCAGAATCTGGATGAGGTGGAGCATTGGCACAGCTGACCACAGATGGCACTGCTGTAGAGGAAAGGGAGGGTTTGCCTGGCTTTGCAGGCCACTGGAATTTTAAATAGTAAACTTATATTGAACAGTGCTGGCCTGCCTGTGAGTGAATTTTTACTTAAAGTAAGAAAATAATTGAAAAATGCTTATTCAAAGTAATACATGTTTGTGATTTACAGCAGTATCAAAGGCTGCACCCTAAGACATAGCCTAAGAGTGTACCTCTGGGCCAGAGCGGTCAATTAACTCATGGTATATTTGCTAAAGGCTTTTTTAGTAATACTTTTTATTTTCTTTTTTTTTTTCCCTCCCTCTCCCTCCTTTTAATTTTTTGATTTGTTTTGTTTTCATAGCTGATATGCTTTCCCTCTTAACTCTCATCATCATTAGGACTTAACAATGTATTTTTGTCTTTATTTTGAATTTTTTTTTATCAGTCCAGGTTCTGTTCCTTTGCTTTAAGCCAATCCCAGCAAAAAAAAAAAATATCCCCCAGTGAAATAGTTGAGAGATGTACAGAAGTTATCACTCAGATTTGCTTAGAATTGGGAGTTGGGTAAGAAGTTTGTCCAAAAACTTGTATTTACATCTGGAAGAGAAAGATGTTTTTGTCACTCTCTTCCTGTTTTACTGAAGGATCTAGGTGTCCAATAGCTGTCAACTGCTTACATTATGATGTTGGTGATTTAAAGCAGGGAAAGAAATAATACTATTAATGAATTAGCAAAGATTAATATTGAAAGCAAGTGGTGGAACTTTGTTAATAAATAAGGATAAGTTCTATAGGAACTATTAAACTTGTAAAATGTTGGCTCACTACGTTCTGATAGATCCCACCTTTCAAAGGCTGATGTTTAGGAAATCCAACATATTTCAGTGGAAATTCAAGAAAAGCAGTTTACTGAGGTATGTACATTTTGATAAAAATAGGTTTTACTTCTCATTGTAATATGCCTCTGTTTTTCATATACTGGTATTGGCAATTTGAGAAATATCTGGGAATTTCAGGAGAAAGCCTAAGATATTTAAGCTCCATCATACAATAGTTAAACAATTTTGTCAGTCTGAGTTAATCAGTTGTAAGATTTGTTCTCTGGGTCGCAGTTAAAATGAGTTAATGAAATATGCATATTTTGTTTTGCTACAGTTGAGGTTCTTATAAATTTTATCAGCATCTTAAAGTATTAGGATTGATTTAACATTTAAAATGAAGGTGCCACCTAGGAAAAACCTGACAGAAAACTTGTTAAAGTGATACGAGATCTAATAGCCTTGTTGAGAGTCAGTAAAGAGTGCAGTTATTAAGTCTTGCTAGAAATGAGCGCAAATGCATTAAGAATGCGATATGATGCATGATTTCTGCAAAAGGTTTCGTCTAATAATGTTAGGAACATTTGTATCTAACACAAGGAACTCAAACTGATACAAAATAGAATATCTCATTCTGGTACATAAGGAAGCTGTATCTTCTTCTTTTATCCAAAGACAGGAAGCATTTGACAAAGGTCTTAAAAGTCCAGAGAGAGTATAAAATTAATAGCACTTCTTTTCATAACTTAATTTCATCATGTTATGTCCTCACATCTTCAATTTTTGATTCCTTATTTTCAAAGGATTATAAAAAAAACCCCAAACAAACAAAACCGCCAGCAACAAAAACCCAAAACCCTTTTAAAGAATATTGTTTTTCAATAAGAACAAAATAGACGTGGTGGGGAAACCGGAAAGTGCTCTATGATAAGAATGTTATTTTCTTTTTTTCCTAACTCATAAAAAAATTTTCTGCAGTGCTCAGTAAAAACTAGAATTACTCTTAGGATTGAGCAACTTCTGCATATGTTATGACAGCATTGGCAAGTAACAATGCAAAGGAAAATGTTGATAGAGCAACTTTTTCTTTACTTGCAAAGTAAAGAAACCCCCCCCTCGCCCCGCCCCGGCCATGGCACTCCTGTATTTCTGCGTGTGCAGGTGGGATAGTGCTCTGACAAAGATCACCTGCTCAGTATTTCATTTTGCCTGTCCCATCTCTGGTTCAGATTATCTACATGCTTGTCCATGTTCTGCAGTATGTGCAGAACTGCTTGATTTTTTTTTCAAAGCTTCTCTGTCATACTCTTACCACTGTGCCTGCATACTTAAAACTAATGAATTTATTTTACACTTCTGCTACAAGATTGGACAGCTTTTTATTATGTTTACAGAAGGAAAATTGAGGTATGAAATGATTAGGGCTAAACCAGTTGACCATCTAGGTCTTCATGTGCGATATGGGACACGTAGGTCTGATTTTTCATGGTTCTGGACGTCTGATAATGAGGACAAACCTGTTGTGTGGTTTGGGTTTTTTTGTTTGTTTCCCTGCCCACCCTCCAGTCTAGTCTGCAATTTATTTGAAAAAGATTTATTTTCCTTTCTCTTAGGCAAATGCCAGAATCCTCCTTTCTGCCAGAGATGGCTTTGTGCCAGCGATTGGCCAACCTCCCTTTCTGTGATCAGCACATTGTTACCTCTGTAGTAGTTGCAACTGCTTAGCACTTCTGAAAAAAAAGCTTCAATTCAGCACCTGCAAAGGACAAGCCTCACAGCTGTAGTTTGTAGACACTTGGGCTTAAGTGTTTTGAGAAATCTTGTATAATAGTCCTGCTTCTTCTGTAGACCTAGATTTTTTTTTTTGTCTTTTTTTTTTTTTAAACCTGTCTGTCTAGGAAATGTGCTGGCATTTCATAGTTTTGTGCCTGTACAATTATTTTATATATATTCCTTGTTCTGGGTAGTTGGTTTATTTATGTTATTAAACACATCATCAGTTATATGGTATTAACAGTAATCTTTTCATATGTCATATATTGAATTTTAAGAGCCAAAGTTTCAGCAGTTGACTGTTACCTTCTATATCTATGATTGAGACGAAAAATGTAGGAGCCATGCACAATTCCATCTTTCAATTTCAGGCTTCTCCCAGCTTTACTTTATTTCCAGCTTCTACCACTACTAGAGTTCTTCCATCCCATCCTCCCCCTTCAGCACGTACCTGTTTCCCTGGTGCTTCCATGTGATTTTTCTCTAACCCCCATTTGTGTTGGCTGCCTCTGCTGTCTCACCTTATCCCTGCCTGCTGGCCCCTGTTGCAGCACTGCATCCTCAGTTCTTGTGCCATTCGCTGTGATGGCTCCCGGTCAAGAAGATGAGCAATGATGAGAGAAATCCCCCTCAGCTGCTTCAGCGTAGAGGTGGAGCACCCTCAGCATCTCTCTGGGGCTAGCACACACTTTCTTCAGTGAATACATGGACGAAATGTAAGGACAGGTGTGAGAGTTCCCTTTGTTAGAGAGAACAGTACTGCAGGCCTCCCCAAAAGGGTGCCTATCAGTAAGATTCTTCCCTGCCAACTCTTTTTATTTTAAAGGCTGCTAACTTAATTACTTTCTCAGGAGAATAGCAGCTGTGCTGGTTCAGATCAAGGAGACTGGTTAGCCTAGTTAACAAAACTGTATTTACCTTAGATAGAATTAAAAGCCTATGAACTATGTGCAGAGAAATGTTGAAATACTTACTGGGAAAGAGGAGGACTATGGGAAAGCATAAAAGTATTTCTTGCTTCCAAAATCCACCTTGGAAGAGAAAGGATATGATGAGGATGGAGAGAAGCCTGTCATATTTCGACATATGTGTGATGGAAATCTACAATAAAATACAGAGTCTGTTGCACAGACCCACTCTGCTGCTTTTTTTTTATTTATTTTTTTTTTTTTTTATTCCTTTCTGAGAAGCAAATATTTGAATAATGCTGAGGGCTGGCAGTTACTGGCCCAACTGTAGTGATATGGCTGATGAAAGAAATAAGATTATTCTGCTGCCCTTTCAGTCCATCTCTTGTTTTCTGTTTCCATGGTTATCTCAGATTCAGAGAGGGGGTAACGTAGAGTTAGAAATTTCCAATGTATGAATAACTATACCAGAACATTCCTGTTAAGCTCAACAGCCAATTCCTTCTTTTTTAAGGAATCTGCATCCGTATCTTCAATACCATAGTATTAGCAGTAGAGCTACTGTGATTCATTATCCCTAATGTTTTGCAGTGTAAAGGAATATGATTCAATAGCACACTATTCTCTATCATGTGAAAATATAAATCCAATACAAAAGTTACTGGTAGCATCTTGTACAGGGCAAAACTTAATGAAGGTATTTGGCTTTGAGTTCAGTTGGTCATGGTACTTAACTGTGGCCATCACTGTATTTCCTTTCACTGTACCTATTATTGGGCAAATATTGCAGCACATACAATGATTGTTGTCTTGTCAAACATTTAAAATCTTGTTGAAAAGGAAAATTCTAATTACTCAGTTTTATTCACAGAATCAAGTTTTATCTTTTGTTACATAAGTATCTACGGATCTCAGGGTATGTTCTGTGACCTTTTGGCGTTATTTGTCTTGTCTCTTGTATGCACTAGAGCTTTTGTGCTTTAATCTGTGTTTGCTGAGAAGCTGCCAAATTGCCTATTCTCTTCTGTGCCAATCTATCTTTTTTTGGTGTGTGTGTAACCCATGTTCTGATTGATGTATTAAAGGTTTTCTAGAAAAAAATGTGAGCCATCTGTATCAGTATTTGCTTATGAATTGTATTTTATGGTATAGTTGTTGAATATATGTTAAGACATTACAAACACTCAGCTGCTGTATATAAGAATATATACTTAACTGAGTGTTTAAATGTACTTGAGCATGTTAGGATGGATGAGATGTGGTGCCTTTTTCATGTGTGTGTTCCCTTGGTTTCTTAATCTGAGGCTTTCGGATCCAACTACGTAAAGCGTTGACAAATTGATGGAGATTAAATAAATCTGATTTATTCAATTTTCTTCTGTGTGTAAGTAGGTCTGAAGGATTAGAACAACAAGGAAGTTGCTCGTGGCACAGAAATAAGTCTTTTGAAACACTGGAATAACTAACTGTTGTTGATACGAGATCTGATTCTGCAGCAGAGAATTGTATGAAAAAAAAAACAACCCAGTGACTTTAGCATCACTAGGGTTTGTGTGAATGAAGTCAGTGCCAAGATTTCTTGATGAAACAGTGCACCCAAATTGCACTTTCAGATCTTAAATACCAATGCAAAATCAGAAGTTGACAATTAAAAAAATCAACAGGATTTCAGTAGCAGTTTCAAAACTGTCATGCTGCTTAAGGTTGCACGCTCTGCTGTCTCTCCCCATAAGAACACTAGTGGCAAAAAAAATGACAGTTTTATCCTGAGTTTGTGAAACATTTACCCAGGCAATTTTGAAGCCGGTACTGCTGAAGTAGAGCTGTCTAGGTCAGGAAGGAAAGCAAGCAAGACAGACCTGGTGGAAGACATCATGTAGAACAATGATACATTAGCTTATGCTGAATTATTTCAAGGTGCAGTCTGGTTGTCAGTCATGACTTTGGTTCAGACTTTTCTGAGAAGCAAAATGTTTTATTCTTTGTTAAAATATAAGCAAAATGTGTGTTTTAAGAGCTGTTGAAATTAGCCAAAATAACTACTTTGCATATACATGGATGTGTATGATTTCCACTTTTTTTCCTTATTTATAATATATTTAGAGAGTCTTCCTCATTGGCGTTGTTTGTTATGCTAGAAGCCTCAAGTAGAATCACAGCCCCCTTTTTAATCATGCTGCACAAATAAATTCATATTTATAATGAGGCAAAAATAACTCAGTAGACTAAAATATTGATATGAAAAACTGCATGTAGTTGGGAACAACATTACTTTTTTCCTAGAATCTTTGTGCCTCAGGTCTCCTGTAGCATGCTCCTTTTCTGTCATTACTTTCTTGACCTCTGGTTTTGTACAGGTTGTATGAGGATGTACTCTAGTTAGGTGAAGTCTGTTCATGAAAACCTGATGATGTTTTGGTCCTATATGCTGCTGTGGATAAGGCACTGGGATTCAAGAAAGATATGGACCAGTCGGTTTAGGGGAAGGAAACAGATAATAAGACATCTAAGAAAAGTGACCTTTTGAGAATTCTGAAGGAATCATGCTTATTTATTGATGGGAGAAAAACACTTTCAAATATGTAGAAAGCTGATGCCAGGAGAGAGGTAATAATCTGCTTTCTAATCAGTGTGGAGGACAAGAAGCTTAAACTAAAAGCATGTGCGTTAGATACTAAAAAAAAAAAGGGGGGGGGCAACAGAAATGAAGAAAAGACCAAAAAAACCAACTGTCAAGTGGTAAGAATAGCAAGTGCTGGAGTAGGTTTCTTGGAGACTCTGAGAAACAGATTGGAGAAGTCTCTTTTTGGATTGCCTTGGAATAGGGCTTGGGCTGTCTGACCTCTTCAGGTCCTCTGTGCTTTTTCTTTCTTTTTTCTTACCCACCCCCCGCCAGGTTAGAATCTGTATTTCTTAAGGATCCATACCCTCTAAGTCCAAATTTAGTATGAATATATGATACTCAAAAGTTCCCAGCTCTTTATTTGCAATGAAATTTTCGCAGGCCAGTAAACCCTGCCGTCTCATGGCTGTTTTTATTTTGGTATTTACACTCTCCAAATTGGGACCATTTCTGTGCTATTTCTGCTTCTGTATGCTGGAGGAGTAGCTGTTTACCTAATGGAATGGTTTCCTACAAAGCAATCACGAAACAATTCTGTTTCAGAGGCCAGTTCTGCTTCTTCGCTTAATCTCTTTTCAGATGCACCCTCAGAGTACAGGGGGTGTTAAGAAGGAGATGAATATCTGAAAAATGTCAATTTAGGGGCATAAGATGCATTTACATTTGGTCTGGGAATATACTTGCTGCCTGTGAGTCAGCAGTGTCAAACAACTATGCAGCTGAAGAGAAAATGATAAAATAAAAAGGACAGAAGTGACAAAATGAGTACAAATTATGTAATCAATGTTTCTCCTTTTATCAAAATAGTTATTTCAAACCTTACTGAGGTTTGCCAGCCAGCAGGAGCGTTTTGAAGTATTATATTAATGAGTATTCATTGAATTTTGTTAGTTATGATATAACATTCCATTTCAGTAAGGCTGTATTAATATCTAGGTGACATTTACCACAGCTACTAAGTATTAGAAGTACTAAAAAAGGTTAAATATGGATTTTAAGATATGCATGAAAAGAAAAACCTTTTTATTATATGAAATGAGATTATATCACTGAAATATGTTGTTGTTACAAGATGGAGATCCCTTGGTCCTATGTACTGTAGAAGGGCTGGGTGACTCACAGATATGGGGTATCCGTAATAGATCTGCAGGATCTTATGTAGTTTATTACTGCTAATTTATTTATCTTGGCATGATGCACAAACCCTAGCAATTTTAAGGTCTTGCAGGATCATTACATCATCTGGGTTAAACTCTGTACGATATAGGCTCTTTCTAACTTTATACAGCTACCCCTGCATTAAGCTAGTACTTATCATAGAGTGCATCTTCTAGAGGTGTTTGGTTTTCATTTACAGATGTGGAAGGACAAAGAAGTCACATTTTGCTCCAGCTTCATCAGTAGTTAATGATCCTCATTGTTGAAAAATATAAATAAGCTCTATTTCTAATATGAATTTGTCTGTCTTCATTTTCCAGGCATTGCCTCTGGTTTCTGCTTCAGAGCTCCAATACTTTATTCTGAGATGTTTATACTCCCTAGTGAAGTTACCTTTCAATTCTATTGTTCTAAACTAATCTGACAGCTCTTTAACTCGTGCTGTAAGGAATTTTCTCCAGCCCTTTGTTACCACCGTATCTGTATGAATTGTTTTGGTTGTATTTTTATAAGAATGTTTAAAGGAGAACTGGACATATAGAGTTAACATCCTCCTCCCCAGTGCAATACAACATACCAAAATCAATACTCTCGCTATTTTCCTGTTGATTTATCAAAGGATTGCTCTGTGCCTCTTCATCATCCTAGGAGCACAGATTCGGCTACTTGTTTGCTGGGAGTGTTTTTAAATGTTCCTCTTCAGAACATGCATAGAGTTCTGCAGAATACTTTAGACTATTTGATGTCCAGCTACAAACTTTATGGAATAAATCATTTTTGTCTGAATAAACTCAAGTCATTAAATGATTACTTTGAGTGCTAACCTTGCCAGACAGATTTTTTTCAGATTTTTCTTTCTGTATTTGTTAACAGATCAGTGGTGAAAATTCTGAATATGATTGGATCTGCACCTTGAGTAAAAATATGCTTTCATAATGGCAGCTATTTCTATGAGTTTATATGCTCAAGAGGGTCTGCGTAGTGCTTTTTAATCAAACTGTTGGAAGTAAAGCTTCTATGATCTCCCTCCCGTACTTCCTTTTTTAGAAAGAAAATAACAGATGATTGTTTGAGTGAGCTTGCCTTCCATAATACATCTTTGACTTTCTGGAAGCCTTTCATGCAATTTTGTGAAATAGTAGGGAATATGATAGGCTCAGTGCCCAAGGGCCTGGGATTCTTTCTGTTAGGGTGAACTTGGTGTGCTCAGGTTGCTCTCTGAAATGCCTGTACACCAATGCGCGCAGAATGGGAAATAAGCAGGAGAAGTTAGAAACCTATGTTAGGGCAGGAGATTATGACCTAGTGGCAGTTATGGAGACATGGTGGGACAGCTCACATGACTGGAATGTGGTCATGGATGGCCATGTCCTTTTCAAGAAAGACAGGCCAGCCAGGCATGGTGGTGGAGTCGCTCTTTACGTGAGGGAGCAACTATAATGTATTGAGTATTGTCCAGGCATGGATGAGGGGCGAGTTGAGAGTCTATGGGTGAAAATTAAGGAGAAGGCTGGCAGGGGTGATACAATCATAGGCCCTGGTTGTTGTGGGGGATTTTAACTTCCCTGATGTTTGCTGGAAGGACTGCTCGGCCAGCCATCCACAGTCCAGGAGGTTCTTCCAGTGCATTGACGATAACCTTCTGATGCAAAGGGTGGAGGAGCTGACTAGGAGAGGTGCATTGCTGGACCTCATCCTCACTAACAAGGAGGGTCTGGTTGAAGCAGAAAAGGTTGAGGGCTGCCTTGGTTGCAGCGACCATGAAATGGTGGAGTTCAGGATCTCATGTGGCAGGATCAGAATAGCAAGCAGAATTGCAGCCCTGGACTTCAGCAGGGCAATCTTTGGCCTTTTCAAACAATTGCTAGGGGAAATCCCATGGGCAAGGCTGCTTGAAGGTAAAAGGGCCCAAGATATTTGGTTAGTGTTCAGGACTGTTTCTACTGGGCACAAGATCAGAGCATCCCGACACGTAGGAAGTCAAGGAAGGGAGCCAGGAGACCTGTGTGGTTAGAGAGGGAACTGCTGGGCAAGCTCAAGTGGAAGAGGAGAGTTTATAGATCATGGAAGGAGGGGCTGGCCACTTGGGAAAAATATAAGGCTGTTGTCAGAGGGTGTAGGGAGGCAACTAGGAAAGCTAAGGCCTCCTTAGAATTAAACCTGGTGAGAGGGATCAAGGACAACAGAAAGAGCTTTTTCAAATACGTGGCAGATAAAACTAACACCAGAGGCAATATAGGCCCACTGATGAATGAGGTGGGTGCCCTGGTGACAGAAGGTACAGAGAAAGCAGAGTTACTGAATGCCGTCTTTGTCTCTCTCTACTCTGATGGAGGCGGTCCTGGGAAGCCCTGTACTGCTGAGGCCCCAGAGGAAGTCAGGAAAGTGGAGGAGTTTGCCTCAGTTGATGAGGACTGGGTTAGGCAATCTAGACATCCATAAATCCATGGGTCCGGATGGGATGCACCTGTGGGTGCTGAGGGAGCTGGCTGAGGTCATTGCTGGACCGCTCTCCATCATCTTTGCCAAGTCTTGGGAAATGGCAGAGGTGCCTGAGGACTGGAGGAAAGCAAATGTCACTCCAGTCTTCAAAAAGGGCAAGAAGGAGGACCCGGGTAACTATAGACTGGTCAGCCTCACCTCCATCCCTGGGAAACTGATGGAATGACTTATTCGTGGTGCCACCTCAAGGCATATCGGGGATAAGAGTGTCATTAGGGGCAGTCAACATGGCTTCACCAAGGGGAAGTTGTGCTTGACCAACCTCATTGACTTTTATGAGGACATAACAAGATGGATGGATGATGGCAGAGTGGTGGATGTGGTCTACCTTGATTTCAGTAAGGCATTTGACGTAGTCTCCCACAGCATCCTTACAGCTAAACTGAGGAAGTGTGGTCTGGACGATTGGGTAGTGAGGTGGACTGCGAACTGGCTGAAGGAAAGAAGTCAGAGAGTCGTGGTCAAGGGGGCAGGGTCCAGTTGGAGGCCTGTTTCTAGTGGTGTGCCTCGGAGGTCAATATTGGGGCCTGTATTATTCAATATATTCATCAATTATTTGGATGAGAGAGTAGAGTGTACTATCAGCAAGTTTGCTGATGACACTAAGCTGGGAGGAGTGGCTGACATGCCAGAAGGCTGTGCTGCCATCCAGCAAGACCTGGACAGGCTGGAGAGTTGGGCGGGGAAAAATGTAATGAAATATAACAAGGGAAATTGTAGAGTATTGCATGTGGGCAGGAGCAGCCCCAGCTTCTAGTATAAGTTGGGGAGCAACCTATTGGAGAGCAGTGTAGGGGAAAGGGACCTGGGGGTCCTGGTGGACGGCAGGATGACCACGAGCCAGCACTGTGCCCTTGTGGCCAGGAAGGCCAATGGCATCCTGGGGTGGATTAGAAGGGGGGTGGTTAGTAGATTGAGAGAGGTTCTCCTTCCCCTCTACTCTGCCCTGGTGAGACCACATCTGGAATATTGTATCCAGTTCTGGGCCCCTCAGTTCAGGAAGGACAGGGAACTGCTGGAGAGAGTCCAGCGCAGGGCAACAAAGATGATGAAGGGAGTGGAGCATCTCCCTTATGAGGAAAGATTGAGGGAGCTGGGTCTCTTTAGCTTGGAGAAGAGGAGACTGAGGGGTGACCTCATTAATGTTTACAAATATATATAGGGTGAGTGTCACGAGGATGGAGTCAGGCTCTTCTCAGTGACAACCAGTGGTAGGACAAGGGGTAATGGCTTCAAATTGGAACACAAGAGGTTCCACTTAAATTTGAGAAGAAACTTCTTCTCAGTGAGGGTAACAGAGCACTGGAACAGGCTGCGCAGGGAGGTTGTGGAGTCTCTTTCTCTGGAGACATTCGAAACCCGCCTGGACACATTCCTGTCTAACCTCATCTAGGTGTTCCTGCTCTGGCAGGGGGATTGGACTAGATGATCTTTTGAGGTCCCTTCCAATCCCTAACATTCTGTGATTCTGTGTTTAAAAAAAGTACATATTTGTAAATTGCTGCTAGTTGTGGTTCTCCTGTGTTTGATGGCATTAGCCATACCATGAGTGCTGATGATCAGAAGATGAGCTTCCAGTTCTGCAATTAGTTAACATTTACTGTCATAATGAGATGCCAGGCAGAGACCTGGGATGCTCGATGCAGCAATATTTGTATTTAAAAAGTGATGTTGATCTGTTTTTGTGAGTCCTAATGATGTTTTCACTGCTGATTACTGGAGATCTCTTGCAGCTATCTTCCAAACTGAAGTTCCCTCTAATCAGTTTTTATTTCCAAATTTTTTTTGTGTGTATTATTCCATTTTTTAGTTTGACTTAGTTATGTGCAGCATGTCCCTCTTGGTAACAAGCTTGATGATTCATATGTTTTTAGGTTCAGAGTTATTGATAACTTCAACAGTTGAGAGAGGATACAATCATATTTTGGAGTTGCATCATCTGACGACCGTTGCTATAAATATATTTGGTCACCTGTATTGTAATTAAATGTGATTTGCATTGATTTTTATGACAATTAGATGCTTCAATACTCGGGGAAGATGGTGGTCCTTGTGTATTATATCTTGTCTTTTAGCATATTTCTAAGTGAAGATTTATTGCATGTTTGGTGAGATGCAATCTGTGTTATCACTGTATTTCTTGATTATAAGGAAGGAGGAAATTTGTAATGTTCTAATCTGACCTCTATAAAACATTCAGAATACTTCCCTGCATTACTGCACGCATCAAAGCTCATATTTAAGAAAGCTGCCTAAAGCTGCTTTTGAAAATTGACCTGTGATTATTGCAGTGGCTAACTGCCCTTGCTTTAAGAACAAAAAGCCTCAACTATTTTATCTTCTAAATTTGTCCAACTTCAACTTCTAGCTATTAGGTCTTGTTCAACCTTTGGCTGCTCCATCAAGGTGTTTGTTTAGAAGCTTTTGCTCACATAGGTATATGCTCAGGAACTGAGCTACTTGATAATTTCCAGCTTGGTATAATAAATAAAATTAGTGTTCTGACTTGGTAGTTAAGAAGTGTTATTTTTAGTCTTAATAATTATTGAAGCTCCTTTTTGGCATTTTATCATTTGGAATTGTGGATGTTGGTAGGGACATATGATCTGTTATACTAATGCCAAATAGAGGCATACAGTGATCTCTATTTTTAGCCCTTTTTCTGTCTAGACATCTAGTAAGTTATGATGGTCTTCATGCCTATCTAATTACACCCCATAATACCATAATCCCCTGTAATCTCAACACTTTCATGTAAAATTTCCTTGTATTTATTTCTAAGTAGGTAGATTTGCATTATCTTTGTCGCTTGTGTCAATGTCCTTCAAATGAGTGATCTCAATATGTCCATCAGTAGCATATTCTCTTCTTGTTTACCATTTTCCTTGGTCCCTCTGCCAACTGTGGCTTGTATCATTAGCATTTATTTGTCTTCTGGGTCATTGGTAAACTGTTAAATAGCGAACAGCCAAGAACTGTCCTTGGTGGGTCCTACTTAGGTACGATTTTCTGTTATATAATGGCTTTTAAAAAATTAATTTTATGTTTGCAAATGGTTTGGATATTTAAATCAAAACAATGAGTGGACAAATAATTTGTCTCTGAAAATGTCAGATATATTGCATCAACACTCTTTTCACATTTAGTATTACTTTTATTATATTTTATTTATTTTTTTATTTGCTGTGGTCTTCCTGTATACATACAGCAGTTTTAATGCTGACAGTCACATATTCATTCATGTAAATAATTATTTAAGAATTTAGTAACTTAACATTTGAAACTGCTGTTTCAATGCTAAGATTAATGAGGAAGTCCTCATTCCAGTGATAGAGCAAAATTTCCACTAACTTCTGTGAGACGTGTATTTTACATACGTGGGTTTATGTATGTGGAAACTACATAAATACATGACTTAGAAATGTTTTTATTACTTAATTTACAATAATTCCTATGGAGTTATTATTGATGCAGTTAATAATTTTTTAAATGTCGTAATTGCTATTTGTGAGTCACTGCTATTAACTTCCTAGTTCTGTTGGAAAAAAAGGTTACCTTCTTACACTTATAAAGAACTTAAATAAATACAAAATGAGTGGAGAGAGTTCACATATCTTCTGTTCCTCACATTTAATGTTTTTTACTTGTTTTAGAGTTTACTTGTAATAGTTCTCCACATTAATATTTCACCATTAATTGGCATTTGTAGTGGAAGTCACCTGTATGCTTCCATTTGGATTGATGCTGACTACTGCAGTGGGTTTATTGTACAGAAGGCAGATGTTTATGTTATGCCACACTCTGTTAAATGCCTCTACCAACAGGAAAGAGGTGGAATAGGAAAATACATTTCATCCAATTAAACCCAAATCTATTTTTTTCCCTTGGTGGTGCAACTTTGGCCATTTCTGTCTTTGGGATGCCATCCGTTCCATTTGCGCCTGCAGCTCAGCTTGTATACTTGTGTATTTTGTGCTCTTCCATAACATTTGAATGTAAAGTAATGCTTTATCAACATGCAGCAGCACATGAATATTAAGAAGTTGGAAGCACAAGCGAACATCAGTATAAAATGAAGGTCACCAGAAATGTTTAGCTCGCTAGTTTTCGTTTTCTTTATCCTTTTTTTCAGTTGGTCCCACTATTAAGTGTATTGAAATGCGTTACCAAATTTAGCATTTAATTTATATGAAAGTCTGTTTGCCTCGGGATTCAGCTGCAGCTTGCTGCTGGAGATGCAGGATCTGAATGCCTGTATGTGGGTCATTCTTAAGTACTCTGAAAGAGCCCATGGAATGAGAAAGCTTTGCTATTGTCTGAGAATAACTTTTATTCTATGGGTCCTCCTCCAGCCCCCATTAACTATGGATATTTTGGTCACTCTGTTGTTGTTGTTGTGTGGTTTGTTTTTTTGTTTCTTTGGTGGTTTGTTTGTTTGTTTTTTTAAACACTCTTTAGTGCTACCTGTATCTATAATATCTGGATGATGAAAAAAATTCTTCTAGTTTAAATTCTAGTTTAAATTTTAGTTTAAATTCTAGTTTAAAGCAAAAGGTCTGGTACATGCAATGAGATATTGTTAATAAATTTTACGAGGTAGCTGAGTTAGTTATTTGTAGATAATGGCATTAGAATAGTGTTTAAAGGAACAATGTTTAAAATTTTATTTCTCAGATAATTATAATAATGTATTTCCAAAGCTCAGGCTCTGTGCATAGTATGCACACAATATTAGAGCATAATATTTATTTTGGTTTTGTAGGTCCAGAGGGGCAAAAAAGGTGCAAAGTGAATGTAGTGAAGGCTGTCCAAATGATTGCAGAGGCTGAAGGATGAGGGAGCATTTACATCTTAGAGGCCGTGGGTTGAGTTTGTACAGAATGTTTCTGGGAGGAGAGTAAGTATAGACTGAGATATGTAATGATTCAAAGTTTGTTGTAAAAGCCATGTGGAGCAATTGCTGATTTTGACTGGTAGGTCAGCTCTGGCAGTTCTTTACAACCTGACAAACTTATTTCCTGCTAATTGTACAGTTTCCAATTATGCTTCAGGGAAATTTAATTGGAATAGTTCTAGAAAGCGCATCCAGTTAGGGTTAGGGAATACAGAGTTTTAAAATTTGTATGTAGCAGCAACAGATAACACAGAGAATGTGACTCTAGGGCAGTTTTCAGTGCTATCCCAAGGTAAGCAATCCAGACATGTGCACAGTGACTTCTCTCCAGGCTCTGCTGGACTCTGTACATCTGCAAATGCTGTGTGTCTTTTTGTCTTTTTGGGGCCTTGGGAGGGGTGTGTGTAAATTTTTTTTTTTTTTTTTTAATTATTATTATTTTTTTTTTTTTTAATTCAGTTTGTAAATTCCTTCTGAGTTCAGCTGGTGAAATCAGTTACACTGCCACAGTGCCAGGAAGGCTCTCAGGGTTATACAGGTACAGGGGAGGCTGTGTTCTGGCTTGCGGTGTTTGTGTGGTGATATGGAAGGAGGGGACCCAGGCTGACTTTTGGATTACTTATGTGTTTGTGGGAGCAGACTTCTAGAGGAAAAAAAAAAAAGATTCTTTGCAGAAAATCTCTTCATACACTTTGGGTCAGTGAGGCAGTAGAACCTCCAATACCATTAAATCTTCTAAAAATAATTTATCAGAAATAAGTTGAATCTCTCATATAGTTTCAGTATTCTGAGTGCTAAGGTGTTTTGCTGTCATGTTTAAAAAGGTGAACACAAAACAGCTTTGTAGAGGTGTGACAGAGGTGCAGGATACCAGTCCTATGTGAAGCAGAAGTTGATTTAATTTTATTAATGTAAGGGAAAACACATTTAAATGCATTGTTTGAATTCTTTGTCTTGATTTTTATACGATTGGTTAAAAATTAATGACAACAGATAACTCAAGCTCCCTTGGGTGGATGCCTTTTTCAGAAGGTATCACCCATTAGCTAGGAGGCATAGGAGTGTGTGCATGCTTACCTACTAGAATGCTAAAGATGAGTTCACTTACATGCGAGGTGAGCAAGCTAAGTGCCATGATAAACTGGCTCTTGGTGTATAGGGGTTTGTGTGCCCCTAGAGGATGGTGACCTGTCTTGAGAGGGTGACTGTTCAGTCCAGGCAATCTTGCCTTTGGAGAAGGGAAGTGTCGCTGGCTCATCTCTTGTCCTCTAAGCTATAGGAAGTTGGTAGCAAGTTCAGCGCAAGCTGTGGTTCACAGTTCTTTCCTCTGAATGGCACATGGTGGGGATTGGGAACTATCACCATATGCTATTTGGAAGACATGTTAGAAGACAATTTCTGAGCAATAATCTAAATCTTCCTGAAGCCAAGTGTAGAAGTTCAGAGTTATGCGATTTTTTTTTTTATAAAAGTTCCTTGTTTCGTCCTTTCCCCTTCCTCCTTGCAAATAAAAGAGAGAATAGTGAACATGAAAGAATTGTGCTTTGAGAAATGGAAAGCAGGAGAAGTAGATAGAAAGCTGTTTCTGAAAAAAATCAGTATTATAACTGAAACATTGGAGTAAACTATTAACTTGTTTTTGCAGAACATTGTCTTGAAGTTGGCCACCTATCCAAGAGCAGAACTACCTTTTTTAGATAGTAAGTCATCTAATAAGACAGACTTAAATGACATACTGCTTTTAACTGATAATCGGGTAAGCAGTTATCATTTATCTCAGGATTTAAATACCATGTTATCACTAGTAAATATATATTAGGGACACATTTGTTTTGATGGTGTGTAATGCAGTGATTTGCATGGTATCCTTCCTCTGTTACTGCTTCTTTTACCTGTTCTTTTACTAAATTACAATCTCTCAGGTTCTGTTACTTCTTTCAGGATCATGAAACTCACAAAAAATGTCAAACAAACAACCAAACCAAACCCCAAAACCAAAACCCAAAAGAACACCCAAACAAGTTTGTATTCAAATAAATATTTGAAGCAAGGACATAAATTCAAACTCTTTAAAAAATGTTCAAGTGCTGGAAGTGAATGAGTGTAAGAGCGCTAATATACCCAAGAGAAGGCAAGACAGGAAGGGCTATTTAAAAGAAATGGAAAGTTATTATACTAATGTTAATGCAGATTTGTCTAATGCTGGTTGTGCAACAAAACAAAACTTAACTCTGGAAAGCTTGTTTACTAGAAGAAGCCTTTGCTACTAAAGGCAGTAGCAGAGGAGAACTTGAACAAGTACATTAAAGATGAGTTAGATCAGGGATGTCAAACTCATTTTCACTAAGCACCACATCAGCCTGGTGGTTGCCTTCAAAGGGCCAAAATTAATTTTAGGACTGTATAAAGTTAGGAGTAGTTACTGAGCTAGAGAATGTGCAGATTTAACCAGGTACACTCATCTCAATACAAGGATTGTATAAAGGAGAGGAAGATACCTTTGTCTCTTTGCCAAGGGGAATTGAATCTTTAACACAAACTGCTCTTGCATAGCTGATACTATTATTATTATTATTATTATTATTATTAATTATTCAGTCATCAGTCAGATGCATCAAAAACTTCCCATCTGTCTTGCAGCCTGTGTCAATACTTTGAACATTTACTGCAACTAGGATGTTTTTCACTTTTTACCACTTTCCATTGTAAAACCTAAATTTTGTGCACCTTTTAGCTTTACCTACTACAACTGCACTGTATGGTAAGTAATGCATTGGAGAGCTTTCAAAGCTTGACCCTAGTAAATTTGGTCTCATCTTTGACAAGTCTAGAAGTTTGAATGCCCCACCTGTTTGTGGTCAGGGTGTGTTGGGTGTTTCTTGTACACACATCTGTGTAAAGTTGTGGATTCTTTGACCTCGGTAATGCTCTTGAGCCAACAGGCTGTGCAAGAAATTATGAAATGCTGTATGGATGTTTCTCTGAGGCAATGCATCGCCTCACTTGTGACTGTATTAATTCTTTTTTATATGAAGAGCATCAGAAGTTTTAGTAATAAATAGCCAATTTAATTTGCTCATTGATGCACCTTTAGACAGATGGCTTTGCTCTTCTTTTGACCAATACATTTTAGGAACTGTAAGACCTCATGATTAATTATTATCAGAAGAAATTTAGTCTGGTTATATCTGTAGATAAATCCTGAAATGTTTGACCTCTGAATGTGGACTTTTTTCCTGGTGCTTATGTTATGGTATGGCAGTAGAGGATTTTTTTTTGTGCATAAGTAGCTTTCTGAGGTGACTCCCATTTCATAATGAACTACATACTGAACATACGTATCTGATACTTCTGAGAGTAGCTTTGTTTTCTGTAGTGCTGGGAACACAATTCAAAAGATTCTCATATAGTGGGCCTTGTGTTTGTGCTCATTTGCTGTCATGTTTCTAAACAAATAGTGAACTTACAGAATTTATGAAAAAAATATTGTACATTTCTGGAAAAAAACAACAGTATAAAATTTGTCAAAACTGATTATTGCAAGAAGAAAGTGAAATTTCAGGTTTGGTTGTGTTTTTTCTGAGTCTAAATGAAAAGTTAGGTGTCTTAACTGTGCAAGGGAATTGTAACAATAACTATTCCTTCTGTTAGCCAACCCCCAACAAGTAGTAGTGCATAACCGTAGCAAAAGGAAAATGCTGGTTAATGCAGGGCCTAATTCTTTTCCCACTGAGCTAAATTTCTAAGACATATTTTTTAGAAACTAAGAGAAATCAGTATAAATTATTATTTTCTATGGCATTTGTGCATGAAATAAAAAAAATAATAATAGTTTTTTTTCATGTTAAGTATTTCATGTTACATTCAGAGTTGGCAGAATAAAAGGATGAGATCTCTGCAAAGAGGAGGGAGTACATTCACAGCAAGAAGTGAGCTACATAAATAGCAGATCACTAACGTTCTTTATTTAAAATAACATAGGGCTCTTGTATAACCTTTTTTATATATTTACGTGATTTATCTTCCTAAAGACAGAAGTATGATTTTGTTTTCCTCCTATAAACTTGCACATGATACAGCAGAAGACATTTTCAGATAAGTTGTTACTGCTTTTGCTTTCATCAAAGTGATATCTACAGATGTTGCCTTGAAGGCTTATGGAATTTGGGATGTGTATCAGAAATAGGGCAGTAACCACCTTTTTATATCTAAATATATGTAAAATATATATGTGCAATGTAATAGAAATCAAAGTACAAATAACTGAGCTGAGCATTGTTTTAAGTATTTTTAATAATGCAATTATTAAGCATTTCACAAAACTGCATAGAATTTAGATATTAATTGCCAGATGATAAGATCTTAAAGTTGCCAGATGGTATAGGGGTTTAGAATAACATATACCTTCTGTACCTGCAGAACAATCAGACTGTCTTGACATAAAGGTGCAGTTATCTTTAGGAGATGTTTGAATTAACTTGTACAGTGTTACTGGGCTTGAAAGGAGGCTATGTTGGGTAAAACTCTGCACCTTGTCTTTTTCAGATTAGATGATAACTGCTTTTCTACCAATACACATGTACTGAAATTCCCTCTCCCCCGCCCCCTCCCCCCTCTAAAATAATGTTTCCAAGCTGACTAGAGAATTTTGAGTGCTCAACTTTCATTACATTCTGATTTTTCAGAAGGAATAGCTTGTTCTTATCTTCAGAAAATTGAGCTTGAAAATGATGAAAGTTGAGTACCTGGATTTTATTTTTTTTTAAGTCTTTTCCCTCGACCATCAATGTTTAAAAAACAAAAACAAAACAAAAAACCACATTTCTACACCAAGATTTAGTACTTCCGAATTAATTAATTTCTTAAAAGGACAATCCAGGTATATCTACTCTCTGTTCAGGAATTGATGGATTGTGAAAGAAACATGAACATGGTCGTTGTAAAGCAAGCACCGGACAGTGTTCAGTGTGAACACTTCTCCATATCCAGTTGTGCCTGGGCTGATTGCCTGGCTTGCTTCACCTCCCCAGTGCTCAGCATAGCACCCGTTGTGTGAAAATGAGCCATGCATCATTTGGTTTGTCGAAACCCATAGATGCTTCCCGATCTCAAAAGATGGCTGTGGTGCTGTGCGAGCCTCTTGCCTGGAGCCATAAAGTGTCACAAGAGCAAGACTAGGACAGTATTTAGGGACTCTTTTACGCCATAAAGAAGATTCAGAAGTCCTCTGGAAACATCATAGTCTTAGACCTTATATAATATAGAAATTGTTCTGACTCTTACTTTTCTTGATTCAAGGCTCTTGGAAGCCTTGGAGAGTAAGCTGAAGCCCTTCAGTGGAAAAACAATGTGGAACTTTGGTCAGCATAATGATGTCTGCTTAGCAAAACATCAAATAGTAGGTGAAGGCCAGACATTTAGTCTTCTCTTCCCCCACTCATGTCTTTTGATGGCAGGTTCAAGTGGCTGCTGGGATCACGGGGACGAGTTGGCTTGGGAAGGGGGCTGTGCTGTCAGATCAAAGCCCCACTCAGCAGCAGAACATGCTCAACCTTTTGCTCCTTAGTGTGGTTGTGTGAATTTGGTCCTGCTGGCCCTGCCACAGCTCGCCTGCCCTCAACACATCACCTTCCTATGGCAGGTACAACGCATGCGCCGCTGCCCTGCACAGGGTCTGTAGTCTTGGGAGATTGTAGAATCATAGAATATCAAGTTGGAAGGGACTTCAAGGATCCTCTAGTCCAACCTTTCTTGGGAAATCACAGTGATAGACAAGATGGCCCAGCACCCTGTACAGCTGAATCTTAAAAGTGTCCAATGTTGGGGAATCCACCACTTCCCTGGTGTGATCATTCCAGTGGCTGATGGTTCTTATTGTGAAAAATTTTCCTCTTGTGTCCAACTGGATTCTCCCCACGACTAACTTGTTCCCACTGCCCCATATCTTTTCCATGTGACCCCTTGTAAAAAGGGAGTCACCATCTTCTTTGTAGCCACCCTTTAAATACTGGAACACGGTGATGAGGTCTCCTCTAAGCCTTCTTTTCTCAAGGCTGAACAAGCCCAGTTCTCTCAGCCTTTCCTCATATGGCAGCTTCCTAGTCCTTTGATCATCTTTGTGGCCCTTCTCTGGACCTTCTCCAGCCTGTTCGTTGCCTTTTTGCATAGCAGAGACCAAAAACAAACACGCTATTCCAGGTGCGGCCCGATAGAGCTGAGTGAAGTGGGATAATGACGTCTTTGGCTCTGCTGGTGATACCATTGCTAATGCAGCCCAGCATCCTGTTGTCCTTCTTTGTCAGAAGAAAGCAGAGATGGGCGTGTGAACAAACCCCAGCTCCTTTGTTGGCAGTTGACGTCAGCAGTGGTTACCAGCCGTCCCTACATGACCTGCCATTTCCAGGAATGCAACTGCAAGTGCCTCTGCCTCCTCTGCAGCTCTGTGTGCCTGTGCCATGCCTTATCAACACACAGCTCAAGCGTGCTCTAGTATGACATAAAATAACGTGCACGAGTTGGTCTGGGTTGACCTTAGCAGGTAGGTAAGTTAAACCTTCTAGAGATGCTTATTCCCTTTCACCATTAGATGGAGCAAAGAGCTGTTCTCCCCCACTAAGCCTCAGAGCTGAGAGGTCTTTGCTTAAGCTCCTCCTGGGAGTGATGAAGCCTCATGACTTCCAAGGGCTTCAGTTCAGAAAACTAAAGTGCCCAAAGCACAATCTCAGTGTGTTTTACCATCTCTTTAAAGCTGCCGAACTAAATATGTGGTAAATTAATGCCAGCTGTAGTGAAGCAGCTTTTAGGCACAAGCTCAGCCTTTCATGCATGATTTCTTCTTTAACCCTCTCAACTTGCCTGAAAAGTTCAGCCAAAACAATCAAAGGGATAAATAATCAAAAGCTTTTTTTACTAAGTGACCTTTTACCATCGAGATGTGAGTATAACTGATGCCGAAGACTTAAGTTATTAGCTTACTGCATTGAGAAATGTAGTTCTTATGATTTGCAGATCATTATCCATCGGAACATCTTTATATGCTGTGAAATGATAATAGGTATCTTGTTTTGTGTGATAGCCCATTTAAAAAATGTACTTATTTGTCAATTAGCACTTTCTGTTCTTTGTTTGGATGTTTGTAAGGAAGGAGGGAATGAACATGGAAAGAAACTGTGTGGGATTTTTATTTTATGTTTTTTTCCCCATGAAGCTTGAGTTGCATCTGGTAGGCACAAAATTGCTTATGCTTTTGATTTGGGACTGAGAGTCAAGTTTGGTGAAGCCTTTCCACTCCTGGTAACTGTCAGTGTGTGGTTAGTTCCTTCTAGTGCTTGTTTTTCCTGTTTGCATGTTTGTTTGGATTTTGTTTTTCCTATGCTGAGTAAATGTTTCACCATGAATATTTGATTCTGCAAATAGTTACTGATTTGAAAGGCTATTTGAGTCTCACACCTACAGCACATCCTGCAGGACTGTTGTAAAACTGACTTGAGATATTCAGTGTATGATTAATGGTCCAATGTAAATTTTGCTGTGTTCAGCTTGTCATACGTTATTTGCAAGTGCGTAGTCATGCTGTATTGTAGCAGTTTGTGAGCATATTTTTCTATTCATGTTACACAGCATTTACTGAGATGGCATTACATCAGATGTTCTAAATTTTTAATGAGCTAAAAGGTTTATGTTTCTTAATTTCAAAGCCTTGGATACAATTTTAAGATGACCTGCCTTAATTTGTAAGTTACTGTTCTTGACTATCTACTTAATTCAGTAAGAAAGGGCATAATTACTGACAGTTTTGTTTGGAGTAAAAAAGAGATGAGTTGTCTTTTCAGTCTTAATGGTGATTGAACCTCTTTAGGGTCATCAGATGTCTGTGGTAAGGTGGAATCTTGTTCTCCGGAGGAAATGAAGCTGCTTGATGAGCTTGCTGCTAATGCACAAAGCTCTGCAAATTTGTACAAAGCAATTGCAGGAGAGAGGGTCTTTGGAGAATGAAACAAAGATATTATGATGGGATTTTGTGAATAGTTCAGTGCTTGGACATAATCTAGTTCATTATTGCATTGACTGTAAGTACTGTAGAAAAATCACTTCAGACTTACCGAAAGTGTTAGGATCTGTGGATAGCTCTTTTAAATAGAGCCTTCCATTGCAAACTCAGATTTTATAATAAGTGATTTATCATTCTGCGGAGGTTATTAGAGCTGCAACTCCTCCAGCTTTTCACAATACCGAGCATTTAAAGAACATTCAGGTTATTGGCGTATTCATAGGGAAGAGTCAGTTGCTTATGATTCACTGTAGTGAATATTCAATCTAGTCTTTCCCTCTCTTTACTCTCTTGGAGACTAGCATGTGGTTTATTTCATTTCAAAGTCTTTGTGGATCACATCTACATCTGTTGCTGGCCTCTCATAAGTAGCGGGAACACCTGTTTGGTGATGCAAACAGGATATTATACATAGTATAGTTATATTATGTGAAACAGTTCATAGACAATTATTAAGTATGGTTTTGATCTGGTCTCTTTATAAACAAAACCCATTATCTACTAGTAAAAAACGGAAGGAAATAAAACATTGAAGTAGATTAGCAAACAGAATTGTGTTTTGGGAAAGAGGGTGAAAATTAAGATGAAGGTATTTGGACAACTTGATCTGGATTCATGAAAGTTTTTAGAGTGACTGGAACTGCATGTTTCTTCCAATGTATTTGTCAAATAGTAAAATGACTTTTCTACCATTAAAAATTACTCTGTTCCCAGTGTAGCTGATAACTCTTTGCCCTGTAGGAAAAAGCCTGAGAATGCCAAAAAGACTTGACATGGTATCTTTGTTCAAAATATAAGCATTCCTTCTAAACTCACATTTTACTTATACAGAGATGTTAGTTTCCATTCATATTTTTGTTTTTACAGCATTATTTATGTAATAAAAGCACTACTACATCCACAAACTGTCTATGCCATATGTACATTCTGTGTACCTGTTGAACTGAAAGTGGAAATTTTGAAGACTGACACGCTTATGGTAATGTAAGAGGGCCCTTGTGAAAGGGATAACCTGTTACGAAATATTATTAGACCACTTGGTATAAGTAGCCGTCATGCAGGGAGCTGTGGAACTGCTGGAGTAAAGGCTTCCAAGTTGATGTTTGGTTGCAAAAGGTTCCCAGTAGCTACTGGCCCTGTGCAGTCTGCGAAGTGAGGCTTGCCAGTAAGTACGAGCACATGGTCACTGGGAGGATGCAGCGTCTCCATATCAGCTTCATTTTATCCATAGGAGGAGATGTTCAGATGGCAGAGAATGGTTTTTGAACCGTTAGGGGGCAGCCAGTGGATTTAGTGTTGATTTTGAGTTTAGGTAAAAGCTAATCTCATTGTTGCTTGTGACTGAACAGTAAAATGATTGTGAAATGTGAAGCTGTTTAATGGGAATTTTCTGGTTGCATTCAACAAATCAATTTCTTTTCATATTGTGCATTTATCAGTATGTTTTCTGTATTATAAATTGGAAAAAATACTTAGCCCTCTCATTTTGTCATTTGTTCTGTACAAACCC
This sequence comes from Nesoenas mayeri, assembly GCF_963082525.1. Lineage (NCBI taxonomy): Eukaryota > Metazoa > Chordata > Aves > Columbiformes > Columbidae > Nesoenas > Nesoenas mayeri. The sequence goes on from NC_137541.1 coordinate 103,525,986, forward strand.
TCCACCCCCAACTTCTGCAAAATGGACAGTTAGTATGAAAAAACCCACTAAACATTATTTTTTTTTTCCCTGATAATTCCGAAATTCAACAGTTCCTTTCATTTGCATCCAGCACCATTAAGTACCTTCAGTTGCTTTAATGCAATAACCTGAAAAATCCATAAATTGTCAATAACAGCACACAAGGACTGCAACTCTTCTGTGTTTCTGCTCTCTTTAGTAAGGCAGTGTGGCTGAAAGAATGGAGGCAGCGTCAGGTGGAGATGTCCAGACTGACAGCAGTGAATCCCTCTTGACCACTGTTAATGAGAGCAGTGGACTAACTGCACTGGTAGAAGATGGGTCTTTCTGGTTTTATGATACATAGAGATTATGTACATTGTGATCACAACTGTAAAAGAATGAACATATCTGTGATGAGAATGATAAGCTTGAGTGACTTTTATTAAAATTGCCTTTTTACCTCACTTGATGCTTAATTTGGATCCTATTGGAAATCTTCATGCCAGAAGCTGCCAATATATGTACAGGGTGTTTCAAAAAGATGGACCCAATTTCAAGTTGAAATTACTTTGAAATTTGGTCTATCTTTTTGAAACACATTATATTTCCAGTAGAGTCTGATAGATCTCAGTATTTTGTGATCCTTTGTTTTTAAGAACTAATCTATAGGATGTAGGCATATTATCCCCAGGAACTGAATCTCTAGTTTGCACTGATAAAGCTACAAAAAATCCTGCTCTCCTTAAAGTGAAGGAAAGTGAACATAAAATGCCTGTTTATCTGCTTATCAAAATACTTATTTTGATTTTTCTTTTAAAAATTAATATATGTATACATATATAAGGAATTAATGTTTTTTGGTTGTGTGAGCTTTTGTGTACACTTTTCTGAAAGGACCTCCACAGGGTGAATGGCTTTTATCCACAAGTAGTAGAACAGTTGCATTGTTTGTGTTTTTTAATCAAATGGATCTCTGAGCTATTGCTAATGGCTTGAACACAAGGTAGGTCTTAAAATCAAAACCTCAGCATTTCCTTATGCCTTCAGGCTTCGGTATGTGAGTGAGAGGAAACAGGAGCCATTCCTTTGTGCTGGTATTGGAATAAATTAATGTAAAATGTGCTGTACAATTAAAATTATATTTTAGCTTACCACCTTTTCCTTTGCCTCCCTTGATATTTCATATGAGAACTGTTGCTTACAGCTGGGCAGAGAGGTGCAAAGGAAGGAGGAAGACTACTGATATAACAGAAACATAGGTTTATTCTGCAGTTGACCTGAATTATAGCATGTTTAAGTGTCATTGTCCTCTCACCCCTATTCCTAGTGAATTTGCGTTATGGGGAACTGTATATCATACATAATATCTGCAGAGAACGTGTTAGCTCCTAAATTACTGGAGAGAGAGAAGCCTCTTGGGTTGTAGAGTGGTTGGAGTAGCTCTGAAGTATGCAGGAGCTACAAAAAAAAAGGGGGGTTTGTTGTCTAAGAAGCAGAATGGTTTGGGGTTTTTGTTTGTTTATTTGTTTTTCTAACATATCTGTCATCATGGAGAGAGGGCAAAAAAAACCAGCTTCCAAACATCTGAAATTGTTAGTAGGTGCTATTTGTCAGCTTGTTCATTAAGGTACTAGAAGAGGACTGAGCTTTTAGGTGGGGGAAGAGGGAAGGTCTTGACACTGAAACTGGAAAAAACATTAATATGGTGACATAAGTGACCTGCAGTGCACTCCATTCATTTTATCTTCAATGCCTAAGAAACAATGGAAGAAGCAATAGAACAGACATAGACATCCCTTATAGATCTAAAAACCTGTAGGAGATTTTTATTGCTGACCCCAAAAGTAAGTCCTGGAGTACTGCTGGAAGTTGCCGTAGTGATGCCTAATCACATAAATCCTTCTGAGCCACAAAATGCTTGGAGGCATTGGGATTTTGTTGGTTTGTTTTTGTTGCTTTCTTTCTGAGGGCTTTAAGCGTGGCTGGACCTTTGCAAAACAACCACGAGCATCTTCCAGACCTGGCACAGTTGTGCTCTTTAGGACAAGCTAATCTTGGGAACAGAAAAAGTGAGTAGGCTCCTTGCAAGAGGATAAATGTGAACAGCCAGGCTGGAGCTGGGGAGCAGCTCAGCCCCATGCCCTGCACTGGAGCCTTCATCACGCGGTGAGGGAGCAGGAGCTGGAGCACTGCCAGCCAAGGCTCTTTGGAGAGAACAATGGCCTTCTGAACGAGCAGGGGCACCACAGAGGAGTTTGTTTTTCTTTTTTTTCCCTTTACCTTGTTGAACCTTTACCTCCCTTGAACTCTCTCTGTAGGTCAGCGTCTGGCCCAGCCGCAGCGATGCAAGCTGTTGGCTATGTGCTGGTCTCCAAAGGAAAGCATGAGAGGGGCAACAGGGCTGGTTATGATCTGTACGTTACATTGATTTATTTATAATATTCCCCTCTGAAGGTCTGGGCACATTTACAGGCTGCATTAACAATGTGTGAACAAAATGCACTGGGGAATATGTAGCTTTCCATGGTCCAGTTGTAGCAAGAACAGTGTAAAGAGAATGGGAGAGTGATGAAACGAAGTTGAGGGAGCTCAGGGTCAGAGCAGTGAAGCTGTGGGAGACATGAGCTGCTGCCCATGCCTTGGGTTCAAAACAGCCATGTCCTTTGTGATGATTTTGCTTTGCTCTGCTGAACACGTACACTATATTTATGCACACAGAAGCATGCCTTGTAGCTTTTGGGTCTTTTTCATGGTGATTAATGATGGTACATCAGATAGGGTGAACTTTAGGGTTCCTCCTGAGATTTCTAAGTGCTCCCTTAGGAATTTTTATGTAAGATTTCTGTTCAAACTGTCTTACTTTTTTATGATGTGAGGATTGGTGTCTTAAGTTTGTTTCTATAATAGTAAATGTAAAGCTTTATCTTCTACCTGAAACTTACTGTGGGTGTTCCTTTTAAGGACATAATGATTTCTAGGTTGATAACTCCTCAAGTGCAAGTTGTGTTGAGGATATTTAGAATTTCTTCAAGAAAGAAAAGGAGTAAGATTTGGCTTACAAAGTCATTCTTGTTGTCAAAGCCCTCGTATCATATCCTTTATCCCATCTTCACCTGTATAGCCAGCCTTGTTATTTCTCATTTCTTGGCTTGGTGAGTTCCAGATTCATTATTTGTGCAGCTCAGGGCTGGCACACTTCCACTGCCATTAAAGAGGTTAGTTGTAGACTTGCAAGCACAAAACTTTCTGCTCTGAGGATGATCTTGCATTTAGTTTACTCTTATTTTCTGTAAATCCTATCTTTCATGAGACGGATTTGTAATATGTATAGAGTGTATTCCCTGCTATTTTTGCATGTTTATTAATTTTGTGCTTGTTTTCATCACATCTCTTACTTAATCTCTTAAATGCTTCAGCCTTCAACAGCAAGAGCATGGATTTTTCTTCTTTGTCCTTTCAAAAAAAAAGAGGAGGTCAGTTACTGGTGAGGCAAGGAAGGTCTTGATTCCAGCTGTGACCTTGGAATGTGAAGAACCAGTGACTCTGATATCTGTGCCAGAAGTGGTGTACATGAACCTTGCATAATACTGAGGAGCCAAGGCCAGTCCTGTGTGATCAGCTGTCAGGATAGCTATGACAATAGTAATTCTGGTGGTGTGTGTGTGAATGGTTTTGTGTGTGTGTGTGTTTTGTTGTTGTTTTGTTTTGGGGTTTTTTTGTTGTTGTTGTTTGTGGTTTTTTAAACTTTTTTTTTCCTTTGCCTTTGTTGTTGTTTTGTTTTTTTTTTTTTTTCTTAGGACATTATTTTCTAAGAAACATCAGTAATCACTCCTCCTTTGCATTTTTCATAGTCTGTGTAATGAATCATGAGAATCGTATGTCACTGAACATGCAGAAACTCTGAATTTTTAGTTGTGAAATCTGGCAGTCAAGTAGTCAGTCTAGATTTGTCTGCAAATCATGATCATGACTAAAATTAGCTTCCATGAATGTAATGACATAGACTAAAATCTAGCATAAGGTAGAAGTAATAAGCTGAACAGCAGATCTGTCACCCACAAACAGTGATTTGTGTAAGGTCTTCACAAGCTAGGGAGAAAAACGTTGCAATATTTCTTAAAATCTCCTGGTGTACAGTAGTTACATCCTCTCAAGAAACTGCAAACCTCTTTTATTTTTTTTTTTTACAGCAAAGTTACAACTTCAGTTTCCCTATCAGAAAGTATCATGTGATCTGCATGTTTACATGATCACTATATGTTCCAGAGTTTGCTGCTATCTCAGACATTAAATAAATCTCACACTTTTTTCCAATTATAAAGCTTGGGAAATTAAAAAAAAAAAAAGAGGACACAGTATGCCTTTTTTTTTTTTTTTTGTAGTCTTAAATTTTTAAGATAAATGCCAAATTGTAATCAGATCTGTAATAATAACTCTGACTTGAAAATACTTTTGAATCTTAATTTCTGCTGTTCTTTCCACCGAGGCTTTTTTCATTACAAAATGAATGGCTTTTATTTTCTTCTTTTCATTTTGCACATCCCTGTAGTATTCATTTGGTTGATTAGTAAATCAGCTCAACTCCAGTATCATAGGAAAAATATCTAAGCTGAGATATAAAATCACAGTTTTTCTCTCAAGTAAAACAAAACCACTGCGTTTCACATTTACTCCTTTGTCTGAGGCTTGACAGATGTCATGCAGAGCTTAGGAAAAAATATGCAAAGAATAAAATGCACACTGATATACCTGGGGAACTAAATAATTGCTTCATGTTGTGATGACTGTTTATTTAATCAATATTTTTGTCTCAGTGATTTTCTTGATATTATTTTGATGGATGCTCACTAGATTCCAGTGACAGGCAGCAGTTATTTTTCCCAGAAGAACTGACCAGCTCAAGAGCTCTTCTTTGGCAAGGTAGGGGAAAAAAAAAAATCAAATAATTGACTCCAGCCAGTGCCAGTTGGCTTCATCACAGACTGTTAATCAAAATTACAAATTCAATTCTCTTCTGTTGTTGTGAACTATTGCTTCTGTACATCAGATTTCACCCTACCTGTTCCAATTCAAAGTCGGAGTCACTGGTAGCCATTATTAAAATATAAATGGCTGCTGTAGTCCTGAGTATTTATTTTCTTCAGTTTAGTAATTTGTGGTGTGTCTAGGTACACATAATGGATTAATTAAATAATCACCTTTTCCTGGGCACCTTCTTATAAGGTGTCTGCAGAGGGGTGTGGGGTTTTTTTTGTTTAGAGATGATGTGTGCATGCACACAGAATCCTAAATACAGTTTTGAAGAAAAGTTTCATGTACCTAGTGTGACTTGGACTATGGTTAAGTATGTAAAAACTGTTTCATAATCTCGGTTTAGATATTAAGTTTATTTTTTGAGTATTTTTTTTTTCCCTCCCTGTTTAACATAAGCATGTATGTTAGAAAATGTGCTTTTATTTCTCTGAGTTACTCTTTATGATCAACAGTCTTCCCTTGGGAAAACAGGCTGTATAGCAATGACTCCTCTACAGGAATGCATTTTAATATGCTGTTAATGAATACTTTTATATAGAAACTTAGGAACAGAAATTTATTAGTTCCTTCCCATGATAATTATGGAGAGAGATACTTCTAATCTCGTCTCCTGTTACATGAATATAATACCTTCCCTGTTTCCTCCAGAAGTTGTTACCCTTCACATGACTGATCTAATTATACATCAGAGTTATGTATAGTTGTGTGTTCTGCTGTATTTTGGTGTCTTGAACAAAGGATTGTTACAAAATATAGAAGATAAAATTGTTTTCACAAGGCAATGCTTTTAAAATCTGTTAAGTTCCAGTTACAAAGCCTGAGAACTCTGTGAAATTTTCAAGACAAGTAATAGGAATATAAGCAAAAAATGAGGAAAATGGAAATATCTTAAATAGTGAGGGACCATTGAAAAGAGGGGTATAAAAGCATTTACAAAATGAGCATAATTGAGATAGTGGTACTCAGAGAAACATAGTTAATTAAAAATCCCTTTTCTTAGATGACATGGAGGACCTCAAATCAAGTGGTAACTTAAAACTTTAACTATGTGTATCAAATTACTTGCTATTAGGCCATTTATCTTATCTAAGACTTTAAGACTGTTAAAGTCTTGCTGCCTGCTGAAACAGGTGACAAATCCCAAGTGATGGGACACCGGTCAATTGTGGCACAAGGTCAGAGAAGAACGCTGCTGGTGTTTTGGAATGCAAATGGTGTTTCCATCACATGAACATGCTTGCTTTCTTCTGGAGGTCCCAATAATTTTGCTTAAAAAAGAATGTTAAGGAAAGAAAAAGGATTCTCCTTCATGGTTAAAAATATTTGGAAACTACTTTTCAGTCTTCCTTCCTAGCTGTTTGCACAGATTCATCATCTTGAGTACCTGTCCCATGCTCTCCCAGCCTGCAAGTACAAATAATGTAGTTAACTGCAGTGCTTTCCAGGTAGTGAATTAATTTTCTGTTCTTAGTCCTTGGCTTTTTTATTTTTAATGCTTTCAGCTATCTTGTGTCAAATAATATATCTACTTCTTTTGCCCATCCTAGCATCCTATGCTGTAGATTGGGCTCTTCTCCTGCTTCTTATTGCCACTCATGCCACCCACATCTCATGCATCATGGGTTTACATGGGCAGAGGAAGGGAGAAAGTATTACAATAGGTAATTAGAATATTTTTATGCTTAGTAAAAAGCAAACATCCTCGGAGCAGTGAGGTGTAACAAGGTGACTGTTTTGTAGATTTTGTAAGAGTAGTTAGATTTGATTATATGAGCTAGCAGTCTTTGTTCTATAACCTTCCAAAAGAAAAGGTTTGAGAACTGCCAAGCTTTAAATGAACAGTCAGGACTCAGGGAAAGATGGGAGGGATATTTCTAAGAAAATTGAATGAAAAATATATTTTAATAATAGCAGACTAAGCTCATTTGCGGTTTTGTTTGGTGAACTACTTGTACCATGGTTGATACTGCTTAATGATATGTGACTAGACAGAATAGGAATGAAGAAGACCTGATGAGGTGAAAATGCTTGTTTTACATTGTGCCACTGCAGGGATTTATACGGGGAAGCTAAAACTGAGTTGAGTACAACAGAAGTATATTTGCATCTTGTTTAAGACTGTAGCATAACTTTCTCAGGTGATTAGAAAGGATTTTTACATCTAATATGAAATATTTTAATTCTAGCTGCGTTTTCCACAAGGTGAATGTATACTTCATAAAGTATAGGGTCAGATGTCAAGAGATCTAAATTAATGTTGTTTAAGTACCAATTTACTTTGTGATTGCTGAGATGCTCAACGATTTGGGCTTACTCTCCCTTTCTGTACAAGGCAAAATAAGCCAAAATACTTGATTGACTTATAGTATGTTGCTGGGTAAAGTACTGAAAAATGAAAAAAATATTGGAGAAAAAGATTGTGTTGTTTAACAGAAGCTTTTTGAAGATATTGGTAACATCCTGCAGAAAACCTTGGCAGTTTTCTAAGTGCCAGCTAGTTATTAGAAGAAGAGAGGGATCACCTTTTGTGTGTGCTCTTTCATCATAAAAGACCCACATTTTAACAATGAAGAAGAATCCTTTTTCTTTCCTCAGATTGCTTTGTTGAGTAAAATTCTTGGGACCTCTGAAAGCAAGCAAGAAAGTTCATGTGATGGGAACAGCATTTGAATAATACAATTACATCATCCTCCTGCATATTCTGAATGTTTATTTTTCTTTGCTCTTATAAAAATACATTACTTGTCATATATTAAAAAATAACAAATATATTATATGTATATTTTATACATATATGTCAAAACTGTCCATAATGACACCAATGGACAGTTAAAGCAGTGTTTAAAAGCTAGCTAGTGATCCTTCTTTTTCTGTCAGAACTCAGTCTCACTTCTCAGACCTTGAATCCACCTAGAAGTCAATCTGGAGTACCCTGGAGGTTTTATATGCCAGTTCAGGGTGAAAAGGTGTTGAGATCCTTTCTTTGAATTGTGCTTTGCTTTTTGTGCAGCATTGGAGTCTTAAGTCTATAGATTGGTTTGCAATGTTTTGTACATTGTGGTTTTTTTCTTTGCCCTTTTTGTTTTTTTTCTTTCTTTCTTTCTTTAGGTTATGTTTTTTGTTTGTGTTGGTTTTGGTTGTGGGCCAGCTGCAATACGTAATTCGCCCATCACTCAAAGAAACCAGAAGTCCAAAAAATATTAATGTATCAGGTGTGCTGTGTCCCACCATCTTCAAGTAATTTCCCCACCCCAAGTTAGTATTTAAGTATTTAGGAATATAGAGTGGCTTCATAACTGGTAGGAAAGGCTTAAGCTTCAGCTGCTTATTGATATGATCTCTTCTGTGTAGAAGAAGAAACAAATAGTATTTACTTGCTTTAGAAATAAAGGGCCTCACATTCTCTTTGCTCCTTCTTACGATAGAACTGCTAGCAACAGTAATTAAGAAGCCTTTTCTACTGGCTTTTAAGAAGATCCAGAAGAGAGGAGCAACACCAAGGTGAGGGTCTTACTAGGAATGAGGGATTTAACTACTCATTTCAGTATTATTTTTTGCTGTTGTTGAAGGAACTAGGAGGCAATAGCTTTGGTATTATTGACAGAATGCTCTTTGAGCTCTGAATGCTATTATGAAACTTAGGGCTTATGAAAAGATCATAAGCTTTTGGGGCCAAGGCTAAACCAACTTGCTGGAACACTGGGGTGGCTGGTGCTGTATCCTTTGTTCTCTAAGCCTATTTTGTCACAAAAGCCCAGGGTGGCCTCTAAACAGTGTGATGCAATTGAATGCTGTTGCCTCGCTTGACTCCATCACTGAGATTATTTTTTTTCCCCCTCAAGTCCTTGCAATTTTCTGTATTTTCTGGCACATATGTGCTGAGTTCTTGTAAAATAATTAGTCTTAAATTTCAAAGTGCTTGTATGAGCACCAAAGAACAAAGTAACACTTTCTGTCCTATCAGAGATTGTTCCTTACCTGCGCTGGCCAAGGACATCAGAAACTCCGTACAGACTATCTGTATTTCATTGCCTTTACTCAAAAGTGGCCTTACAAATAAGGAAGACTGTGAAAATAATGATGATCCAATCTACTTTTAACTTTATAAATGCAGATTGCTGGCTACATGACATAGTATCTGCCACATCCTGTTAAGGGAAGCTGAATCATCTATACATTCCTTTGTTTCCCAAATATAGACTTTTTGATATTTTCTCTTTTTTTCTTAGTGACAAAATTTGTTCTCAGACGTCAGTGCTGTCATTTTTCCTTCTCCCAAAAAGATGAAGTACCAATAGAGAATGTTGTCATTTATATATGCCCAATCTTCCTTTGCATGTAAAAAATGATCTTCATACAATGGGAGCCACAAAGTGCCTCACTTCCTAAGAAGCCCTGGAGCTGGGACTTCTGCAAAGGACTAAGTCTGTCACGGGATCTCCCTGCCACAGCTGGTGAGCTGGGAAGGAGCTGAGTTCTCAGGGACATGTAAAACTCTATCACTCTCAGAAGTTCTTCCTTGCTTCCCCAAGTAAGAGTCCCTGGTTGTATCTGTGTTTTCCACCTGCACTGCAGGTTTAAGGCAACTTGCAACAGCTCATGACCACCTCTAGGAGTGTGTTTATATGTTTGTTATTTGCAGAATGTTGTGTTTCAAAAAATGAATCTCTATAACAGAGCTTGAAACTGTCCAGTTATGTCTCCATAGTAAGACACAGTTAAGACATGTATAAAATGTGCCTGTCAAAAAAATTTCTGTTTTACAATTTTGAATTCTAGAGGAAATTCATATGGCTTGGCCCTTAACTATAAAGTACACTACTACAACAGAATTAAATCTAAGCAAAATCATGGAATTGGGTATGCAAGAGAAAAAACCCTTTCAACAACATTGCAATGCAGATGACAGTTTTTCTGGAAATATGAGTACAGGAGCTGTTGTGATGATAATCACGTGTTGTCTACCTTCCTATCCAGTTACCTTTTTTTTTATTTATTTTTTTTTTTCTCCTAGGAGTCTGCATTTGTTTCTCCTCCTCATACTTTTGTTAACTCCTATGTGTAATTTTTGAAAGCATTTGGCCTGTCAGCAAGCCATAGTGTGATTGGAAGAGGTTTGTTGACATGTCTAGGTTGTTAGTCTGAATTTAATATAGTGTGAGAGGAACCTTAGGAGCTGTAGATAGTTGAGAGAGATTATGTTCAGAGAGAGTCTACATTTTTCTGGGAAGCATTTTGTGAGATTATTCAGATAATTATTTTTCAGGTAGTCAGCGCAGAACCAAATCCTTTTTCATTTTGTTTTCTTTTGTTTTTCTTATGTAAGCAAGTTCAAGCTTTACTTAGTATATTATTTTTTTTGTACTTTTGAAAGCTATCTGTTGAAAAGTGCAAGGACAAAATAAAACATCCAGAGAGAACTGCTCTGGATACTCTGATCAGTTTTTAATAAAGGCTATGGTCAGCTCTCTTTGCAGAAGCACTACTGTCAATTTGTATGACAGACTGGAAACATTAAAATATATCAAGTTTGAAGTAGTACCAAGTCATATATGATGGTGATGAAAGGCAGTTAGTACTGTGGTAAATTCCTACCAATACACAGGGAAATCTGACCAGTGACTCAAGAATTAAGATTCCTTTTTCCTTTATGCAGTCTCTTTTTGATGGAAGGGAGGAAGGTAATGGGGAAAGAAGAAAAGCCTGTGGTCTGTAAAATCCATACAAAGAAAATGATTTTTTTTTTTTTTTTTTTCTAAAAAGTGTCATTCAGATAGTGGGAGTAAGAGGTATAAAAAGCCTTCATATCTGGCAGCCAATTGATGAACAGGCTATCATTATTTCTGTTAAACTCTTGCAAATCTTCTGCTGGAAACTGAATATGTAATTTTCAGCCTTTGGCAAAGAAGATGGCATTACCCCTTTTGCTTTTGAATTGAAAGAGTGAATGTGGGCATTTGGAAACTTTTGCTGTTATTACGTCAGTGCTCCGTTACGCTTTCCATACAGACTCTGTCCTTTCAAATTAGTTGAAAAAAAAAATACTGGCATTGACAGAAAGCAAACCAGAAAAACAAATCCAACCCAAAACAAAGGAAAAATCCAGCCAAAACTCAGAACAAACACATTCATACATGCAAGTGGTGAAACATGAGCTACATGGTAAAGTGATGACTTTTTTTTTTTTTTTTTTTTTTTTTTTTTTTGGAGGGGAAGGTGTTGTGTGAGGGTTTTTTTGTGTGTGTGTGTTTTGTTTTGTTTTTTTTCCTCTTTAAGGTAGGTATATCCTACATGGGGTGATACTCACATATTCTTTTCTTCTTTATACCTCTGTACATCTCCAGTATATTCAGTATATTGCTACTGTTACCGCATCTTCTGAACCCAAGAAGTTGAATATCATCAGTAGGAAAACATACACATTGCTGAAGTGTGCAAAACTTCAACTTGTGTTGCAGACACAGTAGCCACATGGGGCATGTATGATGATTTCTGTAGCATAAATCATTATGAGTAAGATATAAATGTGGAGGCCAGCTTGTCTTTCAATGTGGTACCTGCTCAGTAACACCTCCCCACCTCCCTGTAATCAGATGGCTGCTAGTGCAGTGACTTGTCACTGTTTCAGGTCACATGAAGAGATTAGGAATTTATGGTTATAAACAAGAAGTGCTTTAAACACTTGCATCCTTAAATTGGCTTACAGAGATGCATACTTTTGGGAAATCACTCCTGTGTGGTCTGAACATTTCATTTCTGGTGTTCAGTCAGATGTGCTGTCAGTTTTCCACACTGTTTTCAGTAGTTGCTCTTCTATGTGCAGCCGAGCTTTGTGGACTGGGACAGAAAATATGTGATATTTGATGGTAGGGTTGCCTGCATGCTGAAGGCTGGCCTTTTCCTTACCAGTGGAAGTGTGCCCGACTGGCTTAATTCTTCCTTCAAGCCCTCACAATGCACATGGTCATTACCTGAAATTTGGTTAAACAGCAACAAAGGTGTGTTGATGTTGACATTTATTTCCTTGTTTGTGTCAGCACTAAGATCTCATATTCTAATGTTGTAAGAGAAAATCTTTATTTGAAGGTTTTCTTTAGACATCCTAAATAATCATTCATTTGTAGCTGAACTGTTCTCATTATCTGAAAGCAGTCATTTAAAAAAACTTTGAGACCTTTCTCTTTCCCTCATTAATTCTAAATATTGCTGTAGGGTATTGAATGCTGTTCCTCTTACCTTAGTAAATATGTTTTGCAGAGATTTTGACAAATCATCTCACTACTTTCTGGTTGTCCTCGAGCTGCTCACTGTGTTTTGGAAAACTCTCACTTCTGTGCCTGTTTATTTTGAAAACTAGAAATAAAGGCCACTTAAATTCCATTAGCAGTGTCCTATTTTGCTCTCCATTTCCCTCTCGATATGTTTACGATGCCTGAGGATGTCTGAAACAAATTATTTTGTAACGTTTAACTCTTACATTACTATTGCGCACAATGCAGATCTTTTCCGATGCACAGACTGTCCTTGTGGGACATTTGTGCTGTGTTGCCATGTGGCACCGGGCCCCAGCCTTATGAGAACCACATCTTCCTTATGCCTTCAGGATGTTTATCCTTAGGTTTTTTCCTTTCTTTTTTTTTCCTTTGTGGGTAATACTTAGTACTGTATTTCCAGACTGATATTCAGAAAAGCATGTGTTACTGAACAGTGCAGTAAATACGGTGAGAATTGCAAAAGTTATTATTAAGCATGTGTTTTGGAACTTAATGATATCTGCAGCATGTTTTTCAGAAGGACTCTGGATCTGATCATAATCTCTTGAAGAGGAGGATTCCTTTCTCATAACCTTTTCTACTCAGCAGTGTGGTGAATTATGTAAAAGTTTGGATAATGCTGCATTAAAAAATTGCTGGTTTGTTATTATGCAGTTTTCTTTCCCTGTTAAGATTTGAGGAAGAGTTCTTCCTTGACTGAATGAGACACACTCAGGCAACCATTGTTTGGATATGATTGTTTAATAGGATGGGTTATAGAAAGAAAAAAAGAAAGCGGATTTGTATAGCAGACTCTGCATTTAAAGGAATGTCTGTTTTTGATAAAGGTTGCAGATCGGTCATTTAATGAAGTGCACAGTAAACTCGCATAGCAGGGATTATATTAAAGCTGCATGTTGATACTTTTCAAAGATTTACACCTAACTGTGTAATAGCAAGAATATTGTGACTGGTACAAAAGTTCTAACAATAGAGTAATAATACATTTATTTATTTGTAAGAAATACATCTTGAGAAATTGGGATGTTCAGTTTTGGGTTTTGGACGTGCCTTTTGTTTTGTTTTGTTTTCCCCCCAGGTTTCAAGCAGAAACCTGTCTTGACTGAATTGGCTAAGTGAAAAAATACATAGCAGTAATTGTAGAGTTTGAGACTGTGTTGTCCCCCTTAGTGAGCATTTTTTTTGCACAGCTAGAAGTTCAGAGAAGAACCGACATAGTTTAGTACTAATATATAGTATATAAGAGCAATTTATCATATAAAAGAGCAATTAAGTAAAACTATAGTATGAAAGAGAAATTAGTAAATTTGTCTAGATGTCTCTACATATGATCAGGATACCAAATCAATTTTTTTCTCAAAATGAGTTCTATGGAGATTATAAACCAATGTAGCTGTCATTTGGAAACAGTCTAGTAACTTTTACAGTTTGAGTTTTACCTTAGTTTGACAAGTGACAGCACTTGGTTTTTACTCTCACATGAACGCTCAGAGCAGGCTGATATCGTGGGTTTTGCGTGGTTCATTACTGTTGCTCGGTTTAGCGTGAGCAGAGAGAGAGCAAGGCGACTTTTTCTCGTGCCTCGCACAACCCATCTTGCCATTGTTTCCCTAGCTGCCCCTCTGCCACCCCAGGGACCACGCAGCCATTGCCCCCTGGGTGCTGAGGAGGACGAGGAGGAGCGCAGGGGCTGTGGATGCAGTAAGCCCTGGACTGGCCTGCGTGGTCCCCTTTGGGGGGACTTTAGACAAGCTTCCCAGTGCCAGGCAGCACGTACACTGTGGCTGGGTAGAAAAAGCCTTTTTTTGTTGTTTTTTTTTCTTTAATTAGTTGGGCTGCTTGGTGCCGTTTGGCAAATGGGACTCAGGAGACTGTGCTGCTTTCTTGGTGGGGCACACTGGCTGTTCCGTGCTTTCTCCTGCTTCAGGGATCAAAGATTATTCGCACCTTACTTGGCCAGCCTGCTTTTGTTAACACCTTTTTATTAAGACTGAAATGGATTGATTGCCATGCTAGATGTGTTTGTAATTCAGAAGATGAAATGTTTATATAAACCTTGTGTGCTAATGTGATCTACGAACAACATTAACTGCTTTCATAGTGAAGCAGTTTTCCATCTTGTTTGTTTTTCTTCTAGGATGAGGATGCTTGTGAGAAATAACATCTAATTTCTTTAATTCACTTGGATGTAAATTACTTTGGAACAAGGAGGATAATAACAACCTGAGATTGCTGAAGAAAGGGAAAAAATGTAAAAGGAAAATATTTTTAAGAAGAATTGGGTGATTTAATATGTTGTTCTAAAAATAAGGTAGTTAAAGTATGTCATTCTGTTCTATTTCAGTCACATCAGTTTGTTTCATAGATTTGTTTTTAGCCTCAGTTCCTTCAGGCAGAGAAATTTAAGAAACATGAGATCATTGGATCTCTGAAGGTAGGCTCCTGTAAGCCTTACAGAGCCTTGCAAACTCAGTTGCCATAATGTCTATATCATCCAAAGGAAAACTTTTGGATGGTTAAATTAAAGCAGCCTGTGATATGGAATGTTGTTCTTCACTCTTTTAGGAAGTTAAAATGGAGATGGAAAGAGATAGTGGCATGGGACAATGAGCTAAACCTTAAATCCGACAAAAATGTTTAGAACATCCCCACTGATTTCAACATCCTCTTGGGATGCTTATACTCTGGGAGAAAATGTAAGAATAAAGCTAAATTAGCACAAAACTTTTTATATTTGCTTTCATAAATTACAGTCATAGAATCATAAAACAGCCCAGGCTGAAAGGACTGTGAAAGATGATCTGATCCAAACTTCTGTGGGAATAAGAGCATGGATGAGATTATCTAGCACCCTGTCTAATTGCATGTTGAAAACCTCCAGTGATGGGGACTCTACTACATCAATGGGGAGATTGTTCCAGTGAATGATAGTTATCCATCTTATGTTGAGATTAAACTTCTCCTGGTGCAACTTGTACCTGTTGCCCTTTCTCTATGTGCTTCCTTGTGAAAAGAGAGCCTCTGTCCTCTTTGTTGCCTCCCTTTAAGTACTGGAATACTGTCATGACGTCCTACCTGAGCCTTCTCCAGTGAGAAAACGTCAAACTCCTTCAGTCTTTCCTCACAGGCCAGGAAAGCTGTTTCCTTCTCTGGCCCTTTGTTTATCTTTGCGGTCCTTTGGATCCTCTCCAGTCTGTCCACACTTTTCTTGAACTATGGGGACCAGAACTGGACATGGTACTCCACATGTGGCTTCAGGAGTGCTGAGTAGAGTGGGATGATCACATCCCTGTCTCTGCTAGTAATGCCCCTGTGGGTGCTGCCCAAGATCCAGTTTACCTTGGTTGCTGCAGCACTGCACTGCTGACTCATATTCAGCTCGTTGTCCACCAGGACTCTCAAGTCCCTCTCAGTCAGGCTGCTCCCCAGCTGCACAGATCCTGGCCTGTACTGTTATATTGTCCCAGGTGCAGGGCTTTGCATTTGTCTTTTAGACTTAATAGTGTTCCTGCTGGTCTGCTGTTCCAGCCTGTCCAGGTCTCTCTGTGAGATGACTCTCCTTTCTGACAAGTCATCAGCAACCTTGATGAGGGTGCTTTTAATCCCATCATCCATATCATTTATGAACATATTGAACAGCGTGGGGCCTGGTATTGATCCCTGGGGGGCAACCTGTGACAGACTGCCAGCCTCAGTAAAAACCATTGATCACTGCCCTCTGGCTGTGACCTGTGAGCCAATGTCCTACCTATCTCGCAGACCACCCGTACTGTCTGATTCTTACCAGTTTGTCCAGGACAAGCCTGTGGGAAACAGCATCGAACACTTTGCTGAAGTTCAGGTAAACAACATCCACTGCTCTCCCTGTGTCAACAGAAGATGTTCTGTTGTAGAAGGTGATCAGGTTAGTCAACGTGATTTGCCCTTGGTAAATCCATGTTGGCTTTTCCCAATCACCTGCTTTATTTAGTTTGTTACACCTAGTTGTTTTTTGAGCAAGCTGAAAGCCCTCAGGTTACAATTTTAACAGTAGATGGGATTAAGATATGTTACTGCAGAAATTATGCTGTGAAAGTTAAAATGGTTCAGTGTTGGTAAGGCTCTTTAACCTTCCCTCCTGTTCTTTTTTTCTTTTGAAGCATCCTTTATAAAAATAAAAAGAAGCTTTACAGTCTATGCTTGATACATCAAATAGACTGGCTAACCATGGAGTAATGCTGCATGGCACCTGCTGAGCAGGGAATAATTATGTTTTAATGTATCACAGAAAAAATACCTAGATGTTTAAAGCAGAATATATGACATCTGTTCAGTAAGCAAAAGAAGCAATTAAGATATTTTAGAAAAATACCAAGGTGATAGCCAAAAAAAAGGTTTTTTATTTATTGTGAAAAGCAATTGTCTGGCACACGAGATATTTGGCATTCAAATCAGAGTTCTTTTAAGAGAAACACATACATAAGAAATAGCTGGGTATTTTTAAGTCTCTTAAGGCAAAGAGGAACTACTTAAAGATGAAAGCATGAACCAAATAACTGTCCATAGTGGATATAAGATTTTCTTCCTTCTTATGTGTTTTCATCTTGCAGAAATGAAATTCTTTTAAAGGTTACTATGCTTTAGTATAAATACAGTGATATATACTAGTTTATGAGCAATTATATCTCTGTTTTTCTTCTTTATTGTCTACCAGGCCATTAGCAAGAATACCTTTTAGTGTGTAGATGAGAGACTAAATAAACACCAACTATAGTTCTCTCTTTTTGAGCAAGCTTATTTTCTTGGCAGACTTACTAGATTCCATATGAGAGTGAAACAAACCTCATTGTTTTGCCTTTGTTTGAGATGTAATTATTGTAGTATAAGCAGTAGCTTTTGAATAAAAGTGTTGTGCAGAGGAGTTCGTTTTTCAGGTAGAGGAAAACTGCAAAGCGTGTTTCCAAATATCAGATGAGTTCAAGAAGCAGAGTAGTTTTCTTTAACTTTTAAAGTGAAGCATATCCATGTGACCTACATATGTGGTTATGAGGTTTATACAACTGGGTTTGTTGAAAATTGGTCTGGTGTCATAAGACCTTATTGCATTTTTTTGGGCAAGGAAGGAATTCTCTCCACAACTGTTATCCACGTGGTTTTATGTTGCACTGGAAATGTTGGTTTATTTTCTTTGAGGTGTACGTATAGATGCCAATAATAAGAAATACAAACATATAGTTGAAAATGTGTACTGAAAACATTTTGGATTTTGTTACCTCTGTGCAGAAGGTTCTTTAAAAAAAATTCTCAGCCTTGTGCTTTTTCTGTCTAGGAGAGCTACAGAAAATCTCTTTTCTTTATAAACCTTCAGTAACTGAATGGACAAAATACTTGGCATTCTGCTGCTGCCCTTCCCAGAGACTTTTGCTAGTGAGTAACTAGACTAGTAAGTGAAGCAACTGGGACTGGGAGATAAGAGATCCCAGAATGGGTTAAATTGAGTCCTGTAATAGTGACTAAAGAAATAAAAATGACAAAATGTTCTTAGCCTCTGAACTGTGGAAGGCTTCTGAGGAAGGAGGCAACAACTATCCTTGCTGCTGCTTCACTGTAAGCCTCCAACAGAAAGGCTAACTGATGTTGCTATGGTTTTCAACAAGTTTTTGTGGCTACCTCTACTTGTGGGAGTGATGGGAAGGATACCCAGGCAAGAGCGAGTTAAGTGTCCGGTCTATGTAGAAATTACCTCTGCGCTCTTGAAGATTGATTCAAAAATCTCTTTCCTAACATTAAGAAAAATCAGCATCCATTTACTTCCATTAGCATGTATCATTTAATTTCCAGTTGTTGCAACGTTTTATGGTAAATGATTGCTACTGTAGCTATAGAAATAGGAAGAAAACAATCTTGTTAGGAATTGCAAATTTTCTAGAGCCTAAAATGAGCGATCCTTGCTTTTCCTTCAAGCTTCTGAAAAGGTCTGCAGTGACTCTTTGTGTGACAAAATTAATAATGGTCTCATAATTTAAACTCAGATACAAAAAAATCTGAACTAAGTTGATACATTGGATCATATTTTAATCCCTGTCCCTGCTTTGGTGCAGAAAGTAGGTACTTAAGTGTACGCATTTCTTCTGTGCAGTTAATGGTAATCAAGCTTGCAAAGCTTGATATTCTGTTGGTGATAATGGCCTGCTTCCTTGAAAAGGTGAGGTGTGTGAAACCGCAACCTGTCATACATTACAGAGAATAAATATGGGAGGGATTCTCTTCTTTGAAATGATGAGGAACTCTATGTTAATTCATTCTTACTGTCATTTTTATTGAGCTTCATTTGATGGGTTTGACCCTGCTTGAATATGAAAAGTAGTTTTGCATTCACACTGAATTTTAATTTACATGCTCCCTGTTGTGGCAGGTTCCCTTTAGATGGTATATACCACATGGATTATAATAGATTGTTGCTTACTGTATGGTATTTTGGTGTATGCCAAAGTCCTGAACTGGTAAGTTATGTTTTGAGCAAATACCAAAAATTATTGTAAGATTACTACTATTCTGATGGGGGAGTGCAGTGCTTTGCCTTTTTAATGGTATGCCTGTATTTACTCTTCTAAATCATTCTCTCTCTCTTTCATCATGTGCATGTGCTCTTCCAAATTAACTCAAGGGTACTTATGAGAACTTCATTATGAGATGAGTAAACTCTGAGGCATAGACAACACTAGCAGAATTGTCAGTTACTAATAATGCTGCAATGGGCCTGTCAAGGCCTGGCTGAGCAGTGCTGCCCTTCCCTGTGAGCCCTTCACAGCCTGGGCTGCTCAAGCCTTCCTGACCAGATCAAGGTTGCTGCATTTCCTTGGCTTTGAGTGGGCTCCAGCACTCCTGCCTCCTACGTCTCTTGGTCTCTTGTCCACCCACGGGCACAGGACCTTACAGTGCAGGCAGTCAAGAGGACTTCTCTCACCTGTGCCCAGCTCTTCAGACTTTTCTTGTGCCAAAACACATCCTTACTTGGAGCTCAAGCACTCTAGAAACAGACTGATAACAGATGAGAAATTAGCATCTAGTCTGAGGTAGTTTGGCTAGTTTTGCTAAGTAATTGGTTGAGTGAGGTATTAGAAAAGTATGTTATGTTGCTTTTTCTATGTCCAGTGCCCCATTTCTGTCTCACCCTTTATTATAAAATGGAGTGCAGGCACTTAGGTTAGGCAAAGTGAATCCCAGCCCTTTCGTACTTTTGTGCTCTTTCAGGAGTGTGTTACCTTACGTAACAGTCAATCTTTTCCTTCAGTGGTGTCATAGAGATCCAGGTGCAGATACAGTCATAAAATAGGAAGGGGTATAGGACAAGGGTAAGTCTGAATTTGTAATTTGGAACACATACAAGATCCTTTCAGTGCTTTCCAGAAAAATGACTTATACCTCAAAGAGTCATGATGTGAAACTTAGATAAATGCATTGGGTTCACCAATTCTGGCAGAGCTGATTCTTTACTAGCCTTTGGACTAACAAAACAGTTCCTGAATCTGGTTTTTGTCTGTGGTTGTTTTTAAGACTGAAATTGTATCCTGTAGCTGGGCCTGTAGTTTTTGTTGTTGTTTGTTGTTTTTTTAGTCTTTTATTTATGATAAACCCTTTAATAGTCTGAAAGATGGCAGTTGTCCAGTGTTGGATTTGGGTGTTGGGTGAATGGAAAACAGGAACAATCTTATTCTTAGCTTGGGATTTTCTCATCAACCACTGAAATACAGGAAGAAAAGAACCATATCTATATAAAATGGGTGGTGAATATGGAGAATGTGCAAGGGGAGGAGAGGTGAAAGGAAACCTGGTGAAACAGCAAGGTCCTCAAGAAAAGGATTATGCTTGCCTGCTGTTCAGGCTTTCTGCTGCAGAAGGCCATGGGAGGTGGCTGAGCAGCTGCTTGGCAGTCTGGGGGCATGAGGCTGGGTAGCAGTTCTGTACAGAAATAGAGAGGTGTAGCTGATGCTTTTCACTTTGATGTGCTCTGTGAAACTGCTCTCCCGCAAAAGTTCTAAAAGAGGATAAATACATCATGTGTCGCTGGAAGTGACAGCGTGCTTTTAGCATGAGCTGCAGAAGCTGTTATCTGAGGAAGAGAAGCTTGCCAAGGTACCTACTGTTTCTACTGCAGTCAGTTTATATATGAAATATTATATGATGTCATCATGGGAAGGGAGTCATCAGAGTCCAGGCTGGTGTTGACTAGAATGAGCAGTCATAGAGTGATGCAGGGTGGAGTGGGACCTCAGGAGGCCTCTAATTCAACCTCTTTCTCAAAGCAAGGTCAGTACTGAATTTGAAATGCTTCAGGCTCCACTCCAATTTAGGTCTTTGGGCAACCTGTTCCAATGCTTGACCAGCTTTGTAATGCATTTTTATTATTTATATTTTTAAGGTTGTTGTAAGGAATAAGGCTGCAGTATATCCATACATGTTGACAGTAACAGGCAGTCCATAGCAATAGCAGAGGAGTGTATGCAACTACTGTAGCTCCAACTGTCTAGAAACAGGAGGCAGTTGACATATTATATTGAAAGATCCCCCTTGAGATTATGTTATGGAGCAATCTCACAAAAGAAAGGTCAATGTCTGTACAACTCTGAAGTAAAAAGCTTGCCTCTGTGAACACTGACTTTCATGTGCATGAAGATTTTGAGATAATGGTGTCCTAGTAGAAAAGTGTAAGAAAAATCTGAGATTTTTGAAGGACGGAAGCAGAGACCTTGAAAGTCAAATCGTGGCTGTGTAATGATAACTGGACTTGGTGCAGTGACGGTTTTCTTGAAGTTTTGCACCTTTTCCATTGTATTTCTGAAAAGTGACCAAAAAGTAAATAGATCAGGTTTCATGTAGGGATTGTAAAGTGGCATGAATGTTTTTTACTCTACTGGGCACTTCTGTCATATCCTAGGATTCAGTTGTTTTCTTTCATAACATTGGTGGCTCATAACTCAGTCCTGTTGTTAATCACTTTATGTTAATATACTTCTGTTTTCTAGTGTTTTTGAATTATTAAGGTTCCATCTTATGTAATTCAGCTTTTTCTAGTTTTCAGTGTTACTCAGTTCTTCCTGCATAATAGTCTTGTCTTTTTATGGTGCCTCACAACTTGTTCCTGCAGATTTCAGTGGCACGCTAGTAGCATTGTTTGTGCTGGGTCATGCCTAATGGTTGTTTGTTTCCAACTTTGTGTGTTGTCATCAGCTTTAAGCTAAAATATTTTTCCATGAGATGCAAACATTTTAAGCTTTCTTTCCTGATGGGTGTTCTGCATGTTGTCGTGATAAATTGGTAAGACATCCCCATGTTGAGGTCTGAATGGACTTGTTGTCTGTGCTCTGGCCTGGTCTCCTGTTTGTATTCAGGTTAGTTTTACCTCTCTGTTATTTGGAGGTCAGTCTCAATTCTGGGGCATGCAGAAAACTTTGATTTTTGCCCCTTCTTGGTATAATCTAAACATGTTTTTACCCGGGTATGGTGACCTGGCTCGGCTGATACCATACATCCATTTATCCTTGAGCTGGTGTCCTGTTACTCCAGGCTCCTCAAAAAAAAAAACCATCTTAAGCATCCTTTCTATGGAGCAGACAGCTTTGGTATCCCATGCAAGAGGCTTTGTACGGTGAGCAATACTAGTGCCCAGCCAGATGGACCCTCAGCTTTAATCTATCCATCTTGCGTTTAATACAATGACTGATTTAGGGGACAGGCTTGCTGAGTGCTAAGCTTTAATGCTTGGTTTTGTGCTGGTAGCCCTTTCTCAGCACAGAAATACTTGAGAAGAGAAGGATTTTAGCTTCAAAGGGTGTGGATTTCCCTCTTTCCTGCTAGGACACCTTCTGCTTAGAACATTGAGGTGCTTTAATGTGAATTTAACCAAGTGGTTAACTTAGTTAATTGTTTTGTGCACATGTGCCTGTGTTGTGCAGTATGTGGCACTCTGTGCATGCATGCTTGTGTCATAAAAATCTGGTCCTGTATTTGATCTGTAGGGACTGCAGTGGGTGCTACTGCCAGCTCGGCTCATGGGTCGTGGTTTGCTGCCAGCCTGGTGAGGAGCAGAGTGAGGGTGGGCACCTTCAGTGCTGCATGCTGATTCGACACAAAAAAATACATCTGGAAAAGTGATAACATCTGCTATTTTTTTTCCTAAATATGATTTTCAGATAAAAAAACATAAATATTCATTTAAATATGCATCTCAAAGGGTTGTGTAAAGAATCACAGCTGGCCTGATGCCTTCAGTAAAAAATAAAAGTGTATTGCCACTGGTTTCTGTACATTCATCTTTTAGCTGACTTTGTTTAAAAAAAAAAAAAAAGGCCTTAATATGCAACCAGTTGTGTAAATACTGTTTGAAATGTTGCTGTCATCAGTATATTTGCATATCATCTTTATTTATACTGTGTGATTGCTGACAGCTTTGGTTTTTCTTTTGCTAGCTCCAGTGGGATAACTAAGGCATCATCATGTAACAAAGCTTTTCTTCTGTTTGACTGAGCTCTTGCTCTGGCTCTTATGATCAGGTGCAGCACAGGGCAGGCAGAAGGAGAGACAAGTCTGTGTTAGTGCTCTTCTCATTCCTTTTGCTATTTCATGTTCTAAATATTTATCTTGAAAAACAATGCTGCATTTTAGCCTTTGTTTTTCCTCTTCTGAGTACTTCCAAATGGTAGTGAGTTTCACAGGGGTTTATTGTTGTTGTTTTGTTTGTTTGTGGGTTGTTGTTTTGTTGTTGTTGTTAAATTTGCATGTATATGTGTGGGGTTTTATTAAACTATATGGTGAGTTTTTCTAGTCTGAGACAGCATGGCTGTAACTCTTGATTTAGAGAGCTCTATATTCTCAATTCATATTAACTTGCCTCTTAGCCTTCTTTCTGGCAAGCTAATGATGTTATACATTTTGGTGTGCTAACTGTAAAACATGCTTTTCAATCCCTTCAGTTGGCTCTTTTCTGAACCCTCTTCAATACGTGGGCACCTGAACTGGATATTATTCTCTGCTACTGTCTCGGGGGAGCTGCCACAACAACAGAGGTCATATAGTCTCTCTAATATTCCAGTGTATAGATTCGAGATTAATTTTATTCCTTTCCCTGAAGATTTTCTTAGGAAGTTTGCTTAGTTTGTTAGCTCTTATGATTCCTAAATCTTGTTTCGAGGTTTTCCAGACTGAAGTTCAGCAAAGTGCAGCCTTCTTATTTTTTAAATTTTCAGTAAATTTGCAGCTCTTTAGTTGACCCTTCGTGTTTTCTGAAGTCAAATCACTGTCTTCAGTGTACCATGGCACTGATTTTCTTGGCTTAATTATTTATTACCTGGGTTTGTATCATCAGATGGCTAAGCAGTCATATTTTTTTCCAAGTATTTTAATGAAAACACTGGAGATCATAGGATGTTGCAAGAAATACAGTCAAATAAAGGTGGCATGTTGGTAATCTGCATTGGAAAACTATTATCAATCAGATTTCTAATCTTGCAAAACAAAGTTTGAAATTAGGTTGAAATAAGATCTTTCCTTAAATTCATATTGTATTAACTATATTCTCCTTGGCTGTCTTATGAAAAAATCTTTGGTGCTAGGTGCTTTATCTACTAATTTTAATATATTAATACTGGCGTTTCACAATTAAAAAAAGGGAACTAAATGTAGAAAAGCACTACTTTTACGTTTGTATTTCCTCTGTTATTATTGTAGTGCCATCACTTATTAGTGAGTTGACGTAATAGCATTTTGGTTTTTGTAAAAAACACTTCCCTCAATGTTTTTAGACTCACTAGTAGTAGATCTTTCTTTTGGCCTCTTGAATACTTTTGAACTTAAAATTTTATGTTTTATATAACAGAAGGGCATGTTGATGAGGAATCTGTTTAGAGATGTCATGCTTGACTGAGCACATAATTATTTTAAGCCTAGCAAAATTGGTCATTTTTAAAGGACCAAGAAAACTTTTGTTTCCCCCCAAGTTGAATTCTCATACAAATCCCTTTAAATTTAATGCCTTTGCCTCTTGAAGTAGATTTTGTTTTAAATGCTGTGGTTGATAAATTAACCCTTCTTTTTTTTTTTTTTTTTTTAAATGGCCTCGAGTACTAGAATACAAGTCACTTTCCTTAAATTCTCCCACTTTCAATTACCCAAAGGTCCTGTAACTTTCAAGAAGAATAATAATTAAACTGCCCTGTTGTTTAGTTTTTATTGTTTGCAATAAACATGAGATGCAGTGACCTCTTACTCTGTATGGAGTGCAGGTGATTTGTTTCAGAGCTGTTTATTACTGGGGAAAAGACAGTGGTATTTTGACAAAGTTCTCTACTTTTTGTGCATGGCTTTGTGATCCTTCATAATTAGGCAGTAGGTATTGACTTCACTTTCTAAACATGAATCTTCTTTAGAAAATTTATTCTAAAAAATACCCAATTCCATTTCTATTTATGCATTATGCAGCCCCATCAATATAGGGGTTTATGTAATATAGTAATTTCTTCTTTATGAGTCCTGCGAATGCCTTTAATGGTATTTTTCTCTTCTTGTTAAGCATAACCAAGTTCCACATTGAGAGAACATGGTTGAGCAGGATTTTCCTTTCAGTAGCCTCTGCCTCTTGCCTTCCTCCTTTGGTTTACAGCGTGAAATGGATATTGGAGAGCATGAAATGGATTTCAGGGTGGCACAGTTGGAGATTTTTTGTTCGTTCAGGAGGGTTTTGAATTTGTTTTGAGGTAGATGATGGAGCTGTGCTGTTAGAATCCATAAGTATGATCACTGAGAGGTGGACTGACCTTATTGATACTTCTTGGGTCTTAGCTTTAAGACAGAAATAAGATCCCAGGGCTGCGTTAGATTTCAGACACTGAAGACCTTTGAGGTGATGCTCTGGTTAGCTCACTGTTTCCTCTCCAGCTGGAGTTGGGGTCTGGCTTTCTCAGTCAGGCATTTCTTGCCTTCATTTCTTGTTTGAGGGTATCTCTGGCCTCTTACTTCCTTATGGAATGGTCATGTGAAGTGCATGGATGTCTTCTCCAGAAAGCTTAAAGCCTTCTATTGTGTTTTGTGGAGACAAGGGATCCCATCCTACAGGCATGTACAAGATTAATCTTTTTTGAATGTAAGTAACATTGTTTGTTAATCTAGGTACAATACAGTTAACATTTTAATTTTGGTGTCCTGAACTTTTAACTTTCATTTCATTTTGCATGAATGGTGTTCATGAAAAATGTGCTGAATGTAAGGAAAGGCTGAATTTGGTTGCCACTCCTGTCATTTGACTATATTAAAAGTCCGTTTACAACAGGTACTGAATGTGTCTTTTGGCAATTTCAGTAATTTTGAATCCTCAGAGGGTACAATTCTGTCTTGTTGAGATAAGTGTGAGTTTTATATTGAGTGTGTCACCTCTGATCAGTGTACATCATCATTGTAGCTTGGCCATATATAGCACATGAAGGCAGTGAGTACGGCACCTCTGTTCCACAGAGACTGAGACAGGAGGTGGTTTGCTCAAGGTCACATTGCAAGCTGTTGGGCAAGAGAGAAAACAGCCCACAGGTTTTCTGCTCAGCCATGTGTCCTAACTTTGTTGAGAGCACTTTCATAGCAAGTGGCAAACAGGCAATTTAACAAGAGGCAAATAAATGCTCTCCTATATTGTTTGACTTCTGAGTACTAGGGTGTCAGTTGTGAGTTCTGATGTATTGTTTAGCAAAACCTGATTTTTTTTTTTTTTTACCCAAGCAGTGTGACTCCAGCAAGACCAAAAAGCAATAGGAAACATCTTTGCATATGAAATACTAAAAAATATAGATATTCTGATACTGACACAACCTGAGGAATGACTGATAAGCTGATAATTTTCTTAAAATCCTGCTCATTCAGATTATCTGCAACCATCTTCAGATAACTTGAAGCTATGATAGATGTGGTTAGATTTATTAATGATTCTTTTATACTTGATAAAAGATGTGAAGCCCAAAGTGGTCCAGGTAAACTTTTAATTACAATAAAATTACAAATCTACTCATCCAGAGTTACTTTTTGAAGCATCTTTTAAGCAGTGGCAAGCATAAGGGCAAGGGAATGATGCTGGTGACTATTGCAGCTTAATTTAAAGTCTGTTTTGAAGAACCCAATGGTGTGACTGGCACTGCAGGTAATATACTGAGCTATAATTCACTTTGTTGTATTTAAATAATGATTTCTACTGTTAAAAAGGAGTTATTCACTTCATTAATCTACATGGATTGACTGTGATGTCATGGTTGTGAATGTAAATTATGTATCACATGTATTATTAGAAGCGTTGTCATTTTCGTTGTGACAATGGGCATGAGGAAGAAGACTGAAGAGGTCAGGATAAAAAGCGTAATGATGTCCCCAAAGATTGCTTGTGCATGGTGTAGGAGTGCTTCTTCAACCAGACACCCTGTTGGCCCCGTCATATTTATTCTGTTTTTTTTTTTTTTTTTTCTTCTATCAAGCTCAGTCTCTCTGAACTGTTGGGGAAAAATGGCCTGCTGTGGCGATAATGAGGTTTTTGCTTATTAACCGTGTCTTAAGGTAAATGATTTATGAACTCTGGAAGAAACTAGTTGTTTGATATAGGGGGTAATGGGCCTTTGTGAATGCAATAAAAAATACGAAGTCCATGTCAAAGGCCCCAAATGAAGTAGAATATTTCTTTTAGTACTCCGTATTTGCTGTATCTGAGACCAGATGTGTAAT
Organism: Nesoenas mayeri; assembly: GCF_963082525.1. Lineage (NCBI taxonomy): Eukaryota > Metazoa > Chordata > Aves > Columbiformes > Columbidae > Nesoenas > Nesoenas mayeri. The sequence goes on from NC_137541.1 coordinate 103,553,027, forward strand.
GAGGCTGCTGTCACAGGAAAGTCACATGAATAGCTTTCAAGTTGTGTAGTGTCAGCTTTGCTTGTTGCTTTTTTGGATCTGATTAGTACTATGAGGAGGAGGCAATGGAAGGGAGCTTGGAGTTCTGTGAGGGTCTGCATTCAAAGTAGTTGGCCAAGGAAAAGAATAAGTGTGGAAAACTGAATTCTACTTTAAATTCAGGAACTTTCTAAGGTTGTCATGTGGTTGTAAAGTGTAAACATCGCAATAAAGTTCAAGCGGGGCTTTATGAAGACATGCAAAGTAATTAATTTGTTCTATTCAGCTTTGGTAAGATGATGTAGAAAAGATGTGGACCAATTTTGATACAGAAAGAAAACAAGTAAAACAAGCTGAGATCTGGATCTGAGAAGTATTACCTTAAACTGGAGATCATAATAGAACATCAGTTATTAAGCCCAGAGGGGAGAAGACCAAGGAGGAATATAAGTTGTCAAATATATAAAAATGAGATCGCATAATGGATGTGTATTTTGTCCTTCCTTTGAACATCCAACTCCGTATGGCCATTATTAAAAAAAAAAACAACCAACCAAACCAAAACAAACAAAATCCAAACAAACAAACAAAAACTTCAGCAGCTCAGTGCTTCAAAGATGCATCTTTTTGCTGAGAAGAACTTTCCCTGCTGGAGAGTGGACAGGGAAGGGATTATTATGAGAGAAGCTGGACTTGTTGTGTGACTTCAGGCATCCACCCTCCAGGGAGGCCTCTTTGAGCTCAGGGTCTACAGCAGGGGTTCCTCAGTCCTCTTCCCATGGTGCACATGTGCTGACCTTTCAATCTCAACTGCATTCTGTGCAGCCAGCACCTCTCGCTGGCCAGTTGTCCACCATGTGGGATTATGGAGCAGGAGGGAACCTGGGGTCTTGACAGCTGTACCTGTCCTTACAGGTTCTAGTTTCAAGCCTCAGCCCCACCTCAGTGACTTACTGTGGCAGGGCACAGGCAGCCATATGGCAGGATGGAGGTGCTGAAGGTGGGTGGCTTGCATGCAGGAGTGGAGCAGATGTGGGAAGGCAGGCGGCACAAGACAAGGGATAACAGGATGGAGAACTAAAGAGAAATACTGATTTTGGAAAAAAGAGAAGGAGGAAATTGGGGCACGGTGGGAGTAGCAGAAATAAAGTATTAATGTCCTGGTTAGAGATTATTTTAAAGGGAAGTTAAGAGAGGAGGTGACAAGTGCAGCTCTCCTGATAGAAGGAAGAAAGTGAATGAATCAGGGCTATCTAGACAAGGAGAGTGGCATGCAAGAGATCTGATGGCTGGGGACTATTATAGTCTCTGCTGGCTGGTCAGAGTGTGAGTGGATATGGATCTTGCTCCTACAGAAGGGAAATCAGGATGATACTGGAGTTTGCATACACATTTGCTGAATCCTTTGACGGATTCTCTCACAAAATTGTTTATAATTTATTTCATAGAGGCATTTGCTCAGATTGGAGCAGGTGATTAGGCCTATTGTTGGCAGGTCTATGAAAACATGCCTTCCACTTTCATTTCTACTTTGATATTGTTCACTCAGATCACCTGGAACTACTCTGAGTCCTTTTCTAATAGTCAGTGATTCAGATGGATAAAATAATTTGGGGAAGGGAGACTACAAAAAACAGGTCAGTAATAGGCATAAGCAGTTGAGTATCTCTGCTCATCTACCTTCTCCCTTTAGGAGAAAAAATTACCAGCATTCCTCAAAGAACAAATGCTCAAAGTGAAATGTTTCTGGAGTGGATATTTACTGAGCCAAATAAAGAGCAAAGGAAAGTGTAAAAGACACTTCTGGCATGGACGTGTATTTTCTTGATCTTCATTAATGAAGTGGGAGTTTCTTGGCAACATTTATCATTGTTTTATAAGTAATTAAAACTGTATTTAGCTCACAGAGAAAATGGCTAGTAAAGATCTCATGAGGTTAAAATGTTCTGTCATCCTGTCAGAAGGCATAGTGTTTTGAAAAACCCACCCATCAATAATTTTTGTGAGAAAAATATCATGCTTTCCCCAGCTTTGGCTTCTGAAAATGAGTTATTTTAGGTCAAGGTCTGGAAAACTCAGATTGAGGGAAGGACTGTTTTTCACAGTAAATGCTAGTCTCAGCTGTGTAATGTTGCCAGAGCTCAACCATTGCACGGGGCTGGTATGATGAGAAGCACCGCGCATCCCTGGCAGATGCAGGGGCCCCACAGTCCCTAGTGAAGTAGCTTTCTTTTTGAATGCATATGTGAATTTGGTTAGATGAGGCTCACTTCAGTATTCTGAAGTTGTGTTCTTGGTTTCAGTAGTAGTCTTAATAGGTCTAATGCTGTTTCCCTGTGCAGGCCACAAATCATCTTCTGCCTTTTAAAATTACTGGGTGACGTGCTTTGCATTAGAGATCCAGATCAAGCAAAAGTCTCTTTTTGACCAAATTCATCTCAACAATAAATTTACTCTTGCCTGAGGTGGCACATTTTTTTTTTGTTTTGTTTTGTTTTGGTTTTGTTTCTGTTTTTGTTTTTTTGTTTTTTTGTTTGCTTGCTTTTTTTTGGTGAAGTTATAAAAAAAAGGCTCTCAACACAGAAATACTGTCTGAGTGCATATTGAATTTTCTCTTTACAGTGCCCACTTCATTGACTAATTGTATTGTACAGGCTGCCTACATTGCGGAGCAAGAAACATTTGAAGGGCAGAGGTTGTGGGAGTTCAACGAACAGTTGCTCAGCAGAGAGAGGGGGCAAAGTGATGGTAGCGACAGCAAGGTCTTCCTTGTGCTTTACTTTCTGGTGATGTGTGAAATAGAAAGAGTCACCATTCGGTTTAAGGGAAGCAGAAGCTACTTGAAGGCAGATGATCTCCTCCTGCTGTTGTGTTTATGCTGCTGTCCTTTCTTCTGGAAGGATTGTTCTTTCAACAGTTACTCTGCTGTTTAGCTGAATTTTCTTATGGGTGATCAAAAGAATAATAAAAAGATTTGGCAGCATAACTTGCATATGAATTATAACAGATAACTTACCTTCAAACAAACATTTATCAGATCTTCTGGAAAATAAGGTAAAGCAGAATTGGTAACTCTCTTGATGTTCTGTTCCAGCTTTTTTTTTTTTTTTTTTTTTTTTTTTTTCCAAACTTCCATAAATTTCAGTGGAAAGTTCTCCTTGAGAATGATGGGCGTTTGCTGCATAACCTCTCCGTATAGATTACCACAATATTTTTATCAAGAAAAATAGTTTTGTTATATAATTAATATTTAATAATATATCAGAATAATATAACTATATCTAAAATTAACTTCTTTTTTACATTGGAATGTCTGGAGGACACTGTTTTGGCCAGTTATGAGATGATCAATTTCAGCTTTCATATGATCTCTTTCTTCTCTTAAATCAGTGTGGTATGTGTGTGTGTGTGAATCTTTTAGATGATTGACATTATTGTTTACCTGGAGTTTGTTGCTGTTTCAGGATGAAAGCATTCCATTTCATTTTCTTTGGAGTCTGTAAGATGTTTTGACTAACGTTTCCACTCTGTGTCTTGTTATTTTGCATGTAGTTAGTATTCAGAAGTATACAGACAAGTTGTGTAAAACTGAAAAAAACCCACCCTTAGAACCATGAAGTGCTAATTGAGATTTTTGTAGCCCTATGGGTTTTACAACTTAACCTATGCTACTCTTCCCTTAATTTGAAACTGGTTTATCCATCTAATGAAAAATATTGCAAATTTGTGAGAAGTACGGTATCATGTATGTTTTTTTATTCTCCCTTCCTTCATTCAAGAAAAAGGAAAGAAGAAAAATGATGAACCCAATAAGGTAGAATTGAATGGAGACTATTGACTGACAATTAGTATGCATCTGCCTCCAAATTTCAAGCTTACTCTTGTAGCAAACAACATTTAAAATTACTTTAATAGTTAATTTGGAGGAAGATAATGCTTTAGTCTTTGTTCATTTATATTGTGCTTTGTAGAACTTTAGCTATAGCTATCCTGACCTTTTATATGTAGCCAATTTGTCTGTAATTGTTTGTGTGAGGTTTGATTTGTTTGGGTTTTGTTTTTTTTTTTTCCTTGTGGAAAAGCATGGCGTAATGTTTGCAGAGGAGAGAGAGAATATCTATATCTATTTAACACCTCACATATTATCAGAGGACTTGGGTTTATGTGGTACCTTGAAGTTATTTATAAATTGCTGTCTTTCAAAATAGAAAGGTTTTGCAGGCGGACCACAATGATTCAAAGCATCATATTTACAGAAGTACAGGGTAGGTGAAGTAGAATGTGGCAAATTAGAGGTCCTAAATTCTGTGGAGCTATCTACTGAACATTGCATGGCTGAAATACGTTTTTGCTTTCTTGTACAGCTGAGTTCTTGTATGTGGAAAAGCTGCAGAACAGAAGTCTGCAGGTGACATGAACTGAATTGGTTTCACCAGCTGAAGCAGTTCAGATAAACTGATTAGGATTTTATCTTTAGGAGCAGCCGTTTGCTTGAGCAGAATGGATGAAAACCTGCACAACTGTTCAATAGGCTTTGTTAGGGTATATATTTAAGGTAATAAATGATGTTATTTGTCATATGTTTGAGAAGGAAGAGGAATCCTCCAAGTGATGAAACTGTAAGTTAGTGTGAGAAAACATAATAGATGAAGAAATTAATAAGGCCTCTTAGTTTTTGAAGGTTCTGGTTAGCTGCAATATGTGGTGTATGTGTGTGTGCTGGTTTGATACATTTTACAGATTGAACATCTGTGTTCTGTGTCTAATTTTGTGTGTGTATATATTTCTGCCCTTTTAACCTGCATTTGCATTTTTGTGTGAGAAGAATGAGATAAACATTGCTAATTGCTTGATACTTACATTTGCTAAAAGACTTTCTTAAGCTGTCAGCAGTGCAAATGCATCAGGAGAAAGTTGACATATTAAACTGCTGGAACAGATCTGACAGAAACCAAAGCCTTTTCTGGTAAGACTTTTTTTTCAACTTCAGCTTAGATACAATATGCCAGAATACAATCAGAAAAGTTTGGGAGTTAGCTCTTTCGCGTGAGTGGATCTTTAACTTATTATTTATATTTTTCCTAGCAACAAAAGTTCATTGAAATGAACCTTTTACTCTTTGGGACTAGTTTTGTGTGGATTCTATTTATTTGCCTGTTTTTTTTTTAACAGTGGTGTCACTGTTGGGGAGTGCAGAGGGGACAGACATCCTGCTCCTGAGCAAACAGGACATTTTTCAAAGCTGAACATGCCAATTTGATACCACGCTTTTAGCATTAGAGGCAATTTAGCAAGATCTTGTAAACAATTCTGTTGTGGGATAGATTTTCAATTGTAAACACTTTGCGTCTGAAATCTCAAGAGGTTTTTTGTGGTTGTTGAGTTTTTCTTTTATTTATTTATTTATTTTTTTATTTATTTTTAAGCTTTCTTTAGTGACCTTAAATGAACCTTGTCAGAACAAGGGGCACCATTTTCAGCAGTAAGCTCACAGTAACAGCAGTGAAGACTCGGTGGTCTGAAGCCAGTTCATGTCTCTGCTATTCTCAGCTGGAGAGCAAAACCGTTTGGTAAAGCGAATACATCTTCAGAGTCAAAATGAGATTTTTAGTTCTGAATTTATCTTTGCTACAGAAAGAGAGGCTTGGCTTTTGATCTTCCTAAAGGACCACTGTAGAAAGTATAGAGCTTTGAATTCTGATGGGTGACTGACAGTGTAGAAGAGGCACGATGAAGCTTATGGCCTAGAGAAATCTAGTCATCTGAAAGGTCAGTTGGATTGAAGGTGGGAATAAATATTTTTCTGCTAATGCATTTTTAAAACATACAGAACATCAGCAGACAGTGCTGGAGAAATGGATTGTAGATGTCTTGAGCTGACTATCTGATGGCTCTTTTGAAGACATAGAGGCAGAGAAAATACACTGAGCTACTTGCCATGTTCTAAAACTCAGAAGATTAAATGATGGCAGGGGAATGGCATAAACTGATTACAACAAAATGTTTTTCCAACTCCTTCCTTCAGAAAACTGGAAATGTTGCCTGAGAAGGTTTGGCACATTTGCTGTTAGAGGTGTAATTGAGATGATGAATTTACAGATGCTGTATGACAGGGTGCTAGCAGGTGAACAGCAACACCTAGGCTGGACTGTTTGAGATGGAAAGCTTCATGTGGCATTTAGGACAGTGATTCTTCATCTTCCCACTATCTATAAGTTACCTAGGATGTCAGATAATCCTCTCATATTTGATGTCAAGAGTTTTTAATATCACTTCTGCATCTAAATTGATTTCAACCTATACTTAAGTTGAAAAAAATGCTCTGTTATAATGAGTGTTAATTGTAAAACTTCGGCATGAAATGTTTAGAGAGCATTATGAACCTAGAATCTTCTTGGGGATGAGAGCAGATTGTGTCATTTTCTACCTGGAACACTCAGAGTTGAGAAGTTAAGCAAGTTGGCCAGTGTGATGGCCATGTGAGAGAGGGAACAAAATAAGGAAAGGAGTGGATCTCCAATTCCTTGTTGAAATCTTACATCTAAAGCAGAACATGATATTCTTTTGAAGATAATAGTGTGTAGCCTGTATCTTTTCAGTGTCACACACATTCCTATACTTCTCCTGGTTATGTTATTCCAGCTATCTGTTACCAGGTAGGCCGAAGAAAGTATTTTCCTTCCCTGTGCTCTCAAATTCAGGGTCGATCTGTTGGGATAATTATACTTGAGTAGCTTTGATTGTTGTGCAGCCTCTTGTTTTGGCTATTTTTAAAGCCTGATACCTTGTTCTTTTTGCAGGCTTTACAAAAGAGACTGTGTTTCTTTGTGATGCTGCTGGTCCTTGACAGATTGTGTATATGTTTGTGGCCAAGTTTAGCTGAGTGAAAACCTGGCCTACTTTCTAAAGATTTTTTTTTTTTTTTTCCAGGTTGTAATAATTGTGGCAAATTTGGGAGCAGAGAGGATTGTTCAGGGTGCCTTATTTGCATGCCAGTATTTTAGAGTGCATTCACAGATCATTGATGCTTTTTAGCAGTCTTGGAGTGTATTGGGTGGCTTTGGTGCTGTCCTTGAGGGTACTTCTTCAACCTCACCTACGGCTTGGTGAGAGTGTGTATTATAAGCAAACTGTGAAGGCTTTCCACCTAAGTTGTTGCAGTTCAGAAACTGGTTTTTACCATGCTTCATTGCAGGGCAAAAAAAGTAGAATCCTTTTGTTGATAAGTTTTCAAGTTCTTCTTTTAACATTTATTCTGCTCAAAAAACCCCAGAAATAATTTTATTTTGGCTTAAAGCAGTTAAGAAATGCTTCTGCTTCAGATCACATACCTAAAAGACTAGAAATGAGTGCTAGATCCCTAATTTATGTGACTTATCACAGTTTGAATAAAGTAAATTGAGTAATAACAGATTAGACTTAGAATCTGAATTACCCTGTACTCTGTGCATTTTTTTTAATACTTATGTGAAATCCAACACGTATGTTTATTCTATTATCATTCTCAATATGTGGGGATGAAAAAAATCTTTCAAACTCCTGCAAAGGATTCTTCTGATGTTGAAAGCTTTCTAGCTTCATCTGTGATGGATAATGTTATTTGAAATACCTTCTCCTGTAATATCTAATTGCACATTTCAAAACTAACTCTGCAGTCCTGCTCTTCTAAGGAACTAGGACAGACCTACTTTTTGTTCTTAAGTGGTGCTGAAAGGCTTCTAAAGGTTCTTCACACATTTTTAGGAGAATTTGAGAATTTTCAGGTACAGCTCATTTTAAAACACTTTTTAGTAGGGGAAAAAAAAAAAAAAAAAGAAGCTATTTTAGTGTTTGTGATGTGCATCTAACGCTCCTTGGAAGGAAGATGTGATTGACCCAGAAATAGTGTACATCTTTTATAAACTTTGATTGGATAACGAATTTGATGTTGGTTGTTAGTATAGATTTTCAAGCTGCATTGTAACTTTTTTGATTGTAAGTTACTAATTCTTTCAGGGTTGGCTATTTTACTATATTGACCGTCAATTTAGGATTTTTCCTCTGTAATTATTTATTTTTCTGCTTACATGCAAGGTTTTCATGTCAGGTGCATTAGATGAGTTGGGTGAAACTATGCAGCGAAATAAAATAGTGACACATCACAAGAAATAACTTAGTTGGGATTTGATTTAAAAAATTGATCTCAACTCATTTTATAGGTAAGTGTAGATGGACAGGATTATTGGCAATAAGTGACTGTAGCTGTCAGTATGTAGAATATGCTTGAGATGGTAGCTGGCAGTATTCTAAGTTCTGGCTGCCATCTGGTAGCTATTGTTGTTTCTCCCTACAGCTTCGCCCTGTGCCTTGCAGCATCACTACAGCAGATCCAGCTCCTTGCGACTTGCTTTCCTGCTACAGCACCACATCACAGGAGCATGCCACTGGGCCTCAAAATTATTTTGGATTCAGTTAAATAAATAAGCATTCTGACATTTGCACTTGACAGTGATACTGTTTTCTATGCCCAGGTATAGGAATTAGTGCGTGTTAGAAATCCGTTGTTTTCCCACACTATTTACATCATATGTGGAATGCTGCTGTAACCAGGTATATGGCTTAGTACATCTTACATTAAAATAAATCTCAGAAAGATAAAATGCACCAATCAGATCCACCTGAAAACTGTCATTATTTCTGCCTCAAGACTTGTTGGAAAATAGGGTGGTTGGAGTAGCAGATGGGACTTTTCATGGTTGGCATTGGTGTGCTGACTGAGTGTATTAACTGTTCATAGTAGGAAGGAGCTTGACCTTCAAGGATGTGTTAACTCTCAGGACGTCTGACATGTGTAAAAGATGCTGATTGATGTGAAGTGCAGCACGCTGGGCTGCTGCTTGATTGGGAGCTGTCTGAACTACTACTAGGTCAACAGAGCACATATTGTCCAACACGCAAAGTCAGTGTACTCTAACACAGAAAATGTGTTTCTGTAATCTTTATGAATACTATGTAATTATAAAGATTTCTAAAAAATATGCCTCACTTACCAGTGTTTTGAGGAAACCAGCACTTTCAAAAGAATCAAAAACCACCAAAAATATTTATTGTGTACCAGTTGTGAGACAGTTGCATCTTATTCTTGGTTTCCTTGTTCTTGAAGTGTGGGCTGGTTTCATTAAAGAGTTGGTATTTGTGGAGTTTTTTTGAGAAAAGCTGGAGAACCTTAGTGTGTAAACAGAGTGTTTAACAGGCCATATTTTTGATAGTTCCAGTCTTACTACTATGTCTTTAATTTGTGGAAGCTTGGATAGCCTTAATATCTCTGCTCCATCATGCCCTGACATGCAATTTGCTGGTTTTGGTTGATAGATCAGCTGATATATTTAAAAAATCATGAAACAGCTGTATTGCAAAGTCCTGTTTTCCTCCACATTTTTACTATTTGTGGATGACTTTCTGATATTCTTAACATATGTGGTATTCACCTTTGTTTAATGCCTGATATTTGGTGCATTTGTTGATAACGAGACTCTTTAATAATGTGGCTGTTTCTTATTACTATTCATGTGAGTTTTAATCTTTGGTATTTCTTTATTGTGTTGCTACTGCAGAGCAGTCCAGAACTTTGGCTTATTTTGCAGCTCATTATTTCCTTCAGGAAAGAGAAGTGAGAAGGCTTTAGTGTACTTTTGACTTGAACTCTGTACAAAATACAGCTTTGAAGTGAAATAAATAACTTACGTTTTTTCTATGGATAAACAACATTCAATCCAATTCCTTGTATTCCTTAAACACGTGTTCATTAGAGTATAAGCAAAACAGCGCTGGGTGCGCGGGGGATTTGCTCCGCCTAACACGCACACCTATGAACAATACGAAGTGTGCTTAAATACAGTAAGGTATTACATATTCATAACCTTTCCCCGCTTCTGATTAAAATGAGTCTCAGATAACCATTTCCATAGACCCTCCCCTGTTGCGCCTGCGCAGTGCCACTTGGTGAATTTGAGGAGGGGTCTTTGGATGAAGGCTCCTTCAGCTTTGTCACAGTGAACTTTTTACCTTTGGCTCATTATGTTGAATTGACTGGGACCCAAGCTGCCAAGTCGATTGAAACCAGACTGGCGCCCCCTTCGTTATCTTCGTTATCTTGTCTCCTCAAGTTTACAGCTAGGTGCAGTAAAACTTCTTATCTTGGCATTCGATGGGGTTCTGTTCTTAACATAAAGCTCTAAACTAAGCATTTATTGTGTGGCTAAGCCTTAAAGTGTTAGTTCGTTAGTAGGCACCCATTATATGTTTAATTAACCCTTAAAATGTTAGTTACCTTTGTCAATATAACTTCATAAGCAAGTTTCATAACTTTTTACATAGAACTTAACTTCCTTTTTCCAGGTTCAGAGCCCGTGCCTCATTTGGTTATATCTGTAAACATTAAACATCTTAGCATGAATCACAACTGTATTTCTCACAGAAGCAATAACTTCCTTGAATAGACTGCCTACTCAGCAATATGGGATGGACCTGTCCTGTAGTTACTGTTAATCTGCGTGAAGTGTTGCTTAGTTTGGGAGGCAGAAAGACAACTGTAGCTGCCTTCTCGAAATTCAAAGGGATTTAAGTATTGATGGCTCATATTCTTGCTGTGAGCCTGTAAGTATGCATTTAGTTTGATTGTAAATGTTAGGATTAAAAAAATATATATAAACTCTTGCCATCACTAGATCTGCCGTGGAAATCCTGTATTCTTAACATTTGAAAACCACGACCTTGCAGGCTGGGTACAGATTTACACAGGATTTTGCAAGCGATCACAGGCTACGCAGAAAACAGCTTGGCTTGGTAAAATGTTGGTCTTACATGGGAAGTCCCTTGTGTGAGAGAGTTCAGTATCTCCAACTGCAGTTCCAGAAGGAAGGTCTAGACCTCTTATTTCATTAAATACAGATTCTCAGTCTAATACTATTTGTTTCTTGTATATCCCAAGACTGAGATACTACTGAGTTGAAATTGCAGGTGTACAAGATGGCTTATTTTCTTTTTAACCTATATTAGCATTGTTTTAAAGCATCATATTAAACTATATCTGGAAGTGTAACTGAATATGTGTGTACTGAATGAAAATTAATATTAGAGAATAGTATCTCATTTTACCTGAACTAATGGCAAAACTGATTTTTAATAGTTTGAAAGTGTTGGAAATAGCATATGATGGCGTTACTTCGTTCATTGTTATAAAATTTCGTTTCCTGTATCTACTATTACCTACAACATTACTGTAATCTCTTTGCACCTTCTCTGAGGGTGATAGGGGAGAAGTTGAATGCCACATTCATTTGATTTTAGCTTCTGGACTCTGAGAAGACTTCAGTTCCAGATCCAGGTAGTTGCTGTTTCTGTCTTGTCTTAGGATGCATTACTCATTATCTTATATGTGAGCATTGCCAGTCCGACTAAATAATACTGATCTGTACTACAGTGTGGTGAATTTTCTATTTAGAAACATGGCTGAAATTCTTCTGAAAAGGAAAGTGATAAACTGTGTGTGGAGGACAAGAGGCATTGTCAGATTTGCACTTTTTTTGTTTTGTTTTTTTTTTTTTTTTTAATCAAAGCCTTTTAAATCAAATTTTATGTTATGTTTTTATGTACCTATCAGTGAAATTATGATATGTAATTATATTTATTGATGATATATTTGTCTGTGCTTTTTTTTCTGGAGGTACTGAGTTAACATTTAACATCTAAGAAAACTATTTCAATTTCATATTCTCTTTTCACTCCAGTCAGCTCTGGTGGCCAACACTGCCATTCTGGGGGTTCCCAGGTTTCTCTGGAGACAGTGGTATTCTTCTCACAAATGTGTATCTCAGGAGCTAGGCAGTTATAATGGTGCATTTCAGACAAAGCCAGGCAGAGACGGAGGTGCTTCAGAAAGAACATTCGCTTATTACGTGGACATGCACAGGGAGGTCTTTGATCCCAGAGTCTGGGAAGAAGAAACATTTGGAGATGGTTATATATAACCTCTTGGGGCCAGATTCTGCAGGCATAAAAATTTCTGCCTGTCTACTAACTTCTGTGGAAAAAATTTCAGTGTAGTTGGATCTTCTGTTGTTTCCAGTAATTCTAAAATATTTATTCATTGTAGATACTTCCTAAATACAAATGACTTCTACATCCCAATGCATGTTATACTGAAGCTCTTTCTGCAGTCCTCAACAACAGAAATGAAAGACTGCTTACTGCTGTATGTTTTTCAGAAATGTAAGGTTTTTTTTCTCACAAGCTATTATTCATTAAATTGCACATAGTCCATATTCACTGATTTGTTGAATGTCTTTGAATTACTTTTTAGCCATAAGAAACAAAATAATATGTGGTGCTTTGTTCAGAAACACACTGCTTTTCTGAATCACCCAAAACTGGAGCAGGGATTACCTAAAATTAAAGAAGAAAAGAGTGGGCAAAATGAGTCTAAGGTTTTGTTGCACTAAGCTCAGAGAAATCCCCCAAAGCAGGAAATTAAAGCTCAAATTTTAATACTTTTGTCAGCATGCAAGTAGAAATACTACAACTAGTGTATTTTCATTGGGAAAAGAATGAAAGGCGCTGGTTCTGGGTCTTTTCAGGAATGTGCTTAACAGCAATTCATCTTTCTTCTCCAAATGTTAAGCAGTAAATGCAATGTGAATGGTACAATCTTTCAGCGGACTTTGGAGCATGAAGATGAGGAGTTGTATATGCTGACTAAAAAGCTTACATTTAATGTATCTGTAAGAAATGGGGATATTGGTTTTTCTTATTCATCTTGGAGCAGACGATAGAATATTCTGGCTATTAGAAAATGCTGTACCACAAAGCTTATGAATCTGTACTGTCTGCAGTATTTTTCAGTAATATGGAAAGAATTGCTGACCTTCACAATGACAAATGCCTTACATTAGTACAGTGATGTCTAGGGCCCCTTCTTCCAAAACCTGCAAATATTCCTGTAGGTTTTAAATATGATAGAGTGCTTTGTGGAAGTTAAAAAGTCATTACTGCTTCTGGCAGTCTTGTGGTATTCTTTTAAAGCTTCTTAAAATGCATAAAATTAAAATACCATTTGAGAAATGGCACAAGCACTGCTTTTGTATGCAGAAACGGAGGAAGTAAAATTGATATGACAAAAGATGCACTGCATATGAAATGCCACAGTATGGAGCATTTCAGGATGTATGACAAAGCAAGATACAAAAGTAGATGATGGTGTAGATAATAAAAGCAAACAGAGGGATGTAGTTTACAGAAGGTGACACAAAACCAGCCAGTACGTCTGTGGAGAACATCCACGTGAGAAATGTTTTCCAGCTCACTGCTAGCTATGCTTGCAGAGGGTACTGACCAGTATTAGCAGGGGCAGGTAACTTCAAATGTGTAACTGTATGCATTGGCTGACAGTCTGAGACAGAGGTTCTCATGGTGGCAGTTCATGTAGGAGGAGGGTTTGCTTGAGGGATAATACAGCTTTTTAGAATTTCTCATTTCACCAAGTCCCTGAAGGTTGGTAAGGGCAGAGGAAAGAGCATGCTGCTGCCTCTCCCCTTTCTGTTCTCTTTTTTTTTCTTTTTCTTTTTTCTTTTTATTTTTTCTCCCTTTAAGGGAAAGTGCAAGTTAAAGGAGCGGTAGACTAGTTGGCTTGACTTCCTTTGAGAAAAATACTGGAGGAAAAGAGTTACATTCTTTGAAGGCTTCTGGAAGAAAACAGATCAAGAACAAAGCGTATTAAGCTAAGTCAATCTATTACTATGTTTCAGAAGAAAATTAGATGCAGTAGATGTTTCCTTTCTTAACTCCCAGTATGACTCTTGATATGATATAATGAACATAGCAGGGAAACCTGGAGGAGGGGACATAAAATAAAGCAGAGTACATCTGGAAATCTTCCCTCCAGTTGTCACCAGCTCACTTGCAAATGAAAGTTTTGCAGAGGTCTGATGTTGCTTTGCATTTCTGCAAGCATGCTGAGTGATGGAGTACATGTACTCTGTTACACCTGCAGGTGACATTTCAACCTTTAGGGCCTGTAAGAGTAGGTTAGACAGTTGTCACAATGATATAGGCAGAACTGATAGAACTGATGCTGCCTTGAGGAAATAGATGCAGCCAGTAACCTTTTCCAGTTCCAGCCCAGTTCCTTGTTGCTACCTCGCTCCTGCCAGTTGTATGCCTGACAATTTATGCCTGACAGTTTAGGGGTAGGAAAGAGACCTTTTTTTTTTTTTTTTTTTTTAAAATATTCTGACATTTTCAGGGAAGAGGAAACTTCTTTTCCTTTATTTTTGCTTTTAAGTAGAAGGTGACATCGTTACACCAACCTGGCCATTGTAACCTCACTGGAAGCACCTTAGCTCAGTCTTTCCCTTCCATCTGAGGTGGTTAATTGCTTTTGGAAAGGCCTCCTGACTATTGTGTGCATTCTAACACTGAAGACAATTGGAACAGTTTTGTGTAAATTGATGTAGTACTGGGTTGCTGTGCTAAAATGCTGTGTTTTATATACATGCACCATGAAAATTACTTAGTTGTGGTCTGGGCTAGAGTGTACAACAGAAATATAATGAAAAAGTGTAGGTTTCATTGCCATTTGAACATGGTAAGGCTTGGTATAGGCCTGTCTTCTGACATCATTTGAAGAAGAAAATCGTGTTTTGACTGTGTGTCTTGTCCCCTCCAACAGAGTAGATTCTAGCTTCTTAAAAGGCCATAAACCCCCCCCCTAATCTCTTGGACATTGTATCTCTTTTCAAATACCTGAAGTGTGACTTGTGTATCTTTCTTTAATTCTACAAATATTTTGGTCATCATCGTGTGTGGCAGTTCTTAACTTGGAACTTGCCTTTCCTTGATCAGATGTTTCTCCCAAAATACATACAAGGATATAACTGTTACCCTTCATAAGGTGCATGGTTCAGTTTTACTGAGTTCATTGGGTAATATCTGCCTGGGTTACAAGATACAAGGTGACCTGTCTCCAACTCTAAAGAGATAAGGTTGCTGGCTTGCCACTGGCTTGGAACCCTTCTTTCAAATGTGCTGTTCAGTTCCAAGCCGGATGCAGTCTTATATTTATTGTCATATTTAAAGTGCAATAACCTTGTATCTGAGTGATATAGAAGTGTCCGTAATAATAATAAAAAAATAACTACACATTCATTGAAATATTAGTGAAATGTTGCTTATTCCTAAGTACAGCTCTGTGTTCTTTTCCCATCCGAGTTTTCAGGCTTCATTGGAAGGCCATGTGGTTCAAACAGACATAAATTATTTTCTATTAGGCTAATAACAAACTTCTTGGCATCCAAATATATCTCCTGTTCTACTCCAAACCATCCCATCTGATAGGAGAAGAATGTAATGAGGAGTCTTATATTTTTATTATGAAAATTTATGAGAAAATTGGTACAAAATATTCCTTTTTCACGATGCTGGTGTCTTTATTATATAGGCTGGAACATGTCTGCTGTCTTTCTCACTTAAGAATTGAGGAAAAAAACAATTAAAAACAGGTTTCAGCATTGCTCAGCAGAACTATAATGGTCTGATGCTATGATGAAGGTTCATATTTTAAAAAAGGTTCTAATTTACAGAGCCTAATAAATAATGATAGTTGTGTTACAGCTGTCAACACAAATGAGCAAATTACACTTTGCAGTTAAGAATCCTTTTATACTATTCATTCTGGAACTTGTTCACAATAATTTAATAATCCAATGTTGGTCTTACTAGCATGAATTGAATTAATGAGGGTCCATTACACTGTATTTCACAATCAAAAGCTGACGAGAGGGTATGCCTCTTTCTCTTCCATCCTGTGTTCTGACACAATATCCACAACACTACTGTGTTAAGTGTGGCAGAATATAGGTAAGCATAAAATACATAGTAAAAATCACCATTTCAACTGAAATGAAAAATGTCTCTCTGATTTTCTTCTTGCACAACTGATACATGGCTATGTAACTTGGATAAACTGCTGCTCTTACAAGTAATATACCTTCTGAAATAAGAGGATTCTCTGTCATTGTACAGGGTGACAATTGTTTAATAATTTTATATTTTCTTCTGTTTCATGCTTAGTAGTAACTTGTCACTTGCACAGTCAATCTATCCTGGACAAGGAATTCCATTTTTGTAGCTTCTGTCCAATGCAGAGAAGAAAAGGTCCTTGGTCAGTTAAACTGTTAAGGAGCTAGTTTGTGTTTAATAGATACATTAACTAATAAAGTAAATGTTAACATGTGCCCTTAAAGTTACAAAAACAGGTCAGCTATATATATTATTCTGTTTCAATAGAAAGCAATGTGTATTACTCACAGAGTGTTTCAGACTTGTACTTAATAAAACTGAGAATACCTGCAACAAATTTTAAAGCTCAGTTTCTAAATGCCACCTATTCCCAGTAAACCTGAAACAGAAATACTTACTGATTACTTAAGTATTGTTATTTTTTTAGATTTATTAACTCTCTTTCAGAGACCTGAGTATGGATGACCACAACAAAATAACACTGCTTTTCTCCTAATACACTTTGTAACTTTGTGTGTTATCATGCTTTGTGAAGGTTTTACTGTCATCGTTGTTGAGTTATTTGGGGTTGTTGGCTGAGTCATAAGCTACCATGTGATTGTGATATCTGTATTTCTTGCCTAAACTCTGCTCTTACTTCTATGAGCACAGTACTAACGTGTTTCCTTAAAAATGAACTAAAGGTGGCATGGACGTACTTGGTTTCTTAAGCTATCCATTGCCACTTGCTTCAGGCTGAAACTTGGTTTCACTCCTAACCCATTTTTCCCCTCCTAAGAAGTATTTTTTCTTCCCCTTTGATTTCCCCTTAAGCAGTCTTTAAAGTAATTGAGGCTTTGTTTTACGAAAATGCTAACAAGCTCAAAACCTCTGATGTATTATTTTCTTACTCTCCAGATCCATGTCTAGTATACCAAAGTAGTTGCTTTGCAATTCCAAAACACGGATATCTTTTAGCCACGTAATGGAGCTAAGTGGAAGATGTGATGGGCTCTTTTTTTATTATTATTTTTTAAATCTCTGTCAGTTCGTTTTTGTGCGCACAGTTTTATCTGGCAGGCAGGCAGGCTGCTGTCCTGGCAGCAAAGCCAAAAGGCAGAAGGGTGGACCAAGGGTCTCTCAGGGCGTGGCCTTGGCTTGAAGGGTGGTGATGACCCTGTGGGAGAAGCTCCATCCTGCAGTGCCGGGGCTGAGCTGGACCAGAGCGGCGAGCAAAGCAGAACCCTTTTTTTTTTTATATTTTTTTTTTTAAAAAAAAAAAAAAAGAAAGAGATTTGGGTATGTTTATTTATGTAACACAGCAGTGTTTGGGAAAAGTTGCAAAGAAAACAACCCTCAGGTAGTTAGTGTGCAGTTCCTGTGTATATTCCTGAATAATACATGATTCTTTCAAATAAGTGGAAGGGTATAAGATCAGTATCTAGACAGCTAACTTCTATAATGCTTTCAGAATACTAAACCTTCTCATGTATCTCACACCTGCAACAACAGTTCTTCACTGATGTGGGAGAATAAGTTACTTCCATTTTATTTTTTAATTCTCATTTTCCTTTTTAGAAAAACAGCGGTTGCAATATGTACCTTACACTTTTGTTTTCTTTCTTCAGTGCTCAGATCCTAGATGTGATTAGGGATTTATGATAATATTTTGAATAGGAAGTAGGTTTAGGTAAGCATTCCAGAAAGTGATTAGAAAGCAAATGCTTAATGTGATATTGATCAGAGAAAGCTGTACTCTGCAACTGTCAAAATGTTTTCAGTATGGAAGCACACATCCATCACAATTTTGGTTTTCAACAGAAAGGCTAACTAAAGATGTTAAATTCAGAACTGAAAGAGAATGTCTTTATGAACAACACTTTGCTATAAAATAAAAATTATCTTTTTTTAGAAATACCGTCATAAATATAAATATATTTCATAATATGTCTTATGGACCATTTTTAGAGATTTTTAAAAAATAAATATCTTTGTGATAGTCCTTTACAATGACCAAGTCTTTGCATGCTTAACAGAGTGTTTTTAGAGGTTTAGATCAATAAACGTCGTTAGTGACTTGGTCTATGTTAAAGACTATTGGACAAAGAGAGTTTCAAAATTAGGTTCCTAAGAATAATATTTAAAAATAACTTTTTTTGTTGAGTATTTTCTGAGGTCAAAGGTATGCCAGTGAAGAATGAGTGGTGATTTGTCTTTTTGAAGGCTGCATTAAAACTGCAGTTTTTTTCAGAGCTCTTCTTTCTTATGTTTTAAAATTGGTTTCAGAGATGACTTATGACTAAAGCAGAGACATTTTTACTGGTGCTGAGTGAAGGTGTGTGATCTGTCCATGATAGTGTTTGCTGTTCCATAGTCACCTGCATGTTGATGTGAAGAAGCAACTGAAAAATTTCAAAGGCTATCTCATCTTTGCAGATGTGGAGAATAATTTTGCCTGTTGAAATAACTGATGAAAAGATATTTTTTTTAACTTACAAAGCAAAGTTTTGGATTTTTGGCCATAACACCAAATAATTTTCCTCAGTGATGGATAGTTTCTCTAAACCAAATCAAAGTATAACATTAAACTTTTAATTGTAGTGTACTTATTTATATGCAAAAGAGGTATCAATTGGTGTAGAATTCATTCAGATAAATGGAGTACGGCTTTTTATGTGATTATTGAATGAACTACTCTTCATTATAAATAAATCAAAATGTGTAATCAAGTAAGTATGCCAGATTTTTTTTTTTTGGGGGGTGGGAGGACAGGAGGGAGTGGAATGCTGAAGCTCTAAGGGTTTTAACATAAGGATTTTTCCAAATGCAAGCACATATTGACTATGATCCAGTTGGTCTTCTGCGAGTCTAATTTATTAACTTTCTAAGGGATTGTAGCTGGAAGCTTCTAGTAACGAAGGTATTCATAGATCTACTGACATTCCAGACCTCTGGGGCCAGGCATTATGCTGGAGGGTGGGCTACCATGGTGTGTTTAAAAAGATGATGCTCAGCCCCTCTCAGCTCCAGCAAGGTTCATCTCTTTTCTTCACCTTACCTGGTGGTCATGGTGCCCTTCCCTACACCCCTTTTCTCCACATGCTTTCATTTCTGCAGATGTTAACTGTTTTTTCCTGTAAAAAGAGATGGAAACTACAGATGAGTTAAATATGTTTAGTGATACAGAAGTTCTGCAAAGGTCTGGAAACAGATGTCAAACCAGGAAACGGGTTTTGCTTGCAGTGAAAATAAGTTGTTCTCTTGCGTGGAGAAGACTTGTTCCTTCAAGGTGTTTGTGCCTTTCCCCTTTCTCTCCAGCTGGGGACAGGATGCATGAATCAGCCAGAAAAATTTCATTTAACAAGGTGGAAGTGCCTGGTGACTTCCTGCTGAATTCTCATGACCCAAGTAAATTAATTGCTGATTGAAATATGTTATGAAAATAAAATTTAATGTAATAGAAGACTAAACCATAGTCCTTGAAGATAAGGAACTTAGCCTTATGTCACATAGCAGTTGATATAACAATGAAATACTTAAGACAAAGTAATAGGATATTACTTAGCTAAATAATTATATAAATTAATGGGCACTGACAAGCAAGGCTTCAGGAGGACTGTTTTGTTCCATGTGTGCATCTAAAGAGCTCTTAAGTATGTTGCTTAAATCATTGCAAAGAAGAGAGAAAAATCAGAAATTACTGTGGAAAGGAAAACAGAAATAAGTATCCTGAGATGGTGTGGATACAGTCTGGGGTTTTGTAAGAGGAAATAATCAGTATTAGAAGTACTGGAGAGACTGGAAGTGAATTAAAAGCTTAAGCAAGAATTGCCTAATGCAGAATTTCTTTTATAAATCTGAGAATTAAAGGTTAGATATGTAAGCATTTTCTGACGATCTTTTATTTAAGGCAAAACCATTTGGAATTCACAATACTATAGGTTTTTATGTGAAATCTTACTTTAGATGTGGTAGTTATAGTGATGGATTTGGATTTAACGTAGCTTCAGGACAAATGTGAGAAATAAGTCCACCTCAAAAAATATGTGTCCTTCTGGCATGAAATTGCTATACCTTTGTGGCTTGACTTGAACTGACTTGATCTGTTCTGTTTAGAAAAGGAGACGAGCTAAAAAATAAAGCATTGGTCCAGCTGAATGGTTGATTATTTATTGTAGACACTTTTGTAAAATTAATTCCTTCGGTGTCCTAGAGTTAGGTTCCTGGAAACTTCCTGGTGATTTTGCTCATATATGAAGAAAACCTTAGCTTTTATAGTTCTGTGGCTCATTTGAGCTACTAGGGGCATGGTAACAAGTATGTACTTCATTGTTTTGCTCAACCCTGTATGTAGTCGCATTCAATCAGAGTCTTTTATTTCAGTGTCTCAGTCAGTTGACAATTATAATAACTGTATGGCTGATGAATGTTGTAACGGGTACATTGATGGGAGTGATTTAATGTTATTTCTTCTATCTGAACCTTTTCTACAACACTGAGGCAATATCTTTCCGTTTTTTTCCTGTGAAAATTTCATCCTGTGAGAATATCATCAAAATGTTAGGGAGGAGGAATATTATGCTTTCCCTGCCTCCTATGTGTTGTGGAAGGTGGGATATCCTGGATGAACTATACTGGATTAATGCTTGTTTATTTTCGTGATTTTCTACATCTTTAAACTTCATGGCCATTTTTAGATGATGGCAACCTATGAAATCAATCATCAAAATCTGAAGCATGGATTGTGATGGATTCTGTCCTTGCAGTGCTCCAGCGTGTGCTGCCTTGAATTCAGTATCCTGAAAGCAGATGGTTACAAGTTACCTTTCCAGTACTGTCTTAATAACACAAAATTCTTGTATTATAAAAAAAATGGAAAAAAAAAATAGTAGTATTTTTCAAATTTGCCTCAGTTCAGCTGCCCCAGCTGTTTTCTTATTTCCATTCATGAGCTGGCTTAGAGGGAAGAAGCGGCAGGGAGAGGTGCTGTTCTCTGCAGAGTAGACTGCAGACTGAGGAGCAACACAGTGGCAAGCGTGGTGCCCATGTGCACAATTCCTCTTGACATTAATGGCCATTATGAATATAAAGTGAGGCTAGCATGCAGTGATTACACATGAGGAGCCAAATTATTATTGTTAATGATGATGTGTATATGTTTCAACAAAGGCTGGATTGCTTCCAATGGGTTTTGTTTTCAATTCCTTTGTTCACTGTGAGGTACTTCTGGCTCCTGAGTTCTTGTTTTAAATAGAACTCCCCTCTTCTCCTGTCTGTCAAACATTATTCCTGGTTTCTCTCTGTTGATTTACCCACTTTTATTTCTGCTGTTCTTTTTAAATTATTTTTTATTTGTTTGTTTTGTTCTTCAGCTATCAAAACAAGCATCATATTTTCACATATATAAATTAGACTATATTTAACCTATGTGAACTATAAGGTAAGGCTATACATTGAGACAGAAGATGGCAAGTAATAGTGGATCAAAAGCAAGGGAACTGGGATTTAAGAGGAGGGAGGGAATACAAGGAAAAGCATTCCTGCTGCTGGGGCTGAGTGTGCCCGGGCAGTTGGGAAGGTGTTACCATGGCGAAGGGGCTGTGCTGGAAGGGGTGCAGCTGGGAGGAAGGATTTTGAGCCATCATTCAGGTAGTGGGGTCCATGCACACTTGTGCTGGATCCACTGGCTGCAGCCAAGGAGAATCTCTTGTGAGCAGCAAGACTTGGTTGCCAGTTCTGTTTCACTGGTTTATGGTGTGCTTGCACCATACGTATATTGTGGTTTAGATGTATATCGCTGATGAGAGAAGTGGCCAAGATATTTTTTGTCCTCCTCCCTAGCTCCTGGCTGTGTTTCCTTGCACCAGTTTGTTGGTTGGTGGAAAGCTTCCCTATCTCCCACCCTCACTGACCCCGTGTAGCCCATGTTGACACCCTGACCCTCCTTCATTCAGCTGTGGCATGGCTGCATGATTGTGAAATGCAGTGCAAGGGAGGGCTTCCCAAAGAAAGGGACTGTCCCTTTTGGTGTCTTCCTGACTTGGATAAAACGAAGCACTCAAGTCTGTGCCTCAGCCTCCGACTCAGGTACAACCCGCTGCTGTGTGTGAGTTTATAGCAAGGAAGGGCATTCAGTAATCAGGTGGGATCTCAGATGAGGAGGGGAGGTTTGCCTGTTGTCTATCAGAAACGTTAGTGAAGTGGGTATAATTGTCACTAATTCCTCTACACCTAGGAAGGCTCCTCAGACCACTCAGGAGAACAGTTCGCAAGCCTGGTACACTGATAGGTGGCAGGCCTTATTTATGCACTTCCTACTGTTCAGTGTCTCTCTCTGAGTTTCTGTATTTGGCAGTCCAGCCTGAGATACCTTCTGGGATGCTTCCCGCCCCATCTTCTAATGATGCTAATGCTGAAACCACATGACAAGTGATATTTGGATGTTAGCTTGTTCCTGGCAAAGAGTATGAGCAGCCAAGCTTAAAACACCTGCCATTAAAATAATAAAATAATGTCTGAGTGTTTCATCTGGAGACAAAGATTTACCTGTTACATTAAATGAGTCTTCATTTGCTGCAGAAAACCGAAAGAAAAAAAAAATAGATAAAAGTTTTGATGGTTTTGGTCAGTCTTCCTTATGGACAAATTGCCACAGAAATGAAATTTGTTACAAGTGCTGTTGGCGAACCTGAATGGTATGTATTGTTCAGCTTCTTAAGAGGAGCTTTCAAAGAAGAAAACCAGAATACTCTACCGGAAGTAAAAAATACTGTGAAGTTAGTCCTGTGTCCCAGGAAGTCTTCATAAAAGATACCCTTCCTATTTAACCAGGTAAGAGAAATAGGAGCTGGGAATTTTGAACAGAAGAGGTGTTTATGTTATTATTACTTGTTTGTTTAACAAATCAGAAGTGGAGCCTCGTTGTGAGTTAAACTGAAAACTTAATCTCAAGCTCAGACATGTCAGTAAACCCAGATGGATTTTTCTCCCCAAGACATTTCAGAGCAACTCCACTAAATTAATTTCATTTCTTTCTGCTTTTTCAAAGTGCTTTGCTTGGAAATCAAGTGAGGTTTAACTCAGGAAACTCTTGTTTTGTGTAGTCATCACTATCAAGCATGGACAGTGCTTACCAAAGATTTTTATTACATCTTTAAGAATTTCAAGCTATGTTTTTGTTTTCTTTACTGTCTCCAGACTGAGAGGTTTTTAGTGGCCTCCAGGCAACTGCTTAATTTACCTAATGCACATTATGGTATTGAAAAAGCTATCTCCATGTCTGTGAAAGGAGGTACAGATTAAAGGCTAGGAATAGCTGGCATAGCAGTCGGTTTCTGCTGATACTTTATTTTGGCAACCACCAGCTTTCTGATAAGATTTAATATTTGCAGCTGTTGTTAATAGGGCATTAGTTTATTAGCCTTCAGTAAAGATTTCCTTTCTTTAGTCACAGTAGGAGGAGAGAAGTGTTACATTAGGCTTATTTGTTCTTTTACTTACTTTTTGGTTGTGGCAAAAGAGTTATGTACAGTGCAGGATGGAAGCATATTGCAAATAGAACTGGGTGGGAAAGGATAGAAACTACACAGCTCGAGGAAGAACATCCAGATTTGGTCTGTGGGGCAGAGGGAGATAATTATGATAGGAAGAGAGAGGTGTGAGACAGGGAAAGTAGGTTGGATTAGGAGCTCCTTTGGGGTAAGGAGAAGCAGAAGGTTGCATACATCTGCTCGTCATGCATTCATTTTGGCTTTTACCCATGTATCTTAAGATTTGATTTTGACACAGATTTGGGTTCACTTTCAAAATGCTAAGTAACTTTAAAATAAATTCTGAATCTCTAAATCTGCAGTGCAGACCTCTTAGGGCATGAGGAAAATAAGCCATTTTGATTAGCCTGGGGAGCCAAGTGATAGGAAGAAGCTTGATACGTTTGTTTGTATTAAAACTGGTAGGCAATATGACAATATGGGGGTCAAGTTCGGGCTTCAGACCTGGGAGGTGAGTGCTGTCTGTAGATCAGTCATAAAACAGCCAAAAAATAATTACCTTGCGTGATCGGTCCAAGTGTCTGTTAATTTATTGGCTTGGTGACAGTTGCATAGATCTGCTTCATGGGTGGGTGAAAATTGCTTTAGTTTATAGGGAAGGACAAGAAATCATTGCTGTAGGTAAAAGGCAAAAGGAAACCTAGAAACACAGTCAAATCTCTGTTAAAAAGAAACAGAAGTATAGATCTTTCTGCTTTGTTTCTGGGGGAGAGATGAGATGTGATCTAGTTGAAATGATGACATATAATTAAAATTGACCATTCTTGAGATGCAGAGGTATGTGTGTGTTGTTTGGGATTTTTTGTTGTTTTGTTTTGTGAAGCTCTCCAGTATTTGGATTCAAATTAGTGCTGGTTGTAGTTCTCATAATTTTCTGTCAAAAGTTATTATAATGACACTCATAATTTAAAGGGAGGGGAAGAGATATAGGATAATATCACACAGTTATGCAGTGAAGGTGATACTTGGCTTTTTTTTTTTTTCCCCTAGTTGCTTTAATAATTTATTCACTGAATGTTGCGAGTCTGGGATTGAGGAACAAATTATTGGCAGCTACAGAGCTCAACCCTACTTCTGAATCACTCTCTCAGAGGAATGGGCACTCTTTTTGTTCCCCAGTGACCATTTGGTACACCAAATTAACATCTCTTGCTTGGTGTAACTGCAAGAGTGCCCTAAGGAAATGACACTGTAGCTTTACTAAACAATTACAGAGCTGGTATATGATATATGATTGAGATGCTCTTAGGTCTACCCATGCTGACAATATTAACATGCCAAAACATGTTTGGACTTAAATAATTGCTCTCATGTTTTATCTTAGCCGTATAGTTATGGTCTTAGAGAGTTAGTAAAGTAATGGAAAAAAACAAACTTATTGTATTTCAATTGTATTTCAGGAATTATGCTTGACTAATCTAAATCCAGTGTTACTAAGCAGGCAGGAGGCAAATGCTGGTTCACTCACCTCATATGCTCTGAGATTGTAACAAGTCAAAGGATACATCTTCCACACACCCCTGTGTCCCTGTCCCAAGTCTCCCAGATGTGCTTGATCCTGCGCCTTTTTTTTTTAATTTTTTCTTTTTTTTTTTTTTTTTTTTAATTGGCAAAGCTTAGTTCAAGAACCCTGAAGAAGCCACCTTGACCAAGCAAAGTTTGAAGCTGGATTCAGAGAGGATCCTCCAGATGGAAGAAGATAGGTCATTCCTGTGTTGGACACAAGGGACACACATATTTCTGGAGTTAGTGTTGTGTTGGGACAGCTGTTGAAATCAGGCTGGGGAAGGCTTCCTACCACTGTTTTACATGCCTGCAAGTGATCAGGAGTTTGATTTGGCTTATGTAATTTCCAGGTCCTGACTATTTTATTTTCTGTATTTTTGCTTGAAGGATAACATCAAGATTGAAACTTTTTGTTACTACGAAGTGAACATATGATGAATACAGGCCCAATGCTTTCACAGGGGAAAAAAAATCCCCAAACCAGATGCTGGTGTTAATTGGACACTCGAATCGCTTCAAATCATTCATTAGCCTGTAGGTACATTGTTCCCAATCACCTGCAGATTCTTTTCAGTTAGAAAGTGATAAGATAATCTTTCTTTAATTAAGGTGACATTATAAATTAACCTGTCAATAAATGGCATTAACTTTTTCAGCAGTGCAGTTACAAGTGGATGGATTTGTAGCACTACTCTTTAGCAAAAAGAGAAATACTGAATTCTGTATGCAGTTGTTAAATACTGATGAATAATTTATTTAATGAATTTTGCCTTCCTCTGGTCAGAATTACTCTGATTTTTCAGGCCTTGTTTTTATTGATGTGCTACCCAGGTTGCTAACTCCTTTGCTGTATTTTGGATTAGGTAAGTACTTTATCTGTTAACCTCCCTGGTCTGGCTGAGAAAAATTTTTGTATTATAGGTTTTGGTGGGAATGTTTATTGGTAATTAGTTTTTAAATTCAGTTTCTATGGAAGCTTAACTTGTGTGCTCTACTGTAAATTTGATTGCATAAATGATCATGAATGTGCAGTGTCTTACTCATCAAAGTGAATTAAAAATATGTCAGACTACAGAAATATTTTATACCATATCTGGTTGGATTCAGCTTATTATTCTCTTTTACAAGATTAATAGGACTTATGGAAGAAAAGTGAACTGTCTCCAAAACCATTACTGGAAGAAAATTGGCTTTCAATGCACATTTGTTGTAAAGAAATATGTAATAAAATTATTTCCAAGATTCATAAATGCTTGTATTAGAGGAGTCAAAGCTATAGGTCCAGCTGTTCATTACTGAACTGTTGATTGCTGAAGCAGCTCTCTTCAGAAGATGCTCTGCATATATAGTATCTTTTGACCAGATTTAAAAATAAAACAAACACTATGAAGTACTCAGATGTAGTGTGCTGTGGTGAAAATGAAAATCAGAGTCTGTGGAAGGGGCAGGGGGGAGCTGTATTGGGATGGGTCTTTTGCTGGAAGTGTTGCCCAGATGTGAAGAGCAATCCTGAGGCATATGTGGAGCTGGTGAGTGTCATGGCTGCTCTTGTTCATGGGCTGCTGCTGCTGCATTTTAAGCTCATGTGCTCCTGCTGCTGGCTCGTCCCATACGCTGCAGTAATCTGGTTTGCAGGAAGACACTTGACATTTCAAGATTTGTCTTGTGCTTATTTTTCTCTTTGTCATCTTCTGACATTTGCACACGATTTGAAATTGTGATAGCACTGTCCTTATGTCTTACTCCATCATCCGCTTCTTGAAGGCTACTAAATCTGCTTCTGTGGGAAGAGATTTTCTTGTGTCTTTTTTCTCTTGCCCTCTAGCAGGCAGTTAAGTTTGGAGGTTGTCACTGAGGTCTGAGGAGATGTTTTTCATTTCTAAGTGTGAAAGAGAGAGGCACACGAAGGAGCTCATATGTAGACTTGAACAGAGGCAGGAGAAAAAGGGCTTTGGTACTCATTGCTGGACCTCTGCTGGGAGCAGTTATGGGACCAAGGTCAAAATATTTCAAATGCAAATGCAGTTTGCTTAGTCCCTGAACACAGATTGTTTGGCTTACCTGGTCTGTCACAGGCAATAGCTTTTAACTGGTCTTTAAAATAATTGGTGTGATAATTTTTATGGCACACTGGCTTTTACTGAAAGTCTCTGTCCTGTAGGAAACCAGGACCCAGGCCCTGAACATACGTGCTTTGAGCAGTAGTCAATTATTTGATAACTGGCTGTCCTCCTGCTATTTCCATGACGTTATATGTGGTGTTACCCACAGGCATATTGGGATGCTGAAGTGGATTTTTTTTTTTTTAATTACTCTTTCTGATTGATTTCAGAGGGCATGGAGGAGTGTGATGATCTAGTAGTGAAGGTAAACAAAAAAAAAGAAAACAAAGCACCTAAAAAAGCCAAGCCACAAGACACTGAACAGTGTTTCGGTTGCATTTATTCTCCCTTTGCAAAATATAATAATTACTTTTTAATTCCTATTTCCTGTCTGAATTAATTGCATTTTGTACTCAAATATGTGTTCTTCTGAATTATTATCTTCTTAATGGAATTCCTGTTTAACTGCATTTTTCTCCTGTGCCCTTCATAGTAACAAAAATGTTTGTATTTGTCTCCTATTCCCTACTTTTTATATATTCCCTCACAGTTCATACCTTTCAGCAGTGCTTTGAGCTGCCACTTCTTTTTTTGCTTGAATTCATTACATGTACCAAAGGCTGTTGATTTTGTCAGTTGGCAGTTTCACCTATTTTAAGGAAGACTAGGCAAATTCTATGTTGCTGTACAATGCTGTAGCAGTGAGAGCAGGAGATCTGATATTGCTCAGGGACTTCCAAAGGATCTGTAGCCTGAAGGAAAATGTGGAGAATGTGTGGATTAAATAAAAGATATATTTATTTTTTTTACATTTCTAGCGGTGCTGTAACTTGCCAGGAGGCAAGAAAAGAAGCTGATTTTCCTTCAGCCTCTTGCAGAGGCTGTGTATACACTTTGTTTAGGTTGTTGAATGGTAAGTAGAAAATTAAAGGTTGGCCGTTGTGGGGTTTCATCCTAAATGGAGGAAGCTGCTCTCAGCTCAAAAAAACAGAGAGCAGGCTGTTTTCTCAGGGCAGTATGGAGAAAACACTTTGCTAGATTTTGTGCTCAAAAGGGAACAAACCTGCTTGCCCATTGCTAGGTTAGTCTGAACGTCAGAAAATGCTTCACTTTAGAGAGTGATCTTCTCTCCCTCTCTGGCCAGAAAATATTATCAATTTAAAATAGCACCATTTTAGGACTTCACTCTTGGTTTTGGCCCTTGCAAATTAATGCTAAACTATTATCTTGGTGGCATGCATAGTTTTGCGTGCTCTGTGGAAGAATAGCTGTGTGCTGGTCTGTCATCATCTCCCTCGTCATCTGTCTTTTGGTATTGACAGGGCAATTGTAGGAGTCTCCACTTTTTCTGATTTTATTTTTCAAGTGTTCGACTTATCTAGGGATTTTGATCTTGAATACCAAAACCTTTTAGCAGAAGAGCTTGAATGCACTCTTTACTGTGTAAGCCTAAATGAAGGTCTGTGGCTTTGGTGGATGGATGCATTTTTGGCCATTGACAATTGATTTAGCTGCCAGCCTGGAGCTACTAAATGAATGGAAATTCTCAGAGACAGAGACAGCGCCAACAGGCAAGCACCTATTCTGAGCTTGCTTGGTATACCAGACAACCAAAGTTTTGTGAAGCTGCATAACACTTGCATTGTGATTAGTCGCATCACTTATTCATGTTCTGCAAAATAAACACATTTAGATGTCCGACCATGGCAAGCATTTCAAGAAGTAATGATCTTTGAGCGTCAGCAAAGACATAATTAAGCTGAATATTGAAAAGAGCTTCACAGCTGTGAGTACAGTTCATCAATGAAATGGACTCCGGGAAAAGCCAGGGATGTGCCACATCAGCTTTCAGTCCTATACTTTTGAGTCCTAGAATAACGTAATTAATACCCTACTTAAGGTGGTTGAGCCTTGATATGGACAGTAACCATCCATTAATGCAGGGCCTCTGAAGCTTTTTGGGGAGCTGCTGTGCTGTAACCCTGCTGGGGATGGGCATACAATGGGTTAATTCAGAAGATGAGATGCTTTTATGTCATTTACAGGAGGAACGATTGCTGATATGAAGTGGGTGATAGTGTATTCAGCAGTAGACACACAGTCAGCACAGTAACATGGCACTCACAGTACAAGTCCTCGGGCTCTTCCTTAATAAGAAGAAATGTAATTTTCCACAATAAGACGTTTTATGCTACTGTGTTTCAGCTATGAACGCCTTGGTCTTTAGAACACTCACTGTGACCCCATTTCATTTCAGCCATAGTTACATACCTTAGTTGCTTGATCTCCTGGTTTTACAAACGCTGGTCTTGTAGCAGCAGCCTGATCAAACTCTGAGGTTTCACTTTCTGCATGGTGGTTAAGATGATGGAACCAGCCACGTACAGGCTGTTGTCATCCAAGCTGGTCTGCAAATTTGGGGTTGCTGGAAAGGGACAGAAGACATGCAACAGACATCCAGTTGTGCTCACTTCAGCAGCACATAAACTAAAATTGGAACCATGCGGAGGAGATCAGTATTGCCCCTGCACAAAGACGACATGCAAATTCATGGAATATTCCATATTTTAGGGAAGTGGTCGCAGCATCAAACCTGTCAGAGTTCAAAGAGCATCTGGATGATGCTCTTAATCATGTGGTTTAGTGTTAGTCCAGTGAGGAGCAGGGAGCTGGACTTCGTGGTCCTTATCGGTCCCTTCCAACGTGAGATATTCTACGGTTCTTATGAAGAGCAGGGAAATGGAAAAGAGAAAAATGTCAAGTTGGCAGAGAGTGAAGTATAAGCAAACCACAAAGTAAGATGGAAAAGAAGAAATCACATGGCAAAAGGACAGGTTGGAAATACTAGCAGATGTGGAGGACTAAGACATTAAATAGAAACTGAAGGTGAATGGGAATGCAAATGAGTGAAAACTAGAGAACCAAACTGGGGGAGGAGGAGGAGGGGAAGAAGGCAGTGATTTAATAGTGGTACACTGTTTAAAAAAAAAGTAGCAGTGATAAAGAGCATCTATCTAAAATAGTTGTGCAAAAACAGTACTGCCTTTTGCAGAGAGCTTTCGAAGATCATCTCTTTGGGGAAGTCTTTGTATTAGTCCTTTCTCTTTACACTTGGTAGAGTGCTTACTCAGTTTAGCGCTGGTTTGATGATTTTCTAGTAACAAATTTCCATGTGTACAATGGATACTATGAGTATTCCTCTGCAGCATGAGAATTTGTTGGTTGTTCCCTCCTCACACTCCACCTTTCCTCCTGACTATAGATTTTGTCACGGTTTCTTATGAACCATCAGTACATTTATTCTTGAAGTTGAGTTTGCTTCCTTGTTATCTGAGTGGCAACTATAGGCAGTCAACACTGTCTTTTGTGTTTGTGCAGACAGGTATGCAGCTCCTGCTGCGTTGGGTGGCATCCTTGGTCAGTGAAAGTAGGAAAGTGGAACTTTATTCACTTACGCGTGACCCGGAATGAAACTGGGCCATGGCTGAGACCTTCTGCAGAGGACAAGCACAGAGATTGTGGCAGAGATTGAAAGTCCTGAAATGGTTTAGTTCTTGATTTACTTCCATTTTAGAATTAATAGCACAAAAGAGGACTTACCTAGAGTTTTTAACTCATTTGGTTCAAATGGGGTGAGTGGAGCTTGGTATAATAGAACAACTATTCTATTGTGCACATGGGTGGTGCTTCCAGTTTGAGGTCTCTGAGTACTGCCTCCTTGCTGCACCTCTTTGCTATTTATGAGTAAAGGTAAAGCAGCTGGAAAAAGGAGTTTCCTCAGCAGGCAAAGTAGAAAAGTCTTGATCTGAATACAAAACACCTATTACTTTTCCTGGAATTATTCAGCAAGGGACATACTAGAAAGAGGGTGCCTTCTTAGCTCAGAATAAAACCGAACAAATCAAATATTGAACTAGTAGGTAGTTGACATTCCTTCAGCTCTTAGATTGTTCCCTATTACACATGTCTCATAGCTATAATGTTAATTAAGTTGTAGTGCAGTCGGTAGTCTTGAGCAGATCTAATTTCCATCAGATGGAATGTATGCACTTCAATCCATCTTCTACTTCAGATAGGGAAGACAGGAATATTTTTCTTGCCTGAGGATTTTTTGGTTTGTTTTTGGGTTTCTTGTGTGTCTGTGTGTGTGTTTTGTTTTGTTTGTTTGTTTGTTTGTTTTTTTATTGTTGTAGTTGTTTGTGGTTTTGTTTGTGGGTTTTCTTTTCTTTTTTTTTTTTCTTCCTGTTCATTTGAGGGAAAAAGGGTGTTTGATAAATGAATGCCTTAAGCTTTTGCCTAACCTCCATATCGAAAAAACAGAAACCCCCCATATTTGAAGTTGCAATAATTAACTTGCAGTCTGTTTTGAATAGGAACAAATACGGAACCGGCTGATACTGAAAACCCCTAACAGGTGATTACATGTTGAATGAACAAAAATCTGAATGTTCCTCTGCTATCTAGAAATCCCTTGATGCTCTGTTTCCCCACCAGACAGGCATTTCCGTAGAAGAGCATGGAGGTACAGTGCACATGGAATTGGCAACTCTGCCTATATAGAAGGTTTTTAAAAATTCTTCATTGCAAGTGTGAACTGCAATCAGTACAACAGGGGAAAAAAAGATACCAAATGAAAGTGTAGGACTAGTTTAGCAAACACTTCTGCACATGACTGTCTTAGGTGTAACTCATGAAGCATATGAGCCTTTGCCAACATCTGCATGTACTGCATAAAAATTGAATCTTGGTTCATGCAAGAATAGTTGATAGTTTTCCATCTGAAAATGTTATATTTATGTATATAATTTACAATTAGTATAATTCTCTGGAGAACACTACTTTGTCAGAACTTATGTTTCCAAAACTGTCTCCTTAAATTTACTGTTTTTCTGTAATACAGTTGCTGTGTCATTGCCTTCCTCTGGAGATGCTCTTATGGCTGATTCCCATTGAAGATTAAACAGAAGGAAGGGAGGTTCTTTCTCTTTATTTCCAAAAATGGTGCATTGCCATCTTTACATGTTGTTACTTCTTTTCTCCACTAAAAAGATAAGCAGATAATAGAATAGCATCAACAACAGTAAACAGAATAGAAAGACTTGGAAAAAAAAATCCATAGTATTTTCTTTTCAGCATCTTACTACACTGCTGAATGTTTTCAAAAACAAGGTTGTTTGGAGTTGTCTTCATGCTCTTTCTAAATTGCCACCACTCTTTAAGGATCACCAAGAATTTAAGCAGAATGATTTTGTCATACTGGGGATACCGCCAGTTTGGCCCATCAGCCTATAAAGCCCCCGACAATTTGTGTGATAAGTCCTTAACACAACATAGCCTGTAGTGTTGCATCTGTAAAGAAAATCTCATTTCCAACAGTGTGAGACCTTTCTGAAACTCCAGTTGTACTTTGTGGGATTACATTGTGGAGGATTCCTTCCTTGGCATGCTGAGCGATAGTTGAGATTGATCCAGGACAGTCAGCGGAGATTTGTGGTGTATCCCACCCGCCCCGAGCCAAACAGTCAGATGCTCTATAGAAAATTCCTGGAGTCAATCCTGCTGCATAAGTGGTGATAAAGAGATGGTGTTTCAGTAAGCATGTAGTGATAGAATAAGAAATACGGTGTTAAGAGGCGTGAATATTAAGTATATAGTGAAAAGAATAACAAGAAACAAATAAATGGAAAAAACAAGGAAGATACAGAATCCGTCAAGATGACTTATATTTTTAAAGCTTCATTTTATTGGACTTTTATTGTTTTAACAAAGATAATAGTGAAAGGTATTGCCATAGCACTTTTCTGGAACTCAATATTTCTAAGAGATTTTCATTTTTAATGGCAGCATCTCTGTCCCATTACTTGTGGCACGCATTTTTATTATGACTAGGAAACCATATTTTTAAAAGAATAATTTTTCCTTCTGGCTATCCTGGAATGGAAGATCTTTGCAGCAGAGTCTACTTTCCTACCAGTGTAGAAGGCGATTACAGTGTGGAGAATGCTCCTGAAATATAAATAATGTATCGATAGAACTGTAGAACCATGTAGGTGGAGGACTAGAAAAACTGAATGTTTGCCAGGCTCTTTTATTATTTATCAAAGCTGGTGAAATCTAGTTGTCATAGCCCAAGATACTCAAAGATCTCAGTAAAAGTCATTCTTTCTGTAAGTCATGTTTCTTTAACCAAAAATAACAGTTGTACTAGTAACGTTCTTTAAAGGGTTGCAGGCTCTAGGAAGTTGGTTATGGTTTTGTAGTTTGTTTCTTGTTTCTTATTTATTTTGAGTTTTAAAAACAGGTTATAACCGACAAATTTTTGCTGACAAGTTCAGAAATTATAAATTCTTGTCATATGGAGCTCTGATACTACAGACAAAATAACAATTTTTAATTAAGAACTGTTTGTATTTTTTAATTAAACTACTAGGCTTTCCTCTGAGAAACATACAGCCAGTTTATAAAATTAACTTACCTTTAGGCACTTTTGAAAATCCAAGCCCTTCTATTTTTGCTTTTGGAAGCCAAAATAGTTTTCAAAGTGGTTGTTATTAACCAGAAAGTTAGGTGTATGTAATATTAGCATAGGTTTGTTTGTTTGTTTTATGTCAGTATCACATATGAGTGCTTGGAGTGGCAGGGTTGGTTATTTTTTAAATAGCCTCAATTGGGTTATAATGCATGTGTGATGTATAGCATTCCTATAAGGTACCGAAGGTAAATAGAAGTTTATGGATAGCATCTGGCCGTAAAAGAAGTGGAATGGTTGCAGGCATGTTGACACATGCTAGTGAGAAGAAAGAGAGCCCGGTAATAAAATCTCATTGGGGATGCAGAGAGTACGTTTCGGCATTAGGCATTCTCCTCAGGTTTCACATAAATGCATCCTCCTCTCCTGAGAGGATGAACAGCATTTGCACCGACTCATTCAAATTGAATGTTGGTAAAAGAAGAGTCTTGAGCAAACACCGAACACTTTGGCGTTTTTTAAAGACAGGAGGAAGGTTAAGCTGTCTGCTGTTTAAACTGCTGTTTATTGGATGTTTATTTGCTGACCCTGTGTATTGAAGGTGGCGAAGGCATCATTGGCAAGATTTCGGATGGCTGCATAGCACAGGTCAGGATTGTATTAAACTAAGGCTGCTTTTACAATAAAGTTTAGATCTTCATAAGTGACTTAGTATGTTTTTATATCTGAGGGTAGTTAGATTGTATTTTACTGAGAGATAAAAGAGGGTAGGATGTGCCTTCTCTGTATCCTTTTCTGCTCTCTCTGACAGCACTGCAGCTTTAACTTCACTTAGACCTATAGTAAATAAGAAACTTCACTAGATATGGCATTTACTAACCAGAACAGTTATTAAAAATATTTAAAGATAGACTTCACTACCAGTATTTTGTTTCTGTTATTTTTGTTTGTTATTTTGAAAATAACGTAGAGCTCACTGAACCCAAACTTGCTGATTTTCTCCTTAATGTACTGAGTGGCTGCGTGGAAGAGAGTCAGAGTCACTCTTTTGGATGAAGCACAGCGTCATCTTGCAGTGCCTGAGGCATATTTTAAAAGCGTCACTAGTTAATTGTAGGAAGAAAAGGTAAGGCTATACGTGCACACTAGATTAAATCTTGCATTGCTCTCACAGTGAAGAGATTTATAAGAACTAAGGAATTTTTGATGTTATTCTAAATTATTTGCCTGTTTAACTCTTTCACCTTGCAACAGACACACATGACCACCACCTACGTATGTAGATGAGTATCAGACATGAATGCCTTCACTATTTCAACAAAGCCTTTGTTTAATGGTGTCATAAACATTAGGGAAAGTCTTGTGTTATAAACAATCCTGAAGTGTTTTTCCTTCTCTTTCTGTGCATCCACACTCTGTTGTTTTTTGTTGGTTTTTTTTGTTTGTTTATTATTAATTTTATTTTGAAGGCACCTTTTCCGATGCTTTAATACTGATATATATTTTATTATTATTATTAATTCCTCATTTATTTTTCTGTGTCTTTCCCAGAGACAGGATAAAATGTCTTGCAAGACAACTGCTGCAGTGAAACTTTGTGTTCCTGTGTGTGAAGTCTTGCTTGTTTAGTGAAAGTAGTCTGCAATAGTTACTCAAGGGAGCTGTCACTGAGAAAATGTTCAAAATAAGAGCGAATTACTAAAAAAATATGTCAGTGTGTGTATTTTTCATTTATGTATATAAATATATGCTATAGGCATGGTATCTAGAGCTGGTTTTGATATGCCTGTGCAAAACAGACATATATAGTAGTTGTGTAAGCAGTACTGTCTTCAGATGGCTTAGACAATCTTCCATGGACGTTCTGGGTCAGAGGTTCTACAGGAATAATACGAACTTGCATGCACTTCATCTTCGGGTTGACTGACTCTGTTTGGATGATTTACTGTACAGATGCTGTAAGCAGTGATATGTTCCTTGGAAACTTTGATTGCATTAGGTGAATGGCAGGTGGTTCTGCTGTCATTAATGGTAGTAAAGTATGGATTGGTAAATAAACTTATGAAGTCTATATAGTATTTCAGTACTAGAATGTGGTTTTGCTTTGGTGGGTTTTTCTTGTGGTAGGAAAAACAGTCTTGCACTGCTCTGTGTGTGTGTACCGTATGAACTGCAGTGACACTGGAAATCAGACTAAATCTGGAAGCATAAGGCCATAAAATGTGCTCCAGAGCTAGACAAATGCTTTCTGCAAGTTTCCCAGGTATCTGTTCGATAGGTTTCCAGAAGGTGTGGTTTAACTGCATGTTTGCATGGAAGCATTAAGTGAGCAGCACAACAAAGATTTGTTCCAAGACTCTCCCCTACCACTTCTGTTGCAGCAGCTTTTTGTGAAAACCCTGGATGTCACGTTCGGTTTGCAGTGAAAGAGGCTGCTATGGAAAAAGACATGACAGAAAACCTACCAAATTATGGTAGTCCAAGGGATTGCTTTGTTGCCCTCGTGTTTTTCAAATACTCTGGATTTGACTATATGTGTTGCTTGGTCCAGTGGGGAATGACAGGCAACTGTAATGTGACAGTGTTTGGGGAGGGGGGGAAATTGATGCAAGTCAAGATTTTCACCACTTTCAGTACTGATTGAAAGGCTGAAAGACACTAATGGTTTCCTAGGCTGGACAGCCCTCTTCCTATCCCATACACACAATGAGTTTTTATTTAATTCTATTTTATGCTGTTAAATTTATGTCAGTTTGTGGGGCATGTGTGGTTTTATTTGGCTGTTGTTGGGTTTTATTTTTTTAATCAGCCCATTTTGTACTCTCTTTTGAAAACTGGGAGTAGACTCTCAGTATTAGCTTAAATATTAATTAACTTTCAGTACCAGAAGATAGCTTCTTGCTCTTCTGAAATATGATGATTAATGCTTTTGTTTACTTCTGAGCGATATGTTGTTTTTCATGTCACAGCTGAAGTCCTGTTCCTTTTCTAAAATGGATGTTCTTGGTTTTACACAGGCAAATGTTTTGGTTTTGCTTGCAGAACTGCCTTAGCTCCTTGTCCAGAATCCAAACAGAATGGAGTTTAAAATTTGATTCAACCTTCGAACAATATTTGACAATTAAATCTTAACGTTGATTTTCAATAAGTTAGAGTTATTCCTTTCTTCTGACTAAAGGTAAAGGTGATGACAACCCATTTTCCTGTGCATACACAGGGTACTTTCAATAGTTTTAATTAGCTGTTTCTTCTGATAGACTCAGCAGACTCTAATTCTGAAATAATTCAAAAATAGCCAGTCAGCAGCTCTGTTTCCACTGTTAAACATTGTAAATATTTGTATTCTAGGAGAGCTGTCACCCAGTTCTCAATCAATTTACAGTATTCAGCATTCTCAGAGAATATATAGACTATCTGCAGGTATATTATAACACACATGCCACCTGTGAGTGAGTGCAGCCTTTCACTTGCAGGTAAAGAAATGTTAAAGGGGCTGCATGATTGTCCCCATGTAGTTTCAGCTTAGTGATAAGAGTCGACCATTTATAGAGAAGACCTAAACTGGTACTTTAGAAGAGATGGAAAGAAAATCAGAGTTAACATTGGTTTGGGAAGGGTTCAGCATTACGTTTTGGAAAATGTAACTTCACTGCTGATGCCTGTGAAATGGTCCATTTATAGTCGTGTGCTTTCACAGCAAGTTTGTATGTTGGTGTTTGTATGCTTAGGCTGTAAATGTAAATACCGTGTCTGCTTCCGATGGATGCCCACTGAATGTGAAGGCAGATTACGAAGAAAAGAGTGCTCTTATGCTAAATTTAGTTGTCTTCTTACTCATTTTGCAGATTGGGAAAAAAAAAATTATCTCAGTTTTCAGAAGCTTTTGTTCAGGGAACATGCAAGTATCTCTAGAAAAACAATAGGAAATGGTAATTTACAAAATATTCTTAACATACACTTTTTTTCCTAGTTGCAATTGAATTCAAGAAGGAAAATATTCCAAATTGAGGTAATAGCTGGGGTATTTGAAGTTGCTTTTTCAATTTGAATTTGGGAAAGTTTTCATCATTTTTCTGCGCACCTGACATCTGCATAGAAGGGAGAGTCTCAAAGTGGTGCTCATGCTCTGAGGAGTGAACTCGGCCCTTTTTTTTTCTGGTGTCTGGTCCATGAGCTTGGAGGTGGCCATGAGCTGCCTTTTTGCCCAGCTATTCTAGTGGGAACTAGGGGGAGAGAGGAAGGGGGAAGAGAGGATTTTTTTAGGAAAAGAGAGGTAGCTCCATATCTGAGGACAGCTGCTTCTGTGGAAGAGCCTCAGTGTTTGGTGAAGAGTTTTCCTTTCAGATCCTAAAGAACAATTTTGGATTGTAATTTCCTTGGGATTTAGAGTGTTACTATTACTCTGTGAAGAAGGAACAAGGTCCTTGAGTTGCTGCAGTCGTATTAGACTACTGGATTGTATATCGGGTTGAGTATGTGCTATATATGTGAGTTAAACTTCAGTGAAGAGGATACTGCAGCTGTTGGAAAATGCTGTGAATGAAATTAAAAGGTAATTATGACTCAATATTTTTTTACATAGAGTTTCTAATAAGTGGGAAATTTATTTGTCAGTGAAAAGAGTTGAAGTTCATGCTTTATGTTTATCAAAGGAATAAAGTTATAAGTGTTGTGGAAAGTAACAACAGTCCAATGAAGTCCTTGCTACAGATCAGATTGTCTTGTTAAATGTTTTTCTTGGCCTTTGAAAATCCTTTTACAGTCACGTTTTTTGATTTTTTTGGTTAAACTTTTTTTCCACTCAACATTTGAAGATGCAGAAAATGTAAATGTCAGTTCCATATTAAGGATTAGCTTTGGGCTTGGAGAAGAAAGCATGCATTTAATTGAAAGGTCATAAATTAGTGCTTTTCTTGTGTGTGTTTGTGCATTTACTTTTAAAAACCTGTTTGTAGAGAAATAAATCTTTAGTTTCTAAAGAAGATCTGGGTAAACTTAGTACACTTCCTAACCATTTTAACTGCAGTCTGTAGGATTCTCCAGTTCTCAGTTTCTCAGAACTTGGGAAAACTGTTACACAATTTTAGGAGCTGGCTAGATTGCTTTGGAAACAAGAAAGAGATGCCTTATTCAGAGCTAAGTGAAAATAAATTTCTAATAATTTTATCACCTGATATCAAATACTTAATAAAAGGAAGAGGACAATAAGAGAAAGCAATGTTTATTGCAAGAAAGAGAGCACTTCATGGAAAGTTTGTGAATTTGTGGCTGTTTATGGTGCTGTATCTTAGAACAAGTTTGATTTTTCAGTTCCAGTGAGGCTATATAGTGGAAAATGTCTACCCTCTGAAAAAAGTGATTTTATTCAGGCCCAAAAATGTGTTATAAACCAGGTACTGAGTGTTTTTGTTTGCTTGTTTTGTTTGTGGTGGTTTTTTGCACTTAAATGTATGTAAGTGCTGCTAAGGCACATAGAGGTAGGTAGGTCTGTGCAATGGAAGGGCTTGCAGAAGCCCAGGCTGAGCTGCCTGAGGTGCTGGAGGTACCGTGCAAGACCCACCTGAAAAGAAGTTCCATGGGAACTCTGCATTCGAACAGTTGCTATTCAGACCCATTGAAACACAAGAGTTTTTAGCATCAGCCTGTACCATATTTATTTAGCCTGGTTTCATGTACTTTTGAATGAAGATATAAATATAGAAATCAGTCAAGTGATGATTTTAAGCTATAAAATGTATAAACTGTGTTTATAGAAGTAGTGAGCTAATGCAAAGATATTTTTAACATTTAAGAGGACTTTTTTCTTCAAAATTGTAGGAGAAATGATGAAGAGAGACCATAGCTTTTGCTATAAATGTGAATTTGAGAAATATTTCTGTTTTTCCATAATATGAACATTTAAATTAATATAATCTTAGGAGCACAAAAATTAATGCACATTTGTGATTTTAGAAAGAGAGTTTCCAAGAGATGTTTTTATAATATATGTGATGTTAATTAAACATTAAAACTTTAAGCACTTATTACAGTTAAGTTGCCTCAGTCATGGTGAACAAGTCATCCTGGCAGCTCAAAGTCCTGTAAGAGCACTGTGAACCTCTGACTCCACAGGACCAGGGGACAGTGATGGTGTGCAGCCTTTCTGCTTCAAAAATGGAGGAACTTGCAGCAGGTCAGAAGCAGAGAACCCCCTTCTGGCTGGGGTCATGGGGATATAGTTAATGGGAGCAGATGGCCCTTCCACTGAGGCAGGGGACAGGGAAGGTGTAGCCATGATGTGGGGTCAGTAGAACAACCTCACTTGACCTTCTTCAGTCCCCTGGGTCTATAGAATGATCTTAACTGTGGTAGTTGTAGTTATTTGTAGTTGCTAGAGCATCTCATTGGACTTCGGTGACTTGGTACCATTTAGAGTTGGGATTTCGAATTCCATAAAGGTGTAGGCAATGCAGATGTAATGGGAGAAAGCATGTAGTTCATGCAAAAGGGCTTTGCCAAAAAACAAACAACAAACAAACAAAAAGCTGCACTGAATCATTGTGGGGTGAAGACGTTTTAGGTTTTGCAAAGTATTTTGTGTATGGTGTGTTCTAGATTAGCTGTAGTTAAAAGTATACTGCGAGGTTAATGAGTGAAAATTTTATGTATCTTGGTTATCTGCCTTCTCACATTTTTTCACAGCTTTGTCATACACTCTTTCCAGGTGCAGTCTCTTTCCATAGATTCATACTTCTTTAGTGGCAGGTGGAAATTTTCCTCTAATAAATCTCATCTTGCTCATATTTTAATAATTAAAAAAAAATTAAAACAGTTTATAGTTTAAGCAGGACATAGTGGTGAGTTTTTTGTTCCTCTATCTTAGTAACTATGAAATTATACTGAGTGGGTGCTATGCTCAGAAAACAAATGCTGAACATAATTCTATTTTGAATTAAAGTGGCAACATGCTAGTGTATATGCCATTATTGATACTCTTGTGGGCCTTGTGAGGCACATATATCAGTGTTCTGGACTGCAAGCCCCTTTTCTGGGATACTGGAAAGCAGTTATGGGGAATATATGAAAATCATGAAGTGGCAACTGGTTTTACTTAGTCTTGTAGCAGTGCCTGTTATAAATAGGTAGCTATTAGACCAAATAAATTGCTGTTCTGCATGGCAGAATTTGTGAAAGATTCAAGATGTTTTCTTTTTTGCTGAGAATCTATTTAAACCATTTATTTGAGCAAGTCTGCAAAACTATTTGTAGTTTATACAAAGTTATGGATGCGCAAGTGACTTCTGAATTGCACTTGCTGTAAGCTTTTCTTTCATCTTGGCATCCACTATATGTGGTGAGATTGTGGCTTAATGCTGCCTTCGAAGGATGGATGGAAGCCGTGGTGACGGCTTTGCTGTAAAAACAATAGCCAGATGTTACATTCTGCTCTGCTTTTCCAAAGACTTTGTGTCAGATGAAATTGCAGATGATGAGGATAATGGACCCAAGGAAAGGAGTGGGGGGGACTTCTTAATGTATTAGTGCTCAGAGATGACAGAAAGAGACAATGTAAAATAAGAAACAAGAAAATGAATCGAAAGAAAGGTTCCTGTTCAAAGGCTGGTGGCATGACCAGAAGAAGTCAGTACACATTTGCACTTGTGGGTTGTTCGTACATTGTGTTTTGTCTGTCTTCCTGGAAATTTCCACTTCAGATGGAGAAAAAAAAACTTCTAACTTTCCATGAGGGTTCTTGGGGAAAAAAGTCAGCTTCTTCTGAAAGGAATTTGCTATCAAGGGATTACTTTTATGTATTTATATATGTATGTATTTATATATATATGTGCACATACAGCAACACACACACACGTGTCTTGTCAGTGAGACTGGATATTATTTTTGGCCCTCTTAAGTTTTAGTTACTTAATCTGTGAACAAAAGTCTTATGGAGCCAAGTTGTTTTGGTTGGTGTTTTTTTAATAACAATGAGCTATACCTCATAACTGTCTGGCAGAGCTAAAGTGCAGTTGTTTACATCTCTGTGCTGGTATTTCATTTCTGCTTGGAGCCAAGGTGCTGAACCATAACAAATCTACAATGCAGAATGTTTCTTTATAAAGATGGAACACAGTAATTTTGCAAACTGGAATAGAGTTTATTTAACAAAGTGCTGGGGAAAAATAAATAGCAAATTCATCAGCCCAGGCCCTTTATTCCCACCCCACTGCAGAGTGATGCTTCCAGGCTTGGCAGAGCAGGGTTCCAGCTCCCCACTACAGGAGCCTGAATTTTACAGAGGATAAAGGTTGGGCATTGAAATACTAAGCTTGAACAGGCATCTGTTGTTGTAGGCAATGACCACTGACAATTTCAGTTCTCCATCTCTGCGATCCTGATGCATTGTCTAGGCTCTTAAAAGCTGTATTGACAAACATGTAGTCAAGATAATTAACCTCTGGAGACTTCATTGACAGACAGGAGAAAGTGCCTGCCTGGTGTTGTAAGGACACTGGGGCCTTTGCAGAAGCAGTGGCGTAGGGCTGAAGTTCAATTCCTGTAACATAAAAGAAGATGTGTGATTGCATTTTGTTGTGTTTTATCAACTACTAGCTGATGGCAATGTGAATTTTTGATAGACTCTGCAGAGCGTGAGAGAGGATGGACTTTCCCAGTAGTGGCAACGGTGATATTTGCTGAGGCATCTCTTTGTTAGCTCTGAACCATTAATAATGGTGAGTGATATTTGGAAATAGGAACAAAAATATTTTTAGGTGGGGAGGGTTTGGTAGGAGTAAGAGAAAGAAGAAAGTGTTTTTCTGTGTGCTGCTCTATCTTCTGAAGAAGGGCAGGAACCATTTGTGGTGTAAAAATAAGGGTGTAGTGTGAAATATGGCAAAAATGGGCTTCTAGCTATTTTAACTAGATTGTTTTCCAGTATACAGAGTCTGACATGGCTTGTTCTTGTCCATCCATGCACATGAACATCTCTTTAGAAAAGAATAAAAAATCTCTGTCAGCAGCTGGAATGTTCCAAGAGTCTCTTTTCAGCAGTGCCATCAAGAAAAAAAAATTGCTTGAGAAGATACAGGAGCAAAGCCTGCTCACCCATGTCTTTAACTGTGGGTAGGATCATACCTTTTCATTATGGTATTTTTTTCATCAGTTTTGGTTGAAAACTTAGGACTCTAGTGATATTTATGCTGGTTATAACTTATCTCTGTAAACTTTTTGCTTCTGTTCTTAGGTATATTGTATTGAAATGTGAAAACTGAAAGGGAAAACTTGCAGAAAAAGTAGATAGATGAGCCAGAGTTTGACTAATCAGCTTGATGGAAACTTTGAAAAAATGCGTATGGAGACATTAAAGCTGATTCTAGCACTTTCCAGCTTGGTTTCACTGTTTACTCTAGTTTGTTTTTAAACTCTGATGGAATTGTTGCTTTTTGTTAGAATTATTATTTAAAAATAAATATTCTAAAATGTTATTGTATGTGAGAAGCAAAAAGTTCCACAACAATTTCCAGGAAAACTTTAATTTGAATAATAATTTTAGTAGTATCCTATAGTATCCTAGATTGCACCTAAGTGCCTGGGATGACAAATAATTTTTAGCTCTGAACCAGTTTCAGTTTGGACTTATGCCTGTTACATTTTCTAAGTGCAGAGCACAAGGATGTGTGACAAGAATCAGGGTGCAGGAGAGCAGTGTATCTA
The DNA here is from genome assembly GCF_963082525.1 of Nesoenas mayeri. Classification (NCBI taxonomy): domain Eukaryota; kingdom Metazoa; phylum Chordata; class Aves; order Columbiformes; family Columbidae; genus Nesoenas; species Nesoenas mayeri. Next base: position 103,596,397 of record NC_137541.1, read on the forward strand.
CAGTTTGGAAAGAACATTTGTCTTCCATGCTGTTCAGTTTCTCAAATTAAATTGGAAATTAAAATTTGAGCATTGAATTCCAGTAGTGAGCTTTCTTGTTTTCAGAAAAATGTTCTGATTTTTCTTCTTGTGAACAACACAGGAGCTGCCTGCCATGCCAGCCTGCCTGTAAGAAGTAGATGATTTTTTTTTTGGTGAATGAAGTTGTGTCAAAAGCCAAGTTAGGAGCTGGAGAAGAAACCGATTCTTTCCTCATCTTTTTTCCTTCTTTTAGGAGCTGTTTGTTAGAGAGTGACACTAAGTAAACCATCTGGGTTTGCAGAAATTATTTAGGTGTTTTGTTGTTTGTTTGTTTGTTTGTTTTTTCTTTCCCTGTACTTGGCCATTTAAATCTAAAATACAGGTCTCTGTGCAGCGACTGTCAAAAATTGTATTTCTGGTGCATTAAATGTGTTTAAGCAGGGTCTACAGTCCTAGCTTGTAAATACAAAATAGCAATTGTACACTAGCATAAATACATATGTATGCATGTATGCTTTCTTTTAATATAGAAACTAAACTCTGGCCTTTCTTCTGATATGCTACCATGTTGGCTGGCTGCTGACAGGGCAATCAGAATAAGGCCATTGATGTCAGAGAGTGAGGTGGGCCTAGGCTGGTGTTGATTTAAGGTAATGTAATAAGTAGCTATGGTTTGTTCCTAAGAATTCTATGATTGCAGAAAAATTATAGGGCAACATGCAGTTTGTGGTTTGTTTTGTTGTTTTTTTGTGTATGTGTGTGTGTTGTGTTTATTTTTTGTTTGCTTTGTTTGTCTGTTTTTAAACTTGGTACTAGTATTTTATTTCAGTAATTACCTGGAAATATACTGCCCAGAAGACACAGCAGTCTTGAATATTATTTTTTTTATTACCAGCAATGGCAGCAATATCCTCCCCAAACCTCATTGCTTCTGTATCAAAACTAATTTAGAGCTCATTACGTGGCTTTAGGCAGCTGAGCCACGTGGCGCGGGAAGCCACATGTCATTACTGAACACTCCTGAACAAAGTTTACTATTTCAGTCAATCTGCTAGGTTTTGTGAGATACATACATCAGGTGGTATGCTGGTTTAGTGAAGGCAGCTAAGGTGTGGTCTTGCACAAAACTAGTTTAAATGTCTCCTTGGCTGACTTCCTGGGTTCTGTCTGTTTTCTTCAGAGCTTCACCTCTGCCAAGTACTGCATTGCTTGTATTCATAGAATCATAGAATCATTTTGGTTGGAAGAGACCCTCAAGATCATAGAGTCCCACCATTAAACTAACATTGGCACTAAACCATGTGGATGGTGGGAGTGGAGTGGAGCTGCATTCTGCTGGATGCTGGCAGTGGAATAACAATCGGATTGTGGTATTCCCCCTGCTGCTTAAAGAACAGCAGTTCCCTTTGTATCCTTTCCAGTTTAAACTCTAAAGTTTGTCAGTTTTATTTATCACAGAATCACAGTTTTATTTATGGTATATTTTGGTAAACCATATAAAGTTTTCAAAAGCTCATTCCAAGCTAGATATTGATGTTGTTTAAGTCTTTGCTCGCTTTAGGGAGAATTAAAGGGAAATATTTGTGAATTCTTTCTTGTCTCTTCTAGAAAGAAGAAACTGGATGTACCTTTTTGTTGTTGTTGTGCTATTGAAAAATGTGGAAAAATAACATGTAGACGCTAGGTTGAGGTGTGGCTGATACACAGCCATGATATTTTGGAGACTGGACCCTTTGAGAATGGTTGGACTTTTTAAAGAAGCTTTTTCACTTAGAGGTTTGTTAATGTCATTTCTTATCATACAGAAAGGAAAGGCACAGAACTTGCTATCACGAGTTGAAAAGTGATATTTATTGCTAAAAAAAAAAAAAAGTGCAAGCTGGTTTTACCCAGATGAAAGATGAATAGAAGGAGTTCTCATGAATAGAAGGAGTTCTCATGAGAAGGTTGTCACTGGAGTAGGGTGAGAGAAGGAAGATCTCTGGACCTCTAGGGTGTTTCAGAAGAAAGCTAAAAGAAATTATTATTTTCCTTGTTTGTTGTCTCAAAGAGCAGAATTCAGCAAACTTGCACATTCAGCAGTGAAATCTTGCCTTTACACCAAGAGTAGCTTTGTTCAGAGCAGCATGCAAGGAAGCCATAGAGTGAAACAGCTCTGCCCATTCATTGGGGTTTGTCACCTTTGTCAAAATGTGTATTATGTCTAAATGAAGAAACTTCAAGACATCGGGTCCAATGGAGCTTCTTTTGTAGGAATCTATGTACCATTGTTTGTTCTTATTGCCATCAGTCCTTGTGGTGCTGTCATGTAAATCAGTGGCCAACTGGTCTTTCTCATATTACTTGCAGCAATTCATTAGCTGTCTCTTATCTAAAGGGCTTTTAATTTTGACTTTACAGTCCTTTAATGTGCTGCATTCTGGCACTGACCCATGACTCTGGATCCAGCTTGGGAATGTGTTTTCCTACAGGGTATGAATATCCAGTTTGTCCAGTGACTTGTACCTGAGACTTGCTGGCACATCCTGTGAACCTGGACTTCTTTTGGAATGGTTTCTTTAGTGAAACTCAGCAGTATGGGAATGGGTGATAATGACTTTACAGACAGAATAGACTTTGATAACAGGCTTAGACATACTCCGCTTCTCTTACTAGCTAGTGAGTGCATTATGTAATGTACAAAGTACACATTGCAACATGGGCATTGTGCTAACAAGTGCTGCCATAGCTCAGCATACAGTCTCCATTTAAAATGCTCACCGACAGACTCTGTCACAAATTTATTTTAATTTATTTACGTTTATCCATCTCCTCTGTAATTTAACTACATTATCTTTCTCTTAGTAGCAAGCTATCCAGTAATAGCAGACTTGCATGTGACACCAATGAGTAAGTATCATTTAGGTAAACTAAATCTATTTAGAGGGGCCTCTCACAGTTGTTAACATGCTAGATTTAGAGAGCAGCAGCTGAGTGATGAATTTAGGTAGGAAGGTGTTAGGAGAGTGTGCCTAGAAATTTGTGAGGAGTCATCATCAGCAGGTAAGAGGGGTCTAATGCACAGAAAGGCCACCAGAGACTGTTCTCCATGCACATCTTGCAGTTAAGGAGGAGAAGATGGCTCTTGCAAAAGGGAGTTCACTGCCCAAGCTGGAGAGCAGCTGCTGCATCGCACTCCTTGGAAGAACTTCTTTGTCAGCGATAGATGAAGCTAAAGGAGACAAGCATCAGTAAGCCAAAGGCTACTTTTCTGAATAACTCCCACAGGCTCTCTGAGGGCAGTGTTCAAGTGAAATATGTAAGAAGCACTTAGGATTTCTAAGAGAGATTTCTAAGAGACATTAAGAGACATCTGCTTTCATTGCTGGATTTGGTTGGATTTCAGAATAAGGAGGAATAGTGCAGTGAAGGTGTGCAGATGTGAGATCAAGTGGGGGGAAAAATGAAATAAAGGTAGTATTTTTTTTTTTGAGACTGCTGTCTTGTCTGTAACATCCTTCTCCATACTGAGAATGTATTTGAAAGAGAGTGTGCAACACCATTAAAAACCTGGGTTATTTAAACAAACAACCAAAACAGTCTTTACTCTAAGGAGTTTAAAATTCCTTGTCTATTTAAAAGGCACAAACAGAGGGAAGGAAAAGGAGTGGTAGGTGTGGGCGTGTGTTGGAAGTAGGATTGCAGAAATGACATCTCTGCATGTCAGGCTTCTGAAAAGACACCTTGGCTGAGTGGTGGTTGGTTTAGGTAGACATTTGCAAAGAGAAATTGTATTGTGAGGGGTGGAGATACATTTAACTCAGCTGGATAAAGGCTACAGTATGACTTTGGTTCCTTCTACTTTCACATAAACTTGTAGTACTATTTAACATTACTTGTGACAGTTGATTTGTCTTCAGCAACTGAAGTGCATCTTTGTGGCCCTCTTAGTGCAGATAAATAATTTTCCAGAGTTTTCTGCCTGAGACTGCATCATTTCACACTCTGCTGTGCTCGAATTTCTCATGCAGATGGAGTCATCGGCAGCAAGTGTAATTGGGTAATATTTTTGTCTAAATTGATTTGGTTTTCAGTTTCAAAGCGATACCAAAACAACCATAGTAAAGAAGCCCTTCATAGTCATGTTGTATTTCATATGGATATAACATCTCTGCAATCTGTTCTTTAGTGATGGCACAATTATTTTTAATTTTTTAAAATTTAATTTGTTTTTTATTTTAAATATATGGCTTTGTGTTAAGTTACAGGGCTTCCAGCACATTCTTGACACTGCTGTATTCCTGGCCAGTTTGCTCCATCTGATGGTAGATCAGAATCAGGAATGCAAGTGGTTTCTGTCCAGTAACCTGCTTTTCCCCCAAACCTGAGATTATCTGCCAAAAGCCAAATTTCAACCCCCTTGCCATTGTTTGACAGGGATTTGGCAGATGTTGCTATTGAGGGGACTTGAGGGGTAGGTTGAGGGCAAGAAGCATAAGAAGCGATGCCTCCTGGCCCCTAGGGACATGAGGAGCTGGGTGTGTGGGTAGGGACGAGGTGCCCAGTTCTTGCTGGGGGAATGGACTTTGGGGAAGATGGTGCACAATGGCTTGTGCTTCCTGTGCTGCTAAAATTGTGAGCATCTGGACTTGAAAGGGGAAAAGGGAAAATAAAAATCCCAAATCCTGTTAGCAGGAAGAGGTAAGTGTAGTGTCATGTTGTGGACAGTCCTGTGCCTCTTGTTCTTTCAGCATAACTAGAGATTTCATTTCCTGCATCATATGGTGTGCCTGGGGCTCATGGCCATGTGTTATTGAAATTTAAGACAAGATTTCTGTGAGATGTATCTTCCTACCACGGTTTTGCCGTCACTAAACAGTTGTTCACTCTGACATCTGGCTTGTCCTTTTAGTTCGAGTTCTGCTCACAAGCCTCTGCGAGCTGGTGGCCAGACTGGAGAGGTATTCAGAGGTGAGGCTAATGTGCAGGATGTGCCCTGGATGGATAAATTACTGAATGTCTCCTGGACAAAAAAAATAGCTGGGCATGGTCTTTGATGCAAGTAGCTATGTTACTTTGCAGCTGAGGTGGTTGTTGGGTAGTGGTGGTGCCTCCGGTTGTGGGAAGAGACTGGATAAACTGCTCATTTAATAATTACCTGTACACCTTCTAAATAACCTTGCAAAACTATTTGTACTCATCATAAATTCAAAATCTGGAAAGCAGTAGGCAGCTGCTTGGATGAATGCTTAGAGCAAAGACGTATTATAGGCTGCAAGTCCAAATATACTGATGGACCAAATGTTCCTCTCTCTGTAAAAAGAAAAAAAAAAAAAAGAAAAAAAAAAAGAAAAAAAAAAAGGAGAAAACAAAAAACAAACAAAACAAAGTAAAATGAAAATTTGAAATTATTAAAGAAGTCAAATCTCTGTCACTACAAGGTGTATGTGTGTGGAAAATACATGCGTAGAGGAGTTTCTCTTCATCATTCCAGTTCAAGGAGTTACTAATTTTCCGCAGTCTTCATAGCAGTAGTAGTATTTCAGCATTTCAAATGTCCTTTTTCTTCCATTGCATGCCATCCAGTGTCAGGTTTACAACCTAGTATTGCCAATACAAGTGACTACATACTGTTGCTTCACACTTCCTACTAGAATGTGTATCCTAAATTTGTCTTCTGAAAAACCTTGCTGCTACAACTAAATACTTTGAAGCAATGGATGTGAAAGGAGCACTTTATACCTGGTGGGAACCACTCAGCTCATTTATTTATTTGGGAGTTATGGTCTGTAGAGTTAACCAGCTGAAGCCAGTGAATATTTAGAACATCTTCCACATTTGGGTCTTCAAATGTTTTCTTCCTCCTGCTTGAGGCACTAGGTTTGGTATAATCTGGTCTAGGGGCTGGATTTTGGTTGGTTGGTTTTTTCTTTGTCAAAAAACACATAGACAATTGAGCAAGACATGTCCGGGGACGGGTGGCTTTCATACCATATTGTAGTGATTCTGTAGTTTGAATGAAGGTGTCATCTGAGAAAAAACAGACACAGAGATTTATCATTGCAATAAATCAGCCTTTTTGCATGCACAGCATTTCCTTCTAAGATGAGCATTTGTACTTACCGTCAGTTTCAAAACAGATCATAAGAATAAAATCCATTAGGTTAAGCCCTTATTATATGGACAAACAAAAATAAAAAATGTGCCTTATTTTGTTTGTTGGATGTTCTGTGGGCAGAAATGAGAGTAGTAACCAGCATTATCTTTAGGAGCCGTAAGCTCAGGCTTGATCAGTGGGAAGAGGTATTTGCGGATGTTAAACCTTCAGCATCCAGTTACCGTGTTTAACTTCACTTAGTTTCTATCAGTGAAGTTGTAAGCAGTAGACAATTTCATTTGACCAGAAGGAAAAAAAAAAAAAAAGAAAAAGGAAAAAAGAAAAAGGGCTACAGTTTCTAGGAAGCTATTGTGTAATACTGGTGACTTATGTGGTGACAGGATTTTCACTGTAGAGAAAAGCCCTGCATTGGGTTGCAGGGCTGCCAGAGGTATTTTGAAACAAGATGCACTGAGTTCCAGAAGAAACAAGAAAAAAAAACATAATGAGAGAAGAATTGACTAGTTTAGTTTTTTTGGTGGAAATCAGTATCCTTTCAAATAAAAGACATTTTCCTCTGTATTACTGCTAAAGCTAGTGTTTGAAATACTGTTGCAGTGTAGCTATTACTTGGCAGCTTGGCTTGTTCTCATGTTACAAGAATGATGCTAATAATTCCAATTGACTGCTGTAACCTCTGCTGGAGGGAAGAGAGTTCATTTTCTTGTAGCCCTTCCTCTCGGAGCCTGACAGCATATTCTCTATTTATTTATTTATTACCTGTTTATTCCCTGCAGCAATTTTCCCTACCTGCCAGGTGGCTGAAATGATTTGCATACTTTGCCATTTATTTCTTGTCATAACTCTGGTTCAAAACCAAACATCTGATGAAATTTTAATCCTAATAAGCTTTCAATTCTATGGGTGTGTGCTTTGTACACATCATGAGGCATAATTTATCTTTGCATACAAATATCTGTCTTAATGTTTAAGTCCACAGCTACATTTCTGTTTGCACCTTTGCCTCACACTGCATTAGGATTGTGTTTGTACAACATGTCATGCTTTGTGTGTCTCAGAGATGTTGATGTGTAAGTCTAGATTGCATCACCTTTCTGGGTGCATACATGGAATCTACAGTCAGATCTACTTAGTTTGAAGCCTGCTGCTATTCTACCTCCATTTAGTTAGGAACCACTGATAGCGGAGGCATTTCAGAATAGGAAATCTTTGGCTTCAGACTGTAATAACAACTGCTGATTAAATATTTCTCATTGTTAAACACTGCAAACAGTGTCTTGCATTTCGACTGTATACTCCAGTTTACTAATTAATTTCTTCTTTAAGGAGATACATGTATCATATTTTTTTTCTTTTTTGAAACTTTACTATTGTGTGTAGGGAGGTTTTGTTTGTTTGTTTTCACCTGAAGGACTTTTTGCTGAATCTAAAGCAGGCATGTCACGGTATCAAGTTAACAATGACCTTTACCACAATGGCTCTGCCTCTGAAGGATTGCAGTATGGAGCTGCAGTGAGCAGGCCTGTGCCTTGCTTTGTGCAGGGTTTCCACGAAGTACGTTGTAGCCATGTTGTACCAAAACAATCCAAACATTTTGAGCTCTGACCCAAAAAGTGTGACTCAAAGTTACTTTTTACCCGGTAGCACTCGCCACCCTAAGAGGAGCTTACTAGAGACACACATAGGCTCACATGATGTTTGTTCTTTGCAGATTTGTGGGCAGTGTTGTTGTGTTTTGGTTGTAGAAGAAGCGTCCTCAGATGTGGAAACAGGTCAGCAGAGTGCTAGGTTTTGGGTGTGAGTGGGAAGCTTTTGAGGGCGGAGTGCGAGCTTGAGTTAGTTGCTTCCCTACGCAGCCTTTGAGTTTTTCTGCGTGCTCCTTTCTTCTGGTGAAATGGGGTCTCTCTGTGCTATCCTGGCTGCTGGTGGTGAGACAAACATACAGATTAGGTGTTGGGGTCACAGCTGTGACAATGACAGAAGAGAAAAATAGCTGGGAGGGACAAGCAATAGGATCCATTTGAGAGATTGGGTTTGTGTGTGAGGGAGGGAGGTCTGGGTTTGTTGTTTCTGTTGTGGCTCTGGGGGCTTGAGCTCCATCAAAAGTTGATGCAGAACGAAGTGTGAGAATACTGAAAAGGGAAGGCATCTACAGGGCATAAAGGAATTTGCGAGGAATTAGAAATGAAGAAGTCTAGATAAGCATTTTTTTTCCCTATTCAGTTCCACTTGTGTTTTAGCAAACAGCACAGAAGAATCAAAAACCTCCTTATTTCAGAAGGTTAAAATCTAAAATACTTTACTGGGCAAAAAGAAGATGGTTCCAGAAATAGTTTTGAAAGTCTGTCTGTCTCTTGGTTTGACTATTTAAAGCTGGATGTCCTCATCCTGTAATATCTTACTAGGCATTTGTTGTTGAGAAGAGCTATCTCTGTGTCTCCACCTTCTCTTGCTGCTTGCTAGAACCCCTGGCCAATGCTTGCTGGGCAGATTTTACCAGGCTTGCTCCTTCATGTGTAAAGCTTTGAAGCTTAGTGAAGGAAAACCACTTGAAATCTTGGAGACCACCCTGGCCATGGTGTTGCACTTGGAGAGGAATCTATTAACCTAGAGGCTGCGGCATTTCCTTTTATTAGTAGACATGAATTAATTATAGAAGAACATTTACACAATTGAAATTATAGTTACAAAAGCCATCTCCAAAGTGAAAACAAGTATAACAGTGAAAAAAAAAAAGAAAAGAAAAAGAATAGATTTTGAAAAAGAGATAAGTCTTAAAAATCCAAACCTTAGAATAATTTTACTTATTTTATTTTTTTAAAAAAACCCTTTGTCCTTATTCCAGGGAACGGTGGTATTTGAACATGGTGATATTTACATAGTAAAGTGGTAGTTATTTCCTTTTCCTTCAAGACTGATTTAAGCAACATTTCTATTGTGTGACAAAAGAAGTCTGCCTACCTGCTTGACATCTCCTCTTAGCAGCTTCTGAAGGTCTTGTGAAAAAAGGCAGTCTTTTAAGAATCATAATTACCATTTACGGATTATAAGATTCATTCTACCATAAACTTCATTTGAACAGAACAAATACAATGGTTACTGAAATTAGAGTACTTAAAATACATTACCTCCACCTCTTTTTTTTTTGTGAGGGGGACTCTTTCTGTAAGCCCATCTCCAACGTGCATATCGATAGAGCACTCTTCTGTGGAAAGTATTTAGATGTTCTTTCATACTCACAGAAGTGCTTCCACCTTATGCAGAAATCTGAAATGTGGACAAGTGGAGTCCTTACAGCACCCATAGGAGCAGTTCGTGGTAGCATCTCTGTTACTGGTGGAACACTGAAATGCAAGTGGCTGCAGAAGCAGAAGAATTTGGAACACCCATTCTTAGAATGATACTTAAATATCTAGATGGCAGCCAGGGTGAGTTTAGTAGGGCCAGCAATGCAGTTTCAGAGCAAAGACTTTTATTTTATTATTTTATTTTATTTTATTTTATTTTATTTTATTTATTTTTTAATGATTTGCAGTGTTTTATGTTGGTGTGTTGTGATGTTGCAGACCCAATATGCAATCATTGAGACTGCTGGTGCTCCAAAATATGCCTTTATGAGAATACTCCCAGAAAGATAGAAGAGGACTCTTTTTTGATAGGGAAGGACTATGTTTCTCCTTAATCACTGCAATATTCCTCAGTTTGTGGAGAAGTTTGAAGAACTATTGCCATAGGTGCTCCCTCACACCAAGCAGTCATGGATATCTTGACTTCCAAAGAGGATTGTGCACTTGCAGAATGAAGGTATAACATTTCTCATGTTTAGTTGTATAGTCTGCACAGGTGGTTGTTGTTGGTGGTGGTTTTTGTTTGTTTTTGCTGTTGTGTTTTGAGTTTTGGGGGTTTGTTTATTTTCAAACTGCAAAGACTAATGTTCTTTTCACATTGGAGGTCTGAAAATGCAGTCAAGGAGCCTGTGTTAAGATGGATTTGGAAAGAATACAATCTAGTTTGCTTTGGTTCACCTGCCAAAAATGTTTCAATTAAAGGATTTCTTCTCTAGAGGATAGGGAGAAGGTTAGTGAAAAAGCATGATTGTTTAGTAATTTTCTGCCTCTTAATTCATAGAAGTCAACTCTCCTTTTAAACAAGACAGCAATAGTTATTTTTACTGTGGATTCTATTTAGGCTAACATCACTTTACCACTCCACTCCAGGAAAGTGCACCTGAAGGGCAGATTTACCCATCCTTTTGTTAAACTCCTGCCTTTCTGCAATCTGAATGACTAAGTTTAATGCTTACGTCTCAAGTATGACTATGGCTTTAGATAAAATGTTACTGGACTTGCAGCTTCTCTTTGCATCTAGCTAGTTACCATTGCTTAGGGCAGGCAATCTCAGCACTTCCAAAACAGAATGGTGAGCTGCAATTTGACAGTTAGGCTTGTCAGGAAAAACATGTTTTATGTCCAGCTTCTTGGTCAATGACAGGTTGTTTTATGTTCTCCCTCTCACCCTGTAGTGCATTAAATAATGTACTGTTACCTTCTGTTCTTCAAATGATTATTTTCTGGCTTCAGTGACACAAAGGCTTTTTGTGGTGACTTTTAAGAGAGTCTGATTGAAGTTAGTTAGCTTTGTGCCATCTATTAAAACTAAGTCTCAGTCATTGGCTTGCAATAATCAACAAGTCAGAAATTATGACCCTGAACATTCAGTTGTTAGCTAGAATTTCAGCAAGCATGACATATGTGATAACGAGTACTGAAGGAAAAAGTAATTAGTGTTCCTTGAATTTTATTAAAAAAAAAAGACTGTATGGACAAACCTGACTTGAACATGCAGGCTTTTTTCTTAATACTGTTTGGTGTTCTCTTTTCATTATCTAAATCATAGCTGTTGAGGGGAAAAAAATCAGTATAATTTGCTTGTATTATGTCAGTTGCCTAAATCCCACAAAGGTCTGCTTTAGATTTGTTTTATTTTACATTACAGCTAAAATGCCAGTCAGTAGATTTGACTCAAGCTTTTTTATTTTTCATTTTTGTTCTTCATTTTACTGTAATTTATATCTTGGATTAAATCTACTTTGAGGAATGTGGAAGATGTAAATTTCCCAAATAATGGATTATTGAATAATTTAGGATTGGTAGAGGGGAGTATGAAATTAATTTTTGTAACCCTTCTAATGTGGGAAAAGTGTGCTGCATTCCAAATGGCTACATTTTCAAGATTATGGTAGTGAATCCGCAATCACATTTTAGTGCAGTTGGGCCATTTAGATAATTTCCTGATGGAACCAAGTAACAGATAAAACTGTCAAGCAGGAAGACTTGTGTTTTTAGCACCTGCTTCATCTTCTGTGTTTAAGCATAAAGCAAATTCTGATTTTTAATTTTATTTTTTTTTTTTTTATAGCAGTGTGTCAGAAGAAGGGAGTTAGAAAAAATCTTGTGTGGTGGAAACATCCTGTATCTTTCCTCTGTAATGCAGAAACAAAAAGGGCATGATCAGACTATATGATCTCCATAGGCATGGAGAAATATCATGGCGATGTTAATGTTTAGTGAGTAAAAGAAGTGTTTGCTGATGTGGAGGATGTATGCATATATAGGGGTGACTTCTTAGCCTGGTTTCCAAACAAAAAAAAATAATAAAAGCTTACATAACTTTGCTGCCTGTTTCTGTGCCTGTCACACATTTTAACTCATTGTCGAATGTGTTTCAAGCTGGCCAGATGGGTGGTGATCTCAGTGGTCCTAAAATAGTCTACCACAGACTTTAGCCAAGAGGACCTGTACTCCCTTCCCTAGCACTTGTCTGTGACCTTCTTGGGTAGCAGAGGGGCAGTAGGCACTTGCCCATGGCCCCAGGCAGCTGCCATGTGGCTGCCCAGCCGGTGCCCACACGGGGCTGGATTAGCCCCAGCTTGCAGTGTTCGCTTGCTCTTTCCCAGCTATCAGGTCAAATTAACCTTGGTACGTGTCCCCTACCAGTTTTTAAGCGTTGGGCTGGGGTGAGGTTGGCAGATGCACACACAGAAGGCTCCGTCTCTGTTTGTGGCTGCTTGCCTGAACTTCATCAGCACAGGAGTACGGCTGATATCTGCTGGCAGGGGGACTGTAGGCTGGACACCTTGCGTTACCAAATTCAGACCCATCCTATGAAGATGCCATGACAAGTGTTAGTGGTTTGTGACTTCGCCCAATGTGGGACAGAACATCCTGTTTGCCAGCCAGATCGGTCACCCAGGAAGTTTTGCTGCTTGCCTGGAGCATGGATCTGTGGTGTTGCAGAGAGGATGCCATGGCTTCTCTGGCTCTCTGACTGCTTCTCTGGCAGCTCATCTAGACAGGCATCAGTGAAGCTGCCAGGAAAAGCCATCAGCAGATTTAAAGTGACTGTAGGGCTCTGAGGGCAGAGGTGAGGAGGACAGGTGCCCAAGTGCCAGGCTCCTCAGTTCTCCCATGTAAGACTTGATTTTAATGAAAACTTATTGATAGCTCAGGAGAAAAAAAATAAAATGTGCATGTGCAAGTAGACTGGGGGCTTATAAAGAAAGCCTACTTGTCTAAGCAAGGAACTGCTTTGGGAACTGAAACTCAGAAAGACAGCATGCAAAAAGTGGAGCATACAAAAACAAGGACAGATAACAAAGGAGGAGTACAAAAGCATAGTTTGGTTTCATAGTAATGAAATCCGGGGAAAAAAAAAAGAATCCAGTTACAGTTAGAGCAAAAGCTAGCTAAAGTAACAAGAACAGATTCTTAAAGTAGATGAATAGCAAAGGGAAGTTCAGGAAAGCTGTAAATTCATTGACAATAAGGAGAGAGACACAAGTTAGTATATGAAGGTACAGAAAAACAGAAACACTGAATACTTTATTTGCCTCAGGGAAAAGCCTGTTCCCCTGCCTCTGTATGTGACAGCATTTTTTGAGAAAGAGAGGCACAGCCAACAGCTGGAGAGCAACAGGTTAGGGACCACTTGGAGAAACTGAGTGTATTCAGATTAGTGAGACCATGTGGGAGCTGCTGAGGGGGATGAAAGAGCTGGCAGATTGAGACCACTACAGAAAAACTCTGCATTTGGGAAGTCCACAATAAATGGAAAAAGGCTGACATTTTACCTGTCTATAAGAAAAGCAGGAAGGAGCATCTGAACAACTATAGGCCAGTCAGCTTCAGCTCATGGCCTGGAAAGATCATGGAGTATATCCGCATTTCCAAACACATGGAGACCAAGAAGACAGTCAGAAACAGTCAGCATGGATTTAGCACGGGCAAATTGTGCTTGACTCATTGCTGCCTTGGATGACATGATTTGTTGCAGGGGTGAGGGAGAGCAGTAGATGCCTTGAATTCAGTAGGGCTTTTGTCACTGTCTTGCATAGAAGTTTCATTTGGAAGATGAAGTATGAGCTAGGCCAGTGGAATTTTAGATGGGTTGCAAATTAGCTGCTGAAAGATTAGTGATGCTTTACATCCAGTTGGTGGTCCTCAACAAGCAGGAGACTTGAGGGGATGATACTGAGAGTGACATTATTAGGGTTTTCATCAACAGCCTGCATCATGAAGCAAGGTGCATTTTGTGCAAATTGGCAGATATGCTAAATTACATTGTCTGACATGCTGGGTGGTAGAGCTTCAATCCAGAGATAGCTCAAAAACTCTTGAGGACTAAGACAGCAGAAATCACTTGAAGCTGACTTAGGAGAAATACAAAGTTCAGCACCTGATGCAAGTTAGCATCGTGTGTTATGTTGAACTGAGCATGAGCCATAAATTTAATGTCATTGTAAATAAGATAAATCAGACACTGGACTACACTAGAAGCAGCACTTCAAGGAAAGTTTTTGTTTCCTCTATTTAGTGTTTGTGAGGCTGTCTGGAATACCCCATTCAGTTTTGGATGCCTCCTACTTGAAGAAGTAGGTAGGAGTTTTGGAGAGAGACTATTAGGAGGCCTAGCAAAATGGTGAGGGGTTTAAAGAATGTGGCTGCAAAGGAGAGGCTGACAGAGCTGGGCTTGCACAGTCTAGAAAAGACAGATCTGAAGGACAGTCCAGTAGAAACCTAGAAGTTCTTCAAGGGCATTTACAAAGATGTTAAATCTGATCTCTGTTCAGTAGTGGCAGATGGCAAAAAGGGAATGTAATGTCACAAATTTTAACTTGGGATTGAATGGTAGGGAGGAATTTCTATCTGCAGGAGGAGAGCAGCACTGGAAGAGGTTGCCTGCAGAAGTGGTTAGTCTCTGTCCTCAGAGGATTTTGAGACTCGTTGGTACAGAGCTGTGGCTGACTTGATCTGCCATTAGCAATAGTTCCCTCTTGGTAGCAGACTTGGGCAGAAGTTTGTTCCAGTCAGCACTTCTTTGATTCTTTGAAGTCTCGGAGATGTAGGGGATCTGGAGACAGTTTGGTTCTAGTATGATTGATTTGGTTTGATTCTAGTATGATTGTTTTGGTTCTAGTATGATTTAACCCCAGGTTCCAGTATAAGTTGGGGCATGATCCATTAGAGAGCAGTGTAGGGGAGAGGGAACTGGGAATCTTGGTGAACAGTAGGATGGCCATGAGGCAGCACTGTGCCCTTGTGGCCAAGAGGGCCAATGGCATCCTGGGGTGTATTAGAAGGGGGGTGGTTAGTAGGTTGAGAGAGGTTCTTCTCCCTTTCTACTCTGCCCTGGTGAGACCACGCCTTGAATATTGTGTCCGGTTCTGGGCTCCTCAGTTCAGGAAGGACAGGGAACTGCTGGAGAGAGTCCAGTGCAAGGCAACAAAGATGATTAAGAGAGTGGAGCATCTCCCTTATGAGGAAAGGCTGAGGGAGCTGGGTCTCTTTAGCTTGGAGAAGAGGAGACTGAGGGGTGATCTTATTAACGTTCACAAATACACAAAGGGTGAGTGTCATGAGGATGGAGCCAGGCTCTTCTCGATGACAAACAGTGGTAGGACAAGGGGTAATGGGTTTAAGCTGGAACATAAGAAGTTCCACTTAAATTTGAGAAGAAACTTCTTCTCAGTGAGGGTAACAGAGCACTGGAACAGGCTGCCCAGGGAGGTTGTGGAGTCTCTTTCTCTGGAGACATTCAAAACCCGCCTGGACACATTCCTGTGTAACCTCATCTAGGCGTTCCTGCTCTGGCAGGGGGATTGGACTAGATGATCTTTTGAGGTCCCTTCCAATCCCTAGCATTCTATGATTCTATGATGCAAAAAGCTCTAGGAAACTGGTCTTCATTCAGCTGAATGCTTTCATTGACCACTTGGTGGGTTTTTTTGTATGATGTCACCATCCTAGATATCACAGATGACTGGAAAGAAGAGCTGCTTCACTCTGGATCTTTTAAAATGCTTTAAAATTTCATACAAAAGCATGGTTACTCCGTCAGTATCAATATGCATCTCCTATATGAATGTATTTTTTGCCTTAGGATTTAGGCTTTGCATGTGGATCTCCAGTCACTGTTCTCACTTAAGCTGGAATAAAGCAGCTCAGTATTTTTACACCTGAGCTATAATTTGAAAAGTTTACAATCACTTCTTTTTACTTGAGACCTGGATACTTTAGTACAGGTGGTTTGACAAGCTGCAAGTGTTGCCCATGTATTCTCATCTCCTCTGTCAGCAAACATTAGATAAGGGTCTAAAGTCCTGAAAGTGTGGCCCATTTGATAAATACTGCCTCGATGCAGGGAACCTGATGAAAACACATGTAATTCCAAGCCTGACTGCTTTTTGCTGTGCTGCTGCTCAGTCTCACGGTCTGCTGCAAAGAGAGTGATTTTGTTCCATTGAGTGATGGTCAATAGCAGTATTTTTATATACTTTAAGTTTGAGACACTAAGGAGATAGTCTGAAAGTAAATGTATCACCGCCTTTTTGTCCTCTTTCATGTTTCAGATCTGTCTTCACAGAGCGCTCTCTGTGTGTGTGCTTGCATGCTTGTAATCAAATTTTTAGTGCCCTGCTTATTTTTCTTTCTAACTCCCGCTCCTATCTTCACAAAAAGCTGTCTTTGTGCACATGAAATGATTGGGTATGTGCCACTACAATGTGAAAGCAATGAAAAGAGATTTTCACTGCTTCTTTAAAAGATTAAACAAACTGCAGAATTTCCAATCAGTTTATCAGATTTCTTTTTTAATCTCATCACTATGCATGGAGCCTGTTTACTGTTCTAGCTTTCATTAGTGTTTATGCAAATGTTATGTTGAATCCCATCAGTAATAATCTAGCTTTTATTAGCTAGGCAGTTGCATTTCTTGGAATTTTCTGAAGCTATGTTTAATAGCTGAGGAACAAGCAATATCTGAAATGTTCATTTTAGGGTATGCCTAAACTGAAACACCACTGAACTAGTTAGCTTGTTTGAGAGTAAGTGTAGTTGTTTGCAAAATCATATGCTGCTACCATTTATGTGCTTATTGTTACAGGTATGGAATTACTGTAGGGAGCATGTGAGCAATATAGGAAGAAGCCAAATGTGTAGGGATGTGGTGGACATGTTGCATGAGCTTTGCATGTGCAGTTTATGCACCTGAACTCAAAGGTGTGATGCATGTGCACTGACCAGATAACGCTGTGTATCTCTGTACTTAATTCAGCAACTTTGGGAATGGTTTTTTCTCTTGGTATTTGTTTCTAGAATGCTGAAGGGAAATGTGGAACGTGAATATACACCACTTGTAGGTAGTTTTGCTGTACCACCTGTTCTTGCACCATGAGACCAAGGCTGTACTTGTCTAGGAAGCATTTACATATTGGGTGTACCTGCATGAAGCATAATTATACTTTTGAATGCAGGATTGATATTCCTAAAATAGACTCAGGACCTGACCTGAAAGTTAACTGGGAATTAGAAATGTATTTGTTCAGATGTATTATTGATGCATGGTGACTGAAGTCCAAAACAGCTGCAAAACATGGTGCTTTAAGTTGTCTTTGTTTATTTACTGAGCTCTATGCCTAATGGGAGAATTTCTAAAGCTCGTACAGCAGCTCAGACAAAGTGTTGCTAATATTTTTGATCAGTCTGCTCATATATCCAAGAAGGCTGACAGCAAATACCTATTTCAGTGGCAATTTATGGAATTTTGGGGTAATTTCTTTCTGAATCAACTTATTTTGCAAAGCTAAAATTGTCAGATCACAGTGGCTCTGATTTGGGGTGGTTACTTTTTAGTTGCTGCACTTGCTCATGGAAGGAGAGCACTGTCAAGTTTGAAAATCAGGGTCATCAGTCTGCTTTTTTAGAAGCCCCTTCTGAAAAGATGATTTTTATTTTTTTTTCACTTTTTCATATTTCAGTTGTAAACAAAAAATGAAAACATTATTTTGTATTTTTGAGTTCCAATCCAAAATTGATTAGCTAATCAATTGTTGTATTTTGAAGACTGCTAAATAAACTTTTAGTAAAACTGACTCACACAGAGCAATGGCCAATACAACAACTTGCAAGGAAGTTTCAAGGAGTGGTATACTTGTTAAGTATCTGGATTTAGGAAAGCAAAGATCTGATTTGATTTTAAGTATAAGTTTTTCATGTAGAAATGCTACTGAAACCTATGTCAGTTTTCTGCTTTTCCTATTCAAATTAAACACTTTGCGAGGTGAATAATGTAGCTTTTATCAGTTCTGTTAATAATGTCATAGGTCATAAGGAAGACTCAGAAATGTTATAAATGTCTGAGGGTCACTAAGGATTCTAAATCTCCTTGGCTTTGGGAAGAAATTTAATATGTGATCTTCTGCTACATGAAGGGTTTTTTTTAGTCCACAGTTTCTTGGCGTACATTGATTTTTACTTATATAACATTAAAATTAATTGTGTTATTTCTGGGAACTTCTGTTCAGTATTTTAGCTTCAGATGTACATGGCTACTTTCAGTATTCACAAAGAAAAATTGTGTGATTAATCTCAGTTTGAGGCTAATGATTTCAAACCTCCAAATTTGCAGGCGAATAATCTGGAACAGTGTAGTCCATCATTGTTTCTTGCACTGGGTTGTATTTTGTATTTTTGAAGTGACACATCAGTTTCAGCACTTTTCTTGGGTAGATGTTTGACATCATCATCTTATAAACATATAGTACAAGTACACAATATTAATAATTAGGTGTTCATTTGGTAGGATCCTATGCGTCATACTTAATTGTCCAGTTCTCATGGTTTTGTTGTACAACTCAAAAGGGTCAGGGCATTTGCTGTACTGTGCAGCCGAAGTGCAGAGTATCATTTTGTTTCTGTTTGTTCTTGTTGTCTGCCTGGCATTGTGTCTAAGTGTCTCCCAAATAAAATTAACAGTAGTGAAGTCAGTAGTAGCAGCTGACTTTGAACCTTCTCTGCCTCCTAGAAGGATTCCTTTTTTTTTATTTTTTTTTTTAATTTTAAATTTTTATTGATAAATACATTTATTATTTTGAAAATGAATGTCATATCAGTTGGTAATGGAGATATGTAGGAGATGGTCACTGTGTACAATAACATTTGGGAAATTAAGACCTTTCTGTTCCAAACATTGGAGTAGAACTGCCTGTTCCTTACAAAAGGAATTACGAATTCTAGCCAATATAGAATTGCATCTGATTTTTCTCGGTTCATATCCTTTTTCATATGCATTCCCACATTTGAAACTCTGGAATTTTAGTCATTTTACTGGGCAAAGGATGATCTTTGTGCTGGGGTAGTCACTGGGTGCCTTGTGGCTTTATTTTCCCATTTTTTCTGAATGAAGAGCAGAACCGTAAGAAGCAACATGCTTTGAAAACAAGAACTCAGACAAAATCTGGATGGTAAGAATGCAGAGCTGAAAACACTAATCTTAAAGTGCACAAGAAGAACTGGGTTGCTGCATGATTTCTGTAAGCCAGCAATACCAAACCAAATAGTTGTACTCTCCAGTCTCTTCCTTGGGCTACTCACATCAGCATTGAGTTATCACTTGTTCCTAATGCCAACTAATGCATTTTGAAGAGAAATAACATGGAGTGCATGTATGCAGAAATTCATATGCTGATGTAGCTTTTAAGTCTGCAATAATATTAAAATATATTTTGAAGAGTATTTAGAAAATAGGTATTTTTTCCCTACAGCAAAATACAGAAGATCTGTCTTCTTTTGTCTTCTCTAGCCTAGTTTAGATGTTCTACCTTTCCTGCCTTCATTAATCATTATGAGTATGGAAAATAACTAATTATTTCAGTGAGCTAATTCTGACTAAATCCTGTGATGCAGAACAGCATGTGGAACTGCTTGTGCCCATCCATTACCCGGGCCTGTAAGAGAAAAGGGAAAAAAAAAAAAAAAAAGCCTATATATCATGGATTATATTTTGCTTCAGGCATTCTCTGACCTACTGTATTATGATTTGGCAGCTACATAAAAAAATTAAAAGCTATTTGGGTTCTTACCAAATACATTATATAAAAATAGAAAATACTAGTAATTCAAGCTGTAGAATAGCTTTAGATGGATGATTATTCTGAAGATTTTAATAGTCCAATAAGAACGTAATCTAATTGCATGTTGAAATGAAGTTAAATATTTTCCAAATACATTAGAGAAAGGGAATTGCATTTTGGCAGTGTGGTACAACACCCTTCTTTCTCATTGAGGATACACATTTAAAACCTATATAATTTTGCATAAATGAATGCCTCCCAAAGGAAATAAATATAACCAAATGATTATGATATCCACGTTGCCCACTTAGCAAGAGGATCACCAACTGTTTTGCTCTGTCTCTTTGGTGTATCCGCAAAAGCCAACCACCTCTTTGTTTCCCAGTTATGGTCTCTTTTAGACATCTGGTAGGGTAAAAGCAAGTCCTCATCCAAGTTTAAAGAGGGCCTAACCCTAACAAGGGCTCAGGGCTGCATTTTGGATGGTTTCATGGACACTGGCTGATCTCTGCACAGGCAGCGAGGCTGAAGTCAGTAAAGACAATGATCTTGGAGTCCCATTTATGAGTTGATGGAGCCTCCAAAGCATGTTGGTGCCTGTGGTGCAGACCCTGAGGGACAGGGGGCTGCAAGAGCTATCAGAGATTGATCTTATTCTTCCTTCGGGCCCTAAGTGAAGAGAACTGGAAGCAGCGATTCAGGTCAGATCTTTTGGTACCAAGACAAGTCTAGGATAGAGCGTTTGACTTTCAGATGCATATGACCTCCTTGATCTTGTCACATCTGCAGCTATTTCAGGTCAGTACATGAAGCCCGCACTTCTAATCTTCAGATTCAGGGGGGGCACACCTCACCTGGGTGAGTGCAAATATGGATATGAAGTACTCATACTGTGAATATTAGATACAAGGCTAGGACGTGTATGGGGGGAGAGAATGACAGAATGTTAGGGATTGGAAGAGACCTCGAAAGATCATCTAGTCCAATCCCCCTGCCAAAGCAGGAACACCTAGATGAGGTTACACAGGAAGGCGTCCAGGCAGGTTTTGAATGTCTCCAGAGAACAGCAAGAGTAATTGCAACCCTTCCCCTTGCAGCTCTAAAACGTTTTTCTGCTTTTGAGCAACACTCTACAGATTCTGTGCTTCTGCTTTTGTTATTACACTTTGGATAAGCAAGTTGAAGTTTGCACAGCGGGCATACAGAGCTGTATTTTGTTCTGTGCCTGAAATGGCCTGAGGATGTGCTTTCAGAAGATGCTGAGAAGCATGAATCCACCCACAGCAGGTGCAGGTAGAGGCTCCTCCACAACCAGTGGATTTGGTTTGGTGCTTTTGTGCTCAGCGCTGGTTGAGCACCCAAAGCACCATGAACGCTTTTGGTGAATGAATTTATGGACTTCTGTGATATCTATGTTCTGAATGTGTCATTGGAAGAATTACTGAAATGGAGCATGTGTGTTTCAGGCACAGGGATGTGGGGGCAGGAAGGGAGATGGAAGAGTTCTCTTTAGGTGCCCAGTTTTTTGCATAGAAAATTATTCCCCTGAGGGACTAGTTAAATGTACTATATAGCCATGCTCTTTAAATACCAAGATAAGAAATACTCTTTTTGTATGCTTTGTATTAAGTGTTACTTTAAAGATAAAAGATTAAAAAACAGTAGAATGGGAAGAAAAAATAAGTCTTGAAAGGTTTGTATTTTTTTTTCTCCCTTTTTCATGGCATGGTTTCTCTGTGAATGCTCTGTGAATGATTTCTTTAACCAGTCTGGTATTGTCTTTTTTTGACATAGATTATTTTCAATTAAAAAAAAAAAAGACAGAGAAAAGCCGAAGTTTGAAAATGAAACGTGTAACAACTTAGGATGTATTTGTGAACCTGGGAAGAATGATTAGTGGGAAATGAAAGATATTAATTGAATTAGTATAATTATATTAATACTAGCAGCAGTAAGCAGCATTAGATACTCTAGAGTTAAGTGTGCTCTTATTTTTACATATGCTGTTTTCTTAAAAAATACCCCAACAATTAAGAGACTGTTCTTGCAAGAATTTTCTGAATTTTGAGTTATTAATTTAGAACTAGAATTTAGAATTATTAAGGGGTTATTATGTCTGTTTCAATGAGGTCCTTTCTAAAACCAGTAAAATAGATGCACTTTTCTGACTTAGTAACATTTTTGGGGGGTAACTTTCTGTATGCAAGGTGTGGAGGTAGAGTGCTGCTGGTGACACCATGTTCATGAAAGTATATTTTAGCACTGATCTAGAAAGATTAAGAAAACTATTACAATCATTGTGCCTGACTGTTACACCTACTGAAATGCTTCTGTTTGGCATACTCTAGAGGTATTGCAACAATTTTATTAATATAGGAAAATAATTTTATTAATGCTAATTTAAAAAACATGTTTTCATATGAACCATCAATGAGTGTCATTAATCTTAGGATCTAAATACTCAAGTGTCTATATTACTTATTAGTCTGTTCTCATGTTTTTACTAACCTCTGTAGAATAATTAGTAATTAAAACTAATGCTGTTTAGTAAGAAATAAGGAGACAATGTATGTCAGTGTAAAATAAAGCTGGAGTAGAGGAATTATTAAAAATGTTGATTGGCATTTGTAGTTTTATTTTACCATGTTTGTGTTCTGCAAATTTTGTGGTTTCAATTTTTTTAAAGAAATACAATGTCAGAGTTAGGCTATTTGTATGTAAATAGTGCATCCTGAAAACTGTTTCAGTTCTTTTCCCATGCCTTCATGAAGAATGAACTTATTTTGCCTACATTTTAAATTTCGTGGTTAAAAGTTCGCTTTGGGCTAGATCTTTATCTTGTTTTAATGGAGAGTTTCACCTCCAACATTACTCTCATGTTAGAAATTTGCTGCCTCCCCCACTGTGAGTAGCACAGGAACTGCTTTTAAGGTAGTGCTCTGCCTCTTGCCCAATGTGTGTGCTGGTAGGAGACCTTGTACATGCACTATACAAAATGACAGTTTCTGCTTCAGCAATCAAGGGCTAGCCCTTTGGTGACTCCGCCTTATTTCAGAATTCAATTGTACACATTTCTGTGCAGTTTTAGCAGCTCTCTTAGTGACAAGCGAGGTGTATGTTCTGCCATAGTAGAGCTGGCTGCAGAGATTTGTTTTCTTTTGTCGAAGGGAGAACTTCACACACAGCCACAGCATGTCAAACCACAGCTGGGAAGTGGCTGGAGACTGCCCCTACTCTCCAAAGTTAGCTACAGCAAATATACTAAGCTTTCATTGAAGAGGTTTCAGGGAGATCTTTTCCCTTGAAGAGGGAGAGAGAGAGGAAAAAATGGCTGCAATATTGTGTTTGATATTCTTTCTTGATCTCCTCTGGCAACTGTTGTTCTTGCTGTCACCTATGGCCAAGAATTTAGCAGAATTTTTCACTTCAGGCTCAAGAAACATCTTGCAAAACATCCACTGAGATCTTTTAAAATTGTGTGGCACTGGGGAATAGAGCAACAGAAGTTCACAGAGACAGACAAAAGATTCAGTTAGTTCTAGGCTGAATCCATCATGAATTCAAAAGTAAAAAAAGCAAATATATTAATGTAAAACTGGAAATGGTGTGGAATGAGCAAGTTTTTATTTTCCATGCGGTTTAGCCTCCCTTCTTTCATATAAAAAAATGTTCCCCAGCCCCTAATTGAGGACCAGCAGGACTTCAGATAATCTGGGAAGTTTATCAGTTTACATACCAATGCAGATACCTGAGCACAGATGTGTATTGTATACTCATAGTAGTGCAGACATAGGCTGTAGAGTCCCACATCTTCTAAAATAGTGATAAATTATAAATGTATTAATCATAATACTGAGATTTTTACTTATAAAGGAAAGTGGTGAAAAAAACGTAGTTAACTAAACTATGTACAAAGTAAAACCACATTTTGTTATCAACAGATTGCTGTATTAATTAAGAGTATTTTGTGTACAATTTGTACTTTTTCACGTTATTCTTCAAAACTGACTAATTGAGGAAGAAATGCCTGACCCTACAAGATATGCGAAGTATCTCATGAACTCTTGCACTTACTGCTTAAAAGGACTGCCAGATGCTGTAATAAGGAAATGTTAATGCATTTAGACATGCTTGTTTACTGATTTGATTTAACGATGTTCAACATACACAGGAATGTAAAACAAGAAGAAAAACATTTGTTTTTGTCAATATTTTTAAAGTTTTCTGCTTTAAAATGTTGCCTATTAAAAGTTTTTGGTAGTACAAACTGATGTCAGAAAATCAGACCCAAATTTCTCCTGCAACTTTCTAGATCCTTAAAAAGAAGAAGAAGAAAAAAGTAAAAACAAACAAAAAAACCCAACCAAACAAAAAAACACCAAACAAACAAAAAACCAGAATAGAAACCAAGCAGAATACAAGACTGTCTATATAAACTAAATGGACAGGTATAGCTATTTTATAATGATTTCAGGAGTTCTTTTTATATTTAGGTAAATGAATAAATACAAGAAAAATATATATATAAAAAAAAAAATCCTGAAATGACCTGTTGGCTCAACTGCTATTGAGTAGTGATAATTCAAAAGTTATGTGCCACTCATTTTGCCTTTTGGCACTTGACTTGTCTTTCCTTTTGGGGCAGAAAAACTGAATGTTTTCATTTAGCTTCCTTGTAAGAAAGTAGGGAGGAGTAGGGTAGCATTGAGGGCTGGCATGCTTGAGAGAGCTGTGGAGCAGTTGTTGAACAGCAATCAGTCTTGCATATTGCAGTATCTAAGTGGGTAATGGTGATTAATGTTCAGCTGGATGCCATGTGCTATAGAAATAATGCCTCTTCCCTTCAATCTGTATGCAGATAGAGTTCCATGAAAGCTCTAATAAAATCAGCACAATTTGCTTTGGCACAGCCTTGTTAGCACCAGGATTTCTTACATGCAGATTGTGTGTCTGCTTACATGGGGTTTTTTATTTTTGGTTGTTTGGGCCCTTGATTTGTTGTTCTCTTTGCTGGAAAGTGACTGAGACTGTGAAAAGTCTTGTTTTGTTTTGAGTATGGAGTGGAGAGAACTGGAAAATTGCTACTGCAGTGTCTGTTAATTTCCAAGCAAAATATAACTTCTTCACATTCTAAGATGACTCATTTAAAAGGAGAGAAAACTTGACTGTATGAACAGTCTGTTGGTTGTTTTATCGGTTTTGGGGTGTTTTTTTCTTTGTTAATACGCTTGTATGCATCTGATGCTCTCTAATATAAAGGGTGATTGTTGTGAGTACACATTCGGTCTGTGTAACATGCTTTAATGCATACATGTACCTGGAGGGATTAGTTGAAAGGGGACATGGCTGCAAAATCAAGTTGTTAGGAGAAATTCTTGCCTGAAAAAGCAGATTTTATGATGTTTTATTTTGTAGAACATTGGAATTGTTTTCTGTGAAGAGCTAAAGAAGACAGGGCCAGCTGAGGAAGGAGCCATAGGGAGCTCAGGAGCCCACAGGTGGGGAACCCAACACAATAAAGGGGCCTGGCCTAGGGAGGGAGACTTCTCCGAAGTTACTGCATGATGTCCTGACCCCTATGGTGATATATGGTGTTAGTCTTTCAATTTACTCTGGGGAGGACCATCCAGTGGGACCGGAACATTGAAAGGTTGGCATGTTCTGCCATTTTGCCAAATCACAGCAACTCAGCAAAGATAATTTACTTATTGGTACTGCTGTGAGGTAATACATGAGTTATCTGATGGTGAAATATGGTCACTTTAATCCACCTTTTGCTCTTGATGTCTCTAAATTGTGGAAAAAAAAAAGAAGCCCAGCAGCTGCCTGACAAGTCCATTCAGTTGAGCTACAATAGCTAAGGTAGTAATAACAGTGTGATGAGACCTGCTGCTTGCAGTAAGTGTTCAAAACTGAATGAGACCAAATCAGCCTGAGGAAGAGATAATCAGGTACTTGACTGTTTCAGAAAATTGTTCTGTATTTTCAGTATAATAAGTAACATGCTATTGCACTACATAGACTACAGCTTAGTTGTTTTAAAATCACTTAATTAATAAAATAGTCAAGTAGTCAAGTTGTTGTTTTGTTTTTTTTTTTTTCTAAAGTTGTCTGAGGAGATTTTGTGACTGTTTAAGCTGGTCTGGGAAAATCAGGTTTTTAATATTGGGAATACAAAAAAAAAAAATATTAAAAATGAACCAATTACCTTTCTTCAACTAAACAAATGAGGTCACTTTAGTACTTACCAATATGATTTTTGTTTTATTTTTTTTTTTACAGATTTTTATCAAACCTCTACTTAGAACTACCAGTATTTGAGATTATCACCTTAACAGTCACGTGGCACAAAATGAACTGAAAACTGGCTAACTAATCATTTTCAAAATACAGCTGTTAAGAGAAAGCCACCGATGGGCAGCTGTTCCAAGCAATATGATCTCTTGCAGAATGCTGGTGTTGCAGTACACAATAAGTCCCAATGTGACTTGATTATCTGTCGTTGTGCCGCCTACGTAAGGCTATTGTACCTGGGTGGCCTTGGTGTCTCAGCACTGATTGCAATCAGACGTGTGCTTCTGCACAGCAGTCACAATTACCCCCATTTTGGAATGAAGCATGTCAAGCGCTCTTATTTCGTCTGCTATCTGCAACCCAAAGGGACCTTTGGACCTTGTATTTTGATCTCCTGCTTGTTGCAGGCTGTTTAAACAGGCTGTTCCCTGGTCATGTCCCCTAACATGTATGACTGAGACCTGTCTGGTTCACAACTGTGTTTGTCCCCCACATCCTTGGGAGATGGCAAGGTTCTTTCCCTGCTTTTACTCTCATTTTATATATGAATGCAAATGGTTTGTGGTTCTCTGCTGTGTCTGTTGCAATATGAAGATGCAAGATGAGCCCACATTTTGGCACTGATCTCCCCAGAGGGAACTGGGTCGCTCTTCCCTGTCTCTGTACCTGGGCCATGCAGCTGACGTTGGTGGGGCCTATTTTGTGGGGAGATACCGGGTGGGCTCCTGTGTTGCTGCTGCTGCTCAGAATAATCTTTTTTTCTAGAACTGTTCTGTTTGTCAGACTTCTATTCACCGTCCCTGAATGTGTTAGCTTGTGTACATAACTTAAGATTTCAGTCAACTGTTTAAAAAGCTTTGTTTGAATGGCCAAAATGACTAAGCATTCTGGATTTCTTGATACGACTGAATTGTCCCTCTCGTTTTCGCTACTCCATCCTTTGCTTTCTCATCCAAAAATTTTCATCAGACTTTCGTGCTCTTAGAACTGTGAAATACCTGTGCTTGAATCACACTATGATATGAAATAAGAGTTGAAACTGTTCTTTTGGTTTTTTTTTTTCCATGGAAGTCTGTCAGTGCTAAAGGAATGAGATGATAGTTCAGTGATTAATTCGGTGTTACTTGTCATAGTGAATTCTTAAGTGAAACCAACCTGGACATCGCTGCTAAAGAAGTAGTTATTTTTCTGATAAAGCGTAATTCTCCTCTTGTATACACACACTTATGCATGCACAATTTAAGTTTTGTACAGATTTCTATGGGAATTTCTAGCCAGAATTTTCAAAGTTTTGAAATTTTATTTTTTTTTTTCTAAATGAAAATCTCAGGCTGTCAAATAAATGAGGATTTTCCAAAGCAGCTCAACATTTTGCCTGAAAGGCATATGGAAATGGAAAGTATTTCTGGGCTTAGGTAATGGGAACAATATAATTAAAAATACATGAGCCTATTCTTTTTTTTTATTAGTTCAACATGGTTTATTTTTAGTTTTTTTGTATTTCTTTTAAATACTTCAGTGCTTTTCTCTCTTGGAAAATGTCAACAACATAATAATTGTTCTACTGAGTAAAGAAGCATAGGCTTTTTACATATGAGCAGCAGCAAACTGCTACTATATGTTTACAGAAAATCAATGAGAAAACTTTAGCTAGAACACTGTCACTTCCCAAAGGTAGTCAAATTTCATTTTCACCAATCAAAATGCCAACTTGATGAATGTATGTAAGACTATGTATATCAAACCACAGAGTTAATTATACTAATATAAATTACAGAGTAATAATTATGTTAATTATATAATATGCCTAATAATATAAGCTTGACACTTTTTTTCCCCTTATAGTAAACTGTATAATTTCATGTTATTTTAAGATGAGATGACTTTTAATAGCTTCTGGCTTTTAAAATCATATTTACCCATTCAGTGTTCTCCAAAGTGCATTTGAGAGTCTCAACTCAAGCATTTGTCTGTTCTCTTTCAGATTCTCCTTTTCAGTAGGTGAAAATGTTAATGTCCTTCTAGATATTTCTGTGTAAAACACACCTATACTGTGATTGTTACTGCTTTGTCCTTTTCTAGCTTAAGATACTTGTTAATGAGTTTTATTCTGTTTATATTAATTTTTTTTTCTTCAGAACTTTTGTGGACTATATAGAAAATATACATTTTGTCACTCAAAGCCTTTCAGTTCACTGTGCAGTACTTTTCCTTCTCACATGCATCTCTCCACGTCTGAAGACTGAGAAGTTTTCTCCTAGGAGATAGGCACCCAAAACCAGCAGAGAGGCGGAAGCTGGCTGCACCTGACGTACTGTCTGTGTTGCCCTGTCCAAGCAATGGTGGTTTGGCCAGCAAAGCTTCTGAATTTTTCTCATCTTCCTTATGAGCAGAGCCATCCTAGAGGGATGGAACGTGGGCCTCTTTCCTCCCAAAGCAGGGCTGGCTCTGGGGTCAAACTACTCAGGGTTTGGACCAGTTGGAGCTTGAAACCCTCCAAGGATGGAGGTGGCACAGCCTCTTAGGGTGACCTGCTCCACTGCCTCCCTGTCATCACAGGGAAACAGTTTCTTTCCCATTATGGGGTCCAGAACTGGTTGCATCATCTAGATGTGGTCTGATGTGTGTCACATAGAGGGGGCAGACCCTTCTCTTGACATCCAGGTTGTACCCCTGCTCATACCTCCCAGAAGCTGCAGGATGCCTTTGCTACCAAGGCACAGTGCACACCACTGCCTTCTCTGGGTCATGGATAAAGATGTTTAAGTGGACAGGTCTCAGGACAGACCCCTGCAGTTCACCGCTTGGGTGTGGTGTCTGAGCCTGACCATCTAACCCAGATTCTTACATGTTTGGTTTAGTTGTGTGTCAGTCTTCTCTCTTTCTCTGCCCTCTGTCTGGACATTGCGTATTTTGTTAATAGTAATTATAGTTGTACTGCTTTCCCCGCTTCTTTGTTCCCTGATAGAGATCCTGTACGTGCAAGGCAGACAGAATGGGAGTGACGTAGTAACCCAGCAAGATTTACTCAATAAGGTTTTCTGTACTGTGGCTCCCATGCTTGCCTTTCTTAAACCAGGAAAACAGTAGTTGCTCTAGAGTAAGTAGGATAATTAAATTCCTTCAGGAAGGGCAGATCATTCTGGGTTGCTGCATTGCATGTTTAAGCTACTCAGGCTATGATGGAGTTTAACAGCCCCTATCTCCGCAGTGTATTCTTTGAAGCAGATACCAGACAGGCTTTACTGAATTGTTGCTTGGCTTTCATTTTTCTTGGTTATCTGCTATTGGAATCCTGTGTTTTGTGCTAAGGAGATAGAGAAAGCTGTGAAAGGCTCTGAGATGACATGAACTTACACGTGAACTTGAGAGAAATGCTGTAATTTCTGGGTTTTGACAGTACAGACTGTAGTGAGTTGTGTGCTACTGACATACTGCCTTTGAAAAGGTGAAGAAAGCATGGACTTGGTCCCATTTTTCTCTTTAATACCTGTTATTGTTATAGCATTGGTATTAAAAATAAATGGTTATGCTCTCATTTAATGATTTCAGATCATCATTTGTTGAGGAAATGAGTGAATATAAAAACACTCTAGTTACATTACAAGAAGTAATGGCAATAATTTGCTTGGCTGTAGAAGTCAGAAAATTTTTATTATGAAAACAAAGAAAACTAATCTTTGTACAGTGGCAAATGTTGAACAAGGGTTACATTAATATAAGGTTAAATAATTCTGTAAATACATTAGCTCTGATGATAGATGCAGCGAACTGGACTTGCTCAGTTCAGGAGGAGCAGAGACTCCAGGAGAATGTACCAGCAGCCTGACAGTACTTAAGTAAGTTATGGAGAAGGCAGAACTGAGCCTTTTTTTGATATATGTAGCTGGAGGATGAGAGATTATAGTAATAGGTTGAAGAAGGGGAGGTTCAGGCTGGGTATAAGGAAATAAAGCTTTATTGTGAGGATAATTAGGCAGTGGAACAGCTTTCCCGGAGGCTGTGTAGTTTCCATCCTTTGATGTGTTCAAGACTAGACTGGATAAAGCCTGGAGGAGAAACCTGGTCTGACCTTACCTTGACCATAAGTTGAACTAGAAACCTCCATACATCCCTTACCGCCTGAATTACTCTGTGATTGAGATAAGAGTGTTCTTTATGCAAGAATCGTAGGGGCCTGACTATAAACTGCATGGGCTTTTGGCCTGAACGAGATCTGCAGTCCATGCCCTTTGAAAAAGCCAGTTCTGCCATAGTCTTTTGTCATCTTTTCCTCTGTGTTTAATAGATACAATTTCCCACCAAACTGGGTGTATCAGGGTTCTTATTTTTAATGCATTACAAACCAAATATGACCCTCAGTGTCAGAATTTGATTCTGTCTCTCCAAAGAGTTGGGATATTTGGAGGATGACAGCAGTGTCACATTGGGCCTCTACTGAAAACGTAGCAAGAAAAGCTCAGGGTTTGGGGGGTTTTGGTGTGGCTGAGAAGCTCAAGTGAGTAGGCACTTGGGACAGTCTGAGGAGAAAAGAAAGAGATAAGGGATGATTTGGGGACTGGAAGCTCCAGTGGGAAGGGCTTGGGGGCTGGAGTAGATGTTGGGAGCCATAGGTGAGAGAGGACATCTGGGAAGAGCAACTCTGGGGCAGGATGGGGTGGGGAAAAGGAGGGCAGAGGCACTGCGGGAGGGGAGGGCTCTGAACCACAGTGGCTGGGGACCCTGGGCATATGTTCCCACAGCATCTCTGTCAGGTGAGGATGCGGTAAATGTGCAGGAAATGCTGCTCCTCTCTCCCTCTTTTCTGCCCCTAAAAGTAAAATAAAAGAAAAAAAAAAAAAAGAAAAAGTTTGTTTGTTTGTTTGTTTTTTTACTTTAGGAAAAACAGCATCTCTAGATAGCAGGGTGCAAGCCTCAAACATCCTGCAACAGGCAGTAGCTTAACACCAACAAGTTCAAACAAGCTTTACAGCTAAGTGCATTACGAATTAATTGAACTGAGTCAATTTGTGGAAGTGAATTATGCTGAGACCTGTGGCTGCTCAATATTGACACTGATTTACTTTCATAGACTTTAAATTGTTGTGTAATGGTTAGCCTCAGTGTATGATATATGGCAAAACCATTAGTCATTATTATAAGAGATAATTTCATGTTGAATACTGTGGCAGTTCATTTGATTCTCAGCTGGTATCAATTGCTGTAAATTCAGAATTCATTTTGTGTGCTTTTTTTCATCGGTTTTAGACTGAGTGCGCCTCTTTCTTCATATTAACTATGTCATGGGCTTCTTTTTCACTTCTTTCTCAGGCTTCCTTTGTTGTTAATTTTAAGTATAGCTTTGTGATCACTCACTCCTGCCAGTCTTTCTGCTTAATTTTTCCCTTTTTGTTATTCTCTCCAGTGTCTAGAGATATGATGGTAGCGAGGAATTTGGGTAAGTTTATTGTCATACAGAACAAAGAATTTGTTGACAAGAGAAAACAAAATGCAGATGCCCTCATTGTCTGTGAAACTTGTAATTCTCAGGATTTTTATTGTAAAGTTATCATGAATCTGTTGTTATTGTTACTGTTATTAATAATACATTGTTCTGCTGGTTTCTGCCATAAGACAGTATTCCTCAGCTCTTTTTGTATCAGCTTCTCATGCTGCTTTCTGTGTTGCAAGAACCATTTCTTCTTTTTAGCTAATGCTGTCAGCTTTCGTTCATATTCTTAAGGGAAATATTTTTTGCATCAGAGGTACCTCTTAATTTGATTCCAAAATTACATACCTCTTAAAAAGAAAGTATAGCTTTCCCACTTAGAGCATATGTTTAGTGAATTACAGTATTTCTGACATGATTTGAGAGAGTAATCCTGTAATTTGACATTTTAAACATTTTAAAGTTCCTTGAGGCACTTCTGTCTCATCTTGCAGAGCTGGAGGTTTATCAATTGAAGATGTGGTAGGAAAAGTATGTTTTTGGGGAAGTGCATGACTGGGACCCAGAGGTAACCCTGCGTTGGTGAGGACAGTTTGCTGAAAGCTTTGACCTAACTTATGGCTTCCTTGCTTGTGGTGCAATCAGTCTGTGTTCTCACTCTGACTTTTTTGCAGGCGATGTCTTTGCCCTGCCTTTTGCATACCCCCCCGAACTCAACGGTGTTGGGATCTGCTCC
This sequence comes from Nesoenas mayeri, assembly GCF_963082525.1. Taxonomy (NCBI): domain Eukaryota; kingdom Metazoa; phylum Chordata; class Aves; order Columbiformes; family Columbidae; genus Nesoenas; species Nesoenas mayeri. The sequence continues at coordinate 103,628,381 of NC_137541.1, forward strand.
ATGAGGAGATTGGAATTCCGAAGGCAAGGAGGGCAGGGCCACCTCGTCAGGTTGTGTACGTTGTAGGTGATGAGCAGCGCTTTGTTCTGGCAGCGGGTCAAATGTGCAGGCACTTAACAGTGAAATATGTAGGTTAGCAAGTGTGTGTGCTCTCACATAAACGGACTGCTTTAAAATGAGATTATACCTGAGAAATGTTAGCTTTCCCATGACATGAAGCATTTTGAAACAGAGAATCAGGTCTTTGCAACCTGGTTAAGAAAATAATCATGCCATCTTCATGCCGTAGTTTTGATTTTGCATGTACTTACCGCATTGTTTGGCTTATGGGCAGACATATTTCCTTTGAACTATGTAAAAGCTAATGTCATGTTTTCTAAAAGACTGCCAGCAGCCTGTTCAGATTTTTTTTTTTTCGGTAGCTATGTGATTTGCTCTGAGGAAAATATAAATTAGTTTTGAATAAATTAGAACTATCATTCTGGCTTAAGGAAATACAGGAACATAACCCATGATTGTAAAGCATTTGCAGGTCATAGAGGGGCTTGTTCCTGATCATCAAGTATTCTTGCACAACATAGATGCAAATGGCTCATTACTCCCTAAGTAATACAGAGATTCATTTTTAAAACATTGTAAAGCTGAGAATTACTGTTTCATCTAATTATTGATATATTCCAGCTGTACATCTTACATCTTAATTTATTCTGCAAATGTTAATTCCTTCTCTAGAAACTCCTGCTTTATGACAGGGCATTTTGTCTTGCAACTATTTTCTTACTAGTGGCTTGGTCATGATGTGTCCTCTGCCAGCCTCTTCTCACCTGTCTGCCCTCTCCTTTCCAATGGCAACCAGCCCTCCTGCTCTTATTATTCTGTTATTCTTGATGGGATGTGGTGTAGCATCAATACAAAAAGCTTTTGAATTACCACCGAGGAGAAGAAAAATTACTGGTTCTAAGAGGGAACTACTTTGACACCTTCCTGTAGTGTCATTCAGGTAAAGTTGGCATTGGCACAGACTTTTTGGCCAAACTACAACAGATGCCATGATTTCAGCTGTCCTTGAAGTAGGCATGGTTGCACTGCCCCATTTAATCTGTGTAAGTGCAATTGTGTGTACTTCTTACAGTGAAGGCTGATCACAATTGAGCACACTGGAACAAAATAATTACATAATTTGACTCTTACTTTTGGTCTTTTCATTGTCTGTGCTTGTGATGTCGGGATTTGTTCCATGAACTGCCTCTTGCAGAAGTAACCATGGCTTTAATTGACATTTGCAAAGTTTATCCAAATATTTTGAAAATTTTATGGTGTTTTCTTTTTGAACTTTTATCTATAAAAGTCTAACATTGGATTTTTGTATTCTGCAACAAGTTTATAGTTAAGAAGAAAGGCTCTTTTTCCCCTCTTGCAGAAAATAAATGTCTAATTTGGTTTTTGTATTATTTTCCACAGGTCTAATGTGCTGAATTTAGAGTAATAGGTCTAATTTGATGAACCTTTCTGAACACTATTTCATATATGTATATATAGTAATGGCATGATGCTCCTAGGTTTGAGTCCCAGCTCATTAAAGTGGATGCCTTGGAATTCTAGCTGGGCTATTAATTTTTCATGTATTTATACAGTAATAAATGATTAATGTATGTTCCTGCACTAGAGCCTAAGATTTTGAAACAGAGAATAACAGATGACACAGCATGCTTTCAACTGCGAAAATGTTTCCCAGGGCAGCACTGAAACCTGAAAAAGAGTGAGCAGACTAAAACTGAAGAGTTAAGTTAAAGAAAATGCTTTAGGTTCTTGTCAGCTGAAAACAGATAACAAATATTTTAACTTCTCATGTACGTTATATTGTTACATACAGGTGTAGGAAAACATAGATATTTAATGTCGTGTTAGAGAAGATACTTCAAAAACCTTAAGTAAAGCATAGATGGGCTTATTTATTTATTTATTGAGTCTTTGCATTGGAGTGATCTTCAATGGGAATTTATTCTATTGGTAGCAAGGGAGTTACTTTACCAGTAGTTCCCTGCTGGGAGTTATTTTAGCGTTAGTTCTTTGCTACCATCACCTTTGTGGAGATGCAATGAGGTCTCTGCCTGTTGAGATGGTTCAGGGAAGCAGCAGTAGAGGTCGTGTCTGATATGCTTGTCCTGCTCGCATGCTTCTGAGGTGTAGACCACGAAATACACACACGTAGAGGGCCAGAAGCCAAAGGCAGCAAATGAAAGAGAAAGCAAGGACTGGGATGCACTAGAGGATGTTCTGTGCCTTTGTGCTGTTCATTTTCCACTGCTGATGGCAGTTTGAAGTCATTCCGTTCAGAGGTATGTCAAATGTATGACTAATGCAAAGGGTACGGTATAAAAAAAGCACAATTTCATTTGTTTCAAAATGCCATTACAATAAAGTGTCTTGCCCATGCTTAGTCCTTCACTGTTGTTTAAGATGTTTGTATTTTTGCAAAATCACAGCATTAATTTTTACAAGTTGCAAGGTCTCAACTCTGCCTCCTGTGAAAGGCTCGCTAGATGATATGTGGTGAAGTATCCTTGAAAACAGATAATACCAGACCTCAAACTGATTCATGGACTTTATTGGAGGTACATCAACTCCTGATTTAAGAAGGACTTTATATTAGAATCAGTTTATTTGGCTGCATTATTTCTGTAGGAGATATGTGCTCTGCTCTTACCAGGTTTTCTTGTAGAACATTTTTACTCTCTCAGCTTTCCTTGGTTCTAAGTTAACATAACAAAATATAGAATCTTGTTGAAAAAATTAGAAACTTTCATGCATACTTAGAAAATAGTCACTGGTATCCTGACTTTCTTATCACTTAAAGGTTCTCTGAGACACCTCTCAATGTTGGTTAAATTAAGGACCTTCCTCAGCAATCTGTTTCTTCTGGAGTGCTGCCTCTTTGAAGCTTTATTTGACTGTTGGACCCAAGTGAGCAACTCAACAGCATGTTACATTCTAAAACTGAACTATTTATGTAGTGTAAGAAGTTCACAACCTTGCTTTCCCTCATCAAGGCTTAGTTTTTTCCTGAGGGACTCTCTGAAGATGCAGCTTCCTGCTTCTCCTGTTCAGGAGTATTTCCCCTTCTCTCTTCAGTGCACTTTCTGGGAGTCCCTGAATTGCAACAGGAGAGTAGTTTCATGCACAGATTTCTCTTATATTACATTTGTACTAAATATATCTGCTATAAATATGTACCAAATACACATCTGTTACTTTCTTATATTTCATAGGATTAAACTTCAGAATCACATGATAGTTGAGGTATGAAGGGACCTTGGAGTTCATCTTACCCAACCACCTGCTCAGGCAGGGCCACCTAGAGCTGGTTGCCCAGGACTGTGTCCAGTCAGGTTTTGAGTATCCGAAGGATGCAGAGTCCATCATCTCTTCATGTGAATTAAATCTAATTTGTCCTTTTATGGTACTTGTGTACTAGTGGAGAATTTAGGGTATATCTAGATCAGTACACATTTTCTCTAGTATTCACAGTATATCCCAAATCTGGTGCATTGTAAGACTGCTGTGATATTTTATACATAAATTACATGGGGATAAGCTGTTGAACTCTGTTTTGTGGCTGGGCAGAGGGTTTGCTGGCAGGGCAAGATGACACTGTGATGGGGTATGGGAAGGGCTCAGCACCTGTGGGGAGGCTGTGAGGGAGGTGAGAAAGCTGTATAAAAGGCATAAAGGTCTTCCCCTCCTCTCTTCCCCATTTCTAGGACTGCATTTTTCTCTTCCCATCCCTAATCTTTCTTAGGACCTGCAGCAGTCCTGCCTTCCCATGTCCCCTTGGCCTATGCAGATGTGGCAAATGAACACTGTGTCAGGGGCAGCACCCACAGCTGGCTGCAGGTCTGGGGCAGCCCTTAAGCAGCTCTTCTCTACCCACAGGGTATCAAACCCCTGGTTGCCCCTCATTACATGGTGTGCTCAGAGTATAGCCTGCAGACTTGGACAGCTTCCAAGGAAATTTCTTCTTCCTCTTCCTTTCCATCCCAGTCTTTGCTTCCCAGTCTTTGACAGATTTGTGGTCCATAGAAAAAAGTTAAAGTACTACCTTTTTGCTGATCTGTTAAGTAAGACCCTCGGAGGAAAATGTAGTGGAGACATGTTGGTGTGGTTCATAGGGTTACTTTATCTACTGGAAGTGGAGAGGTGGGGAGTTGTCATGAGATGCTGCATCTGACCAGCATGCCTTTGAGGCATCTTTGCCACTGAATTTCTCCATGCTGCAGTTTTCTCACCTGTAATACAGGTGTGGAGAAACTGCATTAGCAAGGATTTTATGAAGTTGAACTTCATAAGGTTGTGAAGCTGTTTTGGGATCCTTGAAGAGAAATTTCAGTGTAAAGGGCAAATAAGTAATTATAATTTGAGTGCTTTGTTTTCCAAGGCAACTTAGTTTTAGGCTAAATAAATGTCAAAGCTGATGTGTCACTAAGAAATAAAAGATGGCTGAAAGTTAAGGAGGTTATTGAGCCAAGCTGTAATGTATTAACTGAATTAGTGTGAAGTAATGGCAAAATGTTGCCACATTTGTAATTATTTCTTTACAAATATAAGGAGTTGTGAAATTAGTGTCAAAAGTAGGCTTTTGCCAAAGAATCCCTTTGTACTATTTATATTTCTTTACAGCAAAAGAGCTAGTCCTCCCAAATTAGATGAAACTGTATTATTATCAGTGTATAAAAGTTGACAAAAATGAAATCGAGTAAAAATTTTAATTTGTAGGTCATTTTCTCTCATATTCACACCCTTTCCTTTTACAAACAGAACAGAGATTTACCAGTCATGCATAATAAAATAATTTCTGCTGCTACAGGTTTGGCTTTTTTGAGGATTCTTTGAGGTGTAGGCTCCAGGTTATTATTCAGATGTTGTCTCAGTGATATGCAGGTGTGTATTGACTGAATGTTTTATTGGGACTGCCTATGGTAGAAAATGAAAATGCAGTAAGTAAATACTCCAGTGCAATAAATAATATTATTACAAAAATTTTAGTGAAATTCAAATGAAATTAGTGTGGGGTTTCTGGTGAAGGAAAATTTCCTACCAAGCCTTTAAGTTGACCTATCACTATATAAGATTAGCCTGTTCGAGACAGATTATTAATTCTCTGATTTCATTTCAGCTGGGAGAAGGAAAAGGCTGTGCAGCAGAGCTTGAGGAACCATCTTCTGGTGCACTGTGCATGGTCATTGTTTTTCAATCAGCTCTTCAGCTGCAGTCTGCACCCCTGCTTCTTCATCGATGTGCTAGAGGAAAGCTGGGTGTGCTGTGTACTAGGAATGTAACATCTTTCTGTTGGAGTTTTATTAATGTTGGGATTTTTTTTTTTTTCTGTTGCAGTATGAGTAAACACAAGCATCTGGTACAAGTTTCTGGTAGGGACAGCAATCAGGTGAAGGCTACCATATATATTATTTTCTATCTGACAACTGATGCAAGAATGAGAAGCAAGGTATTGATACTGTTATGTCAGCTTAATATTCATGAGGGGGAAGATGTGTAGAGCCTGCAAGAACTGGCTGCTGAGTGCAGAATCTGTGGCAGTATTTCTGTAGATGTCGTTCTATGGTACTGCTTAACAGGATTTTTCATAGACACAGCTTTATCTGCAAAGCACAATGATAATACTAAGAGTCATTGATGTTTCATTGCTTGTGTGTTGTGTGGAGGTAGTCTTTAATGCTATATGATTGGCCAATTTAAAAATTCAATGGATAGTTCCAAGAAGAAATTAGGTGTTATACACATCAAGAAAATAAATGTTAATCTCTCACTGTAGATGAGCTTTAAACAGCTTCTGCTGTTCTGAATATCTGCACATTATATCTTAGTGCTAGACAGATGTATTTGCTATTTCTCCCTTCATTATTATTATTATGTGATTATACAAGAAGCTGTCTGGATTTTATAGTCTTTGCCTTTGCTGCCAGCTCTCTTTTAATTAATTCTGTCATCTCTATCATACATTTCTTGACTAGAGGTTGCTCAGGAAGTCAGTATTAGAGCCTTTCAGGACTATTGCTCCTTGCCCTCTCCTGGTATCCCCTACAGATGACAGTGATGCTGCACCTATAAGACATTTTCAGGCTTACAGCCAGAAAAGCTAAGGCCTCCTTAGAATTAAACCTTGCAAGACGAGTCAAGGACAACAGAAAGAGTTTCTTCAAATACATGACAGATAAAACTAACACCAGAGGCAATGTAGGCCCACTGATGAATGAGGTGGGTGCCCTGGTGACAGAAGATACAGAGAAGGCAGAGTTACTGAATGCCTTCTTTGTCTCTGTCTACCCTGCTAGAGGCTGTCCTGAGGAGCCCTGTACCCCTGAGGCCCCAGAGAAAGTCAGGACAATGGAGGAGTTTGCCTCGGTTGATGAGGACTGGGTTAGGGAGCAGTTAAGCAATCTGGACATCCATAAATCTATGGGTCCGGATGGGATGCACCCATGGGTGCTGAGGGATCTGGATGAGGTCATTGCTAGGCCACTCTCCATCATCTTTGCCAAGTCTTGGGAAACAGCAGAGGTGTCTGAGGACTGGAGGAAAGGAAATGTCACTCCAGTCTTCAAAAGGGGCAAGAAGGAGGACCTGGGTAACTATAGACTGGTCAGCCTCACCTCCATCCCTGGGAAGGTGTTGGAAAACTTATCCTTGGTGCCATCTCAAGGCATATCAGGGATAAGGAGGTCATTAGGGGCAGTCGACATGGCTTCACCAAGGGGAAGTCATGCTTAATCAACCTCATAGACTTTTATGAGGACATAACCAGGTGGCTAGATGATGGCAAAGCAGTGGATGTGGTCTACCTTGATTTCAGTAAGGCATGTGACACAGTCTCCCACAGCATCCTTACAGCTAAAGTGAGGGAGTGCAGACTGGATGATCAGGTAGGGAGGTAGACTGCGAACTGGCTGAAGGAAAGAAGCCAGAGAGTTGTGGTCAATGGGGCAGATTCCAGTTGGAGGCCAGTATCTAGTGGAGTGCCTCAAGGGTCGGTACTGGGACCAGTACTATTCAATATATTCATCAGTGACTTGGTCGAGGGAATAGAGTGCACTGTCAGCAAGTTTGCTGATGACACCAAGCTGGGAGGAGTGGCTGACACACCAGAAGGCTGTGCTGCCATCCAGCAAGACCTGAACAGGCTGGAGAGTTGGGCAGGGTAAAAGTTAATGAAATATAACAAGGGAAAGTGTAGAGTCTTGTATCTGTGTGGGAACAACCCCAGGTTCTAGTATAAGTTGGGGAATGACCTGTTGGAGAGCAGTATAGGGGAAAGGGACCTGGGGGTCATGGGTCCTGGTGGACAGCAGGATGACCATGAGCCAGCACTGTGCCCTTGTGGCTAGGAAGGCCAATGGCATCCTGGGGTGTATTAGAAAGGGGGTGGTTAGTAGGTCCAGAGAGGTTCTCCTCCCTTTCTACTCTGCTCTGGTGAGACCACATCTGGAATATTGTGTCCAGTTCTGGGCCCCTCAGTTCAAGAAGGACAGGGAACTGCTGGAGAGAGTCCAGCACAGGGCAACAAAGATGATTAAGGGAGTGGAACGTCTCCCTCATGAGGAAAGGCTGAGGGAGCTGGGTCTCTTTAGCTTGGATGAGACTGAGGGGTGACCTCATTAAAGTTTATGAATATATAAAGGGTGAGTGTCATGAGGATGGAGGCAGGTTCTTCTCGGTGACAACCAATGGTAGGACAAGGGGAAATGGGTATAAGCTGCAACACAGGAGGTTCCATTTAAATTTGAGAATAAATTTCTACATGGTGTGGGTGACAGAACACTGGAACAGGCTGCCCAGGGGGGTTGTGGAGTCTCCTCTGGAGACATTCAAAACCCATCTGGACACATTCCTGTGTAACCTCATCTAGGTGTTCCTGATCTGGCAGGGGGATTGGACTAGATGATCTTTTGAGGTCCCTTCCAATCCCTAACATTCTGTGATTCTGTTATTTTTTCTTCTGATGAAGCTTTTGCTGTGATAATGCAGTATTTATAGTTCATGGTGATAGCCACAATCAGAACCTTAGTGTTAATTTTACCTCTTAACTTCCATGGATAAAGCCAATATCTGTGTTACAGGTTACTTCCCAAAGCTAATTAAACCTCATGAAACATGTTTTTCAAGTCTAGGTAAGCTACTGCAAGTGAAGATGGATTTGCATTGACTGAGTGGCTTAGCTGGAACTTGTGAAGCATCCAGTGTCTGTAAGTGGCACTGTCTTTCATGGTTTGGGAGCAGATTTATTCCTATTTTTTTCAAAAAACAAGCTATAAGAAAGTAATATGGATTTAGTGAGTAATACTTATGCCTTGAGGTGGTGGAGTGGCAGTGGTTGATGACAAAGAATTTTCCAGTGTTGATCAGAGTCAATGGTTGAAATCTTCCAAAGGTTTGAAAAAACTACTCTATCAGAAGATTCCTGTCCCATTCAACTTATACAGCCTTCCCCTTTCAAAACAAGCCAGTTCAGAATATAAATGTTAAGGCTTTTATTCTCATGATGACACCTTTTTGGAGCATAAATTAGATTTTTATAACCTCCCCTACATAATATAACATTAGTTTTGAAGAGTACACAGGTAACCATCAGCTGATAGGCAGTTGATAATACTTGCAGACTAATTACTTAAAAATGGATTAATATAATCCATGAAAAACACTAAGAATGAATTTAGCTGAAAGTTGAATGCAGAGGATCTTTTAAAACTTGTCTAATGATTCAAGGCTGCCTTTGAATTTCAACCATTTTTTTTTAACCAGATAAGAATCTTAGATAATATGTTAGTCTTGCATAATTGCTTTATTGCAAGAAAAATATTTCTGGAGGATGTTTGTTTTCTTTTGTTACTTCAGTTTTCACTGTAATCCTATTTCTGCTGCTTTATAGAAACTAATATAGATTATTTTTTCTTATGACATTCACAAGACACAAGTTTCTTTGGACTAAAGAAAAAGCCTCATTTGCTGATTCTGAGAAGGTATTAGTAATTTCAAATGTTGGTGCATTCTTCCCTCCTACATTATTGTATTCAGTCAAAACCAAATATTTTTTCAAATGAGACCTCCAGATCTGCAGTTCTTGATTTCAGGCCGCAAACAACAGTGCTGAACAGCTTCAGTTCATCTCGCTAATGAGCATCTCTTTATGAATCCACTTTGCTTTATTCTGCTCTCCAAGCAAGATGGTTGAAGAGCACTTCATCTGTCTTTGAAGAATCACACTTAGCACTGGTTTCGATTCCTGTTCACTTTGTTATAAGATAGCATTAACTTTCATATTTGAACTACGAGGTTCTTGAGTTGCAAATGTGAAACAAAACAAAGTGCAATATTCCTCAGATGAATTTTAACTCTGGGAATCTGGTTTTTATGACGTCCCTCTATAATGAGTGGAGAGAACGCGGCATCTCCTCTAGGAAAAAATGTGTTCCACATTCCTCTTCTGGCTTTCTCCTGGAAGAAACTTCATTCTCTGTCCATTTAGAGCAGAGGAAACCCCATGAGATTACTCTCCTAAGGCTAGGTCTTTTCGATATTTCCCAAGACAGATGTAAGGGAATAACTTTCAATAGCAGGATGCTAAATCAGTATGCTGGATATACACCTGCATGCTGATTGTTGTATTGTAAATGCAACATACTTACTCCAGAAGAAATTGCTGTGCATTAAACTGTATTGCTGCAATTTAGAAAAAATATGATACATGAGCAGCCAACCTATCTTTTCTTACACAGACCTCAACCAAGATTTCAAGAAAAAAACCACTGTAGAATAGGTTTCATCAAAAGCAAAAAAAGGGAATAGTGTTTTTCAGTACTCTAAAATATCTTCCCAATAGAATAACAAGTTGTAATCTGATGAATTTATTTTCAAAACTTGCATATTAACACAAGAACGTGAGAATCTGTGCTGCAAACATTTCTGATGCTTCTTCATTCTTTACTTTCTTTAAAAACAAACAAACAAACAACCAAAAACAAACAAAAAAACCCCACGTTGGTATGGTAGCTTACTATGTGCTGAACTATCCGTATAGTCATATTAAACAGTGAAGACCATTGGGGTTTTATCATACAATTTGAATTTTTTTTTTTTAAAGCAACGTCTTGCAGCTCAGAGTAATGCTTTATATTTTATTATTTTTTCATGTAGTTGCTGTTATATAAAAAAACATATATTGCCAATATATTCCCGGTTCTGTACCTCAAGCAAAAAAATGTAGTTTCAAATTATATTTTGAAGTAAGAAGCTGAGATTTCTGTGTATTACTGAAGGGTTTTATATGGCATTTCATTAATAAGGAAAGAGAATGTCTAATGACACGTTGCATTAATTTGCCATAATTGCGTTACTCAGTGGTGATGCACCTGGAGATCATCTGAAACATATGTTAATGAGAATTTCATAACAGTAGAAATTAGGAAGTTGTTGCCTTTGCTAGAGATCTAGAAAAAATTTAGACTTTCCCCAAAATAAAGTATATCTTTCTGATACAAGACAGTAGCATTAAACAAGCACACAACGTGAAGGTTTCCCATATTCTTTTAATCATAGGTGCCTGAAAGTCTCGAACTGCTTTAAGTATCCTCACCATGATGTGTTAGTTGACAGATTATAGATAATGTAATCAAAATCCTTATTAAACAGTTTATAGCCTGTTTTTACATTTTATCATTAAAATAGTAATGCATATGTCATGCAGAAGTTTATTAATTTGCATGGCTAGGTTTGTCTGGAACATGATATACATAAAAAGACATATGAATTTATTCTGTACAGGTTAGCTTCTTTCAAGCCGATATTTGTCTTTTGTCCCACTGTAATCCCATTATCTCTCTTTTTCTTTTTTTTTTTTTCCCCTCCATAGATAATGAGGAGTTTTGTGGGTATAATGTAAATAAGCATTCATAAGAACTCACTTTTAATGCAGTTTTTGTAAGATGGTGGGTGGCAGCCAAGAAAGTATAATATTTCTTCTCTTCTCACAAAATCTAAGATGTTACAATTTAGTCTTCCAATTGGACTAACAGCCTAAGTTGTGTATGTTATGCAATACATACCTAATCTCTTTTATGTCCGTTGCTCTGAACCGGAAAATGAATATGTTATTCTTCATCCCCATAATTACCAAATATGCTGGGAATTAATGTCTAGCAATAAGTACCTATATTTCATTCACAGCTATATGTGCCAGCTTTCAAACTCTGGAATGCCAGATGCTCTAATGTTTGGGCATTTTTTTTTGTTGTTGTTTTGGTGTCAGAGTTAAAGATGGAAACAAAGTGAGGTGCTTTGGTCTGCACTGCTCTTGATCAGCAGGAAAGTTCATTCACTTGACCATAGTGGAAGCTGCAGCTCTCCATCAGCCTCAGATCCTCTTGGTCTGCCTCAGCTCACATTCCTTTCCCTGTAGCAGCAGTGTACCATAGACAGTCTCTAGGTATGAGATTGTTCTTGACTTTGGGCTTTGTATTCCATGTTTTTAATTTTTTATTTAAGATCTTTAGCACAAAATGATAGTATTTTGCGTGGAGCGTTTTTTTGACTGGTTTCTTTGGGCAGCTTCAATATGGCAAAAATGCAACATAGTACATTTGAGTAAAAGAGGTAACACAGGGCATGTCATAATAAAGAATATTTTTGATAAAAAAAGAAATCTAAAAATAGAAGTATAAAATACCAGGTTGGAGGGGATCTCAAGTATCTCCAACCTTTCTTGGCAAAAGCATGGTCTAGACAGGATGGCCCAGCAGCCTGTCCAGCTGTGTCTTAAAAGTGTGAATGCCTGACATTCAGCTAAAGGATGTTGCACACACAGTCTTTGGTTTATTTTCATGCAACATTACATTGATCTGTTCAAATTTAGTGAGAAATAGTGAAATATAGGTGCAGAATGAAGCATAAGGTCTATTATATTATCATCTGAATGTTAACAGTAATTTTACAGTAGGAAGGGATAGCTAATGCAAAAAGATTGTGAAAGCGTTGTGACTTAGCCCGAGCTGGCAACTGGGACCATGTGGCTACTTGCTCGCTCCTCCCCTCCTCACAACCCCACTGTTCGATGAAGAGGAGAATTGGAAAAAACAAGGAGAAAACTTGTTGGTTGGGATAAAAACAGCTTTAGAGAACAGCAAAGGAATAGATTAACAATAAAATAATATGCAAAGTGAAGGATACACAATGCAATTGCTCACCAAGACAGAAAACAAATGCCCAGCCTGCTCCTGAGCAGCAATACCCTAAGCAATGATCGTGAACACTGATCCAGTACAGCTGACCCTGGAATTGTGGAGACCTGGACAACAATTCATGCTTGAACATGATAGTGTCAAACAGCTGGTCCCAGAAAAAAGAGAAGCTGAAAAAAACATCTTCAGCTATAATGGAGCATGATGCTAATGATAGGGAATATCTCATTGGCCAGCCTGGATGTCAATCTAGTTGTGGTCCTGTTATGCTTCCTCCTACCTTCTGTGTACCTGCAGCTGGAAAGCTGAAAAAGTCCTTGGGCTCCTTGGCAACAGCCAAACCATCAATGAGTCCTCACATTCTTTTCAGCTCCAATACACAGCATAGCTACTGGGAAGAAAAAATAAACTCTATCCCGGACAAAGGCATGGGGAGTCCAAAACTAAAGACTGTGCTAGCTACTAAAAGGGAAAGATCCTAACAACTATGAAGAAAATCAACTCAATCCCAGTAAAACCAGCAAGCTTTCCAATGTTTTGATGAACATTTTTTTTCTGCAAAATAATGACAAACTTATGCTTTTTATCCAGATGCACTAATCTTGTCAGTATCATATATCTTTAATATATTACTGTATTTAGAATATAAGATGAAGTTAGAAGTAGTTACATGAAATGTGACAGTTCCTGTTTTTCTGTGTAATGGGTAGTGTTCACATATTTATATGAAAGGTTCAGTTATGCTATATAATCAAATTCATAGTAACTCAGCTTCCAGCTTGTTTGTTTTAATCAAAGCAGAGTTTAATCCAGTGGGTTTGTTTCCAGGCAGAAAGTAATTTGGAAATGTTTGGGTTCACATGGCAGATCTGAAGGGTTTAGAAAAAGTCTGATGTGAATATTTGGACGATTATTTTCAGGCAGCATCAGAAGGCGTGAGCAAGGGCTATTCTGTCCTTCAAACAGACCAGTCTGTCAGTAGCCTTGGATGAGCTTTATCAGTTGCAGGGACAAGCAATATTAGGATTCTTCACTGCAGCCTCTAAAATTGAGTCACGGATTGTATGGAAAGAAAAATTTATCGTTTATGAGCAAGGCATTTATATCTGCAACCATTCTGTAGCACTGTGCCTAGAAGGAGGAGGAAACTGGACTGAAGCATTTATAGGGTTGCTTATCAGAATTTATGATTTATAAATATTTTAGAGAGATGAAGTAGGATTTTTCTTCCTGTTCCACCATCATATCCTTTCTATAGATTCCTTCTCTAACTGTTCGTTAAACAAAGACTAGTCAAGCTTGTTTCATTTAAGCGGCATAGTGTAACTTGATGTTTTCTTCCATTTCTCTGCTTAATTCCTTTTTGTCTGGTCCATATTCTACCTGGGAAATAAACACCCTTCCTTCACTGTTTTTCTCTGTGCTTCTCCTGGATCCGCCTACTGATCTGTGAGCAGTACAACTTTTCAGATGTGCAGTTCAATTTTATCTCAGATTAGATCTGAACCAAAGAAGCAGTAGCCTGTTGCCCACAGATCCTTGATGAGCTACTGTAAGAATGTCTTAAATCCTCTTATCTGCTTTTTGTTTAAGCCATCATAGATCACCTGGTAATGTGTGAACGAGTTTGATCTTTTGATTTGACTTTTTGCACAGGTAAAAAATCTTCACCCCTTTTTTTTTTTTATTTTTTTTTTTTTATTTGATTTCTTGAAGTGATTTCCTTGGCTAATTACTTGTTTTGCAATGATTAGAATGTGTCCCCCATTTTTCATTTGAATTTTCCAGTGACTGTTTTCTGAGTAGGTAGAGATCGACCATCAGAATTTTCCTTAGGAATGAATTTTTACTTTCAATTAAAAAAGAACATGCGCAGGGTAGGGGGAATGAAGAAGCTATGAGGTCTACTGCTGCTTTATCTCTGCTTTAATCTATCTCCTTTTAATTTTCATTTTAAACATAAGAATGTATTTGGTAGGGTGCAAAAAAAAAATAAGGTGCATTAGAAATTCTACACTTCTTATAAGTGATTACTTCATTACCATTTGTTGTTTTTCTCTGAGGTACAACTGTCTGCTAAAGGTCATGGTACCTGCCAGCCTAAACCCCTGCCAGGTGTTGAGGGTGCACTATAAGTCAATTTATTCTATTATACAGAGGGGTTCCACAATTTCTATTCCTCTATTTACCTCTAATTTCTGTCACTGATCCCACTACAACGGGTTTAGTCTCAGCTAAACCAAATAAATCCTGCTGTCTGATAAAAAGAGAAATGAGGAATGTGGTACCTGAAGGAATATTTCAACTTGTCATTCCTTTCCAAGGAAAAAAATGTCTCCTTGCTTTACTATTACTTCAAGAAAGAAGACAAATACAGAATGCCTAAGATTAATATCTCTTCTGGTGCATCACTCAACCATTTCCCTTGACTTAGAAATAAAATTTTTTCTGATGGTATTTCATGCTTGCGCTGCCTCTTTTCTGGGCAGCATCTCTGCATAACTTAATGCAACTCCGGACAGCAACTTCAATACAGGGTTGCAGGCTGGAGGGGGCTGGAGTTCGGTGTGTCTTAGATATGCTTCAGGTATCATTTTCAGATGAAAGATGAGTTTTGGAAGAGAAGGTTTTTAAAATCTCAATTAGGAAAGTATATATATCTATTTAGAGAAAAATGAAAGCTCTCCAAAGTGCTTTTATAATAACACAGCTGCCTTTTGTAAGTAATCAATAGAGACTTGATTCAAGGGCTTCAAGCATGTACCTTTTTGAAAAGTAATACAGTGATGTTGCTGTATTTGATATGAGTTGGTACCATTATAACTGGACTTCTGATCTTCTACCCAGCAAACTGAAGGATAAAAGCATCAAAAGACATATCTGAAAATACAAACATTTCATCCAGTATGAGACAAATTATCCTTAAGGCAGACTCTCAGAGAGAAAATTACAAATGCAATGCTGTACTTTAGTGCCCTTGTATTTGAGAAAACAGCTCTGTGGGCAGTCAGGGAAGAACAGATCTGTGCTCTAAGGGGGTGTTTGGAGTGGTTTTGTTTTATTTGTGTGTGTGTGTGTGTGTAAGTTTGTTTTAATGAATAATTAAAACCTTTGCACCTAGTTATTTACTTTCCACCCCTCGAGGGTACATGTCCAGGTCATGCTGCTTCCCTGTTGTGTTCCCCACATCTCACATGGCTTGCCAGTAGCTACGGGTGTATGACCACCATGAAAGGATGTCACTGTTGGTGCCACTCTGCTGTCACCATG
Organism: Nesoenas mayeri; assembly: GCF_963082525.1. Classification (NCBI taxonomy): domain Eukaryota; kingdom Metazoa; phylum Chordata; class Aves; order Columbiformes; family Columbidae; genus Nesoenas; species Nesoenas mayeri. Next base: position 103,643,896 of record NC_137541.1, read on the forward strand.
GCCTGTGCTAGCCCTTCTTCCTAGATGTAAATAAGGTGTGTTCTTCAGCTTCAGGGAACTTTCAGCTTCTTGACCAGATGTCTCAAAAATATGACTGAATGGCCTTTACAAAGACTTTGTTCTTGTGAGATCCAAGTATCATTTGTTGCTCCTATTGCCAAGCAAGATTTTAAAAAGTATAATTCATCTCTTTTTTTATAGCACGCAGCTTCAGGGTATTAAGAAAATGAACCCTGAAAGAATGACACTTAGCAACAACTGAAATAAATCCTAAAATAATCTTCCCTGATACTTTTAAAATCAACAACTTCAGGCTTTTCCTTGAGGCTTCCCTGAACTGGAGCAGTGATTATTGATCCTGCAGCATGAAGCTTGCTGTCATCCATGCTCCAAGAACAGCCAGTAGCACCTTTATGTGAGGGACAGGTTCACGGGACAGTGTCTGACCTGCTGGCTTCTGGCCTGACCAGGCAGCCCCTGCTCCAAGGATTTGGCAGGACTGCTGGGTTTGGGAGTAAAATCATAACCCCCATAATAATGACTTGAAAAGTGAACCTGACTGTCTCACTGTCATTAGGACACAAACTATTAATGTGCTTTTTCATAACAAGGATCCTGATTGCGCTTGTTGTTTCCCAGATTTTGGATTAGTTTTCTTGGATTTTGCTTTACATCCCTTCCTATACAAATGGAGGAATGAAAAGATACACGCTTGTGTATCCTCTCCCCACCTCTTTCTTTCTCCCTAATTAACTTTGGTCCAGTGACTTTAAAACTAATTAGATCATCTGAGTTGGTGCTGAGGAAGCAGGGAGACATTTCTTGTGTGTTGAATTCAGTGAAGGTACAAACTGGATATTTTTATGTCAGCAGATGGTTTTCTGCTTTTCCTACGCTAAGAGAGCATTTCATTTCTATCCTTTACCCAGTTCTTTCAGGTAAATTAGTTAAAAACATGTTAACAGGGCTAGCCTTGGTAGGTGCAACAGCTGATAATACTCAATTTTTTTTCTTAAGAATATGCAGGATGAAATGCAGCCCAGTGATATAGCCAATGGTGTGCTTAGAATGAATGTTGGGATTTCACTGCACTGACCTTTTGGGGACTTAAGCTGCTGGTTATGTTCTCAAAGCAGTGCATTTTCATTCCTGGTGTTTGCTTTGCTTATGTATCTCATATGTTTACTCACAAGGTTAGAAACAGCTACCAGACTCATACTGTTATAGTAAAAAGTGAGCACAGTTAGCCTTGTTAACTGACTCCCTTGCAATAATTTTTGCCCTGTTTTGCTTGTTTCTCAACTACAGATTGAACTGGTGTCCTATTTTTTGTTTCCTAAATAGATGAGCACTTAGACTAAATAAGCAGTAGCACTTTGCAGCTAAATGTAACTAAGAGGAGGCATGCAATGACTTATGGTAACACATGGAGATTCTCACTCCTGTCAAGTACAATAAATTTGCTCTGTTTAGAGAACTGAAAATTAGGTATTCGGTTGCTTTTTCACTGGAAGGGGTGACCACATTTCCTCTTGGGGTGCTGGCAGGCCTTCCCAAAGCATGCATTGATTAGAGAATTTTCTCTAGTGGTTGCCTGCATGTGGTTCTGCAGCAGACATATATATCAAAGTAATAGTTGTCTTTAGAAAGTTTATATCAGTAAAATCTTGGGATCAATAAGGCATATAAATACTTGAAAACCTTGATCTATATTTAATTTGCAATACTTTGTAAATATTTGAATATTATCTTTGGCCTAATCTTTCAGAGACCACTTGTTAAATATGCTGTGTGATTTTATGGTGAAATTCAGCTTAACAGATTCTGAACTGAACTTGTTCATATGGAATATGTTAATAAAATATTTAAGATGTATTTTGTCTATTTAAATGATGCTGGAAAGAAGTTTCATCATCTTGGGAAGGGAGGATGGGAGCCAGGAACAGCTGACGTTATTTGGGAACTAAGTAGTAACTCATGTTTCAGCCACAGATCTTCTTCTTTTCTGGAGTTTAACTGGCTTTAAAATTCTGTTTTGAGCTGCTTGGGAGGACAAGCTCTGAATTATATTTTTTTCCTAGCCCTCTGTCCTATCCCACTCAGCACCTGGTCCTGCAGTCCTCATGTGGAAACAATAAAGGCAGTTATCTTACAGAATGAGCTCTAATAATGTGTGTCTGTATGTGCACACTTTTGTGTGTTGGTGAGAGGCAGGTGGAGAAGGGGATGATAAAGTAAACTGTAGTCACCATTTCTCCCAGTCAAGGACCAAAGGACACTGCCAATTTATCTCTGAAAGCCTGTTTGTAACTTAAGAAATCACATGTTATTCCTTCTACATAATAAGGCAGACCCTGATGAACTCACCCACAGATGACTCAGGACCTGGAATAATTTGATAAAGTTTGAGTTTAGAAAGGAAGCTCCTGCAGTTTAATTCCCTATTAGAGAAGAAGCACTCCAGCTGTCTCCATCTTACCCACAACAGCTATGACACCTCTTTGAAGGGGAGCACTTCTAAGAGAAGGTGTAACATGGGGGACAGATACTGAATTGGTTTGTGAATAATGAGTTTCACTCAAGAGAGGGACAAGAGGTGAAGCAGGTGATCAATTCAGGCTGGTGAGAGGGGAGCAGCGTGCATGTCAATGGGAGTGGAGAAGGATGATGGACAGTGTCCACAGGGTGCTCCCCAAGCAAGCAAATGTCGGTAGAGGAGAGGTGAGGAGTCGGTAGAAGCAGAGATCACGAGTCAAATACCATTAGTGTGGCAAGAGGTCATTTTAGACTGGTGAGAAACCAAGAAAATTATCAAAGAAGCTAAAACTGCAGTAGGAAAAAGAGCTTCATGAAGCACACAAACAGAGGAAGACTCTGCCTGCAGGCCTGTACTTGTATTTAGTGGAAGTGTTTAGCTTCAGTGCCTTGGGCAGTGTCAGGAGAAGAGTTGTGCCTTGGAACTAAACATGCCTTTTCCCTGCTTGTCCCCCTGCACTGCCACCTCTTGAGGGAAGGAACTGTGCCCCCTGCAGAGCGAGGGTCAGCCCCAGGGCTGCCCTTTCTCCTCTGATGCTGCTTTGCAGTCCTCAAACCCAGCTGCAGTAACTAGGGAAGGAGCACCAAGCTTGCCAGCTCTTCACAGTTCATGGTAGTTCAGCTACAGGGTGGAGGAGGGTGGGTGAGCAAGCCAAGAAATATATTCAAGGATCATCATGTTACGCATCTGTGCAACTGCAAATTGTTTTGTGCACCGACCAAGTAAGGAAAGACGTAGAGGGGCGGCAAGGGAAATTTGTTGTCAGATGAAGTTTGCATTGTTTGAATGGAGAAAGACACTGTTTTATGACTCCTTGAGCAGCAAAGCACATGAGGTAAATATGCCAGTAAATTGAGAAGCCCTTTCCTTCTCAACAGACAGTAAATATTAACGAAGATACAGGTGGCATGCACAGAGACACACACAAACAGAAGAAAATATTAGAGGAAGTAGAGCAGTTATAAAAAGTGAACCCTGGAAAAGTGTGATGACTGCCTTCCCGGAGGCTTTTGGCTGGGTAAAGGTGGAAGAAAATGCAACAGCAGCAACAACAAAAGAAAATCACAACAAGATTTTATAAACTCCTGAGGAACTGGGAGACGAGACTGAAGAGAAGTGAGCAGCATCCTCTTTTTAACAGATAAAAGGGAATGTGCGGTAACAAGCAGTATGGAGGTTTGATCTCTTTGCTGGTGACATTTTTGTGATTGATTTAGGGCAGTCCCTTTGCGGAGGCTGTAACAGGCTGTGCTAGGTCTAACTACAGCATCTTATGGCTGCTCTAGGGAAGCAGGCCCTGAGGGCTGGCAGCAGGGGAACAGCTTTTGCTGTGGTAAAGGCAGCTCAAAACTTACTAATGGGGCTCAGGGCTGAGTTTCAAGGACAACAAACATTTTGGTTCAGTGGCTTCCTGATGCTTAAGGACAAATGCCCAACCTACCTAGTCCTTAGCAGAGGATGGTGACCCAGAGACCAGAACTGGGTGGGAGGCATTTTATTTTAGTTTAAATCCAAAGCTGCCAAATGCAAACTCATGTTTGGCTTTTGTGTGGAGGAAAGTTCAGGTCACCTAAGTGACACTCTTGGACCTTCAGAGCAAGGCTGAAGCTTCCCACTCATGCTCCACACCGCTTCCTTTCCACTATCAGCTGGGGCTCAACCTGTGCCTGTCATGGCTCTTGTCACCCCATAGGGCTCATAGCAGGGGAGGAGGCTTTTGCTTGGCCTGTTGAAGGAGAAGTGGAGAGAGAGGTTTGAAAGACATTCACAGTTAGCTTTCCATGGAGTCAGGCTGTTTGGAGTTGGTCTGTATCTTAAAAATCCTTTGGCATTACCAGTGAAATTGTTTGGCAAAAGATATAAAAAATATGTCTGAATCTGAGAAATTAATCTGGATGAGAAATTTTAAGGTCTAGATTTTGAACTGTATCTAGGGGAGAATAACATCAAGTTTCCACTGTCCCATAGTACAAGAGCTGATCTGCTCTACTCTGTTGTGTGTAGTTCATCCAGAAAGAATAAACTTAAAAGTTTCCTTGGCATCTGAAAAGAAATCATGGTGTTGCTTTGAATAGGAACTGAAGAGAGCAACTGCAAGAAATCTGCTAAAGAGCAATGAAGGATAATCTGTGGAGATTCACAAAAGAAACAGTCGTAAATAGTTTGGTTGGTTGTTTTTTTTTTTTTTTTTTAAAAGTTATACTTTAAAGGGTAAGATACAGAAAAACTCACAACTGACGAGGGGCTAGGATATGGTTAGTATACAGAGCTTGCAACCGAAACGATTCTATGATTCAATAAGGTAGCTTGTATTTTGCCACCACGTAGTAGAGAAGACCAATGTATAGTCAATGCCAGCAATGGCTCTTTGGCAGCGAGGTGCTCAGTTACACACTGGCTTCATGTGTGTGCTGGAGGAAGTGTAGCTTTTGCACAACGTATGCTATAAAGATGTAGAGACTTATGGAGATGAATTATTTCCATTTCAATTTGATATTTTTCCATTGCTCAGTAAACAATGCAGTATTTGCACTTTCTGATGCCTTTATATATATATATGTAAAACTATATAATACTATATACTTGAAATTGTATGCCTTCTGCTAAAAATTTTTGCTAGACCCCATGCAGCTTCTAGGGAAAGGAGCAGCACATTTAATTTTCTGTCGCTTAATAAACAAAATTTGGAAGTTTAGTTTTTGTTTTGTTTTCTTTTCCCTAAAATGTGATTTGTGGTAGTAGAAGTAGATGATTTTTTAAAAAAATGTGGTTAAGAATAACTATGGAAATACAATTAAAAGTTTGGCAGATCTCTTATTCTTTTAAAAGTTTTTATGCAAGTCCTCTTCTGACATGGCATTTCATAGTTGAAATTTTCCTTCTCTGCTTTGAGTCCTGGAAACTTATTCTTGTATCAGAATGGAAATTATCATAAAAAAAGAAAGATTCCAGGAAGTTTAATTAAAAGACAAAATCATGAAACTTGCAATAAAATCAGAGGTCCTGGCTGTAAAATACTGAAATTGGGAAGAAGGCTAGTAGTGGAAATCTACAAACATATAGGTGAACTGATGGATCGTGGGAGAGCAAAGTACTTTGCAAGATATGTATTTGCAATACTTCACTCTGGCATTTCATGTGTGTGTATATATATATATATTTGCATATCTCTCTTTTCTCCTTTTTACATGCAGCTGTATATGCTTTTTTCATTGCTTGGTCGTAAGCTGCTTCAAGAATTTAAAATGATTTTGCAAACTAAGTATTTGACAGAAAAAGTGATAAATGAATCATGTCTACATATTTTGGCAGGAGCATAATCTCATTCAGTGTCCTGTAAACTTGTAGACATCAAAGTGTTCCTATTACTGCCACAGTAGATCACAAAGACCAGTTTGGAAAACATTGTTTGCTGCCTACTTGGATTTCAAATGTGCCTACGTGTCTACCTGCCCTGACAGAGCTGATGAAAGGGAAAAATTGCCTGGTGGTGACTTTTAAGAAAGCAAGTTTATTTTCTGAACTATCTCTTAAATATTTACTTTTGAGGAGGAAAAAAAAAAGTATATCCCTGCAGATATATATTTGTTTACCTGTTGAGGAATGAACATCCTTTTTATACATAAAGCAAATCAACTTCATGGCTTCAGGACTCTGAATCAACTCCGTTTAACCCAGCTGCAGAGATAATGCTGTTGCAATTCATCTTGACAGTCTGTAAATATTTACCATCCAAACCACCCTGTATTGTTTCTTTGTGCTGTCAGTTCTGGAGAGCTGATTTTACGCTGGGTGAGATGCTAATGTAGATGGCAACATTGCTGGGCATGTGCTGCACTCCAGTGCCTGCTGTCCCAGCACAGACCTGTCACGAGCTCCAGAAACCTTCCTGCTGGGGAAAATGAGAAGATCAGCTGTGCCATGGATTTCTGCAGCTCCACCGAGTTGAGTTTGTCATCGGAAGTACTCCAGCGATAAAAGCTGACCCCACTGACATCAATATTAAGATTTCCACCACATGACATAGGATTAGAATTTTCCTATATCAATAATAGTGTTGTGAAGCTATAGTTCTTACGTGTAAGTATGGTCCTCAAAAGTGAATTTTCAATAACAGTATACTGTTGTTTGAGAACAGAACATAATCCTCTTATTTAAATTATAAATGAGAATAACCATTTTAATTTTAAACTTTAGGTATGTCTAAATTTATTTTGTTGGTGAGATTGGTGATAAATTGACTATTTAAAAGTGTTAAGGTATGACCTTTAAAATAGAGTTAACTAAATAATTCAGCAATAATGTATCTGCTGACATACTAATTTATTTTAAAAATGCTTAATTCAGCCTCAAGTTACTTAAATTTAGCAACATGTTTGTGAAACCTGGACCCAGGTTGTTTTAAAATTACATTTATCTTTCTAAATCATTGCAAGCAAGTTTTTAAGTGTATTGAAGCATCTAAAGATTCAGGTGGGCTTCAATAAGAATAAAAAATAAAAAATGCTACAGTGAATAATTCCTGTTACCAGGTGCTTTTTTGCCTGTTTTATAACTAACTGGGTCCTTATGAACACATGTAACATTTCTGAATGTCTTTACAGTAAGTAAGCTGTCAAGCTCTGTCTCTGTGCTTCAGAAAATGGGTGGGAGAATTAATACTTTGAAGAAATAAAAATAGCTCCACAAAGTATAATAGAGTTGTGGGTGATAAAATCAGCCTGCTGACATGCTGCTTGAGCTCGTGCTTGCTGGCAAAGGGAGCTGACAGCACTTGGTACCCCTTCCAAGCAGGCTCCATCATCCTCCTAGACTGCTCCGCAGAGTGTGGTAGCCCTGTGACTGTCTGGGAGGCCAAATACCCGGGTGCTGGCTGCTTCAGGGCTCCAGTAGTGCATCCTTGTGGCCAAAGCAGCACAGAGCTCCATGTCTGCCAGGTCACTTGGTATCAGTCTTACTGACAGCCAAGACTTTAGGCTAGCATTAGAGGTTGACTTTATTCTGTCAAGGACAGAATCAGTTTCTAAATGGATTTGCAGTGGTGGAAGCAAGAGTGCAAAAGGTTAAAAATTAATGCCCATGTGACTCTCAGATCACACTTGGTAAAGGTTTTCTCGGTTGCTTTTGTCTACGGTTGCTATCTCAAGTAAGATATATTTGTGCGAGAAAAAAAATGAAATTAAAGGATGGCAAGGATGATCTGTAATCTAAGGGTTTCTGTGAAAGACCTGTAATTGTTTTAATAACTCCAGTACGGGAAAAGCTGGTTTGAAATGAGGGTTTCTTCTTCCTCAAGTTTAGCTGCTGCCCACTATAAGGGACATGATGAGGCTGGGCTCAAGCCAACCTGGGTCCAACCATCCGTGTCCATTCTTAAAGTCATTTTTCCCTCTTCCCTCACTGAATCGGGCTCCTGCAAGCCTCCCATGGGCACCACAAGCTTCCTCTACCTTGGCATGGGCCAGCCCTTCTTCTGGCCCTTCTGTCAGGGCTTCACCATTTGCTCTGTGGCATACAGCAGCAGGAGAAAAGCAACTTTATTTACTACTTCTTCCCAAAGCTTCCTGGGTTTTGTATTCATTGTATTTCTAATTTTATACATTTACCACTTTATCTTTCTTTGACTTTTATTTGTTTACTTTTTTTTTCCCTAGCAACTCAAGGAGATGCCACATAGTTTTATTCTACAAATCACATTCTAACTGAATAATCTTTAAATTTAGAGAATCATAGAATCATTTTGGTTGGAAGACACTCTCAAAATCACTGAGTCCAACCATTAACCTGACACTGGCACTAAACCATGCCCCTAAGAACCTCATCTACACATATCTTAAACATATCCAGGGGTGGTGACTCCACCACTTCCCTGGGTAGCCTGTTCCAATGCTTCACAACCCTTCCTATGGTGAAATTTTTTCCTAATATCCCATCTGAACTTGCCCTGGCACAACTTGAGGCCATTTTCTCTTGTCCTATCACTTGCTACTTGGGAGAAGAGACCAACCCCCTCCATGTTACAACTTCCTTTCAGGTAGTTATAGAAAGCAATAAGGTCTCCCCTCAGCCTCCTTTTCTTCAGGCTAAACAGCCCCAGTTCCCTCAGCTGCTCCTCATCAGACTTGTGGACCAGACCCCTCACCAGCTTCATCTCCTTTCTCTGAACTCTCTGCAGCACCTCAATGTCTTTCTTGTAGTGAGGGGCCCAAAACTGAACACAGGATTCGAGGTGCAGACTCACCAGTCCTGAGTACAGGAAGACAATCACTTCCCTAGTCCTGCTGGTCACGCTATTCCTGATACAAGCCAGGATGCTGTTGGCCTTTTTGGTGACCTGGCCACACTGCTGGCTTATGTTCAGCCAGCTGTCAATCATCACTCCCAGGTCCTTTTCCACCAGGCAGCTTTCCAGCCATTCTTCCCCAAGCCTGTAGGTTGTTGAGTTGTTGGGGTTGTTGAGACCCAAGTGAGGTGACTGTATCTCACTACTTCCAGAACATCTTTCATGCTGAGAACATCTCCTGGAAGCCAGGTGGGTCACAGCTGATGGTGAGGTTGGGACCAGTTCAATTGAACAGTGTGCCTGTCATACCCTATTGGTGTGAGGGGACTCAGTTTAGAGACTGTTGTGAAGTTGTTGGGAGACAGTATAGTATTAGCTGGAACAATGCATGTGTCACCTGTTAAATGGATTAAACCTATATGTGTGCCACTCTTTTAACAGCAAAAAGCAAATACAGTGAAGGGCGGAGTTGGCTGGATGACTCCAAGCTTTGCAGTAGCAGTTTCTGCGCTGAAAACACTGAAGTTGATCTCAGACTTGCATTGGCTTTTACACTTAGTGTTTCTCTTTGCCCTCACTCACATTTTCTTCTGTTGATGCTCTGCCTAATTTCATTCCTATTAGCAATGCAGTTTTTAGCAAGCTCTAAGAGTAGCAAATGTAGAAAATGCTTCATTTAAAAGACCCGGGTTGTATCTAAATATGTGTGTAGGTGCACTCCTCAGTTGGAATGTGCAGTTACAAGCTGTAACCAGATTTAGCTTTATTACTATAGGAGAACATTCAGAAGCACTACAGCCTCATGTCAGAGACCAGTATTAACCTGTATAAATCTCAGAGTCCCTTGAATTTTCCGACTGCAGGGAAACTTTCATTTTCTGCTGCAAGATCTTTAGGAAGCTGCTTGTCAGTGGCTGCAAGTAGGTTAGCTGAACCTGCTGTACTTCTGCCAGTGTCATTTTCCTTAGCTATCACTTGCAGCTAGCTGAGAGGGGTTTTTAAGGGACTTTCTAGTAGCTGTCACAGTGGTGCAGTTGCAGCTTGCCAGGATGTGTGCAAGCTTATGTACCCGTACTCCTACTGCAATATATAACCAAGAATTGATGTAAATTGCAGGAAATATTTAGGTTATGGGGTTTTTTTTTGTTTGTTTGTTTGGTTTTTTTCCCATGTTTTTCATTTTAAAGAATCTGTTATTACAAGAAAATTATTAGTCCATTTACTAAGATACATAACTATATGGCTTAATATAAGATATTAGAGATTTAGATGGCTAGAGTCTTAGTATTCCAGCAGCTTTTCTGCAACAAAATCTTATGATTATGTTTTTCTCTTCCAGTCGTAAAAGTGCTATCTGCCTTCAGATGCTTTTCAGATGATGAATCAAAATAAAGAAAAAAAAAAATACATTTTACATTATGGGTTTTTGTTTTACAGATTTTATCTTTAAAAATTACTGGATTAGGAAATACTGATATATAAAGAGTAAGGGTATAGGCCAAAGAACAGAAAAGTGAATTTCTCTCTTTCTGTCATGTTTAATATATAATAGAATAGAGTAATGGCATTCAAGTGTATAAGTTTAACTGCAGGCAACTTATTTTGCAGTGTAACACCTATTTTTTGTATTGTTTTACATGAAGCATGCTGAAATGCTTTGAACACAAGGCTGGAGTTGATGACCTCCTGAAGTCCCCTCCAAAAAAAGGAGTTTTCCTGTGATCCTGTGACACGTGCAAGCTGGTTGCCTGCTGGTGGAGCATAAATGCTGCTGCCTTAGTGCTCAGCAAGAGCTTCTGCTGTTCACGGTGTAAGATGAAAATGGGCATTGGCGCATTGTTTTTGGGCAGCTGGTATTAGAAATGACATTCAAGTTATACTTTAAGCCGTGCTGCTAATCTTAAAGGCAAACAAAAGGAAATGGCATAGCTATGTGAATTCACTTAAAAATACACCTTTATTATTTTTCTTAAGCAAAGCAGTCATTCAAAACCATCAGCAAAAAACATGTGGTTACAGTACCAAAAATACTGGGGAAAAAAGTGATTTTAAGGTGATGGAGAAGGTTAGTGTTACTGGTGCTCCTTGTGGTGATATTCTCGGACAGATGGGGTTCTTATCAAATGTTAAATCTTGCCTTAGTTTTGTTTCTCTTTTTTTCAAGACTAGTTGTAACCAATACATTTTTTTCTTTGGCTCGTGTCTTTCCTTTGCAACTTTTCCCTTTTGTAGCTCCTTGAGTGGAAATCAATGATTTCCTTGGAATGTCAGGAGACAGCTTCTATTGATGTGTGTTACCCAGTAGACAATGCAGGGGGGAAAAAAAAAAAAAAAGAAAAGTTTGAAATTCATTCCTGAGCCTGCTTCTAAATCAAATTGCATGGGAAACTGGGTCTGTCACTTACAGATGGAGGTTTTACCTACCTTGTTCTAACTTCCCATCTGGTGTGGCCTGGGATTTGTTGAAGGGACTAGAGCTCCGAGATCACTTCTCTCCAGTTTTGAATGACACTTGTGTAGCTTCTGTTCAAATGTTCAGTAAGTTACATGACTTAGTTTTTAACCCACCTCTTTTCTTACTTTCTATTGGTAAACATAGTTATATGTTGTACTTAGCCCTTAAGTTTATAAGAATTTAGAATTAAATTATTAAAATTTGAAACATGACATTTTGGTTTAGTTTTGTTGATGCATGCTTTGTGGAGTAATTAAGGTTAAGGATGAAATGAAAAAAAATGTTCCTTCTAATTTGTTAGAAATAGGCTTTACATATGCCTCCATTTACAACATAATTCTCAGACAGAATGTGCAAAGTGTTGGTGGTTTTCTAAGAATGCAACTGCTTCAAATTTGCTGTTTTCGTAGGTGCATTTAAGTTCAGAGTGCTTTAAATAACCTCATGTCTGGTTGAAGGCTTCTTACCACTGGTGAAAAGTTCTGGCTATTATAGAAAATGCCCTTTACTTGCATTATTTCTCGGTAGGTTACCATATAAACTGTAATTTCCATAATGGAAAAATACAGAGGAACTCAAAAGAAGAAAAAAGCCCAGCCTTGTAGCATGCTAGCAGTAGAAACACAGGCTTCTCTGCAGATGTCTTAAGAATGTAAACAGACTGCCCAGAACAGGTTTCATGTGCTCCTTTTCTGAAGTGTTTTGTAACTTCACTCTGGGAGTGAAGTATAGAAAAGTGTATGGTACAGTTAGTCTTTTAATAAGGCAATTAATATTTGTTTATATATCCTTAGTTTTAAGAATTTTTGTTTAAAGCCAAGTGAGAGGCTTTTTGTTATCTAGAAAGCAGAACGAAATACCTTGAACTAAAATTATGTGCTTATATATAGTATTCTAAATAGACTTGTATCTGGCAGACTGATTACTTTGGTATTGGGACTTCTGAAGAATGGACTTGTTAATTCCTGTATTGGTTGATTTATTCCTTATTGTTCTCTTGTGAAAAGATTTATATCTTTTTTCTGTAAATAATGATTTTAAAGGCTTATGGAAAATGAAGTAAGCCAATGATTGGTGGCTATATCTCATTTCGAGGTCATCGAATATGTCTTATAAGGAGAAGACTCTTGGGCTTTTGGAACTGATTCTGGAATCACCAGGCAGTGATACTACTTATTATTTACTAATTTATGGCTAGGGAAAATAATTTAAATAGTGGGGTTTTGTTTTGTTCTTTCTCAAAAAATAAGAGGATAGTATTAATTCAATTTCATTTACAAAATGTTTTTAAGATAGGCTGCTCTTCTTTATTTTTTTTACCACTTCTTTTTATTTCCCAAAAAATCAAAAGGGAGAAGAGGATAATAATTTGTAACTGAAATCTGAAGACCTAGTATATGCATGAGAGTGTTTTCCCTCTTCTATCTTCTCTGCAATACTCTGCTCTTAATTGAGGTTCAGTCAGATTTTTTGTTCTACTATTTTCTTGATGGAATTCTTCTTGAGACCTAGGAGGAATTGCTGCCAAAATCAAGCAGTAGGAAACTAGGCTTTATTTCAGCTTTAGACAAGCAGTTTTGTTTCCTTTTTGGCAATTCAGTCTTTGTTCACTGCATCCTTCTGATGCAACTTCACTCTCCTACAGGCTAAAATGTCACCTTACAGCAAGAGCATGCCATGAAGAATTTTCAAGTGACCACAGGCCTGAAATGTGAGTGACATCTTTATAGAAATAGGAAGTTCTCATAGTAATAATCTCCCAAGAAGTGCCTGACATTTTTCTGAGCTACTTTTTGTAGTGTATGATTATATAAAATTTGTCAGCTCACAGCAGGCAGGTTGTATTCCTATCAGGGTCCTGAAAAAATACAAAATTGCTATGTGTAAAAATGAGATTCCCTTTGCTCTTCCAAATGCAGTGTGCAGAGTTGAGTTTTGATGAATACGTATACCTCAGATTTTTATGGCATAAAATGAACAGCTGCGTAATAGGTGGTAAGAAAGTATACAATGTATTGTTAGTTTTATCTAAAATATGATTAAGGTTTGCAGCATTGCATTTCCAGTGTTCTACTCTATACTACCATAAACTTTTATATTGGTAAGAATGGAGTCAGTGAGCTAAATGACATCCTATTGCATTGCAGGTATTACAGGACTCTTTGTCTGTAAGGCAGAAATGGCAAAACTCCTGTAATACTCACTGAAACTTAACAGTGAACCGTGACTACATTTTACTGGAAAAGTGGTAAGAGGATAAATATTCAGTAAGAGTAGAGATAACAATGCTTTAAAGCAAAAGCCCCCAAACAAACAAAAAAACCCACCCCAAACAAACAACAACAAAAAACAACCCACAACTTGTAAAAATCTTATGTACAGTAAAATTTGTCATCTGATAGTAGTTGTCATTTTGTCATAGATGCTGAAGATTGTGTTGTATGAAAAATGAGTTTGGTGGCTGCTCTATAGGTGGATGCTAGCTGTGATATGGTAAGGTTTTCCAACATGTACTAGTCTGAGAGAAATCAAACCCACTTTAAAAAGGTTTTCCAGAAAATTCAGAAACACCAATAATCCATTCACTAAACGAGAAAGAGCCAAATATCCTTAATGTATTTTTTTTCAATTTTTCTTTTTGTTCCTGAAATACTGAGTAAACCTAAGAAAGCCTAAGGTCAAAAGCCCCATTAAAATAGGGAAGAAAATCTTGCACATATCAGTTCTTAGAGATGAAGGTAAAGGATCATGTACAACAGAAAGTCAAAGAGCCTTTTACAGGCATCTGAGTCCCAAATATTATTTGCTGCTTTGGGTACTTTGTAGCTTTTGCAATACAAGGTTCTGAAGGGGAAGGTACTTCCTTCTGGACTTTGTATCTCTAATGAGGTCAGTGTGCTTTGAATGAAAAGTCCTGGCAGTCTAAAGGAAATGTAGTGGAGACTTTTAGTTTCTATATTGTGGGAGCACATGTTTAATAATAATGGAAGTATAACATGGAGGGAGAGGAAGACAGGGAAATGGAAGATGTGACGTAGATCAGATGTTAAAAACCGTTCACAAAACCAACCAACCAAACAGAAAACAAACAAAACAAAACAACAACAGAAAACAAAAGAAAAAAACAAGCATCAGACATGAAAGTGCATTTACTGGACAGCAGTGACTGTAGAGAATCTGAATACAATAACATTTTTGTAATAAAGAAAAACTTAGCTGCTGCTGAACAGGAAAGTGCAGACAACAACTATAAAAGGGATTAAGAGTTTAAAACTTATTGTGATAGCAGAGACAGGAAAGGAAGCATCCACGGTCAGGCAGGTGGCCTCAGGGAATGACAAGGCCTTCACCTTGTCCCTTTTCCAAGGCACGTGGAGGTTGCTAATATCTGGAACAAACCAGCATTGCCTCCCATGGTTTGTTTCATCCCTTATCCCAATGTGCTGTCTATACTTCTGCTACCTTGTGTCATAAGATTTTTTTCTTTTAGTTCTGGGACCACAGTGGACAACAGTGGCTCTTTGGGGAGGGGACTGCTCCATACTGATGAGCTGTCTACCTAGCTGGAGGCAAGACCATGTGCTGTTGGTACTTCATTGCACTGCTCAGGTATTTGTGTCTTTGGCCACATAAAGTGAAGCACAGGGAAGAAAGCAAAGGAGCAATTGTGGAAGATACATGGTGAAACATGGTCTGTGTGTAGACCATTAGCACAAAGCCTGTGAAGAAGTAACATTGTGTTGTAGTTTCATATTAAGAGGAGCCATTTTTATGTAGCAAATCATGTAATAGGTACAGCATACATTTGAACAGCCAGTGGTTTTCTTCTGCATCACTCTGCCCTGCCTGCAATACAGACGAGTCTGGAATTAATGCTGAAGTGATGGGAACCCATGAGGAGACTTCTCTGATCATGTGGCGTTGCCTCTTTTCCCCTCAACAAGTGATGGACAGTAGCCACTGTATTCACCTGCTTGTCTGGCAGGGGAGCAGTAGCAAGGTCTTTCTCATGGCAGCCGGGAGGGATCCCTGGTGAAAGGGAACACTTACCTTTCTGATCAGATGCGTGGCCATGAGCCATCTCATGATTGGCAGCAGTAGCAATGACTGGTGGAGGAGGAATTCATTTCGGTGACTCCTATTCTTTCCCCAGCTATAGGCTGCTATTTAGAAAACCAAGTTTTAGGCACTGAAGAGATGGAAGCTAGTGTAATTTGTCACTAAAATAGGCTGACAGGCTTCTCTAGAAATGTATTTCCTTTGCTGTAATGAAAACTGGCTTAGAGAAGTTCAGGACTAAGTTTTGAGTTGTACTTATTTTGGTTTTTCTTCTGCTCCACTGAATGATTTAAAGGTTGAGTGGAGCCTTTAGCATCATTGTCCGAGTAAGTATGAGTGGTGTTTTCTCACTTATTCACAATTTCAGAGTGTCTGTGGTGGAAGATGAGGAGGCCTGCCAGGGATGGAAAGTATAGAGTTATTAGCTCCATCCAGAGTTTGGGGAGTTGTTACTGCCTAGGTGCTCTTGCTAAGAAAGTGATGTTACAGCAGGAGACAGTTTCTGAACAACTGTCCCGAGGCAGTCTGGCTTTAGCTGTAGTCCTTACTGAAAAAATGGAAAAAACTAAGAGAATTAAAATTAAGAACAGGCTAAAAGGGGGAGGTGTAGTGTGAGAGGTGTGTGTCTTTATTTTCTGCATAGCATTTGTGTTTATCTGGCGATGCATGGTCCAGGGAGAAAATTCAGGACAAACCTGAAAAGTATAGCAACATTATTCTGCCTTTGCCCAGAACATGGCGGTGTGTTGCAAGATTATTGAGATGGACAGGTGTGACAGGGCAAAAATATTTTTCCAGCACTTTATTCTCATGGTTAAATAAGAAAAACAGTCTTGGGCAATGGTTTTACCTTTAATGTTTGTCTTAATTGCAAACTTGAAAGTCTGAGCTCACTTTCTTTTAACTGAAACAATTCCTAGGAGTTCAAAAACAGTACGTGCTTATATGAGGACTAAAACACCCTTGATTTGTCTCCAGCAAAAGACTTGAAAGCATGTGAGTTGTGGAATATGGACAGTGTCTGACTCTGAGTATCTGAAGTCCTTAGGGTTCTGTCTCATACATGATTTAGTAATAAGAAGCTCAGTGTATATGTGTGTAGTGCAGTTAAATTTCTTCTCTTGTGCTTCTGAGAGATCGACTTATGGAGGGAGTTTATAGGACTTGTCTGCACAGAGACAGATAGCAAGCCATTCAATGTCCTTGATTTGGATCCAGAAATTATTGTCCACCACTTCTGTCCTATTGTACAGTGCTCCTCAGGAGAGTTTCAATAGAAGAGTATGATGATTGATCTTGATAGTATAGCTACAAAGTATTTAAAACTTTCATTTCCTCATTTTTTCAAGTTAAAATGGTAGGATGGGAGGTAAGCTTAGTGCGGCAGTCTTCTGGGACAGGAGTGCATGAGAACTGGATTGAGAAAGCAGGTTTCTGTTCCTGAGGCAGTGAAAGATTAAATATCATAGAGAGACCGTTATTGAACTCCGCTTGTGTCACAAGCGTGTCTCTTACTTTCAGGTAGACATGCCTCACAGGTACTTCAGATGTGGTGTTCTTACTTTTAAAAACTAATAATACAAAATGTTATGCTTCTGGTGTTCCTCGCAGTACATCCTAGAGATTGTTGTGGCTAGACTGACCTCCCAGGAGGTGCTGTAGAGCCTCTCTCCCCTTGTAATTAACTTTTGGGAGCGTAACATGGCATGTGTTCAGGATGTCTTCCTTTCATCATAGAATAAAAACATAGAATAGTTTGGACTGGAAGAGACCTTCAGAAGTCATTTACTCCAACCCTCTGCAATCTTCAACTAGATCAGGTTGCTCAGAGATTTGTCCAGCCTGGCCTGGAATGTCTCCAGGGATGGGGCATCTACCACCTCTCTGGGCAACCTGGGCCAGTGTTTCACCACCCTCATTGTAAAAAATTTCTTCCTCATGTCTAGCCCAAATCTCCCCTCTTCTAGTTTAAAAACACTACATCTTGTCCTATTGTAACAGGCCCAGCTAAAAAGTCTGTCCCCATCTTTCTCATAGGCCACTTTTAAGCACTGAAAGGCCGCAATAACGTCTCCCCGGAGCCTTCTCTTCTCCAGGCTGAACAACCCAAGCTCTCTCAGCGTGTCCTCACAGCAGAGCTGTTCCAACCCTCTGATAATTTTTGTGGCCTGCTTTGGCCCCTCTCCAACAGGTCCGTGTCTTTCCTCTACTGAGAGCTCCAGGTGGGGTCTCACCAGAGCACAGCAGAGGGGCAGAATCACCTCTCTCAACCTGCTGGCCCCACTCCTTTTGATGCAGCCCAAGATACAATTGGCCTTCTGGGCTGCAAGTGCATGTTGCCAGCTCATGTCCAATCTTGCATCCCACAGAACCCCTAAGACCTTCTCGGCAAGGCTGCTCTCAATCCTTTTATCCCTCAGCTGGTATTGATACCAGAGGTTGCCTTGACCCAGGTGCATGACCTTGCTGTTGGCCTTGTAAAACCTCAAGGGATTCACAAGGGCCCACTTAAGCTTGTCTAGGTCCCTCTGGATGGCATTCCTTCCCTCAGGCATAGTAACTGCAGGGATAGGGTGGAGAGGAAATGACTTCTGTGTTGGCATGTGGGAGGCAGGGGAACTGGTTTTGGTACCAGTAGAGAGGTGAAATGAATCCAGGCTAAATGCCAGGACTCAAAATTGAGAAGTTTTTCTCATTATGGTAACATAAAGGAAGCCATTATATCAGTGCTATTGGCCCATTGGCAATGCTGAGTTGCTTGTGTTAGATGGTCAGTCATGGACCAACCTCACCGTAGATAGTGCTTTCAGAAATGAAGAAGTGTTGTAAAGAAGAAACTACTCCAAGAATAACCAAGATGTTAAATGAGATGATTCCAGAATATTAAATAACTGAGTAGTAAATATGGTATTAGACTGTGGATTTTCATAATACAAGTTCTGTAGCTTTAGTCATTGATGTTACAGCTGTGTTGTTCAAGAGATTGCTTTAAAAGACTAGAATATAGTCCTTTTATCCACCAGATTTTAATCCATCTGAGGAAATCCAAGGTAGATGCTTAAAAAGAGGAAACATGCACAGAATATTAATATTTTAAATTATTTATATTTAGGGAAATTATATATGGCTCCACAATTCAAATTTTACATGATTATGAAGATATCTGTCAGAAACTCTGCGGATAATTTCAGCTTTTGATGGAGTTTGTGAGCTATCAGATAGTAATTAATAAAAGCAACACATGGAGAAAGTACAGCCACAGGATAAAGATATGTAAGTACTTTTTGCAGCCATGTGTTGGAGGGAGGTTTCCAATGGAAGCTAATTCATTGGGAACTTTTTGGAAGTTATGGCCCAACTTGAGAAGTTAGTAAGTGATCTGAGAGATCTGATCGCTGAAGCAAATGGTAACAAATAGATAGGTGGTACCTACCCTGAAATTCTAAAGCTCTTGAGATTGGAAAAACTCATTTGAGAAATATAGTGTAAAATTTCTCACTGAAAACTAATGATACTAGGCACTTGGAAGACATTTGTACTTAGTCTGGTGTTTTGGAAGGGGGTATAGAATGGGAAATAAATAATAAGATGATAAAAACTGTCAATTTTGTTACATTATATGGGAAGTTAAACATAAGGGCTCACCATTTGTTGCAAAGAGTTCTGAGAGTGATGAAGAATGCATCTCTAGATTCATATGCTTGAAATTCCCAAATTTTGGTGTCTACATGGAATGAGAGGTCGAAGTTCCAAATTAGAGTCAGCGGAGAGCTAGTGAATAGCTTGAAAATTCAGATGTCTACTTGAGAATACTGCTGAATCTCTAGCTCTTCATTGAGACCTTAGACACTAGAGATGGTCTTAAGCTCCTTCTTGAAATAACTTCTTCTGTTAATAACTTCTACTAAAGCAGCAGACTGTCACTCATCAATCCAGGCCTATGAGGATGATCATTTTGCAAAAAAATAAAAAAAAGGAGGATTTCAAGGTTGCTACTACCTTTTATTACTGTTTTAACTCTGTCAGCAGAGTATGAGTTTGAAGTCTTGGGCAAGGAGTGAAGACTACTCCAGGGATAAAGGAGATCTCCTACATCTTTGTGCAACTTCATTCCTAAAGAAACAAGGATTTGTCTATCCTCTGTCCATGGAGAAAGGTAGAAGTAAACATAATGTCTATCTTTGGAGTGGGTAGGCACCCTCATCTTATATACGGAGTGTTATGCCCCGATAGACGCTAAACATTCTAAATAGTCAAGGGACTCCATTTTAGTTGAATGTTTTCTGCCTTGTCTTTGCCTGAGGACTGTCTGAAGCAGGCAATTTTCATCTTGCCCTTCGTTTTTCCTGCCATATGGCCATCATTGAGGCCACAGATTACAAAGAGATGAGTCTGGATAAAATAGCTGCTAATTTTAAGGTGATCCAGTTTACTTGTATTGGCACAAAAGCAACTGTGATGTGAAGTGGGACTGTCTGATGCCAAGAGGATGAGAACACTGCTTTTGGTGTCAGTGCCAGTTTGTGCTGGTTTCAAATTGCAGCCTAATTTCTACCAGTTCAGGGAAGCACTGCATTTATAATAAAATGTATAGTTTTGGGCTATAGAGGTGGTACAATAAAAGAGTCTGCCAAGGTTTCTATAGGGAAGACCTATTGAGAGAAATCTCCAGTTGCCCCAAACTTATTTTTTTAAACAGCAATATTACATGCTTATTGTCTGAATCTGTAGATTTTTAAAAAATATATATCTAATTGTATAGAAAATTAAAACGTTTGTTTTTTGAGTGTTTGAAAAAAGTTAATAGTGTTGCTTTCCACTTTAAATTTAAGCATTAGCACAATGTAAACTGTTCTGGACAATAGGCTTTAATAGTATGCTTTAAAAATTTAAACTCTTCTGGTTTAGATATTTGAAAAAGGGGTAGATAGTATTACAGACTTTCACTTCTGTTTCTGCTGAGTATATTCTGCATATTACATAAGTTGCATACTGCTGATGTCAAGTACAGAAGATTTTACATATGAACTCATGTTTCAGTCATGCCTCAAGCACAGGGCAGAAAAAAGGCTGACCTGAAGGATATTCGCTGTAGTGCAGCTGTGGTATTCTCAGTCAGAAGGTCCCTCCATAGGGCACACTGGTTCCTTACGTGCCACTGCATTGATTTTAATGAACTGATTGTTCACTGCGAAGTAAGTTGGAGGGATCAGATTTTCTACTTCTGCAGCAAGCATGTCAAAAACAAGCTGATGGGATATGGTAGCTATGGCTGCCTTGTTTTCAGAGCTCTGCATGCATGATGCTGGACTAGGATTTCGCGATGAAGTTTGCCACCCAAGAGCTGTGCAGCCACGGGTCTGATTGCCGTGAGCAAGCCACAAGTTACAGTGGTGCCAGCGCTTCTGCTGCAGGTGGGCTTGCTGAGGTAGAAGGTGTATTTTCTTTATCTTTCCAGTCTTTGGAAGTGTGCAGGTCTCCCATAAACCTAGGCACTCTCGGTGTGCTCCTTCTGCTTTGCCTGTGAGGGAAGACAGGGCAAATGGTGATCAGAGAGCCTAGGGATTTTATCCAAGATAACATGCAGGGAGGTAGGATTTGGACCAGGATCTTCCATGGTGTGATAATCTTCTTCACCAGGAAGGCATCCTCTTGACTTAAAGCTTGCCAAGATGGCTTTGTCCTTCCCCTGGGTGAAATGCCTGACTTGCTCATGGTTTCCTCTGGAGACTTTGATATTCCTTCTGGCATTTATCTCGCTTTGCCATCTTCTGCCCTTTGTAGTGGCCACTGAACGGAATCCTTGCAGACAAGCAGAATAATATTGAACAAGTAGATGGAGATGTATAAAAAGAAATAATTCAGTTTATTTTCTCTTTCAGCACTAATCACCTTTGAGTATAAAAAAATTTGTTTTGTTGTTATGACATGAGTGTTTATTATTGAATTGTACAATGACTATAGAAAACCTTGTGTATTTGTTTTTCCTGTGTCTGGAGTCACCTCACTGAATTTGCACACATCTAATGTAGGCGTACATAGCGCCTTGTGCTAATTTCTCTCCCACTGATTATAAGAAGGTCTGGAGGACTAGATCAGATATAGACATATCTGTAGTTAACGAGGACAGTTATTGCCCATCATACTTGATAGATTCTGACACCCTTAATGTTTTAAGGACCCAAAGAAAGCTTTCAGGGGAATTAAATTTACCTTGAAATCTGCTGATTTTATAATCCATACAAAGATGAGCCCTTAGCTTTAATACAGAGAGGAGCAGTATTGATTATCATCACTGTCCTGTGCTCCTACAAATTTCCTGATAATGGAAGTTTGGTGTGCTTTACGTGGGAATTTAAATGTCCCTGTACTCATTTGACAGATGGAGGAACTATAGCACAGATGTTGTGAAACACATTTAATTAAAGTGAAAAATGTTAAATGCGTGGGTATCCCTTTATAGTCCAGATAAAATAGGTTTCCTTCTCTTTTATTTAGTTAACTGCAGTGTTTAGGATCCAAAATACTCTAATGTGTAATTTGAAGTCTATATATATAGTTAAGCTGTCATTCTTAGATTGTAGGATGGCTCTCATCTGAAAAAGGGAATCACCCTTGATCCCTCTGTCAAGCATATGGAGAAACAGGAATGATGAAGCTCAACTTTACATGAAACTACATGAGATAGTGTTGAAAGTATTTGTGTTTTTCCCTCAGATGCCTGTTTTTTAATTCATTACTTTGATCAAGAATGGGTTAGTTGCATTTATCTGGGGTAATGTAGCATATCTGACATTTATGTGTTTCATTAGCCATGAGTAACTGTAATTTTATTAAGATTTCTAGCATGTTCAAATATTAGACTTAAACCCTGTCCTATGGCAAATATCAGGGTTTGAATATGCTAACAGAAATGTTTTTCTACTCCTTGAAGACAGAGTACTTAATGTAATTAGTAAATCAGATGATATCGAGCACTCCATTGTAATGCTCTACTTTACATGTAAATTATATTTTGAAGCACCTTATCTTTTCTCAGTAGTGATTAATCCTTGAAATTAAGGGGGAGGGGGAAGTAGCTAGTTTGTTTTTAATGATGCATTCCCCCTTTGGGAAAGATTAACTATGTACAACTTTGTTGAGTTTAGCAATTTGCAATGAATTGTTGAGTTGTCCGTGGAGACCAATTCTGTTCTTTCAGAAGAATGTTCACCAGGTTACATTGCGCTCCATTTCTCTAAAGGAAATAAGTTCTTACATCTTTGTCTAAGCCAAGAGATAGCAAGTTCCTTGCTAGCATTTGAACTTAAATAAATCTAGCAAGTAAAATTAAGTTATTATACGTTTCATGGGTGGAGAGAAGGTGGCTAATTCAAAACACGCTCTTTTTTATTTTCAGCGATTTTGGTTTGCATGTCTGAATTTCAGATGGTATTCGTTGTTGTGTGCTGATTCATCTTGGCCTGCGACGCCCTAAGTCCTTTTTCTACTTTTTCTCTGTTTTAGATTGTAAATAGATATTAATCACTTGATTACTTTTACTGAGAGACCTATTTGTTGCTTTCTGTACCACTAAGCTTCACAGCATTAAGTGGGAATGTGCAGTAACATCTAGCTTAATTCCTGCAAATGAAAAGTAAAACATCACTGCAAAAGTTGGGGTTTCCTATGGGAAACTATAGGGGATTCTTGCTAACTGTTTCTTTTTTGCGTATGGAATTGCACCTCACAAAATGTTTCAGATCTAGTGGGGAAATGCTGTCACTGGGAAGTGCTGCTGAATGTCCTTTAGTTAAGTGAACTTGGCCTTTGCTCAGAAGTGGGAATGCCAGCAGAGAGTGCTCGAGCAGTGTTATGGAATGGTGTGTGTGCTCAGAGATACTGCCATCTTTTAAAAGTTATTTGGAGCAAGAGCTTAATGGATAATGATCAAGTGCAACAACATCTGCATATTGAATCAATTTAGCATCCATATAGAGAAGCGTTACAGTCTTCCTTTGCTTGGACATATGAAACAAAAAATGGTTTGGTAGCAATGAGAGCAGGTGTTGAAGTTCCTTTTCATGCCAAGTAGCACCCCACATGAGTGATGTGGAGCCACATAGTGGATTGTTTGGTTTGGTGTGGTTTATTGTTTTTTTGAGTTTTTTTTTTTGGCTAAAACTATACTGAGAACTGGCATTTGTCCAGGGTATGGCAATAAGTGGAAATGCTCTTCATCCTCTGTACTGAAAACTATAGGAAATTAGTATCATGGGTGTGGCACTGATTCACTTGCCAAAGGATTCGGCTCAAAGACTGTTAGAAGTGACAGTGTGTCGTTCCGCTTAGTAGGAAAATATTACAAATATAAGTAGGACTGATAACCTGGTTTTGTTTGCCTGGGACTTTACTGCAAGTTTCACAACTTTGAAAAGTGTTCAGATGCCAAGTGAATGTGAAATAAGTAAATGAGAAGAATAAATACAACAGACAAATCACTTTTTTTTTTCTCTCTCTCTCTTTCTCTCCCTGCTCCAAAATTTTAGCCACAGGAACAAGTCTTCAGGCTGGCCTCACCCTTCAGGGACCTGGAGCTTGAACCAGGGGACACCTTATGGATGGGAGATGACGGCAAACAGAGATGGAAGAGACTACTTCATCAAGTAAGTGGGCAGTGTGAGCTGTGCCGTCTGTAGGACAGCACTGCAGTCCTACTCTTAACTATATCTCCTTGGAATCCTAATTCCTGCTTCAGCCCGCAATTAATGTTCAACTGTTGTGATTTATTGAACAGAGAGCGCTCTGACTGTACTTTAGTGGGCCTTGTTTTGGTACTTGGTGATTTCATTTACCCAAGAAAATGCTGCTTATATAAGAGCCTGTAATTTGTTGAGGAATTACAACAAATGTCATTAACAATGGGGGAAAAAAAAAAAAAAAAGCCATGTTTAAAGGATGAGGCAAAAGGTCAATTCTGACTGGTACTAACAATTCTTCTCCATCTCTGCCATGTCAGCTCTTTTAGTTTGTCTAATATGTTAATTATATTGGTAATGAGAAAGTGTATATTTTGATCCTGTACAGTTAACATCCTAATTCTTAGATTTCCTGTAGCCCTTTAGCCGTGAATTAAAAGGTTTACAAAATAAATATGAATGTGGATGATGTGACCGTAAACAAAATTGGCTTTTCTTTTCCCAGTGAAAACTGTGTGCAACTATTCTTTAAAATCACTTAAATGACTTGGATAAAATACAGTTTGCTGTTCTAGCAAATGTACTCTTATGTGGCTTTGGAACTTCTTCACTAAGGAGGGGTGATGGTGGTGAGTTGGCAGAATGATTGGTTGATTTTGCAGCATTACTTGCTTTAGCTTATATCCCATTTTTAAGGCTAGCATTTTGATTCTGTTCATGTGAAGAGCTGTTTTGTTTGTTTCTTTTTAATTAGCATGTCATTTTTATGTTTATTATTCTGATTGGAAAGTCATAGATGCTTTAAAAAGTCATAGATAAGAATTACTATTTTTTCTTTTGACAGAGGAAAAAGATCAGACGTTTTAAGTTGGTCATTAAAAGGATCATTGAGATCCTTCATCTGCAAAACCAGAGTCTTATGGTGTTAGAATGAGTATATCCATTACTTTGCTTTCTCTTCCTCCCCACTTTACCCAGAGTGAGTGCCTTGACTTCCTGGGAGGCATTTGCTTTTGGAGCCAAAGGAAGATTTGTAGCAGCATGCTGTCCTGCAGCCTTTCAAGATTTAGAGCGATTTCAGACCTGTCCAAATTGGAGCAAGTTGTCTCAGTTAATGGGGGCTCAAAAGCTGACTTTGAAATGTCGTTTTTTTCCTTGGACAAGTATTTGTCATGCTTCGCATGTCTGGAAGACACTGGGTGCAGCACTGGGCAGTGTGAAACTGAATGCCAGGCAGAATATAATTGTATTAGCATAGGTTTTCTGCCTGAACTAATTAGGCTTGTCAAGAATTAGAGGTGAGCCTTGAAAGCAGTGTGCAGATATGACCCTACTGCTTCTATTACTCTAGGTAGTAGAGGGATCTGCATACCTTGAGTGTCTGTTTTTTCTGCAGACTGTGAGTATATTCTCCTCTACATGACTGAAATTCATCTGAACAATTAATGTCGTGCTTCTGAGGATGGGCACTGCATTTGATTCCTCCTCTTTTCTCACTGGTCACATAATGGGGTGCTGCACTTGTTGTGTAGCTATAAACAGCTGTGGCTTGCAGAATGCAGTGCATTAGTACTCATTAATTTTGCAATTTGGGAATGTTTTCTAACTCTCAGTAGCTAATGATGATTTTGTTTATTTTTTAGATTGCCTTTTAGTACCTTGAAGTGCCATATCCCTCTCTTAAATGCAGAAAACTGCATCTAGGAACAAAAACGCATAACAGGCAGTGCCAAATTACGCCTTAAGTGATGTTGGGCTTGTCATTGTTGTGGTTGGTGTTTTTTTTGTTAGTTTGTTTGGTTTTTTTAAATGTGATCTTAGAAGGTGTTTGCTCTCCATTCTCTTCGGGACCCTGATCTTTCTTACATTTTTCTCCGCATGTGCATAGCAGACTATGTGGGAAAAAATAGCTTTAAGGCATAGAGTGAGACCTCTGAGGCAGCTGGTCTGTGGAAGCCTTTGCTATTTTGTGCCTGACTTTCTTAACCACAAGTTGAACCTTGCATGAGTTACAGTACATATTCCTGTATCAAAAGTTTTAAAGCAACAGCACTGGCTGTAGCACATGCACCAGCCATTCCAGAGTACTAATGTGTGTTATGTGAAATGACTGTCACCTGGGATGCATTAAAAGCTTCAGAAATGGAAAGAAACCAGGAAACCATTTGGAACCGCAAACTGCTGTACCGAATCACCAGCTCTCCACCATTACTGGCGAATGTCAGCCCTGGGAGCTACAATGATGTGAGTGGGTAGTCGTGACATAAACACTTGGTGACTCTGCCAGTGATTCCTCTGTGGAGGTCAATAGCAGCTACCCTTACAGTGCCTGTTACTTGGCCAAGGAGTTGCCCTCTCTGCCTTTCAAAACAACTGTTTTGCAAATACTACATGGAACTACATAGATGAAAACACCATTTAATTTTCTTCCCTTTGTTTTTCACCCCTGGATTTTAGGAATGAAATAGCGAGGTGGTTGTTGACAGTTATATCAATAAAGGCAGGAGAGAGATCAGTGAGATAGCATTTCATACTGTCTCCAAGGTTTTTTATAGCCATACAGATTAACAAATTGCATCACACTGAAGGAGAAAAAGAATTCAAAACCTCCGCTTGGTTTTGATTAAAGTTGTATAAACCAGGTATTATTACAATGAAATGTGCACATTAGTTCTGTACAAGCAAATAGCGTAAGTCACAGCAGCATTAACTGCTTTTTAGTTAAATAATTTACTCAGTGCCATATGTATATGTCCATTCAACTGCAAGCAGATATATTGTCGTTTTGAAATTGTGGGAGGAATAGAGAATACAGGAGAATCTTTTGGTGAAGTGAAAAGTAATTATACAGTGTTGGTGCAAATGCTTTCAGACATGAATGGGAAGAGGTGTTTATTCTTTCTGCTGAAGCAAATGTGGTTTCTTTTGAATCTCTGAAAGCCTCTATGGCCTGAGCTAATCAGGGGCAGCTTCCATCACCAGGCAGCACTTCTGCAAAAAAGTGCGAGAAGAACCTTTTATCAAAATGTTTTGAGATGTCACTATCAATTCATTATCTCCTCTGTACAGATGGCACAACCAGGGTCATTTTGCAAACCTCTAAAATACTTTTTCTTAAGTTTAGGCCATGGTAAATTAAAGTTTCAGAACTTCACCCATTCCCTTTTAACTTGCCACTTCTACTTGAAATAGCTTTATGAGATAAGTAATACATTTTGGTACAGAAGGAGAGCAATCATCTGGTATTCTTCCAGCAGGTTTCTGTACTGCACAAGCTGTATTAAGCTGGGCCTTTAATATGAAATGGTTTGCAGTATATATTTAATTCACTTTAAAGGCCTACTTTCTTTGCATTTATTGTATATGCTATGATTATGAGACATTTCTGTAATGCTAATTTGAAGCCAAACATGAAACTTATTAAAAATGTATTTGGTGTGAGTGTAGGATGTCAGAGAGATAGCAAGCAAAGCTGGAAGGTTTTGGCTGATTTTTTCCACAAAGGGCTTAGCCTCATGGCAATTTTATATTGCCTAAGTTGCCATTGCTACAGTTTTACTGATTTTCAGACCTGTACATTTTCACCCTTTCCCTTATGTCAGTCTTGCTGCTTGTCAGACCTGGAGGTGAGTTGATGGAGGGAAATAAGCTGGCAAAAGCTAATAAAAAATCAGTCCTACAGAGAAAGCCATAAATTTTATGACAGTTTAGCTCCTTGAGCCAGTCTTCCATGTGGACTGATAGAGTTGCAGAATAGTTTAACATGGAAGAAACCTGTGAAGGTTGGCTGGTCCAGCTTATTTGTAAGAGATGCTATTGATCATGTTTACTTCAACTCTTGTCTTTCCCTCAGAGAGGATGACAGGGTGTGTCTATGTTACCCCATTTTATTCCAAGGACCCTGACCATCTGTATTTCATGCATATTAGCTTGCTTCTGTGCTTTAGCCTGGAACAAACCCAGCAAACAGCTGAGACCCCAGGCATGAAATAAAAAGCAGCACACCCAGAGATCAAAGCCTGCAGCATTACTGCTTGGTTTGACACACTACAGGTCAGTCCCTAGAGTGCACAGCAGAGCTGGGAGACCTACTTGTCTCAGGTCTTTCTGAATCTTGTTATGTTAGTATGGTGTGCTTGCTATGCCAGTTGAAACATATCACAATATATTTTGTTATCTTGAGCGTTATGCTGTTGTTTTCCACTGATGATTTTGTATTTAGTAACACTAAATTATTCCAGACTTCTTCTAGGTGTATCTGGTAAACTCAATTCTTTCTTCCTCTAAGGTATGTTGTCCTACATATAATGCCAGCTTCATGATTTTTGGCTTGTGAAATCATTACATTTTGATTGTCTTTTCTTGGCTTGGTAACTATGTTTTTCCTGAAATATGAAATTCTTGAGTGTCAGCTTTTTACCCATACATGAAACATAGGTAATGTGCTTGTGTTCTTTGGTAGCTAGTGCAGTTCGTAACATCTAAATTCTCAAAGCATACACAGTACAGTATTTCTTTACCATACAGCAATGCCATGATATTCTTCTATACTCAAATACTTACCTGAATTTTCTTTAGTAGTCTTCATCTTATTCTTTCAGTGCTTGCTGTGCTTAGAAGAGGACAGTCATTCATGTTTTCTGAAAGGTGGAGTTCTCCTGTGGGTGTTGTGTGCATCCTGTCTGGCCTGCATGGTCCTCCTTGTACAAACAGCTCTCATTGCTGACCAGCCATGTGGAATAACAGAACACTGTCATTGATGATATTAATGACATATCAATCAAGCATCCTGTTTATTAAGGGTCACTAATTTATACCAGACGCAAAACTGAGGCTCACAGCCTGCTAATCAGTTTATTTCAAAATAAATAAGTGCTGAAGAAGATAGGACCATTCAGGTGTGGTTTTTTTGTTTGTTTGTTAGTTTTTATATTTCTCTATTTTTGTCTATCCCTACCCCAACTATCAACTTTCTTGTCCGTGTGTTCTGCAGGTTGTACACACCCATTGCTAGTTTGGTCCTTTCTCATAATATTTCCATGGGGTTTGCTCTGTTGGAAGGTTCTGAAAACAATCTAAATATATAAAATACAATGAAAGCCTTGATTGTTGTTACAATGTTGTCCATCTTCTTACATTTTGAAAAGGTTGGTGTTATTTGTACCTTAAGACTACCTTAGTACCTAAGGGCTGTAATGAAAGTTTGAAGCCACAGGAGCCACCTTCTGCCCTGTGGGTATGATGTTATATAGCACTTTACTGAATGCATTGCATCCTTACATCTGTAAGTACTTAGACAATGTTGACTCGATTCACTGGAGGATTTATGTTGCTCTCAGAAAAATATAAGCAACATGGCTGCTGCTGCTCCACCCTCCCTCAGCCGGCATGAGAGCATTCACAGTTCTGCAGGGTGTCACAAAGAGGGTTCATTGCCTTCTCCTTCTGATACAGTTTAGGGGGATGTGAATGAAGGCAGCCTGTACGCCAGGATAATGCCTCAAGCCAAAGGCTGACTGCGGTCGGTGTACCTCTTCAGGCATCTCTGCTCCCAGGTGAGATGCCAAGGGAACAGGCAGAGGAATCACTCTCTCTGGCCCACTTATTCCCACATCCCTAAAAGGGACATCCAATGAGATTGAATGGTAGGCAGTTTAACAGTGATAAAAATAGTACAACCTATATAATTAGCAAATATAACTCTCAGCTACAGGTTAGAGTAAAACCTAAAATGCTTCATAGGATTTAAATGTACATTTGCAATGTACGTTTGTAATGAGTCTTCCACTGTTAAATTACATAGGATAAAAAAAAAATAGAGCAGATATAAATTCTTATGTTTCAGACAAGCGGGTGAGTCAGCTGCTGACTGCCTAGGGCTAGGACGAAACTTCCTGTATTAATCAGGTTATTCTATAATTACAAGATTTCTTGCACCTTCCTCTGAAGCGGGTACTGAGTGCTGTCAGAGTCAGGATACTGGACCAGGCGGACAACAGGTCTGATTGGTATGGCGATTCTTAATTTTTATCTTCTTTTTTTTAATTTTAATTCCCTTGTCACTAATACGGACTGTTGATATGAATAGTGTGCTATTACAGAAAGAGTGCTACTGAGCTCATTTCAGGCAGCATACAAATTTGCTTTCTATTGCTAAGGGTTTGACCTGCTCAAGGACAGGATCGTATAGTGGAAGGGGGAGTGGGGCTAGAAGAGCTGAATGGCAGCTGGGACACACAAACACAAGTGACTGTTTAAAGCAAACCTGAATAATTAGAAAGGAGAAGAAGGAAAATTATATAGCAACCTGTTTGTGTCAGTGGTCTGCCTAGATAAAACTCAGGCATATGGTGAAAAAGTATTGCTAAGTCAGCTCAGCCTCCTGAAAAGAGATGATTTAACAGTCGTCCTTCCTTCACACAGAGCTGTTGCTCTAGCCATAAATATGGCAGGCATAAATACGACAGACAAATTGATGTTAATATCACTGGGGATAAATCATTGTTATAGTGGAGGGAATAATAGCAAGGAGATGCTGATTTGTGAGGTTATTTTATTTTAACTAGAGCATGGAAAAATGGGGAGTTCGTTGCATTGTAAGACAGCTTGTACCTAAGCCAGCTGGTGTGCAGTAGCTCAGGCATTAGCCACAGCTGCATGGCTCCTTACCCGTCTGCTGGCTTGCCCTTTCTGAGTCCTCTCTGCACACATGTGCAACCATCACGTGCTGAAGCAAGAGGATTCTTCAAACTGGAAGGGTGAGGGGAGTTATACAAGAAGGTATGAATGTGAGTGAGACTACTCAGAAGAGAAGAAACTTTTGCTCAGTCATTAGCCTTGAGTTGCTTGGATGTAATTGTACCTAAGTGGAGTACGGTGAATTATGTACTTGGGGCCTCTGCTAAGGCGAAGTCAGTGTTTCCAATCTAGTCCTCAGTGTTTTCTCCAACCACAAGGTGGATGAGGATGCCATGAAATTCAGAGAAGTATTGCATCCTGAAAACTGTTATTCTTGTGTGTTAGAAGGTGGATTAGGAAGCAGAATAAAATTTCTGGAGCAGAACCTGTATAGAAAAAAAAAAAAATCAAGGCAACCTAACCCAGGGTCACAATGCATAGAGGTAAGAAGATAAGATCCTCATTACTCTTAAAGTTCACGTGCTTCTGGGTAGATGCTTCATATGGCATAACAGCATCTCATCTGTGCCTTACAGCATGTAAATATATTGTTAGAAGCATTGTTTCGGTACACCAAGCTATCCTTCCCAGGAGCGTAAAACAAATTAATTCTTGTAAAGAGTTTGTGTAAGTATGATAGTGCCAGTTGGAGTGGGCTTTTTCAAATTACTCTCTTGTAAAGAGTAAAATCACAAGAAAATTGGCATTAAAAACACTAAATTCTGGTTCTACAAAGCCTTGCAGGTGGTTGCAAGAGTGGTAGTGGTTTGTAAGAAGCTATAAGTCTTATCACAAGTCATGTGCTGGTATCCCCAATGATGCAAACACAGAGACTGCATATGAAATAGAACCTGGCTAGTTGAGAGTCCTTAAAAATAAAGAGGGGAAAACAGCCCTTGAAACACTAAAAAGGGAAAATGATCCTGCAGGCTGTATATCAGGGCCTTAGTGGCCATGAGCTTGAAAAAAATAAATAAGGCAAAGCTGACTAATAGTTGATCATGGAACTGGGACTTTTCACCCAGCCTTTGCTATGTAAATTTTCCCCAGAGCTCCAGTTATAGCATTAAGAAAAAAAAAAGGGCTGGAGCTGGGTTATAGAGCAGAAAAAAAGGGAAAGAATTAGCACAGTATATTGCTGCTGTTTAAATAGCACAGTTGAAGTACACCCGCTCATCACGATATACGTAGTGAATTTAAAGCAAGTTATCTAATATGTTATGCTGTGCCAGGAAATACCATATTGATGGTGCCTTTCCAGCAGTCATTCATATACTAAGGAACTGCATGCTGTGGTATATGGCAGTGAGCACTGAAGAAGCTGTATTTATCCTTTTGGCTTAATTTCTGTCCTATTAATATATTTACAGTTTTCTATAAATAAAAATGTAAGCCTACTGTAATATGTTCTTATGTGGATTGTTACTGTAGAACAGCAAGGTAATTTGTTTCAGGAAGACAGGATGATACTACCAACAAAACCTTATTGTATTTTAATTCTAATTTAGGTTTTAATTGCCTTTCTTACAATAAAATACTGCTTAATTATACTCCAAATGCTCAGCTCTCAAATATAACGCTAAAAATCCCCATATTATGTATGTTGTCATATATATGTAAGATTACGGTGAAGAAATAGTTTAACTGAACTCAAATTAATCTAGTTGCTGACAACAATGCAACTCACTGCAATATTTTGAAAGGCGTTTATCTAATGTTCGTTAGGATCCTGTGTCATTCCACAGAAAATCTTCAATTTAAAATAAACCAATCAAACTGCGTGGCTGCACAATTAAATATCACCATGGTAACAGGGATTAAGCACGCAAGGTAAAGACTTGCTGACAGTGCAGAGATTATTTCAAGTTTCTTACTCTTCCAGCAGTAGCCAAATAAATTTACATTTTCTGTATCAAACACTGGGAGATGGAAAATGAGAGAGATTGAGGTACTTGTGTGGCATCTTGGGACTTCAAAGAATATTTTCCTGACAGGGGAAGTAATTAGCTGGAATTACAAATAGGAACTCAGCAGACAGATACTAATAAGTGTTCGCTCATGGGATTTATTTAGTGTTTCATAATTAAAACCTGGAGAGGCATATTATTTAGGATACAAATAGCATGAAAAAACTTTGCCAGAGTCAAAGAAATTGAACAGAATAATAATGCCATTTTGCTTTTAATTTTCAAGTGAACTTATATGCACTTAGGAAAGATGGTTGGTTGCAGCTCTACTATAAAGTAATGTTTCTGATGTGTAATATACATATAAATTTATAGTGCAGATAGACAGACTGATATTCAGTGGAGGCATAGGATGATGCTTTAATCAATCCTGATGCATTTCTACTTCTCTCTGGTTCTATTCCTAGCTTTTTAGTGTTCATTTATGAAGAATACTAGAGATGCAAATCTGCTGGCCTGTGGAATTTTCAGCTTTTAGTGGTGTGGTTTAAGGTTGGCTTGTTTTTCTGTATTCAGATTGACTTTGACTTGGTTGCAGGAGAGCTGTTCTGATCACCATTATATAGTCTCTTACTGCTGCATCAAGCTGAAATACCTGGTCTAAATTGGGAGCCTTAATCCCTACCTTTGGTTTGTTAGCAGGTGTTCCAAGTGACTGGGGGGTGTTGTAGTCGTGGGGTCTTCTGTCCAAGGAATGCCTGCTGGAGGTTTTGGCCTGTGCTAATTTTTCCATGAGATCAAATTTATGAGAATGTCTTCCACCCCTCTTTTCTGTCAACCTGAGAGAAGTGGAACTGAGCTACTTTCAGTGTGCAAACAACCTGCAGCTGTTCATTCTGTGTTATGCAGATGTAGGCTCTGTAGTGCCTCTGCTTTCTGAATATTTGGTCAGTATTTTGAGCTCACAAGATGTTGAGATTCAGCTGTATGCTTCCCACCAGTGCTTACTGGTCTGAGGTGGGTCTTGGAATCATGCTGTTCTCATTCTTTGTGGTAGGATGGACCTTCCACCCTTGCAGAGAGCAGACGTGCTGCTTCGAAAATGGTTTATGAGACTTGGTGGTAAATGGGCCAATAAACACACCTTTTCTGTGGGCCTCAGGACTTGCCAAACCTGTCAATGCATTTTGGTGTCTTGTTTCGGTTATGGGAGTCTATACAGTCCTTGATGTCTTTGGTTCCCTATTCAATTCAAGCATAAGCTTTAGTCTCTTGGTGTAAACACAGTTTTTTAGCTCTGCTCTTACAAGAAATGTTGCTTCAATTTCACTGGGTATCTGACATCCAGTTTTGTCAGCTTTAAGTTAAAATGTCTTTCTTTGCATGTTGAGATGCAATTTGTTTTTTCTCATCTTGGGACAGAAAGACCTTTGCTAAAGATTCACTATAAATGCTGCAGTTATATCTAAAATACCATTGCATCTGGCAAGTTTCTAAAAGAGCAGAAGAATACTGAGCACTGTCATGGATGAGTGATTTGGAGTCCTACTTGCCACAGAGCAGCATTTAGTTCACTTAAAGAAAAGTGCAACTTAACAGAGTTTGATGGCAAGGTTCACTCTATTACTTACTGCATGGAGGAAATATGCCAATGAGAATTGGGTGAAAGTTATTTTAGAGTGATTTCTATCGGGACAGGAGATGTGAAAGGGTAAAGGGAGGCCCTCCAGCTGAGTCACAAGGTTCAGAATGGACCCCTTTGCTTTCTAAACTCCTTTTCAGAGAGGAGTCCAGGTGTGGCTCGATCCAAACTTAGTCCCAGACTTGGTCAGTGGTTTATGTCTAAGAGACATAGAGGGTAAGGAAAAACAGGTAATGGATTATATGTGTTTATGGCCAAAGGATTATATGTGCATCACCCAGTTCTTTAGGTCACTTGTCTGGGATTTCAAAGTTCCATCCTGCTGCATCTCAACCTGCTTACCTGCCCTCTAGGGGTCTGGTGCCAGGTCGCTCTGAAGTCTGGATCCTAGGACTCTTGAAGCAAACTTTCAGACATCAAAGTTAATAGAAATAAATAATTTAATGGAGTAGTACAGCAGCAGGGTTGGTTTGAGCTGAGTGCCTTTGAAGAGGTGCCAAACTGAGAATAGAATTCCCTGGGTAACTATACCCTTAGAGAAGATTTACTCACCCCTCACACGATGATTCAGTCCAATAGTAATATTTGAGTCTGAAGTCTTCTTGATTGTCATTGGATTCTTTGACTACCTTCAGACAGGCCTTTGTTTAGCTGCAGACATTGTTGATAGTATATAGCTGCTTTCTCCTGGCCTTGAAAGTGTAATTTTGTCCAAGTGGATTCCATTTTGCTCAATAAGGTACAAAACAGGCCTTATTTTGCAGGTGTTGTTGATGGTCTGTAGCTGCTTTGATTTGTTCAGGTGGACACAAGTTTGGTAAATATGAGCAGAACTTCACAACATACAGTTTAAGAATTAAGCCAGTTTAGCTACTAAGTAATGCTTAGCAGACAGTAGACTAAAAATCACATGACCTTAGAATTCTAAGTGATTCATTGTATTTAAAATGTAATTATTTAAGCTAAATGGTTAATACAAGACTTTAATTGAGCTAATCCAGTGATCTGTGATTAGTAAAACATCATTGCCCTACAGCCACACTTGTCTAGCTGGGAGACTTCAAAGTAGGCTCACCAAGGCTCTCATATTTATGGGATAGAGTGGTTCGCTTGTAGTCAAACTGCATAGAGTAGGAAAGGTATACACCTGCAACTTACCAGTGTTGGCTGTGTTGTCTGCTCCTTTATGGGTTTCCTAAAACAAGTTCTTGGCTCAGCTACAGCTCAGACCTTTACCTCCTTTTGGAATCCGTACCAAACTGCTGCTGGTTTGGATAGGGGTAGTTGAGTGCATCCACACAAGTGCATTTTGTAGGGATGAGTGTCCAAAGTATCTGTTTATGGTGGCACTCTTTCATCATACAAAAATGCAGAAGTCCTGTTAAAGTTAGCTCCTGGCATATACATCCAGCAAATGTAGAAGGAAGTAGCAGTGAAATATTGATGAAACAGAAGGTAAAATCAGGGGTATACGGGAGAGGCTTCTTAAGAAATGGCTTATGAGATAAAGGACATGGTTTTTAGGAGAGCTATGTTAGACAGTGCTGTCCCTGGGCTTGATCAGGTGGGAACAACAGAGTTTTACCTGCAGTCTAAAGAGGTACTTTATGTTTCTCTTCCTGCTATAATCCCTTTTGTATAGTGTTTTCTTTTTTGATGCTGTTTTTGTTGTTTTTTATTTAATCCAGTTAGTGCCTTGAGCTGGACAGTAGAGGCTTGGCAGAAAGCCATACTGATAAAAGACATTTTGTTTTGGGCCACGAGGGACTGATTCTGGCAGCTCACAATAATGACATTTAGGGATTTTGTTGCATGATTCCTGTTGCCAGCATCCTATTAAATTGCAGTTCCACCATTTTAACAAAGTATTAGGGAATGATAAGCATAACGGTCTGCCTTTGTAAAGGAAACCATACAAAAGATTAACTCAATATTGGTGTTGCGCACTGAAAAGTTGAAACTTTCCTGTCAGGAATCTTTTTAGTTAAAATATATGTACTATAAAAAAAATACAGGAGTTTCCATGCCTTCAAACGTGGGCCAGGATTGTGGCTAAGTTGTGAAAATAACTTTGGTTCCGAGAGTGTCACACCATGACTAGCCAGAAGTTTCCAAAAGGCATTGAATGATGCCAGCTCAGTGGAATCCAAACATCAGTATCCTCATACTAATTTAAAAACAGTGCTGTTAGTTTCCCAACTTGAATTAATTAAAGCAAATGCAAGCTAATGGACAGATCACAGGACCAGCTGCTTTCATGGTGTGAGCCTTCAGGAATACGCTTCCTGAAGGAGGAACCCTATCACCTGAACATAATGTGTAATAGCTGCACAGCTGCTTTTCCAGCCTTGCCTCTGTGACTTGCATAGGCAATTGAGCCTGGGCACCGCTAGGAAGAGTGACAGGATAAGGCGATCTGTAATGCTGCCCAGAGAGGGAAGCTTGGGTGGGCTGGCTAGTTCCTTTTCCATGTCATGACTCCATGTGCTCAGGATCTGGCAGCCTAAAAAGGAAGTTAGCCAGGTAGCAGTTAACTGACTGCTATTTGATTTTGTGCTCATGTTTAAAGAATTGACCAACTAAACCTCCAGACAAGTTTGCTCAGAACTCATGGGTTTGGTGGCTATTTTTGTGTTGTCTTTTCTTTGATTTTATGCTAGAGGAGCACATGAAGTCTGCCATATAAAACTGGGATCCTCATGTGCTTGGTGCTTATATATTAATTAGCAGATGCTAGACAGGCATTTAATTTATTCACATTTTTTATTTCAATGCTCATGTATAGTAAGAGTAAGTGGATTTTTCAAGGAGAGATTTACTGCCACCCTCTCCTCCCTAAATCTGTGTCAAAACTTAAAGATTGCAAGCGAATTTTTTTTTCGTAACTACCGTTCAGCAACAAATTGAAAAGCTAAGCAATCCACGTGTTGCTAGAATGAGTGTTGTGTCATATTTGAAAGTCATAATGATGTTTTCATGTAAATATTAATGGTAGAAAAGTGATTTTCTGTAGAGGCTTTGGCTAGATTTACATAGAATACAGCACAAATGCTTCTGCTACATGGAAGAGAAAACAATAGGCATTCCCTACTGAGCTTTTCAGTTACTTGGACAGTCAGCCATTCTCAGGCTATCATAAAGCTCAGCATTGAGTATCTGAAGACTTAATTTCGCTTCTCAAGCAGGTTTTGCAACTCAAGCTGATCTTTCTCCTGCAACAGCTAAGCTGCTACTGGCTTCTGACATTGCTACTTTAAAATTACTTTGGTATATCTGTGCAAGATAGAAGGTGCAAGTAGTCTAATGGTTACATTATAGACAGGCTACTACTTTCAATAAATACGAAAATTCTTTGTTTTACTGGAGAGCTAAATGTGGATGTATATGAGACTAAAGGAGATTCTCTGGGAAGAAACTCGGAGAAGAGAGAGGCAGAGAAAGCCCAGGAGTGTTTCATTCCTTATGAAAGTACCAGTTTCAAGATTCGGCATGATGCCTTAGAGTTTTGTGCTAGTATGAGACACAGATATACACACACATATATGTGTATGTAAGTACACACACGTGTATATATATATATATATGGTATCTCTTCCATTTGTACAATGATTCTTGCTGATAATAAGAATTGTAAAAAGTGACTTATATTTTTAAAGACGACTTTTTAATTATCTGGGTTTATAATCTAGTTTATAAATTCTCAGTTCTTACAGTGATGTGTGTGCACCTGGAAACTGCTGGAAGAGAAGCATAATTGGCTGAATTTTCACATCAGTGAAGACATTGCAAAAAAAGCAACAAATGTGCAAGGAAAGGTTAAAAGAAACTAGAGGGCTGAGATGAGATTTGCACAAATTCAGCCCGAGTTGCTTCTTAAAATAAACTGTTAAAACACCTTGCAAGTGGCTCTTTATCCTTATAAATGATAAACAAAGGAGAATGGGAGATTCTGTGTAGAAAACATATATTAATAAGTAAAATTCAAAGATGTGATTGTGGATTAATAGCAAAATCTCCCCAATGATGTTGAAGTATGTGTTCAAAATGACTGAGGAGAGAAAAGCTGATTTATCAGCTGAGTTGCTGAGAGTTGTCCTTGTGTTGTCATTTAAGTATGACAATGGAAAATACCGTTGTGGAGGTGGGGAAGTATTATTAATTCTGGCTAGACATGTTTCAGAAGAGGGATTCAAACTGGAACACGTGCAAGAAATGCTGTTAAAATTATTTGGGAAGGAAAAATATCATTGTATGAGGGAAGACTAGAAGGCATAGATTTGTTTAATACAGCAAAACTATGATCAAGA
Source organism: Nesoenas mayeri (assembly GCF_963082525.1). Classification (NCBI taxonomy): domain Eukaryota; kingdom Metazoa; phylum Chordata; class Aves; order Columbiformes; family Columbidae; genus Nesoenas; species Nesoenas mayeri. The sequence goes on from NC_137541.1 coordinate 103,682,441, forward strand.
GGGAATAAACACCAGGAAGAAACAAGAACTACTGAAAAGAAGAAAACAATTTGTGGCAAAGAACTAAAGGGACTATATGTTTAGATTGCAAGCTTTCTATTATAGCACTGGATTGAGTAATCCAAAATGGGTTTATGCTGATTATTGGTAAATATTTAACGGAGATTATATGATACAGTGTAAAATATCAAGGGACTGGAGATCATGGCAGAACAGATCCCTTCCATTCTTTTTTTCTTGTGAGTCACATGGCACTTTACTTGTTGCTTTAGCATGTCATGAAATCTGAACAACATGTTGGCAAACCAGACTTTAATCCACTGCGTGCCCTTAGAACCTTTTGCAGATATTAGTGAAACACATTTAATTATCTCTGTTAGACAGATTGCTCAAGGCAATTTAGATTACCACATATAAGGTGGAATAAAGATCAGTGTTTTTAGTAAGCGTATGGGCAATAAAAGTACTTAAATGGAATGATATTCAGAGAGATTACATGATTTGACAAGACTTTTAGATAACTGTATAAATGCTTTTTTCTAAATGCTGTCACAAAATGATGTATTAGAACTCTATTTAAAAAACACTTTCATTGAAAGATAGGAGAGGAAATATTTTTGCTTAAGTGTTTATACTTAGTATCAACAAAATGTTTTCTCTGGCAGAGGGCCGTTATCATCAATCTCATTCAAGTGAAAAACACAGAAGTGGGCTGAAAATATAAGGACAAGTTCAATGAATCAGCAATATTTCTTGCTGTCAGTTTTGAGTTTTCTACTGTTGTCTGATAATAACTGTGATGAGTTATTAATTTAATCAGGATATATTTGCTATCCTATTCTCCCCACCTAAATAAAAAAAGTAATCACTAGTATCTGGTACCATTTATTTGAAGCACCATTTAGGGAATCCAGTTGTTCATGTGAATTTCTGCATAACTATGATAAATAAATTAAATGATGTAAGAGCTGTGACATTTTTGAGTGAGTAGACTTTTAGTGCCAGTAATAAAAATGGTAATGCTTTGGAAATATTCTAGTTTGACAGCTCTTCAGAGACTCAAAACCCAACAATTTTAATTCATTTGGCATGTATATGATGCAAGTTGCCAAAGCCTTCGTAGTTGAGGCAACCTGTATAATAATAAAGTTCTTCTTTCATCTAACGCTACAAGTTACATTCACGGAGGTTGTTGATTTGGGGTTTTAGTGGGTTTGTTTGTTTTGAAGACTGACTTTTATTGTCAGTATTCAGTATAAGTAGCATACTTTTATTGACAGTTACAAACAACAGTTTCCTTGAACAGTCCCATCAACAACTTGGGACATTGCAGCACAATTACCCAAGGAAGAGCTGCACATAGTGCACATTTCAAGGAAGTGTAGATGTAAAGTAGCATCAAGCAAGTGACGGTATTGGAGTAAGACTATAGGCTACATGTGGTCAGCATGTTCTGGTGTATATTTTACGTGCTGCACCAGACCTCTTTTCTAATGGGGCCAATGTCGTCTTTCCTGCCTTATCTTAATGTATAGCAAATTAATGCTCTTTGTGAGTTGTCAGACCTTTTCATTCTAATAATGTATATTTTATATGTTATTGTTTCAACTAAAGTAGCACAACTGAAATATTGCTGGTCAAATATAGAACGTGCTTTAAGAGAGCACTAGTCTGTGGCCATCTAGACCAAAGAGGATTCCTCCCATCCTGGTCTGAGAGTACAAGACTGCTGCAATTCCCCATCCCCACGTCCAGCTCACAGGGAGGCTGAGCATGCAATCCCCATGCTCTGCACAGACAGAGCCAACCACCAGAATTACATGTATAGGCAACCAGTGCCTTGACTGGCACCACATCGACACAGACAGCATGCATGGGAACATAACCAGTACAAATGGTCTGTTCCTCGTCTTATGCATCAGAAAATCAGGGTACTTGCTATTGAGTCATGCATACACATGCACACTCAGCCCCCGCATACATGTGCAGAAATGTGTCTCTCCAGTAGCTGATCCACACCTGTGGTCTTGCCTACAGCAGACTCTCAACCCCAGTCTCTCCAGTGTTCCACCTCTGGTTATTTTCCATGCTTAGTTCAACTTCCATGACATCTGTACCTAAATGGGGTGTTTGCAACACCGTCACCTAGATACCATCAGCCTTACATGGCTGAGACCCCTTGGTACTGTTGACCTTGTGAGTTCAGGTGTCAGCAGGGTTCCCCTCCAACATGGTCATCTTTCACATGGCTCCCCATCACCTGGCCATGAAACCTAGGCAATCCTCATCATGCTTGATCTAAATTTTGGCACTTCTCACTCTGCTGTGTGTTACAGCCAGCTGTTTCTCTTGACATGCCCACCAGCTTTTAGGGGTCAATTAGCTGAACCTCAATCTCTCTGCCCATTAAAAATAAAATAAAATAAAATAAAATAAAATAAAATAAAATAAAATAAAATAAAATAAAATAAAAGTGATCCTTTCTGAAAACTGAAGTTACTGTAGTACCAGGAGGCATCACTTCCAAATTCTGTCAATGGCCATCAAACTCTGGGGGGAAAAAAGGTGGCACAATATAAGTTAGAAGAAAGATTTTGATATCCTTTTTTCAGTGATGTTTGGATTCTAATTTCACACTTTAACTATTGTATTTGGACTCTTTCTAACAGTACTTCAGGAACTCTAATATTTTTTTTCATATGTGCTTTCTCTCCAGAAAATGAAGATTGTTACCTAAGCCAGATAATGTAGATTTTTTTAAAAGATATATTGCTTTATGCATGTTATAAAATCCCAGAAAAAACTGGAATGAAATGACTAGGCTTTGCTTGGTCTCATTCCCTTTACAAGGACTGCTGAGTACCTCTTCAGACCCTTTTTAGCCGTTTGTAACTTTGCCCTGCTTTCCTTGACTGAGCTGAAATTTTTTGTCCCCTTGCTTTCCTGAGAACTAATTGCTATTTTGAAAAAAAGTATCATCCCTTTCCTGGAAAAAGAGAAGTAATTTTACCAAAGGTCGTTACAAAGCTTGGTTCCTAGTTTTTTGAGAGGGATGTTTGAAAGGTGACCCACATACCACCTTTCAGCCAGGGATGTCATTTTTGATGTTGCTGTGAAGTTCTCCTATATTAAAAGCCTTCTGAAAGTTTTAGAAATTGCTATGCTGAGTGGAATGCAGAAACTGAAATCTCCAAAAGAGCATTCACGCAGCATGTCCAAAAACTGAATAACTAAAAAGAAGTATGCCAATAATGACTACTAGCTGTCAGAATAGAGAGGTGACAAGGAAGCTAGAGAAGAGCAGGGATGGTACAATTTGAGGAGGAACTAGTGTGAACGGCAATGCTTGGATTACCTGAGTACAGGATAGTCATTGGGAAACAGGAGAGGAGGGGAATCAGCTGGAAGAGAATTGATCTGACAAGGAGTTGGGATGTGGAAAGATGGAGGACAAAAGAAATTAAAAATGACATCTGTAATTTTTTTGAAACACAGTGGTGTTGACTCATGATCTGGTTATGACCTGTAATAATCATTGTCTATGGTTCTGCAGAAATTTTTTTCTTAAATGTTGGTCTGGATGCTCTCTGGTTTTATTATAAATTCTTTGCTTACAGATTTTCTGCACTTAGTCTATCAAATGGATAGGGACATTAGGTCTGCAACATGAATGTTAATATTTTACCTTGTCAAATGCCCAAAACACATAGCCATGTGTTATAAACAGATATATAATCTACATTATTAAATCATTATGAGAGTTCAGGAACGGCATGAGATGAGTTAAATATTGCAGTTCTTGATAACTGATTCAAAAATTATCTTATAAAATATTATTTAGTTGTCCTGAAATATGACTCTTACTAGTTAGTTCTAAAGTATTAATTTCATGCTGTGTTCCTACCTTTCACAGAGGTGTTATTAATACTTTAATTATGTATACCAATGCCACTGGCAATATGAGACCACAAGATGAATACCGCAAGACAACTCTCTTGCACAGACTACATTGGTTTTGTATTGTACTGTAGACCTTTAATTATAATTGTATAAAATCTGTTGAATTTAGACAACATCAGTCATCATAACAAATAAAGTGCCAGATTCTCTGCCATAAGTCACTTTAGCTTCATTAGTGTCAGCAGAGTCTCACTGATTTACACCAAAACAGATGACACAAAAGCACTTGTTATATTTTACTGCCTCTCCCATGAGTTGTGCTATTGCAGTGTTTCAGGACTCCTAGAATAACAGTTGATTTTTTTTTTCTCCATCTTTTCCTCTCTGTGTGTTCATTGTTTCGTCAGCCACTTATGCTTGAAATTATCCTTCCCTAGTTTAAGCGTAGAAAAGAGTTTGGTATTGTGATGTTTGTCTGCAGCCATAACAGACGCATTCTAATTTTTACTTTTTAATCAGAGATAATAGTCAAAGTGTGTTCTGGGTTTTAGTGAATGGTAAGCTGCTGCCTGTAGCCTTTCTGGCTTTATTCTGCAATTAACTACTCTTAAATGGTTATGGATGTGAATGGATGTTCTTATAGCTCCATAGCAGAACATAAACTGCAAATAATTGAGCACCCGTTTTCCTTAATTGGGCCTGCTGAGTTCATTATGGGGACCTTGATGCACTTCTCTTAGTGAAGTGTGTTATGAGGTCATTCTGTTGGACTGAGGTCTTGATTGTGTCTCATGAAGAAAAAAGGCCCATTGAAAGAACAAGGATCTGCCTGCACTGCAGTCACGGCAGTAGTTATTGTGAATCTTGTGGTCAATGTGTCCCAGTCAGCCTTAAACGGGCTGGCTTGGGTACTAGTAAAAATCTTGCTATGGCAGCACCAAGTTTAGGCTGACATGAAACTGGGTAGATTATACCTGTGCTGTGCCTTGCTCTGCAGTACAGCAGCCAGGCTTCCCACAGCACCCGAGCACTCTGGTTGAAAACCCTACAGATTTCAGGCTTCTCACAACTCAGAACTCAAGTCTTCACTTTCATAGATAATGTCCTGAGTCCTTAATGATGGACTCAGATTTTCAGCCTGACCTGTCTTCTGATGGAAATACTCTCTGGGGATGTAGTAGTTTTTTCTGCATGGAAGAGTCCCATATATTTCGTTACAGTTAACAGTCTCCATGAGAACTTGCAGCTATGTTCTGTGAATAATATTTTTTTCAGCTTGGTTGCTATTTTGGATCAAATAAAATATAATGTGTGTTACTGTTTCTTCTCTTCCTGGTTGTTCCCTGACTCGAACAAAAAGTACTCCAAAATTTACTTACTTCTATGCAAAATAGTCCATTTAGAGCTAAATTCACAAAACTACCTGAAGATGGGAAACTGTATTTGCTTTTCAAAGTGATTCATACTTTCATGTTGGCCAGTTTTGTCCTCCGCGTGGTAAGTACGCAATTCCTACTTCCCATATAAGATCACCCAGCACTCAGCATTCCTGGTCATAATGGTACAGCTTCACATTGCATAAATATGAATGAAATCTTCACTGAAGCAGAGGTGGGACCAAGTGTGACACAGAATTACAGAATCACATGGTATCCTGGGGTGCATGAAGAAAATTGTGGCCAGCAGGTCAAGGGAGGTTTTCTTCCCCCTCTACTCTGCCTGGTGAGGCCCCATCTGGAGTCCTGTGTCCAGTTCTGGGCTCCCCCATTTAACAAGGACAAAGAATTACTGGAGGGAGTCCAGTGGCAGGCTATGAACATGATTAGGGGACTGGAGCATCTTTCTCTTCAGGAGAGACTGAGAGAGCCTGGAGAACAGAAGGCTGAGAGGGGATCTCATCAATGTTTACAAATATCTCAAGGGTGGGTGTCAAGAGGATGGGACCAGACTCCTTTCAGTGGTGCCCAGAGACAGGGTGAGGGGCAACAGGCACAGAGTGAAGCACAGGAGGTTCGATCTGAGTATGAGGAGAAACCTCTTTAAGTGTGACACTTGTCAGATGAGTCATTTGGCTTTGCTTCAGCCTGCCTATGGGTAATGAAAGGAAACTTAACTGATGGACTTTACAATGGAGCATTGTGCTAAGCAGATAACAGTCATTCTTCCTCTTGGTACCGTGGGTGCTTGTTTGGTGTCCGGACCCTGGGAAGCTGAGGAAAAACCTGTTGTATGTTGTATTTTGTTGTGGTTGTTGTTTTGTGGTTTTGTTTGTTTGTTTGGTATTGGTTTTTCGTTGTGTGGTGGGGTTTTTTTGTTTGGGGTTTTTGTTATTATTTTGGTTTGGGTTTTTTTCAGTCACTGGGACTGCTTTTCCTGGGCAGGAGTGAGTCCTGAGTCCCAGATACTTTTCTTGGCTGATGATCTTGAGTTTTTAGCTCTTCTCCTGTTGATCCCCAGGACAACACTTTAGCAAGATCAAAATCTGTACCAAAATCCACAGCGGTTAAGGGACTGGCTCATTGCTTTCCAGAACTTGGTTTTTATGGGAGAACAGAGGGATTGCATCTCAGTTGTCCTCTCTTTTGTATTCTCCTGTGGGGTATATTAGGAAGCAGAGAGCAGCTGTGTCACTTTTTATTGATACTGATAAATCAAGAAAAAACAGTGTTGTGCCCATGTAGCAAATATGTGTGATCTGTTCTGTTTCTAGAGAAACCTTATTTGCTACAGAATAAACACTTGGTCTTCAACATATTTCCATAAAATCTCTTGTTGGAGGTTAAATAACTATTTTCCCATTCAGTCAAGTGGAACAAACCCCCACTTTTTAAACTGAAGGCAAGAGTCTGAAATAATTTAAAAAAAGTTATAAAATTAACAACCTTGGCACAGAATATAGTTTCTTTTAATAAACCTTCTGTGGAGTTGTATTAAAAGACCTTGGTTTTAATTCCTCATGCAAAACTGCTTATAATTCAATAATTTATTCCTCATATACCCCCCAAATATTTTTTTCAAAATAAACATTTTACAAGGCTTTTTTTTTTACCTCAAACTCTTTATTATTTCTTCATTTTTCACATTTGATAAGTTTTTTTTTAAAGTAACCACTACTTTTGCATGTGTTATATAAAGCCTCAAAGAGAGTGATTCAGAGCTTGTGCAAGTGTGTTTAGTGTTTATCGTAAGAAGCACTCATCCCAAGGCATCTGAAAAATCTTGACCTGTGGTCAAGCATATCTTAATCAAGGTAAACATGAATAATAGTAATAATAGCTATTATTTTTTCTTATTCTGGGTCCAAGTATATAGGTAGTAGCTGAACAGCTTACACACACTATTACATTTTGTTGCCAGCATCATGTCTTTCTGTAGGGGATATAGAGTTTGGAAATGAAGTCATATATCCCATATCTGATTTATGTTTGTACACGTACATATGTATATATACAAAAAGCATGTATTTCCTTTGAGGTCGTTAATTGTAAAACTAATTACAAATCCTTGTTTAGCCTATAAGGAGAACTAGCACTTTGCTCATACACTGTCTTGTATTTAATCTGTATTGGGTGGTTTGTTCCATTCAATTCCATTTATTTTAAGAAAGTACTTTGGGCTGTGTTATTTGGCACATATGGAATAATGCAAGCTATTTTAAAAATGTGTATCTAAGGTTAGAGATGAAAGCATTATTAGATACTATAATGCTTTGTGTTTGCAGGAATGCTGTATTCAGAAATAGCAAGTATATTTTTTTGTTTAACCTCAGTACTTTTATTACCAACACCTATGAGCAGAAACATGAAATCTCTATGTTTTCGTTATAGGTTTCTCAAAGGCTTTTAACAGAGAGTATTCTTTATCTGCTTGTTCCCACGTTTAGCATATACATAGTAAAGACTTATGGGAAAAAGTAATCAGAGTTATAAATTAGTCATTTTTTGAATTTGGTCTGAGAGAGATTTTTGCAATAGAAGCTTCATGGTTTTGCCTAGGAAAAAAAGATTTCTTTATAATGCTCATCTGTGATTCTAAGTAAGAATGTAAGTACAATTTTATTGCTAAGATCAGAAGTCATTCCAGCACATATGCTTGCATGTGACACTGGACAGTGACTAGCAGCAGATGCTTAGGCAAAGAGCCAAAGAAAATGTGACTGGCCAACCTGGTAAGAAAAGCTTTAAAGTAGAAAAGGTGGAGATTCCTCAACAGTCCAAGTGTTGGACGTGGCAGGCATACCGAGTGCCTGGCATGACGGGAACAGAAGGACCGTGACATTCAGCAGCACAAGGCTGAAGCAGAATCACCTGAAGCACATTAGGCATGTAAGAAAGAAAGGGCCTGTGGGACAGCCCTTATGTGGAAAGGTCTCATGCCCTTTCTGGGTAATCGGCATGCTTGGGTGCCTCTCTGAAATGTCTCCACACTCATTCCCATGGCATGGAAATCAAACAGGAGGAATGTGTGTGTGTATCTGCATGCATTTATGAGGCTATAACCTGGCCTGCATCATGGAGATGTCTTGGGGCAGCTCACACAACTGAAGTGCTGCAATGGAGGGATACAGGCTCTTTGGGAAGGATGGGCTAGGGAGGCAAGGAAGGGAAGTCATCCTTTCAGTGAAACAGCAGCTAGGAAGCAAGGAGCCCTGTTCTGGGGAGGTGGGGGGAGCCAGCTCAGAACTTGTGGGTCAGGACTGGCAGGTGAACCACCATGGGTGATGTTGTAGTGAGTCTGCTATAGGCCACCTGGTCATGAAGAATCAAATAAGACCTTCAAACTTCTAGAAGTAACCTCACATTCACGCACTCTGGTCCTCCTGTGTGATGTGAACCACTCTAATGCCTGCTGGTGTGCAACACAAAGCAAGAGTTTTGTGGCACAGGTGATGAAGGAGCCAATGAGAAGAGATACCTTGCCGGATGTCATACTTAAAAACAAAGAAGGGTCAGTTAGGTATGTGAAGATCAGGAGGAGCCTTGGCTGCAGTGACCATGACATGGTTGAGATCAGGAGCCTGAGAGGAGGAAGCAGTGTAAGAAACAGGATCACAGCCTTAAACTTCAGTAAAGCAGTTTTTGGCCTATGTAGGGATTTGTTTGTCACACATGGTATCCCATGGTCATGGAGAGAAGAGCAGTCCAAGAGAGCTGGTTTATGTTAAAGGATCACCTTCTCCAAGCTCTAGTTTGGTCTGTCCCAACAAACAGCCTGCATGGAGATGAACAAGGAATTTCCGACTAAATTCAGACGTAAAAAGGAAGTCTACAAGACCTGGCAGCGGGTTAGGTGACCCAGGAGGAGTACAGAAACACTGTTCAGTTGTGCAGGGATGGGCTCAGGAAAGCTAAAATCCACCTGGAGTTGAATCTGGCAAGGGATGTGAAAGGCAACAGGAAAGGATTTTACAAGTACATCTGTAGCAAAAGAAAAACTAGAGAAAACATGGCCCCACTGCTAAATGGTGCAAGGCCACTGCTGACAGATGGCACAGAAAATGCTGAGGTACTCAATGGCTTCTTAGTTTCAGTCTTCTCTGGTAAAACTGGCTGTTATGAATCACAGGCCCCCGAGACCAGAGGCCAAGTCTAGAGCAAAGAAAATTTGCCCTTAGTGAAGGATGATCAAGTTAAGGAACACTTAAACAAACTGGATGTAAACAAGTCCATGGGACCCAATAGGTTGCACCCACTAGTGCTCAGAGAACTATCTTATGTCATTGTGAAGCCGTTAAATTATCTTTGGAAGGTCATGGAAATTTGGGAAGGTTTGTGAAAGCAGGAAAAAAAAAGTATCACTCCTGTCTTCCAGAAGGGTGAGGAGGAAGATCTAGGGAGCTACAACATAGAATCATAGAACCATTTTGGTTGGAAGAGACCCTTAAGATCATGGAGTCCAACCATAACCTAAATCTAGCACTCAACCATGTCCCTAAGAGCCTCATCTGTACATTTATTACTTGCTTCTCGGGAAAGGAGACTGACACCCTCCATGCTACAACCTCCTTTCAGGTAGTTGTAGACGGCTATAAGGTCTCCCCTCAGCCTCCTTTTCTCCAGGCTAAACAGCCCCAGTTCCGGCAGCCGCTCCTCATCAGACTTGTGCTCCAGATGCCTCACCAGCTTTGTTGCCCTTCTCTGAACTTGCTCCAGTGCCTCAATGTGTTTGCTGTAGTGAGGGGCACAAAAGTGAACACAGGATTCAAAGTGATGCCTCATCAGTGGTGAGTACAGTGGGACAATCATTCCTCTAGTCCCGCTGGTCACACTATTTCTGATACAAGCCAGGACGCTGTTTACCTTCTTTGCCACCTGTGCATACCACTGTCTCATATTCTGTTGATGATATATGCCTGTTGATGAACACCTCCAGGTCTTTTTCCTCCAGGCAGCTTTCCAGCCACTCTTCCCCAAGCCTGTAGCACTGCCTGCGGTTGTTGATGCTCAAGTGCAGGACCCAGCACTTGGCCTTGTTGAACCTCATACAATTGACCTCAGCCCAACAATCCAGCTGGTCGAGAACCCCCTGTATGGCCATCCTGCCCTCCGGCAGATCAACACTCCCACCCAATATGGTGTCATCTATAAACTTACTAAGGGTGCACTCAATTCTCTCATCCAGATCATTGATAAAGAGATTAAGCAGAATTGGCCCCAATACTGAGTCCTGGGGAACACCACTGATGACCAGCTACCAATTGGATTTGGCTCCATTCACCTCAACTGTCTGGGCCAGGCCCTCCAGCCAGTTCTTTATCCATTGTAGAATACACCCATCAAGGCTGTGAGCTGCCAGCTTCTCCAGGAGAGTGCTGTGGGATAAAGTGTCAAAGGCTTTACTGAAGTCTACACAGCATCCAGTGCCTTTCCCTCATCCACTAAGTGGGTCACCTTGTCATAGAAGGAGATGATGCCTAATAAATACTAGCTACAGGCTGTTTTTTTGCATGGACTGTGGTTTCTCCCCACAAGGCTTTTTGAACATAGCACCTTCTGTTGTGGAGGTTAAGAGAATAACTACGGTGAGAACCATAGTGCAGTAATAATGTTGACACAGGCTGTTCTGTACTGCTTGTGTTCGGTGCCAGGGAACAGCCTCTGGCATAATTAATTTATTAGTATTGCCATAGTGATAGAAATGTTCTCAGGCTTATATGTCTTGCATATTATTTTAGAAATACATAACAGGAAGGTGAGAGATGCTGGAAGTCTTTTAGTCAATTTCCAGAACAAGAGCAGTTATCTATCTAATGAGTAAGTACCTGGAAAACAGGTCTATCTTAGTGAAACTCCATTTTCAGTTTTCACTATATATAAATATAATTTTTTGTCAGTAATCCAGCTGGCTGAAGCTAATTTTTGCTGAAGGAGGGTTTCTGTTTCCTAGAGAACCCGTGTTAAAGAAATTATTTCCTTTCAAGGCCTGATAAAGGATACTTTAAACACATGCTGTGTAAATTTGAAAAGGTAGTCTATGTTATCATTGAATAGTACAAAAAGTATAATAAGTAATGTTATTACCAAGCTGCTTGAGTCTTTGGATCAGTTAAAAATTGTATGGCAGACCACAGCCACTCTGGCCATCCACAAAGACAGTATCTGCCGATCGCAGGTTTTGGTAGGTAGGAGCATAAGGGTTGACAGAGGCAGGTATACTTAAAGGAGAGATTTATCATCTGAATGGTAGAGGGAGACAGTGGATGGATTTGTTCACATGCCTGATTTATGTACCACTGTATCTTTCTTGGCACCTTACTGCTATAATGAATTATTCCTTTAAAGTTTCTTAGAAAACCTTAGAAATTCCTTTAAGATAAGCACACATATTGGCTCTGTATTTAGTCTCATGTTTAGTTAGTTATACCATACTTTTGATAAACATGAGCGAATCAGCAAGAATTTTCCATGCAAATTAACCCTTGTTATTGGAGGCATGAAATGCCTTCTGATTACTGATCATTTGTATTAAAGAAGAGATCCAAAATACGGTTGTCTGCTTTTGATTGTTCTATTGTTGTGAGCAAGGCTGTGGCATTTTACACATTTTGTACGTGAAAGTAACCAAATCATTTGTAGCACTGCGGGTTGCAAAGCAAAGGGATGTAGAAGCTTCAGGCATCCAGAAGATTCAAAGGAGTGTATGGAAAGCTTCATCTGCTTTCCATATATGACTTATAATCTGTAGCTGATTTACTGAACAGAAGAGCAAAGCAATACTTTCCAGCTGATAGGTTCCAATATTTATGGTTGAATTTAATCTGATCTAAGATAAGGCAGGATAAGCCTGTATCCAGTACATTATCCGGTATCCAGTACATTAAAAACAATGAGTCAGAAAAGCCTTCCCTGAGAAATAGTGAATAAATTTGTGCTGGTAGTGTTTCTGCAGCTGTGATGAGTCTAGAAAAAGAAGTGAGCAGAAGTACTGTCTTTTGCTGGCATGACAAAGATAGTTTAGGAAAAAAAAAAAACAAAATAAACACGTCATACCAAAACCAATAACAAGCTTTGGACAACTTGTTAAAAACCTGCTTGTTTTTCTAGCTACATAAACTATAAACTGCTCTAATAACTTATTATTAGGTAAACTGGTACTCAAAGTATTTTTTGTGAGCAGAAGCTTTTTTTTTTTTTTCCTCCTAACAAAAGATAGGATGATGAGGCTGGTGAGGGGTCTGGAGCACAAGTCTGATAAGTGACTGAGTGAACTGTGGCTGTTCAGCCTGGAGAAAAGGAGGCTGAGGGGAGACCTTATCACTCTCTGCAACTACCTGAAAGGAGGTTGTAGCATGGAGGGTGTTGGTATCTCCTCCCAAGTAGCAAGTGACAGGACGAGAGGAAATGGCCTCAAGTTGTGCCAGGGGAGGTTCAAATTGGATATTAACAACAATTTCTTCATGGAAAGGGTTGTCAGGCAGTGGAACAGGCTGCCCAGGGAAATGGTGGAATCACTATCCCTGGAGGTGTTTAAGAGATGTATAGATGAGGCTCTTAGGGACATGGTTGAGTGCTAGATTTAGGTTATGACTGGACTCCTTAATCTTAAGGATCTCTTCCAACCAAAATGATTCTATGATACCATTCCTGCGTAAGCAAATAGGTGCAATGGAGCCTTGCTGTAAATCAACATTGCAGTATACCTACAGCTTGGTTAAAGGGTGATGAACTCATTACAAGCAATGTCATTCTTTATAGAGCATCCATAAATAGGTTTGTTCATAAGGATCATAACACTGCACAGAAGCACACTAAGCAATTGCTGTTGGATGTTGGGTCTGTCTTCCTATATACTTGCTCATGGGGCAGACACATGCTGGGAATTCTTCTGGGGTTGCCACTGGTGCAGCTGAGCTTTGCTGCTGGGGCTGTCTGGACTAGAAACCAGTTCTGCTGTACTGTACTCAGATAGACACAAAAACTGATTTTAGAGTTTTCCACTAGTAGAAGATACAGGTGAGTTGAAAGCTGTTTTTCTTAAAGTTTCTGCTCAGTGGGTGTACCTCCCCACAACTCAAGGACCTAGCTCCCAGCAAGTAGGGTCTCAGCCACAATTTGAAAAGACACTGATAGCTTGCTGCTAGAGCTAAGGACATCAAACACGTGCCATACCAGACTTACTGCTCAGGCTCGGAGGATGCCATGCACTGTGGGTTCAAACATGACTCTATATGCCATGCATGCTGTCCCTAGTTCTTCAAACTGATGAAGGTAGCCCTCAGGGGAACTGTCTACCATGTCATTTCCTGGACAGATGAATTTAAACACTGACATGGTGCTCTAGACTCGTAAGCATGAGTTCATTTCCTCCCGCAGGACCACTGCAATACAGTCTGTCTGATCATGGTATAATTGTGGAGGTATATTTGGAACAGGTGGTGTTGAGAGCAGTGTGTTGGATCTCCATTGCTGTTTATGACCTTTGTGGATACCATGAAATAAGTATTCTCTGTATTCTTTTAAGACTGTAAATAATTTGGGATGGAGGTAATTTTCTTTCCTAACATCAGGTCATTTGTGATTTCACTTTTTTGGCACAGAAACACGTACCACAACACTTAGTCCTTACTTGTATTGAAGTTGAGCTTTCAGAGTCTGGTCCAAAATTAGGAAGGACAAAGTAGTGCATCAAAACTTGTCGCTTTCTGATTCAAGCATAGAATATCTTAATACAAGATTAATAGTATACAGAAAAAAAACAAATATGACTTTTTAAAATATAGACATCTATTGACTGGAGGACAGCCTTTTACCATATTTAGTAAACAATGCCCATGTTGCCTTGTGCTCAGCACACCAGCATCCTTGATATGATACAATAATTATACAATATAAGCTTTAATAACAGATTCAGATTTATATGATGGATCTCTTTACTTTGTAGACTCATCTGCTTTGATGTTTCATCCGATCAGTCATTAGCTATTCCCATATCTATAACTACTGAAGAATTCTGTTTTTATCTTTCAAAGGATGTGTCTTTCTGGCTTAAAACCCAGCCATTTTATTTCTTTAGTTTCACAGTTTTTATAGTACAGTCTGTCATCCAATTTAATATTTATCAGTAGTAATAACTGACTGCCAGGGTATTTTCAACATTAATTCCGGGTGTCTGTGTCCTGCATTCAGAATTACTAAGCAGACCATACAGGCAGACACTTTGGCTGTAACTTGTTTGCTCATTTATATACAGAAGAATGGAGACGAATAGCTAATTTTGCTGCAGAGAGTTGTCTGCTCTGAATCCCAAATGCTCCATATTTTGTAACTCCAAGAGCCTGATCAAACCATTGTAGCAACTTCCCACTGGTAGAAGGGATTAATTGTTCCAAACTTCCTTTTCTTTCTCTCTGTGCACCACCCCCCAGCTTTCAGTAAAAAGAGAATTTGAATCATGATTTAGAAAGCAAATTAAATATTTCCAGCATGACTGATTTTAATTTCTTCTAAGGATTACACTGGAAGTGTAGTCTTGCCTGAAGGTCCAGAAAGGAAAGCACATGCAAAGGCAGGCAAGCACCAGCAGAGGATCTGGATGTGCAGATTTTCCCAACTGGATCATGCCACATTGTTTTGGTCTAAGGGATTGATTTGATTCTAATGGCATATAAAATGCAGGTTTATGCCCAGCTGTCCAATATGGAAGTATTGCAAGCCTCAAATTTACAAGAGCTGTGAAAAATAGGAAAGAAAACCTAGTCATCTGATAGCTCTTAGTTGCAGCTATGAGGAGATCCAAGAGGAAGAGACAGGGTCTTTTTTCTTTCAGAAACCATTTAATTCATGCTCATGTTTTATTTCATCTGGCAATGCTTTAGGGTTGGATTAGTGATGGCTTTTCTTCCAAGGATTTAGACTCTACTGTTGATTTCCCATGCAGAATGACTATTATAGCAGTGACAAAAGAGGATGCCAGTGGCTGTACCTGGGCTTGTGTGTGCTGAAGGAATTACAGACCTTTGAAGTCAGAAGTTATTTCAGTCTCATTACGGTGAGTCTACAGTGCCCTCACCTACAGTTTAGTTGGAAGCGTCCTTTCAGTGTCACTAGGAGTACAGGAAAAGCAGGTTGATGGAGCACACTGAGGACAGCAGTGTTTGATGGATGGTGAGATAATAAGGGTTTCCAAAGGCTTCCCCGATGCTTTTCTGCTTCCCACAAACATCACCTTTGTCTTTCCTGTGCTTAGTTTCAGTCAGGTGTTGCTGTAAATCAGGCTGCCAGTGGACTCAGAAAGGAATTAAATATTGGTTGATGTTTGTACTAAGCTGTAGGAGCATCCTGGTAGGAGAACTAGTCATCTTTTCGTCAGTCTGTGGGATTACACTGGAAGTTATGGAGGTTACTAGAAAGTTTTCCTTGTAATCTTTCCTGCATTGAGAGGCTGTAATGTCACAAGCATAACATGGAGTGTTCCCTGTAGTCCAGAAGTTTGACTGTGAATTTTCTCTTGGCAGTAGCGACACTTTTCTCATGCTATACACAAAAGGAATTGAGGGATTTACTGATGAGTGGCTGCTCCTCTCATTTCATCACTACCAACTGTCCTTTCCTTCCCATTCCTCCTTTCCTCCTTCTGTTACGTAGTTTGATGACTGTGAAAAAAGTCACCCTGGACTTGGTGTGCTTATGTTCCTTGGGTTTGGTCTATTTGTTTATTGGTTGGTTGTTTTTTGCTTTGGTTTGTTTTTTTCGTCTCACATCACTCTTCAAAGATTGTATAATATATATGTGGCTTGGAGTTTGGTGCTTGGGGTTTGATTTTGTTTGTTTGTTTTTTTTTTTCCAAAACACTGCTGGTGTATCACTTTCTTATGAAGATGAGATTCTTCTTTTACACCTGGGTACTTTGTATTGTTGCAAGGCAACTACCTATATTTTAAAGATAAAAACTTATAATTTAAAAAGTGGTTTCTTTTTCCTATCCTTCTCTCCTAGAAGAACAGAAGAGTAAAAATTTCATTGAAGAAGCGTAACAGAAAGATTTATTACAGGACATTTTCTATTTGTTCTGCAGTTGCAATCTTTTCTGGTTTGTTTTGGGGTTTTTATTTTTAGTGCTTTGTGTTTGAATCAGACTAAAACCAGGAGGTAGAAATACACTTCTGACAACTGGCAATATAATAACCTACATAACTCTACAGAATGTGGGTGCAGAAGCTTAAATGGGACTTCTTCTAAAACACAGATTAGTTTTTCCTGCTATTTCACCTATAGCAAAACCATAATTGTCAGACATAATGTCTCCTGAATCACTGATGCTTTAGCGGATCTTATTTTTTTTCCACACCAAAGAATATATTGTAAACTATGTTGTGCAAAGACATGAATCTGATTGAAAACGTTAAACTTTTCCAACATTAGTTCTCTGTGTTCATGGAGATTTTGATAGAACAGTGAGTAGGTTACTTATCCATCACTAGAAAAGACTTGTTATTTTCTCTTGCCAGATGTTTTAATTAATTTTAGAAAATAGCAGAGTGAGTTTTGCCCTTTTTAGTTCCAGTTCGTTTAAACCAATTGTGAGAATGTATGACTCCTGTTTCAAAACAGAGCTTAGAGAGTATTTTTTTTTCCAGATGCAATAGATGTTTTCTCACCCACCACCAAATGTGAATTACATAGATTTTGAAGTTAAACTATTTGTGACAATTGAGTAAAACTTCTATAATTAACCTGAGTTCTAGATTTCTGGAATAATAACAATTTGATTTGCATATTTTGTTAAATAAAAATGCTATATGATTAAGTGATGAAAATTGGTTCCATTTATAGGTTAGACTTTATGTGATCTGAAAATATAATGGTTGGTTGTCTTGAGTAACTAAAGATACGAAGGGGTGTTTTTCTTTTGAGGATTATGTTCTTCCTACACGTTGACCCTTTATTCTGTTAAAAATTGGTCTACTAAATGTCCAGAAAGGGATTTCCTGCTTTTATTTTATAGGTTGTGGCATGACCAAGAAGTACGTCATTTCTGGAGGTGTCAGCAAATATATGTGTGTGTGTATATGTACTTTGCCAAGTTTGTGGTGCTTAATATGCCAAAGCTGAAGTAGGTGGCGACCCCCATGAAGCTGTTGTGGTTTGGTGGGAAGGTGTTGGGCAACAGGTGCTGCTGGGGAGCAGAGAAGCAGGGTGGTCAGTGAGCCCCTTCACATCCCCAGCTGTTGTGGTGCAGGGTGGCATGAAGGCATTAATGACCTCAGGCTGGTGGCTGAGGTCCAAAAATTAGGGAATGGCCTTCTGGGCTGGAGTCAGCGTGGAGCTTCCAGTTGTACTGATGCTCTAGCACAAGGGTCCATGAGGTGCTGCAGGCTGAGAGCAGCTCTTCTGGCAAAGCATGTCTTAAACGGCTGCTTGGAAAGACTGAGGGCCTGACTCCCGTTTTGGCTGAAGTGGGTTAGACTGCTCTGACACCAGTTTATATGCCATGTAAATGAAAATACTGGCCTCTGGTCTCCCTGGAGCAGTGGGCTCAGACCTAAGTCAGTAAGTTCGGCTTGGCTTTTCATTCTGTGGTGGAAGTGCTCTTTACATTTACTTTTATAGCAGACATTTAAAACCAAGGTTCAATATGCTTTGTATGGGCACTAAAATGAGGCCACAATATATTTTGTAAAGAGTCAAGGGTTTGACTGATACAGTTGTGCAGAGCTTTCCTTTCCTTTATTTTTTTTTCCCATGTGCTATGCCATGCAGTTTAAATTCTGCCCTGTGTTTTAAAAGCCACTGTGGTTCAGTGATGTTCTGTGAAAATTAAAGTGCTTTGGACAAGGAAATATGATCTAACTCCAAAATGTTATTATACAATACCCTGCTTAATTGAGATGTAGTAAACTGGGGACTTCTTCACTGGAATGTTTCCTACAAAATTGATTTATACTGATGATAGAGACCGCAGCGTAATGGGGTGATTGTATTGGCCTAAATTTAGCTACTGCTATGTAGTCAGATCATGTCACATGGTGTTTAAACAAGTGTGTGTTTCAGCACTCTGTTATTTTCTGTTCTGTTTTGGTTTTGTGGTTTTTTTTTAAGGAAAAAAAAAAAAAAAGGCACCTTGCTGAATATAGTATGGCTACTGAATAGCACTCCTTCCTTTTAATGCTGAACCCCAGAGCAAACTGAGCCTGAAAGTGACTGACACTTACAAGCTGAACCAATTTACATTCACTGCCGATGGCTTAAATCCATCCTTGTTCTTAAATTTATGAAGATAAGTAAGAAATGAACATATTTCTGAACATTAGGCCTTATTTTCTTCAAGTTTAGCCTGTTCTGTGAATCTGACCACTATATGTACAGAGAGTTTCCAGTTTGTATCTTGTATTACAGCAGGTTGAAAATAAGTGTAGTATCAGTGACCAAGATTTTGTTTTAATTGTACTTGTCTGAAAGTCTGTGTCTCTAAAGTCTTTGTTTCAGCACTGTATTTAATGTTAGAAATGCACCAGCGTTGTTTTTCATTTAAGAAAATCAGTATTTCAAAATATTTTTTATATGTTTACAGTTCAAAACTTTAAAGGCCTTTAATTATGTTTTTTTCATGAGATTAGACTTTGAAGAGTTTATCAGCTTTTAGATTTCAGAAGTTTGTGGCTTAACCAAAAAGCAAACCATCTGTAAAATTGTTCTTGACTCCAAAATAAGGATCGTTATAGTGTAGAATTAACTGGACACTGTAAGTCCCATAGAAGTTAATGATACATATAGAAGTCAATGATAAATTTTCCCTGATATACAGGAGGGGCAGCTGCTCTAGACCACTGAAGCTGTTGCAGGTGTCAGTAACACTGGCTGTGGGTTTGCTCCCATTAGATGTGATGCGGCTGATTGTGACAATAACTCTCTGTTTTTTGATGCTCTCAGTAGATATAGAAAAGTGGCTTCTCAAGACCTTGCAGCATTGCACATTATTTTTATAGATTTCTCAAAGATGTTGATCGGACATCAAAGGTGACACTGGTAGAACTTAATCATCTAGCAGTAGAATTAATTTTTAGAAAGTTCTGCAATTAAGCATGTTTATGCCACTTAACTGTCTCACATTCTTTGTTAAGAGTTTATTACATGTATAAAGACTGCATTTTTTGTAAGATTCTGCCAATTATAACAAGATGATAATTAAGTTTGTGTTTTATGTGTGCTTTTTAAAATGCAAAAATGCTGTATTAAATCTTCGTATTTCTGCCTCATCAAAATTAAATGCCTATTTAGAAACCTTGTAAAGCTCTACTCTGTTATTTACAATAGGAAAAAATCATTACTATGTGCTGTATATATTGCAGAAGAAATTTTATTCCTCAATTCAGTCATTTGCCACATTTTTCTCAAAATGGTAAATTTATCTTAAACATTAAAAAAATATTTGTGATAGGTGAAGAACAGTAGAAGAGCAACACACAGTATTAAAAGCAGAAATGCCTCCAACTACCTTTCCTCTCTGGTTTTATAATTTTCCTCTGCTGATGAGACACTGGTCTGAAACTGTTGCTGTGCTGTGAGATTGCTGTGCTCTCTATGAGAAAAGAACACAATCCTAGTGACTTAAACTTCATGGGAACCTTACCTAACATTGTGATTCCTGTTAGAAACTGCTAAATTGAACAAAAAGTTTGGCTGTCTTGGTAGATTATGTAATAAATATTTATATTAATATGTATCAGTAATCTCGTGTATATTGGGTATATTAGTAATATTGCTAAAGTTGGACTGGACAGTGGCTGGTTAATGACTACCTCAATTAATTCTTGTGTTTTGCATGTAATATTTTTTGATCAGTATTTGTTATTCTGATGTACTGACTCAGCCAATGCCTGGGATACAACATCCGAGCTTCACCTGGATGTACACTCTTCTCCTTTTTGAGTCTCTAACATAGCATTTTCTTTCACTTTCTTATGCTTTGAAATCAGTGTTCCGCTAAAATCTATGACCTTCACTCCACCATGTCTGAACTCCTGTTCTGGCACATTTAGTTTTTCTGTCTTATTAAGAGCTTCCACTATCTGTTTAGAGTGGATTGGGACTTCTCGAGATGAACAGGGAGATTTGATGTGCAGATCAGCCTGGCTGCAACTACCATTATAATTTCCTTTTTTTTTTTTTTTTTTTCTTTTTTTTCGGTGTTGATTGGTTGTTTTTTTTTTGTGTGTGTGTGTCAAGGTTACTGTAAATTACACTCGTGTTTGACCTTTATCTTTACCTTTAAATAGGGGGTATCTATCTGAATAGGCTTCCCTAGGGCAACTGTCAACCCAGTTTAACCCCAGAGGTCTGTTTTGAAATGTCGAATATTGCCTTTTAACTCCTTTACCTCTTGAGGAAGGTTGCTGGCAGTTATGAATGCCAGGAAGTAATATTTCTTGTATATAATTACCATGCATACTGTCTTTAATAATATTTATGTAAATAATGGATTAGTAGTTGGGATTTTTTTTTCATAGGTAGATAAATAGAAATTACCCACAGGCTTTAGTGAAAGCTTCTTGAATATAATGAAGCTGGGATATGATCAGCAGCACCCCTGTTTTTAAGTTATGTAAAATACCCTGTGGTTACTAGAAGTGCTCTCACTTAGAAAGGTTAGCAACTTACTTTGAAATAAAAAAGTAGGCCTAGAAAAATCATTGAGCCATGTTGTGCTGAAGTATAGCGAATGATCTATCAGGAAGGAAAAAAAAAAGATCAAACGCACCTGATTTTTTCTGCTTTCTATATCTTAAGTTTAATTTTTGTGTGACAGCTCTATCTGGCAGCCTCACCTCCCATCAGTGCAATCTGTCATTCTAGATTATTTCAATTAAGTTCTCTTTCTCGTTTTGCATTTGTTGAGGAGTTGTAATGGCACACTCCCAAATCAGCAGTCAAGAAGAGTAATCCTCTCTATTTGTATGTTGTTAAAAGTGAAGGGAAAGCAAGAGATGTTTTTTCCTTCTCCGCTCTGTCCTGGAGGCCTTCTCTAGAGTTGTTACAGAATTAGGTTTGCTTTGAAGATCGACTGTGAAGACTTAGTTACAGAATATGAATGCTTGATTGTGGGGCTTTTATGGGTTATTATGAAAATATTTTAAATTTGTTCTATACACCTTGGTTGTTTGTAGATTTGTTTCACTTTACATAAACTCACTTCTGTTTGATAGCTGGAGAATGAGAAGCTTTTTCTTGCATTCATTGCTTCAGTGCAGAAGTTGGACTTCTATATAAAAGCACAGCAACTCTCTAAGCTTCTCTGTGGTCAAGTCTCCAGGGAAGAGAATTCGTGCTGGGCATGGGAAACTGGAGACAGCTTATGGTACTGATGTACAGTTTGCTTCTCTGTGTGCCGCTGAACTTGGAGAAACTCCTGTTTCAAACTGGATTGCTGTGTTGCCCTTTGCTGCAGTCAACTCTCCAACCTGCTTCCGAGTGCAGAGACCTGTACCCACCAGAACCTTTAAATATGTGATCGTGGATAAACTAAGCAACTGCAGTATTGAGTACCCAGTTTGTATCTACTAACCCGTATATTACTACTTTCACTCAATTGTTGCTTCTCACTGATGTTTAGTTTCCACCTGAGAACCACTGTATTTTGCTGGAGAGGCAATCGATGAAATGCTGGGTTGATGTGGTACCACCAGAAGGGCTGGCTTGGTTCAGGAGCCCGCCAGTGCAAACTGTGAAAAGGAAGGAAATGTATAGGTAGTTCAGAGCCCTTTCTGAGACCTGCTTATCCATTCAGTTGCTGAAGGAATGGGGAAGATTAAGTTCAAAGGAGAAACAAATGGGTTTTACTTCTGTTGTAAGTGCTTGCCTCCATATGCTCATAACCATTCAGAGTTACCAGGAGTTAGGCAGGTACAGAGATGCTGAAGCAGGGGCTTTGGTATTTCAGCGTTTTTTTCATGCCAAGCCCAGCAGTGCCAGTGGGTTACAATGGGAACATTAAATCTGGATTCTATCTTCTTACTACATTGTCAGGGTACCTAGACTTAGCATTTAGAGTGAGTGACATGTGCATGTCAGAGCAAGCCTCCAGCATTGCAGCAGACCAGATTTTTTTAGTCAGTAGCTTTCCTAATCTAAACAGCACCTTAAAAGCTATTTCCATGGTGTTTCTCCTCCCTCTTTCTTTTTTTAACATTTCAGTTGGACAAATTGTTCATGTTGAGTTGGAGGTGGCAGCTCCTTTTCCTGGCTGGATGAGAAACGCTGGCAGCCCTCAGCGTAGGTCTGTGCTGTTTGCTGCAGAGCTTAGCTAAGCAGGAGCCAACAGATCGCTTTTTGATGTGGTTAGTGTGAAACCTCTCAAAATCAAGATGAATAGGAATTCTTCATTCTGTTTTCCAGAAGACACATTCAGCCTGAATCAATTTATTGTATATTTGCAGTTTAGTAAATCTTCTTTTTTTTCCCCTTGCTATGTCTTTAGCTGCAACAGGGTTTATTAATGCATGGACAGAAGATAATGAAAAGCTATATTTCAGTTCATCTTTAAAGGCCTCAGCATAGTTCTCTATCCAAAATGGAGCTGCTCAGATCACATAAAGAAAAATGCCTCTTGTGGGAAAAAAAACCCATGGTGTACTTTAGATCCTAATCCAATAAGTGTAACAAATTCCTGTCTTGGAGGAGAGTCAGTAATTCTGATTTCTAACAAAAGCATCTCACATGATTTCCTCCTAGAAGGACCCATGCAAGGCAAGTGGCCAAACCCCATGCCACTCTGAGCCATGCCACCAGCCTGTGCTGCACACGTGAGAATCAACTTGCTGAACGGCTTTTTCCAGGAATGAAATGCCAGTGGCTTGGTGTGGTCTTGAATCCTGTTCCGTGAAAAAGCAAGGCCCAGTTGGTGCTGCATTTGGGGCCTGTGGCGTAACCAGCTTATGTCAGCCCTGGGCATTTCTGCTGCCTCGCTCCCTCCCACAGTTGGATCACTCTGTCCCTGCACAGCCCCAGCACAGGCCTTGCCTGGGAAGTGCTTGTGGGAGGCAATTGGCTCTTCATCCATCATTTCATTCACCTAGTCTAGTACATATTAATAATTTGTGAGCTTCCTTTGGCTTTGAGAACTTGCTCAAGCCTACAGATTGGGCCTCTGAATCTCCTTCCACTTAGAGGTTACCTGGAGTATCTTTGTGGAACCCAGCATCACCCTGGTGGGAAAAGATTGCTGGGACAAAAACTGGATGCAGAAATGACGTTCAGAGCAGTGTGTAGCAGCATAATTGCACATTAAGGGGGAGGTTTGTCAGATATGCCGTACGTGTACAGGTGAAGTTTAGATAGACTCATCGTCAGTGCACTGGTGTTGGCTGTGCATTTCAGGCAGTGAGGAAGGCAGAAGTTGGCATCGTGCTCTGTTTACAGGGGAAGATTGGTGAAGGGTTTGGAGAGGAAGCCATATGAGGAGCGACTACAGTCACTTGGTTTGTACAGCCTGGAGAACAGGAGACTAAGAGGAGACCTCATCATGGCTACAGCTTCCTCACAGGGAAGGTGCCAAACTCTTCTCTTTAGTGATCAATGACAGAACCTGAGGGAATGGCAGAAAGATGTGCCAAGGAGGTTTAGGTTGGACATGAGGAAAAGGTTCTTCCTCCAGATGGTGGTGGAGCACTGAAACAGGCTCCCCAGGGAGGTGTCACAGCCCCAAGCCTGGCAGTGTTCAAGAAGAGACTGGACAACGCCCTCAGACACATGGTGTGAACTGTGGGGTTGTCATATGCAGGGAGAGGAGTTGGACTCAATGATCCTGGTGGGTCCCTTCCAACTCAAGACATTCTGTGATTCTATGAAGAAATTCCAGTGTTCAGGTGGCCAGTGTTGCTGGGAGCTCCTATATTCTTCCTTTGGTACAGGTTCTCCCTTGCGATTTTTTTTCTAACGTATTTAAGTGTTGAAGCCCTTATTTATGTTCATTTTTGTCCTTTTTTTTTCCTGTCTGTAACTCATTTTATGATATTCATAACTTCTTTCTGCAGAGTCCTTTTGCAGCTTTCCTTCTTATCCTCTGGGACCTTTCTTTGCCATGGCAAATTTTCACCAAGATGTTTCTAGGCAGTTTCTGCTATATGGCTGGTGTCTGAAAAACTCCATCTCAATACAGCAGGCAGAAAACTCAATGTTCGTCATGAACAGAGCTCCAGAAATGCTTGCGGCCATCCTGAGAGAAGAAGAATAAACGGGAACCTGTCTGGCAACCTGTAGATATGCAACTCAAAACAAATGACTGACAGTCTTCAGTTGGGGCGAGACGATTATTTCCATGCCTTTGTGGGACTGAAGTATAGTAGTTTGTTTTCTTCTCAATATATAGCATTAGTATACAGTATATACAGTTTGCAGAAGCATTCACGTATTACACATATAATATTCTCAACATGGGAGTGCTAATTATCATTGTAAAATTACTTTCAGTGTATTTCTCCCAGTGCCTGCCTGAAGCTGCACATAAATCCTTTTATCCCCCCAAATTTGTATTCATGTCAGTTGTATTCACTGCAATTTTGCTTCACTTTGTCTTGCTTTAGATTGCACATCATGCTCAGCAGTGGAGGAAGAGTGGATTTTGAAATTTTTTAAGTGTCAGATTTCCCTGTATCCAATTTTATCAAAAAGCTGTCACCAACTTCTGAAACCAGCAAACCTTTTTCGTTCTAATTACATTTTTACCATATGTTCTTCCAGATGGCATATGCCAAACATTTTCTGGGGTGCTATAAAATGACCTGACTTTAGAGGATTTAACTGCTGAAGAAGCTTAAGAAAAAAATAGAATTGACATCGGGGCAGAAAAATAGTCCTAGAAGGAAAGAAAAAAAAAATCTGATAGATCTTCCCAGTTATATTTTATGCCTGTGATATTGAATCCTCAACATACACACCTGCATGAAAACAGTGAAAATGTAGGGAATGTTTTATTGAAGTGTTAAAAGTTGACTCCTTTTTGTACAGCTGAAAATGAAACTTTCATCTGTTGAATATACCTAAAAAGAACTCTGGAGCTGTGAAGTGATTCTATGGTTTGCTGCAAGATGGGGAAAAAAAGAGTTTGTCAAGCCACCAGATTCTCTGTAGGAACAGCAGTTTTACTTAGCAATGTAATAACTATTTGAATACTTTTTTTTTTTTTTTCTGAAATACCATTTCCAAGTAGAAGACAAATACAGGTGATGCATGACTTTGACACTTGTGTCCTGATTCTTAGTAATTCTTGTGTGATTTATTGGAGAAAATAAAGTTTCGAAGGGAAGGGAAGGGAAGGGAAGGGAAGGGAAGGGAAGGGAAGGGAAGGAAAGGAAAGGAAAGGAAAGGAAAGGAAAGGAAAGGAAAGGAAAGGAAAGGAAAGGAAAGGAAAGGAAAGGAAAGGAAAGGAAAGGAAAGGAAAGGGATTATTTTTTTCTTATTTAGCTTCTAGCTAAAATAAATAAATTAAGGTCAGTTTTTCATTTTCTGGAGAGTTTGTGTATTTTGTTTGCACCTATGTTGGTTTCCTTTTAACTGCCATTGTCATTTTTATAGTCTTTCCAGATTATCCAGGGGAAAACTATAAAATTACCTCATGTTATGATCAGTTTCCATAATACTGTCTTGAGTTTCAAGCTATTTTACTTACAACTAATTCCTGAAGATAGGCGATTGAGAGAGAATCAGATATAGTTTCTTTTGTGGCTGCACTAGCTTTGATGACTTCCACTTGAAAAGGAAATTTCAAGTGCACAACCTAAGGCTCTTAATCGAGTATGAACCAATATGTAGTTTTTGGGCAGAATGGTCAGGGTCTCGTGGTCTCAGGAATTCAGGTGGACATTTTTAAATGAAGGTTTGTTTGGTGTCCTTAACTTGCATAGGTCTTTTTGAAAATCACCACTGCAATCAACAAAGCATATCCTCCACCTCCTCTGAGTTAATGAGACAGGATTTTAACAGTGCTCAACAATTTGAAGTGGTTTTGTTATTTCTGAATTAAAACTTTGATAAAAAGTCCTTATCTCCATCCTCTTTGCCCACTTCTACTCATCAGCCCATGAGTGGTTTGACATTTCCGTAGACTCTTCACCACCGTTGACCAGGATTGCACCTGCTGTGCCTCAAGTCAAAACAGAGTCTATTTTGTAGTTAAATCAATGTGTATAGCAGAGACATTGTAACTATTTAGAAGCTAAGGATTAAAACTCCTCAAAATTGGGAACTGGTGTTAACTTTTGAAGTAATTGAAACAAGCTGTAATATGGAAATACAAAATGAAATACAAAAATGCAGCTGTTCTTCATGCTGTCATGGTATGATGCAACAGACGTGATTATGGTTAAGATGTTCTAGTGTTTGTGTGCATGCAAATGTATTAAACTCATCTTGAGTTACATACAACCTTTTCTGCTTTTTATTCTTTTATTATTGTTGTTGTCATTGCAGAATAGAGCTAAAGTTGTTCAGGTGCCTTTGTTATGTATTTCCAAAATAACTAGGGTCACTGGATTCATGTCATAATTTTCAGTTTCTTAGAAGAGTTAGACCTGTAAGTATTTTCCCGTGGAAATACAAATGCCTGCGTAACATATTTCAGCCTGCTCAGAACTGGCTTTCTTAGCTGCCGTAAACAAACCTCTCAGAATTAGCCCACTAATCCTTAAGTGTCAGTGAATGATACATGAAACTCCAAATGCTGCAAAAGCTTTGTGTTCAGATACTTTGCTTTTAATTACTAATATGCATTATTAAATCATACTCTCTTTTCAAGTACAGTCTTTGTTTAGATATTCCTTGGGTTATTCAGTGTGTAATTTGAATGAGGAAAATGCTAAGAAGGCTTCCATAGAAAGCGTGACCAAGTTAATAATTATGAAGCTAATGATGTGAAGATTCAAAATGCCAGCCTTAAACCATACCTCTAACTTTCCCAAACATGAGGTCAGGCATGCACTTGTTTCGTTAGGCTCCCCATAATGTCCTGGGCAGCTGAATTGTGTTTTCCAGAGCTGTCTGCCTTGTCGAAGCTGGTCACTGTTCCCCAAGGTGTTTTTCTTTTTTAATTTTCTTCCTCCTTCACTCCCTATAGGCCCCTTTGTGATGAGTGTGCACATGAATTTTATGCCACCCTACAATGCTCCATTCTGCTTCATGTGTCTGTGCACGCACACTCAGATGCCTTCTCTCTCATTTCCCGTTACCCTCTCTTTTGTGTAGAGTAGTTGCTGCAGAATGCTTTTGAGAGTAAGTACTTGGAATTACACTTCTGCTATGATTTTCCATAGCTGGTAGTCTGTCTCTTGGAAGAGGCTGGCACATAACATCTCTGCTCAATAAATTTTTGTAAGAATTACTCTCAAGAATGGCAGCTGTCTCCCACTGCTTACAATAAGAGTAGATCAGAGAAGATAGCCTTTTGTAAAAAAGGGACTCATCTCAGTTATTGAAAATGGTAGAAAATAAGTGTGTCTCTTTGAAAAGGTGATCTAAGGGCAACTTGTGTTTGTATGTGTGGAAAGAACAGTTCATACTTAAACTCTCACGCTTTTCCCTTTTCTTCCATTTTTCTCTCAGAAAAGTAGATCTTCAGGTATGATCTAAGTACAGTAAACTAAACACATTCTCCATTGTGTTTGGAGAAAATGGGAAGTTTGCAGTGTTGGAGTAATAAGATGTTTCACTGTTCAAGTGATGCTCTGTGTGAGTTTCCCCAGGGTGGCTGTCCAAGTTTATTAGATTCTGCTGTAGAAATCTTAGCATAGTTATTCTTCAGAAGTCAATATTTTCCATAGCTGAGATGGAGATCAAATACCTCCAATTAATGCAAAATTCAAATTAGTCTTGAACTATGGTACTGCAACTGGCATCTCAATAATGAGCTATGCACAGGAGGAAGCGAGTTTGTCAATGTACCATCAAACAAAGCTTTGAGTATTCATCTAATCGCTTCTGGGATCATATTCATACATCTTGCTGCTCTCTTGAAATACACTTCCAACGTACTGAATGATACAAGAATATCTGATGCAGCAAGCTGTGGAAGCACGAGATGCAGGGTCTTTTTAGTTGGTGTATTTGAAGGTGGATAACCTTAAAAATCAATAAAACCTGCTGCGCCACTCAGAATCGTGATGGGCTGTTCCTCGCTGATCCTCTTGCTTAGGCTTTGAATAACTGATGCTCTGCAGCTGCAGATTTTCAGTTGAGCAGATGCAATGGCTGGAGCAAGGCATCCAGTAGCAGAGCTGCTCCTTTGAGCAAATATCTATGTTTGCTCTTGGAGTTTGTCATCTGAAATGCAGCTGATGGTTGGGTTATGGTTTTTGGTGCTTTGTTTGTTTGTTTGTTTTGTCGGGTTTTTGTTAGGTTTGTTAGGGTTTTTTTGTTATTGTTGCTGTTTGTTTGTTGTTGTTTTGTTCTGGTTTGGGTTTTTTTTCCCCCCATGATTTCGTTTTCAGACCAAACTACACAAGTAGTTGAAAAGAGAGGATGTACAGTGATGAGAACGCAGTTCTCAAAGGCTCAAGGAGTATTTTCAAGTTGCTTGTAAATACAGCATTTCATCTTTAGAGACAGTGTCAGTTCGTAGTGCCCCATTTACAAAAATGGAAACAGCTATGATGAAGAAATGATTAAATAGAACACTGTAACTTTGTGGGAAGTTTGGTAAGGCTGTCACCTAAAAGAGGTGACAAATGGAGAGTTTCATATTCTCTATTAAAGTAAAGTTCACAAGTTGAAATAATTTCTGAAATATCAATGACACCTCAGAAAGTGTCCCGTTTGAAAGACAAAATGTTTGAATACCTAGAATTCCAAATCACAAAGAGGTGTAGATGGGGCAGAGGGTGACTAGGAGGTCTTGAAGGTAGATTTCTTAAAGAGTCTGCATAAAACTCTCTGGATTTTCCAGCAGTTCTTTTGAATAAACATAGTAGAAAATTATCTAAAATTAATTGACAAAAACTGGGGGAACAGGAGGAAGAGGATGAAGTATCAGATGTGATACCTAGTAAAAGAAAATATATTTTCTTTGCTGACTTCACCTTATGCAGACTCTAGGAGAGCACAGAAATATTCTCTCTCTCCTGCTTTTGTAAGGAAGTAGCTTCTGCTACCTCTGATCATATGCATAAAAAGACAGCATGATACTTTTAAGTAGACTGAACCCAACTATAGGGATAGAGAGTTTCTTTGAAGAAAAGCCCTAGAAAAATCCAGTCACAGGAATAAACTCCCACTGAGAGTTTACTGAGATTTTGCTGCTTTCTGTGTATCAGTAATAGAAGCAGACCATGGAGAGAATGGAAATTGATGTCATGCCCAAGGTATATGTGTGGGTAAAGATCAGAGAAGTTTTTACATGTCATTAATGCTGAAAACAAGTCTCTGAATGATGCCTTTCTCCTTATGGACCGTCTGTCTGGAGTCCTTCAGAGAATTGTGTGGAAAAGGGACAGGAGATGAGAACAACAATTCTGGTCGCATAGGATGTCCCCTAACTCTCGTGTTATAACATGCTATATGTAAGAATATCAAGGAAGTGGGAAAATTACTAGATTTTCATATTGTTAATTATTTATTAAGAGACCAACTTTCAAACTGATGATACTGTAAGGGTATCTGTGTCTCTGATGTCCTCTGCAGTGTTTTGGGTTGCGCATCTGGCCATTATTTTTCTCAGCACAGGACCCTGTGTCCTCCCTGCAGAGGGGCTTGGAACTTGGTTCTCTTTGTGTACTGATCTATCCACCAAGAGCTGGAGTTAGTTCAGGACCTGCAGATTTACAGTGTCCTGAAGATACAAAGTTTTAAATCTTGGCCAGATGGCTTTAAACAAATACTATCTGAGCTCTGTCAAGACTGCAATAACCTGATGCCCTGAGGTGTAGTCCGTCTTCATGCTATGCTGACCAGGTATTGTTCATTGTCTGCAGTGGTGACTAGGTTTCCTGAACAACATGAGTTCGATTAATGGCCTTTGGAAGGGTATGGCACCAGAGTGGTGTTTGTATGTCTGATTGGCACTGGGAATTGGTAGCTGTGATTCAACAGAGAGCTCCAGGCATTGGGTGGGAAACACAAAGCTTGTTTCAGTTCAGTCTGCATGCAGCATCAGTCACATTTCAGTGTTTATTAATGTTAATTAGAAGTTAAACATCCTCTTTTGTGGATAAGTGCTGTTGGATAGCTTTCATCCTTTTTATTTTCTGCTTGAAAAATCAAGACCCCTTTTCTTCCAGCCATAAGAAGTTTTTCTTCTAGGTACAATAAGTAAGGTTTGTCATAACACTGTAGCTGAAAATAAAGTATTTTAGTAATTGCTGATAGATTTTTTTTAATTATTTTTTTGTCCCTGGAACAATTTGGATGCACTTCAAAGAGTGTACCCAAGAAATAGATATAGAGCTGTTACCTGTGCCTTTGGTAACCTGTTTGAAAGGACTGAGCTCAGAAGCTTGCTTAACATTTTAGTTAAATGTGTGTCCTCTCTTCTTGCAAAAGGCTGGCAGACTCTAATTGTTATCTTTTACATCATGCGTAGGTCACTCTATTATTTTTCCCTTCTGAAAAATGAAGGATGAAAAATTCAAGCACAGATGACAAAGGCTTTATTGTTGGGTTATTTTTCTTTCATATAATGGGGTAAAATTAAATGTATGCTGTCAAGAGAGACCTCTTTATAGGTTGGTACTATTGATTAGTATTTGAGACCTGCCAGCAGCATTGTTACTTCATGTATAAGAAAATCTGATAGAAAATTATTAAGTTCATGCTTTAGTTCCTATAGTTAGAACATTTCAGGTATTCATCTCATATCGTTGCAGAAATTGCTTGGCTCAAGTAGATACCACAAAATCATGTTTTAATGATTTTTTTCCTTTTTCCATCTTTTATTTTTTTTTTTCACAGTCACATGACACAATCAGCCACATTTGAAGACCCTCGAATAGAGAGCTGCCAAATAACCCCTCCAGCCCCTCGGAAAGTGGAAATGAGGAGGGATCCTGTGCTAGGATTTGGGTTTGTGGCTGGTAGTGAAAAGCCAGTTGTTGTACGCTCAGTAACACCAGGTATGTTTTTCCCACCTGATCACAGAAGCAAACTTGGACTTGGACTTGATCTACTGAGGTGAAATACAGTTACAAATTTGAGTACTGTTAAAATATTCAGGCAGACAAAGTAATCACAAATACCAGGTAGGATTTTAAGCCTTGTATTGCCCAGTAGTTTCCCTGCTTGCTTTCATTTTCGAACATTATATAAACATGTTAACAAAAAGCCAGTATTAGGTTATTGCTCTGAGCAATTACTATTGTTTGCCTGAAAAAAACTGATGCACTTAATTCAAGGAAAGAAGATCTTCTCCCTGTAATGTTTATGTTGGTTTGATGTCACCTTCATTGCCATTGAATCAGTTTTTTCAAGAGGTGTGTTGAGTTGTGAGATTAAAACTTACATATTTTCATTCTTTATATCATCAGCTTCCCAAGGGGAACTAGGTTTCTAACTATAATACTTGGTTCTAACTTTAATATTTGTTTTTGAAAAAGATAATATTATTGCTGGCTTTCTTTTTTTTTTTTTTTTTGTTTTAATGGATACTTCTGTGTAACTGTGTGGCAAAAAGCCTGGTTAAAATAGATCCTCAAACCTAAAGTGAAAATTAGTGAATTTTCTGGTATTTTTCAATTTATGGGGCACCTGATGTGGGAGTAATCAGTCTCTCGAATAGCGGGCTCCTGCTCTCTATGCTTTAAAAGTTCAGTTGTTACGTAAAATTGCCTTGGAGCCAAGGGCAGGGATTTGACTTTGCTCTTGTTCGATATGTTCTCCAGAACCCCCACAGAGAGCAGAAGAGAGGCAAAATTGACTTTGTGAAGTTCTGATATCATTTACCCACGTGTATGCATTGATTATGTTCATATTGCTTTCAGATGAAGTAAGCAGTGTAACCAATATTTGAACTACACCCAGAGAGAGTTCTTTTATCCCAAGTTAGCATTATTAATGTAGTATTATGTTAAACTTCAGTTTGGAAAGGGCATTTATTATATTCCGTTCCATGTGAATAGGAGAAAAGAGGAGCTCAAGACAGCATTCTCCTACATAGTTTTGTATCCATTTATGCTGGATATGTAAGTAGAGTTTTCAAACCAGAGGAAAGGAACAGCATTAGCTCAATTGTTAAATGAATTGGTTTTGATACTGAAACATTTAAGACTTTATCTTCATATTGGTAATATTATTGAGTTTTTTATGTGTCATCATTGCAGAGTTTAAAGACAGAAGGCTAGACAAGATATATCTTTTCACTAGCAGATGAGATGTCACACCCTCTTCTGGGCATGTAATCATGCTGAGAAGCGAAGTATTATGTGCATTTTATAAAGCATAAACTCTGTATGCATTTCAGTAGTGTCAGAATCCAAAGCACATAAACATATATATGTCTGATTGTCTGCTCAGACTAATCCTAAATATCTGTGTCTAATTGGAACTGGCAATGCTTTTGGAAGTATGTAAAACTTGTGTTCACCAGGTGGTGAGAATCCAGAGGAAAAGAGACTCGTGGACTGGAGGTATAGAAACTTACTGTCTTCACTTTGTGGGAAACAGGTTTGTTTTGCTCAGAACAACAAAGTCAGAGAAGAGACTTGCAAATAATTTTCAAATATGTAAGTGATGTTTCATAGGAAAGAGGAATGAGATGTTCTCCAGTGTTCTTTTGCCTGGGACAGGAAACAGTGTGTTGCTACAAGACAGATCTGGTGTAGATGCTGGGGAAAAAGACTTCCTAATCTTAACAATAGTTAAACAGGATCACTGATTTACAAGAAAAGGAGTTATCCTCAGGGTGGTCTTACAAGAATATCAGACAAACATTGATCAGGGATGAGTAAGGTATGGTTGATCACACATCAAAGTGTGAATTAGGCGAGCCTTTTTGGCCCTCCAGAAAATCGAGCCCTTATTTTGGTGGCTAGATGTGGTTTCAGAA
Source organism: Nesoenas mayeri (assembly GCF_963082525.1). Lineage (NCBI taxonomy): Eukaryota > Metazoa > Chordata > Aves > Columbiformes > Columbidae > Nesoenas > Nesoenas mayeri. The sequence continues at coordinate 103,715,798 of NC_137541.1, forward strand.
TTTCACTTGAGAAAGTTCAGTAGAAGCTGCTGAGCCACTAACTTCTGAGATTTTCCTGGTGAGTGATTACTGGTAATGTCAGAAATAGTGGTAGTGTTAAACATGCTCTTATTTGAAGAAAAAAAACCCACTCATAGTGTGTGAACAACAGTGTGTGCCTGTGCACTTACAAAGGTCTGCTAACCTGTGCTTTTTCTTTTTTCCGTCATTTGTCTCCAGGCGGCCCCTCTGAAGGAAAGCTTATACCGGGGGATCAGATCATAATGATTAATGATGAGCCAGTCAGCACTGCTCCAAGGGAGAGAGTCATCGACCTTGTCAGGTAGTCGATGTCCTGTCACTTAAACTATGAACGCAGTGGCTTATTGCCTGTGCAGTCGTTTGATAATAAAACAAGTCTTGCCTTCTCATAGCTGAGAAAAGAGAAAATAATGTTACTTTAATCATAATGAAGAATGGTGAAGTATTTTAGTACTGAAATTAAGAGTTCTCTTAAATGTCTTCTACGTAGCTGAAAAAATATAAAATATTGGAACAGCTTCAAAATACTTTGGAACAGTATTCTCCTGGTATTTATTTGTGTTGTGGGTTGTCGAAAAGAGGATTCCTGGAGCAAAGCAGCTCCATACACTGTTGCTCTCTATTTTTATTTTTATTTTTTTTTACATTAAGAATGTTGAGTTGGGTCTGTCTTATGTGAAGAGGAAAGAAAATGTGGTGGCATAACTTCTGAGAGTGGAAGGGTGCATGTAATGGGAATATGTAGGGAAGCTCCAAGAGTGTTTGGGTGAATTGCAGGTAGGTGAGTTTTTGTGCAAAGAGCATTCAGGGCTGTGTAGATTGGAAGCAGGCAACAAGACAAAAAAGCAGTTGTGGAGAGAGCAAGAAAAGAGAAAGGTTTGTAATGGGATGTAGAAGGAAAGAATGGACGGGGACTGACAAAGGCTCAGAATATAGGAAAAGATGTGATGTAGTTCACACAATAAGCTTTGTATTTTGAGTAACAAGAAATGTTAGTGCATTGCATAGAAAAATGACTAGTTATTAAAAAAATAAACATAAAAAATATTATTTTAAATTCCAGTAGCCTGGCTTCTGTATTTTCCTTCTCATTGATGTAAACTCTGAATTGGTGCATCTGGTCATCTCCTGAGAGATACCTACACAGTTAAAACCTAAGTGTCTCTTCTCTGAACTGCTAGCTGTCAGTGTTGTCACTGTTACCCTTGTAACTTTGAAAAGTCACGTTTACTTCCAGAAACTTGTGCAGGAGGTGTTGTGATAGTTGTACTCCTCTTGCAGATCATAGTTTGAGAATATGGGTGTTCATTCACTGGCCTGTGAAGCAAACTTCCAAACAAGATACAGAATCCCTTCCAGTCCCTAACATTCTGTGATATCAAGATGCCAGCAACTCTGATGCCTTTATCTGTATTCAGTGGGTTTGGACCAAACAGAATATATTTTGGGATTTAAAAAAAGCCCTGCAAGTCAACTAACAGGAGCACAGCACATTAAGAGGGGACTTCAACACTCTTGTGAGAAAGAGACCCTGTGAACTGCAGGAACTGCCCTGTTCCTAATAAATTTTTGTCCTATGGTCCATATTGACCATCAGCATAAGCCTCACAAATGGGTCTTAAACTCTTTTTTGATGTCTTTGTTTCTTCATAAAGCAATCATATTGCAGTCTTCATTCTTTCTCTGATGCTTTGATATGTATGTAATCAGAATTAGGATCTGTAACTCATTTCTCTACTGCCAGCAATATGTAGTAATAACAAGGAAAATATACTGATTAGGCCTGAGACAAACTGAGATTGTTGTGTGCCTGATTCTCTGCCTGCCTTCAAATGAGAAACTGAGTAAAAATGTCACTCTGCCCAATTATGTTGACTCCATAGGTAGTGTCTTAAATTAACTGTTTTTCCATTCCAGGGAAAGCTTTTCGTGACACATTTCTTACACTGTAATTCTACCTCTGCTCTCAAAATCTGTCTGCTGTTAGGAGAGACTCATTCTTTGATGAGACTCAGAGTGAAATGTGTTGGGGTAGTATATTACAGCATTTGAAATGAAGAGCTTTCTTTTCATGCCAGTGGGGACACATGAAATGATTAGACACTGTCAGTGTACACTCCTGACACCATATGAGAAGTAATTCTTTACACCGATGAAATAATGAATTCCTTCTGTATGATAGAAGGTTTTCCTATGGGCTAGACACATCTGGAACTTTGAAAATGCTTGCTTTCAGTTTTCAACGTGCATGGAAGCAATTTTGAAGTCTTGTTTTCGAGCTGGTAGCAGTATATCTGTGGTCAGCAATGAGAATGTTTTAGATGCGTAAGTTAGGCAATGGGCAAAATCACAGAAGAATTGAGATGGGATTTCTGGAGGTCATCCAGTTTAACTTCTTGCTCAAAGTGCCAAAGTTAGATGTGGCTGCTTCACACTTGTCAAATCAAGTTTTTAGTATCTTCAAAGATGGAGATCTTACAATGTGATTGGGCAGATGTTTCCGTTCTTAACCTGTGGTCTTTCAAAGATGATAGAGAGCAGCTTTTGCAAGACATGAGCAAACTCCCTTGGCAGCCTTACATGCATCCCATCTAGGCCAATGGACTTGTGTCTTGCCTAACCAATCCCTAATTCAATCTTTGTCCACCTCCATTCCCTGAATTCTGCTGGTAAACTCAGGGACCAGGGTGGCAGACCTTGCCATTAAAGCCCAAAGCCAAGAAAACATCAAATACCTCACCCTTTTCGGTGTCCTTCATTATGTCACCCACCCAACTTAGCCATGAGTTCTTATTTCCCTTGGCTTTCACTGCCGATGTAGTTGTAGAGGCCCTTCTTGTTACCCTTCACATCCTGTACCAGCCAGTGCCAGCTGAGCTTTGCAGACTCCATGTGGCATGTCTGTTTCTCCTTGGTAACTTCTCTCCCATTTCCATCTCTGGTTGGCTTCCATTTTGTGCTGGAACTCAGTGAAGTGTTCCTTCTGGAGCCACAATGGGCTCCCGCTGTGCCTGTTCACTTCTTGTGGATTGGATCAGACTGTTCTGGCTCTTGGAGGAGACTCTCCATGATGAACATCCAGGTCTACTGGGCTCTGGCCTTTTGGAGCTGCATCTTATGGGACCCTGCCCACCAGTGCCCTGGATAAGCTGAAGTCTGCTCTTTAGCTTAGACTCCTCTTCCTCCCTTCCCTCGGGACCTTACACTGGACCATCTTGTGGTCACTGCAGCACATCAATGAAAAATTCATATCTCAACACTGTACTTTTCCCTTGATTGCATGGTCTCTTACTGATTAGGTATAACAAGGTATATTTTATATTAATGATGTGAAATTCTGTGCCTATTTTTATGCAGCTTTCCCTCAAAGCTTTTTGTAAAGTCAAGAAACTATTTGTCTTTACAGTTGCAGAGAGGGTGGAAAAAATTAATCTGCTTTCAGAATACAGACATAAAGATCATAGTATATCAATCAGAAAATCCCAAACTGCAGCAGAAAAAAAAAAAAAAGGCAGATTTCATAACCAGGTGACATCAATGCTTTAACAAACTTAGCAAGACTCGAAACTTCCAAGCAAAAGTATACAAAAGTGGTAGATTTTAAGTCAACCTTGAATGTTAGAGACAGTTTTTAGTGTAATGCAATATTTACTTGTTTTCCAAGAAAATGTTATGGGGACATTTACTTATGAAACGAGTTATGCTATTGAAGGAAAAGAAAATGGAAGAGAGAACCTCTGCTATAGTCATATCTTAAATCCAAAAAATAAAAATATTCAGAATGTCCAGCGAGAAGGGTGTCTGTAAAATGTCAATTAAGTCTTTTTCCACTTGGAAAAAGCATGTCCCTAAGCAATAAATTTACCTCATTTCTAAATTTTCCACAAAATAAGTCAGAGCAATTTTTTTAAGATAATTTGATTCCTTCAGCCCTTTTCCTGTCAGCTCCAAATTCATTGTGTGCTTTTTACTCCTACAGGGCTAGAAATAGACTGGTCTTTTAAGAATGTCCCTTTTTCTAATGGTTTTACTACAGGAAAATGCAATAACATAAAGGGAGTGCATAATACAGAAATTTTCACATTGTCTCTTTATTGCATGTTAACATTTAAATTATATGTGTATTTTCTAAACATTCATTAAAATAAGCTTCCTTAAGTAGAAAACTGTATTAAAACCACCTCTGCTCACTCTAGGGGGTACTGAGCAGAAACATGCTGAAAGATTTGGGTTTGTTTTTTAAGAATCAAGGTATAGTGTTTTATCCCAGGAGGTCTCAGGTCTGGAGATTATCAGGGATATTCGTTATAAATATCCCCTGTAGTTCATTGTCATCCATCTAATTCTTTTGGCTCTGCTTTACTGGCATCATTTAATTAGTGTCCAAGTGGTCCTTTGAAAGCCAAGGTTGCAGAAATATGAATAGAGTATGGTTTGTAGACAAAATACATAAGGACTCCTTATTTCTGTATAATGCTCAATGGCTTTTGCACCATACTGTGTTCTCCTGAGCTATTTTATAGCACAAACCCAGAAGTCATGTTTATGGTTCCCCTTACAAAGAGAGGTCACCTTTATGAGCATCACTTATGGCTGCATTCTAGATGTGTTCCATTCAAGACAGAAAGTTATTGAAGTTGGAAAAAAAGGAAGAAACAAGTCTGCTTTTCTAAATGTATGGTTACAGTCCAGGCAAGGAGAAAGTGAAGAGAATACTAAAGAAAGAAGATGTATTTGAAGTGCAGTCAGTTCAAAATTGTAGCAGGAGCTACTTATCTTGGTTTTCTTTTACTGCTGATACGGATTCTGTGACTTAAAGCTTTTCACACATACTTAACAACAACTACTTTGAGATAACATTAAAGTCATTGCACAATGTAGCAATTTTTTGCATATTTGAAGGTGAGCAACAATGTGAAACTAAGATATTAGGTGTATTAATGTATTACGTCAATTAATTGATTGTGCAGAGGTGCATGTATTTCATTACCAGTCGTTAATGTTAAATTCATGTCTTGTAAGGATCAGTTTAGCCAACCGAACCTTCTTTTAAAACACTTAAAGAAATATATCTAAAAAATAATTTGCCTTATAATAAGTTTATAGGTAATTTCTTTAACGTGAATGACTTACTTGATTGTTTTAGTTTGCACCAAGTATGCATTAGTCTACAAAGATCCCAACATACGTAAAATGTCTTCTTATTTAGCAAGATATTTTACTGAGATTTTAAGTGACACACAGATGCACTGCTTACCCCATAAAGCAAACTCTGAGTAGGGCACGGTAGTGGTATTTTGTTCATACTTCAATTTAAATAGTTATCCAGGCAGCCTGTGAGGAGAGATGGGCACATGAAGAGGGTGATCCATCCAAGATACTTGTTTTGTAATAAACTACCTTTTTGCAGAAGGTTTTATTTATGCATTGACTAAAGAAGAAGCACAGAAAACTATCTCAGAATAGAAAGCTGACTTCTACGTTGCTAAATTAGGCTAGATTAGTCCATTTCTTGAAACTGTGACATCAGTAAATGAGTATTTGATGTCCTGTGGAATTCCAGTAAAAGGCTTTAATTGTAAAACAAGAGCTGAAAAAGGTGAAATTCATTAAGGGCTTTTCTTTCTTGTTGGCTCTGTTTTCTATTTAAGAGAAATGACTCAAAACCCTTTCTGAAATAACTCTTGCTTTGGCAAGTTAATGTCATGGCAAGTTTTCATCAAGAGGATCTGGAGGATTCTTTCAATTCTGCAGTAGAATTTCTGTTTTAATTCTGTATTACTGTAAGACTGGAGAGAAGGAGCCCTCCAAGATTTCAGGCTGCAATGTTGCATTTTAAGTAGCAACATGAATTTAATCAATGCTGACCCTTCTCACCACTGTTATGGAATGGATGAGGATTCTGTCACTGCCATTTGACTCTGTGTGTGTCAGAGGACCCGTTTGCCTTCTCTGCATCATCATATCTAAACACAAGTGCAAAAGGGAGCTCAATGGCATTGCCTATCATCGTTGTCTTCTCACAGCAGCTGAAAATACCACTTTTCAAATGTAATTTCTGCCTCTAGGCCTAGACAATTTCATATATTGCATGAAGCCATTTTGGTGGACTTAATAAAGACATTCTTTCTTCATCAACATCACAGAGAAAAAATCAAGTATATTAAGCTATTAGCTATGATACTGCTTAGCAACAGAGACTATTAAAACCTGCTTTTCCTGAAAAAAGTCATACAGCCCCTTTAATCTGAAGTTACTCCAGTATACTTCCAGTTTGGTATATAAATCTAGAGACTATACCTATTTTGTTTCAGGCCTTGATCTATGAATCACTAGTGTTTTGGTTTTTAGATAAATGACACTGAACAGAGGGACAAAATGTTGGACCAAATTATCTGAAGGAGTTTTACAAGTGACATCAATGGAAATAAGCTTTCTGCCAGAGCATTTAATTAGCTACCTCTAATCAGCTGGCCCAAGCACAGAGCTGGGAGTCAGGATATGAGAACCCAGTTCCTGTCTGACTCAAGGGGTGTTGTTAGATGTATATCTTCTACCTTTTGAGGTGTTTCTGCTACATAATACAGAGATAACTCAAGTACTTTAATTCAGCTGCTGCAATCTAACTGTGAGAGCACTTATTTAGTATTGTCTACTTTATCTTTTTTCTTGGCTGCCATGGTGAGGTGCTTCTGGTACTTGGGCTAATATACTGAGAGCTAATTCAGATCTCTCTAGATTTTAGTTATTAATCTGTAATATGGTTTCAGAAATGCTTGCCCACCTTTTCAAAGGCCTGTAACAGTTAAGCTGAGTTGAAAGCTGTATGGTGATATTACTTGTTAAAATCAGTGCCAACTATGGAAATTGTTCTCTTTTAAATCCATTGTATCTGTAAAAGCAGGCAGTGTCATACCCTTGTTCTGTTCTTAGCAGAAAGTTGGCTGACATGGTTCAGACAGGTTTGGGCTCAATAATTCAAATGTTTGGAATGCTGAGAACTTAATGTATAAGTTTCTTATTATTTTCACCATAGCGAATGCCCCCTGGAGTCAGCAAGTCTAAGGTCTTTTTGAAATTTCAAGGCTTGATGTGTCATCCAGTGGAAGTGTTGTATCATCATCTTACTCTGTTATCATGTACAAAGAGGAGTCAGCCATGGTGAATTTCAGGTCAGCTGTTACATAACAAGTTGCTTTATGGTTACTGAATGCAAGGGTGTGGACAGAGATGTGGAACAGCTGTGCCTAAAACACAAGCAACTGTACAAAATACCTTCAGATATGAACCAGCAAATATTGCTCTCATTACCTTGTTCTGACAAGCAGGTTGACCACTTCTCATACAAATCAACAAAAGCATTGGCTTGTCTACATGGAGAATTTACTTTGAAGCCAAATGCACTGATGTGAATGTTTCTAAGTAATTGTTGCATTGTAAAGTCATACAAATGAACACCAAGCTTTGATTTTATTATGAATTAACCCTTCAACATGATGGATTTCCTCTATATTGCATGGTCTGCAATAGATGTTTATTCTTCTTTGTGCTGCTGCTGCCAGCCCCATGCATCAAAGGCTTACTTCCTGTTGAAATATGTAGCAGGAGGTACCTAAAAATCTTATGTTCTGTGTTTGAGGCCAGGAGTGTTAGAGAGGAGATGTCAACCTACAGAAATCTCATGGTTTCTTTTTCCCGACCCCATTATCTGTCTCTTTTGGGGTGACATTTCCAAATCAAAAGATTACGTTAGGCAAGCCAGCCCTCCACATTGTGCTGTTGGTACTTGAATATTCTGTGGCTTGTGTGGATGCTTTGAGGACATTACTACAGGACAGCCACACTTGAGCAAGACAAGCACTGTGATATGGAGCAGTTCAATCAGCAGAAAATAGTGAGGCAGACAAGACAGAGACTGCTTCAGGAGCTCACTTGGGAACTACTAGTCTGTGCAGAAGTTTCTGGGCTTGGAGAAGCAGCATGGACTGACAGGAGAGGATTGTGCTGTGCATATGGGGCTGCCAGCAAAGAGTGACATGTGAAGTGTGAAGATGACAGACATGCCTCCACCACCACATGCACAAAAACTCACAATGCAACTCTGCCCTTCCAGAAGTTTGTGGCTGCCCTCACTGGGAAGTTTACAGCTCCTTCATCCTGCCAGTTAGTCGCTGAATGATTCAGTATGTTCACATCAGCAAATGAAGCTATTGTAATGGAAAACAGCTATTTTTGAGAAGATATGATAGTTGCATGGTATAAGGTCTGGGATGCTTTGTGAAGGCGTCTCTCACACATTATGGACAGTGGTGGCATCAGCATTTGCTTTTATCCTGAGACAGTGCTGGACATTTGGATCATAGAAATCTGCTGCCTAAATAGCTTCAGGCTGACAGAAAAATTCTTCTTTAAAAGACTGAAAGGTAGGTAACAGTATCAAGCAAACGGCTTGTAGTTACCATGAATTATACACAAACACTGTATTTTGATAGAAGGGCAGCAAAGAAGATGTCAAACGCTGGGGGACAAACGTGATGTATTAATTGTTTTGCAAGTTGACCCTTGGAAGGTTGGGTCTTCTACAGGTGCCTTGTATCAGGGAAAGGCAGAAAGATTTTAATCTCCTGTTTTTAAGGAATGCTGTTTTGGAGATGGCAGTTTGATATGCACCAGTGCTCACAGAAAATGTAAAAGGTAATTTAAACTGTTGGAAGAGAAGGGTGAAAAGACTGTGTCCAATTTGCAATGTCTTGTATAATTTCATGAATTTGAAATACCTTTAGTCTTTAGCTATGAGTTCTGTAGAAGCTCCTGGCAGTGTCTGTATTTGAAGGGGTTTGTGCATTTTACAGAACCTTATCTGTTTGTCAAATTGGAGAAAATTAAGCTAGCATAACTGCTAGTGTGGTGACTATGTATGTCTTTTTTTATAGCACAGTGAAAATGGAGGGGGAAAAATGAATAGCTTCTAAAAAATCTTTAACCATGTAATTGGAAAATATGAATAAATGGATGTCTTAAGTCTTTCTTCTTGGGACTGCTTAGATACTGTGTGCAGCTGGCATGTTGAGTGTTGGTATAATCTGACGTTTACAGTTAAGGGAGCACTTTTTTTCCCTGTCAAGGTGGAAGAAGCACTTCCTAGGGTGGGAAGGAGATAAGGAGAGTGATGGGGAAATGGGTAAAACCCTACTCAGAGCGAAGTGTCATGGAGACCTCTTGGTAGCTCATGGTCCATTGGTATAAGGTGCAATTTTCATGAATTATACAGCGGAAAGCCAACTCAGGAGCTCCTGAATATGACTTGGTCTGCTGATGCTGTGTCTTTCTGGCTTCCTGACTCTCAGAGTTAGTTTTTATTGTCTTAATCCTATTTACTTCCCAGACAACATTCAATCTATTAAGTAAAATAAAATGAGGAGTGGTGCCTCATGAAGCTGTGTGTGCCCATCAGGTGGCTATCTCTCATAACATGAGGGTCAAGTTCCAGTGTCTCTCTCTACGCTTCCATTTCTACACCCCTACTCTGACATTAATGTTGGATTTTCAGTTAGCCAGAGGCATGTGGGGGCAGCAGTGCTTGACACCAGTAGTTTGCCTGTGGAGCTGGAAAATCACAAAAATTGTAAGAGATGAGAAGCACCTGTATGATAAAACTTTCTCAATCCAAGCTGCTTTTTGATTCCAGGGGAGTGAGATGCCTAGGCTTAATTTTGTTGTAAGAAAAGTAGATCTGGCTCTCACTGCAGTTGGCTGAATTTTTATGACTCTTTTTGTGTTGGCAAGGCCTAATTATTTTTGGAAGCTTTTTCAAAAATTCTGAAAATTATGATCAAGAGGCTTAGGATTGTCATTAGCAAGTCCTTTCTCTTTCCTGCTTCCCTCCAACAAGAATAATTTTGTGACTCAAAGTCTCTCTTAGCAGTTGATAGTATAATGGAATTGAAATAGAAATGTTGTAGGGATGTCTGTGTTGGTTAATGGGCTAGTAAACTTAAAACACAGAATTAGATCATATTTTTAAGTTAGTAATAATAGGGCCAACAAGGACTCCCAAAATTGCCAAATGATTGAGTATCAACATCTAACTTTAACTGACATGCCCAATCAGAAATTTAGTTAAAAGAGAAGGAGAATAGTTTTACATATTCTGACTCATTAGTCCCCAAAATGAGATTCTTCATTTAAATATTACCACTGATTGGGGTGCCTCTGGATCATAGTGGAACGTCAAAGGATAAGAAGAGTTTTTCATTAAACAAAGGATTGGAGTAAAAAACTAGTAGAAAATAAAAATGACTAAAAATAAATATATCTTTAAAAATATCAATTGCTTCAAAAGGAAGATTAACACAGTAGATATTCTGTGAAATTTATTAGTCAACTCTTCCTAGTTTGATTTCTGATGTGAAAATTGATCATCTGTAATTTATTGCACACAACACATGACAAATAGTGTAAGAGAAGCATTTTAGCTTCCGCTTTCGGGGTTTTTTATGCTTTTTCCCAAATATACCATTCTTTGACTTTTTGCTGGACTTGAAACATTCAGGTCTTCACAGACCTCCTGGAGGTAGCAACAGTAATAGGGGAAAGATGAATCATGTATTTCACAGTAGGTGACTTCCAAAAGATGTTGGTCATAGTCTTACTTCGTCTTCATCTGAGAAACCAAGAGAAACTGCTTCTAAGATACTCAGAAGTAAGAAATACCAAAATAGAGACTTCCAATACCAAAACAAATTCTGCAGAGATAAAACCAGTTTGCCATCAACCTCCGCTATCTCAAAGGCATATTTCTTACACAGTATGTGCTGAAATGTTAATTGCTGTGTTAGCTCTTATTCCTCTTCATGCAAACTAAAGCTTGAAGTATTTAACTTACTGCACAAGGGAAAATCCCTGCAGTCCACTGTCTATATTGTTAAATAAAGTGATTCAGCTCAACTGGAGGTTTAGTTAAAACTGAATTTATTCAGCTTATAAATCAAGCAAGACTCGAGGAGAGGCAAAGGTCTCATCAGCTTATATCATAGAACTTACCTGTTTTATGATGATCACTTCAGCTTTTCAGCAGGTCTGTTAGTCAGAAAGCAATACACACAAAAATGAAGTGGTTCTTCTAGAGAAAACCATTGATTGCTATAGGCATTTAAAATTCTTGAGGTCATCTGTATTTCATAAAAACTATAGGAGTCATGCGGTTTAATTGTTGTACTGAAATCTTTGCTCCATACTTTGTCTTTCTGCTCAGTATTATTTTCTGTGCATCACTACAGTGTGGCTTAGACTTAAAAGGAAAATATCATCTGCCTAAGAGTTTATCAAGAATAATAGCAACAACTCTCAATTTAGGAAGACAGCAAAAAATTAAAAACTACTCATTAACTGAGATTGCAGGCTAGTTTCTTTTGAATTCCTTATCTTGTGTTATTCTACTTACTGCTCATTTTTACAAGGAAATTATACTTTTGTGACCAGAAATACCCTTTTGTTCTGCATTTTATCTGAAATTCTGTTTGTGTTCAAAGCCTTTAATTAAATATTAGAACAAATGCATTAGTAAAGATACTGTTTTTTTCTCCTTAAAGAGTATTGAAACAATTTCTTAGTGTTCTACACCAATTATAGTCATGTAACAATGTCCAGCAGGCTTGTTGAATTAATTAATAATTTATAGAAACTGCTGTGGGTTTAAGGAAGGAACTATACCATATATTGACATATGGGAGTGGAAGATAACATTCTCTTTTGCAAACAGGTTTTTAGTTGTTTTTTTTTTTGTAGAAAGAGGAGATTGTATTGTTTATGCTCTTAGGTGCATATACTGAGGATACAGTTTGCTGATGTAAGTCTTATGGCTGTTTATTGGACAAATAATGTATCATAAGCATGCAGTATGTCTTCTGCAATTGTGTGTATGTATTTGCATATATTCATATGTATGTGCAGAGAGAGAAATGTGATAACATAAAGCTTTATTGTCATGGATTTGAGAAGTGTGTGTTACTTAGAAAAGAGAACCTGAAGTTCTGCAGCTCATTTAAAGGAAAACCTTATCATCACACTATATATGGTTTTTATACAGCTGATGTGTTACAAGAAGAATTGTGTTAGAAAGTTTTAAAATATTTGTTTGAAATGTTTCCTGTATCTCTACCTAAAACTGATAAACAAAAAGCACGAATTCTGACATGTCATCATAATTTTTTACAGTATTAGAAACTCATGTCTCATTTCCATTTTATTATGAAAATACATATTAAAATAGAGAATGATATGAACATAGGGTTTTTTCCATAACCTTCATAATTTTTATGACTATTACTCGTTTTATGTGGGTTATTTTAGAATATTAGTGGTCATAGAATATACAAGTTAGCTATGGATGTATGCATATATGCTTCATACTTTTTTCTAAAGATATCTAATACAGTTAATTTAATCCTTTTGGGGATTGCCTCACCCACAGGAGAGGCTGGGACTGTCATGAGGCTTTTGTAAGTCAGGCAGCAGCAGCTGTAGCTACAGCTCCTGTGAGATGCTGAGAGGTTCAGGAGGGCAGAGCTGGAGGTCAGCATAATCCAAGGCAAAACTGGTACTTCAGGCTGACAAGCTAAGGCATTTCCGTATTTGATAAAAGAATGTTCCAGATGGAGCAAAAATATCACTGAGGATACTGAGCTGCCCTCACCATCCTCAAACAAAACCTCTCAGCATTTTCTGTCCTTGTGCTGCTGTCCACTGGGGTGCGGTGGACTCTTGTACTTCCAGGAGTTTACTAGGGAAAATTCTGGGAGCTGTATCCATCAGAAAACTTTTGCTAGTAGCTTATGAAGCCCAGGCGTACATCCACTGGGCCTGTGGACCGAATACCACTTCTGCCCTCTGACAGGAGCCATGCATTCGTCCTCATCTCGCTCCAGCCCATGGCACTGTGGACTGAAAGAGCAGCTGTCAGCTCCCTAGCAGATGGAAACATCTTGGCCAAGAGAGTGGTGGAGCCTAGGACCTGCAAGGTCATGGTCTCTGGCACTTGAGCTGAGAGGCTGCCTGGGCACTGTGCAGAGGGACTTTTGGAGAGTGGGACCATAGGATGAGGGAAGAGACTGACTGTGGAAAAGGGGAGGTGATTGAGGAGATCATGGCAGAAGATTGCATATAGGCCATCAAGGTTAACCTGCATGGTGCCTGTCTCTCTCTCAGAGGTAGGCCTGCTGTTCATTGTGTGTTTTGGTTAGGGGGATGGCAGTACTTCATGGTCCAGTCTTTTGGGCTTCCTTGCAAGCTGTTGATGATGCCCAGCATTTGGTAGAGCAGCCTCAAAGAAATCCTCTGGTGCCTCCCATCTTGTATCAAACTGTCTGTGCAGCGTGGTGTTGCATTGATACACGCTGTGTCTTCTCACCTCTAGCTGGTGGCACCACTGTCGTGTGGCAGTAGCTGGCTAAATTCCAGAAGTTCAGACATTTACAGAAAGGAGCTTTGGAAGTCGTGCACTGGAATCACAAGGCAGGTGCTATTTCCCAGCACGGTGTGCTGAATATGACCTCTGTCAGTAAGAGCTTTACTTCAGAAGCTTGGCCAAGGTGAAGGGCAGGTTGGATGTGCTTGTTGCTTGGAGCAAGTGAATTAAAGCTGTTATCATAAGCATTCCTGTCCCAATGCCTTTGGCTTGCAGAACTGAAGCTCACCCTAGGGTGAAACTACCATTGGCTTTTAAGAGGCAGCATTTCGTGACTCTGCTTGCCATTGCATTAAATAATTCATTGAATCTGACCTTTCAGAGCAGTACATTGTGGGTAACAGAATGAATATAAAAAAAAAAGATATAAAAAGGAAAAGAATATCAAGTGGGAGCAGGGAGGCAATATAAACTTTATATATAACCATATAAAGTCTGCAGTGCTGTCCGTTCCTCAAAGTGTGCCGGTAATTGGACGTAGTTTGGGAAGAGCAGCATAAAATGAGCCAGAAGTTGTCCCTTTTATGAGAGACATAAGCTTATTCTAGTTAGGTTATTACAAGAGAGATCAAGACAGCTTTATCTGCATGTGGACATCTGAACAAAGAACTTGAATAGCAGGCACCTCTTCAGCTTCATAGGAAAGTACAGTCCAGCCCTAAGAAACTTCAGCTATTAACACTGAGAGAGAGGAGGGAGAGCAGGCTGTGGTCGTTCTCCATCATTTCAAGTCTTCAAATGAGAATTTTGTATGTGTTTGGAAAGCTGTGCTGTAGCTCAAGCAGAAGTTAAGGCCTTCACAAAACACCTACCAACTATGCTTTGCAAGGGAGTTTGTGTTTTGCAGGAAGTCAGATATTGGTCTTAGGATCTCTGGATGCATAGGAGTAATAAGCCTGCCCTATCTCATATCTGAATTCTGACTATTGACAGCTCAAAAAGCCATGATCAGTCCTTGTGGGATTGTCAGCCCTGTGAAGGTGTGACTTTTCTGGTAAGGTTGTAAAGTGATTAGCCCTGTCTTACAGCAGTAACGTTTTGCTCTTGGTCACTGTCACCCATGCCCATGTTCTGTCTACCTGCGCTTATCATGACACTGAGGATCTTTCCAAGGCTTGTCCAGAACTAGATGTGTTCTCCTGCCTTGCAGCCTTGACAGATACTGATGTTATGCAGGACATGATTTCTTTAGTTTTGGTTGATTTTTTTGGTTGATTTTTTTGTCTGGTTGGTTGGTTGGTTGGTTGGCTTTTTTTTGGTTTCTTGAGGGGGGCAGTGTGCATTATTTCACTGGAGCTAGTGAGCCGCTTTTTGAGTAGAAGTGAAATGCAGCATGATAAGCAGCTACTTTTCTGATAGACAGTGCCGAACATAAACAGTTTAGAGTATGCTTCCTTCAGCTTTTAGTTTGGCTTTTTTTTGTGCTGAATGCTTGAAAAAGTTCTGTTTTGGCAATTGTAGCTCTGAATGTCAGAAACAGTAGGAAGAAAAATAGTAATTTGGTTTGGTTGTAGAGCAGTGAAGAGCATGACACAAGTACCTTAATCTGATCACATATGCTGATATAAGACCTAGTTTTCAGTTGAGCAACAGTTTATTTACAGTAGGGAGTAATCACTCCTAATGTCTTGTTTAGAAAGACAACATGCAAACATGGGCAACTCGCAATAAGTACTTTAAATAGCTACTTTACTGCACATGTTTAAAATGTATTCATATATTACACTTCATATATTTCACAGAAATTGTTTATTAAGAGTAAACTTTAAAAAGAATATTCCAATACATGCTTGAATAAGTGTTTGGTAGATGCTTCTCAACAGTTACATTGTCTCAAGCAAAAAATATTGGGATTTTGAATTGCCTGCTGTGTTCATAGTACTCTGTTTGTGACAGATTACCAATATCTCCATAAGAGTTTTTCCTTCAGCTGCTGTTTTAGAATAATTACAGTGCTTTTGCATATATGTCATTAACAATGGGGGGAAAAAGAATCTCTTGCAAAGGCTGATCATTTAGATATCTGATGCGCAAGACAGGGTAATATGAATTTCCCAGCAGGATAGCAGTTCCTGCTCATAGTGCAGCACCAATGTGCTGTTCTGTTATTGCAAAGAAGGCAATATCATTATAGGTGTGGATTTTTATGCCTAGCTTAATTTGTAAAGACAAATGTCAGTGGCTCTTTGGTCAAAAATACATTTGTTATGATAGTTGTTTAGCAATACTGTAATTATTGTAAACGGAGTAACCACAGACAGCATTTTACAATTATTAAACATGATTCAGTGGTAGCGATAGTGCCATTTCCCCTTATCCTGCCAGTGCTGGATCTGTTAAAAGTCCTGCCCGCTAGACAGCCAAGTGCAAATAAAGCAATTCTACAGCTTCATAAATTAATTATTTTTATTTAACTGAGGATAATGCCCGTTTTGATTTTTGTTTAGAGACAGCTCTGAATATGATTAATATTCTGTATGCTGAAGCTATAAATTATGTGTTTATAACTATAAATGCTAAAATGTATACTGCCTGTTTCTAGAAATATTTATCTTTTACTTTCTGGGAAGAAATGCCTACTTCTTTAAGGTTTTGTTAAGGGAAACATTTGACAAAGATGTCTTAAAAGCAACAAGAAAGGCATTGCTTTGCCACCTGTGCTTAGTTTTCTTGGTAACTATAGAGTGATGTTCAATCTCCAGCAAAATGGGCCTGATCCAAAGCCTGATGATGATGGTGGAAATCTTTTGATGGATTTCAGGGGTATTTGGATTTCTCTGTTTATGGATTACCTCATGGATTACTTGTAGAGGCTTTGCTTGTAGCCTGCCAGTTTATTTAAGATATCGCTGTCAAATGGAGGAATAATAAGCTTTAAGAAAGCATTTACCTCTTTGATCTTGGATAATTCAAGGAGCGGTTTGTTGACAATGGTATTCCTGGTGGTTACCCATGCCAGCCACTGCAGATCCCTTTCCCATCCCTTTCCCTAATTCTCTCCCTTCACTTTCCCATCATTCCCGCTTCTCTGAAACTGGGTGCCTACCAAGGGCTTCTGAAAACATGAGGTAAAAATTAGATATTTCAAGTAGGCCAAACCCATTTTAAGGTAATGCTATATGTTGCAAAGCAAAAACACAGAGGAGCAAGACACTGGAGGAGTTTTGAGTGTGTTAGGTTTTATGACTCTGTACAAATGACAATAAATGATGGCTGTAAATAAGTGAAACCGTGCAGAGCTTTAAAAAAGTTTTTTGGTTGTTTTATGCCTCAGCAGGAGGCATGCACCAGCTTTACTACCATTTTGTCACTGCATCACCCTCTGTTTGCACTGATTTCACATCAGCATCTCTGGAGCAGGATGCAGAGGCACAGAGGGCTGTTGTATCTTGCAGTCATAGCCTTCGACTTCGCTTTGTAGCTACAAGAGGAAAAAACATTGGATATTTTTAATGTAGGTACTGAACAATAGCAGGCAGTTGTAAGTCCTTTCTCTATATTTCTCTTATGGGTCCAAATTAAACCATTAGGTAATCCTGCTATGAGTTGTAGTGTTCCTGCAAATGGGTGAAAAACCCAGTCATGCTTAAGTGAAAGATGCCAGTCTAGTTGACCGCAGAAAGAGTAGAAAATCATGAGCTCTGAAAGACCAAGAATGCAAAACCAGAAGATCCACAGTTTATCATAGCTGGCATCATGGCTTTTAAGTCGTGGTTAACTTTGATACGTAATTATCTAATGCACAAGTTTGACAGCACTGAAATAAAGTTTCTGATATGAATCAGTTCATCTTCTTTTTCTTGAGGCTGTTTTACTATGAAAAGAGGTTGGATGGGGAGGAAAGAGAGGCCATGCCCAGGAGAGCTGCCTTTGCCACATCTCCTCTGCTACTTCTTCCTTCATCCTCTTCCTCACAAGTGGTACATGTAGTTTAACCATTTACCTGATAGATTGTAAGGCATAGCTTTATGTGAATCATCACGACCTTATTTGCAGTATTATTATTATTATTATTATTATTATTATTATTATTAGGCAGTTTTTTAAAAAATAATTTTTCATTACTTTTCATGTTTCTGATTTTACTTTCCTTAAGTTAGTTTTTTTATTTTCCAGTCCTCAATAGAGTGTTAGATCTGGAAACCCAAATCAGGCAGAATCAGAAATATTTCCTCATTTCAAATTCTGACCTACTAAAACAGAGCTTAAATAAGTAAAACAAAATATGTGTTTAATTGGCAGGACCTTTCTTTACAACATATATTTTAGAGTGCTTTTCAGTAAAATCATCTTCCTTCCTGAGCTAAGTGTTTTGAGCAGAGAAAGTTGATTAGATTCAGGACTTTCATTTACCTTCCATATAACAGATATTTCAGTGGTGATTGCTGAAGTCCAGGAGAAATTTGATGAAAAGGAAATGTCAACCAAAAATGTCAGTATTGTGTGTACTGGGTAACCTCTGAATGTGAACATTATCACAAGCTTTTATGAAACAAATTAATCACTTGGAATGGGAATACAACAATTTAGGAACCACCAGATCAAATCAGATCTGAAGTGCTTTTATTCCAGCATTTTGTATCTGATAGGACCAGCTCCATTTGTTTCAGAGAAAGGTCAGAGAGACCACATGAGGATTTGTTTACAGAATATTCTCTCTTGGGGAAGATTTATTTCTACAACCATTTTAATTAGAAAATGCATGGGCATTTTTTTCCTCCCTTCATTTTTCTACACATCCCCTAACAGTCCTGAATATTCTTGGTAACTTCTGATCTTTTTTTTTTAACCCTAAAAAAGCAGCACATCTTCCTACAGGTTCCTGTTTTCCTTTCTTTTCTCCAATACACTGTAGTCTACAAGATTATCTTGCCTTTATTTGCCGCACATGTAATCAAAGATATGCTTGATTAATAAATACTTGTATATACATAAAAACATGGAAGTCATAGACTTATCATTGTCTTCCCCTTTCCCTTCCACTTTCTTCCCTGCAGTGCATAGGAATGACTCTGTGTCCAGATCTTATTCTTATTATGCAAAGGGAAGGACTTAGCTATTTCCAGAGTAGTACGATTTTCCAAATTACTTCTTAGTAAATGAACTGGAAGTGGGCAGCATCTGAAGGAGCAGGATGGCAGGAATATTTCCCACCCCAGGACAGAGGAAAAAAATAAAAAAGCAGGTTGAGGAAGAGCTGTCTCTTCTGCCCTTGCTCTTCATGGTGAGCTCAGGGTGTGGCCAAGGCAGCCTAACGCTTCTTTCATCTCCCAGGAAGGCAAATAAAAGGAGTGGCAGGTCTAAAGCCAGTGTAACATAGCTGTAGGGATCCATAAGCACCTCCAGTGGCTGGCTGCATGCAACTGATGAATTTGGATGCAAGCCACCAGAACGTTTGTTGCCTTTGGTACTTTTTGCCCAGAGCCAGGGAAGGAAGATCTCTTTGAGCATCCACTCAGACAGGGATGCTGCCCCAACTTACAGCAAGGCAGCAGCAGCACTGCGAGTGAAATATGAAGTCACCACCACGTTTTGCAAAATGTTGAGGTGTATCAGGCTGAATGATAGGTTAATGATATTGGTAACAGCAGCAAGCAGGACAGCAAAGCAAAAGTTAGACATCTGGTCTCATAGCAAAGAACTAGGAGAATATATTATTTCTAATTGCCTTTTTAAAATGCTCAGAGCACATGATTCAAATGCTGAACTTCTGGATTTTAAGGAGCAAAGATCTCCTTCACAGGTCACCTTCCTGAAACTTCCCTTCTGATGATCAGATCTTTGGAAGAGCCACAGGGAAGGTATCAGCTTTTAACATTTCTCAGGAAGCTGCACCTGGGGAGAGGGTAGAGGGAGGAAAGCAAACAAAACAAATCCTCTCTAAGCTCTCTGATCTCCCTCCTTCACTTTTATTTCTAATGATTAGCTTTGAGAATCTGATTCTATAAGGATACTTCTCTCCCCTGCCTCTTTTCTTTATATGATTTTGTAGCTGTTGATCCTTTGTAGCCTAAGAGCTCATGCCCTGAGATTATGTTTTAGCATCACTGAAATGTAAAAATTCAGGATAGGACAGAATAATGGAATGAAAAATATCTTGAAAATAATTGAAAAAAAAAAAGTATTTGCAAGGCTTAAAAAACTTTTAATAGTTGGATCATTTTCTGTAGAATCACAGATTTTGAACTTTAATTTTTTTTTTATTCTTTTCTTGCCATACAAGACATGACAAGTTAGTGAAATGCACCTGGTCAGTTTTGTATCTAGTTTGGGTTGCAGATGATAAAAATGCATTATCAGTGTTCTGTGACCTGTTTAATTCTGATTCTTGCTGTCAACTACTTTTCACTGACAGATTCAACTTAAAGGCCAAAATTATGCATGAGGATGGGCTCTAACTGTTCTCCTTGCTTACATGTATGTAAAAAACTACTCATCTATAAATTTGAAGAAACTACCAGCCAATCTAGCACTTTGCATCAGCAGTAAATATAATTTTAAATAATGGTGGGGGGGTTTTTTAATCGCATTTGCAGTATAATTAGACTCCAGAGAAGTCTCCAAGTTGCCCAGAAAAATTACTATGTGACTACATAATGAAGAATATTATGTCCATTGGAACATAGGGGATGCTACGGTGATTTGTGTCAGACTTGATTTTGACAAGTCTATTTTTAATCTTGCAGTTCGACATATAGCCTTTAAAGAACATGTATCCTTTGCATGCTAAATCCTCTGTTTTTTCCCCTTTGAGAACTGAATTTTAATGTGTGTCCTTGGAACAAGGAATTTATTCTTGCACAGATAGATCACTGTCAGTGTATACAAATGAAGAAGATAAGACTTTTGAAGCTTTTTTTGATGCTTATCTCATGATTGCAGCTGAAGTGAGGGATATCTTTGGTGCCTAATGACTTCATCAACTAGCTTTAAATGAAAGTTCTCAGCGTACCAGCAATGAAACAGAAGTATAAGCTGTTCAAGAGAAGAATGGAATGTTCACCCAAGAGAACTGAAAACCCCTACGGTTGTTTTTTATAGGAGTTATTTGTAGGAGGTAAACCTTGATATTACATACTTTTCGGACTCATTGAAGTTGTTTTGTTTGTTAATATGGGAGACATTTTTATGCAGCATACTCAGGTTGCCTCAGACTACCAGAGCCAGCCTCACAGTGTCCAAAGCCAGGCAGTGAAGGTAAGGTGAATCTTGCCACCGAAGCCCTGTTAGGAAGTGTACCGGGGGTGGCTGGCTGGACTGAGCCTCTCAGCTGTGGTATCCCACCAGAGGCAGCAGCCGTGGTGAGCCCTCACCCCTGTGCTACCATAGCTTGAGGAAGGCAACTGGCTGCTTAAATGGTTTATGTGAAATAATTGCTCGATACAGTAGAGCGGCTATGCCACGAGCAGAGGCTGTGGCCTTGCCAGGGCAGTCTCTCTGCCAGGACCTGGCCTGGTCCCTCCCCAGCACCACTGGCTTCCAGCCTCTCTCTGCAGCTCCGGAAGGTCCTACCATCTGCAGGGGGGCTCAGAAGCAGAAGTGCCCTGTCAAGCAACAGTGGATGTAAATCTAGCTGAAAAAATACCAGTATACCATAGAATCATGGAAAGTCCTGAGTTAAAAGGGACCCACAAGAGTCATAGAGTCCAACTCCTGTCCCTGCATAGGACAACCTGAAAATTCATACCATGTGTCTGAGGATGTTGCCCAAATGCTTCTTGAAGATTGTCAGGCTTGAATGATGAATTATTTAGAAAATACCTATAAAATTAATTTAGTAAGTTGCATGAAGTCAGTCCTTTCTTATTTTTTCTGTACATCAATATCCATCTTCCCTCCTACCACCTTCTGGCTGCAGCTATATGGTGAGTTATATATTCGCCTCCTCCACAAACAGCTTCCCCTCTCCCCCTCACCATTTACCTAAAGAGCAGGGAGACGTTTTACTGTCCTTCTCTTCAGTCGTGACTGTTACCCACAGCATGTAAGGAGCAGGAGAGGACAGTGATAAAACTGGTTAATTTACACTTCTTTTTTTGCTGCGGTGCTGCAGGGGCGGTGGTTTGGGCCAGCCTGGGTGCAGCATGTGTGCAAATCCTATCCCCAAGTGAACTTTAATCTGGCTGGTACAGATAACGAAGCACCAGCTTGGCTTTGCGGACGTGGGTGTTTTCTGGGGGGGGGATAACTGATATCAAAGAGAGTGGCACCATATTTTTACTGCTGTTGTTACCCATTGTATCTAGACTAAAGCTCACGTTGGTGCATCTGACTGCACTGCAATTATGTCTTCATTTTCTGTGTGGAAAGAATGCAACCGTTCAGCATTTTATGCTTGGTTTGTGTTTGCAGGGTAATTTTCTTCTCCCCTTTTCAAACAACCCTTCTCTCCCCTATAATTTGCAATATTTTTGCATTCATCAGGAAATGCTTTCTGCCTAAGTGTAATTTAACTTCTATCTTAAGGTCCACATTTACATACAGTGTACATTTGCTTTGTAACTTTTCTGTGAGACTTGTATTGGTGATTCTTTGTCCTAAGGAAAATGTGAAACAAATTTTGTTGTTCAAGTGATACAAAAGGGGGAGAAATAGAGGGTATAATATTGTAAATACATAATTAGGTTAACCAGCATAAATATTTAGATGTATTAAATGGAAATAAACAACGTGATTTTGAAAGGCTGGACAGAGCTTTAAATAAAATAGATTTTTAAAGTAATATCTTATTGATTTTAGCACAATAAACAAATACAAAAAAAACACAAAACAAAAAAAAACAAAACCAAAAACAAAAAAACAAACAAACAAACAAACAAACCAAAAACCAACACCAAACACAAAACCAAAAGAGGGGTAAACCTTTGAATTTTAAACATTCTGGATATGTGGTATATATTAATGGCAGGACTTTTTAATAAATAATGCAATTTAATGAAAACAAGTTGTTAATTGACTGGTAACAATTTTGTCTCAATTTATCCTCCCATCAGTCTACATCTTAAATATATTAAGCAATGTGTGGGGACAAAAATATAACCAAATGTTTTGCACTTTGGGACTGCTGCTGTCTGAATTACTGTGCCACATGCATGGGAGCTTAAGAAGAGTAGCGTCTTTGACCGCCTTTCCAAATCATTATAAAATCACATTTGCCATCACTTATACTGCTTCAGTGGCACATGGATATGTCTTTGACATCTGACCAGCCAATTTTCTATTCCAGACTCAGTAAGCGAAAATCATTCTGCATTAGTCTCTGCAGCTGAGTATCCATCAACTGTCTAACCTAGCAGATATAATAATAATAATAATAAACCCTACAAAACTCAAGCTGCTGACCACAGAAACTTTTCCACATGACGAATTGAATTAATCTTTTGTTGGAACATTTGTTTCTTAAAACTATTTCCATTAGTCTTTAATTATTTAAAACATAATTATAGCAGTGTGTTCCATAACAAAGAATAGATATGCTCTTAGTTTGGATCAGATAGTCTGGTTCCAAAAAACAGATAAGACATAAAAGCAAAAATGATAGTGTTCAGGCATCTGAAAGAACAATACCATTTACTCTTTGAATGAATGTGTTTTTCTGAAAGAACAATAATAAAGCAAATAATATTGAACCGAGAGCAGTATATAATACGGTGCTAGAAAATACAATATTCTTTAGAATTCAAGAGCTTTATCTCATTTCTGAATACATCTTCCTTTTCATAATTTTTTTTTTTCTTTATTGACTGGATTGCTTAGAGCTAAGTCAATGTCTGTGAAGGACTTCCAACACAAAATAGCCCTCTGTGAATGTTATGCATTGTTAATAAAAACACAGATAACGCTCTGTTTTAGATGCTCCTAAGGCATTTAACATTTAATCAGCAAAATTTATCTGATGTTCTGCTTTTTGAAAAGCATTAAGGAAAAGAAAAAATTGAGTAGCTGACGGAATGAAAGATGTATATGAACACCTGACCTTTCATTACTACATACACAATGCCCTAACCTGAAAGTGAAAATGCCAGTGCTCTACCAATTATGAGTAGCAGCTGAAATTATTTCTATTGCTTCATTACAAATGAAAATCACAAAATATTATGGTTATCTGTCACATAATAAAAATATCTTTAAGATTTTCTCACTTCTAATGATCTTTCCTCCTCAACTGCCTTTTATTTCACTTCCTTGTTTTCAGCTTCTTTTTGAAATGTATTTTCAGAATATGTGATTTCTTTGTTTCTCAGCAACGAACAAGTTTACACCAGTGTTTATTTTGAATGAGGAGAAGGCTGAGGTACTTGAACTTTGTTGCCTCAGTCTTCACAGGCAACCTTTTCTTTCCACACCTCTTGAGTGGATGGATTGCAAGACAGGGACTGGGGGAGCAAGTCCTTCCCACTGTAAGTGAGGATCTGGTTCATGACCACCTATGGAACCTGAATGTACTTAAGTCCATGGCACCTGATGAGATGCATCCCAGAGTCCTGCGGGAATTGGCTGATGTAGTTGCCAAGCTGCTCTCCACTTTTAAAACTCATGGCACTCAGGTGAAGTCCCTGGTGACGGGAAAAAAGGAAACTTTGCACCCGTTTTTAAAAAGGGTAGAAAGAAGGACCCCAGGAACTTCCAACCTTTTAGCCTCACCTCTGTGCATGGGAATATCATGGAACAGATCCTCCTAGAATCTATGCTAAGACACAGGGACAGCCAGCATGGCTTCACCAAGGGCAAATCTATATCAGTGACAAGGGAAGAGCTAGACAGATCATCTGTTTGGGCTTCTGTAAGTCTTTTGACATGATCCTCCACAACATCCTTCTCCAAATTGGAGAGATATGGATTTGATGGGTGGGCTATTCAGTGGATGAGGAACTGGTTGGATGGTTGCACCTGAAGTGTTCAATGGCTCAGTGTCTAGATGGACACCAGTGACAAATTGTGTCCCTCAGGAGTCTGTACTGGGACCAGTACTGTTCAATAACTTCATCAATGATGTAAACAGTGGGATTGAGTGTACCCTCAGTAAGTTTGTAGATGACACCAAGCTGAGTGGTGTGGTGCCTGAGGGACAGGATGCCATCCAGAGGGACCTAGACAAGTTCAAGAAGTGGGCCTATGTGAATCTCTTGACATTCAAGGAGGCCAAGTGCAAGTCCTGTGCCTGGGTCAGGACAACACCCAGTACCAATACAGGCTGGGGGATGAAGGGGTTGAGAGCAGCCCTGCCGAGAATGACTTGGGGTACTGCAGAATGAAAAGATGGGCATAAGCTGACAATATGTGCTCACAGCCCAGAAAGCCAACCATATCCTGGGCTGCATGAAGGAAAGACAATACCTGATACTGCATGAAAGCTGTTTTATTAGAGTTCCGGAGCATGCTGGTACTGATAGACACTGTTCACACAACTCGGGAGCTGTCAGCACAGAATCACAGAATGTTAGGGATTGGAAGGGACCTCAAAAGATCATCTAGTCCAATCCCCCTGCTGGA
This sequence comes from Nesoenas mayeri, assembly GCF_963082525.1. Lineage (NCBI taxonomy): Eukaryota > Metazoa > Chordata > Aves > Columbiformes > Columbidae > Nesoenas > Nesoenas mayeri. Next base: position 103,740,777 of record NC_137541.1, read on the forward strand.
GCAGGAACACCTAGATGAGGTTACACAGAAATGTGTCCAGGCAGGTTTTAAATGTCTTCAGAGTAGGAGACTCCACAACCCCTCTGGGCAGCCTGTTCCAGTGTTCTGATTCCCTTACTGAGAAGAAGTTTCTTCTAAAATTTAAGTGGAACCTCTTGTGTTCCAATTTGAACGCACTACCCCTTGTCCTATCATTGGTTGTCACCGAGAAGAGCCTGGCAATCACCCTTTATATATTTGTAAACATTAATGAGGTCACTCTCAGTCTCCTCCAAGCTAAAGAGGCCCAGCTCCCTCAGCCTTTCAAATCTGTGGCATGCAGCCACAGATTTTTCAATCTGGTGCTGAAAGCTTGATGTAGTGTATTTTCAAACCATGACCATAGCTGTTGGTCTTTCACTGATTTTTTCCCTAGTACTATGTGAATCTTCAAAGAATTATTATTTGTCTTTCATTCTTTTTTACCTGTTGTCAAGATGTCCTCATCTTAAACATGCTGCTCTACCACTTATAATGAAAAGATGTAGCCCAGCATTGATGAAATCAAATCTTTTGCTTCCCTCATAGTGTCAGCAAAAACAGACCTTAAAAATAAACCATTAGAAGAAATAACTTATTTCCTAAATGAAAATTTGCATTCTGCCTCTTTGTAAGAAAATAAATAAGAAAACAAGGCCTCATTATATGAGTATTAGAGTTATCTTTGCTCTCTGAAACATCCATTTCAATTGCTAGTTTGTATTGTTAATTTTCCTTTTGCACTGAGATAAGAAAATGGAGTAACACCAACTTTCAGGGTTTGGAAAGTTACCTCATCATTTCCTTGAGTCCTTTAAGTTTCGTTATTTTGTCTGTTTCCGCTATTGAGGTAAAAATCCAAACAGCTATGTGACTGCATCAAGATATGTAGGCAATCACTGAAAATTCAGTAGAGCACAAGAAAGCCTCTCTTAATCTAATTCAGATAATGTAGAGGAGCATTTGGGACCTGTGCAGAAAAGCATTCAAGGTGTTTTAGTCCTTTTTCTCTCCCAGGTACATGAACTCTGAATCCAGTTGGAATATCCAGATGTATTTCGAAAAATTTAAAAAATTAGAAGAATGTTGTAATTACATTTAGCATTTTCAAGTTAGATTTTGCTGTGACCACGTATGCAACTATAACAAATTCTCGATGTCTCCATTTTTGAAAGCTGAAGTTAAGAAATGACGAAGTAATCAGAATAGATTTCATAATCATGGCTCCATCCCTGGTGGCTGCACCAGAGAGTTGGTGCATGAGTTCATGCCACTGTTTCAAAGCATAATCATTCATGTCAGTGTTGGGTTGGATTTTGTGGAGTGGTTAGAATTTAACATGTTGTGCACTTTGTTCTGCAGCCTTGGTGTTTTAGTACAGTCCAAGTTCCTGGTAGTCCTCAGTAAGTCTGTTAGTGCAAAAGATAAGTGATAGCAAGATAATTGCATGCGTTTAACATACCTGAGTGCAGTGGGCAGCTGTTGTGTCCTTGTCAGCTTCCGTGCATGGGCAGCTGCAGAACGGGAAAACAGAATTTGACCCTGTCCGAAAGAGCTCACTCAAAATGCCCACAAAAATGCCATTTAAAAGTCATTATATTCTGATGGAATCAACGTGGTCTGACAAATAAAGATGAGGAATTTTCAGGAGCGTGGAACTGCCCTTTCCACAGTGAGACCACCCTGTTCTGTAAATATTTTATTTTGATAGTATTGCGTATTAGCTCCATAGCACAATTCCTAAAGATGTCTCATCATTAGATATCTTGGGGCTGGCTCATCTTGTGCTTTGTTCATTACACTTTGAGAATTAACTTTTCCTCTGAGCTTCTGAGGCTTTGGCAGTTAATGACAGGAAAACTAGCACTGAAACGCTGGCCTGGATGAGTGACCTGAGAGACCAATGTTATCCCACTTTGTCTGTCTTTGATCCTTTAAAACTAATGTGCAGGAAGTCTAATTAGAAGAAGACAGCTGAACAATTAATTAATAGGGCAATAAGTGCTACATTTTTCTCCTTGGCAGTATGGCATCTTCATGCAGCATGAAGTGATTTATGCAGTGATCATGTGGCAGTAGCACGCTAGCAGTTGGACTTGGTGAAAGTCTCAGTCCATCAGATGTATGTGTGTGCCCATCTGGCTCTTGGTTTTTACACCAGCCAAAATGAGCAAATACTGATTCTGCTGGAGTAGACAACTCCAGTGTTAGTAAATCCTAATATGTCCTCTACTCCATCTCGAGGTATAACCCCAAGTTCTCTCAGGGGCTGAGGGAGACAATAATGGATCTGTGTAAGTAGGAAAAAGGTTGCCTAAGGAAGGCAGCCCAGCTTTCTGTATATTGCTGCTATTCAGAGTTGCACTCCAGAATGAATTGAAGGCTGACATAGTAAGAAGGAACTGATAAGATGCTGTCTGAAAGAGAACTACAGGTAACATTGCTCAGCAGTTAGGTAGCGGAGTGACACTGCTGTTAATATTCAAGCAGCTTTACCAAGGCACTCTTGTACAGCATGCACAGGTGTTTACCATTTGACTGACATTATGGTAACTTAGTTACATTGATTATAGGCTTATAGTTGAGAATATAAGCAACTGGACAACTTTGGGTGTTTGTGGAGAGGGTGATTATTTTAGCTAGAGGTAAATGTAGGTCTTCGTAAAGCACTGAAATTCAAGAACAACTTTATAGGGCTTACCTTGCCACAGTGCTAATAAAAGAGAAAACGGAGTGAATTTGGCTCATGTTAAAGCTTGACAGATGGACAGCCTTAGAGAACAGGAAACTTTTTTATTCTTAAAGCCTTTACTGCAGAGTCATCTGAAATGGCATCTCCTATATGAAGGCCCACCAGCGTGCCACAGCCCTGATCTGAAGGGACCACTTCTATCAGAGGAAGCAAGCGTAATTCAGCCTGCAGGCGTTCTCGCTTCTTGGCCCCTTATAGAGACTGCCAACAAGGGTTCCAATTAGTGCCAGCTGCAGACTGTGACAATTTTAAAGATTGACTCTCACACCATGCTAGACCTTTAAAGAAAGAAGAACATTTATATAAAACGCAATTTGCTGTGACAGTAATTTTCTGTATGCTATTATTGAAGTTATTTATGTTTGAATCAGAGTATCTTTTCTCTCAGCTGTGTTTCTGCTGCTGCTTGATCCTGCAGTGCAGTAATAATCCTGTGCTTATATCTTTTATACTTTATGTGGCAGTGGTCATTTCATCCATTACTTGCACAGTTTTTAGGCTAGCTTAGTCGAACAGGAATCCTATAAAACTCTCAGATTCTTGTACAGATTGCTTCTGCTGCTACAAGTCTTCACATATTTAATGGAAAACTTAAATTTTAAGGACCTGTGAAGCAGCACGGCTATTCAAATTAAACTGTAGGTTCAGGAGTTCATAATTTGAATTTGAGTATTTCACTGTGTTGACAGTAAGGCTAGGGGCAGGTAACACCATTAACAGTGGTGGAAGAAGCAGCCACCAGCTTTCCAAACATGAGTGCAATCCATCTGCCTTCTGATAGCAGAGATTCCAATGTGCCCTGTATATCTCCAAAAATAAGACCTGAACACCATGGTCGTGTGTTCTGTACTCTGTAATCCCAAGGAAAAAACAGCATCCAACCTGATGCTTCCATTCATCTCTTGGGTTGTTCCTCGTGTGTATGCCCCTAAAGCAAGGCCTTGGCCTCATGTCCCTTCTTCTCTGTATACCATGCAATGTTACCCCTCCTCCTCAAACTGGGACCCCACACCTCACTGTTGTGGTATTGCACATGAGCTTCTTGCTACATTTCTTGCCTGCTGTGCTCCTGCAACTGTCTGCTGAGATGGAGGTGGGGAAGTAATGCCCTGTGTGGCATACCCTGCCTTGCCTGTATAGCATGATGGCAGGATAGCCTACATCTAGCTGTGTACAGGATCTTCAGAGAGCCTTCCTGGAGGTCACTGCAGCCAGCTGGATGGGCAGAGACTGAAATCCCACTGCCACCTTTCAAGCAGTTCTTGTGCCATGTGTTGGCAACCTCTTGATAAAGTATTTTTTTCTGTGTTCCCCTAAAAACTGTCTGGAAAACATCCTTCTCCTAAGCTTGGAGAGGTCAGATTGTTCACCTGCTGCTAAAACAATATTCATCTATGGGTAGATGTAATCAAGAGATCAGAAGTGATCTGCCCGCAGTAGCATGGCTTCCAGTCTGGTTTAATCTGTTTTACTTCTCATTTGGATGTCCTGAGTCATGGAAATGTTGCTTGTGGTTTGTGTTCCCTTTAGAAACGGGGCGGTGGGGGGAAGAGCCACACACACAATGGCTCTTGCTGGAGGAGTTCTCTGGTGCAGAGGAGCTGGATTGCATGAACTTTTAGCTTGTGTGTTCATATCTGTCAACAGCACAAAAACAGCATTGGGAAAAGGCATAATCATCTTAAAGCATGTCACCCCCTGTCCCTCTGCATTGTTTTGGGGGTGTCAATGGATACCAAGTCTGTTCACTAGCTTATTACGGTTCTCCAAGTCCACTTAGGCAGGTTGGCATCATTGCAGGACCTGGAGGCACACTGTGGGGGACTGCATGATATCAGTGCAGGATGCGGCATCTCTGGCAGATAAAACTAACACCAGAGGCAACGTAGGCCCACTGATGAATGAGGTGGGTGCCCTGCTGACAGAAGATACAGAGAAGGCAGAGTTACTGAACGCCTTCTTTGTCTCCGTCTACTCTGCTGGAAGCTGTTCTGAGGAGCCCTGTACCTCTGAGCCCCCTGAGGAAGTCAGGACAATGGAGGAGTTTGCCTCAGTTGATGAGTTAGGGAGCAATTAAGCAATCTGGATATCCATAAATCCATGGGTCCGGATGGGATGCACCCGCAGATGCTGAGGGAGCTGGCTGAGGTCATTGCTGGACCACTCTCCATCATCTTTGCCAAGTCTTGGGAGATGGCAGAGATGTCTGAAGACTGGAGGAAAGCAAAAGTTACTCCAGTCTTCAAAAAGGGCAAGAAGGAGGACCCGGGTAACTATAGACTGGTCAGCCTCACCTCCATCCCTGGGAAAGTGATGGAATGACTTATCCTTGGTACCATCTCAAGGCGTATCAAAGAGAAGAAGGTCATTAGGGGCAGTCGACATGGCTTCACCAAGGGGAAGTTGTGCTTGACCAACCTCATTGACTTTTATGAGGACGTAGCAAGATGATTAGATGATGACAGAGTGGTGGATGTGGTCTACCTTGATTTCAGTAAGGCATGTGACACAGTCTCCCACAGCATCCTTACAGCTAAACTGAGGGACTGTGGTCTGGATGATCGGGTAGTGAGGTGGACTGTGAACTGGCTGAAGGAAAGAAGCCAGAAAGTCGTGACCAAGGGGGCAGAGTCCAGATGGAGGCCTGTATCTAGTGGAGTGCCTCAAGTGTCACTACTGGCACCAGTACTGTTCAATATATTCATCAATTACTTGGATGAGTGACTAGAATGCCCTGTCAGCAAGTTTGCTGATGACACCAAGCTGGGAGGAGTGGCTGACACACCAGAAGGTTGTGCTGCCATCCAGCAAGACCTGGACAGGCTGGAGAGTTGGTCAGGGAAAAATTTAGTGAAATATAACAAGTGAAAGTGTAGAGTATTGCATCTGCGTAAGAATAACCCCAGGTTCCAGAATAAGTTGGAGAATGACCTATTAGAGAGCAGCGTAGAGGAAAGGGACCTGGGGGTCCTGGTGGACAGCAGGATGACCATGAGCCAGCACTGTGCCCTTGTGGCCAAGAAGGCCAATGGCATCCTGGGGTGGTTAGTAGGTCCAGAAAGGTTCTCCTTCCCCCCTCTACTCACAGAATCACAGAATGGCAGGAATTGGAAGGGACCTCAAAAGATCATCTAGTCCAACCCCCCTGCCAGAGCAGAACACCTAGATGAGGCTACACAGGAATGTGTCCTCAAATTTAAGTGGAACTTCTTGTGTACAGTTTGAACCCATTACCCCTTGCCCAACCGTTGGTTGTCACTGAGAAGAGCCTGGTTCCATCCTCGTGACACCCACCCTTTACATATTTGCAAATATTAATAATGTCACCCCTCAGTCTCCTCTTCTCCAAGCTCAAGAGACCCAGCTCCCTCAGCCTTTCCTCATAAGGGAGATGCTCCACTCCCTTAATCATCTTTGGTGCCCTGCGCTGGACTCTCTCCAGCAGTTCCCTGTCCTTCCTGAACTGAGTGTCCTCCTTGAACTTGCCCTGGTGAGACCACACTTGGAATATTGTGCCCAGTTCTGGGCCCCTCAGTTCAAGAAGGACAGGAAACTTAAATTTGAGAAGAAACTTCTTCTCAGTGAGGGTGACAGAACACTGGAACAGGCTGCCCAGGAAGGTTGTGGAGTCTCCTGCTCTGGAGACATTCAAAACCTGCCTGGACACATTCCTGTGTAACCTCATCTAAGTGTTCCTGCTCCAGCAGGGGGATTGGACTAGATGATCTTTTGAGGTCCCTTGCAATCCCTAACATTCTGTGATTCTGTGATTCTGTGGGTTAAGATGAGTGTACTGTGTCCCACCGAGGTCTCTCCACAAGATGTCTCTGGCCCTAGAAATAAATATAGGCAGATCTCTGGGCCAAACTGTTCTTTTCCACGGGAACTGTTGCTCATTATAAAAGTCTGGAAAAGTGAAATTTTGAGTTCCGTAGGTGAAGATAACTATTGTAGAACGGGTTTTATGTAAGAAAGTATACACAGCTCAAATCAAAATGATCATTTTGAAATGTACTACAGTAGAGTGACTTTGCAAACTCTTTGTTCATTATTATTGCCTTAATCTTCATAATAATGAAAGACATTCAGATGCTGAATGATTTTCCCCTAGCCTAGATGCTATTATAGAATGTGAAGATTCATTCCACTTTCCTTAGCTTTGAATAAGGCATTTGAGGTAACCTGTTCCATTTTGAAGTTTGTTTTGACCCACTACTTTCCATTTCCTTACTTCGAAACTGTAGCGTGAAGCATACTGCGAATCATGGCATCACACTCCATCATTACGAAATTCAGACCTTTCTCATCAGTAGAGAGACCCAAAGTGAAATAGAGAAAATAGGAGAGAACAAAGCGTAGTGTTGCAAATCAAGAGTTTCAGAATTTGATGTTTAATGTGAGAGATAAGTTAGGAGAAAGATTTTTCTTAATTGCATGACCTGTAAATGATATTATTCATTATATGTCAATTCCTAATTCATTTATTTTCACTGTGAGAGTAACCTAGTACTCCTCTAGTATGTAAAATTCCTAATAGCTTTTAAATTAACACAAGCAATAATTTTCCTTTCTTAGGAGTGAGTACAGGTAATAAATATCATTTTTCTTTATTCCTATGCTATATTTGCTGTAGGACACATATGAAGAACAGAACAATTTATTCCATATCACTCAGATACTGGGAGTCCCCCCATATCCCTCATCTGCCCCTGCAGCCCTTCCTCCATTCCAGCTAGAGGGAAGCAGAAAAGAGACAATAATTTCCAGCCACAAGTTCACAGACAAAGTCAATGGCCGGCATTGTAGCTGAATGTTAACGCTTCTTGTAGCCCAAGACACGTCATACTTAGCAATACAACTTTAACCTTTATAATGTACCATAATTTGATTTTCGAACCATCTATATTCTCTCCTTGTTCCAGCCTAAGTAGCTGTAAGGAGGAGGGAGAACAGACAAATATAATCACCACACAGGGTACAGGGAAGGACAAAGAGATGAATCACTGAAATTCCCATTGCAGTTTTCAGATTTTAGCCATGTTCTCACCACTTGATTCTGATGTCAGGAAATGAAAGAAACATGATGATATTTTATTGTGGTGTTAGTGTTTGCTGGTCAGATGTCAGAGCACCCCGAAAGTCCAGAGCTGTTGTCCAAGCTTAGAATTTCATATGTTTGTTCTTGAGTGACTGTAAAAGAGTATGTTGATTTAAATCAGAAATACTTAGGTTGTGGTGAAGTGAGCATGAAAGGCAATTAAGTGTCTGTATTATTTTTTATTTCTTTAGTTACATTCTTAAAGGAGGAAAAGACTTTTCAGGGAGAAAGTAAGACTGCAATTGTTTTTTTAGCCTTTGCCACTGGCTTTCTGAAGTTGTTAAAAAGAAGTAGCTTGCATTTAAGTGTGGTGGTGTACCTAGTTTATGTAAACTAAACTGTTTATATGTGCGACTGTCAGACATGGAAATACATATATACACACACATTCAAGCTATAAAACTTACAGATCACAGCACAAAGCCAGTGATTCCATTGGTTTTCCATTACTGATTTATACAATATATGGTACAATTGACAGTCTCTAGTGCTGTGCAAGGGTTATTGTTTAGATATATAGAATTTACTAACAGTATTGGAAGTAGAAAATGAAGTGCTGAGGATGGAGTTTTGTCATCATCACTTGAGGAGGTTTTAAAATGAGCAATAGAGTCATGACTGAGTACTGCAAATCAAAAAGCTGCTGATTAAATAGTTATTTCTCTTGTAACTGTGCTGTATTCTGTATGTAGCATATATTTCTGGAAGATGTTTTCCCTAATGATGAGGGGAATGTACATGGTGCTTGAGACCTGTTTAGTGTGTGTGTAGCATGCTCATATCCAGATACTCCAAGTGGCCTTATTATAGCCTCACATGTTGGACGAGTGGTCCAGGGTCTAACATCCTTCCAATACAAGTGATTAATCTGTAAGAACATCTTGTCCCAAATAAATCTTAGCACTGATGACCTTGGGGTTTAAAAAACTCTTGTTAGTCTAGAATGAATCTTGCCTACACTGACACCTGGACAGATTTAATCCAAGAATAATGAAGAGATGAAAAATATGTTTAGAAGGAGCTGATTTCCTTTTTCAAAGGCAACCCTCTAAGGTAGCTGGACCGCAGGAGGCAGAGGTGGTGGTAATCTTATGTTGCGTGAGAAACATAGATTAGTGGGTTGAAAATAATAGAAGAGGTCAGTTGAGCATGGAGTAGTTATCCCAGGACTGCAATTTATCTCATAGCTAACAACACTGTGAAGTTTTCTGTCTACTTGTATGTATGTCTACATTAATATAGCAGTGACAAATTGGATAGATGTGGATAGCATAGGTGTGACTGTGAGATTCCTGAAATAAATTACATTTCTCTATCATGCTATTTCCAACTCCCAAAAATGTGGTATGTAAAACAGAAAAAAAGGAGAGGAAATCCTGTCATTAGCCAGAACAGAATGGAGGTTGGGTTCTTTTAAAATTACAAGCTATAAACTCTTAAAGAATAACAATGGAGAATAACAAAGAATAATTGTGGAGATTTCCAAAGCTGTAGCTTAGAGACCTTAAAAATGAACTGTAAGTTTCCAGAAATATGAACACTGTGCATAAAGGCTGTTTCATGATTGAATAAATAATTTCTGGAGTTTAACTTTGGAACATGTTTTATTGAAGTGAAAAATAATTGTGGGAAATTCTGTAAAGTGGTTATCATTATATCTAAAAGGTATGAAATTATGCTAGTTTGTGGCAGAAGATTTAATTTTCACCACACGTAGCTCCTCATTAATTTTTTTTACTCTCTGACTTAGTTTTATTTCTGTTGTTCCAGACACAGACAAGCAACGAAAGCCTTCAATCCTTCCCTTTGAAAAGTCTAGCTATACTCTTTTAGTATAATAATACAAATACCTAATGAGAGCAGTAAATATTGAACCTTAACAAATTTTTCTTTAGTTGGGGATATTTGGTCAGACCTTGCCCCTTGCATGGCTGATGGCTTTGACAGAAGTAGAGTTTGCTATCCCAATTGGCCTTCAGAGATGTGTTGACTTCATCAAGTATAGCTAAACTTTCCAGACCAATTTTCTGACTGGACCTTCAGTCTCTTCCTTGCTTTTTGATGTTTTAAGTTGTGTATCAGTGATGGGAATATGCATATAAGGTGGCACTGTGTAAGACCAATACAGTGTGATTTGTTTTAGTTAATTCTACTGAATGGGTCAGGCACGCCAAAGCAGTCACGCTTCAGTTAGCCAGGCAATAAAACATACAAATAAGCAATTAATTGTGTTTGAAACTAGTAAAACCAGCAAAAAAATCAGCTCCGTCTCACCAAAATGGCAACTGACCTTTTCTTAGCTAATGTCTCCCTCAGCAGCCATCTGACCAACAACGTAATAAAAGAGATGTTGACTCTAATTTGCTTCTCTTCCTTCTTCTTCCACTTTACCCTTACTTTTCCCCAGTTATCCACCACACCCAGGTGCCCTGCAACAGTCAAAATATACAATTGTCATTTGTCTGGACCACTTGATCGTATCAAGATTCCTAATCATTCCTTATCCTGGAAATCATTTGGGTTTTTTTAGAGCTGCTTATATGCTTTCCATTAACTAGTTTCTTCCTAAACAAGAGCTATTTAATTTTAAAGAAAACCTTTATTTAGTCAAATTGTGAAAATTCTAACAGGAGTATTTACCAAACATTAGTCTTTTTCCACCCATTTAAAAAGGTGAGCTAAAAAACAAATAGGGGGTAAATTTTGTCCTCATCTTTAGTTTGAAAACACTGCTGTCTTCAGATAAATTTGGCATTAAGGATACAAGAGCTAGCTAGTATAAAAAGCAACTTGCATTTGTAAAGTAGGTGAAGGAAATTCGTAGACTATAGATGCTGAAGTGATAGGGTTAATCAAATGTTATTCTGTTCTTGCTAGAGAAAACCATTATTGCAGCATGCAGGTCTCTCTGATGAAGCAAATATTTCATAGCATAAGCTGTAAAATTAAGTCAATTCAATTTGTTAGGTTGGAAAATTATTTTTAATATCCATTGTTATTTTGGCATATTATTAATCTCTGTAATTCTCTGCCATGTGATTGTAATAAACATTTCACCATATTACTGCAGTTTTCTCCATTAAAAAGAAAAGCTTTTATCTGTTGTGAATAAAAGTATGAATCTTTACTAGTTTTTACTTTCTTTTTTCTTTTTATAGAAGCTGCAAAGAATCAATCCTCCTTACTGTTGTTCAACCTTACCCTGTAAGTATCGTTGGTGTTTTCTGAATTAGTTTCCTAGCAACATAGCAGGGGTTTTTTTCTGCCCGTATTCTTTCTGTGTCTCTACTTTATCTGTGCAATAAAAAGAAATAAGTGAGATAAGAGCCATGTCTCTTAAAGGTGATGTTTAAGACTGTGTTACTGCATCCTGCAGTCAAAGGCTGCATTAGCAAAATAATAATAGCGTATTTAAACTCATACTAGGATGATATGTAGAGCAGGATGCTGAGTTCTGCTTCAGTTTCTAATCTGTTGCAGCTCCTGTTTTTTTCTTGATTCTGCCTTGGTCCCACAGAGTTGCGCTCCCCATATCAAGCCAGCTGTACCTTCTGTAAGGGAGCACTCTGCCTGCATCACCGGTGCAGGGTGTGTAGAGTGGAGGGGAGAGGACAAAGAGACAGACAAGGGATTGTGTGAGCCTGGCTTGAAGGGACAGGCAGAAACTGCAGCCCACCTCAGAGCTGGATGGCACCTTTGCACCTCACCCAATGCTTTGTGGGAGATGAGTTCATGAACTGTCAGCTCAAACCCACCTCCTGTGAAAAAGGAGAGAAGCCAAGCCAGGGAGGAAACACATTTCTCTCTTCCCATGCATCCATGCACAGTCATGCCAACCTTGCAGACTGCTGAGAGACTCAGCTGCGTAGCAGGAGTGAATTCAACAGGTCCATTCACTTCTCCGTTGGCTAACCTGATACACAACAGTCAATTAATAATGGATAAATAATTGCATCTTTTTTACCCAAGAATAAGAGATGAGATGGATTTCAAAGAATATGTGAAAAAATTTTATCTGATGAAGCTGCCAAAATATACATCTTGCAAAGCTTTTTGTCACAGAAGTGGCCATATAGTTGTGCTGGTCCTGCACCTTTTCTAGAAACCAGTCCAAAAAACAACTAAATGAGGAAAAAGCACATACTCCCCAAAACCAGACGGGGGGAAAAAATCCTTACCCACTTTGCAGGCTTCATCCTTTTCTTTACATGTCAGGTGAAGAAAGGGCATGTTCTTCAGCACAGGTTTGTGTAGCCCTTAAAAGTAGACAGTAAAGTGTAGTGCTGTACATCTGTGAAGTGTTGTGGCCTGTTATCACTGTGGTGCTGGTATAAGAGCAAGCCCATACACACTGAATGTAAGGGAAACTGGAACCCAAATGAACTGTGCGATCCATGTTCAATGAGAGACCTTTCCACTATGGGTACGGTCCTCCCCCAGCCTTTGGCCTGGAGAAGAAGATAAGCCATGACCTGGCATCTTACCAGCAATTTGGGTCCAAGCTCTGTTTGAGGTCTGACAAGGCAAAATCTCCTCTTGTTACATAGCACAGAAAGCTAATCAATAACCACACTTCCTCTGGATGTCACTGAGCCACGTGTGGCACTGAAACACTTTGCTGTCCTGTCCGCCATTTCGGCTGATATACCCATCTTACCTGTGTATTTGTGTTGCCCCCCCTCTGGCATGTCTGCTATAGTCCTGCAACTCCTTCTCAGCAGGGAAAACACTCCTGTTTTCAGGGGCAATGGAAGTTTTGTCTCACGTAGGTGTGAAGATTGTCTCCCTGAGAACATTCACACAGCAGTCAGAAGATACGATAGATGTATGCATATCAGAGCTAGCTTTAACTGACTCATTTTTATCCCAAAGTTGGCATGTTTCAGTGGCGTGAGCTTAACTGGGAAAGCCTCAGCTGCAGGACTGTTGCACCCTGCAGATCTCTGCTTTTCTCCACTCTTGTACTTCCTTACCTGGTCAGACCAGGGTCATGTTGATTAATAGTGTCGTTCCCCCTCCACTTTCAAGGCTAAATTCTCTTGCAGTGGAAATGAAGATGTGCATAGGGATGGGGAGCAGTTGGGAATCCTGCCAGTACATGAAGCCCAGTTTGAGCCCTGAAGCAGTGCAGGGTCCCTTAGTTTATGCAAACTCTGAGCTCTGAAGTCCCCTGGGGGCTCCTGATTCACCTTGAATACCTGGATCATGCTGGCCCTCATACTGCCTCAATGTTACTGTCAGTAGTGCCTGAGTCTGTTGGGTGACATCCCTCTGGGCACCACCATCTTGGGTGTTGCTGCACTCCAGCTGTGTGTCTGTTCTGCTCTTCTGTGCAGAGGATCCTCTGCCAAGTATATTTTGTCTTGCAGTTTGTAAACAGTATTTATGTCTTCAAAAATTATTATGCACGTGTGCTTTCCCCTTTTCTTTAATTTTGCCTCCTCCATTTTTCCTTTTACATCTTTTTGCCAATAAAACTGGAAAGATGAAGTAGAAACTAGACAAAAAAAAAAAAAAGAGCTTTTAAATAAAGACTGAACGTCTTCCCCATTCTTGGCAGAAATACATCTTTACAAACATTTTGTCAATCTCTCTTCTTGATGGTGAACCTTTTGTTTCTATCATTGCATGAAAATGATGTGCCAGGATGGATTACAAGAGTGCTGTTTCTTAATTGATTTTATTTGTACTATTTGGAGTGTGCTTTGTTTTCATGCTTTCAAGTAACCATCTTTTATGATTGCAGGTGAAAGTAGACACAATCTAGATTTATTGTACTCTGTAGTACACTTTGTACTTTTTGAAAGCTTTTGTGGATCATTTTTGCTTAAGTGCATTCAGTTTTGTTTAATGCTTAAACTCATTAAAATTTCATTTTAATTATGACCAAGCCAAAGCATTAAGCTATCATTTTCTTCCATCAATCTACAGATCTCTGCCAGGTTCATATCACCACTGCTCATAAGGAGGTCACTGAACAGCCAGAGCAGTTGAAGCAGTTCAAAGTTTTGATTTCTGGAAGTATGGCATTTGATTATCTTTTCTGACCATTTTATTGTAAATGGACTATCGTTCTGATTTTTGCCTTATCAAGTTTTAAGCATTACTCAAATCAAATAACTTGCCTGTTTTGATATCTGTTCAGATTTTATGTATAGACACCATTTGATAGGTTGCTTTCATGATTAATCTCTTAAACTCCTTGGATGTCATCCGGGCCCAACAGAGATCTATGGCAATCTTGCTGTGCACAGTTCTGCAAAGGGAAAAGGATAAGAATCTTTTTCTGTTTTGAAAGAGATGATTCTTGTTGTAGCACAGCTATATGTCTGAGACATAACATTTGCAGAAAAACTACAATAAATAACACTTATTTATGGATCATAATGATTGTGGCAACAATCTTGTTGAGGGTCTCACAGTATTTTTCATGTTGCTTTGCTTTCTGAAGTCGTGTAACAGCAGCAACTACCACATCTAGATTTGTGGTGGTAAAGCAGGATATAAAAATGAAACAGATTTGTCACAAAGATTTCAAATTATAAAGTCAAAAAGACTATCAAGGTGTAGTTTTGGAAATTGCTTGGAAGTCAGACATGTGAGCATTTTGAACAAGATAATTTTTGACTGCTTGAAATGGTGAAGTTTGTGTTGAAATGATAGGTTATCTTCTTTAAATGTGTACATTTTTTGCAATCATCCTGAGGACCTTTTCCACTGTGTAATTTCCCTATCAGGTTTTTGGTATGGTCAGTTCTATACGAAGCTTTAGTCTTACACAGGAGAGGATCATGTTGTGGTTAAAGACAAACCTGCCATTGCTGTGTTGCCTCCTGGAAGCACTGGCTGGTCCATGGCCACCGTCCAACCACTCTTTGCTGTTTGAAGCAGCCTCCTCTCATTTAAGACATGCTGTGCGTCCTTACTTCTTCCATCTGTGTGTAGTGCAAGCCCCACTGAGCACTGCTGCTCCTGACCTTTCTTTCTTTTAGGATATATGGATTTTTCTGGAGTGTAGGTGTATGAAATGCATGATCTTTCTGCAGTGAAGACTGTGAGAAAATTCAACATAAACTTCCATGTTAAATGTTTCAGAAAAGTGGAAAAAAGCCCCTCCACCCTTCACCCTGTCCACTGTTTTCTCCTTGTAGTTCCTCCCCACTTCCACCCTCAGCTGCCATTATGTCTCTTTTTCCTCTTCATTAGTCCTTTCTCCCATCCTAGGTACATTATTTTTCATATAGACCTTCATTTGTTCATTTTTGTAGGATCATAGAATAGTTTGGGCTGGAAGCCACCTTGAAAGCTCACCTAGTCCAACCCTCTGCAATGAGCACAGATTCAACTAGATCAGGTTGCTCAGAGCCTCGTCCAGCCTGGCCTGGAACGCCTCCAGGGATGGGGCATCTACCACCTCTCTGGGCAACCTGACCATTGTCGTAAAAAATTTCTTCCTCATGTCTGGCCTGAATCTCCCCTCTTCTAGTTTATAACCACTACTTCTTGTCCTATTGCAACAGGCACTGCTTAAAAGTCTGTGCCCATCTTTCTTATAGGCCCATTTTAACTTTAGTTTGTATGGGGTGAAGTTTTCTTTCATTCCCAGTTTCTCATCCTTGCAGAGTTGTAGGGCTGAAAGTAGTATGCCATGGCTCACTTCTTTTGTGCTTTTCTGCACTTAAGTGCATTCACCTGTGTATGAGAGGTAATCATAAAGGTAAATGAATAATCCATGAATGTAAAGGACTGAACTTTGGAGAGGCAGAATCCCAAAAAGCCAGTGGAGGGGATTTTATGGAGGACCTCCATATTTAATAAATACAGAGATAGATGGCCCAGGCCCATCTAGTCATGAGATGAGCTGCAATGTCTGCATGTTCCACAATGTCTGGAGCTGACCTGTGGTTTCACTCATGGTTTTTGGGACAATCACAGTAAACTAGGCTTCTGTTTGGTGTAGATGGAATGGATTCGATTTTCTTAATGCCTTCATTAAAGTAAGGTATCCTATTCCCCACCTTACAGAGATGTATTATGCATATATGGGACTAATGATCAGACTGTGATTGCCATCTAAAAATACTAAAATATAAATAATGCAAACAGTAAAATGTAATTGTGATAGATCACCAATTCTTAAAAGAGAACACAAATCTGACCACTATTGCAGCAATTAAATTTGTGCC
Source organism: Nesoenas mayeri (assembly GCF_963082525.1). Lineage (NCBI taxonomy): Eukaryota > Metazoa > Chordata > Aves > Columbiformes > Columbidae > Nesoenas > Nesoenas mayeri. Next base: position 103,756,831 of record NC_137541.1, read on the forward strand.
AAGATTTTAACAAAGAAATACTCATGATGATGATCTGTCAGTGTCCTGTGGTTATAACAAATTACTGCATGGTAAAACTTCTCCACATTATTGCTTCTGAGTCCCTTCCTGCTCTTCTACAATGCTCTTTTGAGCCAGTGTAGTTGTTTCAGTCTTGCTCACGGCTATGAATGACAGTGTTTAGTTTGCCTTTGGGCATTATGTACTGTTCCACTTAATAAATTTAATTCTTCCTCTTATTCACTTTTTATTTGCTTGCTAAATTTTGCCTCATATAATTGCCTTTAAGGATGGACCAAAAAGTCAACACATTTTTATGGTCATGCAAGTTTTCTTTATTTCCTAACTAATATTATATTTCATATTAAACTAATGACTAATTTTGAGTAACAAAATTAAAACTGATTGCATATATACAGTTGGTGGCTATTTAAAACTTTGGTATTTCTGACAGATTCATTGTCACAAAGCAATTTTCCTTTTCACTTTGTGCCTGTACTGTACTGCTGCCTTGTTTCATTTCTCTCAGAACTGCACTATCCTCTTCTAAATGCTAAATCCTTCTATTTCTTGAGCATGAGTAAAGGTTTTGTTGCCACAGTATCTCTACTGGCAAGAGTAGTGAAAAGCTCTTTTGCAGCAAATGAACACTATTTCACTTGGAATCTCCCCCAAGTTAGAGTTTACCTGCAAAAGCAGACAAAGTACTAGACATTCCTGTTTTCATCAAAAAACATTTTCCCTCAAGATGAAGGATATTGTTTCTAAAAGCTGTCCAAAAATGACCTGCCATAATGGTGCTGACAGAGTTAAATCTAATTTTGAAAAGTGCAGAAAATGAGGAAAATATTTTCCAGAAAGCCTCCCCTTGTTATAGCAATCTCGTGTGTTTTGACCCTGCTGATGGGATGCCCATTGACTGCAGTCCTTAGTAAGCAGGGTTCAAAGGAGAGTCTCAGTCTTCACTATCATTTCCTCCAAGCAAATTTCTATGCAATGCTTCATTTCTCTTGTTAGAGGTTTCTCTAGGTAGTGTTGAAATGAGCACCTGAATTTTTACTGAATTTTGCATAAGCAAGTAAAAATATTTAAATTCCTGATAAATTTGAGTTTTTAACAGGAAACAGTGCTTAACAGGTTAAGTAGTGTGAAGTTTGTGGGTTTTTGAAGTATTTTGATTCCTTATTAAACTGTGTCCCCTCATTTTGCACAAGTCTCTCTAATTGAGCTGGTTTTACCTGTGACAATACAAATACTTGCAGTAATAAATATTCTGCTTTAGTGTAAACACCTCCTGCTTAAGGTCATTAACTGAGGATAATGGCTTCCATTTGGCTAAAAGACAGAGTATCAGAAACAAATGAACCTGGCACTCTGAGAATCATTAATTGATAGCATTCTTCGCCTACAAACCTGAAGACATTAAAATAGAATAGACCAGCACATCATCTTGCTGATGATTTGTTAGACAAGCAAATTTCAACAGTCAAACCCAACTGTTTTCCTACGTATTTGCCACACTCTTTAGAAGCAGGAGAAAGCAAAGAGAAAATACCAAGTGCCAAGTTGATGCAGAAGTAGAAACAATGAGATTGTGCAATTAGACTCAAAAGCTGTGCTATTACTCAAAACTTTAACCAGCAGCAAACGTTCCCCCAAATACCTGGCACAGCTATTCTAGTTTTTCTTACACCCTTGATTTATCGTTTGAAGCTTTTTAGAAAGCAATCTGCTTCCGCGCTTACCCAGAGTGCCTGGCAAGGGGCTGGAGTCCTGACCACATTGCCAACAGCAGAACTGGGAAGGGAGGGAAGATGCACATTATATGACAAACTGTGGTGTGATCCCCTGGCTGTGCAATAAATATACGTTAAACCCCATGTCCCAGAAGGGTTCTGGGGAACTTGCATATGTTCATACCTTTCAATTGCGTTGGACTCCCCTATCACACTTTTGCAATAACATAATTTAAGTGTTTATTTCCCCCTGGAAGTGAATGGAGGTTGTAGAGAGGAAAAGGGAGACGTTGTAGAGAGGCTGTAGAGACCGACAGAGCCGTGTAGTGGTTTGCTGGATTTGCTGTATGGGAATAAGCTTTCCAGAATCCGGAAGAAAATTTGGCAGTCTGCCTATAAAGAGAGGCCAGACTGGTGACTCATCTGAACTGGGAGCAAACAACTGTAAAAAGCCTCTTCCAGCAAGCAGAGTAAGTGAAAGCCGCGTTTTTCCCCTTGCCCTCACAAGGGAGAGCCAGTAGCCTGCTCGTATGGTTGTGCTGCCCCGGGGTGGCAGGAATGAGCAGGCTGCAGTCCCTTACTTGGTTGACATATAGACTGTCCCACTTACACACTACAGAAAGGGACTATGTGGTTCTACCCTGTGTTTTGAAGTGGATTAACAGAGTGAGATGCCACTGTACTTGGAGAGCTCTCAGACACTTTTTTGGCAAAAGTTGTGTGTGTCTGTATCTAGTGGTTCATAGATTATGCAAAAAATTTCCATTCAGTGTTTGAAGGAAGGGTCACTGGCTGGTCACTGTTCGGTGTCCGTTCATGCAAATGAGTTTGGTTGACAGAAGTCATTGTGGAAGTACTACAAGGAATTTGTATGTACACCAAGACCTCTTCTCATCACTCCAGTCTGACAGCAGGATAACTTACAGTATGTGAAGTATGCATTGGTGATTCCTTTTATGTATGGATTATCTCGAATAGCATTATGGTGTGACAGTATTTCCATTCTTCAGTGAATGGTACACAAAGTACTGCTGTGTACATGGAGTTCCTGTGTGTGAGAAACGGGGAATAACTGAAAAAGGAAAGTTTTAACCTGAAATCCCGTGATATATCTTGTCATAATTTTTCCTTCCAGTCTCCTAAATCAGCTTTTATTAGTGCTGCAAAAAAGGCAAGATTGAAGTCCAATCCTGTCAAAGTGCGCTTCTCAGAAGAAGTAATTATCAATGGCCAGGTGTCGGTGAGTATTCAACGGTTTAACCTTAGGAAGGACTGAGCATTTCAACCAAAGGTATGCCTCAGGGCTATAAAGTGAGGGAAATACATGGTAGGAACAGCAGAGATAGTCTCACAAAGGGAAGGGTTTTTCTGTTTCTGAAGGTGTAGAAAGATCTGTTCTTAAAGTCCATTGGGCCCATAATATTGGGAAACTTTTGTCCCTTCTTAAAATAAAATTAAAATTCTATTGAATTCATTTTGTGACAATAGCACATGTAAATCTGTCTCTATAGTTTTGATGATGCTTGCTTGTTTTCATTGTTGTTGAGGGTTTTTTGATGTGTTTTTTTTGTTGTTTGTTTGGAGGTGTTTGTTTGGTTTGATTGTTTGGTGTGTTGGGCTTTTTGTGGTGTTTCTTGTTGGTTGTTTTTTGTGTTGTTTTTTTTTTTTTTTTTTAAGAATAATTTTGTAGTAGGAAAACCCATGAACTTTAGACAAGGAGCATGTCAGGATAATAGATTAACATTACCTTACAGACTTCTTTAAAATTTGTTTTATCTACTTGAACTTCTTGTTTCTGGCCCTGAGGCAAAGTCAGCGTCCCTTTGAGAGGCACTGAACTCCTCCTTAATCATGAACTCCCAGCTCATTTTCATAATTTGCAAGAACATCATTCCACACTGATGTCTTTATCCAACTGTCTTCCAAACATAAATGGATACTGCATTTTTTCAAAAGCAATTTCTGCTTTTCTTCTTTTTTTTTTCAATAAAAAAGCTTTGTTTCACTTCCCTTTTCCTGTTTATTTTACTATCCTTGTAATGAATCGTCACAATTAAGTTGCAATAGTATATGTTACTCTTCTTAAATGATGACAGATATTACATTTAATATCCAGCTATAATAAGAATGTCAAACATCTTGATTGTAATTCTTAATGAATCTGCAGTTCCAGTTTTGTAGAGTGAAGACACTAAATAGGTCACTATATTCAGAGAAACAGTAATCTATTTTTTCTGTTTTATTGAAAATGTTTCAATTTTAGAAATAGGATTTATTGTCAGAGAAATACTGTTAAGGGAGAGAAAGTGCTCCAAGCCAGACATAAAATGTATGTGAACAGTTATATTTTTCCAGGAAAGAGACCTATAGAGTGCAGCTGTAATGAACATGGCTAGACCCGTGAGCTTTCAACTTGAGCCAACACACTTCTCTTCAGTGTCACCTTTCCATCTGAATGATGTCCTTCTTTATAGAACAACATTTAGATTTCCTTTGTTACATGTTGTAATCTCATTCACTGATTTGCTTGGCAGGAAACAGTTAAGGACAATTCACTTCTTTTCATGCCAAATGTTCTGAAGGTGTATCTTGAAAATGGACAAACCAAATCTTTCCGGTTTGACTGCAGCACTTCAATAAAGGTAGGCTAGATATACCTTTGTATGCAACAGCAAAATTCCCAGTTAACTCTTTTTGAGACCTTCAGTAATGACAATTTACTTGCAGTGCTTTAAGAACAAAATTACTTGTGTGTTCAGTTAGGGTTGGACTCATAGTTCAGAGATAATGAGGTTTTGTTCCAGTTTTCTGCTGCTAAAACATATTGTATTGTCAATGAATAAAATGTAGAAGTGATCATTTAAATGTGCCTGGAGTGCAATTAAAATTATGTGGTCCTGTCATTTTGTTATGCTGCCAAATACTAGCATGATTTGTCAGCAAAAGTCAGGAGCTAAGAAGATTAAGATGTTGGTTGCTAACTGAATATCATCTAGTTTGTCATCCAGTGAACCTGGGATGGGATATTGTAGGGTTATGCTAGTGATAAATTCCTCGTCTTAAGGTAATGCCCTCTATGCTTTCCATAATGCATCTGATGTAGAGAAATAAGGAGGTGAAGCCCTGGCACACCCCTGAGGCTGCCATGGAGTGTCTGTGACACTGTTCCATGCAGGTTTCTACACAAGAGGCATTGTTGGTGTCTCTCTGTGAGTGCCCTGGAGCATGGTAGGAAGCAGGACAACCAGCACTGTTGAGCTTGCCGCTAGTCTCTCAAGCATTTTTATTTGGGTGAGCTAGTTTTAACATAGATTCATCACCAAATCTAGTTTTCCACACAGTAGCATGCATGCTTGCAACATTGAAACAAGAGAGATGTATGGCTGAGAATGATCAGTGAAGGCTGGGGATGCAGTTTTCAATTGCAATGCCAGATTTTGCTGTCTCTAAGGGTTGCAAAGTGATACATATTTGAAGAAAGACTGCTTTTCTGCTCCTTGAGACTCAGCGGTATGCTCTATCAGTTAGAAAGCAAGGAGAGTGGTTTACCAAGGTAAACAAGAGGAAATTTACTCCAGTCTGAGCACAAAACAGATACTGAAATTGCACTTTAAAATGGGCTGCAATATCTGTTTATAGGTCGTGTATATACCTTAGGCATAAATTGAGTGCAGGTAATGGATCCAAGCCTCCACTCTACAACCATGGGAAACTGAATTCCTTCAGTCTGTTTGAGAATTTGGTTGGGTGAAGAATTAGGAGACATGCTTCATGTAGATAGTGAGGTCTACGTACACTTCTAAGGTCCACAAGCCCACTTCTCAGTATTTTCTTTTATAAACATAAAAACAACCAACCTGTTCCAGGATATTTTGCATCTGATAGCTGGTCGCATTACATTCGTTTTCAGTAGTTCTGTCATGGGTGTGCTGCGCACTGTATGACCATATATCTAACCTGAAGTCATTTGCAGAGATTCTCACGTGGGCTCAGAGACCTACCTGTATTGATGTTGTAAGCCTGATTTGGCCTTAGTCATTCTGACTTTTTGTAGGAATAATTTCCTATCCATCCAATTCAGGCAATTATATATTCCATAGCCTGGACAGCTATATATTGCATATTCTTGCGTGTATGTGTGTATGTGCATATTTCTCATTGTGGATGGGTGGTATAGATTGCTGCTTCTTTTCCTAAACTGAAGTAGATGGACACCAGTTGAGTCAAGGCAAATGCAAGGTTTTTTCCACCATTAGCAGTCCAATAACTCACAACTTAACAACGAGAATGCGACCAGTGTCTTACCTGCAGTCCTCACCTTCCTTATTGCTGGGAGGCAGCATCTGGGCTGACTCTTAAGTTGTCATATGAGAGAATAGACCAGCAAAAAATTTGGTTCAGTAATTCAGTGCCTGTGTGCATTAGCATCATATTTTAAAAGGTACACGACAGCTAGCAGAAAATGGTGCCACTATTACCCCCTCTTAAAAACTTACAATTAATATTATGTCTCTTCAAGTTGCTGTTATGCCACTTGTCTTTGAGCATAGTTTAGGAGTATAAATAAAAGTGGATTTAGTGTGTAAGAAATAATTTCTCCATTAGTCAGAATGGTATGATATTAACCTTCATTATTTAGAGTGGTTGCTGCAATCCATTAATGCTCTCATATATTCTTTACATTGTACAGAGTTGTCCTCATCCTCCTACATACATTTTTCATCCTTCCACAAATTTGGTGTTGATTTTCCATAAACACACTGTAATTGATCATTTAATCTCAAAACACTTAGATTAAAATTCATCATTATCTCCTTAGTTAAGTTACATCCATCTGGATGCTAATGTATATCTAAAAATCTTTTGGATAGATAGAAATGTTTTAATCTTTTCACCAACATGTGAAACTATTTTTAAATGATGGGTTATTATATATTACCTTTTCCTACTACATTCACTAAAGTGAAAGATACCTTACCAGATGATATTAATATTAATTAATTAATTAATTCTTACAATATAAATTAATATTTACAAAGTGTAACAGGAAAGTAAACTACGGATTGATTGAATGGTTTTGTGAGGAGGTTTGTTTAACTGTCATTTTAGAAATGATTGTTCTAAAATTAATTACCCTTGGACATAATGCAAATGTGAAAAAACTCATTCAAAGTCTCTAAAAATTGGGTTTATGTGATAAATTAACATGGTCCCAGAATTTACAACTGTTGTTCTGCACAGGTGTCATCATCATTGATATTTCTGTGAGCATTTAAAACTCAAGAATGTCCATTAAACACAAGTATCAAGAAGTGGACTTAAATAACACAACCTTGCCATAAGAACAAATGAACAAATCAAGGCCATTCATTTAATTATTTTGTTGAACATATACATTTGGTTTCTACTGGTTGATGGCCCAGTCTCAACAATAAGTGAAGAGAATAGCAGCAAGATCCTGTCTGCTTTCCTCATGGAGGGATTTTATTTCCAGGGAGACAGATGTGATTTAGGAGCCACACAAGTATAACTTGCATGTTAAACTGCACAGAAAGTTGTCCATTTGCAGCAGTTCCATGTATATATTTTTCACCTGCATATCTGATACCATCTGAGAGATATTCAAATATAAAGGTGCTGATTTTTTGCTGGGTGAATGTGTGCAGTGTCTAGTATACTCATGCGGAACAGGCACGAAATGTGACCGTTCTCCCATTTAACATCTGGGCTTCCACACTGTGCTGGATACATGCAGGGCTTGTGGCAGTGAAGAACGGGGTCTGAAGCACTTCATGAATTTAATCACATTTTATAAATCCTTTGTCAATTAGGATGTCATCTTAACACTCCAAGAAAAGCTTTCCATCAAGTGTATTGAACACTTTTCCCTGATGCTGGAGCAGAGGATTGAAGGATCTGGAACGAAACTCCTTTTGCTACATGAACAGGAGACTTTAACTCAGGTTTGTGTAATGATATGTGAAAACAGATACTAATGGGAAAGACTAATCAGTAAATTATTCATCTTTTTAATTACTCAAGTGAGTTAACTGCAAGATTTATAGTTAAATACAGTCTATCAAATAGCAGCAGTATTTAGACGTGATTGTAAGGATCAAGTTCTCACAGAAAACAATTATTTTTCTATTATATAGACATCATATTTCAATGCTTCATTGGGCCATTAAAAAGATTTTAAAAGTTCATTAAAGATCAGACTGAAAGCTAGACAATACTTATCAAAGCTTCTTTTCATACTGTATGTGGCTCAGCTAATAAATGTTCTCAACAGCGGAAAAATTGGTGGTAACAAAACTGAGAACCACAGTCTGCCCAAATTCCTTTAAAAACCTTATTTTGATCTTTGGTTCCTGTCTGATTATACAGATCTGTATCTGGGTGTCAGGAAATAATACTCTTTTTGATGAAGCCAAGTTTGGCTTGTTTACGCTGCAATACATTATGTCACTTCAGTGATGATGAATTATGACCCAGAAAATGCTGGCGTGACTTTCTTCCTTAAATCAGGGACGTGTGACTAGAAGTAAAGTTGCTTCACATTTCCCAGCAGAGAACCCTGATTTTAGCTGTTTATCATTTGGCCAAGTTTTTTAGATGAAATTTTCCATGATATTTTTGTGTTTCAGCAGAACATTAATATTTCTTACATCTCACTTAAATTTTGAATTTAAAAAAAGACAAATAGATTCTTAGATGAGATGGGGGAAAAATAATTTAAATACTAGAATTCTATTGATCTTGTAACTAGAGTGTATAATGGTATGAAGAAGCTTAGTCTACCAGATAATAGTCTTTGTAGCATTTTCTAACCTTTAAACACTTGACTTTGCCATGTTAACATTTTTTCTTGTGGTATAAGCTACCCAATGAATGCAGAATATCCAGAAGTACTCAATACTGGCTCTTCTGGCCCAGCTCTCTCTCTTTGAAGTAATTGGTAAAATTCCCATTGAAATCAGAGGGATCAGAATAAACCAACACAGTGAGCTTTCAAAAATCCTGTCCAGAGCTTTTAGTTATACATACGAAGTCTGCCTAGATACTTAGGAATCAGATCAGAGATGATGTGAAATAAGATACGTTTTGAAAATGGTTAGGTCAAAATGAAGATTTTCATGGGGAATTTTTAAAAGCATAGTTTTATCAATTAAAAAGGTTGATTGTAAAGTACACTGGTCTCAAACTGCATTAGCCTAATTAAATAAACCACATAAATGACATTAATTCTGAGGGTTTCTTCTTTGAAGTTACTGTAAATTCAGCAATATTTTAATTTGCCATTATAGTGTTGCTGCTGACCATGACTTAAAATGGTTATTGGATCGTTACTCTTTCATCCAAATATGCATTAGCTATGAGGTGGTCCCATGTGAATATACCCAGATTACGGCATTACATGCCTAACAAAGTTTTGCTGACCAATAAGCAAAGTGGTCTTTTTCATTTTGTAATGTATTGGGAGAGATCTGTCTTGCTCAGGAGTCTTGTTGTAGGTCTTTTAATCCAGAGCAACCCAGAAAAATTAAAAAGACCCAACTTCTTGCTATTGTCTAGTGGATTAAAACAAGCAAGAGAATAATAGCTGCTAATCTATACTTCTAAGTCAGTCTAAGAAATAAAATACAACCTCCCCCTAAAAACCTTCTAGCCCTTCTCATTTATGAGTATTTTGGTCCTGCTGAAGCACGACTCAGTTTGTATTTCACTTGGATGGCTTTCATTAAAGTCTATTTTCTCTGTCCTTTCACTCTGTTTTTGAAGGAGTGAATTTCGTTGTTTTGAGGTTGAGCTCTATTGGGCAGTCATGCCTACATGAGTCTAAAAGTCTTTCCACAAGATTATATAGATGATGTTCTTATGTAACAAACTTCCTAAGAAGCCCATGGCAAAGCTTTTTGTTGGATATAAGTATTTTTCTTGCTACCACGTGGCTCTGGAACACGGTCATGGTTCCTGAGACTACAGACTGCCTTGCATGGCCAGGGCTGCCAAGTTCTGATATGACTGTTGTACTGTCCTAGGTGACCCAGAGGCCAAGCTCGCATAAGATGAGATGTCTTTTCAGGATTAGCTTTGTCCCAAAGGATCCCATTGATCTTTTAAGAAGAGATCCAGTTGCTTTTGAATATCTCTATGTACAGGTAAGTGAAAGCATGGCTATTTTCAGTGTAAAGGAGAAAAAAAAAAATGGATGCACGCAGTAGATATATATACATTGATATAGATTTATATCTCCACATAGAGAAGCATGGCTGCAGTAAATCCTGGCTTTTATTTTTGCTGCATAAAGCCAATGAATGCACTTGGGGAATGTGCAAATCTTTATCATCTGCAAAGTCCCTTCCTTCATAAGTCTCTCCAAACAGAAGTGCTTTGATATCTTTCCAAAATATATTTGGCTTTAGAAAAGAGTGGAGCTGAAGTAATTGCTAATACTTACTTCTGGTACTGTAATATCAGACAGAAATGAGGTCTGAAAATGAACTTCCAGTAAAATGGATGAGAAAACTGATGTACAAGCAATGAGGTTCTCCTGAGTATCTCACCAGGTAGAATCCTGCTATCCTTAGTCCAGATACACTGATACCCTCCTAGCACACTTCGTGACAGAGGGTTACTGTTCTCTCCAGGAAGGATGAAGAGAGCTTAGATCAAAATGCTCATGCCTTCTGCTCTTTGGCAGGAGTTCTTGTGTTCTTCAGAAGTGCCCATACCCTGGTGAGCATCTGGCACCTCTGAGAGCAACAATCCTACCTTTCAGCATAGTCCAGCCTCTGTGTTCAGGGTTATTCTTCATGCAATGTTAATTAAAAAAAAAAAAAAAAAAAAAAAAAAGTACTATAATTTATTTTTAGTACAAGATTTTTGAACTTGATGCTCCCTCTACTGGTTCTTTGGCAGAGCTGTAACGATGTGGTTCAGGAAAGATTTGGACCAGAACTGAAATATGACATTGCCCTGCGGTTGGCTGCATTACAAATGTATATTGCAACTGTGACCACCAAGCAAACTCAGAAAATCTCCCTCAAATATATAGAGTAAGTTGAGAATGCAGTGTTGTCTTTAAAAGTGAACCATTAAAAGTAACTCATAGATTTTTAAGGTTGTTTCTTTAATATGTCTATATGCATGCACCAATTTTAGGTCCGTTCTTTGTCACTGAAGTTGATTCATGTGTGTTAAGAGCTGTCAGTATGGACCTTTTGGTCTATTTACACTTTGATCATCTGTTTAGGCATGTGGAAGCCTATAAATGTAAATAAGGTTAACTCGCTTTATGTTATTTAATGATCAGATCTAAGTTTACATGGTCTGAATCATAAGGTTTTAATAGAGATTATTATAGCAAGATGCAGATGATTTTTAGTTCAGAGGATTATAGGATTTTATATTCCATTTGTAATATTTCTTAGATACAGAAGTATCTCAGTAGGAAACTTTTTTTGTTAGATTACATGTGTATGTAACTACAATGCAAAAGAAAATTTCCAAGGTGCAACTGTGTGTATATCTGCTTGAACTTAAAAAACAAAACAAAACTAAACAAAACACAAAATTTTGCCGTTGTTTTGTTGCTTAGTTTTCTTGCAGAATGGAAATAATTGTTGTACACTAAATCTTATAGGGTTTATTCACCTTACTGAAGATCATGTTATATTGTATGCTGTCAATGAATCAGAGGAAATAGTTAATTACAAGTGAAGAGTCAGTCTTCTATCAAAAGGTGTGATTCAAGCAGAAAACAAAATTCGATAAAAGGAGCAGGACTGATTGTTTTTGAGGGGGAAAAAACACACAAAACATAAGTGACAAAGACAATGTCTGGCTGGTTTGTATGTTCAAAAAAAGTAATAGAAAATAAAATAAAATATGATGGTGTTAAATCTCCTGTGATTTTAATTCTATAATGGTACTTGCCTATGTAATTAAGAGGTGTTTAATTTATTTTTTGATGGCATGAAGGAAGAGATAGAAGGGGTAAAACTGAGATTATGTATCATTTTAACGTATATTTTTCATAAGTAATATATAGTTTGAATGTAGAAAACTATGTTATTTTAAAACTTTGGACTTGATCAGCTCTTCTGTTTCCAGGTGTTCTTTCACTTGGCATCATAGTCACCAGTCTTTAGATAAATAATCATCACAGGAATGTGAAATTAAATATATACCTTTTATTGCAGAAAAGAATGGGGATTAGAGACTTTTCTTCCATCTGCTGTGCTGCAAAGCATGAAAGAAAAGAACATAAAGAAAGCACTTTCACACCTTGTCAAAGCAAATCAAAACCTAGTTCCTCCGGGTAAAAAGGTATTACATTTGCATCTTAATGGAAAATATGTTTTAAAGAAAAGAAAGGGTGGCATGCATGGGAAACGTTTAAAATTAATCCTTCAGAGAAACACCTAGCCATTATATTTTCAGAGGTTTAACTTTTGGTGCTCGGTACAACATAGCCAAGAACAATTAAAAATAATGAATTATACCCCAACTAAACTATCTTCTTATCTTGAGAATGCCCGAAAACTGGTTATTAATACATATTTTTAAATTCATTTAGCGCTTCCTATTGACGGCATGCTTGTTAGGAAAGTTATTGTTCTCTCTCTGATGCTCTCATCTGAACAACATTAACCTACGTGCCTTACATAAATGCTGTTTTTCAGGATTGTTTTTCATCATGCTGTAGGTAGAGACTTTTCGCTGGCCAAGATCTAACTGGATAGATGATGCTTCTTACAGTAAATGACCCTTCTTGCTGTTGTAAAATGCTTTTCTTAGCACTAAGCTAAGTAAAAGACAATGTCTCTGAGAAATGCCTTTGTTACACGCATACAGCTGAGGCTGCTTTTAGACACCATAATGAGGTTTCTTCATGCAAGTCATCTAGTCTCTGTAGTCAATGAGAGAGAATCAGGCACTTCTAGGGAGTAATTCATCCCATCCCACATTAGGAACCAAAAATAGGTCAGATGACTTGTGTCCTAGAAATGCCTATTTCTCCCCATGGACTATAAAAAGAACCTAAGAGTGACTAGTTGGGACAAAAAATGAGTTGGATCCCACTCCATGACACTTCGTTTCTGAGCAAAAGAACCCCAAAACACCCAGTGCCTGAGCTAAGGTTCATTGTGATCAGCAGAAATTTTGCTTGGAAGTGTCAGATCACATCATGACTGTGAAAGTAGCTCTATGTGTTTGGCCTGGGATGCTCAGGAAGAAAGGCCACCTTTTTTGGCTGAAGTGCTGCATGTCTCCTGTGCTGCTGAGCCTACAGATGGATATTTATCGTGGTAGTGTAAGATTTGGTTTATTTTGGAAGCCATCACTGCTGCAGGCATGGCAGGTGATAACAGTGGTATCCAGGATCAGTTCTTGGTTAGAAGACAGGTTGCAACCATCTTTTCCTGCATCAAGCAAACGTCATTGGTTTTGCTTCAGTTTTTTCTAATTCGAGCTTTGGAAATACGTTGTGTGCCCACCTGCTTTTTTTACCAGGTAGGTCTCAGAAACAAAGGATCTGAGCTCATTGTCACCTCCTGACTCACTTGTAGGTACTAACCCAGAAACTGATTTCCTTCTGGGCTCTTCTCTCCCTCCACATGAAGGGAAGCCTGTCGTTCTCAAGATTCTCCTGGTTTTTACAGCCCCTGGGTATTTCTGCACCAACTGAACAACTAGTGAAGTGAAAGGAAAACATTTCCACCAGTTGCTCTGCTCTGGATTAATTTCCACCTCTGTGTCTGGAAAAACCTTAGGATGGGGACTCTTAAAATGCTGTTCAAGATCAAATAAGATTTTGAAAAAGAAATATGGAATAGCAATTGAGATTAGCTTGTTTTATCTTTTAGAAGTCCAGATATAAGGATTTACACCAGGGAGGTATAAGGCTTGGGTCCAGACTGTTTGGGTGAAATAAATGTTTTCTTGCTTCCATTCTGTCTCAAAAAATATTTGAAAGTTATTTCTTTTTAAATAGGTAGCTCAGATGAGAAAAAAAGGAGATAAATTATGACATGTATTGCATGATGTGATCTTATGTATTGGTCTACTGTATTTAGTTTTCAGATTTATTCCCTACTAAATATAGTGGAAAACTTTTACTTTAAAAAAACAGGAAATGCAGTAATGAGGTGGAATAATATGCCATATGCCACAAGTACTTAGCAAAATGTAATAAACAGAGCTGACAAAAGCAAATTCTTTGTTCTCTTTCTCTGTATAGGTACATAAATGCTTAAGAACTGATGGTGATTATGAATGGAAATCTGCTGTCTAGCCTTGAAATCCCTCAATGAGCAGATGTTTAATCTGAGTAGTTTAACATTTTCCCTGCTTTGGAGCATTTTTGATGTTCTTGCAGTGCTCTGATCCGCCCATACCCAAGTCTTCAGTGCATTTTAACTAAATAAGCAAGATCTTCATTTTGAGAATGAAACTGTTTCTCCTTATCTGAAACTCAAGCATCTAATGATTTAGTTTCAGGCTCTGAAGAGATGTTATTGCAGTCCATTCTTCTTAGACTACATAAATACATTTGCTTTCTGAATTTGGTAATGTCATGATTCCCTCATCTTACCCCTGTTTCTCCCTCCTCAGCTATCTGCTCTGCAAGCCAAGGTGCACTATCTCAAGTTCCTCAGTGATCTACGATTATATGGAGGTCGTGTTTTCAAGGCAACACTAGTGGTAATATTTCTCTTGAAATAATCTTTCCCTTCTCTTGATTTTTTTTATCCAAATATATTTTTGCAAAAGCTGGAATATGTAATTTTATTTACAAGTTTAGGTTCTATTCATACACTTTAAAAGAATTGTTATTTTGATCCAAATAGCTTTTTTCTTTTAATCTTGAAAATAACATTCCAATTATAATTTTAGTATTTGCTGGAGATTTAGAGATACATTAGCAACCTTTTGGCAAATAGCACCATCCAATTAACTATGGAATACTAATATTATTACTCTGCATAACTCTTAATGACAAAGATTTTCTTTTATCAGAAGCAGATTCCATCCATCCATCTATCCTTCTTACTGTCCATTTAAAAATTATAGTACAGTCAATATCCAGAAGCAGATTCCTTTACTTGTTGTTTTTAATAATGAATCAAGTATGCTCTTCTATACTGTATCTTCTTAGAAAAATGTAGTAATCTTTAATGCAGAAATTCCATGCAAATGTAGCTCCATGAAAATGAAAGAAACCTGAGGTGACTGCTGTCACTATGCAGTATGTATCATGTTTTTTACTTTTGCCTTCTTTCTGCTAAAGCAGGGAGAAAAACGTTCAGAAGTGACTCTGTTAGTAGGGCCACGGTACGGCATCAGTCATGTAATAAACACCAAAACAAACCTGGTGGCTCTCCTGGCAGATTTCAGCCATGTGAACAGGATTGAGATGTTTACAGAAGACGAAAGCACTGTTAGAGTTGAGCTGCATGTCTTAGATGTGAAAGTAAGTTTGTTGTTGATATATATTGATATAATATCTTTAAATAAAATGTGTCTTTTTTTTTTTTTTTTTTTAGTATATGATCAAGCTATACTGTTCTAAACATTTTCATGCCAATATTCTGAGGCTGCATTTTAGCTTTATTGTGGTCAGAGTGCATGTAGAGTACACCTTGGGCATTTGATGGTCCTCTGGTGTACCAGACTGGTCCTTTGCAGCACTTGTTTTCTATTTTGATTTTTCTCTTGGCTGACCCCAGGCGACTCACTTTGTTGCTGTCTTCCTTGCTTCTTGTGTTGCAAAAATGTGATGAAGAAATCGGCCTTCTTCTAAAGCTCCTCGAGCCCCTAGAAGCTCTTTCTTGTGTAACAGACAATATTCTCCTAGGGAATCGCCAGCTTCATCAGACTTGTGTCCCACTTAAAGTTCACTGCAACTAGCCTTGTAGCAGTTACCAGTGAAAAAAACTGTAAAAATGCAAGGTTTTTATCTGAGCCCTTATAATTCCAGGTCAGTGCTTTCCTGTACATAAGATACTCATAGATGCTTTTCATCTGCCTATAGTTATTTAATTTCTCTTGAGTCCTACTTAACACTTTTTATCTGTGGCATCTAGTGGTGTGGTTTCTATTTTGTTTTGAAGTGAAACTTCGTATGCTGTCTAGAGCATCAATCAGGATAATCAGATATTGAAGGAAGAGTTTTCATTATATGTGAAACTTAAATATTCTACTAAAATAAATAGAGCCTAAGAGTTCTTTTTGCTTAGCCAGCTATACACAAAACACAAGGAATATTTAACTAAGCTTTTGCTTTTAATGCTTTAGGTGTATTGACCTGGAACTGTTTCCATGTATTTAAGTTAATGAAAAAAACATTGCTGTAAATTAATCTAGCTGTTCTTTGACAACAACTTAAAAGAAACTTACAGGTTGGTGAACACATCATCTATTTCACTTTACTTAGCAATGATAATATCTGAGGATCCCAGGCTACTTCATGTGCATTACCGTGCTAAACTCAAAGCCCCCTTGTGAGAAAGCTGTTATCCCCTTTTTTCAGATGGAGAAAGTAATACAGAAATTAAATTCTTCCCATCTGCTCACAGGTAAAATGCAGCACTGTATGCCATAGTATTATATATTACTATGATATTGTGGTGTTGTTGATGAAGCCTTCTACAGACAGTTGAGAGCAGCCTCACAGTCACAGGCCCTGGTTGTCTTGGGGGATTTTAACTTCCCTGATGTTTGCTGGAAGGACTACTCGGCCAGCCAGCCACAGTCCAGGGGGTTCCTCCAGTGCACTGATGATAACTTCCTCATGCAAAGGGTGGAGGAGCTGACTAGAAGAGGTGCACTGCTGGACCTCATCCTCACTAACAAGGAGGGTCTGGTTGAAGCGGTAAAGGTTGAGGGCTGCCTTGGTTGCAGTGACCATGAAATGGTGGAGTTCAAGATCTTGTGTGGCAGGAACAGAATAGCAAGCAGAATTGCAACCCTGGACTTCAGCAGGGCAAACTTTGGCCTCTTCAAACGATTGCTAGGGGAAATCCCATGGTCAAGGCTGCTTGAAGGTAAAGGGGCCCAAGATAGTTTGTTAGCATTCAGGGATTGCTTCTACCAGTCTCAAGATCAGAGCATCCCCACATGTAGGAGGTCAAGGAAGGGAGCCAGGAGACCTGTGTGGTTAAAAAAGGAACTGCTGGGCAAGCTCAAGTGGAAGAGGAGAGTTTATAGATCATGGAAAGAGGGGCTGGCCACTTGGAAAAACATAAGGCTGTTGTCAGAGGGTGTAGGGAAGCAACTAGGAAAGCTAAGGCCTCCATAGAATTAAACCTGACGAGAGGGGTCAAGGACAACAGAAAGAGCTTTTTCAAATACATGGCAGATAAAACTAACACCAGAGGCAATGTAGGCCCACTGATGAATGAGGTGGATGCCCTGCTGACAGAAGATAGAGAAGGCAGAGATACTGAATGCCTTCTCTGTCTACTCTGCTGGAAGCTGTCCTGAGGAGCCCTGTACCACTGAGGCCCCAAAGGAAGTCAAGACAATGGAGGAGTCTGCCTTAGTTGATGACAACTGGGTTAGGGAGCAATTAGGCAATCTAAACAACCATAAATCCATGGGTCCAGATGGGATACACCCGTGGGTGCCGAGGGAGCTGGCTGAGGTCATTGCTGGACCGCTCTCCATCATCTTTTCTGAGTCTTGGGAAATGGCAGAGGTGCCTGAGAACTGGAAGAAAGCAAATGTCACTCCAGTCTTCAAAAAGGGCAAGAAGGAGGACCTGGGTAACTATAGACTGGTCAGCCTCACCTCCATCCCTGGGAAAGTGATGGAATGACTTATCCTTGGTACCATCTCAAGGCGTATCAAAGAGAAGAAGGTCATTAGGGGCAGTCGACATGGCTTCACCAAGGGGAAGTTGTGCTTGACCAACCTCATTGACTTTTATGAGGACGTAGCAAGATGATTAGATGATGGCAGAGCGGTGGATGTGGTCTACCTTGATTTCAGTAAGGCATGTGACACAGTCTCCCACAGCATCCTTACAGCTAAAGTGAGGGAGTGCAGACTGGATGGTCAGGTAGTGAGGTGGACTGTGAACTGGCTGAAGGAAAGAAGCCAGAGAGTTGTGGTCAATCGGGTAGAGTCCAGTTGGAGGCCTGTATCTAGTGGAGTGCCTCAAGGGTCACTAGTGGCACCAGTACTATTCAATATATTCATCAATGACTTGGATGAGCGACTAGAGTGCCCTGTCATCAAGTTTGCTGATGACACCAAGCTGGGAGGAGTGGCTGACACACCAGAAGGCTGTGCTGCTGTCCAGCGAGACCTGGACAGGCTGGAGAGTTGGGCAGGGAAAAATTTAATGAAATATAACAAGGGAAAGTGTAGAGTCTTGTATCTGGGTAGGAACAACCTCAGGTTCCAGAATAAGTGGGGGAATGACCAATTAGAGAGCAGCGTAGGGGAAAGGGACCTGGGGGTCCTGGTGGACAGCAGGATGAGCATGAGCCAGCACTGTGCCCTTGTGTCCAAGAAGGCCAATGGCATCCTGGGGTGTATTAGAAGAGGGGTGGTTAGTAGGTCCGGAGAGGTTCTCCTTCCCCCCTCTACTCACAGAATCACAGAATGGCAGGAACTGGAAGGGACCTCAAAAGCTCATCTAGTCCAACCCCCCTGCCAAGGCAGGAACACCTAGATGAGGCTTCAGAGCAATCTGTCCTCAAATTTAAGTGGAACCTCTTGTGTTCCAGTTTGAACCCATTAGCACTTGTCCTACCTTTGGTTGTCACTGAGAAGAGCTTGGCTCCATCCTCGTGACACCCACCCTTTACATATGTGTAAATATTAATAATGTCACCCCTCAGTCTCCTCTTCTCCAAGCTCAAGAGACCCAGCTCCCTCAGCCTTTCCTCATAAGGGAGATGCTCCACTCCCTTAATCATCTTTGTTGCCCTGCGCTGGACTCTCTCCAGCAGTTCCCTGTCCTTTCTGAACTGAGTGTCCTCCTTGAACTTGCCCTGGTGAGACCACACTTGTAATATTGTGCCCAGTTCTGGGCCCCTCAGTTCAAGAAGGACAGGAAACTTAAATTTGAGAAGAAACTTTTTCTCAGTGAGGGTATCAGAACACTGGAACAGGCTGACCAGGGGGGTTGTGGAGTCTCCTGCTCTGGAGACATTCAAAACCTGCCTGGACACATTCCCGTGTAACCTCATCTAAGTGTTCCTGCTCCAGCAGGGGGATTGGACTAGATGATCTTTTGAGGTCCCTTGCAATCCCTAACATTCTGTGATTCTGTGATTCTATGGGTTAAGATGAGTGTACTGTTTCCCACGGAGGTCTCTCCACAGGATGTCTCTGGCCCTGGAAATAAATATAGGCAGATCTCTGGGCCAAACTGTTCTTTTCCACAGGAACTGTTGCTCATTATAAAAGTCTGGAGAAGTGAAATTTTGAGTTCCCTAGGTGAAGATAACTATTGTAGAACGGGTTTTATGTAAGAAAGTATACACAGCTCAAATCAAAATGATCATTTTGAAATGTACTACAGTAGAGTGACTTTGCAAACTCTTTGTTCATTATTATTACCTTAATCTTCATAATAATGAAAGACATTCAGATGCTGAATGATTTTCC
This sequence comes from Nesoenas mayeri, assembly GCF_963082525.1. Taxonomy (NCBI): domain Eukaryota; kingdom Metazoa; phylum Chordata; class Aves; order Columbiformes; family Columbidae; genus Nesoenas; species Nesoenas mayeri. The sequence goes on from NC_137541.1 coordinate 103,776,195, forward strand.
TCTAGCCTAGATGCTATTATAGAATGTGAAGATTCATTCCACTTTCCTTAGCTTTGAATAGGGCATTTGAGGTAACCTGTTCCATTTTGAAGTTTGTTTTGACCCACTAATTTCCGTTTCCTTACTTCGAAACTGTAGCGTGAAGCATACTGCGAATCATGGCATCACACTCCATCATTACGAAATTCAGACCTTTCTCATCAGTAGAGAGACCCAAAGTGAAACAGAGAAAATAGGAGAGAACAAAGCGTAGTGTTGCAAATCAAGAGTTTCAGAATTTGATGTTTAATGTGAGAGATAAGTTAGGAGAAAGATTTTTCTTAATTGCATTACCTGTAAATGATATTATTCATTATATGTCAATTGGACTAGATGATCTTTTGAGGTCCCTTCCAATCCCTAACATTCTCTGATTCTGTGATTAGAATACTGGTACTGCCTTATTGCAAACCATGTATAGCCCATGTCCTTGCATTTTTGCACAAATCCAGAGAGACTGGCATAGTGTTAAAATTGCAAATCTAGGAGGCTCTGGGTGGAATTTGAAAAAAATTACCTCTCTGTGGAGCATGGGTAGGTATTGTCATGGTGTCCTGTGTAGGAGATGCAGGCACACACAGGTGGGTATTCTCAGCTGAAATTTTCATCCCTTGGCCTACCCTGCAGTAGCAGCTTCATATATCCAAATTCTGAATATGCCAATATAAGTCATGTATGCCAGTATTTTCTTATTGAGTAAATTAATAAACAGTTTGGATTTTTATATTAGTTTTGGTTCTTTTTGATGTCTTCTCAAACGTATCACCTGGCAGAAGCAGGCAATAAAAGTTCAGCTGTCACAAGACTATTCCATAGATTAACAGTAGTTCACAGCACTGTTTTCAGCAATCTGAGATTTCTGTGAAGATCATCCATTTCTGTCTGTCACCACAGAAAATTTAAGATGAACATGGCATTTCAAATGTTAGATTTTAGTAGTCACTCAGAAGAACAAAGATAAATTAGTCAATTGTAGGATTAATTTATAGTTAACTTCTGTAGCTATAGTTGAATGCTTTGAAAGAAGCATGTACTAAATAGAACCTCAAACTGTGGCACAAAATACTTCAAAGAAAATAAAAAGAAAAAAAAAAAACCCAACACATAGATCTTTCCATGTCGCTGAGAACTGTTCATACAACCTTCAGGACACTGGGGTATTTTGGCATAAAATGCTGCAGCACAGGCATTTAAAAAATTAACAGACCTATTGTGGGTTGAGTAGTAAGCTTAGATCATAAATTATGTTTTGGCTACAACCTCCACCAGAATCAGTTTTCTTTTTACTAGCAAGGAGTCAAATAAGTTGGAGAGCCACCCCCTTGCATATAATGTTGCCTCTTGAAAAGATTATACAGGTCCCCACATCTGTCTTTTGACAGTGGGCTTTGCATGCTAAATTATGATAAATTGTCACAAATGTCCACATATCTGTGAGTGACTACAAGCTGTAAGTGATAAGATGGATAGTCTACAGTATAATTTCTGTCTATGTATCATGGTAAGGACTTCAGTTTGATTTGCTTTCTAGGAGCTGTCAAGGCTAACCACCTTAAAATAAATGTGAGAAGGTCACCTTTTGGTGTTAAAAGCCATGAACAAAAGGTTTAGGCAAAGGAAAACATATTGTGGCAAAATAAAATGGAATTAAAGAAAGTATGTTTCATGGGATTTCTCAGGTTTGATTCTCACTAGCATAGAAGCCGTAGTTTTTCAAACTTCTGAGGTCTCATAGTTTTCTGTTAGGTCTGACTGTTTTATCATCTAAATACATTTGTTTTCTTTGCTGATCTCCCTTCTGAGGTTCGTTCTCCATTCTCTTTGTCTCTGTTTATCTGCTTATTTTTTCGTCACTTCTCTTTCCAGTAATGCCAGGCCACAAACACTGAAATATTTTAAGCTGTCATTGCAATATTCACTGTCACTGTGGTGTGATGATAGCTTCAACCTCACTACTGTATTTTCTGAACCTGAACTTTTCCTGACTCTGTTTGCTTCCTGTGTTTTGCTTCTTTACATGTGCTTAGGGCACCTTATTTTCTGGGAAGGTGCAGGTTCCTATACTACTGCAAGACTCCAGCATCTAATGTACCAAGTTCTTAGCCCTTGGCAGTTTCACAGTAACAGTAAACTGTGCTTTGGTGAGAATAATGTATTTATGCAAGAAAAAAGTCAGAGCAAGGGTTTTAAAGTGGTTAGCTTCATTTGGAAAGAACACAATATCGATAGTTAAAATGTCCAGTTGGACTTCTACCTTACTGCAACTGCAGTCTTTTCTATTTAGTTTGATACGGTTTGATTTTGGTACTGAGGAAAAATAAGTTCTTGTGTGTATTTTTCAATCTGGTTTTTGTGATGTAATTCCTTTTGACTCCATGTAGTAGTATTGTTGGCAGGTAAACAAACTGAGGACCTTAACCTTAACCAAGACTTGGTTGTATTCTTATTAGCCTATTACTCTACTGATGGAGTCATCGGATGCAATGAATCTTGCTTGCCTAACAGCTGGATACTATCGACTGCTGGTTGACTCAAGGCGCTCAATATTTAACATGGCCAACAAGAAAAATACAGGAAGCCGAGAAACAGGTATGTTAACCATGGTCCAATGTATAAAGCAGAAGCCAGCTTAAGCCAATGCACCTCCAGATATTAATAAAGACAAGGCTATGCCAAATGAGATCTGATTGCTGACTCAGACCTAGCACCACATTATATCACTTCAGCTTTATAATGTTGTAATATTCCACAGATTATAGCATCCTAATGGTAAAATAAAGCAGGTGATGAATGTCTTTCATACTGTAGTTAAGCAGATGCATGCTCCCTGTGACTGTTAGTATTTTATATGCCTATATCTTTTATAAGAATTCATATGGTGTTGGAGAAACCAGCTGGGGATTTTGATTTGTGTTACTATTCGTGGAATAACATTTGTACCTAGCTGAGCTTTCGTTTTGTACTAAGGTGCAAAAGTACCATTTAAACTTTAGGTCTTTAAATCAACAGGTATTTAATTTAGAGCAGAGTTGAGTCTGAAGGTGCTTTTCTAAGTGTTTGATGGCCCAGCTGTCCTATTCAGGGTGTTTGTTGCTCAGCATTAACAAGTTATTGTTTAAAAATTGTATGACTTTGCTCTTTGATTTCACAGTGTTGATTTTATTTCATCATGCTGTAGGAACTGAAAATAGAGGGAAGCATAATCTCCTTGCTTCTGAGTGGAACTGTATACCAAAAACTACCACTTTCCTGGCTGAAGGAGATCAAGAGACTCAAATGCCCTTTGCTGATCCAAAACAGAAGACTGTAGATGTTTCTGAAAGTCTGTTATGTCAAAAAGAACACAGACATCTGTACATAGAAAATACTTACAGTTCAGTTGAATTTGATCAGCATCTGACCAAGCAAAGTGACCCCACTGAAGCAGAAGAAAGCAGGAATTTTAATCAGCCTTCACTGCTGTCACTCTCAGGGTTGGAATCTAGCAAGAAAGCACAGGATTCCTCCAGGGGAGCAAAAGTTTCCTTTATATTTGGAGATCACAACTTGGATGGTATCAGTCCCCAGACTCTTGGCTATGAAAGGCTTTTGGATGAAAGTCCAGAAGTACTAGAAAAACAAAAAGCAATTTATATTAGTAATGCCAATGACATTAAAGGCCTGGAGTTGTCACCAGATACTGAAAGCATTCAGTTTGCTACAAATTCTGTTTACGCAACTATAAATGATGGTAAAATATTTGGAGCTGCAGAAGGCATAGAAGAGCCTTTGCTGCATGACATTTGTTATGCAGAAAACACAGATGATGCCGAAGATGAAGATGAAGTAAGCTGTGAAGAAGACATTATGGTAGGAGAAATCAATAGGCCTGCTCTTCTCAGTCTTTCTGGTTCTAGTGATGACATTATTGATTTGACTTCACTTCCACCTCCGGAAGGTGATGACAATGAAGATGATTTCCTTTTGCACACCTTAAACATGGCCATTGCTGCTCCTCCTCCTGGCTTCAGGGACAGTTCAGATGAGGAAGACTCTCAGAATCAAGCTACGCAACCTAGAGACAACAAGGAGCAAGCCAGTGATCTAGGCAATGATGACATTCCAGTGTCGCTTATCGATGCTGTCCCTACTAATACAGAGGGGAAGTGTGAGAAGGGGCTAGATGATGCTGTAGTCTCTACTCTTCAAGCACTAGAAGCTTTGGCTGCTTCAGAGGAACAGCAGACGAATGACAATTCAGGTTCTTTCACCATAGTTACATTTATTCATTGAAAGTCATTCCATCTCATCTATTTAGCTTTGGAAATACTCCATTTCATGGGGGTTGTTTTTTTCTTTTTTGGTTTTACTTTTTTTTTTTTTGCCATCATTTTGCATACATCATATTCCATATTATATAATGGAACTACCATTGTGTTACTAAACTACCTGTCCCGGGAACTGTGCAATAAAGTCAGAGTATTCTTACAAAGCATATTTTTGTCTCTAACACAACCCCTTTGCTTGTCACTTATCCAGGTGCTTCAGCTGCTGTCATTTAATTGACTCTTATTATTTTTTGTGGCTTGCAGGTGTAGCTATCCTGCGAGCATATAGCCCTGAGTCATCTTCAGATTCTGGCAATGAAACAAATTCCTCTGAAATGACTGAAAGCTCTGAACTAGCTGCAGCACAGAAACAGTCAGAAAACACTGCACGTATGTTTTTGACCACAAGTGAAGGCTACCAACCCCTTGTGGAAGAGCAGACTGAATTTCCCATTGGTAAGAATCAGGCTGGAGGGCCGGGCATGAAGTCCTCCCAGCCTTTGGCTTGTCATCAGGCCACAGAGCTACAGTCAAAAGTTGTGCCTTCAAAGCAGATTCTTCATTCAGATAACATGGAAATGGAACCAGAGACCATGGAAACAAAATCTGTCACTGATTATTTTAGCAAATTGCACATGGGATCCTTGGTATATTCTTGCACTAGTAAAAGGAAAAACAAGATGACAGACAGTGAAGTAAAAGCACCCTCTGATGGTAATGCTACTGTGAAAAAGCAACAGGGAACTAAGAAAGCAGAGACTGATGAAGACCTAAAAGCTAAATTTGGAACACTTTCAGCAAGAGACAGTCAACGCTTGAGCACTTTTAATGTGGAGAGAACTGCCTTTCGCCAAAGATGGTATGCTGCTGATGATGGGGCAGCAGATAAGCCAAGCCCAGAACCAGTGAACGGGAAGACTTTTCCAAGAGTTCCTGACCTTGGTAAAACAGAAACTGACTGTAAGGATGAAGTGAATCCTGAGGTGGATCATGATGATACCTCGGGGCTTAGCCAAGGTGAAAACTTTCTGTCAGATATGACTCCTGTGTCTTCAGCCAAAGACCTAAATGATGCAGAAGATACCGATTTATCTGCAGATGACCATCCTTCAAAGCTTCCGGAAGCTGAGCAGAGCGTGGCTAGGCTTTGTGAATATCACTTGGCTAAGCGCATGTCATCTCTGCAAAGTGAAGGCCATTTCTCACTGCAAAGCTCTCAGTGCTCTTCAGTGGATGCAGGATGCAGCACAGGCAGTAGCACGTGTGCTACCCCCGTTGAATCTCCTCTTTGTACCTCTGATGTAAAGCACATTATCTCTGACCCATCAATGAAGGGCATTGCCTATATTCCAGCAGATGAAAGAGCTGCCATTCTTCCAAACCATGGAACGACATACAAGGACCTGCACCAGCAGCCTGAAGCTGTGTGTCACAGAATGACGGTGCCTGGCGTGCATTCAGCAATTAATGCTGAACCACTGTTTGGCACTTTGAGAGAAGGATGTCATCGGATCCCCAAGATAAAAGAAACTACAGGTACAGCAGTAATAAAGCGTTTCTTATGTTTGTTTTTAAGGCTACACATTAAGATTGAAGCCTAGGTGCGATGTTTCCATTATCTTTACCTGAAACTTTGGAAGTGCCTCCAAAATCTATAGTCACATGAGTCTCAGGATACTTGTTAGACTAGGAGATGACTTCACAAGGTATATTAATGTAGGAGAGAAAAATCTGTGATTGATTAATTATTTATCTTATATGCTATTTTAACAGATTGTCAAAAACATGTCAATATGAATAAAAAGCTCTACATGTGAGGATGATAAAATGTCAGTATCTTATTAAGCATATGTTTACTTCACCATCTGAGAGTAGGTGTGTCCTTAAAGAATAATTTTCATATAGAAATATTACTGCATTTTTAAGTTCCAATTTTAAGAGATTTGATGAACTTATGTTATAAAAAATTTGCAGTTTTTCAGAGATAGCATTGGAAATGCTTTCAGTTTGGTTTTAAGTGTTTCCTGGGTTACGACCCATATGTAGCAGTAGTGTGTGAATGCACGAACATCCAAAAGTGGAGCAGACTAGGAACAAGAATGAGAGATGTTATTTCTCTGCCAAAAAAATACATAACCAGACCAAAATTACCATCAGTACAGCTTTCCATACCCTCTCAGGTATAGTTAAAGAAAATATTTTAATCTGGAAATACTCATCTAATTATTTAATTAAAAATATCCAATCCTTATATTGGGGGAGGTCTAGGAAATTTTATAGATAATTTTCTGTTCCTTTTTTTTTAAACAAGTCTGCTGTGGTGGAAGGAACAATTAACTCTTCATAAGCTGAAAGTTGTTAATAGGTTGAAGTACAAAAGACATGAGGAACTAGCAATGAATTTTTTGTGAAATATTTTGAGGAATGGGGAGACCACTGGGAAGTACCAGGAATCCACTTGTCCTGACTGTTAAAGATATTTAAAAGTTCAGTCTCTGAATATTATCAGGGTGATGCTTAATTATTCTGTCTGCTCTTCTACTACCCCTAGTGTAGCTTTCACAGAGCCTGAGAAGGGAAGACAAGGAGGCATGCCTACAGCTTTTCCTAGACAGCCTCTAGCTGACTCCATCATGCTATCATCCATGCTATCAGAATCAAAGGTGCCAAGTCAAAATCAAGACTCTTGTGACATTCCCAAAGTAAATCAGGCTTGTGGGACAACGGTTAGTTTACGGCCATATGACATGATGGGAGGAAGCCTCAGGATGCCACACAACAGGAAGGTGCTGAGACGCAGCAGCAGCAGCATCATTGGAGGATCTGCAGGCATTGAGATGCTGTTTGAAAAGAAGGAAGCCGGAGCCAGCTTGAAATGCTTGGACACCACCCGAAGGGACGAATCCAAAATGGAGAGAAGTGTGGAACTCCCCTTGGGCAAAAAGCTGTCAAAAAGTTATTCCCAGAGTTGTGTGTATGTCAGCACTGATAGGAAGGACAGTAAGAGGTGTTTGGGCACAGGTGCCAGTCAGAAGAACTCCAAGCAGTGTCGAACATTGCCCTTGCGGAAGCTGAACACCAGCGCCTGGAGGTGTCGTGGCCCCTTTAGCTATTGTTTCCTAAGCAGAGGAAATGATGACAATGATGATGAAGATGATGGAGACAGCCATCAGCTTTCAGGTCTCTTCAAACCTCAGCTCCCATGTGAGCTTGCAGAACCAGTCAGTCAGTCATTTTCCAATGAAAATGAGCAGAAAGTCTTGGAGTCCCCGGAAGCTGCTGAGCCCCTGCAAGATGAGTCAGTCAACGTTCATGAGGAGAGCAGTGCTGACACCCAAGGTGGCCAAATTGATGTGAATCTCAATGATGTGGCCTTCGATGCACGAATCACACGAATAAACGTGATGAAAGAGAAGATGTATGCAATGCCTGATGGATTTATTGCAGCACAAAAGGATGCCAATGAGCTACTCTCACTGGTCCGAGCAAGTATGGGCAAGAGAGAAGATTCACATCCAGAAACATATGACCTTAAACTTTCTAAGTACAAACAACTGTTATCTATGGAATCGAGACAGTTGGGAAGTGCCTGCAGGAAAATGGCCATGGCTGATAAAAGCCCTGAGGAAATGCTTTTAGCTATGACTTCCAGCTTTCAAGTACTCTGTTGCTTAACAGAAGCCTGCATGCGTTTAGTTAAAGTTATGAACTCTGAAACACAGCAGCAGGAAATTATAGCTAAGATAGACGAGGTTGTAATAAACTACATTTGTCTTCTGAAGGCTGCAGAAGCAGTGTCAGGCAAGACCTCCAGTGATCCTAGCATTAAACTCTTGGCTCGACATTCGACTACCATGGCCGCTATTGTAAGCACACTAACACGTTCTCTTAAAATGCTTTTAAACAAATAAAATACAAAAGTCACTTCATAATCTACCTTTGCAAAGCCATACATAAAAAACTTTTAGTTACTGTATGTGTATGAACTAATGTAACAAACTCCGCTTTCTCTGTATATTTTGTTATTTTATATAAAATAGGTATGAGATTAAAAAAAAAAAAAAGTTAAAAAAATGCTGAACACTGACAAAAGTAACAACCAGACCTGTCCTTCCGTTTATACAGAAACAAAAGCCAAAAAAACCCTCTCCCCAACACCAGAAAAATGAACAGAAACAATCCCATATAGGAGCAAATAGATGTTTGGCTATTTTTCATATAGTCAAATCTATGGTTGTACGAAGTGAACTTTTAAAGCCTGTTATGTCAATGAAGTTGTTTTCTGTTTCATCCAGGTTTTCACTTGGAGAATGCTCCATGTTTAGAAATGAGAAATTAAATCATAATGTATATAATACAGTATTTAATGTTTTGAAATTATAATTTTTAAGCATTGAAAATAGCAAAAAGACATTTAAAATCCAAGAGACTATTATAACTTACTAGAGAATATATATATAATAAATGACTCTTTTGTTCATATGGCCTGAATTACCTGATTCTTCTTTTCTTGGAAGTTCTATATTTAAAAAGAAAAAAAAAAAAAGTTGTATTGACAATACCAGCTTCAGGGGATATCTGATCTACTGAAAATTACAGTGTTGCATTTCAGATGGTGAAGGTAACTGTGGAAGACCAAGGACACAGAAATCAGAGAGGAGTCATTCTCTCTGAAATCAAAGAATCATAGAATCATGATGATGCCATACTGGTCAGACCAGAATGTATAGGGCAGGTCTACACCCTCCTTTCCCTATTGAATGAAAGAGAGGACCATCAGGAAATTCCTATGCTGTTTACTGTTTCATCATATATCTATGGTGCATCTGAACAACATGAACTGCATCTATTTTGTTAAATATTTTATACTTCATATTTTATGATTCTGAATGTTTAACTGTAAATAAGTTAGAAATAAAATGAAGTTTTCAGAATAAAATAAATATCTCTGAAATATTTCCTGCCAGAGACAATTCTTCTCTGAGTGATGACAAAGGCAATTTGTAATATCTCCCATCTGAACCTTCCTGGAAAACATTTTGTAGTCTTGTGTTTGAGAGGCAGTCAAAGCAAAAGCTCCAATTTTCACCTGGCAAACAGGCTTTCACAAGAGCTTCTGTTAAACCTTTTGGTCACTGAATAGCAGCAGCCCTTGTGGAAAGTGCAGAATACTGTTCTCCAATCTGGTGTAGGTAATTTTCATATGTTTCTCTTAATGTCACATGCAAATAATATAACTGCTCTGTTTTGAATATTTACCTGTTCAGCTGATGTACATGTGAAGCTTTCTCTGCTGAACCAGAGAGACTAAACCAACAAAATTAAGTTTTTGCCAAATAAGTATTTTCTTGCATGGAGTGATGCACTTCACCATGAAACCAAGACACACTTTTTCCTCCAACTGCAGAGAAACACCTCCAGAAATATAATATGAGAAGCTTAATCTGTTGTCCATAGAAGAAAAATCTGGTGTCCTAGACCAATTCACTTAGGTTGTGAACCCACACTTAGGTTGTGAACGTCAACTCAGAGGTAGGCTGCAAGTTGAATTACATTGGTGGTGGTTGACAGCAGACTGTCCCATGTGGTCCTCGCACTTCTTCTGGCAGCCGCGGGAGCAGAGTTATGTGCGGTCCTCTTTTGCTGCAAGTACCAGTGAAATTTTTTCTATCATTTGTAAGTATTTCATGCTGACTTGTTGTATTGCTACATATTCCTTCACTGCTTTGTGGGTTTATGTAAAAATGTCATCAGTGATTCATAAATCCTGTTTCAGGAACAGATTTTAGGATTGTCACAACTAAGCATCAACAGAGATCATAGGGATGTGGCAGTTTCAGGGTTGCTAGTCCAGTCCTTTTCATTCCACTTCATTTCATAAATTGATCTAATTTTATTTCAAAGGTAAGTAGATTTTTTTTCCTTACAGTTTAAGAACTTATCTGATTTTAAACCTGCTCATTTTGCTCCCTAATTTTAACTACAGTCACTTTTTTTTTTGTGGCAATATTTTTTAGGTTTAACTAGTGGGTTTTTTCCTCTCCTTTTTAATGCATTTTCCTAGACACATAGAATAATTTGGGTTTCAGGTGACCTCTGGAGTTCATGTAGCCTGACCCCTGCTCAAAGCAGGCCTAATCAGATCAAGTTCCCTAGGGCTGGTTCAAGATGAGTATCGAACCTCTTCCAAGAATGGAGATCTCACAACCTCTCTGAGCACCTGTTGCAATATTTGACAATCCTTAAGGTTAAAAAAAAAATATGCATTTTTTTAATCTAATCAGAATTTTCCATGTTACAAAAATATCCATTCATTTTCATCGTATCACTCTGCATCCTTTGGAAGAGTGAGGCTCTGTTTTCTCTGGTGCCCTTTCTTTGGGTAGCTATAGGCTGCCATAAAGTCTCCCCTGAACCTTCTCTTCCCCAGGCTGAAAAAAAAACCAGTTCCTTCAGCCTTTTCTCATATATTGTGTGCTCCAGCCCCTGACCAGCATGGTGATCCTCCACTGGACTTGATGGTGTGACTTCATAAACTGCCAGCATGTTCCTGTCTCAGTTTTGATAACAGGATCATCTAGCCAGGCTCTCCAAGTCACCTCTTAAAAGGCAGCTTCTCTTTCCCCCAGGATTTCAGATATCCCCATCCAGTACAGTATGAATGCCTTTCTCCTCATCTTTTCACACAGAATTATTTGCAGGCTTTTAAACACTGCCTTATGAGAACTCTGTACAGTGGCACAGCTGCTGGAAATAATTTGTCTGCAGTCTCCTAGAATCACATGTTTTCATCTTTCTTCTTGTCCTGTCCAGCTAAAGAGATCCCTGGATGATAATCGAAATAACTGTTAGTAATTCTAAAGCGTATGACCTTGCACATCAGTTGCTAATGGATTATAACCTATTTCTTTTATTCTTAAGCATTAAGGTGTCCTTGTCTTCCTGTGTGGTATCCTGACTGCTTCCTGCATTAATTGTATGTCTCAACTTCATGGCATCAAGTAATGTCACCAGTATGTACCTACTTCTTGCATTAAGTCAGTAAAGAAATACTAAATAATATACTTTCATCTGGCATATACTATACTTTTATAAATTTTATATATATACAGTATGTTTAATGATTTTTTAACTTGACAAAATGACAGCATCTTCATGTTTAAGTCCCTGAGTCCAGGATGTTTTCTAAAGTAACATTTGGCAAAGCTTGCCATTTTGAAGTTAAGAGACAAAGCTGCCTACCAACATTTCTTTTCCTTCTATTTAATTGAAACTCCATCAATTCATCATCACTGGAGGATCCAAAATGCTCTGTCATGTCCTTACTTCTCACAGGAGGTGTAATATTCTCACACTAGCACATTATTGGAAGTTGAGAAATGGACTTCTGAGTAACTTTGTCACTTATACAATTTATATCTAAGAGAGATCCTATGACTGCACTGAAATCCAGTTAAAAGGTAGCAGTATGTTATCAGGGATTAATCTGGCTCGTTAGTGTGTCACTGTAGCATTGTAGCAGCATATGTCAAAAGCCAGAGCCTCTTTGCACTAAGCACTAAACTGGTACAAAGTGAAAACTTGGTTCTTATCACAAGTAGCTTATTGCTGGGTGTGTGGCCTTAACATTAACTAGTCTTTTTTGTCACTCCAAGTTTAGAAGTAACTGTTCTGCACAAAAAGAAAGCTTCCACCGTGCTACCTGTGGAACAACCTTGCTGTGTTTTCAGACCTAGACTTGGCCAAAACAACAGAGAGCATGAGGCACTCACCATTAAAAAATAAAATAAAGGGGTAATTACATTTTCCAGTAAGTGTTCTCAGGGTGAAATGGGAAACTTTCTGTCAGTGATGATGGAATTTGGGAGACACTGAAGGGTGGAAATTCATGAGGCTCAATAACAACACTCCCTTTGGAGACGTTGAAGCAATAGTTTCTGGGGAAAGCAAATTCAGGCTTACAAGATCTGAGAGCAAATCTCTTGATTTCATAAGGAAAAAAAAAAAAAAAGCAAACTAACCTAGCAGCCCATTTTACTATAGTAAATGTAAGCTTTTTTATATTGATTTGAAGTGCACTTCTATTATGAAAAGAGACTGTGCTATTAATGGCAGGTTTTATGCCATAGGCCATATTTAGTTGCATTTTAAAGTTAATTTTGTCATTCTGAAAAAAATAAGTATTTATTTTCAGCTCTCAGATTCAAGGAAGAGTAAAAAGGTATGTGTTATGTCTCCTGCTCCACTAATAAAATCTTTTAAATACTTTTTTTTTTTTTTTTAAGAGGTCCTATCACACTGGATTTACATAGATCTTATGTCACAGGTTTGGGAGATGTTTTTTTTCTTTATGGTACCTGCACTTGCACCCATCTTCTCTTATTCTCAGCATGTTGTGTTTGACAGGCATTACCTAGAGCTATTTGAGTTTTTCACAATGATCAGCCAAGTTATTTCTTGTTCATTTAATCTTCATCAGTGCTTTTTTTCAGGATTACCTTTTTGCCTTGTCTGATCTGTGAGGTTTGAATTATATCTTGTCACTTGTATAAGAGATGCCTTTACTGCCTCAGTATGAGGCATGCTCCTGTGTGATCCCTTTGCCATACTTCTAAAAGCAGAATGAGAAAGCATCAGGAGCTTAGACAGTAGCCTGAGAATCCACAAAAGCCTCCCATCATCTGTGAGGTCAAAATTGCAAAATGTTAATATTGGCCAAGTTGGAATACTTGCCACCATTCATGGTAGCAGGGAGGGCTGTCATCCTAACACAACCAGAAATAGTTGTCCCAGGACTTGTGCTCAAGGAGACACTTCCCTCTAACCTTCCCATCATATTAAAATGAAGCCAGGACCTCTCAATGTAAGTGATGAAGGGCACAGACAAAGTCCATAAGTCAGCATTGCTGTTCCTTGAGGTATGAAAGCTTTCTCTTGTGGCAGCAGCATCAAGGTATTTTCCACTGGGGAATGACCCTTAAATTTGCCGCAGCTTTCTAAGAAGCAGCTTTAGATGTGTTTTCTCTGTGTCTGACAATCTGTTTGGGTAACAGGATCAAACAGGGACTGGCCGAAGGACTGGAGACTTCACATCAGTATCATGGAGTTCCACCTCATCCGAATTGCATGCAAGTGTTTTCATTGTGCCTAAAGGTGTTCACTCAAGTGAGGACTTCACGACTTGACTCTCCTTTTTTAAACTTGTTAACATGGAGAGGGTGTGCAGAGCTTTTCTTCCTCCCAGAGTTTAATTAGCCCTTGGCAGAGGGACATAGGGAACTAGACTCATTAATCGGTAGTTCAGCTGAGCTGCCAGGCCCTCCCCAGCTTTCTCAAACGCTGCCTCAGCTCTTCCAGTGCATGAGGAGTGGTGTCTCTTTGATATAGATCAGTTTGTGTCCTACAATATTAATCTCACTTCTTCCTGAACACTCTTTCATGTGTCTTCAATGCTTTCATGAGAGTAGTTCTGCAACCAGGCTGCCTCTTGGGCGATTCCCTGATGATGTGGTTAAAGCACATCCTCCAGGACCTCCGTTGCCAGTTTCAGTCAAGGTAAGGCAGGATGAAGGAGGCCCACTGCAGTGGTGGGGCAGAATTTTAATATCAAGGCCTCATCCTTTCCTCAAATAGACTTCTGCTGCTACTCCTGTACCTGTTTTTTGCAGAACATAAGCTGTTTGGCTCATCTTGGTCTTGAAATGCTTTTCTCTGTGCTGCAGGCGCAGGACTAAGGTAAGCTCTTTCAGCACTCCTATTTCTCTCTAGTCAGAGACAGCCTTATAAGTAATGGAATTCATTACTAGGTGAGCCTTTTGGGTTGATGAGTTCTTTGGTCTTCCTCCCTTCCCATCATTTCAGACTGTTCTGAGTTACCCACTCAAACTGAAGCAGTCTGGTCCTTTGTTCTAAGTTCCTTACCACTGATAAAGTTAATTTAACATCCATCTCATCCTTGAGCTCTAAGATTATCAAGATGTTTCCCTCTGCCTGAACAGTGAGTTATAGGAATTTGAATTTGGTGTGCCCCTTTCTCATGGATTCTGCTTCTCCATAAAGATGGCTTTCTTTGTTGTCGTCTTCTTTGTGAGAAAAATGAAAGAAATTCATACCCCTGTGGTTGTCTCTTCTTTGGCCTTATTCCTCAAAGATAGATCATCTCTTAAAATGCAGCCATGATTTTTGCTGAAGGTAGTGTCCTAATGTCACTTTCATTTGTTTTCCTTCATGATCCTTTATGCTTCTGGGAAAGATGCCTTATTTTCTGTCTGAAGTAGGAAAAGAACTCTCTTTGTATTTGTAGTCAAGACTGTCTCAGAACACATAGATGATTGTGTATATCTCTGACAGATCCAGTGGTTATCTAAAGGGATGATTGGGTGTTTCAGTATTTGCTATAAAACTTAGGATTTTATGCTTTCACCTGAGTACACAGGTTTTTTGAGATTGTGGAGTTACTGAACTGCTATTTATCTACCATTATTTCCCCAGGCACTGGGCCATCTGTGGTGAGCTGCCTCAAGAGCTGCCACAGCACTTGGTAGAGTCACTCTAGAAGTGCTGTTTGCATGAGGGATGTCAAGAATCTCTGCTACATAATTTATGACAGGTAATAATATATAAATTTGCACGGTGTGAACAAACATGAATATTTGGGACCAAAAAAAGGAAAGAAGACATCCTGAGGTCTATTAGCAGTGTTTCCTTCAATGTTTTAGAGGGTGTCTCTGTGGCTGAGAAAAAATTAAAACCATTTATAGCATACTGTGGTTTTTTTATGCTGTTGTGCTAAAGCTAATGACAACAGTGTGAATACATCCTCCATGGTCACTGCAAAAAGAAAATCTCTGCAGTCCGGAGTGATAAGATGTAGGTGTACACTCAGAACAGATTTACTTACAGACCATACATTCTAAAGAAGACTAATTGCTAGTAAGTTACGTTTCTTTCTCAAAAGCCAATCTCTATTCTCTATTCCACCTGTGAATTTCCATTAAAGGATAATGGGACAGCAGTCTATATCAGCAAAGATTGAATTAAACTTATATTAATAGACAGTATTGTTGTTGTTTCTTACTATAAGCAAAGGGCAAAAAGATGATAGTTACCTCTAATACAGAATTTGTAGAGAACTGGTGACAACAAATATAAAAAACATTTTTATATCATGATTTGATATAGGAGAAACTGAGATGCTACATTCATTTTTACAGTGTTTTTCAAATTGCTCTTCAGAGAGAAAAGATGTTTTCTAAATCCTTTTTGGCAGAGCTTTGCAAGACTCCTCCATATTGCTTATGCCTTTAAAATTACAGCATGAAGTGACAGCAAATGCCATCAAGGGTTTTATCCTTGAAAGCATTCTTTTTCATGTGCCGAACTGTAAGTTTGCATGTAGGATGGGTAAAGTGGTGTATTTAGATGTTAGTGGTGTCAACCTGAAGGCTTCGCCAGTGCTCCAGGCTGTGCTTTCAGTAGCAGTGCGGAGTTCCTTAATATAAATTAGGAAGTCCATGGAGGGACATGATCTTAGCACTACCTCATGGGAAGCCCATTTCCCAGATGGCCAGGACTGGTTTTGCTGAAAGAGATGCCAGAGGATACTTTGATTCTTTTCTTGCCCATGAAATGGCCACAGGTGCAGCTGAGGATCTAGTCTGTCCCTGTGTCATCAATGCACATGGATGCCTGAAGAATTTCCTACTCTGTAGTTTTGCTGAGACTGATCATTCTGTTATCTTCTCTGCAATATCTGATACCTCTTGAATCTTCATGGATGGCCTAGAGTACTGGCAACTTCAGGAAGGACAGCCCCAACATCAGTCTTCTCCTAATACATGAATCTGTGTTTACTTCTCCAGCTTATCTTCAACTGCTTCCTGCAGTAAGAGCAGAAAACTGCTTGTGCACCCTCTATTAGTTCTAGTCCAAAGTCAGCATATTTCAGTATATTTCATTTAAAGCTTTACAGCCCCATTAAATACTTATTTTAGGGCTTCTGCTACAGGTCAGTTCTACAAGCAAATAAATTACAGGCACAAATGTAGTACAGCTAATTGTACAGCAGACTTTCTCCTTAATAATGCTGAACCATCACTGCCTGAAGCAGCCAAATGCACCTTATAACTTAGTCCAGTTTCAGCAAATGTAACATCTGTGAAACATAGTTATATACACAGGACACTGCTTGGATTAGACACTTAAATACAAGCTATTTATCATATTAGATTTTGGCTTTTTATAACTGTGAGTTTAATTTTCTTTCATATATTGCAGATAATGATATTTAATTATTCTTTGTTTACATTTTTTTTCACCAGATCCTGTTATTTTGTGTTTTAGTCCTCCCTCCTTTCATTGTTAATTCTTATATTCAAAAATCATAGGTATATTTCTCAAGAATGCTTCATAGGATTTTGCTTTTAAAAGTAATTCATGCTTTCCAAAAAGGAGAATGTTTACTGCTGCATCTTCTTTTTAAATCACTGCAAAAGAAAATTTAAAAGAAAAATCTTCTTAAAATATATGCAAAAGCTATGAGAGAAAGGCAGCAGTGCATTCCTTGAGCAGTGTGGAAGGATAAGTATTCACCAGAGCAAACCAGGGCATGCCTTTCCTCTGCCTCATTTGTACACTGATTAGACTTCAGGTAAAATATGTTGTCTGGAAAAAAACGCACAACTTTTGCCATGGAGATGATTCTGTGGAGATTCCTGCCAGCGTGCCCTCCAGAAGGAGAAAGTTGCATCTGGTGTAAAGGTTCAGGGACCCCCACCAAATCTCAGAGAATGTCATGAATAGCCTTGGACAAGTGAAGCATCTCTGTGGAGGCAGCCTGCTCAGCCCACGCAGCTCTGCTTGTGGCATGAAGGTAAGATTGCAAATAAAATCCTTTTTCACATTTTATAAAGTCATTTCCAATGCTGCTGTTCTCCCTACTGACTGATTATCTCCTGACAGTCTTACTGATTAAAAAACAAAACCAAAAAACCCTGAACAAACAAACAACAATAACAACACCAGCAACAAAAACAATAGTCTTGAATCTTTTTTCTCTCCTGTCTGGCTGTATGAAAGACCCACACAAATGACTAAATGAAGTACTGGATGATAAAAATAAACCTGATTCTACACAAAGGTTTGTCTTACATGTAAAACAACACATCACTATAGTCAGTATAGGTTTGAGGCCTTCTGTAGCAGGTGTAGTACAATTAAAAATGGCTAAAAGAAACTTAATTTTGTGTAACTGAGTTAACCACTGACAACTTATTTAAACAACATCTGAAGATACTGCTGTCTTTTTAAATGTTTTTTTCTATTTTTTAAGATTTATTTTTCTTCTATGGTTATTCTGAAATTCAAGAAAATGCAGTTTTCTTTGCAAAGCTTGCTGAAAAGGAATCTCATTTAAAAGTACATTATTCTTC
This sequence comes from Nesoenas mayeri, assembly GCF_963082525.1. Classification (NCBI taxonomy): domain Eukaryota; kingdom Metazoa; phylum Chordata; class Aves; order Columbiformes; family Columbidae; genus Nesoenas; species Nesoenas mayeri. The sequence goes on from NC_137541.1 coordinate 103,793,971, forward strand.
CTGAATGTCTGTATTGTACTTTGCAAATTAAACATTCATATGTTTGGCATCTTTTTCCTTGTAGAATGATTTGCACCATTTGTATCTCTTATGTCCACAGGACCTTTGGATTGAAAGGTGCCGCCTTCTCACTGAGTCTAGTTTTGTGTTCTCAGTGCAGACAGGCAGCATCCAGATCCATCTTAAAAGCACCCGGGGTTTGATCATCTTTCTTTATAGAAGCCTGTTCCAGAACGTCACTGATGTAACGTTTAGAGACCTGCTTTTAATTTCTAACCAAATCCCAGGTTAAAAGGCTAGTTATAATACTGCATTTTTTATTTAAATAGTCCTCTTCTGTCACTAATGCTTGTAAATCAAATTCCAGATGAGATCTAACCCATCTTTATATAGTAGTATTATTACTTTTCTATCTGTGGAAAGTTTCTTGCACATCAGAGGATTCCATTTGCTTTTCATGCCTGAAGCATACTGGTGGCATAGAGGCATTCTGTGAATTACTAGTATGTTCACTTTTTTCTCCTCAGTCAATTAAAACTTATGAACTTCTAAGTTACAGTGAACCTTTTTTCTGTCCACAGGGTAGAATTTATCTTGCTTGACTTTAGTTGTCTAAATGTTGGATGTCAGATATAAATCACTTAAATACTCTCTACAGGCAGTGCAGGAATAGAAGAAGGCATCTGCAAAGGTGCATTCAAAGACGGCTGGAATAAATCACCTCCTGGATGTGCTTTTTTTCTGTCTTTCTGTTGACAATACAGAGAGCCGTGACAACCTGCTCAGTCTCAGTGATTAATACAGGGAAATGAATTCTAGTCCCCTGCCCCGCACCCCCCCTCCCCCCGCCTCAATTTCCCTATTTGTCACTGTACTATTTTGAATTTTAATTCACATCAACTAGTATTTGTTATCTATGCTTCACTTTTGCTAGTGACACCTTATCATCACCAAACTGGTGATGCCTCCCCTCTTTGAATCAACAAAGTGCCTTGAAAGGCAAAAGACACGTTGTTTCTCCAAAAGAAATTCACTTAAATCAAGTGATGTGCGGCTATTTCCAGTTCCTGTTTGAGGATGTTATTTAGCCAGTTAGAACACATATCTTAGGTTTTTAGACTTTATCTAATTGTTTGCCTTCTTTGTACTCACATTTCTTAATATTTTGCTTACGAAGTTTTGATATGCTGTGAGAATTCATAGGAAAGTTTTGTCAAAGTTACTGTGACTAGCTAGGTTTGTGTTGCCACTTTTCATATTTTTCATGCTGAGTAATTCTGAATTTGGTTTCTTTTATTTGATCTCTCCACTTATTTAAGACTTAACACAATATGAATTCCACCAAAGGTGCTGAAGAATGAAGCTACAGCTCAAGTTTGCAGCAAACAGTAAGGAACTGTTCCAGAACTCATAGTAATACAAAAGGTTTACTTTGCGTTGCTAGTGCTGAATATCATTTGCTTAAATATATTTGAGGTTCTTGAATCTCATAAATATCTTTTACTGGATAACTAGTAAAATGTGGTTAGTGAAACAGGAAAAAAATTGATTAATTTAAAGAACTGGAGATGTTTCTGTTAAAGATGTTCAAATATGAGCTAACCATGCTGGGCTCCCTTTAAACGGGACAGAAGTAGGCACTACTCGATGCTACTCAAATCACTTGAAAGTAGACATCAAAACCAGGTAAGTGGATTCACATCTTAGAAATGCCTGTTTCTCTATGAAGAATTATTAAGGGGCCAGAAATAACCAGCTCAAATGTTCATGCTTGCCTTCTAGATGTTTAAAGTTGCATGTTCTTATTTTCAGCAAATGAAAGAACCCAGCTATGAAATTATAAGTGTATTGCAATTTATTGATTCATAAGGTCTGTGAAGCTCTCTACATTCTTCTTTTTTTTTGGGCAACTATTTTCATGGTGTTTTCCCTTCTTACTTTTATGACATGCTATCCCATCAGCCTTCCTGAAAAGCATAATCAAGTGAGTAGAGGACAGCATGGATGAATAACTTTGATACTGCTCCCCATCTTGGTGCTGATTTTATTTTGTCACTGTCATGCTTATACTCATTTAAGCTAGGGTGTCCCAGCCTTCTGAGTCTCTCTGAGCGAGCCCCAGTGCTGTTTGCCAGAGCTCCTGGAGCACACACAACACACTCCCTCCATACACACTGCATGCCATCAGATAAAGCAATGAGCTTTGGTAGCCTGAAAGGGAATATTTAGGTTCTGTATAAATCTTAATGATTTATTTAGCCCCAACCTTAAATAGGAGCGATTAACAGCACTTCTATTAGTTCAGTTTAACAATAGATCTTTCTGAATCCTCGTTAGTATTTGTATAGAAATCACATAAATTGTATTTTGCAAAATCTAGAGCGGGCAGGATTCCTAACTACATCTTTCCGCATATTTCTAAATCCCAGATCAAGTAAATTGCAGACCAGTATTAGTAAATAACACCAGTAACAAATGGGAGAAAAAAGGCAGATGGAGAATGTGGAACATAATTCTGAGAATAATGTCATAGTTTTACATGAGAACTCAAAAGACTGTTTCCCTTTTCCTAGGCAAATGCCATGTTTTTCTTAGAACATATGCTGATAATTTGGCAGAAGTTGACACGACCTTCACATAGTTCTTACAGTCTGATTCAAAGGCTGAGGTTTTGTACAAATGAATCTCGCAGTCTCAGATGGACCATTTTATAGGATTGCAATGGCTGTTTGTTTACATTCATTGTTCAGGATGCACATCGATTTTCGTGAAATTACTCACATTGCATATTCAGAGCTTTCATTAAAGAGGAGGCTGAGGGGTGACCTCATTAATTTTTATGAATATGTAAATGGTGAGTGTCACGAGGATGGAGCCAGGCTCTTCTCGGTGACAACCAATGATAGGACAAGGGGCAGTGGATGCAAACTGGAACACAGGAGGTTCCATTTAAATTTGAAAAGAAACTTCTTCAGGGTGAGGGTGACAGAACACTGGAACAGGCTGCCCAGGGGGGTTGTGGAGTCTCCTCTGAAGACATTCAAAACCTGCCTGGACACCTTCCTGTGTAACCACATCTAGGTGTTCCTGCTCCGGCAGGGGGATTGGACTAGGGTCTTTTGAGGTCTCTTCCAATCCCTAACATACTGTGATTCTGTGTGTAAATCTCTTTCTCAGTTCAAAATGGCAAGTGTTGTATCTATCTGACAGTTAATTTTTTTTTTTTTTTAAGCTGTGAGTTTGTTGACAAAGAGCAAAGTACATTTTAATGGTTTTAAAACATTCTGCCAGCAGTTCAGAAAAAAACTACATCAAAAACAATCCAGACATGTTCACTCTTTGAACGTACATCATCAGTGATGTCAGTGGGACTCTAGTAAAACAGTTGTTAATTAACTTATGTCCCTTCTTTTGGTGCTTTAGAATAAAAGCACAAAACGTTGTAAGTGTAACCTGAAGAGCAAACATTAGTTTGTTTGTTTCTTTATTAATAATTTATCTAGTAATGTTAAAGATATTTTAAAGTTATGAAATTCTTCCAACTTGTGGCAACATTTCCATGACCAGACCCCGTCAATCTTGCTCCATCTGGATCATTATGATACAAGAGTGTACTGTAAGTCTTGCTTCAGCAAACACTTTGTGACCTAGCACATGTTCAGTTCTGGCTGGCAGCTGAGAGTGACAGTGTCCTTTTAAATTGTACCTTTGCAAACAGAAAAGAGAGGGGCTGCAAACCTACAATGAAATTGTTTTCAATTCTTTAAAGTTGTTTTACAAGCTCTCCTGCAAATAGACTATCGGAACATAATGGTGTTCCTTATATGAAGATCAGAAAGTAAAACAGACCCTAAAAAAATAAAAAAGACAAAACAAAACAAAAAAATGTAACAAACTTTAAGTCCTTATTATTCTTTTCAAATTTAGAAGAAACCACAGTGGAGTAAGTATTGAAAAATATATATTATTTCAGCATCCTTAATTTATTAAGGTCAGTTCCTTTGTGTATGGATAATCGTTCCTTTAATTTAAAACAATAACTACCACTTACCTGTTTAGATATCCCTGTTTGCTCATTTCACTTAGTGGAATGTGTTGAAGAGTCAGAACTGAGATTTGTTTTACATCAGAAGAAAACAGAGGGTTTTTAAAATTCTCGTGTTCTCCAAAGGGAAAACTGTAGAGAATGCTGTAAGCCATCCTAGAATCAGCAACATATTTGACAGAAAAAGACTAGAATCCCATTCTGTACAGCCATACCTGGTTACTACCCACTTCATCTGTCTTTTCTTTCTACATGTCTTGCTTCATATGCCATTCTGGTGCCTGTGCAATTAAACAAGAGTTCTGCAGAAATCATGCATATGAAAAAGGCCAATATACATTTTGCAGAGGCGGACAAGTTTAATTTAGAAATGTACTGTCTTTTGCGTGCTTGATTTAGGACCTTCCCAGATTTTTTAAATTAATTTTTAAAGTGGTCCTGGAGTTAAAAATGTCAACAAATCCCTTTATATGCTGTATTGACATTTGTGATATTTACACAGGTTTCATACGTGCTCCTCCTGGATAGCTGTTTTGCAACCTTGCTCCTTCCATAGCTAGAAACTTCATTTTTATTTCCAGATTTTATTTATTTATTTATTTATTTTTAACTGAAGACTTTGAGGCAGTTCTCTTCAACCTCTGACAGCGTATTTCCACTTCACATAGCATTAGGTTCCCTCTGCTTTTCTTTAGCTAGATTCAACAAGATCCTTTAACATTTTGATATAAGAGATTCTTCAAAATCTACTTGATCAGACTATTGATAGTCATCTGCCTTTACTGGCAGTACCTAATATGTACAGAATATTATCTCATTTACATTTTTCACTATCAGCATATCAGTAGGGCCTAATCATTGCGGCATTGATTAGTATCAGCAGTTAAGGTTGTTAACATTATCTGTTGACATTGCACATTTATCCCGCTTCTGTTCCCACTTCTATGACTTCTAGTCCCTAAGGACATCAGATTTTTCCAAAATTTTATCCCTATATTCCTCTCTTAAAAAACAAAGAAACAAAAAAACCCACCACCTACTATAAACAATACCTCAGAAGTAAGTTCACTTAATGTAAAGAATTGAAGAGTGAAGATTTCCTTTAAATGAAAAGTTTTGAAGAGTTACAATTGAGATCCATGTTTCTCAGCATGGCTATATCACTGAATGGACAATATTGTTTAATTTAGCTGACCAAGGTATTTTTACACTTTTCTAAACTTCTTTTGAAAACAATGGAGCCTTGCAGTAGAAAAAAAAGACAGAAAAGACAGGGAAAAGTAACAATCTATATAAATTTCTACTGTGAAAATGGGGCACAGAATTCCTATATGGAAAGCAATGCTCTTAAAAACCAATGGAGGTCACAAGTGGTTCTTTCCCAGTCACATGAGTTCATGTTATGCCTTCTGGACCCCATGCAGGAGAGCAATATGGTAGCTCAGCTGTAGGGCCTTACTCCTGCAATATCTGAGATTCAGAGTCAAAGCATCATTCAGGCTGGAAGGTCAAGTTGCTCTGACACCAGCTGACTTTTTAGTATCTCCAAGGATCAAGATTTCACAGCCTCTCTGGGCAATCTGTTTCAGTGCTGGACCACCCCAAGGTGAAATGGGGTTTTCTATCTCTAATCAGAATTCCCCATGTTCCAGTTTGTACCCATGCCTCACCCCCTATCATTGTGCACTTTTGAAAAGAGTGTGGCTCTGACATCTGTAAATGATCTCCCAGTAGGTGGTTGGAGACAGCAGCAGTATCTCTCTAAGTATTATCTTATTTGGATTGAACCAGCCCAGTTCTTTCACCCTTTCCCCTTCCATCATGTGTGGCATTCCTCTAACCATCTTGGTGGCTCTCTGCTGGATGCACTCCAGCATGTCAGTGTTTTCCATGTACCGGGGAATACAAAACTCTGCACAGCACCCCAGAAGGGGTCTCGGAAGTGCTGAGCAGAGGAGAAGAGAAAATCTTGGCTTGGCTTGCTGGCCACACTCTTGCTAATGTAGTAATATTGATAGTATTTTTAAGCTGAGGACTCTTCTGTTTCGCAAATGGCAAAGAAACAGAGCTATGAAACCCATAAAGCAAAAAGCCATCAGACATACATTAATAGCTTTCAAGCTATTTCAGTGTTTCAAAGGAGAACAAAGGTACAGAGTTTAGGCAGTTCTCAAAGAACTGGACTTTGCCTGAAAAGTGTCAAAGCTCTGTTGAGCAAGCAGAGTCAGGAGAGGAGTGGTTAACATAGATTAGAAGATACCTCAGATTCTAAGGAGAGAGTTCCTAGAGGAACTGGAAAAAGACAACTAGAACCACACTAGCAAAGAAAGCTGTTGTTGCCTTTCATTCTTAAAAATAGCACAGACTAGGGGCCTCAGTAAGTGTGCCAGTCCTAGCAAAGCAAAAGTGTGGAATACAAAGATGACTTTTTTTGAGCAGATGAAACATTGGCAAAATGCAAATGTGGGGAAAAGCAGACAAAACTGAAAGTAGGATGAGAGGTTCAGACTCGAGGATGGCTCAGTGACATTGAAACCTCTTTGTTACATTGAATTGGGTGACCCATTCGAGTAGAGCAGCCCATTTTCCAAGCAGGATTGGAAAGAGTGCAACTAGAAATTATTCAAGTATTGCATGAAAACTCATGCCATTTTTTCATGAAAATGTGCGAATTAAGACTGAGGAATGGGTAGAGGCAGAGACAGACAATGTGTTCAGACTGAAGGATCTAGGGAACTTCAAGATCTCTGCTGTATTGCAGCAGTATCACCAGCACGCATGAGCTACTGAATGGTGATTCTCAGGAAAAAAAATAAAGTATCTTCAAAGAGAGACAATGCTTTAATTTTCTGTCTTCTCATTAAACGGTTTCTGATTTCACCAGGGGAAAACAAGGTATTTTACTGCAATATTGAGGCTTTTATTTTATTTTTATAGCCAAACTCTTTGTTTTGGTTATCCTATGCATTAAATACCTGGTCAAGTGGAACTGGGAAGAGACTGTGTGTGAAAATTCTATGCAAGAAAAACAAAACTCTTTTACAGTCACACATTTACACAAGGCATGTGTTGGAGCATTAAATGAAAAATCTATTTTCTCTTTGTCTGCTAGATCAGGTAATGTAAAAGCTAAATAGCATCTTCATACAGTTAATTGTTGATCTTTAGATTTCAAGTGGGGACAGAAAGAGAAACTGTGTAGTAGTTTAGAAATATTTTTTAATATGACCTCAAATCTTCCAGAAGTGCAAGCAGCTATCAAAGTGAAATCAAATGTTTGAGTACAGATATTTTTTTATATTTTCTGCTCTTTTGTTTAGAGCAAGGGAAGAAATGAAATGGAAAGGGGAACAAAGAATGAAAGATAATACAAAGTATAAAATGATCAACAGAAATAAATTGTCTTGTACTCAAAATATTCTTTACTCTTTACCGTAAAAATGAATAGATATTTGCATGGATTTCCAAGGTGCATGTATGTCCGTATAGTTGTAAATAAGTTTTTTCCAAGACCATGATTTCAAAGGTGTACTCTTCTCCAGTCTCAATAATTGTGTGTAGGTCCATTAGACTAAAGAAGGGGTGGAGAAGGAAAAAGCACTTCAATAGGAGGGGAAAAGGAAAGCTGATTTTTTCACTTAAATGTTTGTTTCACATACTAGATTAGATCTACTTGGTTCACAGCAAGGGAAACCATTTAAGCTCTGTTGTTATTATTTTCTCTACACGCAGCTCACCCTAATGGATTGCTGCAGTATCACTCTCTGACCTGAAAAGATAGACCCCAAAACATAAAACCCCATCAGGTCAGTAGAAGAATTTTTAAAGTCACAGTACATGGCAAATAAATAGTTATAGATGAAAAATTTGCAAATTTAGTTTTGTCAGGATTTTTTATTACTCGTACTGGAAAACGTCTTATCTCTCATATTTTCAGGTCTGATACGTCAATAATAACATGACTTTTAAAAAAAGCACACAAACTAAGAAAATTAATGTTTTTAAATTATTTTGGTTTTAGTTATGTAAAAAAAATCTCTGGTGATAGAAAATTAGAAGATAGAGACTATGTTCTTAAAAGATTCCTAAAGTTAAATTGTGGTGTGACTTTCAATTGTCTTTTCTCATTCCATGTTGTCTAATGCTACCCAAGAAAAGTAGATGCTGTCCCAATTTGAACAGGTTATCATGCAAGCAGCAGCATCTGTACTTGTTAGATGTATATTGTGGTTTTATTGAGATCTCTCAAGTGTGTACCAAGTGTGAGAGAGAACAACCGATAATTCTGGAATACATCCTAATTAATTTTGAAACAAATATACACTTCTGTTTCTTCTGTGCAAACACTCAATCAGCATTTGATAGCCATATTGACAGCCTGATATTTTTAGTGTCTTGGTTACATTAGAGTAGTCTTGTCTCAGTCTGTCACCTTAAGCTTTTCAATTATTTTCAGAGTCTCAGATAAGCTTGACGGAAAGACTTAATCTTTTTGTTCATGTATTCATTAAAGATGGCATCAAAATCAATCCTTTATTAAGATCTGTTGAACAAGGCCAATGCTGCTAGAGAAATGTAACACTACATCTCTATCCAGTGTGAATCAATTGCTTCTGATTGTTAATATCTCCTTATTAGCAAACATGTGAAAGGAAAATTAATCTTAGTAGGCCCTTATCAGGTTAAACAAGCAAATCAGAAGACCATTATGGAGCATATTTATCTTTTTTTCAAGAGCTAGAACAATCAAGACAAAAAGCACAGAAATCACTTCAGGAAAAACCTAGAAATAACATTTTGCATACAAATTATGAGAGTGACAGGGAGATCTGAACTTTCTCAAAGCTCATAGCTGTTCAGAAACATATTTTAGCATGTGTTTCATATTAACCTAAATGGAGATGAAGTGGAAAGCAAATATTTAATCTGAACCTCTGAATGTCACAATAAAATACAGAAATTTGGTACAGATTATCTTAACTGAATTTACCTTTCAAAATGTGACTCTGCTTATTAATTTTGTTACTTATTCTACTGCCACTTCTGGACCAAAAAAGCCTCATTCTAAATTCATAGATGCATCCTTTAGCACAGTGAAAGCCAAGGAGAGTTGCTTGTTGCATCTGTTTATTTTCAGACAGAACTCCAACTAGGATGTTTTTGCATTAACACTCTGAATGGCGTTTGTCAGACAAATAATAATCATTCCACTTTCACATTATAGGCAACAGAAAAACAAGGGACAATTCTGCAGCTGAATTCCTCTCATCCTGATGAAGATATCTAAAAGAAGCCAGATCATTTGTGGCCAAGAAATACTGCTGAGGTTTTTTATGTTGTTTTTGTTTTGGTTTGGTTTTTTTGGTGGGCTTGTTGTTGTCTTTTGGTTTTATTGTGTGTGAGTTTGTTTGTTAGTTTTTGTTTTGGTTTGAATTTTTTTTCCCACTGACTCTACATGAGAGCTGTGTAGAGGTTCAGGGAGGCTAGTGCAGCTATAATACTCTAGTTTGTAAATGTGTAAATGTTGATGACATGAATTCTACCACTAATCACAATTTGCTCCTCTTTTAGAGGAATTTCTTTGCTTTATAGCCCAGGTTCATTTGAATGGGCACATCTTGAAATCTTTGGCTGCAGCCCAGGTTTTGGAAAATTTCAGCTCTAGGAAGGCAGGGAAAAATCTTATCTTATATTTAACAGCAGAAGCTTTACTGGATTACTTTAAAATGAGAGACAGCATAAAAATCAAACAAAACAAGAAAGCAGGATTCCTATGTAAAGTTTCCCATGTTGTTACAGGCCATTATACAGGTTTTACTTCCTGTGTTCAGCTTATATTACATGTTTTAGGTCAAGTCCTGAAGTTATACAGACTTAAACATAGTTAAACGCAGCCCTTGAATACTTCTACTGACTTCAAGAACTCAGTGTAATTCTCTGATTTCAGTGCCTCACCTCTTTCAGTTCTCATTTTTCTGGCAGCATTTCAGCTCCTGTTTTTAAGTGTTCTGGTCTAAGTTCATAAGGCCCATTTCAGTAGAAAATCACTAAGTACTCTCCAGCCCATTCCTTAATATTTTAGTCAGAAGCAGCATCTGTCATTAACTGTGCTAAACAACTCATCACAAGTTTTTATTGGTGAAGCTTGTGATTAAAAAAGGCATTCTTGGCTTTTCAGCAGTTACCTAGCAATAGGTTTTGCTCTCTGTGACACAGTCCAGTATTGTGCCGCTCCACCCACTGCCAGTGTGCTCATGGAAACATTTCTTGTCAGCCTTGGTAATACCTTGCTCATTGAATCTGATTTAGTGTGAACATGGGCAGCTTTGTAACACAATTGTTTGCCTCCACCAAGCCCAGCTCTATGACACTTGCTCTCCCTGAATGTTCTTCTTCAGCCGTAATGTGTTAGATGAAGGGCATTTGTCTAAGTCCAGACTTTCCAGGGGGAGGAGCCTTGATGCTCTGGTGAGTTTAGTTCTTTAGATGTATCTAACACTAGAAAAATATTTCCATCCACTCTGTCCTGGGAGCTTCTATTCAGACCCCTATCCTTTGGGTAGCCTGCCCCAATCTATGATCTCTGATGGGTGTGAAAATCAGGAACCTAACCACAAATAAATGTTGTAGCATATTCTCATCCCCAAGGGAAGGAAAAAAAAAAAACACAAAAACCAAAACCAAAACAGCCAAAGAATTTAATTAACTGCCACTGAAACGAAAGCACAGAGAAACATCATCTTCAGGGTATGCCCTAAAAGTTCAATATAATAGGCATAACCATTTAAAAAATGGCATTTCAGAGCGAATTCTGGAAAGAGAAAAAAAAAAATATCCTTTTTTAACATGTAGAAGCTGAACATCTTTGTTAATATTCACTGGATGGTCAAAAAAACTGGCCGTAAATGCATTTCTGCGTCAGGAGCAACATCCTAAATTCTGTTTGCAAAGTCCCGAGTAGCCAAGGAAAGACATGGAGCCCAGATGTCACCAGTACAGTCACCTAATGCCCCCTAACTAGGAGAATGCCACAGTTTGCGTCAGCTCCCTTGACACATGATTTTGAGCGACACTCTGAATGAGAACAGACCAGAGACTGCATAGAAAAGTGTTGAAACCTCCTGGCTAGCAAAGGCAATTGTCCTGATTACTGTTGCCACCATTGGTATTTTGTGACTGCTGGGGGCCAATGACTGGGAACTGAATTAACAAGAAAAAAAACCAAGTCAAACCAAAACCAAAACAAAACAAAAAACTTCAAACAAATAACCCTGCAAAAAGGAAGTTCTTACTCTTGTCATATCCTCTGGTTGCTGGCCTGATTAGGCAGCACAGGTCTGTCTTAGCAAATTTGTTCATATAAGAAAACGTGGAGGAAGTAATTGTAAGGAGCAAAAGATGGTGATAATCAGCACCAGCCCTCAGGTTTCTTGTTATTCTCATGAAGTCTTTCTGGTGGTTGACCTGGGAGTAAGAAACAACTGTCCTTTGGACAGAATCAACTTGGAAAATTTTGGCCCTAGTGTATTCCTCTGCTGCAGCTGCAGGCAAGTTACCACCATCTCCCCATGTTATTGAAAGTAGGGTGCGCATTTTACAACACCAACAGGAGCAGAAAGCACAGAGCCCAGGCCCTTTGGTAACTGCTGTTGATTGCACATGTGCAGGACTTCACCTGTCATCTCTATCTGCTTTTAAGCATGTTTCCAGCAATGAATGTACTGAGTCACATCTGAAGTTTGAAAAGCTGCTGAGAATCCTGGTAGGTAGTATGTGGTTTTCATAAGCTCATTTGAAATTCAAATTTAAATTGAATAACTGATTTAGAAAAGTTATTATTCTGCAGTGCGTTGTGTGGCAATAATTATGTGACAGATTTCAAGTTACAAAGTGTGAACATTTTTGCCTGAGAACTCTGAGGAAGCACTCATATTTTGTAACAGTAAAAGTGTTCCTTTTACCACCATCTGACTTAGAAGCAGCTAATGGAATTTGTTTGAAATATTCTGGTTAAAAATTTGAACTGAGCAGATATCAAACTCTAAAAGTGTATGAAGAGATAGTCCTGAAACAGATTCTTTCACAACCTTCTGTCCAGCTTTCTCCAACAAGGTCAAATTTTATTTATTTTGCAGCTGTGCAGTGACATACAAGGGAAGAGCGAATGTGTGCACATGGCAGGAGTCTGTTATCTGAGATACTACAATATGAAGCCAAACTCTTGAATACTGTTGGTGTCCGTTCCTGATTTCACCACTGTCTGATTGTATGATCTTGAATAATTCATTTATACATAACAAACTGGAAGGCTTTTAAGGATTTATGGATTTTAAGGACTGACAAGTAAAGGCTTTCAATAATGTTTTGAAGGAAATTTTCATTTGGTGAATACATATCCAAACTGAAGTCTCATTGGGGATTGGGCAATGCCAGATAAGATGCATGAGAAGGAAAGTAATGCTAAATAAGTAGTTCTGCAGTCAATCCACATTCAGTTGTGCTGAGTTATTTCCTCATTCTAGAAAGCCAACCATTTATTACCAAAGTACAAGGTATAAGTGATGTCATTTTATTTCCTGAAAATTTTCTTCAAATTCCAAGGAAGAAAAAATTTTGTGTGGTGAAAAAGGATGTGAGAAAAATGTTTTATTCTGGAGATATATTTTAAGCAATGGAAAAGAAAAAGGCAAGAACAATTTTCTTCTAGTTGCATTTAATTTCCCACAGAATACCTTGTAGACAAATGACTGGGGGCATAGCCTTAATTGTCCAAACCTATTAAGCAATGTAATCTGTGAATTTATTTAGAAGTACATGAGGTTCTCTGTTGCAGTACTGGGCTTTGAAAGTTCACAGTAGGTTTCACATGAGAAGCATTAGACTGATGCTGGCAGTCAGTTTATTTGCTTAGGTGGGGACAGGACCAAGAAGAGAAACACTGCAAATGTTTACTTTGCATAAAATAATTTAATCACATCCATTAAGTCTGTGAGACTGGATCAAATCACAGAAGCATGTAGGACTGGTGAATTGCTAGTTATTCTCTGCAGAATTATAGGGAAACATTAATGACTAACATTTTATTAATGCTGTTAATTTAATAATCTAAAGAAAAGGTCAATGAGAATTACTGCCTCTGACACCTAGAGGGAAATTAGCTTGAAATTGTTTTGTGTGATCCATGCTTTTCTCATTAAAGTTCTCAATCTGCTGTAAAATCTGTACAGTATAAAAGCTGCGGGTGATCATTTAATACATCAGCAAAACATCTCAGATAGGAATTTATACAGTAAAACCATCTTAGCATGCATTGCCTGAAAGATTGTACTGCTCTCTGAGCCTGAGAAGTGCAGACAATTCAGTAGGTGGCCCCACACCTGGCCAAGAAAGGAGCTTTAGGTGTAAATCCACGTCCTTCACTATTTAATTTTTTAGAAATGTCAGTTCCTTTATGCTGAAGTTTTCTGCTTTTAAAATGTCACTCTTAAAAATACTGTTTTGTGAAAATTGTTTAATTCTGAACTTTGAAAAGACATCCTCTCCCTCCTGATATTCTAGGGCTTTTTTTTTTCCTCCTTTGATGTAATTAGGACCAGAAATATATTTTAAAAAAATATATATTTAAAAAATAATCTTCTCCACCAGCGCCCCCCCCCCCCTTTTTTTTTTTTTTTTCCCCAGAGGAACAGAAAGAATCAGAAAATACACATTTTTCTATGGAGAGGGGAGAGTGTGAAGATTTGTTTTCTGATTTTGAAATTCAAAATGCACAGGCTCTAATAGTAAAAACAAACAGAGGCATGCATCACTATGTATAAAACTCAGTTCATGTTTGCAAAAGATAGTCAATTCATTGTTTGCACTATCTTAATTTGTAAACAAGGGTCAAATTCTCTAAACATTTCTGCTAAGAACTAGCAGTAACACCAAGCACCCCTGACTGGGAAGAAAGCAGACTTGTCTTTGTAGTCCAGTGGTCAGAGCCATCATGAGGTGAAATTTAGTTTCATTGTTTCTTGTATTTTTTGTTATTTTGAACCTACTTTGTAAATAACCACAATATGTGTCCCACCATTGCTCCTGTGACAGCAGTTTCATTTTACACGGCATGCTTGAATAGTTATCTCTAGCATAGTGGATAGGATTTTATATCAGCTCCATCCATATGTAATAGCTTCATTTAGAAAATGAATTTGTTCTGTTTGCATGTAGTCTTCCCCCCTCCTGCCCTGCGGGATATGTCCCTTGGACAAAATACCCTAGATGAATAGCATACTGGAATACTTGTGTTCTCTCACTTTATCAGTGTTCATAAACCTGGTTGAGTCATCTCAGAACATTTTGGGTGTAGATAAGGGCACAGATGAGAGCTTCAGAAGCAGTATTACAGAGCTGGAAAGAACCTATTTTACTTTTCAGAGCTCAGTTGCAATTTGTTGTATCTGAAATTAATAAATGTGTGGAAATTTGTGAGAGAATCAAGCTAGACTTATCAGCATGTTGTTGCCTCTAAGGAGAGACCAGGGTTCCACAGAGGAGCACTGAACATTCTGCGTTTGCGTCTCACTGAGTCCATTAAAAAAATCGTGTTATAGTTAAAAGTTACATTCTTCTTTTATGCTTATCTTGCAATATGAGCCACAAAGTAGCTAATTTTTAACTTGTTACAACAAGTAAGCTTGATGACTAATTTTGCTTTTAACGATCCCTTTAGGCTCCCAAAAACAGGCATTTGACCTGCTGAATCTCTGTGACTGGAGAAGATAAATAACACAGGAGAGTTTAAAGGGCTTAGTTGTGTAGGGCTTTCCGCTATACTGTGAACCAGCACATGGTCCACAAGTCATTGTTGAGAATTAGAGATAATCTTTTCTTCCTTGAAACCTAGGAATGGAGGTTTCAGCTGTGGTTCTCTTTCCATTTTTTTTTTCTCCTTTTCTCTTTCATTTGTTTTAAGAGTCTCCTTTCCTTTTTGTTTTCCTTTCTTCCTCAGTCTCTGCACTGTGTTTGACGGGTAACAGAATTACTTTAATAATCCTATTCTGTTGTTAAACATGATGTGAACTGAGTGCTACTTCAATCTGAAATGACCTTTAAAGAATAACAAGCCAGTAGGTTTGAAATAGGCCTAAAAGGATCCTCTTGGATATGATCCAGAGCTTTATCATCTGAATCCTAAATAGTGCTTCTTTTACAGTATCACAAACTACAGTTCCAGAACATCACAGAATGACGAGATAAAAGGTAATTGGGCCATTATAACCTTACTGCAGTATAATTAAATACATAAAAATCAAATCTAAATATTTGCATAGAATAAAAACAATACAGTGCCTGAAGCTGCCTTTGGAAAACTACTAAAGAACTTCTCCATGTTCCAGACAAACTAAATTAAGCTACTCCCAGCAATAAAATTGCCTAGAGATTTTTATATTTTACTCTGAGCCGAATTCCAGGTACAAGCCTTAAGTTTACCTGCAAAATAGCTAAAAGCAATAGTATTTTGTCCTTACATATTCCTGAGGCTTTTGAAGGCCTTATGAAGGTTCATTTAATAATACTAGAACATCTTTGCAAAGGATAAATTATAGAAATAAAAACTGCATTTCCTTTTAGGTAGGTCCTGTTCCATATCTCCCAGTTCATGCTTAGCCTCTCTATACTTCATCTCTATGATGGTGGGACAAGTGGCAACATCTCTGTATACTTTTTGCCTAGTGCCCTTTTGCTGAGTGGTCTGGTGACTGGGACAGAGTTTGCAGGTTGTGCAGGAGAAGGAAGGGAAGGGATGAGTCACCTTCCCCTGCTTTTAAGGATATCAGGAAAAGCAAAATAATATTGTTAGGAGCTATAACTCTTCTTCAGTGTGCCAAAGGATTATTCTGTTTTTCAAGGGGCAAAGAAAAAAACCTAACAAACAAACCTGAAGAAATGCAAGCAGATTCATAAAGTTGTGTGGTAGCAGTGATCTTCCATTCCTCCTTCAGGGTCTACAAAAAGCTGGAACCAATTACTCCTATAAAAAGGCAAGGAACATACCAGCCTCAGCTGAAACACTCAAAGAAAACAGGCATGTTTCCTTCTCATGAGAACACAGCCCACTCTCCCTAATGAGATAATTGTTCTCTCAGTGTCCATTTGTGGAACTGTTGCATTTGACTTTCTTTCTATGGGGAGGGATGATTTAAAGAGCTTAGCTAGACCACATAACCTTTTGCATGAAATTCTGTACTTACTCAAGAAGAAAATGATGACATTCAGGTCATGATAGCTGTCTCTTATATAATGTTGATAATGCACAAGTTTTGTAGTATAAACAAGAGGAGAAGAGCAGCCTGGTCCCGTAGGTATTGCAGTCAAGAATTTAGCTCTGAAACTGTGGGAAATGGAAGTATTAACAAAGCATTGCATCAGGTTGCAATATATTTATTTAATGAAAAAAGATTGCAAATAGCCTTGTTTCTCTGTCTCTCTTACGGAGTGAAACTGAAGTGGAATATGCACGCAGCTGTGATCGGACACAGAGCAGAATACAGAGAACCAGGTTACTATGTGAAGGGAAAATAATAAAATAGAGGAAAAGCCACACATACCATGAAAATGAAGAATAGTTGGGAACATGAAGACATACAAAATCTTTAGAGTGGCTGCTAGAATGCCCCCACCTTCCCAAGGCAATTAAAGCCTGACTCTGCCATTACTCATTGTACTTGTGACCGTTTCCAACACAGTACTTTCAGTGGGGTTCTTCATGGAATAACAAACAATGTGTTTTCTCTTCAATTTAGTTAGATTCTCCCTTTTACAAGAATGTTTAAGCCAAACAACAAGAATTCTAGGGCTGAGAAGTATGAAGTCACCTTACACTAAAGAAAACTATATATAGTTTATTTTTGTTCTGACCATTAAAAACAGGACAAAGAATGACAAAACTAGGTTTTGGAACTGTATAAGACCTGATGGCTGGAATTGAAATCTTGTTGTACCCCATCAGTCATACTCAGGTCTAGAGAAAAGAAGATCAGTCCTTTTTTTCTGTAGTCTTACTGTAGATTTTCAGCACTGAGTAAATTCAGGTTTTTTGTACCTACAGAAAGAAGACCAGCCTTAGCAACAGGTTTGTTTGGCACTTACTAATCACCTTTGGTTTGCTGAACAGAAGTGTCTAAATGGTTTCTTAAACTGGGCAAGACCGTAGGGAACAAATAAATATTAAGGAATTCTCCCCCAACCCCCCATGTAGCCTTGCAAGTGCTGTAATTTAGTGTTAAGAGGTGCTCATTATTTCAGTAATTCTGAAGCACCTGTCACTAACAAATTACTTATGTGCAGAACATTAATTCTATAACTAGAAAATCAAAACTAATGGACCAAGTCTAACTCCTCATCACAGAGACCCTTCATGCTCTGTAGGTGACTGGAGCTATTGGAAATGAGTAAAAGACTCCTAATGAAGTGTGACAGAGTGTGAAAAAGGTTATTCTCTTAAACAGAGAAACTCGTCTGGATGCTTTTAGACCAAGAAAAATTTCAAGTCTTGGCAATAATTTTCAGGCTGCTGGAAAGGGTGATTTTGCCTCTTGTAGATGTTAGGCTTCTCATGGCTTCACTTTTGTTGTTGTTATGTTTTGACAGGTAGAGAGGAGTCAGGACAAAGGAATATCAAGGTTTTGCTACCTTGAAGGAATTATATTTTATGTTATTATTTCATGTGAACTCTACTTAGAATTTGGAAAAATTATAAGTATCTACTGCAGGCAGGTTAATAGTTATTGGAGGAAAATTTTCTCAGAAAGGAAGAAGATGGTTCTTGGTTACGTAGCAGATCCAACTTGTGATTGCCTTTCAAAAGCAATCATCACTTCTTCATAATCATAGAATCATGTATCATGTATGTTTTAAGGGACTTTTAGGGGTCAGCTACTCCAGCCTCTTTTTCAAAGTAGATCAAATTATACTGAGTTGCTAGGTGTCCTGTTGAGTTTTAAATATCACCAAGGACAAAGATTTGTTTCAATGTTGGATCACCCCAAGGTGAAATAGGTTTTCCTGTCTCTAATCAGAATTCCCCATGTTCCAGTTTGTATCCATTGTGTCTCCTTCTATAATTGTGCACCTTTGAAAAGTGTTTGCTTCCACCGTCTCTATATGACCTCCCAGTAGCTGGCTGGAGACAGTAGTAATAACCCCCTAAGTGCTCTCTTATTTGGGCTGAACCAGTCCAGTTCTCTCAACCTCTCCCTTTCCATCATGTAACTTGTCCTTCTAACCATCCTGGTGCCTCTCTGCCAGATGCTCTCCAGTGTCATTGTCTTTCATGTACCAGGGATTTCAAAGCTCTGCACAGCACCCCAGAAGGAGTTTCAGAAGAGCTGAGCAGAGGCTAAGGGAAACATTTCCTTTGGCTTGCTGGCTACACTCTTGCTAATGCAGCCCAGGATGCCATTGAATGCCTTTGCCACAGGTGCATTCCTGGCTCATATTCATCTTGTTCTCCATCAGGAACCCCAGGTTCTCTCTGTAAAGCTTTGTTGTAGCTGATCATGGCCCAGCATGTACTGGTGGCTGGGTTTATTGTTCTCCAGGTGCTGACCATTTACCATTGTGGATGTTCCTGGTAGACAATTTCTACAGTCTGTTGAGGTTTATCTGAATAGCGGTTCTGCCCTCCAGCATATCAGCCACCCCCCCAATTTGGTATTGTTTGTGAACTTCCTGAGCATACACTTCTATCCCATTGTTCAAGTTGTTAATAAAGAAATTAAACAGCATTAGCTCTAGTTCAATCTCTCGGATGTGCAGCAGGTAACCAGCTGCCAGCTGGACTTTGCACAGTTGACCACAACCAGCTGAACCTAATGAGCAAGCCAATATTGAGATTGAGAGTCCATAACATCTCAGCTTAGTTGAACAGCACTTGATTAGCATTTAATGGTTTAAGTATTTGAAATTATACATTCTGTGCAGTTTCAAATATAGATCTTGTTGACTCTTCACTGGGAAAAGAAAAAAAAGTTTTTGAAAAAGGTACTTTTAAATGTTAAAGTGTTTCAGACATGCTAAATCTGTGAACAGAGTTCTACAGAGAGACGTGTCAGGTTAAACAGATGCAACTGAACTTTATCACCAAATAAAAATCTTCTTCAGACTTTAGCAGAGAAGGATTTTATAGCTCTGTGCTGAGTATGGGTCTTGTTCCTCCATACAGTGAGTCAGATCAAGAGCTGGCTCACATTTTCCTTCACAGCAAGTAAGTGAAATGCAGTTTTGAGAAAGCTGGCAGAAAGGGTTTGGAGTGCTAAAAGGAAGCATAAGGAGAAGGCTGATAAATGTCAGTGATGCTCTGGAGTTTGGGAAAACTGGTCAGGCCATGGGATTTAGGAAGTTTTGTGGTGTTAATATGTTGGGGGATGGACAGAGGAGAAGCTTTAGGTGAGGTTAAGTGGGATGTCAGAACATTGTAGACACTTCAGAAGGCCTGTCCAGAAATAGGGGGAGGAAACCCTTTCTCTTTCCTCCACCCTATTTTCAGCTGTTCCCTCATTCTTGTGACCCTTCCCTTCTTTCTCTAGCTCCCTGATACACAAGATCCACCATCATTCACTAAAACAGCAGAGGAAACAGGGGTCTGTGCAAGCAGGAGGTGAGGATTCAGACTCTATATGCTCCTGTAACAGCTGTCTGCTCTGTACGACTGTTCCTTTTAAGCAGTAAATGTCCTTTTTGGTTTTCTAACAAAGCTGAATGTTATGGGTTTTTTTCCACTAGATTTCTAAGGCTACCAATATAAAATATTTGCTTATGGAAATAATTTAACTTCCCCTTTCCTGATACAGAATATTTGCTTGTGGAAATAATTTAACTTCACTCTTCCTACCGAGAGAGAAACCTTGCCCCTTTGTTAGCACTAGAGGACTCACTGGCAAAAGATGTGCTGTGACTGTGTCCATGGATATAGCAATAGAATTTGTAGAGATCTGTGGACATTCCAACATAGCTACTCTAGAGAAATACCAGAACAAGATTAAGGGGCAGATCACGGGTATTTTACTCTTTTATTTCTTGAATAACCCAGGAGATCTCTGTTACTGTGAATTTCATCTTGGCAAGAAATGGCTTGAGGTTTTCCATTTGTGTCTTATGAACCACATATGTAACTTATTTTCCTTTTCATTTGAAAGACAGTTCCATAAAGATGAACAGGGAACAAGCTTATAGGATTTGCAGAGGGAAAAAATAAAATATTTGAAGACTTTTTAAAAGATTTAAAGATTTTAAAGAAGATGTGAAAATACAGAGTCCTCTTTTGATATAAATAATACATGAACCTTGGAGAATGATTTGATGAAAATGGACCTTGAACACAAGGCAACAAGCTTTAACCTTCATCCAAATCGTAAAGATCCCCAACTGATGCATTATTATGCATTTTATTTATGAGTTTGGTTTTTTTTTTTTTCTTCATTTATATCCTTCATAGAATATTAGAGAAGAGCTTCAGGAGTAATTTGAAGTCAGGATACAAGACAAGATCAGAAAACAAACCTGTGTAGTACTTTTAGGATCTGTTATTTTTATACCATTATGTTGAAACAAAACTACTGAGAAATTGATAATGTTTTAAAATAATTTCAGAAAGAAATATGCACCAACATATTGTACCTCTTCAATATTTCAATATTTATTCCTCTCTGCTTAGCCTCATAATAGAAGTGAAGATTAATGTGTGGATAGTCTGAAGCAGATTTGTATACATATACCTTTTTTCCCCATTTATAACTCTTTTTCTTTTTTTTATTTTCCTTCCTTTTTTTTTTTGGAATTTGATGTATCTTTATCATTTTTGTGAGTATAGCAAACTTGTAGGGATAGTTGATAATTTCAGATTCAGAAAAAAATATTTTTCATATTTTTATTTCTTCTCTACTTTGTTAATATTTTTTATATTTTTGTCTGGTTGTATATGAAGATACTATGGCCATTTCTTAAATAACTAGCAGCATTTATAACAATTATACTGTGTGAATAGGAAAGGAAAAAGAAGTTTTGACTCAGGAATAGATGAGCTCTCTTTCAGCGTTGGTTTGTTTTTAGAATGTACTTCATACCTCTTCTTTTTGGTGTGCTTGGGATTTTTATCAAGAGGTAGTTGATAATTAATGGTCCACATGCAAATCTTGTCCTGACATGGATATTCGCTCAGATGTGGAAGCAAGGAAGTTGTCTTGGGTCTCACTGCATACCCACAGCCAGAGAAACAAGAGAGCTCCTAAAAGCTTCTCTTAGCAAGTTTTACGCAAAGCTGATAGAAAGTCTACGTAATCTGAGTAAATTATCTTGCTTTTGAAGTAGCAGCAGTGCAATAATGTTAGGAGAATGAGCATCACAGACATCACAGCAGTCTACACTGCAACTTTCAAAATAGGCTCGGGGCTGTCTTTCAGGGGGGACTTTCTTTAGTTTAACTTGACATCCTGGATTTCTATGCTGTCAGAACACAGAAACATAACAATATGAGAAAGGCTATACTGGGTCAGAACAAATCTGACAGAGATATCTGACATTCTGCCTCTGACTATAGCCAAAAGCAAATGTCTGTTGTTGTGGAAGTATGATGTGAAAGACTTCAGTCTCAGAGCTTGATTTCTTTTTTTTCCTCTTGTTTGCTTCTCTTTCCTTATCTTTTGCCAGTCAAAAATGTCCATGCAGAATGGTTTTCTTTTGGAAAATGTGATTTGACAGAACTGAGACACAGCATGGTGATGTGTTGATTTAGTAGAAGGTTAGAGTGGAGAAAAGCGGACAGGCTTGCAGGCTAAGCTGGAGCCCTATGGCTGCCCAGACTTAGACCCAAGATGCATAAAAGACAAGCTAAAACTTTCTAGATTACCCTGAAGTAGAGTGCACAAGCATTAGTCTCGCTAAAGAAACTGAAATCTTTGATCTTTTGTCTTGAGCTAGGCTATTTTAAAGAGGTAGAAAACAGTGTTCTGGACAGTTTTGTTCTTTTTGACTCAAATATCCGA
Organism: Nesoenas mayeri; assembly: GCF_963082525.1. Classification (NCBI taxonomy): domain Eukaryota; kingdom Metazoa; phylum Chordata; class Aves; order Columbiformes; family Columbidae; genus Nesoenas; species Nesoenas mayeri. The sequence goes on from NC_137541.1 coordinate 103,816,042, forward strand.
ATGCTCTTTCCTCTTCAGTTTGGCACTGACATGCTTTTTTTCTCCAATAGTACAGTCCCTAGAACTTACGTTTTGCGAAGTAACAGCAATCCTGTTTGTATACAGACCTGGGAAGAAATATTTAATTCCAAGATTAGTCTGCTGTCTTGCCATTGTTTACTCGTGCACATGAGAACACAGGAGATCCCGGAGACTGGTGGTTGACTAACTGGAGGAATCAGAGGTAAAAGCCCTGGTCCTAGAGATGAAATGCAGTTTTCAAGGATGAAGTTTATGAACTAATGTTTCTTTGAAGCTTAAGTGGGCAAAATCATGGGAGAAAGGAAAAAACAGTCAAGAGGAATTAAAATGAGAGGTATTGTAGAAACTGGAAGTTCTGTAAACACTTGACAAAAATATTTGAAACAATAAATTAATTAAACCATGATTGTTTTCCTAGAAAAAGTTGAGAAATTACCTAAAAGTAGGAACTAAATCTTTGTACAAAAATGTAAATTGTTTCATGATTCCCTGGGAAACCCAAATTGAAGGATCCCAGACTAAACTGTTAGGACAAATCAGATTGCTTCCTATTAAGTAAATTACTTCCTTCAACTTGTCGCTTCCAAACAAGGATAAGCTTCAACAGAAAGTTGGGGAACCAAGACCTCATCTTGAGAAGGAATCAAACATGTAACAAAGCTTGCTGGACAGCAAGATTTTAATACATGGCAGCTCTTGAGGGTTAGAATTTTTTCTTCTCCATGAGAACCCAGTCCTGGGTTATTCAAGGTCAAACTATCATTTACTACAAATTAAATAACACAAATTAAAAACGATGTTGTAACTTGCTTGATCTTCGAAACACTTCCATAATGGACATAAATGCTAATACTTATAGTCCATGAGAAGCGATGACTTATGATGGAAAAAGTCTAAGTGATGAAGCATTATATTATTTTGAAACCCACAAGAAACTCTAAAATAATAGCAGCAGTGCAGAAAATAACATTTATAAAGGATGTTAAGAAATCACCTAGTCTGGCCCTTTCTTTCATAGCAATATGTACAGTACCTACAAAAATACTTTCAGTAGATCATTTTTGCTACTGTTGTGTGGCAGAAAATTCATGCTCAAGACAAGCCCCAGATAGTACCTGTTTAGAGAGGAGAATCCTGACAAGTACTTTATAAGCTGTTTGGGAAAACTGCAGCATTATGAGGTGACATATACATGTAAGTTTGGTAACCTGTCATAACTACAAGAATAAAGAAATGATTGCTTACTGCAGTTGAAACACAGCCATCAAAGCTCAGACTGGAAAAATTGTGACAAGCTTTCCAAGTTTCTCAGCACCAAAAGGCATTTTCTGTTGCTAAGTTAAAGGCAGTTTAGGATAAAATCTGTTCAAGAAGAAGAGAACATCACTGTGGAGATAAGTAAGGGGCTAAGAACAGTCTAGGCCATTGATGTGAAGATGTTCTGATAACAAAACACACAGTGAACAGTTAAGTTTATATAACTTGCAGTTTGAAAATTCTTTCTTTCCATTGATCATGCATTGTATAAGATGCCACTTGTTAGATGATTTGAGCTGAGAAATGTGTGTATGATGCGCATTAGGAAAAATTTATGAAAGCTGTTTAGCTTAGCATCTTCCCTCAGAATAAATGTAAGAAGTTCAATAAGCTTTTTTACAGAATGAAGTAGGTGAAGCAGTAGGAGCTGTATCTGCTGACAAAGAAATGTGGAGCTAAGTGATCAAAGAGATTTCAATAGCAGCTGAATAGTGTATCATAGAGCTGTGGATCTGAAAGAGAAGCAGCAGCCGAAATATTCAATATTCAGAAATTATCCAGAGGTAACATTAGAAACAGCCACAGAAATTTGAAACCTTAGAGCAAAGCAGGGAAACAATAGGGATTTGGAAGACAGCTGGGAGATGACTGGAGCTATGTGGAACATGGGAACATCGAGGGCAAGTTGGGAGCAGTGGGTGGCCAAGATCATGAAGAATATGCTAAGTTATTCGGTGGTAGGAATAACTATAAGGGTCTTAGGACAAAACTTTATGTTTTCTCAGTAGCAATATTCATTTAACAACTTATGTTTTTGCACTTGCAGGATAGAACAAGCTTTGGAAGGACCAGATCAGTATTTGAAAACAAAAGATTCACAGGTCAAAAATGCAGGGATAATACATTTGGACAGATGTGACTGGAATGCTGTCAGCTGCTGCTATTCCACATCAAGGCCTTCAATATTTGTTGTTTATTTATCAAGCAAAAGCCCTTCAAGACAAGTGATTAGAGGCAAATATTAGGTTTCTTATTTTTTAAGGGAGATTCTGAAAAAAAACCTTGAAGTCATGACTCAAATGTACACTAACAGTTAAAAATACACATGACAAATAAAAATATCCTGCAACTGTTAATTTAAATCTCAGAGTTTTCATGGTCAACTCTTTTGAGACCAGAGCCATGGTTTGGTAATATTTTACAATTAAATTCAGTAACCAAGGGCAGAAATTGGCCAACAGAGTCTTTTGCAAATGACTGTGAAAGAAGGGAATGAAATAGCTTGATATTCACATCATATTTTTGTAGACTCCCCCAGGATTTTTGTCAGTTCTTTAAAAAGGCTGTTTGTTTGTTTGTTTGTTTTTCTCCAACAGATATTCCCCCATAAAGATACTTTGTAATCTGGAAAGAAAGAAACAAATGATGCAGTCAGAAGTCATTGTGATACAAATCTACAACAGTACCGGCTTATTTTATGTGATTTTTTTTTTTTTCCAGGATGTAGCAGTTTTTTAAATGGGACCTGAGAGAACAGTCATAGAGTGAGCTATATGGTAAGATTTGCAAAACCATGCACTGCAATGGAACCAAGATGGCTAAAAAATTTGCAGCTTGATGTAGAAAAGTCTCAAGATAGTCCAATTTCTGCTTCTGATATTTAAAATCATACCTTTGCTGAAAGGGCTTTCTGTTGCAGAAGCAGAATTACACATGCTTTCTCAAGTCTGTCTAACTACTAATTGTTGCAGTCTTTGTCCTGGCTAAGCTGATCTATACTTCCTGACATCTAGATACCAGGAAACAGCATTTTCTTGCTCTTTGCTGATTGTTACACTCTACATAAGGCAAGACCATTTCTATCCAAAATGTGATGATAAAAGGAAGAAAGCAATTTCCTATTGAGGGCAAGTTTTACTTTCTGCCATTAGGCAGGTAGTTCCTTTATTGTTCTCATTTATTTAATCAAAAGAGGGAAAATAGTGATTTTATTTTTCTCTATGAAGTGCAAAGCAAACACAACTTCAAGCAGTGATGACATCAACTTTTGAATTTTTATACACTATTTCAATCTATCACAGCCAAGGGAAAGATAATCATACTTTGCACATCAATTAGCACTATTTCTTTTGTATGTCAGCCTCCACAACTGACTTTAATGACTGCAGTTTCTATATTGTAGCTACAGGATGAACACCAATTAGCAGTTGGGCATGGAAGTCTTAGTGGTTTTTGGTAACCAAGCTGAAAAACATTGTCTGGGTATCTTGCTAAGCCAGCAAACAGAGGAATAGATACTAAACTGTGTGTGAGGACAAGAGTTTTAACCAGATACTATGGGGAAAAAATAGAGTTGGTAAACCCATTCACCAAGTGAGCTAGTTCATTGTAGGGTTCAGTGCTGCCAAACATAAGTAAAAAAACTCCTGGAAGCCCAAGTAGTTTTCTTGTCTTCTGCAGACCATTTCAAAAGTTCCTGTATTGTTTTGAGCCTATAGGGAAGTAATGTTTTCCTTTATTACATTATCTTGAAGTTGAATTACCCATTTCTGTCTAGCACTGCTTTTAGTTCCAGTAATCCTGAGGTCATATCAACAACTTTTTCACAGATTTGAAACATGCAGTCTTAATAGAGGCTGAGATCTCCTGTCACATAAGCTAAAGATTTTAGAATAACCAATATTAAAAATCACAGTGAAATCAGGACAGCTGGGAAAACTCAGTTGCAAGTAATATAGCCTACAAAATTAGTTGTTGAACAAGATGTATAAACTGGAAGAAACACAGGCTTGACTTTCAGATGCCATTATGAGCCTACAGTGCTGACAGTGGAACCCACTTCTTTTGAATTGCATAAGGAGAAAATACAAAGAAGGCAAAATGGCCAGTGGGCCATATAAACAGGCCTCGTATGTTGAGGTATTTGCAATGTGTCCAACACTGAAATTTATTCTGAAATTATGCTGTGCTAAGTCACAATACTCATTGTTCCCATTCTTGTCCATAAGCCATGTCCCCTGTTTGTATTGCCTCTGCAGTGATGCGATACTTAGCAAGAAGTGTCCATGACTTGTGGCAATACCTGGCTGAATGGCTTAGGCCACAGAGGATGGTATTGACCCCAAACTTCCTAACCCAAACCATTTATTACTTAGCTGTTGCTTATTCAAGACATATATTTGTTTTTTGGGGATTTATTTTTTTTTTTTAAGAAGAAAGTTCTTTACTGGAAAAAAGGACAACTTTGCATAAATTCATTTTTTTTCAAAATTCTACACAATGCTAGGGTTTATATCGGCATGAACTACCTTACTGATAGAGCACTATTAAACATATGTTCAAGACCCTGCTCCTCAAAGCAAAGGTTTTGCTTAAGACAGGAAAACTGAGGTGGTTCTAAAGTCACTTATCCATTGCAATTTATTTTTTATACACATGAGCTAAAATAACTCTAGCTGAGACCTAAGACCTTTTTGTCTTTGTTCAGTTTCTGACAGTAGGTTGTACAGTACGAGCCTATTTCTAAGCAACAACCCAGAAAAACAAGCATGTTAATGGAAAACATGAGGTGTATATATAGAATCGGCTGCAGGTTATTTAAGGGCAGCTCTGGTAGCTAAAACTGGTTAGATATCTATTTAATATTCCTAGCTGTACCTGCATTTGGTGATTGCTTTTGTAGGTGTCACCTGAACCATACATACAAAGGTAGCCAAACCCCTGTTAAGACCTTCTGTTCATCCCTCTCTCAAAGTATGAAGGAGAAGATGATGAGGGGGTCTGGAGCATCTTCCTCATGAGGAGAGGCTAAGAGAGCTGGGTCTGTTCAGCCTGGCGAAGGCTGAGAGGGAATCTCACCAGTGTTCATAAATATCTCAAGGGTGGGTGTCAAGAGGATGAGACCAGACTCCTTTCAGTGGTGCCCAACGATAGGATGAGGGGCAACAGACACAGACTGAAGCACAGGAGGTTCCATCTGAATATGAGGAAAAACTTCTTTACTCTGAAGGTGCCAGAGCCTTGGAACAGGCTGCCCAGAGACATTGTGGAGTCTCCTTCTCTGGGACGTTCAAACCCACCTGGACACATTCCTGTGTGATCTGCTCTGGGTGAACCTGCTTTAGCAGGTGGGTTGGACTAGATCATCTCCAGAGGTCCCTTCCAACCCCAGCCATCCTGTGATTCTGTGAGAAGCAAAGGCAGAGCTGTACTCGCCTGAATTAAAGCCGAGCCTAACCCTGCTTCAGAGGCAGGACGGCAGCTCGCTGACCCGCAAGGGGCACGGACTGCACCTGGGCAGGAAGGTTCGGGGAGGAGGTGGAGGGAAATGTCCCGGCCGAGCACCGCTCCTTCCTCAGCGCCTCCCCTCGGCCGACTAACGGGCGCCAGCGCTACCTGTGACACCCAGCCGCGGCCCCGGCCCCGGCCCCGGCCCCGCCCCTCCCTGCTCCTGGCAGCGGGCAGGGGGCGGTCCCGCCGCGCCGGTTATTTGCGCCCCCGCGCCGTGGTCCCCGCGTTCTTTCTCCCCGCAGCCTTCTCTCCCGCCATGCCGAACATCGTGCTGTTCAGCGGCAGTTCCCACCGCGACCTGTCCCAGCGGGTGGCGGACCGGCTCGGGCTGGAGCTGGGCAAGGTAGTCACCAAGAAATTCAGCAATCAGGAGACCAGGTGCGTGGGAGCGAGCGAGTGGGCGGGCGGCGACAGCGCTGCACCTGGGTGTCCCTCAGCAGGTGCGGCTGTAGCCGCCGGGGTATGGGGTAGTTCAGTTTGGTGTGTCCTGCCCCGTCTCCCAGCTCGGCTCTCCCTCCTGCTGCCGGCGGAAGGGGCCGGCGGAGCACAAGCGCTCCGGCGGAGCTGTCCTGGCTCGCTTGGTCTGACCGGGCTCAGGAGCGCTCCCGTCGGCAGCCGCTGCTCCCGGGAAGAGGTGGCACGGCCCCCGGCCGGGTGAGGAGCATCCTCCGGTCGAGTGAGTGTGCAATTGGCAACAGGCAGCCAGTCTGCAACGTGAGGCTCATCCCCCTGCTCACAGATACATTATTAAACTGTTGATCAGCTTTTTCTCCATAAAGATAAAATAATCTTCATTTTATGAATTACAATTGCAGTTTTGTAAGTAGGTCTGTATGTGAGTGGATAAGAGAACACGGTGGTGATGGTGGATTGGACACTTGAAAAAGAGCCTGGGTCAAATCACAGCTCACAATTTGTTGCAACTTTTCTTTATTTTACATCAGTGGCCAGTTGTGTGTGTCATGGACCAGTTACAGCTCCTGTACAGCTCTCTCCTTAGTCCAAGACTGTCAGTCCTACATAAGGATAATACAGCTGTTAGGATGGCCTTGGCTCACTACTCAAAGTGCAGTATTAGGTTCCTGGCCACCCAAATGCAGACAGTGACTCTGATAACATTGCAAAAAATCCTTCATGAAACCTTGAGGACAACTTGCTGATCTTGACCCTCTGAGAATGTGGTTGCTATTGCTTTTCCTACAAATATTGCCTCTCTTTGCTAGTTTGACATCTTTTATTTACTAATTTTTAATAAAGACTTTTAAATTTAAGTGACAGCTCCACGTTCATCCCATGAGCTGGTAAGACTGTGCAACTGCTTTCTTATATAGGTGTATGAGACTAGGCTGCAGCTGATTCTGAAACAGAAGTTCCCAACTGTAAGTAGCTGGCCAGTCTCTGAGGTTATCGTATGCTTATTTTTTTCAGTTCTTGTTCTGAATCTCCTGAACCAACATGTTTTCTTTACTTCCTTTGAAGGATTAACGTGGTGTATTCTAAAATTGCTTTCACAAAGCTTGTCCTTCTATTCTATGTTTTTGCATTCTCAGTTTAATTGCTCTTGTTCTAGTTATGCTCACTGGCATTACTATAATGCCCTTTTCCATTGATGTTTGTGCTACTTAATGTTTGCACATCCTAACTCTTCTATTCATTCCTGATTAAATGAAGGTTTAAATCTTCTCTCAAGTCTTTCCAGCCCCATAGTCACTTTATTGCCCTTTGATCTCTTTTCTGCATGATAAAATTTAATTTGTGTATTTGGTTGCATGACTTTCTTTTTAACTTGCATCTATTGGTTTTTTGTGGGTTTTTTTGTGTTTGTTCTCCAGATACACTTTAGTTCTGCTATTTGTTATGTTTTAAGCAGAGTTTAATTGATTTAGATTTCCTCCAAGGTAGAAATTTATCTCTAAAATTTGGATATTTATTTTGTGAGATAAGTTCATTAAATTCTAGGCTTCAGGATATAAAAATCTCCTGTTTTTCCAGGTGTGCAATATTGGCCTCTGCCTTTAAACAAGTAGGTAGTGGTGACTGCATGTTAGTGGTTTGGCTAATCTAATGGTGCCAGCTTATTTTCTTAGGCAAGTTGGGATGTAGTGTGGTGCAGATATGAGGATTATATCTAATCTAAACGTTAGTTCTGGTTGCTTCTGTTGCAATACTGTGAGGCTGACATTGTCTTTTTTAAATTTTTTTTTCCTGAACTTAAAATGCCTTAACACATAAACGAAAATGAAACACTTAACACAGTAACAGTAACACAGTTACTTTTTTTTTTTACAATTTCACACTTTTGATATTCTAAAATGAAGTTCTTGTTTCCTCTTTAAAGAAGTATAGTTGTACCCACTACATAATGTTTTAAGTGGCTAATCTTTTCAATTTCTTTAGCAACTTATTTCAGCTTGTTTGCCTTCCAGTTTTGTACACTTATGTTGCTGATAAAAAAAATCAGCACTAGTAATAAGAGAATTCCTCAAGAATGTATTTTAATTTAAACCACACCTAAAGTTGATAACATATTTATGCTGTGGTGGTCCTTTCCTGAGGCATCTGGATTTTTCTGTCTGTATAGCAAAGTTTCTTCTTGTATATATGCAAGCAGAAATTTATTTCCTCCTATATAAATACATTCCAGCATAGTGTTTTTGTTTTCCTCATTTTTGTTGCATTTTAAAATTTATAAGCAAGTGTATTTGCATTACAAAATACATTTGCAGTATTGCAGAGTACTAGAACCTGATAGTAAAAACGCTCAAAGAACTTTAAACTTTTCCAATGGCACTAGGGCAAACCCCTGTGCAAACAGATAAGCCTGGGCCTGAGGGTAACAAATTTGTGCTTTGTCAGATCTGTTAAGTTGGCAAGTTGCAGAGAAGATTCACCTTTTGTTTAAAAAAAAGAAAAAAAAATCTCTGTTTTGCTGGGTGCTGCATTCTCTTAAATGTAAATTATGTGTAAATTGATGTGTGCAGCCCCAGGCTTAAATCCTTGTCCAAGGGTCCTAGCTGAAAACCCTTTACTAGAGAACTGGAGTTAGTCAGGCTTGCAGGACAGAGTGGAGGAAAGTGTCATTAAATATTTTGCATTATATTTCAGCTCAAACAGGCTTTAGGTCTCAGTCTCAATCCTTAGCAGATGGGTTTGAGGAACTGAAGCTGTACCCCGAGGTTAGCCAGGGATAGGACCACCACTGACAAGCACTGTGGCTAAACAGGCAGGTACATTCCCAACTCAAGAACATTTAAAATGGGAAAGGCTTCTCATTTTAATTTATACTGGACTAGTGTTTCTAGTAATACCACAGTTCTCTTCTGATTTAGGCATTAAGTGCACTCACAGGTCTGTAACTGAGAAATGCAATGTCTGTGCTAGAGAAAGCAAGGGAAATAATTGGTAGATTTGGCTACTGCCCCATTTTTTATTTCTTCCTCCTTCCATCTAAATTGTATGGGAATTTTTTCCTTCAGCTGACTACCGAAGTCAAGCAACTGTAACTAAAGCAGCGAGAGAGCTCCTCAGTAATACCTGGTTGTGAAAGATAACTCTGTTTAGTGTTTAAAGCTTGTGTGTCAATTAAGTGCCAACCGCAGTGTCATGGTAGGAGCTTGGGTAGCACCACCTTCTCACTTATATGGCAAAATGTTAGCGTTTCATTGGGGGCTCAGCCAGTTTATCTTCTTCAAACCCCACAAGCAACCACCATGAGCAGAGTTTGGCAGGCTGGAGGTAGAGGAAAGGAATGGAAGTCCTTAAACAGGCATGACTGTTGTACCCTCTACATCATGAAACCTTTTGACAGACATGTAACAGAAGTATACACATATTAGATAAACGGTCTGAGGTTTTTCACAAAATTATCTCCAAATACACCAAGATGGCATTTACTTATAGTTGATACACAATTAAATCCTAGTGCAGGTATTTTTGGTGAATCAGCTGATTTAAAAAAACCAAACCAAAACAAAACAAAAAACCAAACAAACATTGAATGTACATTACTTGTTAAATAAATATATTTTCCTACAATGTATGGTATGTTTGCCTCTCTACAGACTAGTTTCACTCCATCCTTGAAATATCTATTATTCTCAAAATGGAGAAACTGAAGTCGTAGGTGGCATCCTCTTATGCATATCTCTCCCAGTGGAAGCAGTTACTGATCCCACCCATTCCCATGAGCTTCCTTGCCTCTTCCTGTCTGATGTCCTGGCTGAAATGAGTCTTCTTGCAGATCTTCTCAACGGATCCATGAGGAAGAAAACTAAAGTCCTGCCTCGCACATGTGAATTTGGAGGCTCCCTACCAGCAGCCTTATTTAGCTGCTGAAGCTGAGTTGTTTCAGAAACACCAAGCCCTCAGTATAGGAAAGACATGGACCTGTTGCAGAGGGTCCAGAGGAGGCCACAAAAATGATGAGAGGGCTGGAACACCTCTGCCATGAGGACAGACTGAGAGTTGGGGCTGTTCAGCCTGGAGAAGAAAAGGCTCCAGGGAGAACCTTTTGCAGCCTTTCAGTACTTAAAGGGCCTTATAAGAAAGATGGGGACAGACTTTTTAGCAAGGCCGGTTGTGCTAGGACAAGGTGTAATGGTTTTAAACTAAAGGAGGGGAGATTCAGGCTAGACATGAGGAAGAAATTTTTTATAATGAGGGTGGTGAAACACTGGCCCAGGTTGCCTGAGAGGTGGTAGATGCCCCATCCCTGGAGACATTCCAGGCCAGGCTGGATGGGGCTCTCAGCAACCTGATCTAGTTGAAGATGTCCCTGCTTATTGCAGGGGTTTGGACTAGATGACCTTTCCAACCCAAACTATTCTGTGATTCTGTCTACCCGCTAGCTTATGGGCACAACCTTGGTCATCATTATCGATTCATAGTTATCCTTATGAGGGCTCTGAAAAATGACAATAGCCACTTGACTCAGCAGTTACACAGACTTGCTTAATAACAAGGCTTGTCACATATGACACCTTTGGAATAGCTTCGAAGACAAACATCACCATGTGCAGAAGCTCTATGGTACCTCTTTAAACTTGAGACTGTGAAGTTGCACTCCAGGTCTGGAAATTAACCTGGAAGTCATTAGAAAGGAGAAGAAGATAGAAAAAGGCAGAAGTAAACACCATCATTTTTTAGGATAGAATGTTATTGGAGTGACAAAGGAAGGCAGAATATGATTTTAGTAGAAGATAAAAAGTTACCACTAGTTTCATATACTTCACTGAGTTACAAAAATACATGATCATAATGTACATTACGTACACAGAGAAGCCTGAATTATAACACTGAGTTGTTTTACTCCTTTAAAAAACAGTCATTTCTAAGTACACCACTGAGAAATAACAGGTTTCATAAGGTCAAGGAATATACTTTGATATAAATATAGATCTGGTTAATACAATGGAGTTGAAGTGGTGCCTCTTACATTGCAATAACTTTTTCATCTTGTAAACAACTTAGAAAATGGAAATTATACCTTTTTCTCTCTTGGTGCATTTTGAAAGGTTTTATTTTTTTTGGTTATGCTTTTCAGGCCTTATTTGGCACATTGAAATGTGAATGGATGTGTAGATGTATATAGAAATACCTTTTCTGCTGGGACCAAAGTTATGAACAGACTAAAATAAATCAAACTTAAATTAATACTTACATTGCACTCAAAAGTAACATAACTAAAGGTGCCAAATAAAAACATAATGTAATTATTGCACAAAGATAATGTAATTATTGCACAAAGATCTTCTCCCAATCGACTGGAGACAGCTGTGCAACAGATGAGTATCTCTCACTGTGTATCTTCGCAAAGATTGATATTGAGAGGTATTGTGTAGACTCGACCAACAGACACACAGCTGCCTATTTTACCTTCATGGAGCCACCCTGTAAAAGATAATCAGTCATTCTGCTGCCAGTATTTCAGGTGACATGACCTGTGCAAACCACATTGGGGTTCTGTTGGTGTTTTTTGTTGTTGGGTTTTGTTTATTTGTTTGGTTTTGGTTTTTTGGGGGGTGGAGGTGTTTTGGATTGTTTTGTTTGGGGGGTTTTTTGCCCCTCTCCCCAGGCTTTTTTTTTTTTTTTCTTTTTACACACATTCGGCTCTAAACAGACAAACAATAAGGGACTAAAAACTATTATACCTCAAAAATCTATTTGAAAACACTAAGATAACAACAGTCAAACTTTGTGACAGTTCTTATTAATATTACTACTAAATTCCACTTAGACCATCTATATCATGGCCTAATTAACTGTCACTCCATTTGGGGGGTTTATTTAAACAGTTTCACATAGTGAAGACACAGGAGGACACAGGATTAAGCTCTTGGCTCAAGATTACAAGCTCTGTTTGGTTTATGCAATTTAATGAAATTGAACTGTTTTGTAACATTCAGTTTAAATAAACTTCTCATTTGAGAAGAGTCAACAGAACCTGAAGAGTAAAAGCCCTGAAACCACACAACTGTGTTTTAAAGTAAAAATTATAGAAATTACTAGCCTACAAATGTAATTAACTTTATTTGAGCCAAATGCACGGAATCTACAGGCACAAGGCTCCAGCTAGTAAAAATACACATAAGATAGGACATGATGAAAAATGAGTTTGAGTGTTGGTATCTGCCTTTGTCTTGTAAAGACTAATTTGAGAATTCAGTTTAATAAGTAGAAACTTGGATAGACTAATTACCATGAATTAAGGATAAGGCTCAAAACTCACTTATGTTACAAACATATTTTAATGGCTGAAGCATTCATTAAGAAAAGTTCAAAATCAGGACTAGCGGCAAGCTAAGCTCCTTCTGAGTTAGATTTATAGTCTACTCCTAATAACTTATAGCAACAGGATTTTAAAATTTGTACATCTTAACTGAAACAAAACAAAACAACAGTTGAAAGAAAACAGGAGAATAAGTATGCAGAACCAGACTAAAACAGTAAATAATGTAAATCTATAAAGGGGATCCTGTTCAAATAATGCACTTAAAAGGTCTCTATGTACCTTTTCAAAGATTAAGTTTCTAGCTATACTTAAAAGAAGATTTCTCAAGCAATTTAGGTGCCAATAAAGTACATATGTATTTCGGACACTTTGAATAACTAGAGAACAGGCCAAAATTTAAGGTCTAGAGTCCTTGTACAGTGTGCAAAAAGAATCAATGTCTCAAAAGTGATAAAAAAAATCCACATACTGAATTTGCATTTCATTGAAACTCAGCGAATGGAAAGCCCTTAGCAGAGGGGTGTGTTTGACCTCTTAGCTTTAGGAATGCATTTTGCTGAGTAAGGTCTTTTAAAACAAGACCTCCAACTTACTGGGCAAATATTTCAACTACTGTGACGTTATATAACACAGTGAGTATCAGCAAAGGCCAAAGCAATTAAAAAATATAATTAAAATGCCACAGTTGGTTTTAAATCAATAGGTATCTCATATCGCCTGGTACTCATAGTATCCCCTCAACTCTAAGCTCTTCCATTTAGATTAACAGCTCCAAGAGCAACCCCCATCTAGATCTTCGTTGACAAATGCCCTGTCTTAATGGTGGGCACTGGCATGGTGAGCACCACAAGATGGGAAAAACCTTCTTACCCTCCACTCTGGTACACAGCCTGCCACTCTAAGAGAAAAACACCTTCACTTGAGCCACTCTGGGTTGGGCAACATGCAGTCCAAAAGGAACTCTCAGAAATTCAGAAACAAAGGTCTTACAAGCCTGAGCACATGCAGAGAGTCTCTAAAGGCTGAGTATCAAACTCTGCAGCTAAGGACATGTGGGATCAGCAGGCTCAAACGGGTCCATGTTTTGTTTTTAAATTTCAAGGATTTAGCATCTACTTAAAGATAAAAAAATACACAGTATGCTGCAAAAACAATAAAGTGGAAGTCTTAAAACATGCTTTGAAGCATTTTGGGCCATTTCTGATCAGAGCGACGAACAATGTGATAAATAACCATATTTGTTGCTACTTCGCTTCCCTATAAAAACAAAATACACAAAACATGCAATCCAGATACAAGATTTGTCTTATTCAACGAAGCTGGTAAATTCTGCTTCTCAACCTCCCTTTGCTCACGACAGTGTAAGCAAGAAGAGAGCAAGGGAAACAGATGCCCTTGCTGACACAGGCAGAGCATAACCCCAGTTACAAATCAGTCGTTCAGCAGCAGAGTGGTATGAAGAGACACTTCACATCCATCATGTCCCTAATCCCTACCTCCTTCAGCTGATTTAACACCAGTTTATCACCTGAGCTTGCCTACTCCACAATTAGGGAACTGCAAACACCATAACCATCCACTCCAGTGAGGGTGATGCAGCTCCCAGACCCTGCAGCAGCTGAACCTGAAGGAACCAGGGTACATGAGATATCACGAGGTCATGTCTCATCCAAGACAACTGCAGTGGAAGAGCTGGAGGATGCTGAAGGGGAAATGGGAGGGAAATGTTACAGCCAAGTGCTGAATTCTTCATCCCTGATATTTATAGCACTGATATAAAAGTTTCCAGATTTGTTCCTGATTTTTTTCAATTATTTACTTCGTAGAACAAACTGTTTTCTTTACCCCATTTAATGTGAAACAGAGACTCACATGCATCTTGGTAAGATTTCTCCAAGGAAACATCAGAAGCATCAGCATTTTTTTTTCCCTGTCTTCCAAGATTAAGTTTCAGTCTAAGATACCAGTTCTATTTTTGTATTTAGAAAAAAATGGCCCTCATATCAGCCACACAGCTTTTCCCATACAGTAGACAAAGAGACATCTCTTTGTAGCGAACTCATATTTTCCTATGTAGAAGCCGAATTGCATGCACTTAGGTCATGGAATATGAATAGTTTGGGTTGGAAAGCTCATCTAGCAATGAGCAGGGACATCTTCAACTAGATCAGGTTGCTGAGAGCCCCATCCAGCCTGACCTGGAATGTCTCCAGGGATGGGGCATCTACCACTTCTCAGGCAACCTGGGCCAGTGTTTCACCACCCTCATTGTAAAAAATTTCTTCCTCATGTCTAGCCTGAATCTCCCCTCCTTTAGTTTAAAACCATTACACCTTGTCCTATCACAACAGGATGCTTTAGTTGGAGCTGGATTTGTGTGTTCAGAAGCAATGAAAAGTTTATTTATTTATTTATTTATTTGGTTTTATTTATTCTGGGAAGTGGAACTCTGATATTCTAATACCAGAACTGTTCTTGCAAAGGCTTCTAATTAAGACTCACCGGTTCTTCCAATTATGGAATATGCTTAGTGTCTTGCTGAACTTAAGTTATGTTAACTTAAGTTTTTCAGCTTCAAAAAGGAAAACAAACTAAGAAAATATTGTGATTGAAACAGTTTTCTCTGAACAGCTTTATTCCACTGATCGCAAACTAAGACAGTGGAGTGAGTTTTATGGCTAAAAAATTGTATCTTTTTGCCATGATGAAAGCCTCCAAAAGGTTTTCTGGATTAACACTTGCATATCTGCAGATGACACTGTCTACCTCTGTCCTTTCAGAGATCCTGGTCTTGCCAGATCGTTTGCTTTCTTTTGGCCTGAAGAAATCCTGCTAGTAGCATTCTTATGTGAAAAATGTATTCATTTTAAGGAGAAAAATTAAGGCAAAACCTTTTTATAGCTTGTTTGGGATTGCAAGGAAGTCAAGTAGGGGAGCTGATAGCATGGACTCAACTATCTTGATGGTAATAATTAAGATGTTTTTGAGCAGTAAATTCCTTTCTGTGTTTTGAAGGTACAGAAAGCTACTAAGTCTTACACAACACCCTGAAAGCTGATAAATGAAAGCTGTTTGGACTGTGTTTGACTAGAAAAAGCCTCAATGTTGAAGGACCCATCAGAAAAATTGTTCTACCCACACACACCTGGGCCATTTGAATAGTTTTCAGCCAGAAGCTTGTGCTTATTTGTGCCTTGGGTATAGATGCAGCCTTTTAAATAAGGGCCAAAGATACATTAGCATTTAATAATTAAGACTTAGCAGAGCATGGGTTTGAAAGGTCTCATTGCCTCATTATTTAGAAAGTCTGTATGTTTTTTGTATGTTGTACATGGATTTAGAGAAAATGAAGATTAGTCTCCTACTTTTATATATAAGTTTTGGAGTAACAGAAAAGTTAGTGTGGGTCAACAGTAGATTGAATCCACATTCAGGTGTTTTTTGTTTTTTGTTTTTTGGGTTTTTTTTATTTCTGTGGTGTGAGCAGTGATCAGTGCCAGAATTTTATTTCAAATCTGTGGAAGAATAAAATAACCCTTAGATACTATCATAAGGAACCAAAGCATGGAAAGCATAGTTAGAGCAAATAGAACAACTGGTGTAATGTGAGAGTTGTTGAGTCATGGTGAACTGTTGATGGGCAGCCTTTTTAACTTTTCTCAAAGATATTTTTGCTTAAACACCAAGATGTAAATTTTAACCCAACTTCTGTTTTTGGGGTGTGATTTGATACTTCTCTTTTCCAAAGCACAGTAGTTTCTCGAATTTAGTAGTATCTTAATTATCATAGAAAAATAGTTGCTCTTTTTAAGGAGGTATTTTAATGCAAGGTAGCATTTAATGGTGTAAAGTTGGCTCTATTATTTCTGTACTTATCAGCCAAGTCGTTTGTTAAATGACCATCTCCTTGGGAGATGGCAACGACACTGAATATACAGACTAAACCAAAAAAGCGTTATCAAATTTAATAACAATGTGAGCTGCATCAGTGCTATAGCCATAATTGCATGTTGCTTGGTGCTGACCTTATGAAGATGATATCTGGGCTGTAGTAAATTTTAGGCTGGCTTATATTGAAACAGACCTTGTATCAAGGGGACAGTTATCCAGATCACTGTAAAAAAAAATCTTACTCTAAATGGGGATAAATCAATGAGAGTTTGTTGAATCAGAACTATTTTTTTTTTTCTCTTTTTTAATAATGCTTTTCCAATAATTCAAGTGTTTTAATGGTCATCTCCTGCTCTTTCAGTGTAGAAATTGGTGAAAGTGTGAGAGGAGAAGATGTTTATATCATCCAGAGTGGCTGTGGAGAAATAAATGACAACTTAATGGAACTGCTCATCATGATCAATGCTTGCAAGATTGCATCATCCTCTAGAGTGACTGCTGTAATTCCATGTTTTCCGTATGCTAGGCAAGATAAGAAAGACAAGGTAGGTAAGAACTGTGTAATTTTCAAAGGCCTTTTTTTTTCAGCTTGTTCACTTGAAATTTTTGGAGATGAAGCATATTTTCATAAACTTTTAAGATATTTGAAAGACTTGCTGCTTTTTTATCCTTTTTTTTGTTGTTGTTATTGTTAAAATGTTCAATTTTATAATCCATAAGTGAATAATGTGAGACAATACAATGTTTTTTGCTAGTGTTCTGAAAATCAACATGCCTCCACTTTGAAAAAGTAGGTATATCCTGTGTGTGTGGTATATTGCAGAGTACTCTGCTAGAAAAACCTCACCTTATGGGATTGTTTTTCCTGCTTTTTCTAGCTTCATATTTTAATTTTTTTTTTACCCCTATATATGAAGAGAGCATACCCTTTAAAACATTTTAATTGCATGTAATTAAGTCCTAAATTTGAAGTGTTGTAAGCATTATGTAGGTCAGCTTTACCATATGTGGTTAAACTGACAGCCGAACGGAAGGAACTGATTAAATTTGCAATGCATAACAGTCATTGATAAAAACATTATGCTGCAAGACAGATTAAAGAAAAATTTATTATATCTGTAATAATTATTTTTATTGATGCAGACCAGAAATTGTGTGCAAACTGATCTTCTGATCTCAGTGCCCTTTTCCTGAATTTGTTCTGCCATAATTGATGAATACACCAGTTCAGCCAAGTTGATAACACACCAACAAACTCTCTTCGGCCAGTGAGTTTGCTTTTAAAATATACAGAACTGAACTTTCCCATCTCTACCATGTATAGAGAAAACATCTAATATGTCATGTGAATGTTACTTTTACCTAAACTCACTTGAAAAAGAGCTAACAAGAAGAAATATGAATTTAGGCTTTAAGATTGGATTGCAGTGGTTGTGCTTTTGGAAAATTGCCTCTCTCCAATGCTTCCCATAATTGGACTGCACCTTCACTTTCACTTTGGGCATCAGGCAAACCATCCTGAAAGACTTCTGTTCTTTACATTTACATTTTATATAAAATATAACAGGACTAAGAAGTAATACAGAAGCTAAAAATAATGACAGATACTACAAAATATGTAATGGTCAGCCTGTGGTGTCTAAGAACAAAACTGGTAAACTCGTTATTTCTGGTAAACTCATTCTTCACCTGCAGGCTCTTTAACACCAAACTAATATTATCAAGATACATTTGTTATACTTCCAAAAATGGAATTCAGGAGTTAGATAATAGGTCCCTATTCTTTGCCTACCTGTTTTGGAACTTCATTTCTGCTGCATTGTGTATTGAATAACGCTCTCCCTGGATCAGGAGAGCTGAAACACTACTTTTAATAAAATGAGCTTGAAAAGGGAAGTGATAAAAGTTTTGTTGAAAGGCAAGGAAAGCATCTCACTATGTTTTGATTTCCGAATTCTGATTGGAAGATTCTGCTGGACCATCCTTTAAGTTCTTAGTATGGGAAAAGTGTCCCAAGTTTTCCTTGCATCTAGGATATGCTTTAGCAGAGTAGCCAAAATCCATGTGGCAGACTTCCAGTTAAAACCCACAGTGTGCTAGCCCAGCATGCTGCCCAGGAGCATTTTGTCTTTTGGAAATGCCATCTGAAGATGGATAGCATAGGAAAGTAACTAATACACTAACAGAGATTTTTGAGCGTTGATTCCAGACTGTTCTCTGGGTGTCACTGAGTTCTCCTGCAATTCCAGGCAAGCCATTCAAGCCTTTTTTTTTTTTTTTTTTCCCCAGCCTATTTTGCAATTGAGAAAATGTTTGTCATCTTTGGAAATTAACCTTGGTAGTTGACCTCCATGTTGCAAAATGAGCTATAATATAGCTGTCAACATTGGGCAGCTTATTGACAGGGAGATCTTTCCTCCTGCTGTTGGATTTCATCACAACACTTGGTCTTTGACCCATGTGGAGTACACAAGCTTTGTATGCTGCCTGAAATGTCAGTGAAGTGACAGCTATTTTCTTCCTGTGGTTATACACACATTTTCTTCTCTTCCATGGAAGATATTGCTGTAGTTTGTCTGTAGCTGTACATTGCTATGTTATGCTGCTAGATTGCAGTCTAATCTTCACTAGCTGGATGATGATTTCTGGTTTGAACTGAAGTTTTTTACTTTAATCTGTAAAGAACTAAATGGACTGAGTGCATGCTGCTTGAAATAAGTCTGTGTTTTTCATGCCTCTGTTGCAATTATGATTGCTGAGAAGAAAGTGCTCTTGATTTTTTTAAAAAAATTTGTTTATTTAAGGAAAGGGCATTGCGGAGGAAAAAAAAATCATGCTATGTAATCTCATCTGGAAATTTTAGCATGAAACCCGGACTAGCTTTAAATGAGAAACAGGTTAAAAAAAAAAATAAAAGGCTTCCTGACAATTGTAGAAAAGTTGGTAAATTAATTTATACACAATGAAGCACTGCCATAAACTAGAATACTTCTGATACATAAGCTAGCTAATGTAAAATTAGCTCAGATGTATCTGTGCTTTGGCCAGAGATGTGTTTATACATCCTCTAATTATGCTAATCTTCCAAGACATGGGCAGGACACATTTATGCAGGATGCTACAGAGATGCCTTTCAGATTAAGTTTGAAGTAGAGTGACAGGTAAGTTTGGTGTTCTACAGCTCATGTAACTTTGTTTTTTTGATTTGTAGAAGGGGTCCGTGGAGCGTTGGGTAGGTATCCTTTTTTTTTTTTTCCAATCTAACGCTATGCATTTCCATTAATGTGGCCTTAAAGGGTGAAACTTACTGGGTTACATTATGTATAACTGGGAAGGTCTTCAATTTCACTTCTTGATTTCAGTTGTGTTTCACCTAGGCCATGAGAGTAATCCTGTGGAATAATTTCCTATGAGAAAACTCCTAGCTTCTAGTTAAAAATTTATCTGGGCGTTCAAGGTAATGGCTGTCAAATTCTGAAGCTTCAAAGCATATCTTATTTTTGAAATGAAAAATTTAGGTAATAAATTAGTTAACATTCAGTATCCATACACTTCACAACTGGCTTTCTTGGAAGTGAAAGTTCCAGTTATAAATCTTTGGGGTTGCTTCCTTTTTTTTTTTTTTTCTTTTATTTTTTTCAGTATGCATGTGATGCATTAAAGGCAAGAGAGCTTTAATCTTGATGGACAGCTTTTACTATCAGCTATTTGTCCTTTGCATGGTTACTCTTGTGAGGTTGTTTGTATTGGATTTGTAGATTCTCCCCTGCCCTGGTAATTTTAAGAATTGTGAGTAAATTTGTAAAACATCACAAAGGAAGAAACAATTTATGTAACTTTTTATATGTAAGAGAGAATTTGCTTAGGAGCTAAAAACTCAGTGATTTTGGTTTTTTTACTATTTAGTTTCTGTACATAATGTAATGTTATGTTTCACACTAATAATTCTGAAACTAATCTCGAATTGTGCCAAAGAATGGAACAATGAATACTGTGAATCTCTTTGTACTCTTGCCTCTCTGATCAGAAACAAACCTTACAAACTTCAAGATAAAGTTAAAGAAAATCTTGAGTTCTCATCTACCTTTGTCATCCAAGTTTCTGAATAATGAGGCCAGCTTATCTGAGGTTCCCATGAATAAACTTCTTTTGATTTTAACATAATCTTCAATTTGGATCATATTGTAGCATAAAACTTATTTTCCATGCAAGAAATCAAATCTTAAATCCTTTTGAACATGTCATGTGTGTGTGCATTTTTTTTTTTTTTTAATGCACAATTTTGTGTAAAGGAAACTGTCAGATAGCTGCAAACTTCATTTGTCTTAATCTCCTATTGGGCCATTCTTGAGAAACAGATATTGGTGTCTGGCTATCTTTCCTTCCAAGACCCTCTGTCCACCAACACGTAGGCAATCTGTGATGTGTGCATGTCTGCTAAAACAAGTTACCTAGTGATAAAACCTTCCAGTTCGTCCTTCTGGGAAGGCAGCCTGCAAGGCCAGCAGCTGAAAGAAGTACCAACTGGTAATGTATATATTAGTATTTGATGCAGGAAAGTATTTTGTGGGTTTGTGGGTTTTTTTGTGATGGTGATACTCATGATATTGCTACATGAGACAAGCTGAGTTGCATTTACATTGAACAGAAGTGGAAATAAAAGATCAAAATTCAGTATGCTGAATGGAGTCCAAACAGCAAACTGTGTTCCAGGAAGAATGTTATTTGCCTTTAGCGGATAGCCCAAATGAGTTACTTGTTTCAATCAGAGTGGGCGGTCCTGGTTTGCCACATTTTTTTTCCCCTTCTCTTCCGTTTGAGCTGCCTCATCCAGCTGCTGTTGGTTCTGCAAGTCCTGGTGTGCAGCACAAGGGAGGTGGTGGAAGTGCATAGCCTGGGAAGAAAGGATAGGACAAGCAGGGGAGCAAATGTCTGATTTCAGCATCACCTGTCAGTCCTGCTTAGCTATAACGTCAAAAAAGATCTTTGCAAAGAGCTGATAAGAGAGCATCATGACAGAGTCAAGAGAGTAGAAACTAAATTTTTATTAGATGCTGTCAGAAGTTTGAGAGTATTATCAAGTCCAGCTTAAAAATGTCAGTTTGTACTGTTAAGATGAGCTGAAGTGATCAGGAATTTGAATGGCATGAACTAAAACTTTAGTACTAGTAATACAAATATCCAGAAAGCTTTGGCTGGCTTGGACCTCATAGCATCCTTACAAAACTGAACTGAAGTGAGGAGCAGCATAGTCCTCAGTAACTGGAAAATCATCCATGCTGATGTGCCAATGGTAGCAAGCTCTTATGGAAGCTACGTGCATCTGAATTACAGAGATCTAGGGAAGTGCCAGCTGTCCCATACATCTTCCTTGTATCTTACACAGACTAAATGGTGGTGATATTCTTTGAAACACAAAAAACAAAAGGGATGATTTTCAAAATGAAGATTTCTGTAATGATGATGGTAAACTTGATCCAGCCATTAAAAAGATTTCAATATCTTTGTTTTCTGGAAGTATGTTAAAACAGAGAAATGCTGAGTTTCCACCTAAATTAACAAAAATTTTGAGGAAAATACTGCCTCCTTGATATGACACAGGCAAGAAAGTATCCAGGTTAAATTTGCAGTGGTTCAGTTTATTTTAGATTATGTCCTTGAGCACCAGTGGAAGGTGAGCAAAGATACTCTGTAGTTCTGTGGAGGGAGAAGGGATTCCTAGGAGGCTAGATAAGGCTGTTTGATAAAGAGAGATAGCAGGAGAGAATACTGAAAAAACAGTCTAACAGAGTGCATTCATGCTAATGTTACTACTAGCTATTAGTCTTCTTTAGAGACTGGCAGAAAGAAATAGCAAAGAAAAACTCTGATTTCTGTTACAGAGAAAGCTATGGCAACATAGCATGTTTCAGAACTTAAATTAAAAAAAAAGAAATCAGAAAAAAAATTTGGATTTGCTCAAAAAAAATTAATTTATCCTCCAGTCATGATTTTCTGTCTTCTCATTTTTATGTCGCTGTTTGTTCTGCATCCTTGACACTTTTTAAAAGCTCTTGACATTGACATTAAATTTGCTAATTAAATTTTTGCTCTTCTTTTGTTCTTTCCACTTTTTTTTTTTTTTTTCATCCCCCCGTGTCCCTTTTGGGAATTCTAGTCTCTTAATTGCATCCAACAATTATGCCTGAATTAGCAAATTAGCAAAAAATAATAAATAAATAGGCCAGGGTAGAAGACCCCTGCCAACACTGATCTGTTACAAGCTTTGCTGTATCATGGAGAAAAGCTTGATACTAACTGTGTTTTAAAGCAGTGTTTTCAAAAGCTGCGTTCACTCCACCTTCAATCTTTGTTTTTTATGGTGTTTTTTAGAACAGGATAGTTGCTTCAGATTTGGATGTTAAGATAGGGTAGCAGCTTGGAGAAATGGACACTGTCTGTCCTTCTGCTATAGAAAAACAAGCTGAAAGTGTTAAATAGAAGAACTGGAAAATTATATCCCAATTGTATCTGCTTGTTAGTCTAATTACTACAAAGCATTATTAGACAGACTGTGCAAACTGATTTAAATATTCCGAAGTGTTTTGCTGAGTTTCAAAACCCTAGTAGAAAGACTAGCTATTGACAGGTTAGTTTGGCTCTTCATATCTAGATCTGAGATGTTCTAAAGGAAAAAAAAAAAATCAATAAAAGTAGCTAATTTCCTCACTTCTTGGATCTAGTAAAAATATTTTTAAAATGTAAGCATTTGTGCTTTATTCTTCAGAGCCGTGCTCCAATCTCTGCAAAACTTGTTGCCAACATGCTGTCAGTTGCAGGGGCTGACCACATCATCACCATGGACTTGCACGCTTCTCAGATCCAGGTAACTATTCATTCTTACTAACGGTGGCTAGGGGCTCTACCGAGTTAATGTGAATGGCTAACAATTCTCTGTTGTTTCTCATTGTTTTGAAAGGCTATGTACAGAAGTGTAATTCTCCAGGTTAAGAGAAAATCTTGTTACCTGTTTCTAATTAAACTCCCTTTTTCGAAAGAGACCAGTCTCACTTTTTATGGGGAGATTTTGCAGGCACTTTGCATACTCGTGCATTGGAGTCCTCCGTGAAATTTGCCAACTCTAGTGTAAGAGCTCCAACTTCTTACACTAGTTCTCTTAATCTTGGCTTGTCAGAGATGATAACATTGCTGTAGGTAGAGTTTTGTTGTTGCAACCAAGTGGACGATATTCTCTTAACATAAGCGGAGAAGGAGGTTGGCAACCCCTAGCTGGCTTGCTTGCGTATTCCGCCAAATGACAAAACTCTTGCCTCAGACACAGAACAGACATTGTTTGTCATTGTTATGTGTACCTCTTTTCAATACGACTTTTTTTCTCTAGAAAAATACCTTTTCTTCCAGTTCTGGTATTCTGTTTATTCAGAATTTCCCATCATGCTAGAAGGCTGTCATGCAAGTAAAATGCAGTTTCATTTGTGGACTAACACAGATTTCTTGTCATTACAACCTGCACAAAAAGAAAGGTTCCATTTCTGCTGCTTAAGTGATATTAACTTGAATCTTCCCACATTGAAATGCTACTGTTCATGTCAAACGGTTGAAATTTATGGAAGTTGAGTCTTACTGGATTTTTTGAGAGCTTTTCACAAGCATGAATTTACTTGAATGCTCCTTTGATTGAGTGAAGGTGATCTTTTCTGATTTTTATATAATTCAATAATATCTGTTCTTTCTTTCACTACTCTTGGGTGACATTTTTACAGACCTTAGTATTTGTCTAACTTCTGCTTGGTTTGACAGTAATAGCAGAGGGTAGAGTTATACCGGTGTAAAATGCTAGTTAAAGTTCTACCATACATGAAAGGCAAAGGCTCAATTCTTTCCCTGTGTCTCTGTTCCAGGTAAGACATAAACACATATTCCTGAAACTTTTTTTCTCTTTTGGACTAGGGTTTCTTTGACATTCCAGTAGATAACCTGTATGCAGAACCTGCAGTGCTGCAGTGGATTAAAGAGAATATTTTGGAGTGGCGAAACTGTATCATAGTCTCACCTGATGCAGGTGGTGCAAAAAGGTACTATATAAGCCTAAAACTATTACTTTCCTATATAGATAGTCATTAATGAACTAGTTTGTCTAGTAGTCTTTTTTTGTCTATGAATTGTGCAAGATATAGGGTACATCACTGCTGAATCCAGCTGTCTTGTAAAAACAGAATAACTAGTTCTTCCAATGTTGTTCATGCCTGAAAACATCCAGGCGCTTTCTGTACTCTAAAGAAAATCTTCTCTCTCCCTGGCTATGGCCTCGTTAGCTGAATCTCTTCACAGGAGGGCAGAGATTTTTCTTGCTGCTTGCTTCTTTAATCCAGTTGCTGCGCCTCTTCCTGCTTTGCTCTGGAATTGCCTAATCTTCCCTTCTCTGTCAAAGCATCTGGCCTATACCCACTGTACCTGCTGGCATTTAGGTAAGAGCTTGCTTGACTTGTGTTTCTATTGACCCCAAGTTGTGTACTGGGAATGCTAGAAAAAGGGAATGAAGTTTTGTTTTGAGTGGCAAAAGGTGAAAATAGAAAAAGTTAGTTTATTAGTGTTTCTTCATTTGCAGCATGTGTTACTAATTTAGCAGACTACCTTTTATTTGGTATCTATAAAGTATAAACTAATGTAAAAACTTAAAGCATGCAGACTGGTGAGGTGATAATGCATGCCACTGAGGTGAAATGCTTATTCTCAAGTTTTATTGGTCATGCTGCTGCTACAAAACTGAATCAGAACAAACAAAAATAAAGAAAGAATCCTGTAAGCTCATAGTAATTTAAATGTTTGGAATGTAGTATGGGGGAAAATGTGAAAGGCTGTTATAATTTGATTTGAAGTCCTTTGGTCTGCTGTAAATCTTCATGTTCTAATAATTAATAAGGAAATAAGACTGATTAGAACTCTATAGTTGTTCTTGTTTAGTTTAATCAAATTTCTTTGTTCGTATCTGGACACTGTTGTTTTCACAGTTGTTTTTTGTTTGTGTGGGATTTTTTGTTTGGTTTGGTTTTTTTATGTTATCAAGTTGATCATAAGAGTTTTTTTGAGGACCACATTCACTGTATAGCTGGATAGAGTCTATGTTTACCATAGCTGGATAGAATCTATCTTTGGTACCTTTCTGTTGTAATGCAACTATACAGTTGCTGGTGAAGTAGGGGAAGATGTGACTTTCAATAAATTCACAGCTTCTCCTTCACCTCCAGTAATGTAATGTAAAGAAAATGGTTTGGCCTTTCCATTTAAAACATGTAAACTACAAAGTAATACTTGGTTTAATGAAAAGTGAATAGAATGTGAAGAAAGTTTATCTTAAATTTGTAAGCATTAAAGAAAATTTTTAAAAATACATCTTGCACTAATTTAAAATACTTGGATTATTTTGTTTCTTGCTTGTTTGTGTTGTTTTTCTTTTTTTTTTTTATTTTTTTATTTCCCCAGCTTATTAAATTTTGTGTCTGATATAAGGCATGCAAATTCTATTGATATCTTGATGACTCTGAGGTATTGAGACTTGCTATGAAATTAGACTATTGTTCACAAAAAATGCCCAAGATGTTTGGTTTTTTAATTTATCATCTAGTTATTGAAATACAGTAACTAACAACTCCTTCATATTTAAGCAGTAAAGAAAAAAAACCCCTGTATTCTCTATTAACTGTGCATGCTAATAATCTTGTTAATGACATTCTATATATATTCTAAAAAGACAGGTTATAAGGTTGCACTAACATAGAAAAAGCATAGTGTTGTTTATTGCTGTGTTTTTATACCTACCAGCTCTGGTACACTAAACACACACACACACACACACTGACAAACCAGACCAAAAAAAAAAAGAAAAAAAAAACAAAACCCAAACCACCTCAAAATCAAAACAAAACCACAAAAAAACAAGCCCAGAAAAACACAAACACATGAAAAAGCAATCAGAAGTCTGTAACAAATTGTTATTGAAGGTTTGTCTGGCCACCAGAGGTCACCCTGAATAGTTTTCGAAGATCTTTGTCAAGCAGATGTATTGCTAAGGGAATTACTAATGAAGTACTAGTCTAGTACTTCTAAAAGAATTATTTATCTCTATTAACTTGTTTTTAACTTGTTTTCCCTGTGGCTTGGTTTTACACTCCTGCAATGGTATTTTCAGTTAGGACATTAAAATGCATGCTGCTGTAGGCTTAGAATTGAGGCTGTCTCTAAATGATCTAGTGTGACTAGGTATTGCAGAAGCTAAATAAAACCTTGTAAATAGCTGAAATTTTTTGAAAGCTAGGTAGTTAATGACAGGAAACCCAAAGTCAATTCAATAAAAAAATCGATTTCTAGAGTATAGCTTAAGACTTGTTGTATTTATTACCAGTGAATTAAGATTGTTTCTGTCCTGTCTCACTGCTCACAAAAGTTTGTGCCATGGTAATTTGAAAGCCAGGAAACATAAACTGTGTTTTATGACAAATACACATGTATGGCTTTGTTTTTCCTTTTAAAATAATTCTCTAAATGTGGTGTATTTCTTCCTGTAACTTAGGGTTACTTCCATTGCTGACAGACTGAATGTGGAATTTGCTCTCATTCATAAGGAAAGAAAGAAGGCAAATGAAGTGGACAGAATGGTCTTGGTTGGTGATGTGAAAGACAGAGTAGCGATTCTTGTCGATGATATGGCTGACACATGTGGCACAATATGTCATGCAGCAGAGAAGTAAGTGTTGTTATGAACCAGCCCACTGTCTCACTGTGCTGTAACCTGCATGTAGCTGATGAACGCAGTTGCTGTGTCCTGCATGCTTGTAACCCAACCTGACCTCTGTAGAATGAAGTCCCTTTCATCCTTGAGCCTATAGGTCACAGTCCTGTGGTAAAGCTGTCTCCTTCTTTAGAATGTAGAACTGAGAAAGTATTTATAGAAATACATTAACTATGTTTAGAAAGAGGACACAATAAATAGCAAGTCATATAACTTGGAAGGGACTTGGGCTATCTGGTGCATTTTTCAGTTCCAAGGCAGGAAAAATTGAAAAATCTTTCTCTTCTTAAACGTCATCATGGAGCCTTTCTACTCTCCTTGCACAAGCTTCCACAAAGCTTACTAGGTTTACCACCAGAAAGTATTTTCTCCCCACTGTTCAGTGAATGTTTACTGTCAATCTCTAATGTTCATCTTCAGTATAAAACTACTTTTCATCTGGAGAGGTGAAAATAAGTTTTCCTGTCTTTTGTCTGGAAGCTACTTGAAGAGGGTTCTCATTCACCTCTAGACAAACTTCAGTTTGTTCAGTCTTTCTACATGGTTTCTAGACTTCTGCTCTATTGATGCCCTCTAGATTCTTTCCAATTGGTCCACTTCTTGACTCTTAACTGAGGCCTTGGCAGTGCTAAGCAGGAAGGATTACTTTATGGTTTTCCACCTGGCTTTATGCTGGTACATTTTAGGGTAGTAGTAGTGGTTTTTTTCCACAGAAGTTGGCATTATTGACTGCACTGAACTTTGGCAACATCTGTAGCTGTTAAAAAACTTGCTGATTCCTGAAACGATTAATTCTTCCTGTTGCTGTAGTTTCACAACTCAATATGTATGGCAGTAACTCTACCTTCAAAATTGTCTTGACAAATTGGAGAAATGGACTGAAATTCATTAAGAATAAATGTGAGGTATTACAGTTGAGCAGTACTAGACTAAATTGCTTCTGCCCATCCACTCATATCCAAACATGTTACCAACTTTGAACTGGGAGTCAAAGGCTGCAATCTAAACTTGGCTAGAGTCCTGGGGCTTTACATTTTCTATTCAAGGATCTTCTATTTTGGTATTGCTTATAGCAAAGCTCAAACCCATATATTAGTAAATAGCGCACAATGGAACGGGGAAGGAACTGTTGAGGAGCAGGAGGAGCAAGACGTGGAGAGGTTTTAAATTGATGTTCCTGAATATTCCTGATGTTCCTGTGGCATTGCTACTCTTAGAAGTAATCCTTTCTAAAGCTACCATGTCTCAGTTGAGAGCATTTTGAATTTATGTTCTTGTCTAAGGTATATGTAGACTCTCTAAGGCTATCAAACAGTCTTGCACCCAAAACTGGTCCATGTCATACTTCTTGCCTGACTCTATTTGAATCATAGAATTACTTAGGTTGAAAAGAACCTTTAAGATCATTGAGTCCAACTGTAAAGTAGCACTGGCAAGCCTACCACTAAACTATGGCCCTAAGTACCACATCTATGCATTTTTTAAATACCTCCAGGGATGGTGACTCAACCACTTCCCTGGGTGGCCTCTTCCAATGCCTGACAACCCTTTCAGTGAAGAAATTTTTCCTAATATCCAAACTAAACCTCCCCTGGCACAACTTGAGGCCATTTCATGTCTTCCTGACGCTTATTATTTGGGAGATGACACCAACACCCACCTCTCTACAACCTCCTTTGAAATAGTTGTAGACAGCAACAAGGTCTCCCCTCAACCTCTTTTTCTCCAGGCTAAACAGCCCCAGTTCCTTCAGCTGCTTCTCATCAGACTTGTTCTCTAGATCCTTTATCACCTTCATTGCCCTTCTCTGAACTCTCTCCAGCACCTCAATGATTTTCCTGTGGTGAGGGGGACAAAAGTGAACATAGTATTCAAGGTGGTGCCTCACTAGTGCCGAATACAGTGGCACAATCACTTGTCTAGTCCTGCTGGCCACACTATTCTTGATACAAGCCAGGATGCTGTTGGCCTTTTTGGCCACCTGGTCACACTGCTGGCTCATATTCAGCTGGCTGTCAATCAACATCCCCAGATCTTTTCTGTCAGGCAGCTTATAGCCACTCTTTCCTGAGCCTGTAGCACTGCCTGGGGTTGTTGTGATCCAAGTGCAGCTTAAGTGACCTAGATGTTACTGTTGGTGGTTTGAAGTAAAGATAATCCCATGAATTTACAGTCTTTAGTTGCAGGCTTGCTATTTGAATCTAGGTAAAAAAGGATGTCAAAAACTCATGGTAGAAGGATTCATATACTCTTGTGTTTCTTTTCCCTTTGATGGACTTCTGATGGAATTTTGAAAAGAGAGGTTGTGCAGCTGTTTGCTATCTGCATACTAATCTGCATTAGGCTCCAAAACATTCCTCTGGGCTCTGCCCTTTGCAGATCAAAATCACGAATTGCCTCACCAATGAGGTTTTTCTAAAATATTCCTGTGCATAGAGGGAGTTAATTATTGTCAAAATGGAGGCCTTTATTGCTTTCATCTTATGAAATAAACACTTCTTTATTTACTTACAGTAGATTTCTATAGAGCAAATTCTAAAAACAACAGAAACCTTCAATGTATCTGCAGCATTCACTAAGATGCTTTTGTGTAAATGGTGCTGCATTAGAATCATGTTCTCAGCATGAAGTAGTGTTTTTCATTAATGCCAAATCTAGATGAGATGCATTTTGTGCTTAATTAGACTTGCTCACCAAAATACTTTGTAGACCTTTTTTATTCTCAGCAACCTAGATGCATATCAAGCAGATGAACTAAGAACTGTATTGTCATATACAGCAGATCAACTTGCTCAAGTAGAAACTTAAATACACATTGACTCTGTCATAGTCTGTCATCCTTGCAGGCTGCAGCTACTAAATTTAGTGCTGAGGATGACCAGGAAACTTTTGACTCTGTTGTGTCATTCAAAATGAGATTAGTTTTGTGGTTTTGTCTTTTTTCTTATCTTGCCGTGCTTATGCTGTGATCTGATAAAATACCACTCTTCAGAGTCTCTGCTTACAAGAGTAGAAAGGCAGCTATGACATAGCTGAGCATCTGGAGGCAGAGAGGCCAGTCAAAACCAAATTAAGAAAGAGATTCCGAATCATTCAGAAGGTGTTCTAGTTTTTTGTTTTTTATATATATATATTTTATTTTATTTTATTTTATTTTATTTTATTTTATTTTATTTTATTTTATTTTATTTCTTTAAATTTTTCCCCTCCTGGGCTGCATCATTTCACTGTGTGCTTGGATCAGCAACACGTCTTCCCATGAGCTTGCAGTAAGCTAGGCTTTTAATCATTAACATTTCTTCTTCCTCAGAATTGTTTGAATTGCAAATGAACATAAAGGTGGGCAATAATAGAGACACTGGCGACACTGCCACTTTATTTTTGCCTGATTAAGATAGAAAACTCATATTGAATTCAGTTCTATGTTGTGTTAATATAGCCAAAGTGTGGTGGTTTAGATTAGTATCACAGCTACTGATAAGAACTATTAAATTTAATTAGCAGGTTGGGGGTTTTGTTGTGAGACTTATTTGTATAAACTGAAAATGTGAAAATCCTCTGAATTATTTCGTAGATATTTGTGGTTTTCTATAGCTTTCAGGAGGAATTTGTGTGTAAAATTTCTTTTACAGATATTTTTATCTGGCTTCTTCTCTAGCCATGTATGTAAACATATATCACAGTATACTTTTCCTTCATGTTCTACAGGTTAGTATCTGCTGGAGCTACCAAAGTTTATGCCATTCTTACTCATGGCATATTTTCTGGTCCTGCTATTTCTCGGATAAATAATGCATCGTTTGAGGCTGTTGTGGTAACTAATACAATTCCCCAAGAAGAGAAAATGAAACACTGCCCAAAAATTCAGGTACAGTGGTGTGTTTGTGTCATCTGTTTAAACTCTGGATTTGTTTTTAACTGTTAACTGATGCTACAATTTGTACCTTGACAGGAAAATAATGTTCTAAAATACATTGTACAGCTTTGTTTTTTGTAGAACATGTCAAAGAACTGTTTTAAGGGATTCGGGTAGTGCAATGTAGTACTGCAAAATATTTTGTATTTGCAACAGATTGAGTATTCCTGACTGAGAAAGAGTGGCAAATGTAAAATTGGCTGGTGTTGTGAGGGTTTTTTTTTAGTCAGTATTAGTCATACAATATTAGTATGTAGGAACTTAAGTTAGCTATGTTATTGTGGATGCCACAGAAACTTTAGACAACTTTTTTTGTTTTTTAAATACACTATAAAAAATGCTCAAGATAACAATGACAAACTCCTCAATATCTGAACTAAAAATACAAAGCTGACAATGTCAATAGCTTTTGCATGGGATCGTTCTGAGAAGCCAGTTGTCTCTCTTGGATTTTTTTCTCTTAGAACATAGTGGAAGAAAGCATAAAAGATCATTTTGGTTTGTTCTTAATGCAACATATACTTTTTTAAAAGCTTAAAAATTATTTAATATTTACTGAAACAAGGCAAGCACTTAAAAGGTGTACTTCCGTTAAACTGTATTTGTGTCAAGTGGACAGTGCCATCTGATGGCTAGAATATTTTCTGTTTGACAATATGCCCTGTGCCAGAAGTCTTGAGCAATATGCCTGTGCAGCAATCTTATTCAATTCTTTTTTACTCAATTTTTGGGTTTGCACTTTGTATCAATGAAGTTCTTATGCATATGTTAAGTACTTAATATTTTAATGTTATTTTACTTCCTAGAAAGTGAATGTTTGTTCATATATTTCTAAACTGTATGGGTTAATATTCCTGGCATCCCCCAAAATTTATAACATTTATTTTTCTTTCAGTTTATTGACATTTCCATGATCCTGGCTGAGGCAATTCGAAGAACACATAATGGTGAATCTGTGTCTTACCTGTTCAGTCATGTTCCCTTGTAACTGCAGGAGATAACATTTCATCTCTGCAAAGGTCCCTTCAGTTAGCACTATTGTTTTTAACAATGCATCTCAACCACAAGAAATAAGTATCTTTGTACAATTCCAGAGCTTATATGTTTAATTATTATATTCATCTTGTAATTACCATTTGTTCTTTGTAACTGGCCAATAAATCTCCATCTTGCAGAAACTTTATGAATTCCCTTGAGTCTGGAAGTCTTATGTGTTGTATAAGTTTTCTTATGTGCCCATCCTCACTGCCTGCTAAACTGCTGCTTTGGATCTGTTTTTCTCTACAGAACTACAAACTGTCCATAGCACTTAATGGGATGTATGTATGTAAGACCATTTTCTGTGTTAAGCTAAATGCTGTAGCCTTGGATATCTTGTATCTATTCACCTGTCAGCAAGCAGATGTTGGTTTTTGTTTTGTTATGCTTAACTACCATGAATAGTATTTTGTAAGCCCTAACAAAATGTAAATTTCATGTTAATTTTAAAGAACTGTTGACACATCCATGGTATTAACTGTGTTTCGTACACTTCATGTTCTTTTTTTCCACAAGATGTATGTGACTGCTGCTTCCTTTTGTAAAGCTCTCATTACATTAAATAATTTGCTTAACATCTATTTGGTGCAGTTACTGTCTTCAGTTGTAAGATTAATGTTTCAGTATTCCTGGGATGATTAATTTCATGTGTTTCAATAATAAGGACTAATCTGTAATCATGAGCAGTTTGGTTTAAATTTTATTTTTTCTCCATAGTTTTTGACATTTCTTGATTGCATTCATATGAATCATTTCATAGCAGTTTTCCTGTTAATATTGTAGAGCTTCACCATGCAAAGTACAAACAGCAAATTTAAACACATTTAAATTTATACAAGCTGGTCTCTTCCCAAATCTACATGATTAAAAGGTATCTGAAAATACTTTTTGTGTGGGTTGGTGTTGTTCGTTTTTGTTGTTGTTTTGGTTTGGTTTTAATTATTATTATTATTATTTTCAAACTGCACAGTCAATAGACCTCCAGAGTACCACAGTACTTTACTGTGTAGTCAGTGAACTATGGTAGACTAACTAGTCTAAAATACTCTAACATTAGAGAATTAAAATAATTGTGAAAACAGTTTTGCCTCTCATATACTGAGAAAGCTTATGGTTAAGTACTGGTAATACAGTCAGTAATGGTTTCTGGGGGAAAAGAACAAATCTAATATTGTAATTTTAGGTCTTTGAATAGTTCTATGAAGTGTTTTCAGTCCTCCTGCTAGAAGACTTCGTGTGTATTAAGATAGTGTTCTTGCACCTAGATCATGAGAACTTGTTTTCCCACCTGAAATTGCAGTTGTTAATTACAAAAGCATTTGCCATGCTTGAGAGATACTTCTGTACTGTGGAGCTGCATTTAAAAATACTGTTACTTCATCGTACGTTGCTTATGCTGGTATATATTTATAATGATGTTATACTATAAAACGCATTTTCCCATTCTATATAAGACAGTTTCCAGGCAGACTGTTCTTTTGGTTTCTCTGAAAATGAATTTTTTGTCTATATAATTTTTTTTTTCCAGTAATTTTCTATTTCTTCTGTGGGTTTTGTTTTCCTATATGAAAATAATTAAAACTATTTCACCTGTACTGCTTTCTGTGATGAGTACAGAAAATGGGGTACATAAGATAAATAAGAATTCAGTTTAACCACTAGTTCTCAGAGGAATTCCACATTACAGCTGAATCCTCAAAAATACTTTATAACCAAATGGAAATTAATTTACATTATTGTTCTACTTGGTAAAGCAATTTTTTAAAAGTTTATTTAAAGTATTTTCTTGAAAATATTACTTTGCAGTTAAGTTGTTAACCGCAAGTCAGTGGCCACATAATTATACCAAAGCTTAGACCTTATTACTACACAAAAGGTATACAGTACTTTTAATGCACAGTATCAGTCCAGGTGTTTTATAGAACAGATCTTTGTTACAAACAAAATGCCAAATAATTTTCCTGTACTGTGTGCAAGTGTTGTAAATAAATCTTGAAAATTACTTATGCCAAGAGTTTGCTTGTGTGTTTTTTTTCTTTTGATGGTCTTTTTTGGAGGCCATGCCATGCACAGGTCGAATAGGGAAGACTGTGGGCATTGATTTTCATGTAACCCTTGCTCATAAATCATGCTCCAGCTGTCTTGGACATAAGGATGAACTGTTAATCACACCACACTGGTACACATCTTTGTAAGTGTGCTCTCTCTGGCTACCCTATTTATTGACCCCTTAGGAAGCAGGGAGTGGGAGAGGTGTAGTCACATTGCTGACCCTGGAGAGCCTGGAAACTAATTGCATCTTATTTCAGGTATTTCTGCATCCCTACTGCCTCCCTTGAAGGTAACTCACTTTCAAGAACAGGAAACAGGGTGGACACTTGGCAGCGGGTGCGAGCAGCATGATTCTCCCCTAGCAAAAAACAGTGTCCCCTGCTTTTCCTGAGCTTCTGGCACCTGGTAAAATCAATGCAGCCACACAGAGCTCCTGTTCAAGCATGCGACCACCAAGGTTTCTGGCTGTGATATGTATGAAAAGCTATTGCTGGAGCTGGAAAGTGATTGCAAGGAAGACTGCAGGAGCTGTGAACAGATTCATAAACTACTGTGCAAGTGATTTTGTTGTAATTTCCTCAGTTTTGCTCTCCTTGTCTATTTCTGCCTCTTTTCATACACCTGTCTATATCAGTTTGAAGAGTCAACTTATGTATTTCAAAAATTGAGCAAATTAACTTGTCTCTTGGATAATTTCCTGGGTAAATTATGCAATATTACACTGAACATTTTATTAACCATGAATATGTGGAATTGTATCACAGTTAGCAGCATGAGAGTTAATACATTAGAAAAAAAGCATTACCACCAGACTTCAAGACTTCAGGTAAACTACCCAGCTTTAACACAAACACAGTAGAGTCCTGATTTTAATTAATAAACTACAGCAACTTGCTGCAAGTTTTGGTATAGAAAAGAAAAATGAAAAAAAAAAAAAAAGGAAAATGTGGTGTTCACCAGTCCCATTTCAGTCCAACTGCAAAGCAAACCCTTAATGATGGACTAAGGCAATTAAAGACTTCTTCTCTATTTAAAACTATATTCTTTGCACACAGAGGTGGCAAAATACATTTTGTTACCAGTGGATCTTTCTC
Source organism: Nesoenas mayeri (assembly GCF_963082525.1). Classification (NCBI taxonomy): domain Eukaryota; kingdom Metazoa; phylum Chordata; class Aves; order Columbiformes; family Columbidae; genus Nesoenas; species Nesoenas mayeri. Next base: position 103,851,120 of record NC_137541.1, read on the forward strand.
TGGCACATGATGCAGTAGGAAGTACTTTTCTACTTTCAGTTCTACTGTCTTTCAGAAGAGGCACAACATCTAAGGGAAACCTGAACTTTTAAAATCAGTAAATGGGTGACTCTCCCTAACTCTAAAAATTAAATTATAGTTCTGAAGTTCTGGACGGCTGAGCTCCCTTGCATTTACGACTCATTTTTTGAAGGGAAATATTGCTGTAATTTGCTTCCCATGTTTCTTAGGTTAAAGAGAAAAAAAGAAAAAGGCAAAAAATCACTCTGCATTTCTATTAGTGTTCAGCTAAAGCTGCAGTTTCACTCTGCGCGGAATTGAAACTCTTGTGCTCTTGGCTGAGTGACAGTGAGTTCCTGATATGAAAAAAAAGTAAAATCAGCCTAGACCAAATGAAAAAGCAAAGCATTAGTACGCCTATTAAAATTTCTGATGTTTGTAGGTGTAGACTGCAAAGAAGATCTGCAAGCACGCTGAGCTCCTATCAAACATCACATGGTTCAGTGACTGGACACTGTGCTTCAGAAAACCTGCTTTCAACCAAAGTGAATGCGTATTAAGCATCTCATGTTTTAGCAGTGTTCCAGTGTCATAGACCTGAAATATGGTTAGGTGCTTGAAGAAATCAACTTCAACAATCCAGCTCATGCCAAGTCATTCTCTATTTCACAATTAATTAAGCACATTTGCTTTAGAATAAGGTGGATAACTATAAATGAATTGAAACTAACTTTCTCTTCTGATGACGATCAAGCTGTGAAATGTTCAGAATGGAATAGCTAGTGTAAGGTGTTTGCAATGAAGGTTTTTCCTCCTACCAGAAATGTGTTGAATGGCCTTGCTGAATGCAACAGGATTTTAGTGACATGTCTCCATCAGTTATAATAATCCCCAATGAAAACCTCAGTGCGTCTTGTGTGAAAAAAAAAAAAAAAAATCCAGTTATCAGTACATAGCAGAGGAATTGTATTTTGTTACGGTACTTTCAGGAATCAGGCAAAAAAAAAAAGTGAGAAAGTTAGATAGTCCAGAAGTTATAGAGAATTAATGAGCTATTTTCTAGGCCTTGATTGAAATGGTAATGATGCTGTGCACCTTCTTGGTTTGGTTTATGTCTATATGACTCAGCCATTAAAAACAGTGAATATTCAAGTATGATTGCAAATTCTTTCACTGTTCATTCTTCAGATTACAGTCTGTTGAAATGAGTTCCTCAGATCCACGAGAGTCAGAAATTTTGAACTGCTATTTAAAATGTAAAGACAAATATGTGGGGAAATAAGATATTACCCACCACCTCCCCCAATATCATAACCATTAAAATAGTCTGCCCTGCTAAGCATAGAAACTTCTAGAATAAGAAACTCTCAAACAGACATCATGTTCCATGAAATTCTGGATTATCTGCAGCCTAAGTCTATCTATGTCATCTTTAGCTTGGTATCTTCTACACTGTCCCACACAGATTTTACCTTTTTGTATATTGCTCTCAGTGCTCCTACCACTATCCTTACTCTTTTTTTCTTTTTTCTTTTTTTTTTCTTTTTTTTTTTTTTTTTCTGGTTTATTTTGGCTCCCTTCCCTGAAGTCCTGAAGAAGTCACATTCATTCCATTTACATTTCTTCCACAAAGTATTCAGCTGAAGCAATCTGTCCTAGTTCTTGAAAGCATTTGCGGCAGATATGAACCACAAGTAACAAGAAAAATTACAAAACTTTCAAATCTAAAATATCGTTAATGTCAAGTAATATTTCTGTGTCTATTTGCTGAGCTTACGCTAAAAAAAAAAAGGGGGGGAGTGTGTGAAACAGAAGGAACTTGAGCTTCTGCAACTTTTAGTTGTCTGAAGTGAATGTTACATATTTGTAATGCATTTGTCTCCTATCTGACTGCATTCTCTGTTGCCTAGTATTTTGCAATTGCCCTCCTTTGGGGTTCCCCATGGCTTGGATGTTCATATTTTTGGAGTAGGTCTTACTACAGATCTTTAGGTATGACACTGTAGGTACGTAAAACACACAGTTTGAAATGAAAAGTAACAAAGAACAGAGAAAACTGCAGCATTTCAGATGGAAAGGAAAAAAGATCTTTTGTCACAACAGCACGTGGATGTGTGAGTAATGTGAGAGTTTGCTTAGAAGGAAAAAAAATAAGAGTAGTCAGTTATTTTTATAGGAGGTGGAGAACTAAGTGCGGTATTGTTTTAATTTTAAGAACAAATGTTTGAGGAAGTAGGTTGCAGCAGTTGTTTCACATTCAATTATTTCTCAAGACACAGTCCAGCTGAAGAGTAGTGGTAGAATAGTGATTACTGCTGTTGTCTCAAGTGAGTTATGTTGTTACACTCTCCTCTGCACCTGAGTAGAACCAGTGGGGACCCTCTTTTATGTTGTTTTCTTCTGCTCTGATTTACAGTCTCCTCCAGCAACAAATCTGCCAGATCTGGAAGCATACAGAAAATGGTAGGTTAAACTTTCATTTTAAATTTGCTCTTAGACCACTTTCACTGGAAATATCATGGAAGACTTCCAAGAACATAATCACCTTTTCTGCTCTCTAAATATTCCAGCTGATTATTATGGTTAGAAGATCTAATTGCTGCCACTTCTGAGGTGATTTTTTTTTGCTAGGCTTTGCCCATTTCATCTCTTTAAGTATATATTGAACATCTACAGAAGAACTTCCTTCAGAAACTCCTAGCTGTATTCTCTGTGAATATTTGAAGAATGACATAAATCAGTATGGGTTTGTGCACAGCCTACTAAATACCTGCAAATTAGTGTTTTTTGAACTTTTATAAAGTCAAGCATAGAGCCCGGAGAAAAGGACAGCTCACGTGCATATCTCTAGCTGTAATTTTAAACTAGCTTCTCATTGCAAAGATGTTGCAAAGATGTTGCACAAGTTGTTTCATCTAAATAAAACAATGTTTTTAATTTGTGCTGCTACTATAACAGATACAAGGTTTTACACAATAAAACAGTCAGAGCAGCAGAATGTAACAGTTCATAGTTAAAATGGCTAATGCATTAAAAAGGTGTCAGGAAAGACAAGGACATACAAAGAAATGAAGCACAAAGATGACAGGAGCTAGGCTGGCTCTGCAACAACACTTCAGTTCCTAAAAATACTGCAATACATGAGGGTTCAAAATCTGAGCATTGCAAATGTCTCAAGAGGCATTTTTTGACTTCTTAGGAAAGCTACAAACATGCTTGTGAAGATTATTAAAGCCCAGAGTAATTGCATCTACTTTTAGGCACCTAACCCTGCAGTGCTGGTCTCTGGTGTGTGGTCGGGCAGAGGTCCCTTCATCTCCAGAGTTGAGTAGCGCCTGCAGAGGCACCTCCCTCTCCTTTCTCTGTGCCACTACTCTCCTCTCTGCCACTCTCTATTTATTGTCAATGAAGCCCAGGTTGAAGGCAATTAACTGAGGAGCTTAGGTAAGTGCCTAAAATTAGGTGCCTGAGTGCAGTGGTCAAGTATGAGTTCGTGTAGAATGTTTGTGGCAATCTAGACTGGAATCTCACCTTGATCAGGTCTTACTCTAGCATTTGGACAGGAGGTTTTAATTTTGTTTAGCAAATATTTAAATGTTGGTTGTAACTAACTTTTCCTCAAGAGCAGCATTTCTGTGGAGGAAAAAGAGTTCTTAAAAGGAAAGCTAGGATGGTGGGAGGAAATGAATGAATTTTCTCTTCTCCAGTTTGTCTCCCCACTTACTCTGATTATTCATATTCATCATTTTTGTCCAAGTGCTTGTCTATATCAGGCAATCAGAAATGTTAATAACTCTTTAAAGTTGATTGATTAGACAGTACTGAAGACAGTTTGGAACTGTGTGACCCAGTGTCTTCTAGCTGAGTGATTTTCCGAAGTGAATTGCTGTAAACCAAATGAAGGTTATTTTGATTCTCAACAAATGACTTCACAAGCATTGAAAATAATGAAATGTGAATTCACACCATGGCCTGGTTAGTCCAGCTTATTTTCTCTGAGAAACTGTAGGAATAGAATGATAGAATCAGAGAATGATAATCATGGCTACACTCAACAGAGATTTCACTTACTGTTTGACTGGATCTTTATATATTCTTGTGTTCCAGCTAAAAAAAAAAAAAAAAAAAAAAAACCAAAAACCAAAACACCAAAAAAACCACAAACAAAACCCAATAAACAAACAAACAAACAACAACAAAAAAACCAGCAAAAACCAAGCAAAGCCAAACCAAGCCAACCAACAAACAAATGAACAAAAAGCAGCACCATATTTTTGTGTATCCTGAATACCAATCATCTGATTTTCAACTACTTAACTGGGTATACACATTTTGTCAATATTATGCCTTGAATAACTAATCCTGTTTGTTTAAGAGCATTCTGTGTGCCATGCATCTCCAAGCCTTCACCACTGAGTTTTCCAAGGAGAGATGATGATATTTTTGTGAGTTTTGTTGTCCTTAGATCTCTTGGCCAGCACCGGACATAGGCACTTAAGAATCTGTGCAAGGCAACAATGATCACAGCCCCTCTGTCTGTGCTAGGCAAGCCAAGGCTGGCAGCCTGCTTGCCTGGCTGTATCTCTCTGGCCAGAGGGACAGGGTATTTTTAACATCAACTGCTGCTGAAGAAGTAACATGTATCTTGTGAAATATTAAAATCTTATTGCTCTTCCCATAATACACACAAATACATAAAGTAGGCAAGACCTCAAAGAATTGATAGATAGAGAGTGTTTTGGAAGGTCCTTAAATGTCTGTGGGATTTTGGCTCTGACTATTTACTGCTTATTAATCTTTTACAGGACATGATCAACCTTCAATCTGTCTTTAATTTACATTTTATTCTTAACAGGAAGTGAAAATGCAAGGAGGTATTAAACCGTATGGAAGTATAGGCATTGACTGGCTAGTGTCAACTGCATGTCATTCTAACAATCATTAGAGGAAGAATCCTTATGATAATGTCACATTTGAATTAGGCACTCACCTGTTAGTCACCTTTTAAGGGAGTGTAGATTTTTGAAAAAATAACTTTGCTCATTTACACAATCCTACAATGGCAACCTGCTGGATGTTTAATGCTGCTTGTTTCTCCATAAACAAACAAACAAACAAACAACAAAATAAAAACAAACAAACAAACAAAAGCACAAAATAAAAACAACAACAACAAAACACAACAAAAAAAACCCAAACCAGACCAAACCAAACCGAACCAAAAAATAACAGTAATGTAGCCTTTAATCACAGCCCTGGTCATTTTTTCAGTAGATTTGTTTTAAAGATTTATTATTAAAGAGTGATATTTATCTTAATACTACAATACTTAGTGGTAAGACAGTAAAGAAATAATTTGAGGAAATACCAACATAGGCCTTCCCCAAACTTAGATTCCCACATATGCTTTCACTTTTAGCTAGTGTAAGAGAATGGACCACAGGTTAGCTGTATATTTGATCTGAGCAAGTACGTGATCGGTATGATGGACTATGAGAAGTTTTCGTTGCAGTAAATTAATACTTTCCTATTTCCTTATTTTTAGGTACTTCGTGCAGAAGAGCCAAATAAATTGCTGTTGGTCTTGCTCTTCTTATTTCCAATACTTCTGTCAGGATCTTGGTTTCCCAGAAGTTTGCCCTGTGATGTTAAAGCCTCTGAAGGTGCTGTGACAGTGGACTGCACTGATCGACGTCTCACTGAAGTCCCCAGAGGGATTCCTGCAAATGCTACCAACCTTACCCTGAATATTAACCATATCCCCCATATCAAACCAACATCCTTTGCTCATCTTGAAAACCTTGTGGAGATTGACTTCAGATGCAACTGCGTGCCTGCCAGAATGGGGCCCAAAGACAATGTGTGCAACAGGAGACCGAATATTGAGAATGGCAGTTTTGCTGCCCTAACAAGTCTGAAGTCATTGTATTTGGATGCAAACCAGCTGTTGGAAATACCCCGGGGTCTCCCTGCTACTTTAAGTCTGCTGAGCCTGGAAGCAAACCATATATTTTCTATCAAAAACCACAATTTCTCAGAGCTAGGAAACATAGAAGTACTGTATCTGGGACAGAATTGTTACTACCGTAACCCATGCAATGTTTCCTTTGAAATCGAAAAAACAGCCTTTCTGGAGCTGAAAAAATTAACAATACTATCCCTGAAGTCTAACAACTTAACTCAGATTCCACCCAATCTGTCATCTACTTTAAAGGAATTGTATATTTACAATAACATGATTCAAGTGGTTCAAGACCATGATTTAAGTGCCCTTCACAACCTAGAAATCCTTGACCTTAGTGGTAATTGCCCACGTTGCTATAATGCCCCATATCCTTGTACTCCCTGCCCCAAGGGTACAATTGAGATACACACAAACGCTTTTTATTCCTTGAAAAATTTAAGAATTTTGCGGCTTCACAGTAACTCTCTTCAGAGCATACCCAGCGTTTGGTTTAAAAACATTAGGAATCTCAAGGAGCTTGACCTCTCCCAAAATTTCCTTATGAAGGAGATTGGAGATGCTCAGTTTTTGAAGTTTATCCCCAGCCTTGTAGTGCTCGATCTGTCTTTTAATTTTGAAGTGAAGGTCTATTCTCCATTCTTGAATCTGTCTAAGACGTTTTCCTTCCTCTCTAACCTGGAAATTCTGCGGCTCAAGGGATATGTCTTTAAAGAACTTAGAGAGGAAAATCTAGATCCATTGCGCAGTCTTAGAAATTTAACAGTGTTGGACCTCGGGACTAATTTTATTAAAATAGCTGACCTGGGAGTGTTCAAGGAGTTCCCAGCTCTTAAACTCATAGACCTCTCAGTGAATAAAATTTCTCCTTCCTCAGATGAAAGCAACTTTAATGGATTTTGCTCTAATCCCAGGATTTCATTGGAGCAATACAACAGGCAAGTATTACAAGAGATGCATTATTTCAGGTATGATGAGTATGGGAGAAGTTGCAGGTCCAAAGACAAAGAGGCTGCTTCCTCTCGATCATTAGTTAAGGAAGAGTGCCTGAAATATGGAGAAACTCTGGATTTAAGCAGAAACAACATATTTTTTATAAACCCCTCAGACTTCCAGGGACTTAGATCCCTCACATGTCTCAACTTGTCAGGTAATGCAATAAGTCAAACTTTAAATGGAAGTGAATTCTACTACTTGTCTGGATTGAAATACCTGGATTTTTCTAACAATAGGATTGACTTGCTATACTCAACTGCATTCAAAGAGCTAAAACTTTTAGAAATATTGGACATAAGCAATAATGAGCATTATTTTCTGGCAGAAGGTGTTACTCACGTGCTTAGTTTTATGAAAAACTTACCTCGTCTGAAGAAGCTGATGATGAATGAGAATGAGATTTCTACCTCTATTAGCACAGGAATGGAAAGCGAGTCTCTCAAGATTTTAGAATTCAGAGGAAATCGTTTAGATGTTTTATGGATGGATGGTAACTCCAGGTACTTCTCATTCTTCAAGAATCTGACCAGCCTGGAACAACTGGACATTTCCTTCAACTCACTCAGTTTTTTGCCCCCCGGTGTTTTTGAAGCTATGCCTCCAGAACTTAAGGTCCTCAACTTAACCAATAACCGGCTGAAGATTTTCAGCTGGGGAAACCTCCAGAATCTGAAGAGACTAGTAACTCTGGACCTCAGCAATAACCTTCTGACTACTGTTCCTCGAGAACTGTCCAATTGTTCTTCAGTGCTGCAAGAACTCATGCTCCGAAACAATCGCATTCAACGGCTAACCAAATATTTTCTCAAAGATGCTTTTCAATTGAAATACCTGGACCTCAGCTCAAACAAGATCCAAATAATCAAGAAATCGAGCTTCCCTGAAAATGTCATAAACAACCTGAGGATGCTGCTTTTGCATGGCAATCCTTTCAAGTGCAATTGTGATGCTGTGTGGTTTGTTTGGTGGATCAACCAGACTCAAGTGACTATTCCTCTTCTGGCCACAGATGTGACCTGTGCTGGCCCAGGGGCACATAAGGGAAGGAGCCTGGTTTTGTTGGACCTGTATACCTGCGAGCTGGACACCTCGTATTTGGTCCTGTATGCTCTGTCAGCTGCAACTGTGCTTGGCTTCATGGTGTTCACAGTGACAAGCCACCTCTATTTCTGGGATGTGTGGTATAGTTACCATTACTGCGCTGCCAAGCTGAGGGGCTATCGGCGTTTGTCTTTACCGGAGGCTTGCTACGATGCATTTATTGCCTATGACAATGAAGATCCAGCTGTGAATGAGTGGGTGCTGAGTGAACTGGTTGAAAGGCTGGAAGATCAAAAAGCCAGACAGTTCAATTTGTGTCTGGAAGAGAGGGACTGGCTGCCAGGACAGCCAGTCTTTGTCAACCTTTCTCAGAGCATTCAGCTGAGCAAAAAGACCATATTTGTGCTGACCAAGAAGTACATTCAAAGCGGCAGTTTCAAGACAACATTTTACATGGCCCACCAGCGGCTTCTAGATGAAAAAATAGATGTCATTATCTTGATATTTCTGGAGAAGGTTTTGCAGAAGTCCCGCTACGTCCGGCTGAGGAAGAGGCTGTGCAGAAATTCTGTCCTGGAATGGCCAACTAACCCCCGATCTCAGCCCTACTTTTGGCAGTGCCTGAAAAATGCAATAGCAATGAGCAATACCCTGGCATACAACAAGCTTCTCCAAGAAACTGTTTAGCTCTACCCTTCCCTGTAAATACTCTTAGGATGCACAGTGAGAAAAAGATCCTAAACTTCATTTGGAGACAGTGTGGAAGCATGGAGGGTAAATGCAGTTGTGACATCCTACCCCAAAACAAAATGCACAATCAGTCCTGAAGCTCATAGTTTGCTTGTTTTGCTATGACAAGACTGAACAGAAATTGTTGCCAGCACAGATGTTTATCTGGCATGCACCTTGTTTGATATTGGTTGCTGCACAATAAGAGAGTATGCACTACCCACTGGAAGTCCCTCGTTTTGAATAGACTCACCACTTCCAGCTCTCAGTTCACTGGAGGCCTCCAGCATCTCCTGGGGTTGGGTCAAGCGTGGGTGAAACACCTGCCCAGCTTACTTTAGTACACAGACTGCTGGGAGGACTTGAGCCATGCCTGAAGCTGCTGCTGTTCAGATCACTGTTGGAGTAAATGTGATTTTAATAGAAAATTATGGATTCTGTATTTGCTGTATTTATTGAAATCAAGAAAAGTATTTTCTGACACAGCTGTCTCAGAAAATACTCTAAGCAAAGCTCGTGCTTTGAATTTAGGAGTTGGAGAAATGCAAGAATGATTATTATTTCATCTTGGGCTTACAGCTGCTGAGCCTACAGCTTGTGTGTGAGTGGGCAACAGGCCGAATGGCTGGGGAGAGGGAATTCTGGTGGGACTGCTGTCAGGAGCTTGGGTGTGGTATGTCAAAAATCTCATAAATCTGAAGAGACTTTGAAGAACATGTATGGGCTAAAACAGTAACATATAAGAGAAACAAATTCAGAAGGGTTTGCAGGTTGTAGGTCAGAAGAAGTTACAAGATAAATGGAGTCGTTGTGCATGGAGCTGCTGTGTGGGAGCGAGAAGAGACAGCAGAGGGAAGTCTTTGCACAAGGCAGATGTAGAAAATCCAGTGAAACAAAGAGGAAAAGACAAAGAAAGGAAGGTAAAAATAAAAAAGAGAAAGGGGAAGAGGTGGAAAGAACAGCGAAAAAGACAGCCAGATTGGGCATGATAGAAGTTAAGAAGCATTTACTGCTCATTTCCAATTAACCTCTTTAATTTGCCTTTCACTTGCCTCCTGGGCTGAGCTTATTCCTCCCCAAGGACTCGGAACTCCTTGCCAGTGTTGTGCCATCAGCTTCAGGAGCCTGGCTTCCCCTTTTCCATCCAGGTCCTGTGTTACAACTCCTACAAGTCTGTCTGTCCTTTCTTTAAATACCTCCATTTTCATTTATTTGGAGGTATCCAGACAGACAGGAACAAAAGCACAAACAAGAAAATCAAGCTTCATATAATAATATTACATATAACAAAGTGGTTTTCCTCCCAATTTGTCACAGCACATTTACTGACTGCAACATATGTAGGAAAAAGAGAAGGAACTGCTTGAGAATACTGTAGTTTTATGGTTTTGTTTTAATAATTTTTTTTTAATAATATATCTTGCTGATGGTTCTGTTTGTAAGCCTAAACAATGTGTATCTCTAAATACAGTAACAGGAGCTGTAATATGAGTTGCTTCATAAGGTAATGCTTGAAATGGGAACCTCTACTCCTCAGTTACTCCCACACAATCTCCTTCTACCTGCCTACATCATTTCTACACAGAGCAGATCCTCTTTCTCAGCCTACTTGATTAGGGTAATGGCCACAAGGTCGTATGGCCTTTCCAAGGTTGAGGGGAGAAGCATTTCCTCCTCTTCCATTTAGATGAATCCAAGGGATTTTTATGGCATTAGTAACAATGCATATGTTAATACACACATAAGTCTGAGCTGACAGTACGGCAAGGAGCTTATGCATGCTGCAGCACAAGGCTGCAGAGAGGATGGGGTTGCTGCACCAACACTTTTCTGAATATCCAAGAGCGACAGTGAATGGTGCTGTGGTCTGCAGTGGGAAAGGAGCGATCTGCTGTTATGGCACTGCCCACTGCAAGGGTCAGTATTCTCAGCCAGCACCTGGGTCACCGGGAGAAGAGCCCACAGCTGGTTTCATGAGATAAAAACCTTTTCTGATACCTGGACTCTTCCCTTGCAAAAAACATGGCCAGAGGAATAAGGAGGGACCAAGGAAGACTGAAACAGGAAGTTATTTTTTTAGCTAAAGAAGGTAATTCCCTACCCCATTTCTGTATCCTGTGACACCTCTATGTAGTTACCATGCTTCAAGAAGGAGGTACCAGCCTAATGAGCTGAGCCATGGCTGCATCTCTCGGTGCTTCACGGTATGCTACCATGTGTGTTTTGCAGACTGAAGATTACCTCTGTAGTCATAGAACAATAGGGTTTGGGGCTTTTTTTAAGGTAGTTTAATACATAGTAGTTAAGAGTATTTCATTAATCAAGATCTTTCTTGAACAGGAAAAATAATCTGAATTTAGATTAGTTAGGTTCATTGCTAAGAAATGCCATAAATGGGCATGCCCTTCATTCCTCCTAATTTTTTTTTTTTTTTTTTTTTTTTTTAATAATGGAGCACCATGAAAAAGGTAGGAGTTATGAGTTATTTGGCAGATTCAAACTAATTTATTACTTTAACTCTATGAGGATTTTAACCTTGGAGCTTACTTGCCTGGTTGGTGTAGTAGTGTTTGAATTTATCAAACACTTAAGAGTCCTGAGGTGTCCATACCTCAGGGATTCACTATGGTATAGCTTGTGATCTGGAGTAGGTCGATGAGGAGGAAGAGGTAAGGACATTCAGCTAGCCTAAATGTTGACATCTAAAGGTCAATGTGTCATTCTGCATTCAGATGTGAGATGACTGAGACATTTTATGACTATCACTTTTCCTATTGCAGAGGTTTAAGATGGGCCAAAATAATTGCAACGCAAAACCAGGATTTCTTCCCGCTATCTGTGAATGTTTCCCATGGTGACTAGCTCAGATGTAGGTGTGTGCACTGCAGATACTTTCAGTTAGGTGAGGTGACTGCTGCTCTAGATTTACATGTGCAGTCAGTGTCAAGTTGGTCTTGAATGACTATGTCATGTGGACATCAAAATATCTGAAATACTGTAAACACCAATTGTGATGACCAGAACTGTTCATCAGTTCTTGTTTTCCTGTAAGGAAATTGTACCACAAAATGGCTAGACTTGGTATTCAGTCTATGTGGTGTGAAAAGACCACACATGGAGTGGAAGAAGGAGAAAGAAGAGAAAGGATGAGGAATATATGGCAAATTTATCAAGTTTTTACTGTCCTTGTGGAATCAGCAGGAAAATGCACTGTTTACTGTACTATCATTATTGTAGCACAAGAACTATAATCAATGAAAACTGGCAAGAAACATCCTTATTTATAGCATAGGTTTATATGAATATAAAATCCTCTTCTGTATCTTTGATCTCCTGTTTTTAAGAACTGAGATAGGAGGAACTTGCAGGTGTCTCCATGTAAGAATAATTTATGTTAGAAGGGACCTCTGGAAGTCAGAGCAGGTCTAATTTCAACATAGCATTATTATTAAGCATTAGCTTGCTTAGGCCATTGTTCTGCAATAAAGCCGGGGTGCTATGTAGCAAACATATCTTGTAAAGGAATTTCATAACAGCGTCTTTCAAAAAACTCTCTGAAGATCAGGAGCCCTTGGTTTGTAGTAGATCACATTTTGAGGCAATAGGCTCTCCAAAACAGTGAATATATTTTGTTGTCTTCTGAATAATCCCTGCCCTTTCATTTTCTCAATCTTGTTCTGAAAGTATCTGCCTCTAGAAATACGGTCCGTGACAGGCTGTTCACCTGAAAAAAATCAGGTACAAGACAAATTTCTCCATTTGCTCTGAGGAAGACGTTTAGGTCATTTGGTTTATAATTCCTCTCAGTTGCCTCTGGAGGAGCTCAACTTCATTGAATATATATATGGAAGTAGGCTTCCTAATATGGGAAGATAAATTGTCTGTCTAAATGTGAAAGACATACACATTAATCCACCATTATCTCCAGGAGCGTAAGTGGGAAAATTAGAAAAATCACAAAAATTGACAATCAAATGTGTACCTGGTGAGAAATTCCTAATTTGGGTGTACAAAGTATGAAACAGTAGGAAGACCTACTAAGTTCTATAAAACTGCGGTGTATTTATTTTGCTTTGGTAGGAGAGTATCTTTGTTCAAGATACAGAGTCCTGAGCCAAAGAAGTGGTATCAGAATAGTGACTGACCTAAAACCATGGCCATATGTCTCTGCACTTTATTTTCCTTCCTTTATTGTCACTGAGACATATTGCTAATGCTAAAATTCTGAGGAAAAGCAGACCTAGATAACTGAGGATTTTTTTAAGAGAAACATCCCCAAAATCAAAACCATCTTTGCTCATGCAAATTCAGAAACATTTAAGGACATAAAGTTTCAGTCTTTTTCAAGCAGTGGGATTATTGAAGGAGTGACAACATATTTATATAATTATGGAAAAGTGGCAAGCTTGTAAAATGGAAGGTTTCTGCTTTTGGTTTCTAAAGATTTTTCTGAATATGTTCTTTCATTTTATAAGCTAAGTTACAGCCTTACTGTCTTACCTGTTAGTTTTATCTATATCATACTCCACATAGTAATATCTGCAACTCTGGCATCATGTATTTTCTCAATATTTCATTAAGATTCCACAAGAGTGAGAGGTTCTGGAAATACACGTTGCTTAAAAACACACATGCTCATTCTTGTATTTTCCTACAGATGTAGTACTTTTCAATCAAAGAGAGAAACTGTCAATGAGACCTTCTTTGTGAATGACTTCTTTTCCTGCCCTATTTTTATGCCTATTTTTGCTAACTGAAGAACTCAATTGAAATCTGTTTTTTTGCTGACATCTCCCAGTGTACAAGAACAAAGAAAAAGTTCCTGAAACATAAAACAAGAGAGTTTTTGCCTTATATTTTTGTTTTCTTGTTTGCAGATGATTCTTCCTCATCCTTTACCCAGAGTACTTGAGATCCACAAGTCTACAAGGAAGAATTATATTCATACAAGCTTATGCTCTTGAACATCGTAGCTGAATGCTGTATTCTGTTTATAATAAAATCTCTTAACCTAATGACCGAATTATCTTGGACTATGACTTACTTTTAGTTCTAGTATTAGTCTAGGAGAAGCTCAATCACTAAGCTGTGCTCTTCTTTATCTATCCTGAACTCCCATTCCTGATGCAAAAGTGAAAACTTCCAAAAAAAGATTGGTCCTTTGGAAAAACAGATCTCAAAGCCCTTCCATAATTCATTGTCATTTCTCACCTCACATATTTCTCCCGGATGTTCCGCAGTGTCATTGTGACAGAAGCTATTATGTCCTAAAACACACTTCATGCAGGAGTGGCATCAGCTCATCAAAATACCAGAGCTGGACTATTCATCTTTGAGATCCAACAAGCAATTCAGGCTGCTGCAAGAAGAGGAAGGAGCAGTGATGTATAGCCTATACTTAACTCCAGGAAACTTAGTCACCAGTGTGGTGAAAAAGGAAGAAGCAAATAATGGCTTTAGCTTCCAGCCTTGTGATATTGCTGCTACCACATTTTCTGTTTTTTCACATAGGATATTTCCTGTGATTCTACACAAGGCCCACTCTAGCAGCAGGCATTGAGTAAAGATGAAGCCACTCATGTGGGTGACCATGTTGGTTTTTGGTTTTGATGTGCATCTGGAAAGAAGGGGAAGGGTGAGGATGCTGCCAGTCAGTTGTAGGTGGGCATGTCAACTCAGCTCAGTGGTGGCTGGGAGAGGGACATGCTGCACTTTGAAGTGCATTGTGAAACATGTTCCAGAGTAAGTGATGCACATAAAGAATAAGTTATGACATAACTTTAGTTGTGTGATACTTATCCTCTACAATGCACATCCTATTTTCTCACTTTTTCCAACTAAGAAATGGAATAATATTACAAGAGTTAGCAATGCTTACTAAACACATTCTTAAGGACCAGAAACAGTGTTTGTAAAATACTTCTCAGTCACAGTTGTCACATATATTTAAGGGGTGGATCAAAGACAACAGATTTCCTCTAATAATAATAGTGCTTCTTCCCAAACTCTACTTCAGCTTCCTATGGCTGGATATGAATGAGACCCTGCTTTGAAGTGACATCCAGTCATAGAAAGTGCTTGGCAGGAAAGCTAATCTTCTGGACTATAGACATTTATGGGTTTGAAATTCCTTGAGACTGATGTGACTGTACATGTGTTTATGCATTGGCTCTGAGGGGTGATGTGCACTCCCTCTGGCTCTAACCCTGGTCCCAGAGCAACTGCCAGCATGGGGACAGCTCTGCAGCTGACATAGAAAGAGGAGCAACCACCTCTGCAAGCAGTAGTTGTGGTGGAGCTCAGCTTTGCAGCAGCTAAGACCTTCTGAGACTCTGCCCTTTCATTAAAGACACCGATCCTAGAGCAGTTTATACGTATGTATGTATATATTTATATCCCCAAAACTTCAGCTTTGGAAAAAAAAAAAAAAAGTAAATTTTAATACCATGGACCACAACAAGGATGTTTCAAACAACAGCAGTTTCCTTTTTTTGTCAACAGCATACTAAAGTCAGTTGATAAATCTCACAGAAAGATTATGGTTTATATATTGAACGGAAAAAAAACCCCACAAACCTCAAGAAACAGAACTTTTAAGGCAAGCTAAAAACACAACTAGCTCTAAAGAAAGAGGAACCTAAGAGGACAAAAGAAACATGTTTTCTCAAAGTAGTATTCTGTTCTCAGGAGCAAAATAATTAACTGGCAGTCTGAGTCTGGCACTGTATTCAAGTATTTTCTTATGTTAGTAATTTCACATGCAATGAGCAACTTCATAATGTATATTGAGAAAGTAGTTGTTTCTCTTTGATAAACCAGTTCTTCTCAAAAATAGTAAGAAAAGCTCTCCTTTCCTAGTCTCTAGGCACTTTGAACTGTTGTGGGTGATACCATGAATAAGGGAGTAGCAAGGGAAAAGGGCAGATGCTTCACTTGGCCCCTCTGTGGGCAGCTGGCCTGCATGCCAAAACTAAGAGTGAGCAGCACAGGGTGCTCAGACCTAAATCCCTCCTCAAGCAGTCCTCCCTCAGGAGAAGCCAGGCTGTCCCCAAAGAGTTCCAGCAGAGAGATCTTCCACCTGTAGGATCCTGCACTGGGGGGCTAAAGAGGGGCAGTGTGGATTCCCCCACCAGTCAAACTCTCTGGTCCAGACTGTCCTTCCATGAGGCAACCTGCTGCAGACTCCCAGGTGCTCTTTTGTGTCATTTCTTTGGGAAAAATAAAGCTCACACTTTTGGCCACAAGGCTTGACTGCTTTCTCATACCCAGACTGTTCTGATTCAGCTGCAGGGCAAAGGGCTCAGCCAGATGTTTAAAGACAAACTTGGCACAAGAGAGACTAAACTTCTTCAGCAATCCTCCTAGCTAATCATCTTTGGCTGGAGGTAGAGTTGCCATTTCACTAAGCATGACCTTGAGAAGGATGAGTAGAGGTGGGGACTGAAGGACAAGGGAAATTCTGCAGACCCTAAGGCTGTCTAAATGAAAGATGAACTAATCAGGATGTAATGCAAAGAGCACTTAATACCTCATTGCCTTGTGAATTTATTATGTTATTTCTCTCTCATTTCCAAGTGTTCCTCTATGTGTCCTTAACAGTGATTTTTTTTGGTGATTTGGTTTACACTGCATAATGTGTAAAGAAAAAAATAGTCTAAAGGTATATTAACTTCAGTTCATAAATTCCTTATAACTAAAAGAGTTTCTGACAAGTCCTTTCCACCTCCCTTTCCCTCTTTCTCTGTATCTTTTTATCTCTCTCAGTATGTTGTCAAGTCTGTGGGAGAGCACAGTAAATGTTTTGCCTTAATTATATGATGCAGTTATTTTTCATGGACAGTATTGGAAAATTTATTGTAGTATAACTGAATGGAAAATATATGTTGGTAAATTGAAGCAAGACAAACTGGAGCATGATCAGGACCCAAATTAGATATATTTCTGTTATTGAGAGAGTACTGTTGATACAGTTAGTTCTTAATGAATCCTCACTTTTCTCTGCATGCTGATCATCACATGCATGCCCACCCACCCATCAAGTAGGCATAATGATTTTACTTATTTTTCTTAACAATTTTTAAAAATACTCCCTTATCTCACTTCCACTTCCTTTTTCTGCAGAGCAAGAAAATTGACTCAACACTAACCTCAAATATCTATATTCTCGCTGGTTATTATGTTGTTTCTTCATTTTAAATGACAAAATAGCTCATGTTAACTATTCAGTATGAGATATTTTATATGCATCTGTATACATATGCATTAACTGGAGGCGTATCTAGGAAACAGCTTCATGTTATTTTACAATGACGCAGAAGACACACACCTATATTGCATATGAAGACACATCTCACTGCAGTAAAATCACTGCATTAGTTGCCAGCATCTGTAATTTCTACAAGCAAACAGTTATCTCCTTCAGCATAAATCCTTTTTTTTAAAAAAAAAAAAAAAAAAAAAATGAAAGTGGTTTGCCTTATTTTTAATTTGTGTGATTGTCTGTGACAGTGTTGTGTAGGAATATCTATGCTGGACAATTGCATTATGTTTCAGGTTTGCTGCTGTATGTGATCCAGCTGTTTATGTAAATAATTTTTGAATTATCAGTGTAGAGGACTTCATAACATTTTTCATCACTAAAGCTTTTCCTTCAGGCTAATCCTTAATTTACTTGAGAGGTGTTGAAGACTTGCAACAGCTAATGCCAATGCTTTCTACATGTTTTATTCATGTGAAGGTGTTTGCTTGCCCTCAAGTCGATGACCGGACTGCAATCTAATGTCACGCTGGTCACTTTAATACAGACTCTGAGTACACTGCTTGGTCTATACTACAGGAAAAATACCTAATTTTAGTACGTGGAAAGTAGCATCAGCAAGATTTAAGTGAGGCCTGGGAGAATTACAGAAATGGTGCATTCTAAAATCATGACATTTTGAGAGTAATGAAGAGATTTCTCAAGAAGACTTTAGCAATTTTGAGAACATTCAGATTTTGTTACTGAACTGGAATTGGTATGTTAAGACCAAAGAATCTAACCAGGAGAGGTCTCCAGACTTTGTATAGATTAAATGCAATTTTGTCAGCTTTTAAAAAGTTGAAGGAACTGCATCTTAATGGCAATGATTACTGAAGACAATAAGCAGAAGCCTTCCACCTCCTCTTAACCAGCAAAGGTTCATGTCCAGCAGCATCTTCTCCATTGCAACATTTTCTCAGCACCACAATCTTAAAGGAAATCAGTGGGGATTGGAACTGGTGCTTTAGTGACCCCTATAGAAAATCTTTTGTGACAGAATTTGGGGCTGTCCCACTCTCATCAACCAGACCCCATTGTTGCTGTCCCATAGCAACCTGATCCAGGTACCATTCTGCTTACCTGCACCTCTACAGCACTTTGACCTGAGTCATAGTACCTCAATGATACTTTTCCATTTAACCTTGCTCTGGAAATCCTCCTGTTCAAATGCATCCTTAACAAAGCAGACTTTAGTTCTGACTCCCCAGAACACCTGCTGTGTGCTTTCAGAAACTGCCAGACATGTCAGTGCATCCCTTTTGCATCTGATTTCTTCACACAGGTGATAGCCTCCAGAGGGCTTGTGCAGAGTTCATCTGCTCTAGGGGAGCAGGGTTTATCTTTCAGTTACCAGAACTATATTGATTTGAAGAATCAAAACCTTTCTCAACACTTATCATCTCTAAAATCATTGTAGTTAGAGGAAGTTATCACTGAAGTCATTATATATTAAAGGATGTTTTCAAAGAGCAAAACAAAGCACACATAAACTTCTATCTACCTTTAAATAGCTAACTGTCCTTGATCTTGATCCAAACATTATTAGAAAAGCTGTCATGTCTGTCTTCAAGGAATTTAATAACATCACAGATCTATCCTTGAAAGAAAATAAAATGTTCCCACAAACAAACAAAATGATATTTTTCTTAATTATGTGAGAAAAAAAGGCAACTTGACAGATTACCTTTATAGCTGGAAGAAGAACACAAAGTCACGTGCATCCCTAACATGTTCTGAGAGCAAAATAGAGTAAATTTACTATTCAGAAAATCAGCATTGAAAATCAGATAGTAAAGTCTTTCATTTGGGTCTAAAAATTATTCTCCTCATTTGTGCAAATCAGTTTAAAGATCTTCAGGGCACAGCTTGTTTGAATTAGTCTTTAGACATCCTTGGTGAGGCTTTCAATGACACTGAATTAATCTTTTCATTTAATCTGTAATATTTACATATCTCTTAACAAATTGGATTTCACAAGTTATTTTACATTTAAAGAATTATATAACCCTGAGTTATTAGACCTCAGCTATAAAAAACAACACTTTCATGGCATGTTTAGAACAGGACCTCCTATTTATTGAAAATGCTCCTGAAACAAAGATTTTAAATCTAAACTCAAATGAAGTTTCTCCATCAATAAAGTCTGAACTAAGTTCTTCCTTTTGAAAATAAGACTTCAGGGAGAACTATCTCCCTATTTATGCAGAAATTGAGACATGTATTATTTAGTGTGGTTTAAGCACCTAAAATATCTGCCACATTTTAACTTTTCTCATAATGGACTTTTATTTATCCCTCTGATGACATTTGAAAATCTGCCAAGGTGCTCAGGCAAAGTATATCTCAATAATAACTGAGTACACACTCTCATCTGGAAAAAAAAAAAAAAAAAAAAAGCTGCTTTAAATCCATGAAGGTGCTTGATTTAAGTCAGAACTGATTACAGATGACTGTACAGTTAAAGACTGTTATCCAATTACAAACAGCTGCTTCACACTCTGGTTCTGGGACATAGCAAAATTGCTAAAATTTCTATTGAGTTAACTAATGGAGTTGCAGTCCACTGTAACTAGTGTTAACTTGTAATCAGCTGCAAGCCTGAAACGAGACAGCCTTCCTATTTGAAATTATACACATTCCCTTAAATCAAAAGAGAACTGTTTTCATTACACCTGTTAATTCCAGAAAACCAAAATTTCTGTCTTGTAATAGTATTATGAATTCAGTCAACCAAGCACACATAATGCGTAGGACACCCAAGAAGCAGCAGTGACCAACCAGGAAAGCACTGAAATTTAATCTGGCCTGGAGGAAAGGGGGAGAAGTGATTCCTTCTTTGCTCAGAGGAAAGGGTCTGGGAGCTGCGTATGGCCATGGCGAGCAGCTGGGTACAGCGTGTCTGAGTGCTGGAATGTCAGTGTTCACACCCACAAGAAACATGTGAAACGTGCTGTGGCTGTGGACCTGTGGCAGATGCAGGAGGCCTCCCTGGCCAGGAGAGAGTTATTAAAATATTTTTACTTGGCCATTCTTGCTCTTATAGATGGTTATTAGGAAAAAAAAAAAAAGTGTATATATATATATGTATATATATTTTAAAAAGTCATAGATTTCCATTTTGTTAGTGTTTTATGCCACCATCTTCAAACGCACACTTATTGGGCTGTTGTACACAGCATAGCCACTGTAGTTGTCTTACCTTGTTCCATCACCTACTTTAGAAGGAGAAAACTTATCTTTCAGAAGTGCCGTTTTGTCTCCACCCATTGCAAAGGGCCTCCTGAAAAGGTCAAAAGTAGACATCTGTGTTTTACCTAATGAATTCTACATAAGCGGTTCACTTTATCTCTTACATGGAAATCTAAGGCAAACTGTTAAGCTAGTTCACATCCCACAGCTGGTAAACATTTATAATGTAAAAGTTCAACCTAGCCAACTATTCAGAGCCTTGTGGTTAATGTTGCAAACATGCACAGTGCGTGTGCCATACGACTAACACTTCTGAGTGGGTTAGGCTTACTGCTCATGGGCTGATCAGCTATTAAGGTTTTTTTGCAGGAAATTTGATGCTTCCCAGTGATGATGAAGCTGTTGCAGAGTTGTGACATGCATGTTGTACGTGTGTGATATAGATTTAGCTGGTTGCCCTGCACCACTGTGTCTGTGCATCTGAGGGATTTGGGGATAGTACACATTCAGAACACTCACATGGCTGTAGAAGATTTTTGGTGTCCATATATTTAAAAGTGAGGGGGCAGACCAAAGAGGACAAGTCTATTTGACTGACAACCTTTCTTCTCTCCAGTAGTGACATCCCTCCCCCACTTAAGGCCGGCCCTTGCCTTCCCCACACTGTGCTGGGACGTGCCCACAAGAAGCAGATCTCCACCCCTTGAGATCTGCCTTTCTGTGTCTGGTTCCTCTCCCCTGTCCGCAAGTAGCAACAATGCTGTAAACAGTCAGGCTAGTTACTCGGTGGGTAAGAGCCCATATCAATGAGCTTAAGAAGGACATTGGGTCTGATGCAGAGCAGTTCTGCAAGCAGTATTCCTCTTTAATAGTCACAGGTTTAAGCTCTTTTAAATTCAAAATTATGTCTTCACCATCGCAGACCAATTGTACGCCGTTACATTTGTTCTCAATTTATCTTCCTTCTCCTCTTCCAGCAGTACAAAACTATAAAATAACTGGTTCCTGTTACTGAGTCTTTGATTCAATCTTCCCTTTAATTTTTCTTTCACTTCCCGATTCAGACAGTATCCAATCACATACGTTTAAAAACAAGCAAACAAACAAACAAAACAAAACAAAACAAAACAAATAAACAAAACTTGTCCTCTTAATTATTCTGCAGGTAGCTTGTTACTGTCATGTTTTAATAAAGTATTTGGTTTGGTGCCCAGGATAGCTAGAGAAGGAGATTTTGACATTAGCTGCTTGTCATCAGACATTTTGATATATTTGAAAAGATTTATTGAAGGCAGACTTCATGTATTCTGCAGTGATGCAGAAATCAAATTCTTGCACCCCGTTTCCATGGACGTGATGTTTATTGCACATACATGGGATAGGTTTTCAGTCAGTCTACCCCCATCAGTGTGGTTTCACCATTTTGTAAGTAAGTGGCATACACATTTGTTTCTCTTGAAACAAGCCGGAATATCTCACTTTTGGTTTAGATAAATTTTTAAAGATGCAGTAATATTTTAAAGATACAAACAGAACAATTCAATTAAGATTTAAAAATAACGTTATTCTTTCTGTGTTGAACAGACACTGTCAAAACTAGGAGGATCAGTATTCAGTTTCCCATGCATTGCTGCTAACCTTTCCATCTTTTTTTTTGCAATGCTATGACAGAACAATTCAAGTCACAGGAAGAAAGATTGCAAAGGGCAGCAAAGGAGTGCGCAATATTAATCTAAACTGAATCCTAATGAAGTCAATGGTAATTTCTCCATTACTACAATGGCTTTGAATCAGGCCCTCAGGGACAGCTTTACAAAGTAATGTAGGTGCCAGCATTTTTGTAAATCCCACTTGATACCTATCTGCATGTTTAGATAGCTGAATAGTAGTGGATTTCTGCACTATCAGATACCCTTATGTCTCAGCCAAGGTCAGATGCATCTGCCACTGCAGTCTGTGTTACACCTTGTTAAAGCTGCTGGGCATCATCATCACTTTATTGAAAGTGTCATTAAACTCTTCTCTGAAAGTCAGCAGGTAAATAGTACTCTCCAACCAACCATCACTGATTTCTACAAGAAAGGCAAAGGCAGCTCACAAATTTCAAACTAATTGGAATCAGATGTTTTGCTGAGTATTGTCCTAAGCAGGTATGTGTCTCATGCATGGGTGCATGATGGGGAGAGAGAGATCTGAGCAGTGTGAGACAGCTTGAGGGAGAAGCCTGCAAAGGCAGCAGGGACAGCATTGTGTGATGAGGAAGGAGCCAGGAAAAGTCTTTGCAGGGCCTGGCCAAGAGGACACTTATGCTAAGGAAAATATTTAGAGTGGCTGGAATTACCTTTGCTGTGGCCAAGAAAACAAGACTTGCCCATTATTTTAGTAAATGTTTGTAGAACAATCAGGATAAGAAAACGCCTGACTCAAACATCAGGTTTCCACATTATCTAGCGTAATCTATAAAATCTGAATTTCTGGCTAGTTCCTTGGATTAAGAGGAATTGCATGCATTTTACCAATTTAGTGTCTAGTAAGGGGTTTATTTGTCCAGTCACTTCCTTTTCTAGCAGCTGCTGTGGCTTCATCTGAATTACAGTTACAGTACACTTCCTTTTTCTTTTCTGAATAACTTTGTAGATCAGTTGTTGCTATCTCCTTTGAGTCTTGATGTTCTTTACACAGTTAGTCTGCCTGATTTCCAGACCTTTTTTGAAGCACTTGCTTTCAAGCTCATTTAGACACTTGTTTCTGCTTTTGGTGTGTTTTCAACATGTGCATTTGAATGGTGAACACATAGGAAGTCCCTGTTCTGAGAACCACTCTTTGGTCTGTAGCATGGTCTTCACAAATGCTCTATGGCCATATCCTGACTGCATAGGGAGAGAAAAGATTTGGGTATATACAACACCTGCACATCACTGCATTCCCACTGTGGGGAAATTCAGAACTTCAGCCAGACAGGGAGGATCTGTGCCCTCCAGCAGGTCCCCAGACCTGGAAGGCAAAGGTATGTGACACACTGTAGAGCACACCTGCCCCTGGCTTTTCGTAAAGATAACCTGGAACACATATGGTCTTGATTATAGGTGATGAACATTTATTTAAGCTGCTGAAAGCGAGGCATTGATTCGGTACCCGATGACATTATTTTCTTCAGGTGGCCATCTTTGGTTGGCATCCTCCTGCGAGTTAGAGTTGACTCACCTCTTGCATGGTATTGTCTCCTACTGTAATACTTACAATGGGAGCAGCTCAATTGCTCAGTAGGTCCAGTTTTGGAGGATGTTTTCTCTTGGCTGATTGGTATCTTTGCCTACTTCTGTGGGGAGGGACAGTCTTTAAGGTTTTTGTCTGTACTTGTAATTTAGAAGGCTTGAGCTGACAGTATAATTTTAATATTCTGATACAGTGCTTTTCTGGTCTGCCATGCCCACTTCATATAATTTTAACCTCTTTTTTTTTTTTTTTTTTTTTTTTTTTTTGGTCCTTTTTATTTTGTAATAAAGCCTATGTCTGACAAAGGGATTTTGAATGAATGAGTCTGTGTTTGACAGGCAATTTTGATTAACCCATTTGTGCAATTTCCCATTTACCTTAACTGTTCAAGGAGAACCTGGGCATAAAACTTTGATGAGGTTCATAAGTTTTGTTGGCATGCAAGAGACCTTCATGTTGTTCCAGTGTGAATTGCACTGGCAGCTGTCGAATGCCTCTGTAACCCCAGATAAATTTAAGTCTCTAAACACTTTTCAAAATCTGCCTCTAATTGAACTAGGCTCCACAATTTCTGGATTCAAAACCTGATGTCAGTTTTTTCTGGATTTAAGATGTGCCATGTTTGAGGGCATATGAGAACTGCACTAGCTGGACCATCTTTTCAAGTTTCATCCCATAGCTCATGTCCACAAATCCCAGGATCATCTATAAATTGCAGATGCATGGATCACATGAAATCACAGGCATTTTCTGCTTTAGCCTGGAAAATACCTTTCCCAACCCAAATGATGAGTACTTACTGGTACAGGAAATAGAAGACAAACTCAGAAATATTATTTAATGACATCTTATGTTGTAGCAGGATTTGCAGTATTAACCCCAAAGCAGAACAAAATACAAAAATAAGCTCGAGATAAAAATCTTCTACAATCTTTCTTATTTTCTGCTTGGTTGGATCATTGCTGCTGAAACCCTCTTGTTGCCATAAAACTTCCTCTCCCACCCTAAGCAAGCACTGAAAAGCATCTCTTTACCCTATTTTAATCAAACTGTAGTTCTTGTTCAACTCTGTGTGATGACATCAACCATGCAGAATATTTTTGTTAATATGAAAATACTGTCCTGTGCCCACAGAAAGCAGATAAGTGGTAACACTGCTCCTGTCAGAACACAAATGTGATGGAGCTGCTTTGAGTTGTCTGCTTCAGTTCATAAACAGCAGACTGACTTCCCTCACGTTGTCTGAACTGAAAAGGTACCAGAGTGAGCCTGGTTACTATAGCAGCTGAGTATTTGGTTAAGTATTCAAAATACCCATCTGTACATCAGGTTTATGAACTCTGTTCAATGAGCTAGAAGATACTGAAGATAAAAATTGAAATGAGAGAAAACATTTTGTTGTGACAATTTTGAAATGAAACAACCTATTTTTTCATCTTGAAAAGATGTACAGAATGGGAAAGTAAGCAATCCACAAACTGCTACTACCATTCTAGTAAATATGTCATATTGATTACTCAGTGGAGAGGGGAGCAGAAACATCTATTCAGGAACAATTCAGAATATCCTATACCCCCTGCTTCCAGGAGCTGTGTGTTGATGTACCCATATGCAGAGGAGGGAACTGAGTCCTGGTTGCCATAATCTGACTATCTTATCGGTTCTGTTACTGACTTCAGATACCAAACCTGGACAGAAATTAGACAAATAAGAGGAAGTGAGTGTTTTGCATCTCTGCTAAACAAGTAGCAAACTTGGATCAGACAAAATGTCTTTTTTTTGGCAAAAAACAACTGTTCAAATAGTTAAGCCTGCCCCTCTACCTGAAAATTTGAATAGCTTTATTTGTATTAATGATTTTTTTAGGCATTGTTCTTTTGCTTTTAAGAAAAAGAAAGGTGTACCATTCCAGTACCATTCCACAAAGAATGTCACTGCTCAATCTTCACACAGAGTTTGGGGTTGCCAAGTGCCCCTTACAAACCACACCAGGAGGTGTTTACACAGAAGTCCTTAGGCTAGACCTGCAGTTGTCAGATGGGAAGGATGCTGCTGCTGCTGGAAATAAAATTAAAATACTGCCACTTTGCTGCTCTCCTGAAATGTAGTCAAAGTGCATGGAATCAATAAAAGCAAAGAGAGAAAAAGGTGAGACTGCTGAAATCCTTGGCTTCCCTGCAGCCTCAAAGAGGGGTCCTGCACAGAGATGATCTGTCCAGCAGAGGTGATGTGCCTTGGTGCACAAAGTTTCTTTTGTTCAAAATCTAAGATTCTAGAGATGCATTTGGGAGTGGGAAGAGATTATTTTCTATCCCTCTGCTGAATTTGATGCAGTTTAAGTGCCCAAGAACTAGGTCTTGGATTTCACTCAGTATGCTGCTCTCTCTGAAATGTAAATTTAAACACCTCAGTACTTTTAAGGATTTGAGCCCAAAGAGTGCTGCTTTAAATGGCCTCTGAGATTCCTTCGCTTTAGGACCAAGCCAGAAAAGTAGTGCACGTATGCAACCAAGTCTTATGTCTGTGACTGCTGAATAATAACCACAGTGACTTGCAGTCTATAAGCTTATACAGCCTTTTTATGCTATGGACACCCAATGCGGCAAAAGACACGCTAAGGAGTAGGAGCATGCAGTGAGTGACAACATTATCTGATTTTGCAGTGCTTTTATGCTGGTTCACCAAAATAATTAATCTCTGACAGGACCTCTCCCAGTTCAGAGCTGATCTGTCTGTTCTTGCAACAAGTCAATGAAGGCTTATACCAGAGCCAGCGTCAGATGGGTCACCCTGGGCAAGTAGCACTAAACCACAGGCAGATGCTGCTGGCACTGCCTGGCCCAGGTGGGGAGCTGTGCCAGCTGCCTCTCATCACTTGGGCTGCCTGCAGGCAGGCTGTCTGCACCTCTGCCCCTCCTCTTGAAACACCACCCAGGGAAGGACATAACCAGCAGCAGCAGCTCAAACATACTACATCTATTTTCCAACAGCATGCTTAGTGATGCCAGGAATTCAAGACATTGCTGAGCCTGAGAGCGACTGCACCTACCATGGATTTTATTGCTGAGTAAGTGGCATCAGCATCAGCCCTGGGGATGTATTTAGAAAAGCCTTCACATTAATGAGCAAACAGTTGAGAATAACTTCTGCAGCTGAGTCCTGAGCAAGCCTAGGTCAAGTCACCCAGGTAATTAAATGCTAGTGAAAAGAACAAGAATTGTTTGTGTATGCCTTTTTAATGGTTTGATTAGGCAGCTTTGTGCTTAGGTTGAATGTTAATCTTCTCTTTTTCTGAGATTTATGCATATATGTCACCTATCCTACAAACCATTTTTGTAAACAGGACACTTCTACTCATTTCTTTCAAAGCATTAAATGAACTTTTTTTTGCTAGATTCTGAGTGGAGAGAGATTATATTCTTCCAGTAGTTCATTTTTGCTGTATAAGTATCTAGAATGGCATTTTTATTAATGCTTTTGCTTATTGCTTGTTGGCTTCCTTTCTCCTCTCTGCCATTCATCTGTGTTATTTTATTTCCCAACTTTTACTATCAGTGTTTGAAGAGTTTAGGAGTTTATGTGCTCTCATTCTTTTTCATGTGCTTTTTACAGTCACCTAGAAGAATTACTGTCTGTGTCTTTTCTGACAATTTTTGCTTTAAAATTTGATCCTTGGAAGCTGCTTTAATAAATATATCTCATATTAATACTAAACCACCTCCCCTTTCAGAGTAAGTCTAAAAAAAAATACAGGTAACTGGAAGTTATATTATGATTCTAAAAACTTTTAATTGTGCTTAAAAAGACCAATATTGTTCAAAATGCTACTCAATTCACCTGTCTGTTAATGGAATGAGCTACAGTTTATGTTTTAAAAAGTTCCAGAATTCAGTTCTCTGTCTCTTCTTTAACAGGATTAAATTATTTTATTTTTGATGTTTTTGCTGAAGACGGAGTGTTTTCCATTTCAGTTAAGTCTGCCACTAAGACTTTTTAATCTTCTGACTTCAGCATGGACAAACCCAAGGACTCAGAAGGTATCCCAGTATTTCAGGGGTTTCTAACCATTTCCCCATTTCCAGTGAAGCAGGTAACATGATGTGGAAGTCCCTTGGTGCATATAGTTCCAGAAGGGTTTGCACTTTTTTTAAACAGCCTTTGGAGAAAGTCCTAACAAGCTATTTCTGGCTAGTGTCCACTGCAGCTAATCGCTATACCATGTCTTTGAAAACAAAAGGAACACAGTGAGGCTGAAGATAATCTGCTGGAGAAGATACACACATTACTTCTCTGCTTCAGCAATTCATGTCCAGCAGATAGATGTAATTTCTCAGATTATACATGCTACATGTGGCTGAACATTTTAGGGCAGGAAGACACAAATACACCCATTTCTTGTCACAGGCTGTATTGACAGCAACATATTTGTTTAGACATGGAGTGAATGCAATTGGAAGCAGCTCCTCCACTTGTTTGTCCTTGCTGTGCTTCAGTTCACCATGTGGAATGGTCTTCAAACATATCATCTGATTTCCTCTCAGATGAAACAAAACTGGAATACGTTCTGCAGAAGCACAACTAACAGGTATTCAGTCTAAAGATTAGACTACATGATCTTTCTGAAATAAATCTCCCTAAAATCCATGTATTGTGGACAGTGGGTGTTCACCACCAACTGTTTTGCTCTCTGAAGTAGTCCTGTTGTGCCAGACTACGTGTTGATGTGACCGATCAGTCAGTACAAGCAATGTTAAACATGAAAACAGCCCAAGATACTATTAATTCCTTCAATGCAATCTTTTTAACCTTGGGAGGCAAAAACTTATTAAACTCATAAACAACTAGAATCCATGGTATTTACAAAGTAGCTAACAGTTTCTCTCGTGACCTTTTTATAAATGCATGCTTTGTGTAATTAAAAATGGTCTAGAATGTGATTGTTAGAACTATAGGACAGAATTATCATATTACTGCTGTTATTAATGGGCTATTCACCCAGCTGTCCTCTCTTGAGAAAATGTATTCAGACTGTTTTTTGCCTTGAAATAAAACTACTGCATCCAATACTGTTTCACTTGCTCTTCATGATCCTCATGGACCAGAAATGTTCTGTTACCCCAGAAGACTACCACATATTGCAGAAGTAGAAATCATCAGTTTCTTTGCAGTCCATCACTGAAGCTTGAAGGCTTTGACAACAAATGGAAATAAGCAATAATGCTGTCACTTGGATACTTTCCTATATTCATATCAAAGCACTTTCTGATTATATCTTTCAGAAGTTCACAAATCCTAAAGAAGAACGTTAACCATAATGTATTAGGTCATTCCTATCCTACTTGGCCCCCCCCTTTTTTTTAACCTAACAGAATTAGAGAAATTACATCTCAGTAGCAATCTCCACAAAGTACCCAAGGGTTTTTCAAATCCCATTGCTGCACAAGGACTAAATGAGAGCATTGTTGTTCATTCTACCAGGAGTTTGCTCTGGTAATTCTATTCACAGGAGCCCTGTATGAGAGGGAACTGCTAGTATGGCAATCCCCATAGAAAACATTTTTGACTCAGGAGATGAAGCTTTTGTAGGTCTAACTGATTCAACCATTCTCTCTTCTTCAACAGCTTTGCCAAAGCACTTTTCCATCTGCTTTCCTCAGGAACAGAACTTTAGCTTTGCTTAACTAAATAAAGAGCATTCATTGATGGGCTTGAAATATACTGTGTAATATGAAAGCTCTTGATCTAAGCAGGCATTATCTGAGGTGCTATAATGCTCATTTTGTATGTGAGCATGGGTAACACCTCCATCCAAACACCTGATGGCTTTGAAAAACCTTTAAAAATTAAATGCTTGAATTCAAACCAGCCATTCTGTAACTGTTGTACCTGCCATCTGGCTTCATAGCGTGCCCCAGTGAACTGGTTTACACCTTATATTTAATTATTTAAGGAATGAAATAGCTTTTGAAAAATTCTTGCAGAGTTTGACCTTTCTGGATGAAGTTATCTTTAAATTTTGAGAAAAAATATACCGACAGTATCTAAACCTTACATAGTCTTTTTCTTCTCTGGTATCTTCAAAATGATTAAATCTTCCATGTTATGTCTTTGAAGACCTATCTGAACATCACTCAAAAACTCTGTTTCCCAAAAAAAAAAAGGCATTTTTATTCTGGGATCAACTTTAT
The DNA here is from genome assembly GCF_963082525.1 of Nesoenas mayeri. Taxonomy (NCBI): domain Eukaryota; kingdom Metazoa; phylum Chordata; class Aves; order Columbiformes; family Columbidae; genus Nesoenas; species Nesoenas mayeri. The sequence goes on from NC_137541.1 coordinate 103,880,740, forward strand.
GAAAAAAAAACCCAACAACTTAATTATCTTTCAGAGTGTTAATCTCACAGAAATTAATTTGCAAGATGTCACCTTTAAGACAAGATAAGACTAGTCTATTAGAATTTGTTGGGGAAAAAATCCATTTAACTTTGTGAAAAGGTGACTAGTTGAGCCTTCCACACTCTTGCTAGGACAAAAACATTGACTATTTATTTTATCTGCTCTCAGACAATTGCATACCTGACCTTGCAAAGCACTGGATCTGGGTTTCAAAAGCCTCACATTCATGAACTCAGATTGGTTTAAACTCAGAGCAGTTGATAAGCTTTGGGGAAATTACCTGATTTAATTTATCTACAAATTGCATTAGTCAGGCTTTAAATGACACTGAATGCAATCTATGTGATTTCTAATATTTAAATCTGTCTATCAAACAATATATTGGATTTTACTTGGAGTTTTTTATAACAAGAAATTAGAAATCTAGAAGTATTGGACTTGAGCCCCAACAGGCAGGACCCACATCTCAGCAGAAATTTACAGAAAATCTCCCTCTCCAGGTTTTTAGCTTGTGTTGGAACACATTTTCTGCATGTAGAGACAACCATCCAAGCCGCAATCCTCTGGAGGAATCAGCATTCAAAGGAAACCACTTCAAAATTCTACGGGGCAACAGATAAGGGAAAGACATATATTTTTTAGAGCATCTCAATAACATAACACATCTTGGTATATCCCACATTAACCAAGTGACAATCTCAACTGAAACATACTTACTATGCTGCTTGTGAAAAGCAACTAAGTGAAAGGCTTTGACTTAACACCCTTCAGTGCATTTACTCAGGTGATGCTCCGTGAGCAGAGTTTTGGCCTTATCATGACTGCTGATGCTTCACCTAGAGACACCTGGCTCGCTCTGCTGATAAGGCTTAACAGGATTTCAGAGATTTTTGTGGCATGGCTGTTGAAAAAGGCTGTCCTCAGTACCTTGATCATGCTAAGAGAGTCTGTCAACCTGCAAGGCTTGAAAAGGTGCATCGTGAAGGGGCAAACTGGCAAAATAATCACTTTGTCAAATGGATACAGCCTGCTAACACCTTTATAGCACAGGCAGCAACAACAGATCACTGTGCAGCTCCACACAACCATAGAAACAATAACCCCGTGGAAGTCCTACCTGGCAGATCATTGCACATAGAGGAGATTGTGATCCATGCTGAGCTGAGCAGCACAGGCTTGTGCCGTGCCATGTCTTACCACATGTATGGCTTGGCCTCGAGGACTGTACTATGCTGCCCACATCCCTTGCTGTAGGATAAATGCAGCTGGCTATTTGTAATCAAAGAGCCTGTAGGCAGCATGCACTTGTCACCAGCAATGATGCCATTAGCACACCCTTGATTTTTATCCTGAAGCTAGGCAGCATGCTTTCATATAAACATCTTTTTGTACCACAGTAAAAAATATCACTAGAGCTGCTTTGCATCGAAGAAAATCCTATAAAAACTCTAAAGACAGCAAGCTGGTGGACCTCATCATGGATTGAGATTCTGGGCAGTGTGTCAAGCCATGGCCAGAGGTCTGTCTGATGCTGTATCACTGTAAGTTGTTATCACTTTTTCTGGGATATTAATAACATGGTTAACTTTCCTGAAAGTGCTTGGGCCTTTCTTTCTGGGATCCAAAAAAACCAGCATCTCCTGGGACCAAACAGACACTACCTACACTGGTCTGCAGACATTCACACAATTTCGTATTTACTGTTACTAACATAATTGTGACAACAGTCACAAAACATTTCTTTACTGGGATGCTCACTACACCTACCACTCCTGTTGAGCGAAGTTCCTGGCTATATATCCACAGCAGCACAAAACACTCACTACAGCACATACATCACATGGACACAAAAGAGGCAGCAGTGACTGAGCTTCATCAATCTTTGATCTGGTCTAGAGGAAAGGAGAGAGTCCAGTTCTGCTGTGCCCAAAGGGAAGGTCCTGGGAGCCAGATGCAACATGTCCAGATAGTAGAAAGGCAATGCTTTTCCTGATGTTTGGAACAATTCAGCCAGCTGCTGCTTCAGAGAGATACAGGGAAAGGCGTCACCATAATGTTCAAAGAGATTTCTGCTTTTGACAGTGTTTACTGCTTGAGTGTAAGGATATTTGTTTGCTCATTCTGAGTGACCCAGGAGTACTCTCTAAGCCTGTTTACGCTTTGCCTTAATCATCTGTGTGATGCAGATAAGAGGAATTGCTTTGCAAATCATTTTGCATCTGTAAAGTACTTTGAGATAATGAGATGAAAGACACAGGGAGCCTCATCTTGCCAAGGGGAGATCCATTGGGATCTCCCAGAATGGTGCCCAGTCAATATTCAAGCTATTAAAATTATTTACAAGATATTGCTATTGATCATTTCAGGTGATCCTGTTCTTCTCACATTCGTTGCATGCAATGATTAGGATCATTTTCTGAGGTTTGCTCCCCATGTGGGACTTGGTATTTAGTCATGTGAGCTATGGCTTTATCTGGCTCTCTTCCCCACGTGGAATTATCATGGAAGTCGGCAGATCAGATAACCTGGCGCAATAAAGTTAATCACTTCCAGCCCAGCTGAGGGGAATCCTCAAAGGGACCTAGACAAAAAAGGCCCAAAAGACAATTATCTTTAAGGCAACAGCCAACTATGGGAGCTGAATTCACAGTCTTCAGACAGGTTTCTCCTACAGGGCATGGCACAGAGAAAGGCACCTTAAGGTGCAGTTCGGAACAGGCAGTACATTGAGTGGAGGCATACTTAGGCCAAGCAGTAGGAGATGTACCTTGGGAAAGAGGCATGCTTGCAGTCCTGCCCACCTCCTGTGATTAATACATCTAACCCCTAGTCTGGGCAGATGCTGGTGTGTTTATGTCTGTCGAAGTGAACACAATAGGGCCAGGATTGATCCATGACATCATGTCACTGGTGAAAACAATGAAAATATGGGGGGATTGTGTCTTTTCTGATTAGAGAGTGGGATTATGCCTGGTTAGTGAATTGCAGGTAATCACTTTAGAATTATTTTTTTTTCATCCTTCATTCTTGGTCTTCTTTCCCTCCCTGGCATGTGTTCCAAATTTGTGAGTTTGTCCTTAAGTTTACAGTTGTGTCTAGCAGAATGGAAGACATACTGAGAGGTTTTATTCAAATTCATACTGAAATCACAGTGAAGTGAGAACAGTCAGCTGCTTGTGCTCCAAAAGCTTGTCTGCTTCTCATATTCTCCTGACTTACATGTCTGTCTTTTCTATGAGGCTTTTATAAGCATGCTCACTAATGATGCAGTCATCTTTGGAGCAAAGACTACGAAAATAGCTTCATAACAAATATAATCAAAAGTAATATGGTTTCTCAAATGCCACAAAAATTCAGACTGGAACAAGTTTCAGCCATTTAAGCATCTGGGCACTTTCTTTCTCTAAATAATTTGCCCAAGGGAAGGTAAAAAAAAAAAAAAAGAAGCTGTTAATGGTCTCTGAGGCTTCTGGGAATAAATTATGCAGCTGTAATTATATATAAAGCTACAGGCTCTGTACATAAAATAAATAAAATTTATTTATAATTTTATTTATAGTATTTAGTATAGACATTTCAAAGTCATGATAATCTTACTTGCTAGCTCTTCACTGCAAAATTGTCAGCATTACCCTGGAGAATAATATTTTAAATAATCAGTGAAGTTTCTAGATGTGCCCATTGTGTACTCTATTTTTAAGACCTATGAGAGCAACAGGCATAAATGTACATATACATAAGGAAAGCTTGGGGCTGGAGTTCATTTGGCCTTATATGTCTGTACAAAAATACTTAAGGTACTAAGCAGGGTGGCATGGAACAATGTGGGCCCAATGCTCAGATCATTTCTTCTCCTTTGTGCTTTACCTCCTGAGTGGGTCACCAGCTTCACTATCTTTCCTGATGTAACAGCTCATTGTGCTGCCACTTGGGCATATTTGTCATTAGAACTAATATTCCTATCCAGGTAAGTATAAAAATGACTTCATTATAACTTCCAGTTACTCCAGGACAAACACTAGAGAACCACAGATCACTCCTGTCTACACTCTGGTCCCTCTGGGCCAGTTGATCAGTAGATGACAGCTTCCAGTTTTGCTAATATGATCCATATATCTTTTGATAACTTTTATTAGAATGACATCTTTTATGGCAGAGAGATAAAGAGGATGAGTATTTTAATTTTTAAAGCACATACAATGCTGCCAAGAATTTGAAAAAACAGAGGCTGAGTCAGCTCTTCCTAAACACGGATATCTCTTCACACATAGCTTTGTGTCTGTGTCATTCCAATCAATCTCACAGCTCCTGATTGGAAAATCATTGCACTTCTGGAAAAAAATAATTTATAAAAATGTCTGCTTTTTAGTATCACACAAGCTATGATTGCTTTACGAAGTCTCCCAGGTAACTCTGTCATGGTGAAAACCATAAGAATTTTGCAATATTTCTAAAAATTATATTTGTTTAGACAACACTGTGTTTTAATTAAATATTGAGTGCTGCCATTGAAGCATAGTAATCTCACTTTAAAGATATTTTTCATTTTTGTTTCAGACTATTCTGAAATTCAAACACTTTTTTGAAATATTTTATATGTTTGATTGGTTTTGATAATGTTATTGCACTCTAGTTGTAGAGCACAATCTTCTCTGTGGTCAGACCAGTGGAACAGCTATCGTATCACTGCTTAATCACAATTTTAATGACTGTTTGATGATAGTCCTTTTATCCCTTTCATCTCACATTCTTCCCCTTTTTTCTTCTTCTTCACATGTTTCTCTATCTCAGTCTTGTCTGCAACATTTTAACAGCTTTTTTTATAACCCATGGATGTATTATTTTATATAATAATATTCTTAAATATTTGCTATTATTTTTGCTTTGTCTTTTCTCATAAGTATGATTGTGCTTCAAAATACTGTTGTTTTGAGACAAGTGCATCTTTCTTTCCATGATACTTAACCTTCAGTCCATAAAAAAGAAAGGAAATAAGCCAATCAGGGAAATAAAAATGCCTGAATGCTGATGCTACAGACTTGATCTGGCACATTCAATTAGAGTCTTTTTACTGTCACCTGGTTTTGGAACATTATAATAGCAATACAAACACATTCCCATATGCAAACCTATAAAAGTAGTCTGGTCAGAGACTCTCTTTCAGAGGCATGAAAGATTTCTAGCATTTTCATCTTCCATTAGCAATAAATCCTATTTCTCTTTAGTAGTCTCTATTGTCTGTGCTGTTGTTATTCATTTAGAGAGGCATCTAATTTCTCTACAGTAGCAATCAAAACCCAGATGAGCTCTGCCATCCTTGTGCTGCAAAGACCTTTCATGAATTCAAATTCAGTTGCTAGCCTCTCTGTTTTAAATTGCTTGAATAGGATAGCATACAAATGTCTTAGAAAAATCTCAGTCCATGACTACAAGTATTTATGATATGACTTTTTTAAAGCTAGTGCTAAGTACCTGTTAACAGCAAAAGCAAATTCTCTTTTTTGAAGGAAACTTGAATGTCTCAGTCATAAGTCTGTTATGAAGTGTCCAAAATGTCACCACTTAACATTGTAATGAACAATGAGGTGCTCAATTGACTGATGGACCAGGCTCAAAGGGTTCAAGTAAATGGGGTTATGTAGGGCTGGCAACCAGTCACTAGCAGGGTTCCATAGGGATCCCTCTTGGGGCCAGCACTCTTCAATGTCTTTATAGATGACTTAGATTCAGGACCTGAGGGATTTCTTAGTAAATTTGCTGATGACACGTAATTGAGAGGAACTATCAACACTCTCGAGAGCAGAGAGGCCCTGCAGAGGGATCTGGACAAATTGGAGAACTGGGCAATCACCAACCACATGAAGTTTAACAAGGGCAAGTGCCAGATTTTGCACCTGGGACACAGCAACCCTGGCTGTACATACAGACTGGGGGACGAGATGCTGGAAAGCAGCTCTGCAGAAAGGAATCTGAGGGTTCTGGTCAAAAGCAAGTTGAACATGAGCCAACAGTGTGCCCTGGCAGGCAAGAGCGCAACAGTGTCCTGGGCGCACCAAGCACAGCATTGACAGCTGGGTGAGGGAGGTGATTGTCCCACTCTGCTCTGCACTAGTGTGGATCACTTGGAGCACTGTGTGCAGTTCTGAGCGCCACTGGATAAAAAAAGGTATTAAGCTATTGGAGAGTGTCCGGAAGAGGGCTACAAAGTTGGTGAAAGGTTTGGAGAGGAAGCTGTATGAGGAGCAGCTAAAGTAACTTGTGTTTAGCCAGGAGAAAAGGAGACTGAGGGGAGACCTCATGGCGGCTACAGCTTCCTCACAAGGGGAGGAGGAGGGGCAGGCACTGAACTCTTATCTTTAGCAACCGATAACAGAACCCAAGGGAATGACAGGAAGATGTGCCAGGGGCGGTTTAGGTTGGACATTAGGAAAAGGTTCTTCCCCCAGAGGGTGTTGGAGCACTGGAACAGGCTCCCCAGGGAGGTGTCACAGCCCCAAGCCTGACAGTGTTCAAGAAGAGACTGGACAACACCTTCAGACACATGGTGTGAACTGTGGGGTTGTCATATGCAGGGACAGGAGTTGGACTTGATGATCCTTGTGGATCCCTTCCAACTCAGGGCATTCTATAATTCTATGAACAATTCCTCTGTCATTCTTGGCTGTCATATGCGTCACCTGAAAGGAGAGCATGGAATTGTAACTGAACTGAAACTCTGAGACAACCAAAAAAAGAAAGTTTTAGCACACTCTTTTCAGGTTCTGCATAAGCTGATGAAAATAAATCTAGACAGGAGCCACTATCCAAAGGTAATTGAAATGCCTCATGATTTTTGCAAAAAAATGGTGGAAAGTGAAGATGAATCTTTTGCTAACTTAACAAATCCTAGAGAATTGCTGGCTGATGAAAATGTTTATGTAAAATAACAGCTGGGTTTCCTTTTTCTTTAACTACTCTGAATTTGAGAAATAATTGCTCATTTTCTGTCAGCAACATTTCTTTCATCACTTGCATGGTGGCAGAACTATTTGGAGGAGAGTCTGCTTTACAATGATAAGAAAAGAAGAAAAGAAAGAAAAGAGAAAAGAAAAGAAAAGAAAAGAAAAGAAAAGAAAAGAAAAGAAAAGAAAAGAAAAGAAAAGAAAAGAAAAGAAAAGAAAAGAAAAGAAAAGAAAAAAAAGAAAAGAAAAGAAAAGAAAAGAAGAAAGAAGAAAAGAAGAAAATAAAAGAAAAGAAAAGAAGAAAAGGAAAAGAATAAAACAAAACAAACCCAAACAAACAAAAAAACAAACACAAAGCCCCACAAACCAAACACCACCCTCTAAACCCCCCTAGAATCCCAAGCCATTCCACACAGACCATTGCCTCTTCTACATCTCATGATCATAGCTGTGTGTGAAGAGCCTCCTTGGAGGCTGAAGCAGAGTACCCCCTCCCCAGGTGACCTGTGGCCGGGGCCAGGACTGACCACCCCAACAGTGCAGGGTCCAGGGCGGCACCCACAGGGGGCATCAGCTGTCCAACGTGCTTCCTGAGCCTCGCCCTCTTGGTTCCCACCCTCCCAAACCCTGCCCTCCACTCATTGGTACCCAGGACACAGGTGGCATTGCAGCCTCCCTCCAACTACACCTCCCAGCTGGCTTTATGGCTAAAACCTGCTCCTGTTGAATTCAGCTGCTCAACAAAAGATACAGCCTGGAGTGAGTTTTTACTCTGCACCATTTATAGCTTCTTGACTCATCTTTGAAATACAGAAGAAAAGTGCAATCCCAGGTACATAAACATGTCTAACAACTCCTGCAACCTGCATCCCTGCAGTAGTGGTGTTTAAGAGGTTTGATGTTCAAGGACTTTATAATGAACATCTAAAGCCCTTCAGAAATCTTAAAAATCTTCCTACCTGCGGTTTTGGAGGCCTATTTATCAAGTGAGTTGATCTCGATCTTTCACTGAGCTAAGTACAATTTCTTTGCCTGGCAGCAGCATTATCACCTTTATCGCTGGGTGGCAACAACAGTACTATTAGGAGGAAATCAGTCAAAACCAGATACAAGCCTGGAGTAAATAATATGCCCTTGCCAGAAGATAAGCCAAGCAATGATATATTGCGGAAAATTCAGTGCAATATTTTTGATAAATCTTTCAAGTTCGAACAGTACTTTTCATCATTGGCAAACAGAAAATTGAAGGTGTTTAGAGGATATTGTGTTTGAATTTGTCTTTTAATACCTTTAGCCAAGTTCTGAATGGTACCAATATTATCTTCCAACTTAATTTGAATTATTTAGATTCCTCCAGTCATAAACTAGACTTAATTTCTCATTATGCTTTTCATGAACCATCTCCTTTAGAAGCATTGGATCTTGGTGAAAATAAGCAGTACTTTACTCTGGCAGGGATAATACTTAAGCTGAGTTTTATCTATCTCTTTTTTAAGACCTTGAAAGCAACAAAACAGGATTTAAGGAGGTGTACTTCAGGTGTTTGCACATCAATAAGGAAGTGCCAAGAGGACAGAATAATGGTGGAAACTCTCACTTTTTTTTTTTGGAAATCGCATGTGTATGTCTCCCTGAAGGGCTACAGACTAATGCCCACAGCATGGGAAGAAAAGGAGGAGTTAGAGGTCTGTGTGCAGTTGCAGGGTTACAGCCTCATCAGGATTGTAGAGATGTGGAGGGACAGCTCATACAACTGGAATGTTGTGAGCTTGGATACAGGGTTTTGGGGAAGGACGGCCCAGGATGGTGAGGTGGTGAAGTTATTCTGTATGTGAGAAAACATGATGAGCCAGCTGAGAGCATGTAGGTCAGGGTTAGCAGGCAGATCAACATGAGTGACAGTGCTGTGGGTGTCTGCTACAGACCACTTTACTAAGAAGCAGAAAGAGATGAGGACTTCTTCAGACAACTGGAAGGTGTGTCAGGTTTGCACGTCCTGGTCCTCATCAGGGATGTCAATCATTTTGATATTTGCTGAAGGCAAAACAGAATGGGGCATAAGCAGTTCAAGTTGTTTCTGGAATCCATTGATGACCAGTTCCTGACACAGGTGATTGAGGAGCTGACAAGGAAAGGCACTCTTCTGGACTTTGTACTTACAAAAAAGGAAGAACTGGTCAAGGATATGAAGGTCAGGAGCAACCTTGACTGCAGCAACCGTGAGATGGTGGAGATCAGGATCCTAAGTGGGGGGAACAAAGCAAAAGGCAGGACCACAACCCTTGTCTTCAGAAGAACAAAATGAGCATGAAACAGGTTTCCCAGAAAGGTTGTTGAGTCTCCATTCTTGGACACATTCAAAACCCAGCTGGACACAATCCTGAGCCACCTACCTTAGCTGATCCTGTTCTGAGCAATGGAGACTGGACTAGATGATCTCAGTGGTTCCTTCCAATCATGAAGTCACTTGGCATTTTACACTCACTGAGACTATTTTAGTCAATAACTCTGTCGAAAAGCTAGTGTTTAATGGAAATAATCTTAGCTATTTGTGAAAAGATGGAGATAACAGTTATTTAGATAAAATTAAAAACCTTTGTAAGCTGGTGTATCTTGACATATCCCACAACAAACCTTGTAATATTCCCTGCCAGAAATTCCCTGACAGTCTACCATACTTATCCACACAAAACACTCCCTATAACACACACACACATTGCACAGGACACCCAAGAGGCAGAGCTTTGGCCTGGAGGAAAAGGCCTGGGAGGTGGGCAAGGCTGAGGGCCTGTTTTCTCCCACAGAAAATAGCAGCTAGTACAGAAGATTTTATACAGACTTCATTGAGTGATGGGGCAGAAAAATCAACCTTTGCCCTAGAAACTGCTTTATCAGCATGGAGAAATCACCTGAATTGTGAAGGTAGCTGTAATTTCAATGGAAAGGAGTATTTGCATTACAGTATGTTTGAGATTGGAAGGGACCTCAAAAGATCATCTAGTCCAATCCCCCTGCTGGAGCAGGAACGCCTAGGTGAGGTCGCACAGGAACATGTCCAGGTGGGCCTTGAATGTCTCCAGAGAAGGAGACTCCACAACCCCCCTGGGCAGCCTGTTCCAGTGCTCTGTCACCCTTACTGAGAAGAAGTTTCTTCTCAAATTTAAGTGGAACCTCTTGTGTTCCAGCTTGATCCCATTACCCCTTGTCCTATCATTGTTTGCCAACGAGAAGAGCCTGGCTCCATCCTCATGGCACTCACCCTTTATATATTTATAAACATTAATAAGGTCACCCCTCAGTCTCCTCTTCTCCAAACTAAAGAGACCCAGCTCCCTCAGCCTTTCCTCGTAAGGGAGGTGCTCCACTCCCTTAATCATCTTTGTTGCCCTACGCTGGACCCTCTCCAGCAGTTCCCTGTCCTTCTTGAACTGAGGGGCCCAGAACTGGACACAATATTCCAGATGTGGTCTCACCAGGGCAGAGTAGAGGGGAAGGAGGACCTCTCTTGATCTACTTGATCTACTAACCACCCCCCTCCTAATACACCCCAGGATGCCATTGGCCTTCCTGGCCACAAGGGCACAGTGCTGGCTCATGGTCATCCTGTTGTCCACCAGGACCCCCAGGTCCCTTTCCCCTACACTGCTCTCTAATATGCAGTTTCCCAACCTATACTGGAACCTGGGGTTGTTCCTGCCCAGATGCAGGACTCTACACTTTTCCTTGTTAAATTTCATTAGGTTATTCCCCGCCCAACTCTCCAGCCTGTCCAGATCCCGCTGGATGGCAGCACAGACTTCTGGCGTGTCAGCCACTCCTCCCAGCTTAGTGTCATCAGCAAACTTGCTGATAGTACACTCTATTCCCTCGTCTAAATCGTTAATGAATATATTGAATAATACTGGCCCCAGTACTGACCCCTGAGGTACTCCACTAGATACTGGCCTCCAACTATACTCCGCACCATTGACTACCACTCTCTGGCTTCTCTCCTTAAGCCAGTTTGTAACCCACCTCACTACTCTATTGTCTAGACCACACCTCCTCAACTTAGCAACTAGGATGCTGTGGGAGACCGTGTCAAAGGCCTTACTGAAGTCAAGGTAGACCACATCCACAGCTCTGCCATCATCCATCCACCTTGTTACATTCTCATAAAAGGCTATGAGGTTGGTCAAGCATGACCTACCCTTGGTAAAGCCATGCTGACTGCCCCTAATTAAAAAGACTGCAGAAGTCTGGAAGAGTCAGAAACTAGGAAGCTTTGGCTTGATTTTCTGAGAAGCATGATCATATTATATAAATGGAAGATTGTAACCAAAAATGTTATAATAACTGGTGATTTGGGGAAAATTTTCTCAACACTCTTCAGCTAAAAATAAATATTATGGATTTACACAGCTTAAACAGTTATGGTCTCACTTTCCAGTGGCATTCCTAAATACTTTTTGTCTTTGTATATCATTCAATTATTTTATTCTTCCTCTTTCATTATTAATTTTGAAATGTTTTTTTTTTACAGTCCAAATAGTTCCCTGTCCACCAAAGTACTCAACCACCTGCTTGTCTTTTAGTACATTTTCCTGTACATTTTACTTTCTCTTATTTAATTCCCTGAAGGCACAAAAGCAGTGGTTGAAGTCCAGACTTTTCATGGCTCATATCATCAGCTAAGTATCATTTATTTTGAGTGACTGAACTAGAGCTACTTAATAATAGACAAGAAACACAGGGGAAGGACACAAAGATGCACTTAGAGGTTCATCAACAGACATGGATTTGCTCCTTAGAATATTAATTGTGTTAGAGGAATACATCATTTCACTCATAAGGATGACACTTCTGTCTTCCCCAAAGAAGATATTAATATTCCTAAAAATAATATTTCTTTTTCTTTCTTGATTATAACCTTATGGATTTCAAAACTCAATTTAAGAAAAGAAAAAAATACTTTCCATGTAAAATCAACTTATTTTTGCTTGTTTTCTTTGACCTTAGTGGAAAATTTGCCAGCAATTACAATGCCTCAAGTAGATTAGCTGAGGTAGTTACAGGTATGTGCTTTTGGAGACTGTTTGAATTAAATAATACATATAATATAGGTTGCTGCTAAACTATTACCCTTCCAAGTGGCCTTTAGTTTTGTGCTAAATAGAACAATTAGCCCATTAATCTCTTTTTCACAAGGAGAAAATGTTGTCATGTGGCATTCTAAATGCTTATGTTGGCTATGTTGGGTCCCCTACGGTCAGAGAAAGACAAGCTTTTCCTGAAGGGCCAGACCCTAATGTTTGGGAGCATGAGCACCTCCATTGACTACAAGGATCTGGGCATCTACCTTTGATCTTAAAACCAGTGAATGTGAATAGTCCTGTTGCCACCTCACTGCCTGCTTCACATCTGTACATTATATATGGTGTTGTCCTTCCACCTTCATCATTTGTGGTACATTCCCAAACTATTCATAAGGAAAGAGATTTTCAAAGTTTCCTACTTCCCAAAGGTTCCCTGGAAAAATCTGAACCAGACTGCACAGACAAAATCAAATTAAGGTTAGAAAAGAGATAATGATAATTTTGCAAGTGATTTAAGAGTGAGGAAACAAGGCACTAAATTCACAACTTAGCTAAATGGAAGTAAAGCCATGCAATTAGAACTTAAATTTATTCAACACTTGACAAATTTGTTAAAAGAGTTAATAAAGTGGTTCTCCTGCTATTTTGCTTCTCACAGTTTGAGCAGTGCAGAAACAGGCTTCTACTTCGCAAAAAAAAATCTGAAACATTAAGAAATTATTCTCAAAGAAACATGGAAAATTTGTCAAATCTTGAAAGTTCTTATAAACTGAGAAATTTCAAAAAACTAAAGCCTTTACAAATTTTAATGAAATAAATTATTATTTAACTGCTTAATTTTAAATCCAGCCTTTCAGTAACAAAATTGATGAATGATTTTAAAATATAATTTCAGTTTGATGACAGAATGTGAAATAATTCAGTTTCAAAAATTTCAGATGTGTCACATCTACAACATCAAGGCTTTTTTTTTTAAATTGTTATAAAAAGGATTTGTCAAAACTACAGCATTTTCACTATCTATTTTCACCATCCATTTAAATTTAACAAAAAGCTGTTTCAATGAAGAAAGTAACTCTTCCAGATTCAGGGAGTTTCCACAAGTAGTTTCAGATTTTATTTTAATTTTTTTGCTATTAAAGAGATCGTAAAAATAGACCAAGTATTGTTATTTACATACTCTTCCTATCTTTAATTCTGGTGACGCTTAACGAAAGCTTGAGAAAACAGAAACTTTCTGACTAATGTTTGCTGTTACATGTCACTACTGGTAGCTGGTAGAAAGAGAAAATTCGCTAGCAGATATTGGTACATTTACAACCTGCAAAGAGATCTCATTTTCATTTTCCTTCACTGCTGAAGTTTACAGTCAAATGAGTTAAAACTGATGTGATTGTGTATCTTTGTTTAACTATTGGCCAGAATGGACCATTGGATTTGGGATCTTTGAACCGGATTTGCTCTGTGATGCCACTAGTTATAGCAACCTACTCATGAGCAATATTTTTAACTCAAAGTAGTTAGTTCCCTTTTCAGCAGAGATATTGTCCCTCTGGCAAATTTCTGAAATGAGACACTTCCACAGGCTTCTGCCACAAAATCCATGCTCCTGTGACTGGCAGAAAGTTGTTTTCGTGATTAATTCTTTTCATTTCCTATTTTTAATTATGGTTCTAGGGCAGTTCAATAATGCATACTACTTAATGTTGGCCTGTGATGCTAAAAAATGTAAAATCTATTTCTATAAGCATCACTGGTAGCTACCAGGTAACGAAACAGGTAATGGAAAGATCTGTGCAGAGAAAGCCATTTTCTGGACACACCAGTACTGTCATGTTAGCCCTAAAAAATACAGAACTCTACTGTATATTCTTCAGTACCATCTACTGGTACAGTGTCATAACATGCAGTTTTCTTGTAAACCTTTCTGTTAAAAAGCCAAACATTTTTTATTTTGCTTTTTGACAGCCTTTTTATGAACAGGAACTTGGGAAAAATTATGATTTTGAAACAATGCAGAAGGGGTTTTCATGTGCAAAATGACGTTCATGATTTCTATTTCCCTGTTCCTATTTTGTATTTATTGTGTTGTCATGCTTTTAAAGACAATGAGATTTACAAGGACATTATTCTTGGTCCAGGAAACTTAAAAAATCATCTTCATATCAGATAAAAGTAAGTAAAATAACAATTTAGCAAATATCACCATATCTGACTTGCCTTCCTCAAATTTTACTTGCCTCAGAAAAAGAGCTTCGCCCTCTTTGAGAGGCTGTTTTGACTATCTGCTTTGTGAATTCCACATCACTCCCTCAGCCACTCAGGAGAAGAAGAGGATTTCATTTTAAGGCCATCAAACCCCAGAAATACTCCACTGTCAGGTTTGCAGATTTCACCACAAATCTTTTATCATCAGTGGCAAAAGCAAAAGTGTGTAAAATACATCAGTACATTAAAAATAAAAATAAAAATAAAAATAAAAATAAAATCCCTCAAATATATTAATACTAGCAACTGATCAACTAAGATTAATTTTACTTACATTTTCCTGTGACAAACTTCCATCAAACCAAATCAGAAAGTCAGTCAGGGAAATTCCCTTTAGAAACAGCATAAAAGCTGACTAATTTCCTCACAGTACGGGCCAGAAATCTACAGCTAGAAATATTAGTAAGAAACAAAATTAGAAGGTGGTGGTTAAGCCTTCAAGATTCTGAAAACACAAAAATTAGAAATGGCTTTGCAGTTTCAGCTCTGCTCATTGCACCAGGAGACATTGCTGCAAAGCCACAAGTTGCCATTTCTCTTCCACACCTCCCAGGTTCAACCATCCTGTTTCACCAAACACCATCACACCTCCTGGGCACATGTTTCTTTCTAATCCTCAGCCCCAGCCTCACTCGAATTGCGTAGCTCACACTTTTGGTGAGCAGGTTACACCATGCAGCTCTGACCCTCTTTCATGAGGAGAAAAGGCGCATGATGGAACCACATCAGTATTGCAACAAAGCTAGGAGACAGTGGAAAGCTATCAGTGTTTCTCAATTCAGGCAAAATAACAGAGCAAAACGCTTTTTGGAGATGGCTAACCCTGCATTAGGGACAGTTCATCATGCCATGTTGGAGTCACAAGAGAAAGACACTCTGATTAGCACATGCAGCTATTATGGGTAAGCACGCTCACAAGCTCTGCATGAACCTGCCAGACCAGTACCAAGGCCTCTTGGAAGATCTTTTCTGGATGATGGAAGAGTTTAAGGTGATGTGGTCAATCAGAGGGGAAAAAATAAAGGGAAGGATTTTCTGGGAAATGTGCCTGAATTTTGGATTTGGAGGGTATTAGAGCCATTTCAGACTAGGAAGACAAAGTCTTTGCTGTGCCTCCTGCATACACGTCTGGACATGGACTACAGAGCTGGGGAACTGGCCCAGCCTGGCAGGCTCCCACATTTTGACAGCGGGTGGCTAGCAAGGACTGCAGAACTGCCTGAAGAAGAAGTTTATGGAAGAGTCTCAGCTCAGTACCACAATATATTAAAATTATGGGGCTTCTGCCTATGTAACTGTGGGTTACTTATGCTGGCTGGAAATTTCCTATTTGATATGTTACAAATCCCGAGCTAACCAGCACAGTTATTGTCAACAAGAAGCCTGAGAAAAGAGGTAATAGATATTTATGATGGAGTTACAGAAGTGCTTTTCAGCTTGTTGCCATAAGGAACATACATACCTGACCAAAAGCTATTGTAGTCAGAGCACAGGGTATCCAGCCTGCTTTGGGGACCCTTAAGGAGAATATATACCCAGAGTTAACCCTCTGAAGCCACTGGTGCTTCTGCCAGGGCATGGATGATGCCCTAAAAATACACTCTCCCTAATGATGTGTTCCTGGAAAGGGCTATAAGCTCATCTCTGGTAGATTTTAACACTGGCAAATACCTTTTACAGGGAAGGCCCCAGAATTCAAAGGCAGAGTCTCTGCTTTGTACTGAAGGGCATTGCCATGACTGGTGGGTTATGTGTTCTCCACTCCAGTTATCCAGCAACAGGGGTTATCCTGCCTTCCCATTGCACCCAGACACTGGGGCCCAGGAGCTGGCTTGGCAGAGCAGGGATGTGCTAGAAGTCTTGGGCCAATTGAACGGAAAATTGAGGATTAAACACTGAATGGGGAACTTAGAAAGTACGGTCCAGCTTCTCCATGGTGAGAAGGGAGAGGGAGGATCTACCAACAAGAGGAATTTCAGATGGTGACAGAGGATGCCTTCTCTGCAGCCAAACTGAAAATCTGCTCGTGACCAGAGACAGGTAACAACAGGTGCCTCCAGAGTGGATCCAGAAGATGCCCAAAGCCTGTTGCTTTGCAGCACAGTTACTGATTCTGAGCAGGATGTGTCTGAGCATGGGCTTGCATGGCTGACCAGCTGTGTGAGCACACTGCATGTGGAAGTGCTGGTGGCACCTCCCACAGATGGAGCCTCTGTGGCCTCGTGTCAGCTCTGCAGCCAGGGAACGGGCAGAAAATGCTGCGGCCAAACACAGATCAGCCTCTGCTGGCACTGTAGGTCACTGGGGGGGCTTGAGTACATCTACCACAGCATCTTCAGGAGCTATAATATAGACAAAGTCAACTATAAGCCTCTGAGTGATTCATCTGGCAAGCTTCAAATCCCTGGCAGAAGGAAGAGTGACCACAGAGATTCTCCAAAAGACTTTACATCATACATCTGTCTTAATCCCATTCTTGGGAATGAATAGATTTACCTGAAACTTTTTAAGTTCACAGTCATAAAGCTACTGTTTGCTTAGAAAACAGCACCTGTCACTTGGTGCAATTCAGGGCAACTGGAACAAAAAACAGAGAGAGTTCCTGGCAGCCTCACCATGCAGTGCTGCTGTTTCCAGCTGCAGTGCCTGTTTCTTGTGCCAGGACAACACTGAGCACCTTTCTCCCAGGTTACCCACCTGCAGGTGTAACAACCAGTCCCTGCATAACTATTGCTGCTAGAAATGACAATGTCAGGGAGGGATGAGAAAAGCTTTCCTTAGGAGTGTGGGTACACAAGTATGTCGGCCACCAGGGGACATGAACGCATGATGGTCACGATTGCCATCTAATGGCCAGAAATCAGAAAAGAGAGACCAGGGAGAGATTATATGGCTGCAAGGCAGTGATGAGGAAGGGTGAAGACGCAAATGACTCACTTTAGGAGTGCAGGCTTGGGGCCGAGCCTTACTGACTGCTCCTATTTCTAGCTGGAAACAGTTTATAGGATTAGCATCAGGAAATGGCAAAAGAGCATTTAGATTTGACATGGAACTTTCCTATTGAGCCCTGCAAATTACGTGAACAGCCAACCTGTGATTATTGTGTAGTTACATATTTTTTACTACAATAAATGTTACAGAATATCTGTATACTTGGGGGTATGCTTTAGAAAGTAAGAAGTAGAGAAGGAAAGAAAAGCTATTTGTTCTCATTCATAAGGATGCTGCAGACAACACACTTCCTTGGTTAACAACAGAATCTGTGGTGCTTTCCCAAGGCCTTTCCAGCGTGTTTCAAAATGAGGGAGAGTTTTCACCTGCAGAGTGCAGTGTTTCCCTAAAAAAATATACTAGTTGAAATAATCATCAACATCATAAAAGGCACTCTTCCCATTCTGCATAAAAGCAGGTTTTCGCTAAAGACAGCCTGTAAAAAAACAAAACAAAACAAAACAAAACAAAACAAAACAAAACAAAACAAAACAATTGTATCCTCTGAAATAAGGCACCCTTAATAATGATCATGCTAATCAGAGAAATTATGCTGTAAGGCTCATAGATGCATTGCTGTAATAATCTCATTACAGTGACACTTTCTGGCAGCATATCTGTGTTTAATAAATGCATAAGTATTACATTTAGCATGTGAATAGACAGTGGGACTAATTGTGGGTTTAAAGTCAAGAAAATTATTAAGTTTCTTTGTAGGTCACTGTCATACTTAATATCCAAATCACTGCTAGGATTATTTCCTTTTTTTTAACAAAAACAAAAAAAAATTCTATTATTAATAATTAATAATAATTAATCTATTATTTATTTTAAAGAAATCTTAATAATTTTAAAACATGTATCTACTTCCCTGGAGGAGTTTATTTTCACTGGTTTACCTGAAGAATCACCAGTTGCCCACTGTAAATTTCTCAGACATGTTACATTGAGATAATTTTTTTTTTTTTGAGCTGATGGAGGGAAAAACACTAAAATTTTTCTATTGAAAATAAATATTCCACACAAATTACAGCATCTGTTTGATGAACATAGCATATAGATCAAACATGCAGCCTAAAGGCCTTGGAAGCAATCCTTCAGGCAAATGGAATGAGTAAATACAGTCACGCAAACGGAAGAAAAAACACAATTGGCCTCCACTATGGAAATGAATTCAACATCCACTTAACCTGTCATGATGTAAGTTAGTAAGAATTCTGCTTGGACCAGATCTGTACTTTTGCACCTTGCAAATGTATGTATAACTGCCCTGCTTAAGAAATTAATATATGAAGAACTTCGGCCACACTCACCAAAAGATCAACCATTTTATTTTTGGTAACCTACATTCACAGCAGAGCAGGACCACATTTTTTACTGGTCTATCAAGTGGGAGATGCACCTCCCTTAATTTTAATGAGTAGACTTGGCTCTGGTTATAGTCAGTGAAAAACACATAATTCCATAGAGGATTTATCTGACTAGCTGCAGACACCTTAGTCCTAGGGTCTCTGGCCTTTGGAGGCACATATTTCCCTTTATGGTTACATAGAGGGAGCCTAGAGTAACTAACTTCAGATGACTAACTATTTAAATAATTGGCTTAAAGAAAATAAATCCCAAGCTTGTCTTTAAAAGTTTTCATTTTAGGAACTACGTGGCTTAGTATGCATGACATCACTTTTTTTTTGGTGTCTTTCACAAAACGGATGGAGGGAGCTGTAAATGGCAGCTCAGCCAGCCTCAGTGTGACAAGGTCACGCAGAGCTGCTGAATGAATGTACAGTAAATGCAGCAGAGCGCTGCTGGCTGCTGTGATTCTGAAGGGGTCATGAAAGTAGAGCAAATGAAAAGAAGCAAGACCTTTTGCTTAGAAATTAAAAGAAATAAAAGTATTTGTGTTTGGTATTTCATACCTTGGCATTTTTAAGCTTGTTACTATTTTTACATGTCCCTGTACTTTCAAATCCAGTCTGGTATTATTTTTGTTAGAAAACTAAGAATCAAGGCAGAACAGTTGTGCTGGCAACTATATAAACAGAGTGACAGACATGCCAGAAATTTTTCTGTGGGCAGAGGAAGCATCTGGCAGGTACGCAAAAGAAAAGAAAAGGAGATATTTAGGAATGTGTGAGAAAGCTTGGAGAAGGGGGATCAGCCAAAGAGTGGCATCCATGAGAAAAGATAAACTGTGTTTATTTTATTTTGCACTAAAACATGCATGCATATGCACATGAACACACACATAAAAATTCATACAAAGTAAATACAGAATTAACTTTTTTTATCCTGGAACTAGAAGAGGTAAAGAAGCTCCTTTCAGCAGAACTGGGTGTCTGTTGATCCTGCAATAACTGTACAGAATGGGAATGAACAGAACAATATTTTTTAAAAAATAAATAAATAGAGTTCTAAATTTCATAATGCCTTACAAAGCAGCACCTACTATCTAAACAGGTGTGAGTGGACTGGGGTAAGGTGATGTGCTCCATATCCTGCCCTGGGAATTGCTTACTGCCTTCAGAAGATGAAATTTTTGCTGAAGGAATTAAACACCGGTTTCCACTGGTTTTTTTTCTTTCCTGCAGCAGGAGCTGTGTGGATGACACCACGGGGCAGGTGTGCTAATTTTAACTGCAGCTTCAGTTAGGATGTGGAGCCTTTCGAGGATCTCACCAGTAGCAGGCTGTCTGCCTCACAGAGCGATTTCTCCCTAGAACTGGATAAAGAACATACAGGAATGTGTTTAAGCATTTGCCTTCATATTCTACCAGCACAGAGTGTTTAAGTATTTTGTAATGGAACCACTCACTTCCTCTTTCTTTCAAACACCTCATTCCTCATGCTGCCAAATACATGAAAGAAAGTGTATTGTCCTGCGAGAGGCTGTGAGTAAGCTTTTAAACGTGGATTAAGGCAGAAAACACGTAAGCAAATATATGTTGCTTCATCTGCCTTAATGATTGGTATCTGTTAATAAGATCTTTATCCAGACTGTGTACATTTTTGATCGTTCCTTTGTCCATATGATCATTCTAGTACAAAGTAAACAGGTTTATGTGCTGTAGCATTTTGGGCCAACACATCTCTGCAGCAGCTGCTCCAGATGTTGCTCAGTGCTCTGCATGTTCTGCATGGTGGGTGGCAGCAGCCACCTCTCCTGGGCGGTCCAGTGCCTGGGCTGAGGAGCAGAGCCATGACAGACATCACAGAGAGCCTGCCATGGCAAAAAGAGGGCTGGAATTTCCTTCCACCTTTGGACCTCAGCAGTGTAATCTCCTCCCTGGTCTTGGTGACTTTTGCCACGCGCTGTGATTTGAACCTCTGTCCAAACATAGGGGAGAAGCCAATACACTGAGCCAACTTAGAGAGCTGTACCTCAAGTCATGGTCATTGCACCAACTCTAGGACTTGTCCTTTGTCCTTGCTGAAAGACCCGCTGACTTCAGGTGATGGTGTGGTGGGACACAAGCCCCTCGCTGCTGTGAGTGGAGTGAGGACTGACCAGCAGCTGCAGTGTGGCTGTGGGGTTCAGTGGTGGAGTAGGCTCAGCTGTGCTGCCAGCCAGCAGGAAAGGCTTTATTTAGTCCAGGTCTTAAGAACTGAGATACAGAAAATGAATGCAAGATCCTAATCCACTTCTGTGAGTGTGGTGGGTTTAGCCTAGGCTGGGGTGACAGATGAAATGTGGCAGGAATTAAAATAAAATAAAATAATTAAATTAAATTAAATTACATTAAATTAAACAAAATAAAATAAAACAAAATAAAAAATAAAATAAAATAATAAAAAAAGAGGTGCTTAAAAAAACAGGATAGATTTTGCATTAAAAGGCTGCCTGCCAAGGTCTGCTCTTCCTCTTTTTTTTCATGCTAATATTCAATTATCAATTATCAATTATCAATTATCAATGATTATTCAATTATTCAATTATTCAATTATCAATGTAACTCTTCAATAGTAGAATTATCAATACTTGTGGAACCACTATCTCTCTTGAATGTCTGCAAAGGACCAGGTATAAGGCACAGAGATATCTTTCAATTCAAGGATTGTTTCCATTAAGATACAATCTGTAGCTTTTCATTTCACAAGAAAGACTTCTATTAACACCATTGTGGCTTGTCCGGGAAGGAGATGTTCAATGTAGGAAATCAGCATTAGCTGCACTGATTTATTTGTGCAAATTGTATTCCTTTCCACTCAATAATGCTGCACAGACTTTGACCCAAGCCTTACACTCTAAGTTTCATACTTCCTCCTGAGCAGCTGATAGCTGACAACTAAAATTATCAGACTGTATCCTACTGTATCCCTTAGTGAGCCTGGTAATTTATCAGGAAAATGCAGGAACAAGCAAGAGTCTTAAGATCCCCATAAAACCTATTTCATGTGGGAGCCTCATCACCCAGTCAACAGATCCCAGGTCAGGTTATCAGATCCATTCAGTGTCTACTTTCAAGTGTCTCTGAGAATCTGGGTAACGAAGTTGCTGCTAACGATGGAATTTGTCTCACCTAGTATTAGCTATTTAAAAGTTAAGTGGCTACTGTAAGGTAGTCCCTTCATACTCCCCTACAGTTGATGGGATCGCAGGGAGAGGAAACTGTGGGGAGTGATTCATTTCCCTTATCCTCAACCTCTATCCCTGGATGGGATGAATCACCCAAGAGATGCCATTGCACTGATCGTGGGAAGAGCCAGAGCTGCAGCTGCAGATTGACTTTACATAGGATGACTCGCACCCTCTGCAATGCTTTCAACAGCAGTTAAGCCAATCAAGGAGCATCCATTATTTCTGCAAGTGAGACTAAGGTTTCCAAGTCATTCTAGCTTGTTTTGTTTTGTTTTGTGTTTATTTATTTACTAATTTATTTATATTTATTACTGTTTGCTCCAAGCTGCTAATAAAAGTCCTCCTCTCAAAACATCTCTCACCTTGGTAGAGAACAGATTGCTGATTCCTCCTCTTAGTGGACACATTTCATATGGGTTCCCCATCCTGGCTGTATTTCCTCAGTTTGCTTGCAAGAACATGACACAGGAGTCATCTCAGGGGCCTTAGTGGAGTCAGTATATTTTACACTTATTGCTTTCCCCTTATCCAAAGAAAGAAATTGGATTGGCTTGAATCCCTGTTAACAGTTCTTTATCATGGCAACATCTTCTGGATATTTGATTCTTTTTCTGAGGTTTCAAGACAGGCTGCCAAATCTATAATCTGATGCTTTTCTGTATTCCACCATTTAAAAATGGGTATGGTCTTTGACCTTTACTGCTTTTCAGAGACCTTTCTTGTCTTTTCCACATTCTTTGAAGAACTCCCTATGCCTAAGTTAATACTTTGATTTGCTCCACAAATATTTTAAGTTAAATTTCATCAGAATGATTCACCTTGAATACATTTATCTCAGCCACACTGTCTAACCCGATCTCCCCTTAGCTTGAGCTCCAGTTCTGTCTTCATCTGTCTAAATTAATGGGATTAAGTCCCTGGCACAGTTTAATTTTTGAAAATACTAATAAAGACCTCAGTCTTCTCTGCTCTGTCTGCTATTCATTCTCTCACTTCACTTAGCAATGTGCTGTGACATCCCTGGGACATGCCTCTCATAGAAAACCTTGAGGAAGGGAAGGGTGAAGTTATGAGATATAAGACAAAAACATTTGAATACTTTTTAAACTTTCTTCATAACTAGCTGGCAACGTTAAACAGCAACGTTAGGGACCAACAGAAAAATAGTATCTTTCAGATATCAAAGCAAACAGGACAGATGAGTGCAAAATATCAAAAGTATATCCTCAGAATACAGATCATGCAAATCTCAAACAATGAGCTATTTCTTCTGTTTTCATAGATTGCTTTATCCCATAGAGACCCAAAGGCATAAGGTGTTTTCTTATTTAGCTTTAAATTTCTTAGGGGGGATTAAGTTTTAGCCAAACATGTTTGCTCAGAAGTTTTTGTTTCATGAATAGGGGTACTTACTGCTCTTTCATGCCCCATATTAAGGCAGACTTGTCTCTTCAACTTAATGAGGGACTGGTGGGAAAGAAGACTAACAACCTTGTGAGAAAAGTCCTAGGAGGTACAGCAATTACATGGGAAATGGGAAACCCTGTCATTTCAAGCCAGGGTCCTCCTTGTCCTAACTCTTGCACTCACGCTTGTGCAAAATTTCCATCCCACCATGGTCTGGGGAAGCAGTGTATGTCAGCTTTAAGATGCTCTCCTGCGATGTTGAAGTTTCAACCTCACAGGACCTTAGTAGCTCCATCCACCTGGAGGCTGCCACATCCTTGGAGACCATAATGTCTCCAAGGCATTAGCAGGCATTAGCACCATGGGGTGAGGGAATAGACCACCTGTGGGAAATGCCTCTGGTCCCTCCATAGTCAAAAACGGGAAATAAAATTACAAGCAGACTGCATCTTCCCTTACGGGCTGCCCAAGATGCCCATCACAGGCTTCAGAAGTGTGGGAGCAACATTAAGGCAGACTTATTTTTTGTCCCTGCTCTCCAGCCTGCATACTTAAATGTCCATCAAAGCATTGTCTATGCTGGGCATCTATATTACAGCAGACTGAATTTCATATATCTAATGCTGCTGATGTATTTGTAAAATCTCAGAGGAATATTGATATTAAGCAACCACAGGAGAGCTTTAATACATCATTTTAAAAGTGGCAGATTTATATAAACTATTTAAGATGCTGAGAGAAAAATTATCCCAAATTCCCATTTATAACAAGTCATTTTTACAGTGTCTCTTGAATTTTTGCCCAAAAAGAAAGGCTTGACTCAAAAATTTGTGTCAGAAAATAATTAACTCATTCTCTAAGGGAGGCTGATCACTCTCACTTAATACTTCATTCTTTCTCCATTGCCAGCACCTCCTTTTTCTTTCATTTCTTTCCTTTGCCCATAAATTAAAAACATACAGTAGCATTCTCTCCTCAAGACAGTTTTGACTAGAAGTATCAAAAGTAGTCTCTGATCCCCATCTCAGCTGATATCGAGCCCCCTCAGCACCCCTTATAGTCTGGGGGATCAGCACAAAATTGGCCTATTTTGGCACCAAACTACAGGGTAAAGGTGAACCCTAATGGAATACTAATGTAGATATTATCCATAGCATATCTTTGCTGGTGCAAATGAAATAATGGATGCTTTTAAGGTTTTAAATTCAAGGTGAGTTACTATGGAAGCTGGGTGCAGATGGACAACTACCCAGATTAATAAGCATAAATGACTTCTTATGTTAGCTGACTTTTCATGTTACCTTTCCCTGATTTCAAAAGGAGCTTTGGATCTTTGAAAGAAGACTCACATATTCAATGGCTGAAATATAAAGAGCAGTCCCATATGTGATTTCTTTGCCTGTGGCTAGTTCCAGATAGAAAAGGAAAAGGCTGATCAAACTGCTGAGCTCCAAAAAATTACCCAAAGCATTTCATAATGGTATAGGATCGCTCATTTTGAGCATAAGCATATTAATAGAACTCATGCACAACTCCACTTGGCCTTACCTCAGCAAAACAGCATCCTCTGCAAATACCCACTTACCCACTCTGTATTTCGTTATTTTAGGGCAGGTAAAAAGCCAAGGCAGAAGCATGCAAAAAGAAAGTACTGGTTTGAACTCCTCCTCCACTTGAGGAGAGGAGAGGAGAGGAGAGGAGAGGAGACATAGAGATTTTGATAATCTGCAGCAAGAAAGACTGCTTGCTGCCTTTTCCCATCTCATTCAGGACCTCTGATCTGTTACACTCAGAAAAGGGAAACAATATATGGCAGTGTACGAACAATACAATAGCAAGCAATAAATCTGAAAACCTCAGCATGTCATTAAATGAATGACTAGTTTACTGTCATCTGGGACAACTGCCTGAGCATTCAATAGCAATAATACCACTCTGACTAGACAATTAAGTCCGGGGTAACACTAGAGCTCTGATGGAATGGTGGTCTCACTGTGCTTTCTCCACTCTCTGCCTAGCACATATGGGCACCACACAGTAAGACAGGCAGACTTGAAAGCCATGGTCAATGTCTGTCTGAAGGGAACATGATTGGACTGCAGGTGGGTACTCTCAAAAGAGGATAAGAAAAAGCATCCTGTGAAGATTTAATAAGGGAAATGAATGACACATAGAAGAAAAAGAATAACTGGGAGTATCTGTTTATCACTTGCCCTCATGCAACAAAAGCAGATCTTCAGTGACAGTGGAATGCTGTGCATCTGCAGTTGGCAAAAAGATTTCATACACAACTAAAAATTAACTTCGGGAGTTCTTGTCACAAGATATTGAGAGGAGCTTGGTAAGAATCACAAAAAAGGTTATAAAGCAAATGTACAGTTATGTTCTTCTATTCTCCTGCAGGAATAGAAAGCCTCGTGCTTCACTCCAAATGACAGTGGGGTTTCCACATCAATAATGGATGTGGAAGCATCCATAGACCAGTCTTTGTATGGATCCTTGCAGTTCTCCGATGTTGATCACTTACTGTACCGAGACCTGAATATCTACCTCCAACCTGTTTTTCCTGCTGTTTCTAATCTATGGCACTAGTTTTGCCTCACTATTTGTGTTCAGAATCCCCATAAGTGTTTTCTCCTATAGGCGTTTTTTAAAAGGTAGTTAATGATTCTCTTTTATCCTCTGCTCTGCTAGCTCTTATTCTAATGCATTTGGAAGTAACATCTTAATATTTTCCAGAAGCAATACTTACACATCATAGAATATTTTACAAGCATATGTTAAAATTGCAATTATAATTCAGCTAATGAACCCATACAAACCTTCAGTTTAATAAAACATATGGAGATCTGCTTCTTCAAAGCTTTTGGGGTGACTTACTGACTTACAATATTGCAAATTAAATTGATAATAAGGGAGTGCCCCTCTCCCCAACTGCAGGGTCCCCATCATTGGGTTCCTGATTCTCACCATGATCAGGAAACTGAAAATCTTTTCCTGTTGTCTGATTCCCTTCACACTCCTTGCTCTTCTTTCTCTGTTAGGAAGAAAAAAAATCCACAAATGATAAGGTTTCATCTTTGGATTTTTTGTTTCTTAATTCAAAAAATTGGAAAAAATAATCTTTGAAATCTTTGTTTCACTTTCAAAATAAATTATCTTATTTTCTAAGTGTTGTGTAAACACCAGCTGTCAGCAAAGCCAACAAATCTGAAGAAAGTTATTTATGGAGCACATAGCCATGGAGCTGGAAGCCCATATACTGTAAATGGTTAGAGGATGCTGAAGCAATTATGCCCAGTAGTACAGGTTGAAGAAAAATATTTTACCAAACACCAACAGAATCTTTTGTTTCTTGTTGAAGTACTCTATGGATTCATTCCGATGGCAAACAGAATATCCTCCTGCTGCTGCTAATAAAGTTGCATTCTTATTTTTCTGATAACCTTATATTATTCTGGGAGAGCATATATAATTTTAGTTTCCTTATATTAAGGAATTTTAGAAAAGGAACATACCACCTAACTATTAGCAGTATTTCCTTAATGCTCAGAGCCTTTTTCATGGTAGTGTTTTGGAGCTGCAAACACAGAACACAATTATGAGTTTAGACTCACTGTAGGAATTGGAGCAGCCATTTTGCTCACCAGCAAGTGATAAATGAAGCTCTTACTAGGACTCTGACCAAGCATCAGCAGGAGAGTCTCTTTAGACCAATGTAAAGCATTACTCACTCAAACAGAAAAAACATCCCACATTTACAGAGCTCTTGTCTCTCATTGCCTGGAAGAATTTGAAGCAAATTTGTGATTTTTTTTACTTTGGGGTAAAGATGGTGATAGTACTAAGCTGCATTTGAACTTCAGTTTGTTCACAAACCCACTGTGTGGTCTGTGTTTCAATTCAGTATTGTCTTTTACTGGGTGAAAATTTGTGGCAGGGTGGATGCTCCCAAAATGCACATGGGAGAGTTGAGCAGACACTGGGATGTGCCTCTGTCCTGCAAACAGCAGCATATAGAGCAGCCCTCAGTGCTCAGGAGGGGTGGGATGCTACAGGATGATGAATCTTTCCAGAAAATCCATTTTAGCTGAAGAGCCTGAATTTGTCCTCTTAAATAATTTTGCCTGTGTCAGTAATCTGTCCAAATAGGAATGATTCTTCATTGTTCTGCTGCTTTGTTTTCATTTTAGTGGAGTGTAAACTGGATATGCTACATTAGCCATTACTGCCTGGGTAGGACATTTTTCGGCAAGGTAAAAGATGTTAATCTGAATCACCCTCAAGCTAAGAAATATAACTAAACCCATGGGTCCAATACAACATAATGTAATAGAATATTTTACATATACCAAACTATTATAATATTCTACTAAATTATGCAATATAATAGCAGATTGAACTGCATGTTATATGTTGGATATCATCCTTCATATATATCAAATATATTGCATGTTACATATTATATACATATATATGTGTTGTAGGTATATATACATATATGTAAAGATTCTCATAACCACAATCTCTGGCCACATTTTCAGATAAATGGTGGAAACAACCATTTTTTGGAGGAGTCAGACTTTCTAGTGTGCGCTAGCCATGGTCTGAGCAAGTACTTAGGGATTCTCAAGTGATTTTGTTTACAGACCTTTGATAAACTTAGTGAAGAATGAGACACTGGGTACTCAGAAGTGCTGTGGCTCATTTGTCTGTTTCAGAACACGTATGTATCTTTTCTGCTGAAGCTGCCTTTCAATATCTAGATCTTGTGTTTTTACTTTAGGGCTGATCTGCACAAAACTGTGGCAATCACCAGCAAAAATTTGGTCCCTACAATTTATACATATACAATCGTATTTCTGCCAAGTAAAGGCAGTGTGGGAGGACTAACACTAGCAGATGTGGTGTGAAGTTTATCAGGCGAAAATTACCCCTCATAGAATTTGCAAGTGTGTCCAAACCAACAGAGTAACGTCTGTGCTCGCTGTGTATTGCAGAGACAAGCATGAAATTTTTGATCTAGTACATGGCTCCCTCCAACTGCTCCATGCAGGCGTGGCTTCATTTTAGACTTGGAGTCTTGGAATATTTCGGCTATTATTACAAGTATGAGTAACATTACGAGTGTGTGTCAGTACAAACTGCATCCCACTGGTGGCAGCAGTTCTTTACTAGTGGACAAAACTCTGCTGGAACAGGCAGGGGTCTGCACACATCTGTGATTTATGGGAAGAGGCAATCAACTTTCACAGCTAGTTGAGAGCTGCTCCTCTTTCTCATCCCATACTTTGCATTTTAACAAGATTGCAGCTGTGAAATAAAACCTATATTAAAGTGTAGGAGACTAATCAGCAGGAGATAAAGAGGCTACACATATAGGTTGAGACATGTTCCCTTTGGGAAGTTTGATATCATCCCCAGTTTCACAGCCATTCTGTTGAAGGCACACTGAATAACTGCAGTAAATGGAAGATGGACTCAATCCCATTCTTATTAATATCAACAACAAAACACCCGTGGGCCACAAAACTGGAAACTACCTATTTTTGCTCTTTCTGCTGCTGTGTAATAGTTTGCATTCAGGTGCAGAGTAGCTCTACACCTCTCTGCAGAAATGAGCTCTGCCTGACTGCCTACAGTGACATGTTTTGGCAATAATCCAACTACATCAATACATATCAGTGTTCCTGCTGTTGTTTTTCCTGTGCATATGTGCAGTGACTTCCTACCAACCTTAAAAGATGTTAGGGAATGCTTTTGTTTCTGTTGGACATAAACAAACTTGTACCTAGTGATAATGCGTAACAGAGGTGACACTTCAGCCATCAGATGCCACAAACCCCACTACGACCAGGAACCGTGAGTAACTCTGAGGGCTTCTCTTCCTGCAAAGGAAAATGGACTCTGCTCCATCTGTCCCTGCCACTGCGTTTTCCTGCCTGTGCCCTTGTCCTTGGGCACCTTTCTCTAAGCCTAATACTTTAAACACAAAAATCACAAGCTTTATTAATCTTTAACCTCTACCATTGGTCCATAACCTTCTGTGTGGAAAAATTTGAACACTCCTATAAGGAAAGTGGTGCTTTCTTAAGGTCCCTGCCCATCTGCTTGAATTGCCCCGACAATAATAATAGTCAAGGTGAGATTGTTTGGAAAAGAGAGACAAAGACAAACCCAGGAAAATCCTAAATGCCTGCCAGACAGGGGGTCCTTTTCAACCCACACATCCTGTGCATGTGACTTTTCTTCAATAGATGTCCATCCCTGTCCCCACCCCTGTTTGCACTGAGACATGGTAACTCCCCTCCATCTTGAAGGAGAGATGTGAAGGCAAGAGACTCAAGAATTTCAGGAAGTGTATGGATGCCAGGACAAGCTTTTCTGTCACACACATTGTTGGGGTGATGAAGCCTTCACACTGCAAGAGCTGTGCCTTTCATCCTCAAGAAGGTAACCCCCCAACACACACACACTCCTAGTCCCTGCCACCTGTGGAGTACACCACAACTAAAGGCAACTAAAATCTGTGGCTGTGGCAGTCACAAGAAGCACTTCTTCTCCCTTGCTTTTTACTAACTGGCACTGTGAAGAAAGCATCATGTCAATAAATTTTAAATGACTGGATGTGCTTTATCCCAACAGCTCCATCCTTCACTCCTTAGCCTGGTGAAAGCTCGAGTGTTGAGGAGGCAAGTCAGGTTTTGAGCAGACCCACTACCCATTTCTACATCTGGTTGGGTGGCAAGATTAGTTTCTTCTTCTTTTATTTTTTCTTTTTCTCTTTTTTCCCCATAAAAATATATTAAATTAAGAAGGGAGCAGTGGAGAAAAATAAATAGATAGATTAGATAGATTAGATAGATATACTCACAAGTGAACTTTGAAAAATCTTGCCTGCTACAATCTTACAAGACACAAAAGTTTATTGCACTTCTATGGGTTTTGGGAGATGGAAACACAAAGGATCTTGATAGTTGAATACACTTAAGGTGGTTTTAAAGCTAATGCTTCAGATATGGCTAGCAGCATTCAGCACAAGTGGTGAAATCCACCCAAGAAAATCAACACAAAGCAATAAACCTGGGGTGAGTTTCAAATTGACACTAGTTTAATGCCAGCTCAGAGATAGCTATATATGGAACACATAGCACAGGTGTGGTTTCCAGGGTAGTACTGTTTTCCAACCCAAATAAATTAATCCTGCAGGATGTTTGTGCATTGTGACTTATGCTACCCTTCTGTATCACGTCAAGTTATGTCATGAGAGTATGAGTTTTGGAGAGAGGGAACCCCACAGCTGGAACAACATGATTTACCTAATTAATGACGTCAGATACGTTTTTTGCTCTGCAACTCATCCACAAGTACAGTAAGCAGTATGGCCATCCTGGGGACATTACCTGATGGGTATTTCCCTATCTCTGACTTTTTCTTATGAACAAGTGGACTAGCAATGCCCAAAGGGACTGCTAAAGCCCATACAATAGCCTAGGCAATTTGACATTATTAGTCATTGTTTCATTCTGCAAGTTTACTTTGATCATCCCTTTTTCAATGCAAGTCCGATAAGAATAGCTATCTTGTCTTTGGTACATATGGACTTGTTTGTATGTTGAATAGAGACCACAGTGTTTTGAATGTATATCTAGCTGCATCTTTGCATTGAAAGGAACTCGTATTCAGTGGTGACATAAAAATCCGGTCTCTCCATTTGCCTAAGATTTCTGTTTGTAATCTCTGTTGCCACCCATGCACATGCCATATGATTAGCAGTTTTACTTAGGAGAAGTCTAATATTGGAGGATCCAGGGATTGTTGAGTTGCACTAGGAAAAATGATTTATCATGCTTTTGTGCTGCATTATGCTAATGTTTTCACTTGCATACTTTAAGAATTATTTTTGCTCATATAAACGAGAGGAAAGAAAAGTTGCTGCAAAATTCAGAAAGTGATGACAAGTACTTGTGAAAATTTGGCACAGAGATGCCTTCTTCTGGCAGGAGATGTGCTAGGGTATTGTCTTCAGTTCTCTCAGGTACTTTGCAGATCAACCACTGTTTCTAGAGATAGCTTTTAAACAAAGTGTTTGCACAAGCATCTGGCATCAGGTAACTCCAGGTCATTTGGACTCTTTCAGTTCACAGACTTTTGCAAAATATCCCCTGTGTGAGAAACATAACACAAATAACTAAAAGCTTGGTGGTTCCCTGCAAATGTAAATAAATCTTTCTGAAAGTTGGAAACATACTCCTCTTGCTACTTCTCCATTTATTAAAAATTTCAGAACATGATGACAATAACTTCTTAGCATCCCTCAAAAGCTGGAAACCAGAGCTGCAAGTCTCCTCATCTTTGTTACTGACCATATTCAGGCAGCCTTCCACTTGGAGTACCAAACAGCCTAGCTCTCAAACTCTTTGCCACAGCTTTCTGCATGAATTTAAAAAAATAAAAAAATCAAAAAATCTGAATGCTTTTCTTTAATTGTTTACAGGTATAGGGAAGGCAAGGAAACCAGAGTCAGTCAGACTGGTGTGAGAGGGTATTTAGCTTCCTGCACAGCAATTTGAGCTTCCCAACCTGACTTTTCCTGTCCCACAAGCACTACCTTCTTAAAGTCATGACCTGTTGCAAAGTTCCTTTTGTCAAGCACAGTAAAAAAAGGAAATGCCACTACTTGAAAAGCCAATTAGTGCCAGTATTTGTCCAGCTAGGACAGGCATTTTGCAATCCCCCTTCTGAAATTAAGCTGAGGGGGGATGGGAAGGCTCTCCTTTTAAATATGGTACTCTCTTTTTTACAATTGTCAATATTCATTCAGTGGGATGTGACACACCACAAATGTTGTGCCCTGACATCTGAACAACTGAACACTCAAACACTCAAACCCTGATGTCACTGTCAACACCCTTCTGCTGCTGGCAGGGGGTAGTGCAGGAAGAAACTACCCAAAGGGATTATTGTCTCTTCACTTACTTGCACTCTCAGGATCACTGCCAGCTCCTGTTTCCTCTAGCTGTATATGGAGTGAGAGAAAGCATTCTCTCTCAGAGAGTCAAGCATGTGAAAAGAAGATTTCACATGTGAAACTGAGACCTGGAAAACAATCACTTGGCTTCTTTTACGTTAATTCATTTCCCATATGATCGAGAAATTTACATACAGAGTTTATTTTTATCTTACTAGTCATCTGATGTGCCTGGGATCCCATTATGAATAATAAGCCGGTATGGGAATGAATTTTGGGTTCTTTATCACAAACATATTTCATGTTCCCCTAATTACTTTTTTTTTTTTTTTAAATAAATGCATAGACTTTATGGCACAATTAGCATAAGGTTAGAAGATTTGTGCTCCTGATCATGTTTCAAAACACTCTTCAA
The DNA here is from genome assembly GCF_963082525.1 of Nesoenas mayeri. Taxonomy (NCBI): domain Eukaryota; kingdom Metazoa; phylum Chordata; class Aves; order Columbiformes; family Columbidae; genus Nesoenas; species Nesoenas mayeri. The sequence goes on from NC_137541.1 coordinate 103,913,426, forward strand.
ACACAGTTCAAGGAAAAGCCCACTGAAGTCAATTTGAGGTACAGACACTTTCACTGACATCTGTTAATATCTGATCAAGCTCCTGTTCCATGGCCCTGAGCAAGTCTTTTATCACCACGTTTTTGCAAATGGAAGCAGTACATACTTACCTGGAAAAGGAGTGTTTTTTACAAGGCTTCAAACATGGACATACAAATGAGATGCAAGAACCATGGTTTACCACTTACTACCTTTCCTACTATGTGAATTTCCTAGAAGGCAAGAAAGAACTTGCAGCCTTGCTCCAGTTGGAAACCTCAAAGGCATTAGCTGAAAACTATGTTACAGAGGGTCCAATTTCCTTCTTGCAAATGAGATCAGCAATGTGCTGAAAAGTGCTCTCCTTTAACATGCAAATGACTAAGTGCATGTCTAGCGGGGTACTGCACTACCAAATATTTATTACTGGAACTTTTTTCAAATAGTCACAATAAGAAAGTGCTGACACAAAACCCCAACAAAGCAACTAAAAATAAAAAAAAAAAAAAAAAAAGGACCAGCTCATCAATGTCCAAAATAAGAATTCCTAAGCTAGCTATCCTTTACGTCATGTGGCCTAGAACATTTATTGAGGATGTCAGCTCTGTCCCATCCAAGTGTGCTTTGGAGTTTGTTATGCTCAGAAGTTATTTGACATGAGGCAGTCTTGTATGAACACGTACCTTCTTCGCATTCTCCAAATAGCAACAAACAGAAGCAAACATAAAAGGACATGGAGATATGCAATTACTGTAGCCATAGCCTAATACAAAACGCTATGAAGAGGGTTTACTTTTACAGAAATTAGCCTATGTCCCGCCACCAAAATGCAGCACCCTTACTTTTCTTCAGCAGAACAGTATTGTCTTCATATATGTAGTAAAGGACATGTGATGTTTCTAAGATACTGTGACTGTCTCAGTATTAATCCACTAGAAAGGAGATATAGGAAGGTAGAGAAGCAGTAAAAGTGTAAATCTTTCATTTGTCTTCGTATCTCAGAACTATAATTGAATCTAAACTCAGCAGAGGAGCCTGGTTTGCAGATAGCAGCAAAGCTCCATCTAAGGCTGCAGGTTACACTGATTTAGAAGATCTGCGGCCCTGTCTCAAAATACGCAGAAGCAAAAGAAGGCAGTGCTGCTACTGGACAAGTGACTTTTGAAAAATCAGACTCCGGTCCCACAAACATTCACTCTTCTTTAATTTAAGGACTGTATTTCCCACACTGAGGTCAGGGGAATACTGATTTTCCCAGGCACACAGGTGAGCGACTGCAGCAGCCACAGAGGATAACAATTACAATTAATATTTATATTAATTTTACCCTCACCTAAGAGGCAAAAAAAATCTTGGCAAAACTTAAAATTCTGAGGCTGTAACATCACCGGGGATGCTGCTGAACTAATCATTAAAGAAATTTCACAGTTCCTTGTCAGGAGGTTCAATACTCAAAAGCGTCAAAGCATTAAAAGGCCACAAACACATTTTACAGAACTTGCTCAAAAGCTAGCAGAGTTAGCTGGTATCCAACACAGAAGATCTCTCTGGAATGCTTTTAATGCAGTTATTATGAAAATCTGTAGATGTTCCAAAATAATCTCTTATATTCCTTGTCATTTCTTTCCTTAGCAATTCCTTTGGTCTTCAGTCTCTCACGGTCCCTTGCTCATAGGAGTACTTTCGGCTTACATCATTGCTCCCAGTGGTAATACTCTGTTCATCTCAAATTTGGAGATGCTCATGGACTAGAGGAGGAAACTAGACTTCATACCCCACACCTCCAAACGTGAAGGAGCTCAGCTTTAGGAAGAATCTGTGCTGACTGGAAATCCTGGTTCACTATAGCATAATTAGAGTTGCCACAGGGACAAGATTTTATTCCCTTGAAATTACAGCTCTGGAAAAGCTACAAAAAATGGCTGGCCAATAGCGAGAGGATAGCCATGAAATACAGGAAGCAGCATCCCCAGAGAATTTATTGAAATGTATTTACAGATCTCTTTGCGTATATTAATACTGTTTGTAACATAGGGCTTTTAATTCATCAGCAATCACCCTCTCATCGGATACCTTGATGGAAAGCAGGGAGCAAGGAGTAATACGCTACATGGTTTCCATACAGTTGTCGCAGAAACAGCAGAAATTAAGTCAATTCCCACGCACCGGCTCCTGTGCCACCTCACACCCTGAAAGCAAGCGCGCCTCCGCTCCCTTGCAGAGCTGCTGCCAGACAAAGGCGCAGAGATTTCCCCGACTCCTTGTCATTCAGCCACACGCACATGCACAGTTACACCCCCCACCCCCCCACGCTTCGTCTTTCAGTTTTCACGTGGATAACTCAGTTTATTATCCAACGCTATAAATGCAAAACCAAGAGTCACCCGTACCATCCACCCATTTCTGCTCCCCCCATCCCCACTCCTAACTAGATTATGCTGATTTTAGGTCCGATTGCTGCTCGGGGCTTGCTGTTTGAATTCCCCGTCTCTCTGGAACCCCGCGGCGCCGAGAGCCAGCAAGCGTGGCCCAGCCGGGACCCACCACGGCCTCAGCCCCCGCCCTCCCGACCCCCGTAGCCGCGGGCAGCCACGGCCGGGCGGGGGTACCGCACGGGGAACGACCCGCTGCTGGGGAGCTGGGGAGCGGGGCTGACGCCAGGGTCGGCATCTGGTCGGAGCCATTGTCTGCTGGACCGGCACCAAGACATGGCCTGGCCGGGGGGACGGTTCTTTCTTCCCTTTGCAACAGGGCTGCAAGGACAGCAATGGGATTTTATTCTTTCCTTGCAGCAGGTTTGCAAGGACGGCGATAGTTTTTCTTTATTTGCAGCAGGGTTGCAAGGGCAGCAATGGGATTTTTCTCTCCCTGCGGCAGGGTTGCAAAGGCGGAGGGGGAAGGGAAGCGAAAGGAGGGCGGGAGCAATTCGCGGATCTCCGAAGGGACGAGGGTTTCGTCTTTTCCTTCGAAATGCGGAAATTTGAGTAACACAATCAGCGAGCTGATATTACTCAACCGGGAGAGGGGGACAAGAGAGAGCTGAAGCAAAACCACCGCACGACTCACGACCGAGCACAGCTCTCCGCCGCTCCGGAAAGTGGCCGGCGGCTGCCCCTGCCCCCTTGCCCCTCCTGCCTTTGCCCCCCTGCCCCTGCTCCTGCCCCCGCCCCGGACCCGCACCGGCCCCGGGACGGCGAGGCAGGGCGGGGGCCAGGGATAGCGGCTGCTCCCCCGGACCGTCCCGGGGGTGCCTCCCGCCAACCGGTGCCGGGGCGGGGACAAGGACCGAGACCGAAACCAAGACGATTTTCGGCTTTAAGAGTGTGCGTATGTGCCTCCGTGTGTGTGTGTGCATGCGTGTGCGCAGCGGGGAGGAGGGCTGCGCGGCGGAGGGAGGGGAAGGAAGCAAGGAGTTGGGGCGGGGGGGGGGAAGAAAGAGAAAAAGGCGGAAAGCGGCAAAATGGTTAGCGGGTGACATCACCGTCATTTGCATAGGCGCGGGGATAAAACCGCCCCGCCAGCGAGCGTTCTTTATACTGGCTTGCGGAGCGGCGGCAGCAGCGAGCGGCCGGTCTGAGCATCACCGCACGGCGACACCGGTGGGTCCCACTGCTCCCCCCCATCCCCCCCCAATACTCCCTCCCCTCGGGTCCCCCAGCGCGACCAACACGAGCCCCTGTCCGGCACCCTTGGCGGGGAGGGACGGCGGGCAGGGCAGGGGGCAATTGTCCAGGGTGGCGGGGGGGGAGCTATTGTCTCGGGAGGGGGGTATTGTCTGGGAGCCGTGCCGTTGCAGGGCGGTGGCGTGCGCGCCGCAAGCCGGCTTTGTTGCCGTCCCAGGGCTTTATTTTTTAATTAATTTTCCACTAACGAGTTAAAACCGCGGTCAGCGCCGGGCGGTTCCCCTCTATTGTACTCTGCAGCGCGCAAATACTGGGAGCTGCCCGCGGCGGCGGCTGGCGGCGAGCTGCACTGCCTTTGATGCTGGATTAAACTACAGTTTTTAAAAATTACTATTACTATTTTTAAATGTGCCAGGGATTAAGCGTTTTATTTTCGGCGTGCGTTGAGTTTTCGGCTCCCCGCGTTGGGTGCGGCGGGGCGCGGCGCCGCTGCCGCCCTGGGGTCCGGGCGGGGGGACTGGGGAGCCCTGGCCGGGGGTAACGGGCTGTTCCCCTTGTGTGCGCAGAGTCACCTGCCAACATGTCCGACAAACCAGACATGGCTGAGATCGAGAAATTTGACAAGTCCAAATTGAAGAAGACAGAGACGCAAGAGAAAAACCCGCTGCCTTCAAAAGAAAGTGAGTGCGGGCAGGCGGCGAGGAAGGGCAGGGAGAGGGGGAGGGAGGCAGGCAGGGAAGCAGGCTCGGGGGGGGAGGCAGGCAGGGAGGGAGGCAGGCGGGAGGAGACAAAGAGGGGCGGCAGGCGAGGAGCCGGGGGTGCGGCGGGTGCGGGGTGGAGGAAGGATATAAGGCTGTGGCTGTGCCAGACAGCGAAAACCTGAACCCACGGCGTAGTAGCACTTAATTTATAATTATTTACATTTCTTTTTTTTGATACATATCTTTTTTTTATACTTGATATTTTTTACAAATTATAGGAATTGTCATGTGAATGCATTTCAGGTTCTCAATCTTTATCTTTTTCTCTTTTTTTTTTTTTTTTTTGTTTTGTTTTTTTCCCTTTTTAGCAATTGAACAGGAGAAGCAAGCGGGTGAATCGTAATGAAATCTGCCCTTCCAAATTATGCACTGTACATTCCACAAGCATTGCCTTCTTATTTTACTTCTTTTAGCTGTTTAACTTTGTAAGATGCAAAGAGGTTGGATAAAGTTTAAAATGACTGTACTGCCCCTTTCACATCAAAAGAATAGAGAGAACTACTGACACTGAATGAAGGCGCTGCCTTTCCCTCTGCCTGTCTGGCTTTGGTCCTGGTGGCATGAAAGAGCTTGCATGTTGATGAAAGAAGAACTTGGGTGGGACTACAGTAAACTAGAGTAACACACGAATAAATGCAAAGCTGTACCAAGGTCCTGCGAGCTGTAAAATGCAGTTAATCGAGTGCCATTTTTTTTTTTTTTTTGTTCAAATGATTTTAATTATTGGAATGCACAATTTTTTTAATATGCAAATAAAATGTTTTAAAATCTGGATGGTATTTATGTCCTCTTTTTGGAGAACTGTATCAAAGGATATGAAGCATAAAAGCCAGTACTGAGACATGGGATACTATAAAACCTTTGGAGATGACTCAAATCATCCTCATTTTTTTTCTGTATGTGCTCTCACCAATAGATAAATTTGCATACTTCGAAGCTAGCTTTTACACAATTACAGTAAAAAATTGCATGTCATATAATTTGTTGCCATGTGAGTATGTAACTTTAAATATTTTTTTAATGTAGACATTGATAAAGGCAAAACCTTGGCTATGTTTATTGCTTTGCCCCTCTCATAGCATAGCTTATAATAGCCGTTCTGTAGTGTTGCAGAGATTCAACCTTGGTTGTAGAAATCCATAACTGATTTAATAATTAAGGTTTGTTCTGCTGATAACAGTATTTAAATGAAGTAATTCTAATTTTCAGTCTGTGGTGGAATATAAGCGTTTTAGTATTGTAAAGCTATTTTAGTGGATTGTGTCCCACAGAACTAAAATGATTTTGCTATAAAAAGATAGTAACGTTTTGAATGCTTTTATAATCTCTTAATGGTTACTGGTTCTAAAACTATGTATCAAAAGAAAAAAAAAAAGCTCCCGTTTCTTTACTAGTTCAAAACTAACCATTCGGGGGCAAAAACCTCATGGTAACTCATGGTAACTTTTAAAATGAAGATGATAACAGTAAATCCTACATGCAAATAGCAACAGTATGGCAGTTCATTCAGACCTGGGACACTTTCCAGTTATTTTCTCTCAAATGATGGCAGGTAACATCTGTGATCCAGGGAGATCAGTAGGAACTGACTTCAGCAGTCATGGATTTAATCTATTCACTTTGAAGTGAGTAACATTTGGGAAAAAAATGTCAGCCTGTAGGAGGGTGGTGAGCGCAGTTTTCAGTGCCTTAGTTCCATGTTCAGGGCTTGAGCCTGTATTTGTTTCAGCCAACTTCTATAAAGCAAAATTAGCCCCTCTGGGGAATCCTGGGTTTTACTGGGCCTGCTGACTTGGGGGGAGTCATGTAGATCTGTGGTTTCATTCTCCTGCCTCTCCTTTGCAGCATCTGACTGCAGCAACCAACCCCGTCCTTGAGTTCACACCAGTGAGGGCAGTGGGGCTCTTCTGCGTGCAGGTCTGGTGGATATCTGTGCTGCTGGAGAAGGAGGGAGCCCTGGATTGCTGCGTGTTTGTGGGTACAGTCCCCAGACACCCAGCAGTGAGTAATTTGCAGAACACAGTGAAGAGAATCTAAGAGTTCAGGCCTGAGATGTTTTGATGCAGTCCACGGGAAGATTTGGGAAGTCCTGGTGGCATACCTCACAGTAATTTTAATTAAAGACTGAAGTGAAGCATTTTTTATGGTTGTAAATGTTTTGAGCTTTCATTTTTTTTCTGCATATATAATGGGAAAAGCATAGGAAACTTTCAGCTGAGTTTCTGAAAAGTCAATTAAACAATCAACTCCCAGCTACTGATCTTAATCAGGTAACACAGGATGTAACATGACTAAATTCAGAAGTGTACAGTCTGAACTGTACGTGCGCAAATGAGTAGAAGCGAGCACTTGCTTACCGGGGATTCATCTATGGGAAGAAAACCAAAGCAATGTATTTCTGAGAGAGGCAAAGCAGGAGATTTATATAGCTTGATATAAGTCAATGAAAGTGCATGCTGTAAGCCAGCATAGTTCAGCAAAAAAGGCAACGAGATATGAGACCTCTGACTATACAATTGCAAGTCCGAAGTGATCAGAAGATGGTGCAGCCCAAAAGGTACCACCACCTGTGACGTGCCTGGTGGCCTCAGGCGCATGGTAAGAGGTGGTGAAGCTCAGATCTGTTTTCAGGAGATACAGCAATAAGCTGCTACTACTGTTAGGAGCTCTGTTGCTGCATCAAGGACTGAATAAAATACAAAATCAACTGGAAAATAAACCTTCCACGTAAAATTCAGCAATTACTGGCACCTATCATCCCCTGCTTTACTCCTCGTTCAGCACTTTGCATATATTCAGAGAAAATTGTGGCAGATCCTCTCCATAATTTGCATAGACGATGTTGAAGTGGTCACATCTGACACCTACTTCACAGCAGTGCAATTGATGGCATGAGACATGAGGGCTCGGATGGATCGATTGTAATACTCGGGGCTGCATCTGCTCTGGTGGTTGGTGGGGGCTAATAAAGGAGACCAGTGTCTTTGGCTGTCAGTCTAGAAACTTTCACCAGCAACAAATTGACTAGAAAAAACCAAATACAGCCCAAAACCTGGTTATGAAAAAGGGTCATCAGCAACAGAAAAGCACATATGGTTTTTGATCCGACATGCTGTGCAGTCACATTATCCCAGCCCTACGAGATGAAGGCTTTACCATGTCTGGCGTGCTGCCTCCCCGCCTCCAGCAGCGAGGCAGCTCCCTCGGGGCTACGTGGTGAGGAGCTCTGTCCTCAAGTGCTGTACCAAATTCTTCCTTTCTCAACATTCAAGAAAAGATTTTTCTCCCTCTTTCATGCACCTCCCCAGATATCATTAACCATGCATATATTGGACAGGAAGTGCATGCTAACAAGTTCCAAAATAGAACATTGTGGTATTAAAATTAATTACAGAGATGTGGAGACCTTAATGCAAGCATTTTGGTCTTCTAGACTATTTTTGTGCAATGCTGAATGTGTGATAAAACACCACTTCCCCTAGTAACCCTTTACTTCCCCAGAAACAGCGTAGAAATGAGAAGTTCCTATTGTGTATTGTAATCATATATATGGCTGCCACATACAGCTGCTGCACAACACAGTTTTATTAATAAGGAACTGTGCACTAATTCAAGCATCATATAAAATACAATGGCCACATAATACAGCATTCAGTACAATAATTCCCCTTGGCTGATACTAAAAGGGGTGTGAAGAAATAAAAAAAAAATGCAGCTCATGCTTATTCAATGATATACAGTAGGATGACTATGCAAAGCAACCTATGGCAGTCTTGGCAGAGCTGCCTTCCATGAGATCATCTGCTGCACCAGCTTCGTGCATTTTCAATTCAACAGGCAAGGCAACCAAGTTGTAAATAAAATGGGCTGTTTTGTTAATTTGGAGAAAGGCAATTCCAGACAACATTTATCCATTATTTGTACACTGTCTGACAGATTAATTTGCTATTGTCCCTACCATATGATAATTTTTTTTAAAAAAGCTCTGCTCTTTACCATACACCTATTTCAAAATTCTGTCACTTATAACAAGAAATAATCATTTTTTCTCTCTGTTTTCAGCCGTAGTTAATGACTTGAATTCCAGTATTGCTTTTACCAGGTTTTAAAAATGTCAGACTCCTCTCTGAATTTCTCTCCTTCCTGCTTATAAAAATAAAATAGCGGGTTCTGAGAGATGTTTAATTTTGCCTCTGGGTTAATGAGCCTTCAGCGTATTGGGACCACAGCAAATGTACATTTTTTTTTCTCTTGTTTCTGCAATCATGAGGACTACAACATTCCTTTTTTTCTTTGTAATCAAAAACTGAGGTTCTCAGGAGATTTTTCAGTCTCCTGGAGCCTGGGCTTTATGAAAACTGTCAGGCATGATGAAATTCATGCGATGTAATGAGAATTGGCAACTGGGAGATTCTCCACCCACTGCTCCCTCACAACAAGAAGATGCTGATGGCAAAGCACAATCAAATCTATAGCATTAGTTTCAGCCTATGATATGCAAAGAATGTCAGAGTGAGGCCTGTAAGGAATAAATGTCTCTCTCTCTCTTTTTTTTTTTTTTTTTTAATTTAAATTCAGAAGTCCTATGGCCTCAGGCTTTCTGATAGCTCTGGATTTATTGTTTACTTAACACAGATTTTTCCTTCACCAGTAATTCACAAATGAATGGGTGAATTTACTCTAATTTAAATATGTTTCCAGCATTTGAATAGTCCCCAAATATTCACAACATGTCCAATCAAAACATTGTCTTGAAAATAAATCATCATTCCATTGACCAAAAGCTTTTTGATGATGAAGAAACTTTTCCCCACCGTTGCCATTCTGATCATTTTATCTTTGGTATGTGGTCCAGGGCTTGGAATTTGGGCCTGGAAATGATATAATGATCTCATGTGACATTGCATATTCTGTAAACAGATATTTGCAGTGCCTTTGTTTGCATAATATGGATGAATACTGAGTACACTTAGAAGTTCACTAAAGACTGAAAATTAAAACAAAGAGACAAACAAATGACCCACAAAAAACAAAACTCAACCCAACCCAAAACAAACAAACCCCACAAAAACTCAACCCTACTCAACCAACCAATCAACAAACAAGAAGAGGAATACATTTGTGTATTTTATAATATTTGCCATTAATAATTTTGTTATTCTTAGCATCTTCTATTACACTAGCTTGAAGCTATAGCAGCAATGTTCATGTCTCTGAAATAAGACAGATGAACTAGCTGAAATTTACTTCTTTCTAGACCAAAAGGATGAAATTCAGGCTTTCAGATGCTTCAGTTCTCCCTTAATGTATTTCACAAATTTTCATAAATATCACTTTATGCTTTATTTCCTATAGCAGTGCTTCCTTTCCATCTGACACGTAGTTATGTAAGATATGGTTTACATTACTCAGGTATAGCATTTTAAAATGTTTTGAAATGGAGAGATAGTTCTTCAAACTATCACTTGCAGCTTTGGAATTTATCTTTAAAGCCGTCTGCACAGCTAGATGTTGATGCAAAATAATGTAGAGAATTTTTGAGCTACATAATAGTCTGAAAAATCACTTGCTGGATTAATTTTTCATGCATCGCTCTTCACTTCACCTGCTCTATATCATCTGACCTGTATAAGAAGATTGAGCCAACAGACAGATATGCTTCATCGTTTCTCCCAAACTAGGCACTGCGTCTCAGAAATGCCACTGATCCACTGTGCAGTGGGAATGGCAGTCAATATTATAAATGTGACAAGATCTAACATGTTGTGGTATTTCCTGAAGGACAAAATTTCAGGTGTTTGGCAAAGGGCTCATGACACTTGCTTTCCTCTCTGATGGGTCCTAATTTGGTATTGGACAACACTATTCATGAAAACCAATTTTAGGTCATTTTTAGAGTCTACATCATCCTCTCTGAGACTATACAGTTATAATTATCAAAAGCAAGATGGGAAACAGGTAAAAAAAAATAGAAAGAAACATTCTCTAACTCATTTCCAGAATGTCCTGTGTGTGATTTCATCACTTACAAAGGATGTGACCATACCAAACTCAGACAGTAAAAAGATGATACTAGTTTACATCCTGGTGTCCAGTAAAGTTGGCCAAAGGAACAACTGTTTGGACTTTATTGCCGTTATTTTTTCAAGGTACTATGGCAGCACCTTTGTGCCTGTCATAAAAGAGGGATACACAGACATGTGTGGTGAAGAAACTGCTCTTGTAAGAACAGAGCTGACTCCTGGGCACAGATTTGGTAAAATCAGAAGTCACCATGAGGACTGCCAACAGCAAACATGGCCTAGATGTACGTGAAGTAGACCAAGGCTGCAACAGACTATAGTCTGCCTTGAAAATGTTACCCCCTGCTTTCCCTTCTTGCTATAATAGATTACTGCTTCTGCCAGATTTCCTATATGCAGCTGTGTCTTTGCATGTGTGCAACGCCCAAATGATTTGACATATCCTCAACGCTTGGTTTATTACTGAAATTTAGCTTTGGTATCTTGGCTTGGCACAGGCACCTGATCCTCCCCTGAAGAAAAGCAAGCCCAGAGAGGAGTATCAAGAGAGAACTGAGAAATGTCCATTCTTTGTGTTGCATGTTTTTCTGAATGCATGATGACAGCAACCAGTGGTGCAGAAAAGGCTATTTCAGGGTGACATCATCAGTCACAAAAGTGGACATGGCCCTGAGCATCTACATTTCCAAAGAGGACACCATGTCCAGCATGCTGAGCACTCTCCAGGCTCACATCATTTTGGGTTCTCATGAAGGGGGACCGCGCGGGCAGGTCACCCACAGTGTCACCCAGTGGTGTGCATCAGTGGCAACATCATGGGGTGGGCTCCCAGGGGCAGCCCCAGGACACTCCTCTGGGCAGCTGAGCCTTTTCTATTTTAACATTTTTGTTTGGCTTTCTTGTCAGCTCATTTCATTGCTAGTCAGTCTGCAAGCTGCTGTTCAATTACAGGCCAGCTCTAGTCCATCTCAGGACTAGTGCTGGCTGCATGCTTTTGTTTTTTAGTGCCATGGGCTCCTGTGTGCCTCTCATGTCAGCTCCAGCACTCTTCACCCTGCTCTGTCTGCCCATCAGAGATGCCCTGATGTCAAGAGATCCATGATCCTGTGTATCTGCTGCCCTACCTAGAGGTGAGAACAGTGGGCAGCATTGGTATATCTTTGTTACCCTAGGGTCAGGAGGAACACAGAGAACAAATTTAATTAAAGCAAGGGCAGGAATGCAAGGATAAGTTTGTAAGAGCAGAGGCGACTCGTTAGTTGAATTAAAAGAAGCTGACAAAAAAAGCCTTTTCTTGTTATATATGCTTGCTAGTTTCAATCTTTTCTTGGAACCTCTTTTGAAAAATATACTTCAAAATATGTAGGAACCTCTCAGAAAAAATGTGTTTCATACCATAAGCACTGGCAACATTGCTTTTTTTTTGAGGGAAATAGCAGACAGCAAAGCTCCCGATTATGAAGTTTCAGCCATACAGAAAAGTACCATAAAATGATTGAGTCCTACCAGCACTATACAGGAATATAGACCAGCCATAACCTTACCAATGCAGGCCCAGTGCTGGGTTTAGGACTGCTTTGCATCCTAGGAATGGTGCAAATCAGATCATATGTAAATCCATTACTTCAACAATCTAATGAGTAGATGAATGGTACCACACCGTGTATGAAGGCTTTTCTTGACAGAGAGGCTGATGCCTAGGTCTTCAAAAATCTTGTCCTTAGATTAGGTCAGAGGATAGAAAGTCCCCTGAGAAATTATCAGGGGCAGTGTAATAAAATGTCTTCCATGAGAAAGCAATGCACAATGAGCTTTATACAAACATTGCTATTCCCTAGCAGTTACAAAGCATTTCAAGAAATGAAGTGTGTTGACGAAGGCACCAATGAGTTTAGTCCCACTCTATTCTTTCAGCATGAATTAGGAATAAGAAAACTCATAGCAGCTGAGCTATACCCCACCTCTCTGACATATTAGGGCAGGATAGATGGATCCCAAACAGTCTCATCTCCATAGCTCGTGACTACAAAAGCAGCTCGTGCTTACTTGGATCATGCAGAGAGCATCGTTCCCAGGAAGAACTTCACGTTTCTTTTCTTTTTCTTTTTTTTTTTTTTTTTGAACGACTTTAATTATCATTCTGGGAGACACACAGAAATCTGCTGCCTGCTTTGTTTTTGGTAGTTGGCTTGCCAGCATTAAGTGGACGGGGGAGGGGGAAGCTCTGAAAATGAGTGAGGTGTTATGAGTGAAGCTAAATGACACTGCTTTTCAGCATGAGAAATTAGTGTGATGCCAAGAGGAACACGTGTGGAATACAGGTGAAAAACCTTTCCAGGATAGATGCCCACTTTACAGGGGTCCATACATAGGCTGTACATACCCATATACAGCTGCTTCCCTGGTGCTTTGCTTGTTAAAGTTGTCGCTGCTGTATGTGGGAAGTGTGGGTTACGCTGAGAAATGCCAAAGTAGCTCTCGAAGTCCTTGCTGCATTTTAAAGGTTAAAACTAGGAACAGTCTGGCATTCTTTGAAAGGTCTTTAAATGGAACAGAGCTGTTTAATCACATGCATTGCAGCACGAGCACAGTTTCTTCTATATCCTTTTCAGCTGGACTTTGTGAGCTGATAGGCAGTTTGTTTTCAGCAAAGGCTGAGCTGTGGCTATCTATCTACAGTTTGTGCTCTCGGAGATCAAAAAAAACCCAAACCCAAAACTCCAGCAGATAGTGTTTTAAGACTAGAAATGTGTTTACACAATTTTCAGTTTGGTAGCCTAAAAGACTCCTAAATGCATATTTAGGGATAACGCTAACAGAGCAGTTGGATGCTCACAGCTTCCCGTGAAATTTCCCTCCCTGCTGAAGTAAAGGCCTGTGAAATGCCAAGGTGCTGAGCAGGTGGGGTTGCCTTCATTTTGGTGAGTTTTTTAGATGTTTACAGCACATCAGGATGTTTGTTTGTTTGTTTTTTTTTTAATTTGAGTGCCTAATTAAGGGTAATAATGTAGTTTTAGTCCCTTGAAACTCGCACATCCCCCCGTCCCATTCATGGTTTCAGCTTTTATGGGGCCTCTTAGGCAGGACTCTGTTGCAACAAGCACTTTGCAGAAAAATTTGGAGTATCCCCTCTCTTTGCATGACATCTGAAGTGCAATTGCATATCTCAAGGTTTTCTCTTCTCACTATGTCCTTTATTTTTAACCAAATCCTGTTCCACTCCCTGTGGATAGGTACCCTAAAAATACCACTGTTACGTGCCCAGGAATCTTGGTCTTCTCAGTTCTCACTCGTCATACCCAAACTGTGGGTGTACCACCCCTGCCAGCAACTACTCCCTATTTCAGATTGTATTTCCAACTCCATTATACAGTATAATAGTCTGCCAGTTTGCTTGGTGTCTCCAAATCACTCTCAGCAGGAGCCTGCTGCCAACTTTTTGACAGTGGGACTTCATCAAATATATTCTGCTGAGACATCTATGCTTTTAAAATACTCCCAGTAAAAGCTTCACTCTTTCCTTTCCCCTCGTTCTGGAGTGGCCTAAACCAGTGCCTCAGAGCTGACCCAGCAGAAGCAGCAGCAGCAACATGTCAGCAAACTGGAAGGGTCAGATGCTGTTTGGGCTGCCTATCAGGAAGAAAGAGCTCTTATCTAACCTTTATGCACTCCTTCCCCTTGTTCATTTTAGCTTTGCAACAATAAGCATTAGATATTTTTAATGAGCTTGTTTGTTTCTAGTGCTAACTCCCTAGAATTATCCTCTTTCACACTGCTAGCCAGCAGTGGGAAGGTTAAAAATGCAGTCAGTTACCAGTGGCAACATACTAGTGTTGTAAATCGTGCCCACACATCTTCAGATCTACTGACATTTGAAACATCTAGGCCCTTTCTTTTAGCTATACCAGTGTAATTATGCCTTGGTATATCTTTTTTTCCTACATGTCATCCTCTTGGAGTGCTCAGACAAGTATGTATGAGGGATATATATGCAAGGAGAAAGCAAGAAGGAAGCTGAAGTTATAGAGAAAGAAAGGAAGCCATTGCAAATCATTCACTGGGGGTTTTGAAAGAGTAATATCACATATCAATAGTTGCAATCTAATAGCAGATTATTGATCCCTTTAAATTATTTTTGTATATTGCCTATGAGCTGCAGGTTAGTCTGTGCCAGTGAAATCAATTACATTTTATATCAGTACCATATGCTTATTTCACACAGCAGGAATGTGGAGGTGCTGCGCGTCCTTCTTGTCAGCAGTGTCATAAGCTAACAGACTGTGTGTAGCAGAACTGGCACATATGCTAAAGCAAACACACATGAAATATCCATGCAGAGTACAGTGAATCATTGCCGCTTCTCATTTGAGTCAGCAGGGACAGGAGACAGCTTTGCTGTTGGTCAGGATTTGACTTGACGAAAAATTGGCCTGAAGGCATGTGAGACCCCGTTGTTTATAACACACACACACAAGATGCAATTTCCAAGTGGGCTGTGCTTCTAAATGCTGAGAAAATAAGGCCTGTACTATTTTTTTTTTTTCTGCCCTCACTACTGCCTTGTTCAATGCCTTGTTCACTGTTACTTCTTCAGAATTTTGTGGGAGTCCACCCTGGTGCAGGTGACAAAACAGAGCAGCAAGTGATGGGAAGGGTGACCATGATTTCAACTGAATACATATGAGGAAGCAGCAAGCCCCAGATAGAGTCTTGCTTTTGGCAACTTTCTTCTGCATAGTCCCACAAAAGAGCGCAGGGGGAAAGGGTCATCCCTTCATGCCCAGCTCTGGCAAGTGATCTAGAGCAGCTGGTCATTTTTGTCACTTGCTGCTGGCCCAGAGGCAGCAGCAAGGAAGGCACTGGTTCTCCTGGGACAGAACACCTCATCCATCATCCTTCAGACAGACCTGTATCCAAAGATGCATGCGGCATTAAAAGACAGATAGGAAACTGGAGTACCATGCAGTGCTTAACATCTGTTTTAAAATTCCCTTTTATTGATTTTTATACAGAAGCAATACAGCTTGCACCAGTGCTGTATTATGGGCATCTTAATCACCCGTGTCTTCAGGCGTGGTATCTTTCTAAAATGTTATTGGTTTTAAAAGAAAATGAGCCACCAAAGAGAACAAACTAATAAAATCTTATGGTTATGAAGAAATCACAAGCAGTTTACTCCTTTGTCCACTCCTGTGTGGAGGGCTATTTATGAGGAGGGCATGCTCCAGGCTGAGTAAAGATGGCAGTAACTGGTGGGACTAACCACATGAGTAAACGCCACACCAATGAGCAAAGATTTGGCAGGATTAAGTACCCAGTTCTTCTCTGCTCAGATAAATCAGTTTATTATATGATCAAGGCCTGTGCTTTCCATCTTTGCAAATGTCATTTTTTTTTTTATAACAGTATGCTGAATTTCAGTAATAAACACTGAATTATTTCAATAGATTTAATGAAGTTCAAGAAATTATCCTTTCTGATATGTCTTCATGTTATTGGGCTCTTATAGATAGATTCCTTCTTCCATAGATACAAAGTATAGATTTTCAGTCTGGTAATGGACTGTCCACTGCCTTCAGCTACTATTCTTACTTTTGACAGTAATGAGGCTGTTATTACAAGTTCAGCACAATTTGTCCACAGTTCATTACTTACATAGAAGGAACATACCACAGGCAGACACTCCTTTTTCATATGCAAAACAGTATTTTCAATGAGACAGACAAACATACTTGAGCCCTTATGAACATTCAGACATTATCGTATTTAATAGATGAAGAAATATCTCCAGTGTAATTTTGAAGTATCCAATTTATTGTAGTGTATATTGTGCTGCTCTAGGCAAATTATATACATAGAAGATGAAAACTAGCCATTTATTTGCATATACCATTCTTGGTAATATTTTAAGAATTATTATGTATTTGACCAAGCTGACAAATATTTGTGATGTTAAACCATGCTTCAGTTTTATCTCAACAAGCAAGGAGATGTTCAGCTAGCTACTGCAGACATCTCTATTGACTTGGAAAGGAAACCTGTCTGCAAATCTCAGTCTTTCAAATTGTACAGAAGTTAGATCACCAAACCAGCCTAAAATAAATGGTGCAGATATACTTATAACAAGAACCTGTTATTGCACACTTTCTTTTGTGGGCTACATTTCAGATACTCAGCTGGACTAGCAGGAGGTAGATGACTCCATGAATGGAGCTTGCAGGAACTGTGGAAATTTATGTACACCCTCAGTGTTGACACATCATTTACTACCTGATATAACTGGATAGGAAAATAAAAGTGCCAACATGGACAGTCTTTGGACAGTCTTTTCTACAAGCAGAAGGAAAAGAATGTTCCTTCTGTGGGAGTAATTGCCACCACTGCTCCTTGTCACAGAATCGTAGAATAGTTTGGGTTGGAAGTGACCTTAAAGTTCATCTAGTTCCAACCCCTCCTGCCATTGCACAAGACCAGGCTGCTTAAAGCCCCATCCAACCTGGCCTTGAACACTTCCAGGGATGGAGCATCCACAGCTTTTCTTGGCAACCAGTTCCAGTGCCTCACCACCCTCCTGGTGAAGAATTTATTCTTTATCAGTTTAAAGACATTAGCCCTTGTCCTATCACTACATGCCCTTGTAAAAAGTCCCTCTCCAGCTTTCTTGTAGGCCCTGTTTAGGTATTGGAAGGCTGATACAAGGTGTCCCTGAAGCCTTCTCTTCTCCAGGCTGAACAATGCCAGCTCTCTCAGCCTGTCCTCATAGGAGAGGTGCTCCAGGCCTCTGATCATCTTCATGGCCCTCCTCTGGACTTGCTCCAACAAGTCCATGTCTTTCTTATGTTGGGGTCCCCGGAGCTGAATGCTGGTAAAGACTGAGGCAAAGAAGTCATTGAATACCTCAGCCTTCTCCCTATCCGGGTGAACAGGTCTCCCGTTTCCTTCCTGAGAGGGCCCACATTTTCCCTAGTCTTCCTTCTACCACTGACCTTCTGGTTGTCCTTGATGTGCCTGGCCAGATTTAGTTCTATCAAGGCTTTAGCTTTCCTAACCTAATCCCTGGCTGCTTGGGTAATATCTATGTACTCTTCCTAGGCTACCTGCTCTTGTATCCACCCTCTGTAGGTTTCCTTTTTGAGTTTGTTGTCCAGGAGCCCCTTGTTTATCCATTCAAGCCTCCTGGAGTTTTTGACTGACTTCCTCTTTGTTGAAATGCATTTCTCCTGGGCTTGAAGGAGGTGATCCATGAATATTAACCAGCTTTCTTGGTCCCCGTTTCCCATCAGGGCTTTATCCCATGGTACTCTACCAAGCAGATTGCTGAAGAGGCCAAAGTCCACTCTCCTGAAATTCAGGGTAGTGAGCTTGCTGTGTGTCCTCCTTGCTGCCCTGAGGATCTTGAACTCCACTATTTTATGGACACTGTAGCCAACCCCGTCTCTCACAAGAGGTCCCTGCTGAAGAGCAGTTCTTCCTTTCCTCATCCATCATCCCTCAGCAACCAGCAACCAGCAACATGCTCACCAAAATAAGAAGGTGAGTTCTTAAAGAAATGTTTCTTTTTCTAGCTCAGGTTTGTCTGTGGCTAGGGAAAAGTTATGAACTCAACACTTATACCCATAAGGTGGCACTTTTTATTTCCTGTAGGTCCTACTGTGTTTGTTTTTTGCTTTTCAGACAATCATACATGCATTATCTCTTAAGGCAATGATGAATTTTGAAAAAAATCCACACTTTTATCTCAGTCAGTACTTGACAAGAATGTACATACTTTACCACCTTCAGAAGGCAGGCATGAATATAAAAAAAATTAAGTTTCAAATATGCAGTGGTTTTATTATTCTCATCTTTTTAATACTTTTCTCAGTGGTGACCAGTGATTTTGTTTCACAGTAGGAAGTCATATAACAGCAGCAAAATAATAAGACTGGAAATGAATAACTGCCTTTTTCCTGTGATATCCTATGAGCCTCTAGTTTAATCTAACCTTCTACCACATATCATCTACTGAGTCTTCTGGCTAGTTTACCTTAATGGTAAACATTCAGTCATTTCAGAGCAGCAGTGGAACCTGTACCTTACAAATGTAGACTTGTATTAGATACTATGCTTCTTTGATTTATGTTCTTGATATAATTATTTCAACAGGTACTAATATTAGCTAGAATTCTGTAATTTAGAAGATAAAACTTGGGGCAGAACAATGCCTCAGTTTTTGTCTTATGAAAGCTAAAATTTATGAATTTTATTTGGTTGATTACAACTTCTGGCTTCAGGGTGAAAGCATAAAAACTCAGTCCACTTTAAGCAAAGCATTCTTAGCAAAAACATTATAAAATATGTTTCTCATAAATCTCCCATGAAATGAACCAAATATCAAGGGTTGTTACTGTCATTAATTTCTTACTATCTTGATTTTCTTCCAGTAACTTAAAAGAACATTAAAACGTGGAATGGCTGACCTCCCACATAAAAAGATCTGGCTAATGGTCTTATCTTGCTTTTTCTAGATCCTGTGTAATTGTCTTGATAGGACTGTTTCATATAGGTCCATATATTGGGTGAATTCTGCATTTAGGAGCACATGTATGTAAGCCCCACAGAATACTAAATTTAAAAGTTCTAAGTATAGACCTTTGTAGTTATGTGAAGCATTTATAGGGCAATATATACCCTTATATATTACCTATTTAGCATTTGCCTAGCCCTACTGCCTTTATGAATATGGTTTTCTTTCTTCTTTGTCTTTCACTTCTTGAGTTATTCCCCTACGTTTCCTGATTTATTGTGTTTCATGCTCTGCTTTGTGTTGATCTGCAAGGTCAGACTCTAATGCTCTTGTGGAAGCAAAGGATCCCAGAGCATCAGCATCAACCCAAACCAACTGAGGGAGGGGACTGCAGTGCATATCTTGTAATTAAAAGTGTGGTCAGAGTGTTAACAACATCAATAACTGATATTTCTTTTCTTTCTTTTTTTTTTTTTTTTTTTTTAAGAAAATGAAAAAAAACAAAAAAACCCAACATTTTAATTACACTGCCACTTTAGTTTAGACTGTAAACTGCACTGCATGCCTGGACTATCTTTTTCATTACATTTAAGCAGGCTCTCAGAAATCTTGCCAAGGAACAAATCTGCAAAAGTATCCATGGACACATGTATACATTGAAACTCTGGTTTTCAGTGGGAGTTCTAGTTGTTCAGTAAAGTCATCCTTACAGAACTGGGCATTTAAAAATTGGGCTCAGGACAAATTTGCAAAAGCAGACCCTATGGAGTCTGCTACGCTCTTCCAGGTGCAGTGGGATCTACAGGTATTACAGTGGCTTGGGAAATAAGCATCACCTCATGTCTTCCAGGCTTAATTCGATGTGCACCTAGGTCAATTTTGCCTATTTAAATAAGAGACTCAGCTCATTTCTATATTACAGGGCATTCTCAGACCCCTTCCTCTTCATCCTGTTGTTCACAGTTAGCAAAACTCACAGTTACTCTACGACATTATTGTGTTATTTCTGACAAAAACTAGCTCCTGTAGTCCTATTTTAGATGAGTTTTTACCCGAAACGTTCCTATCAGTTTTGTTCTCATTAGCTGAACCTACAGACAGATATCTCCAAAGTAGTTAGAAATGGATTCTGTTTGACTGGGTGGTTGTGTTGGATATTTTGCCCTTTGTTTGATAAGGCACAGGCAGTCTTATCACACATTTTTATGAATCATTAGCCATCAGGCTTTCATAATACTTCGAGTTAGCATACTGGGAACTATTTGTCTGTGTACAAATTTAATGAAGCAAAAGAAGAAATGCAGCCCAAAGCCTACAAACTGACATAGCTCTCCTTAACAAGAAGTGCTTGGCATCTTAGACCCACAATTTTCCACCTGGAAATCTGGCTAAAAAAATACTTTAGAAAACAAAACATTGAAATCAGCTATGTGGGGTTCTGCAGCTCTGCTAGAAAGGTTTAGAGGTGTGCAAATTGAAAAAGATTTAAAGTCCTGCCTTCTTTCAAAAGTCTCCTTCAGTGACAAGTATCCCTGATGGAGCAGCAGCGTGCAACGAGCAGCCAATGCTGAGACTGGAACGAGCAGGAGGACATATGTCGGCAGACCCTCGTGCCATTCCAGAGGAAGACCAACCACAGCTCTGGTCCCTGAGGGCAGCCTGGCAAGCAGGTTTCACCCATTTTAGGCCCCATGCTTACATGTTTAACAACAAGCTGAGTTTAAGTAGTCCTGCCTTCTCCTTCCTCTCACTACCAAACCCTGCTGGATTACATCCATGCTAATGCCATTTCCGCCACTGAGCTGGTGGAGATGTTGGTATGGCACGTAGTGACACCATAGAGATAAAAAACTGCCACTCAAAACCTTTTTATTTTCTTGCAAGAGCATTTCCCTGCTCCAGGTCTCTGGGCAGTTGCATGAAGGCTTGTGTCAGCTTGACAGGGAGGTGTGGAAGGGAAGTGGGGGGGAGAAGCATTGGAGTTCTTCAGCAGTAACTGGGACTGGAATCGTAGTGAAGTCAATGTGCCCACAGTGCTACTGTAGCTTTCCACATTTGTTGAATGTGAGTTTCTACTTTTCTCCCTATTTTGTTCTCTGAAGGTGCTAAATAGTCAGCAAGTGCCCTGTCATTTTGGCTATTGTAATACCGAAAAATATGGGGACTCTAGTCTTTGATAAATAATAAGTATACTTATGTAAGAATACTTATAATAAGTGACAGAGAAGAGTGAGTTGCTGCGACTTTGAGCCATACCATTCCTACATGCTTCCTGCTGGGTTCATCATTAGATCTAACATCCTCCTCTGAAACAGCTGAAAGAGAGGCTAAGTATGACAGATTTATTCTGAGCCTCCTACCAAGACGCTAATTCCAGCTTCAGCAGCTGTTTGTTCCCTTGCCTTTAGCCTGTTCCTTCCCGCATTTGACATTCCCTTCCCTTCCTGCAACACGGGGCCCTGCACTGCAGGGGAGGAGAGGCAGAAGCCTTTGGGTAGGAGTGTAGCTGACTTCAGAACAGCACAGTTGTGTGTGCTTTGCACCTTCTCTGGCCTGCTAAGCACGTAATTTGCACCCTCTGAGAAGTGAATTCTCCTCGACTCCTACTCCCATGTACTCAGCGAGACTTGCTGACACGTGATGTATGGCTGCTTGAGTGGGGAGCACAGGACTGGCTGACTCAGTTGTCAACTCCCTGCCAAGGGGCAAAACGAGAAGTGTGAGTTACAGAAGGTAGAATTTACGATAAATAGCAAGCTGAGTCTGCCATAAGGCAAGCAGATGGATGCAGTGTCCCTTTGGTTCTCTGCAGCTACAAAAGTAATTTTTTTTTCTTGCGTCATGCCTAGCAATGGTACAATTATTTTTGGACCACCACCAGGACATCACTGATACAACAATCATGTCTGTAGTACAACCGCTGGCCATTACTTGTGGCAGCAGTAAGTAGCAGTGTGTTTAGACCATTAGTTTTTATTTTTAAATGTTTTTGCATCTCAGTTTATAATTTTTTATTGTCTAGTAAGACAGAGCATGACTCTGAGTGCTCAACCTGAGATACATTAAAAGACTCGGAACCTCAATAAGCACCAAAGAGAACCACGTAAAAGATAATAATGTGAGAAGTCAGTAGGATGCTCCAAAAGCACATTTTTTTAGTACTTTTATCCAGATACTTAGGTATGTTTTCTAGACATTGTTGCCAACAGTTGTGTACTTTTTAAAAATTTAGTTTTCTCGGTGTGTCATTCAAGGACTAAGCTGGTATAAAGCTCATCAATATTGATGTGATGATGATTTTGCATTATTGTTTTGTATTGATTGCATTACTATGTGTTGACTGTGTAACATTATTAGAAATGGGACCTTGAGATGCATCTTGAGAGAAACTATCGGAAGGGCTAAGGATGAGATCCCAGCACTTAATTTAGCTGAGGTCAGGGGTCTAATTCTTAGGCAGAGTGGTGTTTGAGTACAATGCTGAGGCTCTCCATACAGCAAACAATGAGAGACATTTCCCTCTAAAGACAGGGACCAGCTTAAGTATTTCCATTATTCTAGGCACGTATATAACTGCTGCCATCTCCTCCACCATCCTGTACTCACCTCTGTGTGGGCTGCTGCTTACATTCTTACCTCCCCATAAACTTTGCTGTCTTACAAGTGGCCAGTGCCACTTCTCTGCTTCTCCGCTCTCTCATAAAGGTGATTTTACTCCAGGACAAGCCATCAGGAGATGCTTCTGTATTTTGGGGACTTTTATCCTTTGCTGGAACTTATTTACCTGACAGATGACCACAGAAAATTTCCCTGTCCTTTTAAGATCTACAGAAAATAGGAGACACAAGAGGCTCTGGTATTGATTTCCAGGACACTTGGACAGGATTATAAAGCTCTATTTTCCCCTCTTCCCTTTGACACCAGCAGTTGTGACATATGCTCAACATTTGACATGGCTGCAGCTGAGCAGCTCCTCATTTAGATCTGGGCTGCATCAGCCTCCAGAGACACAGGTGGAATCTGAGCCATCTGTCTAATGCTAAATACAGAGACAGCCCAGGGACTGTGCCTTTATATGACTTGTTCTTTTATTTCCTTTAAATAAATAGATTAACCATTCTCGATCTTCTTACAAGTTTGAAAACAATGGAAGGTTGGAAATTGCTTCTGGGAAAATGTTCTGGAAAGCTCCTAAGTACAATAAAGTCATTGACATACTGGAGCAAGTCCAGTGGAGAACAACTAGAGACTGGAACACATGATGTAAGAGGAAAGACTGTGAAAGCAGCTTGGTTTGCACAGCCTGGAGCAAACTCAGCCTTAATGGGATGTTATAAAGAAGATGGACCCAGTCTTTCTACCTACAAGTTGCAACTGGTTGGAAAAAAGCTTATGACAATCAGGGTAGTCAAACATTGGAAACAGAGAGGCTGGGAAACCTCCATCATTAGAGATCTTCAAAACTCCCAAAGGCCTGAGCATCCTGTTCTAACTACAAGCTTGGCCATGCTTTGAGTGATGTGTTGGAGCAGATGACCCGCAGAGCTCTTTTGAGAACTGAATTATTCAGTGATTCCATGATAGTTTAGCACATAGCATGAAGGCAAGAAAGTAGCAGCTGCACGCTAGGGGATAGCACGAGCACTGGGCAGCAGAAGCCATATACAATTTAAATCATATGATCATTATGGCATGCATTTTCACCAGGTGTGTTACTAGACTAAAGCTATCGTAACAGATCCATGCTGCAGTGCTTCTTCTAATGCGTTGCTCGCTATGGTTTGCAGTTATTCCTTTTCTCTGAGGAGTGACATGAATATTGGCAAGGTGGTGACTTCTCTGGCATTATTTACACAAGGCAGGCGATAGCCAGTCACGTAAGAACTTCAGTTGTGTTTGTATCTTATTATGCGTGACTGTACCCTCCTGCAGTGACTATGGATACACCAACC
The DNA here is from genome assembly GCF_963082525.1 of Nesoenas mayeri. Lineage (NCBI taxonomy): Eukaryota > Metazoa > Chordata > Aves > Columbiformes > Columbidae > Nesoenas > Nesoenas mayeri. The sequence continues at coordinate 103,937,309 of NC_137541.1, forward strand.
TCAAAGACAGATGGGCAGTTTTTCAACTTCTAGCATTTAGAAGTTTTTTAAAGTATTAAGGTGAACAAGTGTTTTACTTGCATTTCAACATTCTTATCCAATGCATTAGTACCATTTTTTATCTGTGCAGTCCCATGACGACCATCAATTCACTGCCAGTGGCAGGGACATCCTTCTGACTCCGACGTTTGGAAAAGAGAAGATCCACCAAAGACCTCACATACCCAAGGAACTAATGGCACTTTCTCCTGCCTGAGGCCACAAACCCAAGCCTGTACCCACACCAGCCAGTGGCCTTGACCTATATTCCTTCTGCAGATATCCTTGTCCCAGGATGCTGTGAGCTTGCAGTCACTTAACATTTGATCTTAAATTTAGAGATATTTGGCTGGAGTTGACTCTGTCTATGTCATGACCTCTCAAGGGTTCTTCCAGCTCTATTTTCCCAAGTTATACAGAATATAACATAGACCAAAAATACTAGATCAGCCAGGCTCTTTGAGAGTTTGTTTTAAGGGTTCACATATGAGAAGACTGTGAAATGATGAAGTCAGAGGCCATGAAGAGGGAAATCTGGATGCGCTAGGAGGACAATGCATACAAACTGTTAGTTATAAATGGAGGAAATCTGTATCAAGTCTATAAACATTCATACTCCTGGAGAACTACATGTGCTGCAGGGAATACTGAAACCCTCACTTGAAAACCAAAAGCTGGCAAATGTAATTTTATTGTGCAACAAGACAGTGACAAACAAGTTTAAAACCCTTGACCTGGAAGTCTAATAAAACACAAGAACCAGCAGAGTATCAGACGATATAAAACACTATAAAAAAGATAAACATGAAAGGGGCATGGCTTCATAGAGGGATGAGTCACAGGTAATTTAAGGGACCCTGGAGTGGTTTCTGCCAGTTTCATCAGGCACTTCAGTGAGCAACACCTTAAACCCTGACACCACTTCTAGCCAACTGGTTCAAGAGCTCTTCTGCTGGACGTGAGACAAGCAGACAAGGAAGAAACCTGCCCTGTTGACTATACTTAGTGACATGAGTCAGTCTGTGCCTCTCTGGAAGGACCTCTGTTTCACCTTGTTTGTTGCAAGGGGGTAGGAAGGTGGCTTTGACCTGTGGCCACGCTGCAAAGGTGGTGACATCTGGCTGGGCAAATGTCTGTGAGAGCGTGGCAGAGTCCACTGGCACCGCTTTCAAGATGACTCAGGGGCTATGGGGTAGGTGCACAGCTATGGGATGCTGCAGCTTCCACCCAGTGGGGTTTTCTCTCCCGTGGTCCCCCCATGGGATTTTGGTCCCCAAGTCCATGGGTAGGCTCGGGCTGTAGAGGTGGCAGTGCTACTGCAGTGCTGTCCCAGGCAGGGCCCTGCCAACGACTCACCATCCACCATGCAGGACGACTGTGGATGCGCCAGGCAATAAACTGAGTAATACCTGGTATGATAAACGGAAGGCAAAAGCCAACACAAATAACACATGGCTTTACCTGGTGCTCCCGGTCTTCTCACTCTTTAATTCCACCAGAAAACCTCCACGGGTATGGTGGTCAGGATCAGGCTTTGAGCCACCCCTTAAGTGATTGTGGAACTGGGTGGTGCCACCACCTGCACTGCAAAGTCTTTGCTTTTAACCTTCTGTTTGTGCAAAGGCCACTGCTCATCTTTTAGGTGCTTATGCGATGCAAACAAAGGTTGATGGTTAACCTCAGCTGTCTTGTGCTCATGGTAGTAACCGCCAGTGACGTTTATCAAGGGTTTTGCTCTCAAGCACAGGGAGCACTGAAGTGTGACAGGAAGCGAGGAGAAAATGTGTGCAAAAACAGGAAAAGGAGGGGAAACTGGGTGTGAATTTAAGAGGCAAGGGGCTGCACTGAATGAGGCTGAAGGCCAGGCTGAGCATCAGGATGGAGGAGGTGTGGTGGCATGAGATCTCAGAGGAGATGTAGATAGTAAATACAAGCAGCTGTCAGGCTGTCTTGTCTGTTCCATTGGCAGTGCACTTCTCTCTGGCATAAAGGTGCCACGTAGGTTTGCAAGGAGATGGAGTTGGAAATCTTTATTTTCATCCAGTGAAAATGCTGGAGGTTTCAGACCAGGAAAGCAGCTGACTGGAGGATGGAAGAGTCAGCCTGAAAGTGACTGGAAACTCCTAGCTTGGGTATGGGATTAACACTTCTCTGTAGACTGGCACGTCGAAAAGATGTTTGGAGAATTCAACATTTTCTAAGGAAAAAGTATTCACTGGAAAATGTTGTCCTTGCACAGGATCAGCCGTAGTCAGAGAAAGGTCTTTCCTCTGCTCCTTCTCATTGCAGGGACTTGCAAAGGACAATCCTTACAGTAACACCTTCTTCTCATAGGTGCATGTTTGATCTCTAGCTACAGCTTGGGCAAGACTCTGGGGCTCTGCACATCTGCACGTGGCTTCTGAGGAAGGCCACGAGCATCTGCAGAGGTGGGGAATCACCAGCTTTGATTCGTGAAGCAGCAGTGGTCACAGAGCAATAATCCGTCTTAAACCTGGGTGGAATCCCAGTGAATGGGATGAATCCCAGGGAAATCAATAAGCTCTAATTTCCCAAAAGCTGTTCATATAAAAACTAAAGCAGATGATGCTAAAAGCTTTTCAGTGCAGAGAATGACGGATGCAATCCATTATTGTTGCTGCTGTGGCTGTTACTATTATTACTATTAATAAAGAATCACTCTTTCTTCCCCATAATTGCCTTTGAAATGTTCCCCCAGTAGAAGCTGGATCAACTGCTTTCCCAGAGACTGAGATTTTTCCAGTCTCTTGTGGTGTGATTTCTCAGGACAGTGTGGAGTATGCAGCTCCTGCCCCACCGATGGGGAGGCTAAGGGGGAACAGCTTTCCAGGCAGGCATTCTCCTTCCTGGGGCTGCCTTCACCAGCACTGTGCCCATGTGTGGGAGGGAGCATCACCAGTTTGCAGCACAGGACAAGACCAGTCTGTGGATGAGGATTTATTTAGTCCAGGATTTTGAAATAACACAGCAGGCACAGTCTCCCAAGCCTTGGTCCCATGGCAGGGGAAAAAAAAAAAGTGCCCCAACACATGTGGGGCTGTCCTTGGGAAAGGGATGGATATCCTCTTGCTGCAGACTTCCTGCTGCAGTTGTAAGGTTGTGCAAAAGGAGACACGGCACGGCCTGACACATCCCGGGCCAGGCGTCGCAGGCACCCATAGCTGCATGGACTATCAGGTGATTCTCACTGCCCGTTTGTCTCTCTGCTAGGAAGACATGTGTTGAGAGCAAAACCAATGATTTTATGCAAATGCAGTCTTGCTGGCATCGTGCTTTTCTTTGTGTGACAGGAGGTGTGCAGGGGGGACAGGAAGCGTATGGGTGCCCAGGTGGGACTAGAGGGGCAGCACTGTGGGACATGCCCTAGCAGCCCTGCTTAGCACCTTTCAGCTTTACCTACAATCTCACAATTAACTTCGAGGCCTGCTCTAGCTTACACCAGTTATTCATGGTACCAGCAAAACCCATAGCACACAGGTTTAAGCTCTGATTGCCCTCACCGAGCCCTTGCAGAACTCTTTTGCAGTGGAAAGCCTGAAGACGGATGGGATGCAGGAGCTCCCTCCAGCTACCCATGCCTCATGGTATTCAGCATGAAGTGATGGGACTTGGACCCCAGGGTGTTTGTATACATCTGTGGGCACTGCTTACATCAAGAAAGACACTAACAGGCACTCTGCTCCCAGCGTGTGAGATTAATTTGAATTCCTTCAGATACTGACCTGTTACGACACAGAAAAAAAAAAGCATTTAAAGCTGATGTCCAGCTAGCAGTACACATCCCAGTAGAGCTATACTTGAGGATAGAAAATTACTGCATTTTAGTTTTATTTTCATATAAAGAGTGCTAGAACTGCAGTTTTTTAAAGCAGTTGTTTACTCAGTGTTTACTGCTTTCATATTCAATGTTGAATTTCTTTCATAGCCTACTTAGTATTTTATCAATTGTAGTGCAACCTCACTTAGCCAGGGACTCAGGGGGTGTTTTGGTCCTAACACTTTGCTCAGTAAGTGCCCTGAGAGCATTTGCTGAAGCTTGCACTCCATTTTAGCCAGTTTTAGCTCAACTGCAGAATCCTGCTTTGTCGAATAAAACTGTTGAGACAAGTCTGAGATGGCTCAGCCTTTTGTTTTCGTATAATACAATGTGGAAGTATACCCACCTTCCCTTACCAAAACAAAAATAAAAGAAGAAAAAAAAAAAGGAACAGGAAGGCAAAAGAGATGTTTAAAATACTTTCATGAACTGCACAATGATGGGCACTTCCGGGTTTAGTGCAACCTCTTTCTCTGGCCAAACATGGTAGGGAAGTGGCTCTATCCCTCACAGCACACACAAATAGCTCCTTTCAGCAGCCACAGGAAGTGAGAGATGGCTGCTGGTCTTTACTGACGCTAGCTTGAGTTCAGAGAGAGCCAGAGACACAGTGCTTGTATCAAATAAAGGAAGAAGTGATTAAAAATTACTTGTTCCAAAGATGAATCCAAATCACTGAATGGATCTTCATTTACCCTGAATATGAAAATAAAAATGTAGTCAAGTCTAGGATTTCCATTAAAAGGAGCCCAGAGCAACAATATGGGACTTGCCAGCCCTCCTTAACTTGGATTTGGGATCTGATGGCCTGGGGCTAGTGACAACCCCTTATATATCTTGGGCTTTCCCTTCTCCAGGCTCATCTTATGGTTCATGATTGCAGGAACAGGGTACCTGCACAGAGCCATGTCCATCCCCATTTCTCACCTAGGGCTCAGTAGCTGCTCTGACCCTTTACACAAGGGTTACAGCATCTACCCAAAAGCAGCATTTCACCAGGGGAACTGAATCAGAGCACACTATGGATCCTACATGCACCAGGGTGTTTCACATGGAGATCTGGGAACAGTGGGGCAAGGAGGAGGAAGAGGGTGGCTCATTGCTGTGGCTTTTCCCCCCACCTTGCTCACAGCTCCTGCTACCCTGCGATGTCCCCAGCAGTGCAGGCAGTGGAGTGCTGCCTGTGGCTGCCTGCCCTGTGCTCAGCCCTATGCTTCTAAATGAGGCCACCTCAATTTTAAACTTGAGGGGGAATGCCGAGCTTCAGCTCTGAGGTAGAAGGTTTCCTTGGCTGCAAGCGTGTGGAAGTCCTCTCTGCATTGAGTCACCAAAGGTGTGATCTTTTACCAGCAATCCAGGAGAGGCCTGTAAAGGGAGGGAAGGGTAGAAAATATGAGGAGCAATAGGCTTTGTTTTGTTTGACAAAGCACTGTCTGAAATAGTGCAACATGCAAGTAATAAAGAACTCAAAGAGAAAGGCTCATGGAGGAGACCTGTGACCCCTTAACAGGAGGAAGGCTGAGGTCTGCTGATTTGGAGCCTGTGCTCTCAGATGACCTGTCAGGAAAAAGCAGTAAGCAATGTTTCTGGAAGATAGGGAGTGAGAGCTTTAGGGACAACTGAAGGAATACCCACAAAAGTCAGCTCCCTATTTCCATCCCATATCCAGAGCTGCCAAACTTCATATGCATCTATAAATCTATTGCTTTCTAACCATAAAACTGCCTTTTTGTATTTTAATAGGAAATTATCTGAGAATTTCACTGAATGGTATTTTTAGGTAATTTAAGAAAAGACTTGATTGTAGACCTCATAAGTGGTTTAGTAAATAAATAGAGAACTGAACAAAAGGATGACTTGATGTTTTCAATGACAATTTGGCAAGAATTTTCACAGATATAATGGTGCTGCATGCAAAATGTATTTCTTTTCATATCATGGCTGGCACAAGTCAGATATCCTTCTGCCTTTTTTTTTCTTCAAATGCATCTCAGAAAATTTGCATTTTGAGTATTAATAATGCAGTGTCAGAAGAACTCGTTGACTAATGCTCTCTGCTCCCATTAATAACAGCTTCTGGAGGTAATTCCTCGTAACTGAATAACGTATTGATTCCTATACCAGATTCCTGCCCTAAGTTTTTTAAAAGTAATTTATGACTGTAATATCTTGTGAAGATTAGCTGTTTCAAAATTCTCACACAGTTTACAAAACCAATTTATTTCCCAAGTCTTACAAAGAGAGTGAGAAAGAGAGGCGTATGGAAGAAGTTTCAATAAATATCTGCTATATCACAATTTCCAAGGTGTTAAAATACATTACTTTCCTTTTAAGTCACACTCAGTAGCTGCACAACAGCAGAACAATTATCTTACCCAAGTTAAAATTTTTAAAGATACTTAGTCCATTCCATACTTTTCTCTATTTTTAAAATTCTCTTTATTTGCATGTTATTTGTTATTGCCATTAATGCATTTGAGATTGCATTGTTCTTCTTATTGTTATTATTTATATCTAGTAGAGATAGCTAAGCTTCAGTCATTTTAGAGTGCACCAGAAAACAAACAAAAATTATATTTATACACCGTAAGTTCTCATTTCAGTCTTCTGACTTTTAATTTAAAAGAATTGAAACAATCAAGCTTCGTATGTCGGCTTTGCCCTAGATTACAAGGGAGGGTCTTGGCTTCATTATTACTTCTATCAAAAGCAAAAACCTCTGGTTTTAAATCCTGCAGAATATTTTACGGAACCCTCATTTTCTGTGCTTTCTGTGAATAAGTTCATGGGCTTTGAGCTTTGCTGAAATTGTAATTGCAAGCATTTATGTAATGGAGTGAGTGGGTTTTACACAGAAATTAGAATGGGGACCAGATGCGTGTATTGAGGGGAACCAGGCTGAGCAAGGTTACTGTTGGGATCCTTCAGGGACACGTTTGGAAACCAATGAGATCCAATTCTTTCATTATTGACGTTGGTACAAGAACTTGGTCTAAGCTTCAGACATTTGTCAGTAATATGAAGTGGCACAAGATCTCTAATGCTGAAGAGGATAGCAGCATCGTTCAGGGCAGAGTAGAGGATCCTATGGATTAGAGCAACAGGAACAGGGTGAATTATAGAAGCATGAAGTGCAAAACCATGGGCATGCACTCACAAAATGCAGGGTCCCTGTATCAGAGACCGTGGGGAAGATAGGGGGAATGTGAATCAGCAGCTGAAGATCTGTGAACCACTGGTGTGATACTGCTGGGATTCAGTCTCTAGGGACTGTGAAGAGCAGTGTAGTCTCAGGCGGTCCTTTTCCAATCCTACATTGCTGAATTTCTGTGATGCATCAATCTAAGCATGTTCAGCAGAAAAAAAGGGAAGCTTTAATGCAACTGTACAAGGTATATGTATGAATACCTGGAGAATATTAGATTTGCTTTATATTAAAAAAAATAATAATAAATTAAACAGGAAACAGGAGCAAAGAAAAACTACCAAGGTGACATGGGAACTGAGAGTAATTAAAGAGATGAGATTACTGAATTTTTGCTTATTTAGCTTAACAAAAAGAAAGTTAGGAAAGAATAGGATTACTTCTGCTAAATACATTACTTGTAGAGTGCATACTAAAGACAAAGAAGCATGATTAAATTAGAGGATAAGGATAGTGATGCAGGCAGTGCTGGATTTAGAAAACAAACTTGTGAAACATCACCTGCCAACATCCTCCTTAATGAGTAACCAGTTTTGGGAAGATGTGTGACAGGGGTTCTACTTTGCCTTTAGCCTGGGAGGCTGGCCACAGTTAGAGATGAGAAGTTGGGTGGCACTGCTGACAGTTTCTCTGGCATGCTTGGGTGTTTTTCTTAAGGTTAAATTAATTACATTAATTAGGGCCACAAGCAGATTTTCCCCATCGGATTAGGAGGGACTACTGGGAGAGGGAAAATTCAAACCTTGCACAAATGAAGGGGAGAAATCTCAGTTGGCACTTTATAAACTCATTGCTAACACAGGCACCCAGAATGGTGATACCCAATTTCTCATTTTCTCTGTAAATCTGTAGGATGGCCCTAGCATTTGAATTAGGAAGATGAAAAGACTTTTGTGGCTTGTGGGGAAGGCAATGAGCCAAGATCAGGCTGGATTACATGTCTCCTGCCCATTACTGTGACTACAGGGTGGTGGTGGACTCAGCCTCAGACAAGGCTGAGGTCCAGGTGGCTGCTACTCCAGAAGAGGCACCGTGGTTGGGACACCTTGTGCTTGGGGTTTGTAGAAGCAGCGGCTGGGGAGCCCCAGGCTGAGCTGGGTGAGAGTGCAGTAGGTGAGGCGCAGCCTCAGTGATCCAGCCTGCCTGCTCGTCTGCAAGTATTTGAATCATTCAAATAGAGGGTGGTCCCATAACAATGACTTATACTTTCTAGTGCTCTTGGGGTTTTCTCAAAGATAATCACACAAGAACTGAACTGGCCCAGTCCTGTGTAGCTTATGAGATAAGATGAGATCACACATGGGGATTGCCAACTGATGTGCAATGAATCTCACTAGAAGGAGAAGCGCTCAAGCTGTGAGCCCTTTTTGGGGCATCTACACTTCAGACACAGACTAGAGAGAGGCTTGATAATATGTATTAACAGCCTGGGAACGAACTACTCTTTTTTTTTTTTTTAACTGTAAACACAAGGAAATGGTGAGTCATTGCCAGCTTGAAGAGTTTGTGATTATAGAAATGAACTGCAAATCAGTGTACCTTAGGAGATGAGACTGGAACTGTTGCTATGGATCACTCTGTTAACCAGCTCACTCACCATGTTACTTGCTGTTTCTTTACCTCCCTGTTCTTTCAGGAGATCAAAATCCATTCAGTGTGTCTCTAGGCAGGATATTTCATAAAGAAAAAAAAAAAAGACCTTAAAACATAGTTCATTCCTGGGTGAGGTGTGTCCTATGTTACATATGTCTAGCTGAATGGCTAGGTGGCTGAAAGATATTATTAGGAATAATTGCTGGTGATGAGCAACTGCAGACTCCCTTTTAAAATGTGCCCTTGTATGGAAGCAATATTGGTTACAAAAAATATGAAAAAAATAATGCTTGATAGATATTTTTAATTAATGCACTCAGCACTACAGTACAATACATGCCTATGTAATAAAAATGATATTTTTTCAATAAAAGATTAGTCTTTTTTGAACCTGCAAAATATTCTGTTGTATTGCATCAACTATTTACAATAAGCAGCACACTGACTCCATGAGCATCATTTATATGATAATATCAATGTGGCTTGGGCTTAATTCATTCTATTTCATTTCAGATGGAAAAGATTATTTTTTCATCAGAATCAAGCAGATGAACTTGTAAGAATACTGAAAGATATTCATGAGTGCCAAGAGAAAAAAAAAAAAAGAAGATAAATGTGGAAGAAAGGGTACCTTGGAGTGACTTGCTGAAAGCAGTGTCTGTATTTCTGTGGATAAGTGTATACATTTTCCAGATGTCCAAATCGTGCCTGTTATTCTTTAAAGTTCTCCTATTTCAGATGCTTATATCCAATAAAAATAGTTTATCCACAAAGCTTACTATTCAGTTGAAATTTTGAAGGCAAGAACCTATCTCAAGAAAGATCCATTATTTTTTAGTCCAGATGTGTTTTGTAGGGCTACTATTTTGTGTGAAGTTTGCTACACTTGTTTTACATAGTACATTCAAAGAAACTGCATATTAGTGAAGAACACTGTAAGAAAGTCAATGGCCTGATGTTTTCCAGTGCTGTACTTAAATCTAGACTCTTGATGTTCCTTCAAATTTACTGGGAGAAGGAAGTCTTGATGACTTTAATAACTGTAGACACAAGCAGAGATAATATGAAAAACTAGAGTCAAGTCTGGGAGTAACTTTGAAAAAATGCAGCTGTTTGTGTACAGCACCATTTTAACTTCACAGTGAGATTTTAATAAGATCTTCTAAATCATTTAGTGATAGTACAGAGAATTTCTGATTGATAAATTTCAAATTTTGTAAGAGGGTTTGAGGACTCCAAATGTCTGATGTGCAACATTTTCAAATAGTCTAACTTTCACTGCATTACCTGTTCTGTAAATCGACATCCTGCTGAGCAGTGTGAACTAATCCAGTGCATTTTTTCTGAAGAGGATGAGGGCGAGTTCACATGAACCCTCTTTCTACATAGGCTGTGGAGCACAGGGAGCAATCTTCGCTTTGGGGCAGGGACAGGCAGCCAAGGCAGTGCCATTTTCAGGCAGAACAGCTGTTTGTAAAATGAACATCTCTTTTTAGATTCAGATGTGTGGGTGTGTGTAGTGTCTGCAACATGTAATACAAAGGCTACAAACTCTGAGGCAACAGACTAACTAAGTGGGGAATGTATGCAATATTATGGGTTTGATTTTGTCAGTTGAATCCTCAGGCTTTGGTCATTATTATACTGGGTGATGTAAAAACCCACAATTTTAAATTCTTATTGCTGCCTTCCTTTGCTGAGCACTTTCTGGCAAACTGGCACCACTGTCTATTTGCCCAGGATGGATGGAGGCTGAAGGAGCCTGACCCTGCTGGATCACCGTTTTCTCATGTCCTCTGATGAAGAGCGATGAGTTGGTCCATCACCTCTTACTCCTCTGGGAGCTTTGTTTTGCAGCCTTCACCTGACTTATGGAGACAAAGAAACAGTCTCTGGATCAACAGCTCGGGGCTAATAATAGCTGCCGGGTAACCCTGAGAGATTGTGGTACACACCTTTACCCTATATCCCACTGCTGTTCAACTTGTAGCATTTTGCGTCCTGCCTGTGGAGCCAGGTAAAGCAAAAATCAAGGTTCCTTGGCCCTGACAGATAGATGGATGATCCTAGAGCTGCAAAGGTTGCTTTGCAATGGGAGGCCCTGAGGGCTGTTCCCACTGGAGCGGTTATGGGACTCTGGAACAAAAGCTGAGCACTGTGGGAGTACATGGTGGGGACAGGGAGGATGCCTGCAATCTGCCAGCTGTCTGTGGCATGGACTCAAATATTATTTTCCTCAGAGTGCTAAGGATAAAGTAAAAAGGATGTCTGCTTCAGCCTGGCTCAAACATTATGTTTCTCCCATGCTTTTTCTCCAGATGAACACAGAAATGCTCCACCTACACATGGCCAAGATGATCGAGCAGTGCTGCACTGCCTGCTAAAGCTGGGTACTGAGCAGCCTATGTGTGAGTCAAGGTGGGCATGCTGCTCTGGCATCAAACGTGAATGCTGCCAGTGCTGCTGAGCTCCCTCTCCTTCCTACAGCCCTGGACAGGAGCTGCAGCCATCACTTTTGCTGCCCTCAGCAGTGTTATTTGGCCAGGATATACCCAGGAACCTGCCTTCTCACCTGTCGTCTTGGGATTTGCATAATAATTTGCGTAAGTCAGCCTTAAAGGAGAGGAGAGAAATACTGCTAGTGGGGGTGACTGCTTTTTGTTCTGTTTGTGCAGCCGGAGAAGTTCCCACACACAGTAATCTCCCCAGCTGACAAAAAAATTTTGGACTGTACCATATCAATCTGTGTGAAAGCTAGAAGCAGCCACGTCTTCACAAAGACTTTCCTCTGTGTCCAGAGATGAGAACAGGGAAAACCAGACCCCAAGAGCTGCTCTGAACTTTAACTCAGCAAGTGTTTAAGCATGTGCCTAACTTTAACTGCTCAGATAATCCTATACTTAAACTTGCTGCTTGTGTTGACTGACTGTGGTCAAAAGGTCCTTGGGATTCTTCATGAATGAGGACTAGGATATTTGGGGATCTGAATATAATAGGTTGGATCCTTCTTACCTAGCTCAGTCATGTTGTTCTATTCATGGTCTGATTGCTCATATAAATAAAGTGAATAGGATCTGACTCAGGCTTTGCACCTAGTTAGAAATAATCCCTCTTCTGGGTTTTGAAAGCAGTTTCTCAGACAGCTTTTATTTGTTCAGCCTCTGAACAGACAGATTGCCTCCAAACCCTATCAAATTCTGATTAAATTGATGTGTGGGAGTCAACAGGTACATGTTCAAAAGCCTATGAGATTTCTTTCCATCTTGAATGGCAGCACCACGTCTAATTAGAAAAAAAGGAGGAACAAGGCACAGAGCTGTGGCAGGAGCTCAGATGGAGCCAGGGGAGTGAGTACCTAATACAGTCTGCAGTCCTTTGACCAGAGGCTTCAAGGTCTCCTCTGAGGATTGATTAAGCTGCATCTTTTATTTTCCTTCTGCCTGTTTTTCATGCAAATTGGAGGTGCCGTAGGAGTGAGCAGGTGGTGGGTCCTTAACATGGCCGAGGCAGAAATAATAATAATAAAAAATCCCTTAAATAAATGCAACAGCAGTAAGAAGATTTCAAGCTGGAGGATAAGGAAGTTCTGAAATCTTAGAATAGGAAGGAAAGCCTTTCTTTTACTTGCTGCTGATGGTTGTACTTCCTGTTGTGACCCCTCTGCTGTGTTTCACAACAGCTTGGGGAGTGCTAAGTCTAACGCTGTAATGAGGAACAAGGATTCCTAGTTCCTCCATGCTATCTGCCAGAATGAAAGGTCTCTTTTGTCTGGTGATGACAGAAATCGCAATAGGAACTGAACAGAAAAAAAAAGAAGGCAAAATTCCCCAGTATCTGAAGAAAATTACCATCTCTATATTCCCATAGCTAATGCCTCATGTACCTCAGTGTATGTCCTGAGTAATGCTCACGTGGTTCCTGGATGGAAGTGGCCACACTAGTTTTCAAAGGGCTTTGCTGAATGTCATCTGCACCGCCAGGCTCTGAGGTATGCTGACTGTTGGAGCAGAAGAGCAAGGACAGGATGAGAGGCTGCTGATGGGGATGCAGCTCTGAAACATCCCTTGGACTGGTGTCATCTCGTACCAGCTCCTCATGGGCTGCTCTACTGGAGCAAAACACAGACGCCAATATTCTGCAGCCCTGTCTCCAACTCTTCTAATGTGCTATAGGTGACCTTGACTGTATCCTTGAGCTGTGGCCACTAGAGGTGGGGGAGGGATGAAAAAGAGAAAGAAGGAAGTTTTTTGATAAAGAACTTCTTTGCTGATATACACCATGGTTATGCATGTGCACACAAATTTAGAATATTGGTTAAATTCCTTTTGGACCCATTGGTTCAGCTTCCCAAACATACATAGATGGCTAATTCTCTGCCTAGGCTTTTGTATTAGCTGAACAGAGGAGAGGAACTAAAACAGGCATGTCAAATTCATTTTCACAGAGGGCCACATCAGCCTTTTGGTTGCCTTCAAATGGCCAAATGTAATTTTAGGACTGTATAAATGCAGGAGAGGCTGATGTGGCCCCCTGTGAAAACGAGTTTGACATCCCTAAACTACAACCTAAAGCACTGCCAAACCGCACCTGTAGTCCTGCAGCTCTGCAAGGGGTGTGTGTGTAGGAACGGAGTGTTTGCACATTGATAAGGCATAATAATTTTCAGAGTGGTTACTGCAGTTTAAGCTCGCAGCATTTGTAAAGCAAATCTAGTTAGGCTTTGTTCACTAGCAATACACCCACACAACAAATACTATGATAAGTAGCAATAAGATAAAAATCTGGAAATGCAGCCATGAAGCAAAATAAAATATCCGGGGGGGGTGGGGGTGGGCAGGCCGCACATAAGTCATACAAGTAGTTTTGAATCATCATATTTGTGGAAATACATCTTGGATGGCTGTACATTATCCAATAACACCAGATAGATAAAAAATTTACATATCAAATTTATTAGCTAGTGTCCACTAAAAAGATAATAGGAGATATGCAAATAAATTGAGAAGAATTTGGCAGAATAAAAGAAATGTTTAGAGCACAGTTTATGATGTTTACCAATGTATTTACCCCATTGAAAATCTGTATTTGAACAGAGAAATGCTGTTTGTCTCATGAACCTAAACTCCTAAGTGGAACAGAACAAACTTTTATTTTCACAGCACAATAATTTCATATGTCATATGCCATGGTCTCCAACATTTATTAGACCTTTGCCCTTCTGCTGTTTTCTTTTTCTCTTCTGCCTTTTTTTTTTTTTTTTTTCTTCAGGAAATGTGAATTGCATTCCATCAATAAAACAAAACAATTCTTAGAGGAGATTCCTGCTGTCCCTCCCCCTGTCCGTATCTAATAGACCTTTCCTGATACTAAAACTGGTCCTCTTCAGTAACTATTCAGTTTGTGAGGAAACTGCATTTCTCCCCGGACTACCAATCTCATTTAATCAGAAGAAATCCTGAACTTCTCCAGCTAAAGCACCACAAAAAGTCATTGTTGAACTGCTTGGAAAATGGAAACCATCTAGTGAGCGGGTTATTCACAACATATGTTATCCAGGCTTCCCAGGGCTACTCCATCCATCTACCTTTTCCTGATCTAGATGGAGAAGTTGTCATCACTAAGACTTCCAGCAAAATAGTCAGACCCTGCAAAGACGTTGGGTGCTTATGGGTTTTTGCACAGCAGGGCATCTGTCCATCCTGTGACTGACATAATATTTTATCCCTTCTTGAAGACTCTGGATGGATCACAGCTAGTTGGAAGGGAAGAGCTGTGTGGCACATGTCTCATGACTGAATTCAGATGTGGAAGACCTTACCTCCTTCTGCTGTGCTGCAGTCATCTTAATGTCACCAGTGTGTTCCTTTGAGTGCTTGAGGCAGCATGAATAATGCTTATAATGCAGACAAAGGTAATGTGCTTCAATGATATCTACTGTCTTTAAAGAAAAAAAAAAAATGTATAAAATCTAGTGGTTTGAATGGACAGAACAAAATACCCAGCGTAGGCTTTTGATCTCATCTGTACCTTCCACATAAACCTATTAGATAAATTACAATTTTTAAAATAAATAGTCAAAACACAGATGAGAAACCAAGACAGAAACTCACTTTCATTTCAGGTGAAAACTTGAAAGCAGATGACATAGATGACATAGTCACTTGATCTGTCTTGAGAGCAGAGCTGGAAGTAGGTTTTTACCTCAGCATGCCAGAAGAAACTCAGAAATCTGCCTTTTTCTAGCAAAGTTTGGGGCATGTTAACTGCATCTATTTTAAGTCTGACGGGGAAGCTTTAATGGAAGAATCTTGAGACTGAGAACCAGAGGCTGAGTAGGAGAGTACAGCAGCATTGTAAGACTGAACATTCATTCACCCTATTTAGCCCTTATATTTTCTAGTAACGAAAAGAGTAGAGAAAGATAAATTTAAACAGGATGAAAATTCAGAGAGCTAAGTTTGGAAATGGCATGAGAATCTGAAGAAGAAAATTATTATACACTCTCTGTGATGAGCAAAAAATAATATGGAGTTAGAAAGGAAACACAGAGATGGTGGGATGTGAAAACAGTCCTACTGTACCTACTAGGTTCTGGAGACGAAAACCCTTTAAACGAGGAGAGGTGATTTCCTGGTTTATCTCAGCCTCTTTTTCAAATCCAGTACGAGTTATTTTACAGCAATTCAGTTCCTGGCACAGACTGAAGAAAGTTAAAAATTAATGACTTATGGGTAGCCTGGTGCTTATGGAAGCAAGCGGAGCCAAGGTCAGCATTGCTGCTGTACCGAAGGACCAAGCACCACCATCTGGATTTGTCATAGCACTGACTTATGGCAGCAGGAGGGTCAGGGAAGCCCTACAAGCCTGGCCCCACACAAATAGATCCATTCCATCTCCAGTGCTCCAAGAGAAAGGGACATTGGCCAGCTGAACTGTGGTGCTTTGATCTGATGTTTCTCTCGCAACTTCTGCCGTGGGGGCTTCTGTGACATCTTAGCTGTGACTGAAGCTGTGTGTGGTGGCCTGCTTGGGTGAATGGCAACGCAGGCAATATTTGTGTTTCCCCAAAGTGAATGTTACAAGGTAAACGGCATCTTAAATTGGCATGGGCTTGTTGAAATCTGGATTAGGTGCTGCTATCCTGCACTGCAGTCTGCAGTCAACCAACATTTAATGCTGAATTGGTCTATAAAATGTTTCCAAATGCTTCCCAGCTGGGCAGTGTGTAAGAGGTAGTGTCCCCAGAACAGATGTATCAACAGGCCTGTAAAGCTTCTTGATGGGTTGGGACTGCTCAGCAATTTTCTGCTAGCTCAGGTGGTTTTTTTAAAGGGATTATCTTCAATGCCTGCCACAAAGGATCAGTCAGCACCTTTTATAATACTGTCCTGGTTTCAGCTGGGATGGAGCTGATTTTCTTTCTAGTGTCTGGTGCAGTGCTGTGTTTTGGATTTGGAAAGGGAATGGTGTTGGTGATACACTGATGTTTTAGATGTTGCTAAGTAGTTGGGGACTTTTCAGCTCTTCACGCTGTGCCAGGTGTGTGGGAAGCTGGGAGGGGGCACAGCTGGGACAGCTGGCCCAGGCTGGCCAAAGAGATGTTCCATACCATATGAAGTCATGTTCAGTCTATATTCTGGGGGAAAAAGAAGGAAGGGGTACACATTCAGAGAAATGGTATTTGTCTTCCCAGGTAACCATTATGCTGAAACCCTTGTTTTGTTTTGCTTGCACATGAGGCTTTTTCTTTATTTATTAAACTGCCCATTATCTCAACCCATGAGTTTTCTCACCTCTTCTCTTCTGATTCTCTCTCCCAGCCCACCAGGAAGGAGTGAGCAAGCAGCTGTGTGGGGCTTATTTGCTGGCTGGGGTTAAACCACAGCAAATACATGTAGAAAAGTCTCAGTCAAAACTACTGAAGCTGAAAAATCATTTGTCAAAGTAGATTTGGAATGTTACGGGTTCACCATTTTCTTCTCCAGGTGCTCAAAATGGGTGTGATATAATTCTAATTTTTAGAAAAGCTGAGAATGAGGGGTTAGATGTACATGGATTTAAAAAAAAAAAAAAAAAAAAAAAAAAAAAGAGAGAGAAACAATTAAGTGAATGTTTCCTGGCAAAAACCAGAAGAAGGAGGTAGCTGCCAAAAGAAGACGCTACCTTTGATTAACCTTTACTTTCAGCATGCATTTGTGACTCTTTTCATTTGTGTCTTATTGCAGCAAATACACAAAAAGACCCTAATTAATGTGATTGCTTTAAAATAATTTTTATTTGTAACAATCTCCAAATATAAATCTGCATATTCAGGACATCTGAGTGCCAGTTGTCCTTCTGCCCTTCTTGTAAGTGCCTTGTGGTGGCTGTTCTCTCAAGCACAGGAACGGCTTGTGCTGGGCTGCAGATGGGGCAGTGATGCCTCTCCTCCCTCTGACAGCCTTGTTTTGGCAGCTATATTTCTGACATGCCCAGCCATGGTAATGAATGAATATCTATGTGGATGGAAGTGTAAGAGCTCTGTGGTGAGAGGTGATTTATGATGCCTGTTTGCTGATGTTATTTATTAAGTAAGCCTCTCTGAGTAGGGAAGAGTGCTGGGAAAGGAGAGAGAGAGGAGAGGGAGAGGGAGAGGGAGAGGGAGAGGGAGAGGAGAGGGAGAGGGAGAGGGAGAGGGAGAGGGAGAGGAGAGGAGAGGAGAGGAGAGGAGAGGAGAGGAGAGGAGAGGAGAGGAGAGGAGAGGGCCTGCCCTGCTCTGGGGGATGTGACTCCTGGTCATGCACCTATCCATCTTCCTGTATGGCATGCAAAACATCAACCTTAAATGAAGGCTGCAAGAGGCATATGGGTTTTTTTGCTGCTCCCAAACAGTCCTTCCATCCCTTCCCTTCCCTTCCCTTCCCTTCCCTTCCCTTCCCTTCCCTTCCCTTCCCTTCCCTTCCCTTCCCTTCCCTTCCCTTCCCTTCCCTTCCCTTCCCTTCCCTTCCCTTCCTTCTTCTTTCATTTTTCTCTTACTGCTGTCTTTCCTGCAATTTCTTTCAATTTCTTGAATTTTTGCTTTCTTCTTCTCATTCTCCATCTCTTCTCTCTTCTTCACCCCAGCTTGATAATCTTTCCCAAATCATTAATGTCCTGCTGTCACTCAGTCTGAGTGCTGCCTGGGCCAGGTGCCAGTGACTCTGGAGGGAGCCCAGTGGCAGGAGCAGGAAGGGGCAGGGTCCCTACCTGCCACAAGCCCTGGCCCAGCACTGGAGAGGGCTGTGGGGCAGCAACAGGCTCACTGGTGCACCCCTGCCAGGATCTAATCGCATACCCAGAGTGGGCTCTGCACAGATTTAGCATTTAAAGGCAGCTGTCTAGTCTGACCTGGGCATCTCAGCTTCTTCTCTGGTCAATGTGGAGAGTCTAAGGGGGCGGTCTAAGGTAGGAGGGGTGACTCTTCCTCTGGAGTTGCCCATATTTCCACTATCAACTGACCTTAGACAGTCAACTTTGACTAGATATCCAACTTTAAGATTACTAGGGCTGCATAATAGAAATCTCTCTCTAGAGCATATAAATTAATGAAGCATGAATAATTCAGATGGTTGAATCATAAATAATTTATCCTCTGAGAACTCAAATTCTATCAGCTCTTTCTACTAAGGGTCTTAGGGCATTTCGTTAATGTTGCACAATAACCACTTATTATTATACCCTTCTCCTATAGGTGTCTGAATAAAGTACAGTCACTTCCTGATATTATCATCTAATGGCAGTATTCCTGCGTTAAATAGGTGGAGGCTTGTATTTAGGAGCTAGAGGCTTTGTAACCAAGTCCCACTGACAGTTCATTGCACACATCATTGCACAAACCCTGAATGAAGTTTACCAGCATCCAATGAGTTCATAGCATACCTGTCCCACAGCTCAACAACCCAGGTCATGGAGAGGTTAAAAGTGATTTACCAAGTCACTGCAGAGTGGAGTTCTGGAGCCCAGACTCTGGCTAGAGCAGGGTGGTTTTTTGGAAGTCACGTGACGCTGCCTTCCAAAAGCAGAATTGCAATTTAGTATTTGTTATCTTACAGAACAAGCTGTGGCTGTGCCTGGCTCCTACAATGAAAAGCTGGGCATTTTCAGAATCACAGTAACTAGCTATATCAAGCTGAGGAGGAACTGGGAAGTTTGTCTGGCTGGCTACTAATAGACAGAATGGAGAATTTGTATTCCAATCCGTGAATTGTGATCAGGCTCAGATAGCAACCTGTTTGACCAGGTTAGCAGCAGAGCACTTACAGGCATGCTCAGGGACGCATCTCTAGGAGTGGAGGAATTTAAACCAGTAAGTATTAGGAAAAAAATCTGTAAGAGTGAAGGCCGGTCAGTTTTATTGCAGGATAGTTTTGGATATGGGTACCTACATCCTCCCTAAATCCTAGATTTATTTCTTCAGCACTGGCCATTGGCCAGTAAAGTATTTTGTCCAGAAAGTTGTGTTAAAAATTGTGTTAAATATGATTTGGGATCTGAAACTCACTTGCATGATTTTCTCATCTCAGAGCAACTGAACTGAGATGCACCACTTCTCTAACTATGGTATCTCCCAGCAAGATGAAATAATCATGACATCAAGCCAGAACTGAGACAGTATGAGATTGGGTCTTGATGTCCTACATTTGTCTGCCAAGCAGCCTCCTTTTCTTTTACAGTCCCTCTTCTGCTGGTGGATAGGAAGCTCTTTTCTAATGGTAACTGGTGTCACAGACATGGGACAACTTCTGATTCAGGCCCAAAGCTACAGTGAAGAGCTAATCTTAGTTCTGGTGTGCATCACACAGCCAAATTGCATTATCTGTCAGAGGTATGTTCCTGGAAAGTGCACCTGTTAGTGGTACAATGGATAGAAAAGACATTTTTATCACAAGATGTAGTGTAACAGCAAGAAATTTCTGCAGGGACTAAGAAAAATGAGCCATGTAAATGCACCGAAACAGTATATATGGTGTGGAGGATGGGAAGGCATGAACAGGATCATTAATAACAGAAGATGCTGTCTTTTCAAAACAGATTGCCAATGTTAAGGACCTTGGTGTCTTCATCTGTGAGACTGAAGGACCAGGACAAGTCTCTAAGTGTCAGCGTTCTTGAGACCTCTTTTTCAGCAGTTACATTTTTGTTGCATCACCACGCCTGAGATGCATTGAGGTATATTGAAGGTGCAGGACAACAGCACAGTGCAATTACATTGGCCAGTAGAGGAAGGGGTTAAGTGACTGGTGATGGAGCTCCAAAACAAGGGATGGAGAAGTGGCAGAGAACTGGACATTACTGTCCTGGGGTTAAATGAGATACAAGAGAGAGGATGTTCTTCTGATGAGAATGATGACTCAG
Source organism: Nesoenas mayeri (assembly GCF_963082525.1). NCBI lineage: Eukaryota > Metazoa > Chordata > Aves > Columbiformes > Columbidae > Nesoenas > Nesoenas mayeri. The sequence goes on from NC_137541.1 coordinate 103,957,357, forward strand.
TGAAATGAAAGCCAAAGCAAGATTTGTCAGCTCTAATTTTAACCAGACTAGTTCTTTCTTCCTTGTTTTCAGTGCACAATACCCAGCATATTTAATTGTGTGGTTACATGCAAACAGTAAGCATGCTCTGCAGTTGGTTTCACTAGAGCCCATTAGAAACCAGACATCCACAATGTGCGTGTGTGTTTGCATTCAATAAGTGAGGAAAGATCTCCATTAATTGCTGCGGGCAGGCTTGTGGACAGGGATCTGCAGGCAATGGGGAGATTAGCTCACAGGCAGCTCCTTGCTTTGACAACAGAGTTCAGCCTGGAACAACTTGAGCATAATCTGTTTAAAAAGACAAAAGACAGATGCCTCATTTATGTTAAGATATTTCGTATTTAAACTACACTTCCAAGTCAAATGTGCCCTCGAGGAATCTCTCTAGTGATGTCAGACAGTCACATGCCTCGCTTCTACAGAGGTGGTGCAAATGGAACAGAGAAAGCCAAGCAATCAGGAGCCTCCCCCCTTGCACCACTGTAATTACTGAACAGAAAGCATTACACATTTGCCTCCTCTCCCTAAAGCACTGTTTTATGGCACTCTTCACGTGAGCAGTGAATTTCCATAAGTGAGCGGTGACCTACATTCAAGGCAGAAGCCTGGCTGCCTGCTTGCAGAGTGCGCCCTGGCTGCCTTCCAGCTCAAGCCTGAGATTCTCAGCATTTCATTTCCTGGCTCATCCCCATCGGGTTCATCAGGGCCCGGCTTCGCTGCAGAGCATCTGCATGGAAAGGTCACTGCAAAATGAAGGGCTGAAGGAATTTTTGTGGTAGGCTTAGACACTAGTCTGACATAAGTTATAAAAATATACCCTACAATGAACACAAATGAATAGGTAGTGAAGAAATTAGCAGCCTGCTTAAAACCTGTTCTTGTAAGAATCAAGCCTACTGTCATAGAGTGGTTTTTTTTTTCAAACTTTGGAAAACTCTTGCCATTAAATGAGTTATTGAATTAAAAGTTTAATGTTTGCCATTGATGCTTCATTCTGCTCTGTACCTTGATTGACAGATAAAGCTACCAACCTGCAAAGCAGTGTAAGAGTATTGAATAGCCAAGCAAAAGTGCCATCGCAAAACCTTTTGTAAGGACAAAATGAGAGTGTGTAAGCTGACTGCATGATTAATTTATTAATGTTCGTCAGTTCTACAACACCAGCAACCTGGCTGTCAACTTCCTATTTCTGGTTTGAGTTTTGTTCTGCAAGTGAAGCCCTTGTTTGGAGGGCTGCAGAGAGTCATGGTAGGAGGTTATGAATCACTGACATTTTTCAAAAGGAAACTCTGCTCTTAGTGCGGCTGTCTCAGTGGTGTGGTGGCATGAAGACCAGGCAGAGCTAAACCAAAGCAGAAATTAAATAATTGAACTGAATCTGCTCAGAGATAACCCTTTCTAGAGAAATTTAGACCAGCTGTTCCTTTGGATTCACAGGGCACAACTTGACAAATACTTCAGAATAAGCATCACTGGCCTCACTTACAACTTCCACAGCTATGAGAGAAACTAAGTATTAGGACATGTTGCCTGGGCTCCAGAAGAGAGTTTAGCCTTCCAAGTAACCTCTGGCTAATGTGGAAATGTACACAGGCCAGGGGAGAGCCTTCCTGTCCACTGTGCCCTGACATGCTACGTAACTATATAGAGTGAAAGGGGAACAAAGTAAAAAGAGCAAGTCAAACCATCCAAAAAAAAAAAAAAATCCCCCCAGCTTATATCCCAAGGACTGAACATTCTGAAAATTTTTCAAACCAAGGTAAATTTTTCTTGACTAGTAAAAAAATAGGAAAGACATGGGAATGAGTTGTTTGGGTTTTGATAAGGCTAGTTACAACTTCAGATCAGCAGGAGCTTGTTTCAGGCAAATGACTTTTTTCTTTCACACAGGCACTGGAAATGCTGAAGCAGCTTTACCAAAATAAGGAATGACCATGACTTCACAAGGAACCTCCTTCCCAGTAAACTGTCTGCTTACTGGAAGGCTACTGACCATGGGGAAGTAAGTGCAAACCTTTGTTTCACTTTTCTCTTAGCTTCAGCCAACTGGAGCAGCCACACATGAAGCTATTTCAGCATGAAAATGGATCAGGAGTGCCACGAATAACTGTGGTGATGGGAAGCTTTGAGATTGTGCATGTTTTGTCTCCCAGCTACTTCCCCTGGCCAGGAGGGATTTCACACCTTATTTTGTGGTAACCTCCCTTTCCAGAAAGTCTCATTTAGTGACACTGAGCCTGACCAAGGAGAACAGGTACATTTTGGTGCAGGGGTGTCCCTAAGCATCAGTTGGGAGAGAGACTGTTCCTTCGGGCTTGTGCTGGGGAATCACACAGGGTCCAAGTGTGGTACTGCAGTGCTGACCCACTGTGGCTGGACTGGTGCTGGCTGTCCCTCCAAAACACCCCTCTTTCACTTTCATTTCTGCTTTTATGCCTCCAGTGCCCACTGTCTTTTACTTATTTCTCTGTCTTGCTCTGTCTGCTTCTCCTTTTCTTTCATCTCCCTCACCTCTTTCTTCCACATGTTTTCTCTTCTTCTTCTCATTCAGTGTGTGCTTCCCCTTCACTCTTTTTCAAAAATTGTTGCTACCACCCTTCACTGTCAGCACTCATGGTTCCTCACCCTTCTTGACCACTGAGCAAAGTTATGAGCTCAACCACTGCAACAAACCTGCTGGATAAACTTAATCCCTGACTTTTTTTCTGATTGCTGTGCTATAGAAAAGGCTGTTTTGGGCACGAAGATCTAAGGCTTGCCAGCTGTACTTTACCTGAAGAAACATAGCAGCCAAACCTACATCATCCTAACACTAGTTGCTATGTCCAAAACTAACAATGTGCTAAACCAGGATTTTAATCTGCAAAACACAACTGCAGAACTGCATTGTCTAGAGAGGAATTCAGTGTTCTCATTTTTCATTAAAAAACAAGGGAAACTTAAGAACAACACTCTGACACCAAGCACTGTATGAAGCAAGATAAAGACAAATGAATAGTACTGGGCTGCTTTCTCTACCTAATTGCTCGGGGAAACTACCTAAAGCAAATTTGGATGCTAAAAAAATACTCGGAGGGATATAATGAAATTTTTCATTCAAAAAAAGATGCCAATACTCTTGAAATTTAACTATTTCCTCAGTCCTTAAAAATGTGTCTGCGAAAGTTTCATCTCTCCTCTTGTTAAGGTTAGAGTAAAAGCTTTTATGAAAACACCAACATGCACTCATGTCCTTCCTCACCATTCAAAACAAGAAATGCTTCTCCTTCTAAAGCAGAAGTGCATCTTTCACCTATTGCTGTAAATGGAGAGGTCACATGCAACCCATGCCTTGATGTCATTAAACCTTTGATTCCTTTCCTATCCAGCCTGCTGGGAACCTTTCTAGGATAACTAACATGACTGAAATGCAATTCTAACACTAGCATCCCTTCATCGTGTTGATATGAAAAAAAAAAAAAAAAAATTGCTAAACTGAGAGAAGACATATCATTAGTAAATACAGACTACAATGGAATGTCAAAAGAAACTTTATCTGGGAAGATTCAAGACATTAACTCTTTTTTTCATCTGTTTTGGCTTCTTAAAAGGAAAAAGAAAAAAATCTAGTAGCTATCTTAATTTCTTTTAGGTTGTGGTTACTATTAATCAAAACCAAAAACCTACTCAGAGTGCTGAGGGGTTATTATTCTCAAATGAGTAGTGTAGAATAGATTCGAGATGGACCAGGGAAGATACATCTCACCTTTGTCTCCATTCATTCTTCCCCTATTTTTAGGAGCCAATTCCTCTCTGGTGGCTGGATGAAAGGACAGAAAGAGAGCACAAGGGAAGATCAGGCTTTGTTTGACACCTTCCCTGTGTGATGGCATGCCAAACTGAGGTTGGAGGTCAAGAAAGCTGCATCAGCCCTCCCTGAGAAAGGACCCCCAGGGGGACTGTATTCTCAGGGAGGAGTGAAATGGTGGGGTGGGAGTGCAAAGTTCTCCTGCCAGCAGCAGGGACATATAGTACAGGGGGCCAGGGCACCAGGCTGCGCTGGAGTCAAGCTCACTTTGCCAAAGCTGGTGATAGAAAGAGTTTAAAATGTTTTTCTTTAATGCAGGCTTGATTGTTACATGGGTACATTGTGAATTTGTATCCTATTAGTTAATCGGTTTAAATGGATTGTACAATCTGAAGGAAACAAAGAGGCAGGCATGGATGAGACTGCAGGGTGCAAATCCATGTTACAACCAGCTGATGCTGAAATGGGGATTCACTCTTCCTCTTTTTCTTCCCTCCCTTGTGCCAGCAGTCTGACTGCAGGTTGCTAAGCTAACTCCATCTTTGGTATGGTGAATATCTCACTTGTTTTGTTTCACGGGGAAGTAAGGCACCTGAAGGACGCAAAGTGACCACTGTTCTCAGTGTATGTGTGAATCAGGTCAGCCAGGGTGCAAAACTCTACCCATCTCAAAAATGGCAATCTTACAATGAACAGCCTCTCCTCTTGGGTCCATAGGGGCTGTGTTACAAGCAGAATTTTTAAGAGTTATTTAGTTTCAGTTGTCCTCATAAGGTCAGTAACTACTCAGTTCCAGGCTTGTTCAGAAAATGAAAGGAGCACTATCTTTTCTACCTCTTACTTGCCTACTTCCTTTATGCAACTCACTAACGAGGCTCAAACACTGTGATAACGATTTAATTGCCTACACACTGTGTACACTGATTAAAAAAATCACATCCTTCTTGGGTTTCCTGGATTGAAGTCTGTGTAGCTCAAGTCTCATACTCAGAAAAAGAAAGGGAAGGTTCTTTTTATTTTTCTCATGTAAAGGACATACAGTAGTAGGACAATTCCCAGGGACTTGAGTGGCCAAGGATATGTGAGAACAGCAGTGCAGAGGATTGCCATTAACACCATTTGCTTGGATCCGACTTCTCAGACAGAATTGTAATTTTGCATGTGCTTGACTGACACATGTACAACACCTGCTGTGCAAAACCAGGATTTGTGCATGCACGCCTCTGTTGTATGAGGAAATGGAAACCTTTGCTGAGACATAAAATTCATACCACATGAAAAGCTCGAATTTCCACACCAGCTACAATAAAGCCAGATTTACATATGACTTTCCTGGGTGCTTTGCAGGCTAGAAAGACAAAATAATATTGTCAAGAGTGGTCTAGGAGATTTCAGAGCAAGAAATTCAGTGCCCAAGCATTTAAGAATCACTATTGTACAGAAAAAGCCTGACAAGTGTGTGTGGGTGGGAAGGAAAGTCAGCCTGTTCCTTATGCAAAATCATGATCAATAGCAGAGTGATGTCTAGGGTGTGATAAGGGGGTTACATTGCAAAGAACTGGGATAAGTGAGATGGCAAAGCTTCAGACAACATAAATCAGTTCAGATCTTAATCATCACTGCATACCACAAAGGCTGGGGAGGAAAGGGGCTGTTTACCCTTTTTTGCTTCTCCCTCCCAAACTGTCACCAGTTGCCCTACCTCTCTGCTTTAGGAGCATAGCCCTTGCAGCCTCTTCTTCCTCCTCCCCTATCAGATTTTACCATGGGTTGCTTTTTTCCTGGCACACCATTTTATCTAAGTCCTACCACTTGCACCCTGGTGTGGCTTCATAAGCAAGCACCACACGTCATCATTACCAAAGCACATCTAGTCTACCGCAATCCCACTAGCGCCCCAGACATCCTCTCTGAGTTGGGGTGCATTCACCACAGAGCTCACTGCTCTCTGGTAACAGGCTACTGTGCAGCTCCTTGAATGAGCCCTTAAAAATGTATTTTTCCGTGTTGCCTACAAAAATCTGAAGTGCAACAAGGAAATGATACCTTTGGCTTGCTGTGCCGATCAGTGTTGCCTCATTTGCTCTCTTATTTGATCACCCATGTCTGCCTTCTGTATAGCCGCTACTTAATTGGACCAGGAAAAGCCTTTAGTAAACTCTCTGGTTGGAGCCATATGTAGCACAAACAACAGATGAGGCTGCTGGGCACTACATTCCTTAAACTTACAATAAGTAGAAATATAAAAACCAATATCAAGCAACATTTTAGTTGGTCTGTCTTGATTGATCTGTTACAATGAGCAGTGTCTCAACAGTTCCAGCTAATCACAGTTGTCTCAGTACATGGTAGCAGAGTGCTCAGGCCCCATATGCCCTGGTAAAAATGTAAAGTGTGCAAGTATTGCCCATGTTACAGGTTAGCATTTATGCAGGAATGAGTGAGTACACTCTTTAGATTTCTCTTCTGATAATCACAGGTCACAGATTGGGAAGGCATTCAGGGGAAAGTTCAGACTACTGACCCAGATTGCTTGTTTTCATGTTTCCTTCTCAGTCTGTAGAGTTGTTTTCTTCCCTTTCCCTCTGAAACGCCTTCTGCCCTGTGTCATGGTTACATCCGTCTTGCTGGGTGTTCAAAACCTCCTGACGACACTCGGCAGAAACAAAGCTCAAGAGAGCCTGTTGCTATCAGCCAGCTGGGCATCATCACGCAGGTACTGTGGGTGTAAAACCCTGGTGTGTTTTCCGTGGTGAGCTTCTGCTCCCCTGTTTGCAGAGGATTTGCAAAAATCTCTGCCGGAAACGAAGTGTTGTGTTTTCAAATGAGAAATCCTCCTTTCCACTTTTCTCATCTATTATCAGTGATCTCTGTTATGTCCAAAGCAAAACAAACCCCAGAGAATAAAAAAAGCACTGAAAAAGCTGCTTTGGACCGCAGAAGTCTTTTGCAGTTGCTGACTGTCAAGTTCACAGCCAGGACACAACCCATACTTGTGGCCAGCCCTCATCACTTCCTCAGCAGCTCCCCAGACACTTCTGAGCATGCTGAGGCATGCAGGAGACCTGAGTGAACCCACGCCATGTAGGGCTCTGTGGAGGTGCTTAGGAAGGCACTGGGAGCAGCATGGGTGCTTGGCACCCATGCCCCTTTGCTGGACATGCAGGGGGGACTTTGCCCTTTAGCAAAGGGCAGGGAGCTGGAGGTCACGGGCAGTGGGAGGGGAAGGAAGGGTTGAGCACTGGAGGCAGCGCAGGCAGCTGCGCCCAAGAAACGGCAGCAGTGATGTCAGTGAGTAGAGCTTGCTGGAGGATGTCTTATCAGCTGTGATTTTAACACCAGTTTTTACTGAGATAGACCAGTTACTTCCTTGGCTTCTGGCTCTGCAGCTAATTTGACTGATATCTGTATTGAATGAACATGCCACAAAGACACAATGTCAGAGCAGACAATGCCATAAAGAGGGTACCACCAGTGCTGGAATGGGACAACCAGAACTCCTCATCTATAGGTACATTGACCTCAATGTAACTCAGTCAATGCATGTACCCTATATGCAGATGGTGTACTTGGACCCTTGTATCACTGCACAGTGTTCCTCTGGATGACCACTATGCTAGGGGGTGGGAGACAGAGAGAGGAAAGATTCCAGTATAAACAAGAGGTTTAGGGTTATCCAAATGGTACAAGGCAACATGGAAACTAGGTTCCCAGACCACCTTCCATTACCTGTCTCCAATCTGCTTAAGGAAAGCAGTAAAACCCCTGTGAGAATTAGTGTCAGATACATTATTCTCTACTGCAACTGAAGATGACTATAAACCTATGATGACCTCAGTTACTATCCTTTCGAAAGTATTTCTTGTTGGTGCTTCTCATTAGCCATTTAAATGCCCGCTCCCTGTGTTGATTTAAAGAGGAATTCACCAAGCCCTCCTGAGGATAAAGCAGCCTTAGCAGTGTTTTACATTCAAGACAATGTCCTTTCCTCTATCGTCATCACCTCAGGATTACTTCACAGCCAACAAAAGTCAAAAGCCTGAGATGAAAGTAATCACTGCAGTCTCTCCCAGGCTACCACGGCCCAGGGGCTTGGCAGCTTGGCACCAGTTGCCAGTGGAGTGGGAAGTGGAGACATTTTCTCCCATAGGGTGGCCCAGTGCCTTGGACATCTCAGAAGATGTTTCTGCTGCAGAAACACAGAGTGGGGTTGGGTGATTCCGTGGGTCTCTCCAGCAAGCTCAAGCCTGCCATGCTGCAGGGTGGTGCTGGTTGGGCACTGGCCTTGGTACTCTCCTGAGAAGCAAACAGCCAGCACCACCAAGCACATATGTGTCCAACACTCTATGTGCTGTAAAGGATCCATTCAAGAAGGGATTAAATGTATCTGAAAATATTGTTGCAGTGGTGAGTCTGCTATGCTGATATGTAGAAAGGCCCTTTTGCTAAGTACTGCCAGGAGAGACATTTTCTTATACGTCAAAAAAACATCATGTGTGCTGCAGTCCCTGAAAATTCATTCTCAGCACTTCTCTGCTGCTTTCCTCTCAGATAATGTTTTCCCAGTGCAAGAGATCTAACTTCGTTCCCTCTATTCCACAGAAATAAAACACAAACAAAAGCATGATATAGACGCGTGGGTCTCCCGTGTAAAGCTCTATTAAGCAGTGCCCCTGCTCAGGGCTGGATGAATCACCCTGAACAGGGTTGTTTCCAAGCACACGACTTATGTGCTTTAAAGCAAAATAGGAAATACCCACACTTCAGTCTTATAATAGTTGAGCTTGAATCAAAGCAGATGATTCGTAGCCAGGGTCAGGTTCACAAGAAAGGGCGAGGTTGCTAGAAAATCATAATGATAAAGTTTCCTGTTTTCAAATATGGATTTCAACAATGGTTATTGCTGCCTCAGAGAAGGAAATGGATGCCTGCTAGCTGAAAAGTACCTTACTAGTTCTCCCTGCACTTGTGTGCCAAAAAGTCATACAAACGACTGATGCATGCTGGAAATGAGAGGAAGCTTCCTTTTGGAGTTTTCAGCTACAACAAAATTACTACACACTCGCAAAATTCAGCCTGCTCTGGTCTTTGGTGTTATGCAAACTTTAGGCTTTCTCCTTGGCAACACTGAGTACCCTTAAGAGCTAGAAGTGCTCAGTGTCTTATGACTTTGTTTTCTTTATATACACAATGATTGAAACAAAAGACAGCTGCTAATTTCATGGAAAAAGCCACAATATAATAAATCTTTTGTGACACATCAAAATAGCTTTCCTCAAGCAGACACAATTTAGTCTAAGAGTTGTCTACATTTGGTACTACTTACCATAAGAAGATACTCTTTTATTTCTAAATATATGGGAAAGCAGGCTGCACATTACAGAGCTGCCACTTGTGTTATGGACAGAAAGTGAGATCTCACATTTTTTTCTTCTTAAATGACACTTCATCAAAGGCATGATGAGGATTCTGTGTCCTGAAATAAGTACCCATCAATTGTTTTTCACCAATGCTTTCATGTGTTTTTGCTATACAGGTGGTAGATTTTGTGTTTTTTCACATTTTGCTGTGAATCACCGTGAGTCAGTCAACCAGAAGAAACTGAGTCACCTCTTTGCTACCAAGGCTAACCTTTGCAATGCTGGGAGGAGCAAGGCAGCAGGAGGCAAAGCACAGAGTGTTTTCCTGGTCATCCAGCCCAAAAAACATTGCACTTTACTCCAGATCGAAAGAGTCGAGAGCAAGCTGGCACATCATCATCTCCTTTTCCACCTTGCCACAAGCTGTCCCCATGGCAAGAATCTGGTCTGCTTCAGCAACCTTGGGGAACACTGGAGATGGAGCCCTTCCCACAGCTGGGCTGACAGGTGAATCCCAGGCTTGTCCTTCCCAGAGAATTAATCTGCACTATGTATTTGAATTTGAAGGGCAGCCATTAGACTGAACAAACACCTGGAATAAAGTCAGCTTTCATTCACTCTCCCCTGGTTCTGACTGGAGCAGAATAACTATTTGTAATTGATAAGAACCGTTTTAAGGAAATCATCTTGTTTCAAAAGAAGGCACCCACCATGGGACCTGTTCTCCAGCAGCTCCTGTAGAAGTTTCTTGAGTGAATGCTTCCCTTTATGGAGAACATCTCTCTTTCATATCCTCAAAACTCAGGGTGACTTGAACACCTGAAGTACTGTCAACACCATCAAGTGTCCCCCTTGTTGCGGGAGAGTGCACTCACTCACAGGGCCATAGCACCACAGAAACCAATCCACAAGGCAAGCAGATGTGCTGAATGATGTGGCACCTACTGGGACAACAATAATGTGGCAGAAGCATGTAGAATCTAACCACAATGCTTTGACACTGGCTCTGAAATGCTCAGCTGTGAAAGGTATCCTGCTTGTATGAATGACCTCTTTGACAAAGCAATCTCTGCTTTCCTTTTGAACCACTGCTGTGGAGAACAAGGCAGCAGCACAAAATTAATGTAGCTAGGAAACAGAGTCTGTCTGCTTGGTTTAATTATTTCTCAGGATCTGCAGGTAAATTCCATGAAAATCTCTGTGGATTTTGAGTGAGGTAAAATATTATATGTCAGGTGTTGTAGAGGATTTAGTAATTCCTCCTTTTGATTTCAACAGTGCTATGGAAGGTGGTACATACAGTTCTTTTTTGGGTCCCTCCTACACATCTCTGTTCTTGAAGGCTTAAGATAAATTTGGAGTCACTCTGAATCTTTTTTCCAAGGTATTTGTTGTACAAGTAAGTAGGTAATTTGATACAAAGAAGGTATAAAGAAGGTACTTTGCATAGACTGTATGTTTTATAAATGAGGATACTTATGAAATGGTATGTGAATTTGGTGTCTTGCTTTGTCTTTAGAAAAGTCAAATTTTAAGCTTGGACAGAGCTAGGTGCACTTTTCAGATCATTTGCTGGGCTCTGCAGATGAGAAGTAAGGGAGTGGATAAATCATTTAAGAAAAAATAAAACAAAATCCCAAGAGGTCTTTTTCAAGTTGGTTTGCATTTTGAAAAATGTCATAAACTGGTAGAACTCAGATTGGCTTCTGCTAAGTTTCTGTGTATTTAGAACATATTCCAAATACAGGCTTGTATATCTTCATGCTAAAACTTTGCTAAACCAGCTGCAGGATGCCTACACTTTCTTCTGGTTTTATATCTCTGTAGTTCATCTCCTGACTGTGGAGTTACCACTGATTCCCATTTTGAATACTGGATAAGGGTCCTTCATTAAATTCTTGTCTCACTTGTACCATTTTTAAAATGCCTGTATTCTGTCAGGAAATGGTCCTTTCCACACTAGGAGAACTTTGGAGTTGTGCTCCTCTTGTCTGTGCTGAAGAATGGGGAAAAGTAAGGAAGAGAAAGGTATGGCTGGAGCACCTGCAGCTACTGAAGCAGCTCAGGGATTCTGAAGTAGATAATTTCAAAATGCTGTTTTATGCTGGTAATACATGTGTGGCCAAATGTCCTAAGATCTGTGGGAGCTATCAAGGCAGTTAAAAGCAACCTTCACCAGTTTATATCCCAATAACGAATCCACAAGGATGAAGGAATTCAGCAACTATTTATGAGCATGCCTATACTGCTAAGTAAAGGGAAAGGAGAGAGGACACACAAAACTGGACCCTGATCACCTGCCCTGCCGCATTGCTGCCTCACTGCTTAACCCTGATTTGGGTCACTCCAACAAAGCGAAATCTGCTCTGGAAGGGACCATAAGACTAAGCTTGATGGTGGGAAACTAGTCCACGGATACCTTTTATGAAGTAGTAAAGACAAAACATCTCAGCCATCTTGCCAGCTTCTCCTGCTCCCTTGTAACCTAAGCATATTTAGAACAAATGAAAATGAAAAGATCGATTCAGAAAACCTAAAATGAACAGTAAGACTGTAGTTCAGTCATGGAGGGAGGTGGTCTCTTTTGTTGAGTATGGAATACAAATCCAGCTGGTCCATGATGCAGAGAACTGATATGGTAGAAATGCACTCTGTTGATTTGGGCAAGATGACCTCCAGAAGGACTGGATGTCTTCAAGAGGTTTCCTCCAACCTCAAACATTCTGTGATTCAAATGTCTGTGAAAATTTCTGGAGGGTTAACTTTGTTGCAGAAAACCTTATGGTTCATCTGGTATATGCTTGTCCATGCTGCTTTAATTTTGCCCTGAGAATTTCTGCTCTAACACTTGGCATGGCATAAGCATAAAACCAAAAGAATGAGATAAACACCGGGCTGGGAACTATGCCTTGCTCAACAGAAATGTCATTTTCTGCCTAGGCTATTTTCAAATCACACCTGATTACTGGTGTATATTTCTGATATTGATCATCATATGATCATGCTCAAGAGTCAAATGCAACTTCTCCTACCAAATTTAGTCAAAGATCCGAAACAGAGTAGCCAGCCTGCTTATTCTTTTAAAACTGTACACTGGATTTTCTGTTGTGCTCAAACACAAACACAACTAAAGCTAACAGTCCTCCCATTGCTGCCACCTGAGTTTCTAACTGCTGGATTTCAATACCTTAAAGCTGTGTCCCGGGGGGATGGACTGAGGGACAGGACTTTCAAGATACAAGATTATTCTAAAATAACCTCCTCTGAACTTGTGGCCATCGACGACACATTTGCACACACCAGGAAGCTAAACCTCAGTGGAGAGAGAATAATACCAAAGGACATTCATACAGCAATCAGTCTGGCTGGGGTTTTAATAGACCAAGAGCCTGGTTTAGAAGAAGGAGAGAAGCCTCTCTGCAGCCAAGCATATCTCTAAAAACACACCTGGTACTCAAGAAGTTTGGGGTGGAAACAGAGCAGTTTTTCTTCACAAAGAATTCTGGAAGGCTTTGGGGGTGGGGGGAGTGCGATTATACTTCTTAATAGTCTTTTTAAATACGGTTGAAGGAAGATGTTTTGACTCTGTAAAATAAACTCTTCAGAAAAAAAAAAAAAATACTTAAAACAGGGCTAGAGTATGCACTGCGAGCTGGGGCTAAAAATTGCTTAAACTTTGGGATTCACTTCTCTCCTACGCTAAGGACCCTGAAAAGTAATAGTACCAGTGTACTTCTGATCATGTGTCTCAGCTCACTAAGACCGTGTTTCCACTGATTAATGCTTTGAAACCACCAGCAAAATTTGTAATTACTGCCTAGTTGTGACCTGGACATGGGTGCACTAGAATTGGGCAGGACCGAATAACTGTCTCAGCTGATCCAGCACAAGTGTGAATAACATAAGAGCAGCGGAAGAAAGTTTTACACTGGGATGCCAGAGCAGTTGCACCGAAGCAACTGCACACCATTGCTATCAACCATGTTTAACACAGGTTAGCTGGAATGAGCCTACAGTTTGCCATGCAAGCTTTGAGATGTGAGAAGGATGGCAGGCCCTTAACATTCACTGCAATCCCCTTTTTCATATTCTTAGGTATTTTATCATGAGACTTTTATTTACTTTTACACATAAAAGCAGTTTTGTGGTTTTGTTGGTTAGTTTGGTTTACATGTAAATTTTTTTTTTACAAAAAGCACTGGTTTGTTTTTCAAGCATTTAGAGCTGGCTATTTAAGATAACAATTTGGTTATACTTTTGAATGATGGTTAGTTTAGCATATTAGTAAAACTCATTGCATATGAAGCAGAGAACAAGCAGAGAGATTTCTCAGCCATTATGTAGAATGTGTTATGTATAAAGCGTAGCCCAGATTTAACAAACGAGGGATGGTCAAAACTTTACCTAGGTGGAAAATAGCTCAGACTTCTAAGAAATGGGAGTGAAATGACCACTTAGCTAGCCCAAGCTATTTTTGTTTTTCTGAGTAAAAAAAATTAAAAGAAGGAATATGTGTAAGGAGGTCTCCACCAGGACTCCAGACACACTTCCTGTGTCGGCAATATGGAAACCAAGCTTATTTCAAAGTGAGGCCAAAGTGAAGTGGAACTCTGTGCTAAGGGCAGCCTGAAGTCTCAAAAGCTTGTTTTAGCAATGGAAAGTTTACATGAAAGGCCAGTATGTAAATGACTCCTCCAAGCCATTTGCTAATTTGGATTAAGTAGGGAAATACTTTAAACTCTTGTCATAGACATCAGCTGCAAACCCTGGCTAGAAGAAATTCAGCAAATTTTCTTGTTCCCAGCTGCAGTGCTACTGTATGAATCCTAATCTTGGGACTGTGAATTAAGCAAGGGTTGCTCATTTGAAACATGGCAAACATATAATTTATGACCTTAACTTCAAAGTGCTAGCAATAGATTCTCATCCAAAGTTCATGAAAATCCCAAAGATGATAGAGGTCCATGATAATTTATTTCACAAGGACCTAGTAGCAATGGGCACTGGTTTTCAAGCAATAATTATTTGGAGTTTCTCTTTACCTTTGCTTTTGAAATGGATATTCGTATTTTAAAAATATTTAATGTGCAGACGATTTTGCAGCAAAACAAAACTCAAGCACTAACCAGATTCTGAATGGATGAGCAAGGAGCAGTTTGATTTCTCTTCTGCTTTTAGCAGCCTCTGGGATTACTTTTGCTTTCAGAGAGACAGAGTTGAGCAACTGTTGCAGGGTATTCATTCCCAGCAAGTAACCTGCTTTTAAAATCCAAGCAAACATGATTCTCCCCCGGTGTCTGTGAATTCCAGACATCCAGCTGGGTGCTGCTGATAATGAAAAGGAACTGACAGCTACATCCCAGCTGTCCCAGTGCAGAGTCAACTTCTCTTTCATAAAGAGAAAACCAGCCCCAAGACTTGCTGGTATCCCAAGGGAGAATGGGGTTATTTGGCATCAGAAATAGTGTCTGTCATAGGTGAAAGTAGAATAGTAAGTGGTAAAGTGAAAGATCTTGCACTTTCATGGTTGAAAAAAAAAGCAGTCAGCCTTTTAACGTTGAGTAAAGTATGAAGCAATCCATCAACTTCACACACAACATATTTCCTTTCCATTCGCATTCTTGCCCGGCATACTTTTCTGAACTGAAATATTAATACTGAGGCTGGAGGCACCACAGGTTGTGATGAGAAGCTGATTTCTGTGGAGGCAGAGAGATACTCGTCCAGCAGCACTGGGCTCTGGGAGTAATGCACAGTCACCGGTGTTACTCCGAGCATGTATTATACAAACGCGGTTCTTTGTTCCATCAGCTGCTCTGTGTGTGACATGGGGCTGTTTCAGAAACAGGAATTCCTTGTTTATGCTGCCCTGCAGATGAATGAAGATATACTCACTGCGTAAGATATCCTCACATTAAAAGTTCAGCCTCTCAGCCATGAAGAGTTAAAATTGACACACCCTTTTCAAAAGAGCTACCAATTTTGTGATTGCATTCTTGTCCCCTCCCTCTCGTTTTAGTGAGTAGTACAAGCCAGCCCTGATGTCTCCCAGTGCTTTGTATTTACAAGTGTATGGAAACAGCAGTGGTTACTTACATATGCTCCTGCTTGCTTTCTTCCCTGTCAACTGATGGCTGCTCTTAAGGCACATAGTGCAAACCTGCTAATCACAACCTTCCCTGGACACACCATCCTTATGAGTGAAGGAGATTATTGTTGGGGCTGCAGCATCCCTCAAAGATATTTGCAGCCTCAGTTTGCTGTGCTGAAGAAATTTTCTACATTAATTAACTCTTACTTTTTAAGATTCTAAAATGATGGTTTTCTGCAGCTCCTCTCTCCAGTCTTTGATTCCCAGTGGAGGAATTTTTGCAGGGCCTGATTGCCTCTATTTCCTAATAATTACTGGCTAATTACCTTTTGTCAGTGAACGTTTGCTAATAATTATCACAGTGGTATCTAAGAGAACACTTCCTCCATGTAAGAAGTATGTAAGATATCTATAGTAATTGTGGAATAACATCTGGTATATAGGAACTTTTTGAACGGAATATCAATGCAAGTTAGCAGTGGATTTAAATGTTCTACATCTGAGTTTTTTAGAGGCAATTCAGAATATATGCAATCAGAAAAAAAAATATTTCAGACAAGTAAAGCAAGCTTTCCATCCCCAGTCTCATGAATGTTGCCTTTTCCTGACAAAGGACATTGTTTCTGCTGCAGACTCCTCTGCTAAAGGTATTTCAGTGTTACTCTACTTTGATACTTGTCATTAGCACATCCAGACCTACACACTTTCCTACACAGAAATGCCTTTTTGCAATTCCTGCCCAGCCCCCATCACCATCATCACTGCAGATCCTGGTTCCTGTGCGGCAGAGGGAGGAAGTGGAATGTAGTGACTGTGTCTCAAAAATGTGTTTCACTTCTGTTACATTTTGTCTTTACCACCCAGCTGTGCCCATTGAGGTCAGAGTGCTGTATTCACTTCGTGTGTACACAAACTATCATGGACTGAGGAAAGTATCTCTGTGTTGCATGCCAGTGGTTTTTTTTTGTTTCTCCTGCCCATAACCATTTTAAGCACCATGCAATCTGTGGTGTACAAGTACATTTACTTAGGTGCGGGACAGCAGAGCTCTGAACATGTTGTGCATAGAACACCCAAAAGAAGATGCTGCCACTGCTGAAGTAGTCCTCTCAGGTCTTTGATCCTAAATTAGGCATGTGGATTTAATGTAATTTGCTGAACTTTATTGATCATAACCTGATTTCTTTTATCTTTCTTTCTGTTTTTGCTTTATCTGTGTAGCAGAGCTGATGCATAGATATCAACGTACATTGAGGAGCAGAGATTAATGCCACAGAACATTTCCCAGATAGCAATGGCAGGGGGACTGGAGGAGCACAGACAAATGAAAAGAAAAAAAAAAAAAAAAAAAAAGCTGTGTTTGTTAGAGTACAGAGAACTGAGTCTACCATCTCGAGGTCAAACTAAAACCTTTTTTTGTTGAAGTTATCCTGCATCAGTCAACCACTCACTGTTATCCTACAATACATGAGGAGCGGGTGCAAATGCAATGTCAGTGTGGGGAAGAGATACCAAATAGCAGGTCAGGTGCCCAGATTTCGCAGCATAAACACCTCGGCTCTCTGGTACAGCCAGGGCCAGTGTGGAGCTGCTTGAATATGGTCCCTGAAATGTTTCCCCAAAAGACAGAATGTGACACTGCTAGAGCCTCAGGTTGAGTGTGGTGTGAAGACTAGTGTTGAAAGCCTGAAAGCTCTGGAGCTGCTGGGGCTCACCACCAGCAAGCATTAGAGGAAGATTTCTTTCTCCATAACCTGTTGTATCCTATTCCTCATCTCTAGTATCGTGGCTTTGCAGGAAAATACAATATGTGTTGGCATTTCAACACAGGAAGAGGGACAGGGTCCTACAAGGATCCCTTCACCTTTTCTAATAAATCCACCTCCAACTGAAAGTAACCCATAAGAGGAAAGGAAAAGCGAGGTGGTGGGTGATGCTCATGGTCTGTCTGAGGATGCTTTAGATAAATAGGGTCAAGGTCAGTCTGTACATGTGAAAAAAGAGTCCAAGGAGACATTAGTGTCAAACACCTGACAGTGGGGACAAATTTTAGTAGGGGTTGCAGTACACAATTGTGAATGCATATTTACTTTCACCTACTAAGACAAAACATTCCTGAGTAGTGTAGGAACAGATATTTTTCTACATCTCTCCAGAAGAGAAGTTACTCAGACTAAATAGAATTTTACACAGAAGTGAAAAATGAGTTAATAATATTAGTAATGTGACCTTTGTATCTAAAGCGCTAGTGACGTTGTTTGCATTTTTGAATTATGACTTTTGTGAATTTATGCATCGCTTGAAATTATTGCAAACAGAATTTAGACACAAAAACTTTACTCGGCTCACTTGAAAAAAATTTCTTACACCTAGCTTCTGTTTAAGTAGCAAGGCTGATAACCTTAGGAAAGAATATTTAATGTATTCCTTCAATAGATGAAATAGACACAAAATCAGTGATCAGACAAATCTTTTGTGCAAATATGACCTCCTACTTGGAATGTCATTTTGAATATGATTATTTATTTATTCAAATATTTATAGTGCTGCTAAGTTCTGCAAAGATTTTTGTGAACTAAAACCTACTTGTGGAGTTGTTAATGAATAACAAAATAAAACTGGTTTTGGACACTGCTTCTATTACTGAGCTGTCTTATTTCCAGAAGTACTCAAATAACATATTGCTACATTCACCAAATGCATTGAGAGGGTAATAACAGTGATTAATGGGCTATGGCAAGTGACTTATTAGAACCAACTAAATATATCATTCTTGCTGACTATAATAGAACACCTGCAAATATTTATATGGAAGACTGTGAGGTCTTAAATCTGATGTGCTGTTGAACAAAGGTTGTATCCACCAAAAGTCATCACTGAGGCTGACAAGATGTCTTCTGGATCACCACACTGGTAAGGGTGAATGATGACAGTGGTGCTAGGCTTGAATAGAAATAAAGGAATTATTATCCTGGTACCAGTTTGGGTAAGATGCTAAGAAAGAGGAAAAAAAAAATAATCCAGAAGTTTAATGACACAAAAATAATTCTTAAAAGCACAATGCCTGAAGAGTCACCAGATGAGGAGGAATTCCCATCTTTGGGGTAAATAAAACAACTAGAAGGTCTGTTGGCATGAGGTGGTCTATGCTGGCAAGAAGACGGGGAATACCTCCAAATATTTGGTGATATACTCTAACACTTTTATGATTCCACAGCTTTCCCGTGACATCAAAAATCAAGGTTATCTCATACAGGCATGCCACACCTCAGCTTCAACATGAAGCAAAAGTACTCAGAAGCGAGTATACATTTTTCTGTGTCTTATTTCTGTGATTCCTCACTCTTCCCTGGACTACCAAGAGTCTGCAAAGTGAAGACTGAGTCAAGCCTTCATGTCAAGTCAACATCTAGGTCACCACCTAGGAAATCCATCAAGGAGCTTCTAAAGAGAAGCTTAGTAACACTTCTGCATCAAGCATTTCATCTGGAATAACAACATGGAGAGATGTAGATCTGCCTGGGGATGGGAATGTGGAGAAAGAAGAACTCATTCACTTACTTACTCTCTCCACTCTGAATTTTGTATTTTTTTGTGGGTCCAGGCTTTCTAGATGCAAAGCATCCTCCTCCCTCATTCTCCCAAGTCATGCTATTGCCTAATGCAGAACTACACGCTGTGACATCTTCTTCCCTCCTGTTCATTTTTAGCTGAAACAGAAGAGCAGGCAGCAGTGTGTGGCTGGCACACAGAGGAGCAAAGGAAAATGCTTTTATTTTGTGGCCATAATTTTTAATTAAGGCTCCAGCAGGATCTTTCTGCACAGGGACCAAGATTACCTAGTACAAAACTGAGAGGCTGTGACGTGGGGAATAATGAATCCTAAAACACACAAAACTGTATTCATCAAATCAATTTAGGCTACTGCGAGGCCAGGGAGCATTATGGAAATGAAGTGACTGAGTAAACCAACGTCTAAAGACTCAGGAACAATGGGCTGCACTTTCCCAGTCTCTTCTGGGAGGCACATATGTGGTGTAGAGCCTCGATGGCTGTGGCTCCCACATCTCCACAGTGCTGGCGCAGCAGCTGTCTCTGCACAACAGGAGATCTCCCTCCAAGCAGTTGACCCAGAGAGGTGATTTCTGCGTGACTGAGCATGTATACACTGCTGGAGCTCTGCAGCCCTTCTTTTCATGGCACTGCAACCCCAAATCACTGTTGATTGCCAGGCTAAATAATTTCTTCCTCTTTCTCTCTCCCTTGCCTGTTTACGCTCTCAGATTGTTGTGGACAATTATCAGGGCTTGTCCCAGTCATTTTTTCACCAGCTGTAATATTAGCACATATTTTATGCTCTCAAGTTGTCTACACATGCCATTCGCTCTTCTTTCTGTATGGTTGTTTGTTTCAGAATTTGCTCAGTTTTGTCTGAGTACTTTTCATGTGGAAGTATTTAAAGCTGTGTGCAAGCATATATTACCTACCATACCATTTGTTATTTGAATTGTGGGAGCAGGGCAGCAGTTAAATGCTTCAATTCAACATTAAATTTATTGCAAAGTGTCTTAAAATATGCTCTTGACAACTTCTGTGTTATCTTGAAGAAGGAGACCCCAGGCATGCTTCCCAGCCGACAATTAGAGCAAACATGTCTAGCAGATCCCAACCGAATTTTAGGTTGGAACCTAGATAAACATTATATAGGACCCACTCATGCCCTGTATACCTTGCTTTCCATGGAAAGCAGCTGGGCAGGGGCACAATGCTGTCCCCCAGATCTCCCATGGGGACAAGAATGGGGGCAGCACTGCAGGGCAGAGGGGTTAGCAGGGAGCCCCTCTCACAGAGAGTTCATGGTCTCAGTGTGTACTGAAAGGGGGAACAAAATTAAAGGGAAGAGGACAAGGTTATAGCAACACATCTGTGGGTGGTACAATGTCTGTGGGTGGTAGGACTTTAAAGCCCAGGCTAAATTTTTCTCATTAGCATGGTATGACTGGGTATTGTCAAAAATCTTAACTTCATAGTGACTGTTGGCAAAATATTTGGGAGTGGGGTGAAGAAGAGGATAATACTTAACATACAACCCAACACTGCACAGCAGTGTGTGATTTGAAGCATCGTATAACAAATGGACAAATGGGCAAAGCACAACAGAAGACAATGCCTCCAAAAGGAATAAAAAGACTCTTAGAAAAAGAGATGTAAAATACAACATGATTACCTGAATTAACATCAGCTTATTCAGTCATGAATAGGCCCAGATATGCTTAAACATCTGAAAGGCAAGTCTTATTTAAGGAAAAAGAACAAGTGCAATTTCAGTTGTGCAACTGCACGGTTGTACATTGAGGCTATCCTCAGTGTCCTCTCCTGGCTTGATGGGAAGGATAAAAGCAGAAACACGAGCTGAATGTAGCAATTTCTAGCTTCCCCTCTAGCAGTGAATTCAAACTTTCACTGAGCAAAAGTGTAGAGGAGTCCAGGGCAAACAAACCTGCTGATATCACTTTACTCCAAATGCTGCATTTCATTCACAACCTTTTTCATCAGCAACTTTGAAACTATTCCATGTCCACTCGCATCCTGTATGCATTGTATACAGAAAACTGATTGTTGTATGAAGAAAGGATGAGAGTGGTGAAGTGATCCTTCAGCTCCTTCCCCAGCTCCTCAGGTGCTTTCAGCTTTCTTATAACAATATGGAAATGTCATTTTTACTCTCTTTAATAGAAAATCCATCAGGGAATATTGCCAAGTTCCTCTGGTGCCGCAGACCAGAATTTTGTTTCAAATCCAAAACTAAGAAGAGTTTTGTGAGGTCAGCCTAGGTTCCCAGAGAATTGGTTTCTCCTGCCACAACACAGAAGAAAAAATGTTATGGACAACTGCTGTGTCCAAGATCTCTCGCATGTTCCTACATAAACTAAATGAACACAGCTTGTCATAGCTTGTGCTAATACCTAATCTCTTTGCAACCAAACAGCTTGGATAAAATCTTGAACTGAATAAAATCCAAGCTGTAGCCAATGCCTGATTACCCAATATATGTCAGCCTTGTATTCTTTAGGTAGTTTCACAAAAATCTGTTTCCTATAGACTTTTGTCCTCTGGCTGATTTAAATCTAGTGAGATTCAAGCTCTGATTGAAGCATTGGCTTTGAGTGGGGTCTTCACAGCTTCATCTCCTGTGTATTCACTCTGGTGCGGTAGTTCCTGACTTTGTAAGCTCAGACTGTAGCCTGCACCTCTGTCACATCATGATTAGAGCCTTTATCCTCCACTGACATAGAGCGTTCTCCTCATACCTCCTGGTTTTCATGAAACATATTTTGTTGACATCTTTGCTCCTCTCTCAGATTTTGTTGGCACCTGTGAATGGGCTCAGACCTTAAACAGGCAGGTAGAAGCAGACGGGGTGATACAGACAATGTGTTTGCACAAGTGTTATTTCCTTTGGAAAACAGACAAAAGAAGAAACTGTCTCAAAGTTCATTTTACAAGCCTGCCTATTTTTACTCTTTGGATATTTGAATCTTCTGTGTCCAATCTGAATAAACTGCATTTAGCGTGATGCAGTTCTAATGGAAAATCAAACAACTCAAGCCCAATGGCTATGGTGGAAACAAATATTGCTTCCTATGCTAGACTCACTGGAGGCCTACAAACAAAACAGGAGTAGGTACATAGTTTATATTAACAATTAAAGTATCTTTTGGGGGCCTTCCAACATTGTGAGCTCTCTCTTCTCCTCCTGTGCTCACATACAGTGTCTCTCTCTTCACTTCTTTTGTGTTTCCAGGGCCTTCCATGCAGGGCAAGCCTATTCTCCAGCCACAAGACACTGGGACGTGACCCTCCCTGAGATCTGGCAATGTCACACGACAAAGGCACTCCACTTGGGAGCCACGCTTGCCCTTACACACTTGGAGGAGAGCCATGACTGCATCTTTTTGGTTTTACTTACAGCTGGGAAGTACATTCACCCATTTCAGACTCCCAGAGCTTAGTCAGGCTTTTTGCAGCATTTGGACCAAATCCAATGTACCTTTGCAGCTGTGGATACCTTGGTACCCTGTGATTTCAATGCTCATCATGTGTGGACACCATCTATAATTGCATAGATGCTGTATTAGCAGCACAGCTTGTACTGTACCATTTTGCTGGTGGGGACATTGTGCAAAACTACCATTTAGAAAAAAGTAACATAACTATATCTGTGGGAACCAAATACCAGTAGGTGATAATCCATGCTTTACTAGTGAAGCTTTGTTAGAAACAGTGATAAACACAGACTGAAGACAGACTTCATGCTATTTTTATGAGACATATTATTATATTGATACCTTCTTCAGCTAACAGTTACGGAGGAACAACAGGATGAGTGTTGATATATCCACAGTAATATTATGTCACATATGAAATCCCTGCCAACCAAACTGTGAAGTCAGGCACTACTATTTCAGATGTACCCTGACTACTATAAAAGTTAGTAATTCTATCTTGGGAATTAATGCCCCTTCTTCCAAAAAATTTAAACCTACTTAGCCTACTTTTCCCTAAAAAAATATATTTTTTTCCTGATGATACCAGAAGTGGTTCCTTTGCTTGACTGTCTTGTGTTTTTTGCTGAATGAACTTATTTGTCTTTAGTGTTCCTGTGAAGCTAACAGAAAACACCTCTCTTAAATATTTTCATCTCTAATCCATGTATACTTTAATTGCATATTTTTGATAACATCTGAGAATTAGCCAGACGAGTATCTGTTAGCAGAGTTCCAAGAGCATGCCATTTAGTTGTGAAAAGAGCTGGGGAACATGCTGTGTCAGCCACCCCATGTTAACAATCTCAATTATTTTATGCAGCATCGTTTTCTGCAGTAGAAATAACAATCTACTTTTTGTCTGTGACTTTGACAGTATTTTGCCTTTTTTGTTGTTTGTTTGATTGTTTTTCTTAAGGTCACAGTGCTTCATAACAATCTGCAGTTCTGCATTTTACTCCCCAGCACTTTCATCAAAACCTTCAGAGAGTGTGCTGGAAGCACAACATTTTCCTCCTAGCCTTCTTTTTGATTAGAGATTCATACTTTCAAACTGAAAATCACCTCTCTGTTCACCAAATACAAGAAATGATTTATGGCCAGGTTTATTTAACAGTGCCTTCTCATAAGCAGAGATAAGACATTTTGTGCATGAGGACCTAAGGCTTAAGTTGCCATCTTTGGCATTGCTGGTCAATGCCTACCTAGGATTTGCTAGAGCTGTGATGCACAAACTGCCACTCCTGCTGTTTCCAAAGAAGCTGGGGACCCAGGGACAGGCTCTGCCATAGAGCATAGCTCTCTCCCAACTCTTACTTTCCTGTGAAAAACCTTTGATTATGAAGGGAACTTGAAAGGTTTCTCAGGTCAGAGCTGCATGGCCATAATGCTGTGCAATGCTTATCCAAGGGACCCTGCTAGAGCCCTGCTGATGCCTCAAGTGCTGAGATATATTTAGTATCAGTCAGCTCTGCAGAAATGCCTCCTATCTTGACCAGTGCAAAACGCTTGTTTTTTGGTGTGTGTTTGTTTGTTTGTTTACCTTCCTTTATTCTTTGGTGTCTATTTAGTAAGAAGACCTGTTTTTATTCCTGGAGTGGCCAGTCCTAGCTCTGCTGCTGCAGATGGTGAGGCAATGGGACTGCCCAGCTTTTCTCTCAGCCCCTGTGTAAGGCACATGTGGTCTGGCACTGTGGTCCTTGAGCTCAAATGCTTTAAGTGCTTCCTCTTCCGTTTTGACCCCAAGTCTATCAAATGTATACAAAATCCTAAAAAAAGATCAAGAGCCTGATATATTCCAAAAACAGCAACTGTTGCTTCCTTCTCCCTGATGTGTTGTCGTTGCTTCAGTAATGCTGAGTTCACATAATGCCTTAGTGAGGACAAAGAGCAACACGCTCTGTCCTGAGTTTGGCTTGTTTACACCCTGCTGTCTGTGGCTTTTCCTTTTACATCACTGTCATGGGAATGACATTATCATGGACCAACATCCAGCTAAAAAGGAGGAAGAATTTGAATTGTTTTTACACTGATAATCCAGGCATCTTCTGCTGCAATGTAATCCACTGGTCCCAGACAGAACCCCTTAGTAAGGGTGACATTGCTGTCCTTGCCCCCGCAACGTATGAACCCTGTGAATGTCAGTGAACACTTGCAAAACTTTATCAGCAATTTCACTTTCTGCAGCTTCTCACCAAGTGTTGGGCTTAGCTGGTGTCTCCCACAGCACATTCAGTTTTTCCATTAATAGGTGGACTACAACATGGGGATCCTCCAGTCTTTTTGCTTTACACCCCTTTTCTGGTGGTATTTTGGTCTCTCTGCTTGCAGGGTGAACAAACTGTCCATCCTCCTCAGGGCAACATCCCATGCTGAGCACACTCTCCCTGACTGCCCAGGAGCAAACACAAGGTCTTCCAGGGGCCTTGATGTTTTAATGTAGCCCTTGGTGTCAACTGGGTCTCTTGCTGCTGCCAGGGACGGCACCAGTCCCTCCAGTTCACCAGCTCAGCTCTCCTGCTTTCAGGTGTTCATGAGCATCTCTCCCCGCTCTCTGGCTGAGGACGAACTGCTGGTGGGCATGCAGCAATGCCACTGGTGTCCATGGCACAACCTCTCATAGTCGTAATGGAGCTGTTCACCAACATATCCTGTTAGCTGTCAGAGTCACCACTACAGATGAGGAAATGGAGGAAAAGCAAAGGGACTTGGCTGGTCCAAGTGCAAATCTTCCATTGACCCCACACTGCTGCCTCACACTCAGGCATGTCTAGGATAGGAATGAACCACAGGACTCTGATTCACTGCAAAATCTACCAATTAGCTGATACTGAGGGAATTGTCTTCAGCCCAGGGTTATGCTAACCTCTGGGCAAAGGATGCTATGATCCCAATTTCTGTTTGTTCTGCTCATGCCACTTTTTTTTTTTTGTTTGTTTTCTGTTAGCCAAACAACTAAGTGAGGCAAACAGGCTTGTTAGTGATAATGCTGTCTGCGTTTTCTGCAGAAGCTGGTATTACCTGCTTCACCCTGTTGTGTGTGGAAGGGACCTGCTGGTCCTGCTGTGAATAACCACCACTGTTTCTGTGGATCTGAGCAGAGGGCTGAAAAATTAATGATAATGAGAAATGTGCCTCCTGTTCAGAAGAGAAGGCACAATCTCTGGCTTCATTTACACGTCTACCTTCAGAGCTGATCTTGATTGCAACAGTGTTCAGGTTTTTTTAGCAGCAGCACCAGAAAGGCATTTACATAAGCAAAGCATCCAGACACAAGAGTGGCCATATCTGATAGACCATTAAATGGAGTTTTTTATGGGAAAGTGTATGTATAGGTATGTATATGCATGTATATCATTAGAGTTTGTGGGGCAATATACCTCAGAAGTCCATAAAGAAACAAAGCAGAGCTCTCTACCGTGAATTTTATGTTTGATTTTATTATCAAAGCCTCTTTTTGCAGAAAATTCAATTTATGTTTTCCACATAATTTATTTTCCATTTAAATCACTTTTTAATTACTCTCTGTGTGGTAAGCAAAATAAAATATAATTTATGGCACTTTTAGTAACAAATCCATTGTTCATTTTCCTATGGAGCTGAACACATTGGCAAGGCAATTTTAGAGTAGTTTTTATTCAGATAGCCAAAGAAAATGTGTGCCAGTCCCACAGCCTGGGAGTGAGAATGCATCTTTCTTTCAGCAATGATTCACACACAAACACATGAAATGCCTTCCCAAAGGAAAGGAAAGGTGCTTGTAAGGCTTTTGGAGAGACTGCACAGCACAGGAACATAGCAATTCATAAATTCCTGCTTTCAGGTGATTGGGATTTTCACATGGCAATGATACACTTCTGCTTCAAAGAGGAACTACCACAGTACACCAGACATGAACAAAAATCAGTATGAATAAACAGCAGACTATTTATTTGGAGGTCATACTTCCCTACCATCATTCAGCACAATGAAGTTACGTGTAAGTTAAATAAATTAAATACATTTCTCATTCATATTTTATGCCTAACTGCTCCACAGTCCCAGATACCATGCAATCATGTAATGAAAGACAGATGCTGCTATAAAGAACTTGCAGCTGAAACAAACTATGCAGAGAAATAGGAGATGTAATAGAGATGCTGAGTTATCAGATCTTATTAAATTAATGTTTGGATCCAGAGACATCCCAGCAAAAGTTTATCTGAAGTGCTGCAATTAGAACAATCACTGGGGCACCTTGTAGAGTCGATAGAGAAAGATAGTTTTTGCAGAGCAGGTTCTGAAGCTCAGCCTAGCACTGAACGAGGGAGAGGTGAATCCTCTGGGTCCCTTCCCTGTGTGCTGAGCATAACAGCAGGCTGACAGTCACCAAGGCTGGCCAGGGAAGGAGCACCCCATGACCCCTGCTTGCCCACTGCATTGCCTTATGCCGTTTCTACTCTCCCTGAGATGTCTGGATGAGGTAGAGCTCCAGCTGCACACTTGCCAAAGCTTGGTATCACCTCTCTCCTGGGTGTCTTGTGTCTCAGGGAGGCAGTCACCTGTCTTGTTTGGAGTGAGCTGCTCTGGGCATCCCAGCTAGAGTGGGGCTCTGCTGCCTGCCCTTCTCCACCACAGCTGCACAGGATCATGGATAAGAAGCAGCAGGACATCTGCACCACCATCCACCACCGGCCACATGTCATCTCCACCAAAGCTCCTGCTGGGCAGTAACCCCCATGCACCTGAGTGCAGCAAAGCCCAACACACAACAACTTTCCAAGTGACTTTACTGTGTTTTTTTTTTTTTCCACTCAGCACCGAATGGTTGTTGCGTGTCCTTGATGCTATATTTGGTTGGTGTTCCGTATCTTTATATTTTCCTTTTTTGTTGTTGTTTTTGGTTAATGCCATGGAATGTTTTCTGAATCATAAATCCACTACTCAACACTCTCGCTTTGTTCCCTGTGGAATTATTTTTATGTAAATCTCCATGAGTCTGTATTTAGTAACAAGAGAACTGTGTACCCATCATAACACCATAGCCAGCCTGCAAGGCTTTTGTCTTGAATAACATCCAGAGTTACCATTTACTGGGTGGCCTTTTTGATTAAACCAAGAAGTAACAACTTTGCAGAAAAAAAGCACACAACATTTCCTGTAAACCAGGTAACAATCACATACTTTGGTAAAAGATGTTTTATTCATCAAAATTATGGTTTATAGGAAGACAGAAATTATTCCTAGAATTTAACAGACCTAGTGATTTCTTCAGGTAGAAAATATGTATTAATAAAAAGTATATTATCCTCAGTGTTTTTGAAAACAACATTTGGAGCAATAGTTAGTAATAAAGGAGTTTAAATCCTGAAAACAAAATTTAACATTTCCATTTAGGTCAAATGAAATATTTGGTTTCTACCAAGCAGAACTTAAGAAAAAACAAAAAACAAAAAACAAAACAAACAAACAGACAAACAAAAAAACAAACTTAAAAAAAATCAGGTTATTTGAAAAGTATCCTTTAAATGTGATGTGATTCAACCAGCAGACTGAAAAATGCACAGCTCTAGTCTTATTCTGAGCATCAATAACTTATTTAGTCTCAAGGACAACCTCTGGAAATCTTGGCTTCTAAGCCCTGATGTTACAGAAGTGCTATTAGTAATACAGTATTGGATAAGTATTTCAGCACAGAATACCCTGTACATGGCACTGCAGAAATCCAATGCAGAATACATGTAAAAGTTGTTAAAATTATAGAAAGCCACCTCTTACTCTAATGCAAGCCTCAGAACAAGACTTTGCAGCAAGTGTCGCAGACAGGCATGAGCTTATCTGCCTTGCCTTAATTTTTCCTGAGTTACTAACTCCCACTGTTTAAGAGGTTGGGTAATACTCATTTGCTGTCTCCTTTACATCTAAGAGGAACTTGGCTGCAGCTGGAAATGGAACCAAACAGAAAAATCATCAACAACTGGGGGAGGGGGAAAAAAAATAAAGCTGCTCCACAGACATGATAGTGCTAACTACGGAGATTTTACACCTTTGTCAGAGCACCCAGTGCTGACTGCGCTGGGAGACTGGGTACTGACTAAGGGGATGACTGCTGTGGTGCACACCATGATTCCCTCCAGCCTGTGAATCTTAGAGTCCTGGCCTGAGGACTACCCTGCTTGTCAGCCAAGCTTTCCCCAAATAACAGGCAGTGTTGGTGACATCTGTGATTCTCCACTGACAAAAGGACAAGTCAAAGCTTGGTGTGCCCTGAATTCCATACACTGTTGGTTTTTTTTGGTTGTTTTTTTTTTTTTTTTTTGGTTTTTTTTTTTTTTTTCCCCTCTGCTTTGGGCAGGCTACAAAGAATGGGGGAAAAGACTACAGACCAGCAGCCTGAGAGCCATCAGCAGACTGGAATCCAGCTGGGGAACTGAACCTCATGGAAATCAAAGCCACAGAGAATCCACAGGGAAGTGAATTCTTGAAGATGAACACAAGTTGATTTTGAGAGTATGTTGCACACTAGAGCTAATATGACACTTCTGTAGGGTGCAGGTAACCAAGGTTCAAATCTCTGGATCATCTTTGATTCCCACAGGGGGCTGCACCTAAATCTGCTAGATCCCAAAGTGCTCTATCTGAAACAAGCGCATGTAGCTTTCTCAGTTTCTGCTTCTGGAGGTGTTATCTTGTGAGTATGTAGTTGCATGTAAAGAAAGAAGAAACTAGTCTCCAGTCCTAGGAGTTGAAATCTTACTGCAACTAGGAGTGAGCTCTGGAAATGAGCTGGGTCTCCAGCATCTTGACTGTGTGCTGTTGACTGTCTCAAGTGGGTAGGTCCCAATCCCTCTTGTTTTGCAGGGAATCATTGGGTCTGACAAGATACTCAAAGTCTTGTTAGAGTGAATGTATAATAAGTTTCTGAGTTAGCATAGTGGTGTTTTCTGACAGAAAGCATTTGCAATTGCAACAAACAAACAAACAAACCAACCCCCAAACCAACCAACCAACCAACCAACCAAAGAAACCTCACAAAACAAACAAAAAACAAACCACAGACTAACTCCAGGTGTGCTACATGTGTGTATTTGATTATATGAAAATTATGCATCATTGTTTTCATTTTAAAAAGATCAGATTAAAATACAACACAGTATTTCATGAAGACTTCACTTCCAATGAGCTAATCTGGAATTTCCCAGTGAATTTAATTGAAAGCAACACTGACCCTTAGTGCTGCTTCTTACTTGTTCTGCCACTTTTACACTACTTACTTCTTACAATTAAAGCTACATATTCCTATTGTAGAAAAAGAAGAATGGAGAGCTTCATCGAGACTGAGCTTTATATTAGTGGGTCACATAACTTAATCTTTATGAACACATCAACTATCTGTTATAATTCTGTTAGCTTGGTTGCTTTGGCTCTTTTCTGTTTGGGGTATCCAAAGAGAAGTGGTCATGTTAAAAGAACCTCCATGAATCATAGAAACATAAAATGGTTTGGGTTGGAAGAGACCTTGAAGATCACCTAGTTTCAACCCCTCTGCCATGGGCATGGACACTTTCCACTAGATCAGGTGGCTGAAAGCCCCATTCAACCTGACCTTGAACACTTCCAGGCACGGGGCATCCACAGCTTCTCTGGGCAGCCTGTTCCAGTGCCTCATCACCCTCATGGTGAAGAATATATCCATATGACCATGATGAAGAATATATTAATATTATCCATATATCTAATCTGAATTTACCCTCTTTCAGTTTAAAGCCTTTACCTCTGTCCTATCACTACATGTCCTTGTAAAAAGTCCCTCTCCAGCTTTCTTGTAGGTCCACTTTAGGTGCTGGAAGGCTGCCTGTAAGGTCTCACCAGAGCCTTCTCTTCTCCAGGCTGAACAACCTCAACTCTTCCAGACTGTCCTCACAGGACAGGTGTTCCAGCTCTCTGATCATCTTCATGGGCCCTCTCCACAGGTCCATGTCCTTCTTATGTTGGGGGCTCCTGGGCTGAACACAGTATCAATTAGAGGTAATTTTTAAAAAAGAGTTTACTCTCTTGTGCTTTCCTTCCTTTAAAAGCATAAAACAAAACAAAAAAAAAGCAGTCTTGCAGATTGCTTTAGGGTGAGCTGTGCAATTTCACTGGACAGTCTTCCAAAGCACCAAAATACTGCACTGATGGAAGTGCTGGGAGAAAAGTGTCCTGGTTCCCACAGGTCCACCTCAACTGGTCACTGCATATTGCCCAGCCCAGGGCTGATGCCTTCTTTGGACTGGTTTTAGACCAAGCCCTCAGACCACACAGGGAACTGAAATCAGTCACAAGATCATTTTTCATTTCTGTTTTTTGTGTTGTTAGAGCTTTTACTACTTGTGAAATCTTTCCTGAGAGGGAAGAAGGACTAGACAGGGATAAAACAAAAGTACACACAGGAAAACTGTAAAATGAACTTTTGCTGCAGAAATAACTCAGTTTTAAGCAGTGAACAGTTTTGTTCTTGCAGTTAATTTGCCGTGGGTGTGCAGGAACCTGAGATTTGACATGTACAGGAATAATCTTATTCTGACAGATCTGACATAATAAACCACCACATTCCTGTGGCATTGCAAAATATGTAAATCATTTTTAGAGTCTGTTTTAATTATAATCTTTCTTTCTGGTGAAACATCAATGAGTTATTATTCATAATGCAAACTGACTTGGCAGTCCAAACATCTACGCATAAAATTCAACAGTCTTCACATATTTTAGAGAACACCAAGGACAAGACTAAGAAAGCATGGGAAAATATTGTCATCGGCACTTATGGGTCTTGTTGCCCCAGGTTTGTCAAAGGACTGCTGATTGAAAAGACATTTCGCTTTCTTCCCTCTGACCAGAGACAGCATGTTGGAAGGGCCTTCAAAACTGCAGCCTGAGGAAGAGCCTGATACAGCAAGTAACATTAAGTGCGCTTGCAGTTTTAAGTTCCCACTTGGCTGAATTAGGAACCGATTTATTCTCTGGATGCACAAATGCATCCAAGCTTAGCTGCTCTGATATTCATCAGTCGTGCTCTACTTAAAGTCTGGTTGCAGGTATCTGTGGCCAAGGACTGGCAGGCATATTGAAAGCATCCTCAGCATTAGGGAAGGCTGATGTGACCCAAACCGAAGCTGGCTGGGGAAAGGGTGGTGATATCCTGACCAGGGAAGCGGGTGTTCTCCCAGGCTGTATCTAAACTTGTGCTCAGCATTGTGCCTCACAGTCTTGACTCCCCAGGCAGCCAGGCAGGGGTCTTGTTGAAAAGCACTGCTGCTCCTTGCTGCCTAAGCTTGCCCTGGACACTGGCAAAAAAAAAAAAAGAGGGAAGTCTGTGCATCCCAACAGGCAGCTGGGTGCAACAGCGTCACTGGGAAGTGCAGTCAGGCACTGCATTTTCCATGTAGCCATGCAGGGAAGTCATCAGCCATTTTGCATGATACCTGGTGCTCTGGCATCTCCACCTCACCCTGTTTTTGAACAAACTGTTACAGCTTTCCATTGCAATCGTTATTTTCTGTTTGTTTATGCTGACAATCATTTATTAGCTCCTCAGCTTTTCCATACTTTTTTCCTTCTTTCTGTTCTTTGTTTTGCCTCCAGTTGCTGCTCATTATGCTTTTAGTGTTACTGCTTACCTTCTGTGAATGTATTTGAAATTGTTTTATGTAACTAACTGTCTCTATGGTGTGTGCTCTGTGGCTTGGCTTTACTTTGGCAAAAAATAAAGAAAGGGAAAAAAAAAAAAAAAAAAGAAAAAAAGCAAAGACTACAGAAGGAGCTTTGGTGTCCAAATCATCTTTGCAACCGGGCAGGAAGCCTCTCTCAATGGCATGCCACAGGCTGTTACGCAGAGAGCTTGCACAAGTCGTTTAGAAATTAGAGAAGATCATTGTGTGCTTCCTGTGCAGATCTGAAACCGAGGAGGCACTCAGCCACCCTTGGCTCCTGCTCTGTGCTGCAGCAGGGGCTCAGCTAGTGTGGCCTCCAAGGTGGGCCAGCTACTCCTCTGCAAATTCCTCCCACTCCCACTTGCCTTTCTTCAGTACTCAAATACGTTTGGGGCACCTGCTGGGCCTTCTGCCTGTGCAGATTTTTACACTGTTTGAACAATTAAACATTTAGACAGTCAAACAGTTCATTTTGGAAAACTGGACTTGATATATTGTGTCTTAACATCAGTTATAGACCTGGAGGTCTTTCTGTGCTAGACCTTTTTTTTTTTTTTTTTTTTTTATGTCCAGCACTTCTAAGGCAAAATAAAAAGCAGTGCAATTAAAATTAAAAAATCTCCTCTTTTGTTATTTCACTTCTGGGTTCATCATTTTTCAACTTCAGATCCAGTGTGTGTCATGGTGGGAACAAAGATGTCTTTATGATGTCTGAAGGTTGATGAACTGCTGATTTTGATTGGGAAGTACACATTTAGTGATTCTACACAAAAAAAAAGCCAAGTGTTAGACAAGGGAGCCTGTGCATACAGCTTACTGGCTACTCACCTCCTAGGTTCTCCTTTCAGAAGTTAAAGGAGCTGAAGCTTAGACGTAAAGCTGCATTCAAAAAGCCACAGTCTTTGAGACAAGAGGACAAGTTTTCAGGTGTTCTGCATTTTTAAGCAGAGCAACTGTAGCCAGATTTCAAAAAGTGAGAAATCCTGAGTGCCCTTATCTACATCACATTCATGGATACTTGTTTCTGGTGTGACAATGGAAGATGAGGTCATTTGAAAATCTGTCGCAGATGATGGGCACTGTAATATAAAAACCTCTAATTGAGCATTTCAAATAATAATTTGGAAAATATTTGAAAATTCCTTTTTAACACACTATATTACTTTTCTTCCAAATGGTATTTTCCAGGAGGAATCCCTGCTTTTTATGGTTTTGTTATGTTTGTCAGAAAACCCCAAAGTCCAAATTATTTTTCAGCAACAACCCCAATTGTATTTCACATAAAAATTTGGTAACGCTAAATGTATGTCTTTGCTGAAAGCATACATAGCAACATGTAAAAAAGTTATACACTGTTCCAATCTGGTTCATTACTGTTCTTCCCCTGATAAATGCTGTTTCCACATCTTCAATTAAAAAAAAAAAGAAAGCAAAACTGTAGACTCTCCAAGACTCATTTTTAACCCTCAACAAGCAGCCAAGCATGACAATTAGAAAATAATACATTATAAAGGCCCTTTTGAAAGCTCCTGTCCCCAGTCAGTGCTTCCCCATCTTAGAGGGATTAGGCAATTATGATACGGACTATTGGTTGGCAGCAGAGGGTGAGATGCAAGAGGGAGTATTCATAATACTTAGTCTTTTCTTTGGCCATTGCAGAGTGGACGAAAGCTGGATTTTGTTTCTTTGGTATCCCATTGATAACAATGAGGAAGGAATTGGCAAGTCATGAATGTGTGGACAGGGAAGCACACATCCCTGGCACACCTAAAGAGGCTTCTCACTGCTCCCTGGAGCCAACTCCGAATTTCACACTTCGAGACTGTGGGGTGGACTCCAGTTTGCCCAGCACCCTGGTGGAGATGAAAACAGGCAAACCACTGAGAAGAAAAGCAGGTAAACAAAGGACCATTTGCAAATTGAAGTAGCTCTCTTTCAAATGCATACCAAAGCTGGACAGGAGCCCCTCTGGTAAATTTTCCCTTTTGTGATCTGTGGTACATGGCTGCATAATCTCACTAGCTGTTGCTCTGAAAGCAACTATAAATGTTGGGCTGTTGCAAGAAAACCCACATAGGTTTCCTGTTTCTTATGGTTCAAGATAAAGGTTTCACACAGCATGAGCTCAGTTCTTACAGCAGTTTTCTAGCACGACTAGAGTGAAGGATCTACAATTAACTCAATTTCAAGCAGCTCAAAACTTTTCAGGTTAATTAAAGTCACTTGATACAAATGGCCATGCCACCAGAAGCTGAAATGAAATGTACACATCTGGGGGAGGTTTTGAGACAAAGCACCACCCCACTCCCTAAAAAAAAAAGCATGAGACATGGGTATCTGTTAGTGGGGCTCAAACCAACACGAGTTGGTTTGCAGCCTCAGTAAAATTATGAACATGGTCATGCTTCAGATCAGAGCAAAGACCCGTAGCTAGCTGCTAGAATCTGTGAAAAACATTGCTCACACTGTCAACGCAAAGTGTATTAAAAAGGAAAAATGATCTGTACAAAAAGTGAATGACACTGCAGCATAGTAATCTCTTCCCTGTGGTGGATTGCATTCCCTGCACTATCCTCTTCTCATGGCTTCTCTTTAGCTTGTTCCCCCTGGAAACAAGTGGTTCCTCAGGGATGAGAGGGAGAGGCAGGCATGAGTCAGTGCGTGCCAGTGCTGCAGCGGTCGCCCTGCCTGCCATGTGCATAGACGCAGGGGAGCATCTGCTGCCCACGCTGCTGCTGCAGGGAGCAGTCGTGGCCCTGCAGAGACAACGTGTGCTGGGGACAGCTGGGATGTGGCCTGCGCAGGGACCTGCACATGCTCACCTGCCTGGGGACCGGCATTACTGCAGCCTGAGCTGTCAGCTGTGCCACAGCTCGTTCTGATGTACAGCTACCTAAGCTCTATTCCCAGCTGAAGTCACGGAAGTGTAACTAATATGTGAATCAACCTGGAGATAAGAATCACCTCATCTTCCCTGGTGTGAAGTCCCACTGGGGGTGCTACTACCATGGCTTTGCAGTTTGTGTTTGTCGGTTCTCCAGGTAAGGCACAGAGAAACACAGGGGACCTGTACTGGCACATGCCATTTCAGTGTCTCCCTTCAGCTGACAGACCAGACACCCTTCAAAAAAGGCAGGCAAGAACTGGCATGACTTCCAAAAAGTGCTCTTTCGAGGATCTGAGAGACAGCTGTCACTTGAAGAGGCTCCAGCACCCCTGGCACCTTTCCCAAGCAGAAAGCAACATGCAAGGCTGGGACTGGATCACTCAAAACTTGTGTCACTACAAGCTTCTCTGCTATGTTCCACCATAAGACAGAAAGGGAATGCCACACCTGGCAAAAAAATACCAGTTTCCAGAGGCTGATAGCTGAACATACTGCTAGTGTAAGGGACATTAGAGTGAGCCCCTGTGTGAAGGGTTGCCTACCTCAGCTAACCAGAGAACAGCACATACTAATCCAATGTTTCTAGCCCTGAATGAGGAGCCCCCAAACCTCAAAGAAGAAGTGTTACTTGGACCCATTAACAAACAAAGCCGGAATTACTCATAGAAGTATGAAATATTCACCTTTGTGTAGGTGGAGGGCAACCACGTTCACTAGGACACCGCTATGCAGTAGTGGTATGTAGCAGGTCTGCTGCTTGTTTTAACCTCTATGGCATAAAGCCTTCACCTGGAGTTTACTTTGTACTTTTGCCACTAAATTTCACCTACAGCATCCTTCAGTGGATAGTGAAAGCATGCATACACTTAGCAACATGTCTTTCTTTTAAATGTTTAAATCTTTAAAACAAAGTCCAGAAACTCTTGCTCAGCTGCCCACAGCTTAGAGGCTGTTAAATTTCACAGATAGCTTGCTTTATCACCATGTGCTTCAAGTCATAGTACCCTCTCTGTCCAGAAGCACCCTAGTCCTGATCAGACTGAGCAATGGTACCTGCCTGATCCCTAAATCCATTTTAGAGTCAAAACCAAAGCATTCCTCCCCTTTCCTCCCCTGAGAAGGCCAGGCCAGGCAGGTTTGCCTTGAACATAGCCAGTGCTCAGCAGCAGGATCCTCACAGAATTCAATTGCTTCATTCATTTAAAATACACATACAGCAGCTACAGCTTCCTTTTGTAATAACTTTGTGTGCTCTTCCTGTGCTCAGCGCTGACTTCTGCTTGCTTTCCCCAGACATTCTTCCTTTCTGCTCACCCTGGCAGATTTTGAGGAATTTCTGGTTTAATCTTGGATTTCTTTATTCCAGGTGAAAGATCAGCTACATCCACTCCAAATATCTGTTTCTGTGCAAGGTAAGTACAACCTTTTATTAAAGACTTCCAGAGGACTATAATGGATGCCCACAATCTTGTCCATATAAGCTGCAAACTCACTCTGCTCTGCATGTGAGATACCTATGGAAGCCTTTGCTCGTATTCATTTTGCTCTGTAGTCTGAGGGAATTCTCATTCACATTTTCCAGACTCCAGGTTATTCAGAGTGGGACTACTCCTCTTCACTCCTGCTGAGTGCAAGAGCACTACAAGGACTGAAGTGCAGAGGACGTGGCCACAGAGAGAAAGGGACTGAACTGAACAGCGTCTACCTAATACAACGGGCAAATAGTCAAACCTTTAGTTACTGAAACCACAGAGGAGATGGGGCATCACTGCTTTCTGATTTGGTGGTGCTCCTACTTTGTGAAAGGGTGTGCCACCATGAAGTAAGATATAGGACACTTGCATATGGGTCAAAGGACAGGTACCACATCCTGCCCCTGGGCTGAGGCTGCAGGCCAGGGAGCCACTGCAGAGAGAGCAGGTGGCAGAAGTGAGCCCACTTTTCCTGACCAAAATGGTCTGCGGTCACTTTTGAGATACTCCTAGTGAAGTCAACAGCTGTCAGCATAACAGGCCAAAGGGGCATCTTTGCAGATCATGCCTGATGCAAGGTGAGCTGCGTGTAATTTCTTTTTTTTTTAAAACAATTCACCTCTGGATGTAGTAGTTTAGATGGTTGATAAAAGTGGCTTTGAAGTACGTTTTTTGTTTCAGTTTACACCTAGTGTGTGATAGGAGAGAGCTACTGTAGAAAGTAGCTAACCTGCTCCTCTCTGGATTCACCACCTCACACTCTGGCCAGTTCTCCTGTAATCTCCAGCAGTCTCAGGGTGAGTCGTTTCAGCTGTTCAAGATGGCAAAAAATAATCATGCAAAACAGGGTGGGGATGGAGGAAGAAAAGAAGAATGTTCATTAACATCCTTTTATCTCCAGACAAGTACCAGGTCCAGTTCAAGGCAGAGGAAAGGCCAAGAAGCAGGACCACTTGCAAAGGTCTCCAATTAGCTGTCGTGAAAAGCAAAACCACATCTTCAGGGGCCCAGGTAAGGGACTGCAACAGCTGAGGCTCAGGTACACTGGTCCTTCTGTCAATGCCACTGTGGGAAAGTCATCTTTGCCAGCAGGGCAGACACATTTTAAATGTCCATGGCTCTTTGCTTAATGATCTCCTTTCATAATTTTCAGCTTCCCATGTGAGCTCCTTTCAAGAGGTTGTGGTTCAGCTGATGTCTCAGGGCACTCAAGTCACTTCAGCAGGAGATGTTTCTCAGTAGACAGAGGGTGGATTTTCAGGGATACAGGGTGGCTGATGTACACTTGCAAATATATCCATCACTACATGCCACTCTGCAGAAAACAGTGATCAGCTTGGGTTTTTTTAAACAGAGACAAGGGTATGTGCCTGGCACATCTCTTACAGGGTAGGGGCTAAACCCGTCACTAGGTTACACAAGAGCTGGAGGTATATTCTAGGTTGGAGTATCTGTCCCCTCACAGTGATGCACAGAGGTGCGGGACACATAGACCTAAATCCTGGAGCTGCAGCTTAAGTTGAAAAGACAAAAAAATAGTGCTTCCAGAAGAAAATGTGGGGCAAAACAGAGGTTCTATCAGCAGACTTTGGCTGGGGTGACTTGCTTTCTGTATGCTAAACCTGACCAAATAGAGATACTAAAGAAAGCAGATGTACATTGTCAATGTACCCAGTTTCCTGACTGCACTGTTCTGCTCTCCAAAGACAAGTCCATTTTTTTTTTTTCCAAATGGTATTTTAGTAATTGGAATTTATTTTGTACCATACCTGAATTTTCTTTTCTAAGAGATAGTTCAGCACCATAGAGCCTGTAAGCTGGCTTCTTAACACTGACACATGCTTATTTACAGATATTTCTGTCATGGTTTAGCCCCAGCTGGCAACTAAGCACCACGCAGCTACTCACTCATTCCTCCTGCCAGCCGGTTGGATGGAGAGGAAATTAGAAAAAAAGTAAAACTTGTGGGTCAAGATAAAGACTGCTTAACAGGACAGCAAAGGAAGAAAAAAAGAATAAAAATATCAGTAATAATAATAATAGAATATACAAAACAAATTATGTACAGTGCAATTGCTCACCACCCATTGGCTGATGCCCAGCCCATCCCTGAGCAGTGATCCCAGGCCTCCAGCCAACTCCCTTCAGTATATATACGAACATGATGTCCTATAGTATGGAATATCCCTTTGGCCAGCTTGGGTCAGCTGTCCTAGCTGTGCTCCCTCCCAGCTTCTTGTGCACCTCTCCACTGACAGGCCATGGGAAGCTGAAAAGTCCTTGACCTAGTATAAGCTTCACTTAACAACAACTAAAATATCAATATGTTTTTAACATTTTTCTCACACTAAATCCAAAACACAGCACTAGATCAGCTAGTAGGAAGAGAACAGGACAATTTCAAATTAAACTGCCCCTGACATGAGCCCTGACACAAAGAGATTTCCCAAATGCTAAGGGTAATCTGAAGTCACTAATCACTTTGACAAATCCTGGCTATAATGGTACTTGATTTAAAGCCCATTAAAGTCAAGGGAAAGAATTCCCTCTGACATCAGTGTCCTTCAATCATGTCCATAAAACTCCCATTCATGTCTGTACAAGTTACGCCAGCACAAGGATGACAGACAAGGTGCAGATGAATGTCAGACTGCTCCTGTAAAAAGCTGCCAAGTGACTGCTCCTTTTGCTTTCAAAGCACTAGCCCATCAGGCTCTCTGGGTTTGTATGTCTCTGCATTCATCTTTACTCTAAAGGATGGAGACCTGCTATTTGTCTGGCACAGCTTCCACCTGCGCATCGTGCTCTGCACATTTTCATAAAGCCATACAAATATGGGTAATGAAATCCTACAGCTACCTGAGGTTGACTGGATTCTGAGGAAAACTATGGGAAGGCAGGAACAAGCCAACAAAAGCCTGAGGAGCCCCATCTTCCCCAGTCCTGTCCTATCCTCATGTGTCCTAACCACTAAAACAGAATTTGGTTTAAAAAATAGTTTTCTGTTTGATAGGAAAACTTCATCTCTACACTCAAAGCTGAAACCAGTCCTCTGCCTGGTAGTATTCCCCTAGGCAAGTGTCTCCTCCCTTGTACCCAGGAGATTGCTTCCCCACTTCTGCAAGGACTAATTCCACTGAGGTGAAGCCCCAGTGACAGGGAAGAAGAGTGACAAACTCTTAATTGAGAAAATAATGCCAAGGCCTGCTTTTAAATGCAAACAAGAACATGATGGCAACTGACATGTCTTTGGAACATTCATTCATATTGCACCAGCACATTTAAGCCTTATTCATGTTTTCTGAATTCTGTTTTCAAGTGATGTTTCTCCACCATCACCACCGAACCTTTCTGTTAGTTCCTCAGATGGCATTTTTTCATTTGTTTAATTACCAGAAAACTGGGTCCCAGGAGAAAAAGGGAAAAATACAATCCAGATAATCATGCAGAGTGAGTGAATGTGCCCCTTGTGTCACCCATGCTGTTCCATACATCAGGATCAGAGAGGGAACCTACATGTCAGTCGGTTCATATGCAGCACTGCACATCTTCCTTCTTGGGCTACCAGACTTCAGCTCAAAGACAATAAATGATCAAACCTCCCTGTCTAAAGTTGGCATAGTTAAACCTTCATAATTTAAAATGCTCTGAAGTTAACACCTAACCCTTTTATTCTAACTGCAAATAACCTCTCTGAGCAACTATGATGCAATTTAGGAAGGAACTCCCCATATTTGGCATCAAACTTGCTTCATTCCAGAAACCTTAAATCACATTGACTAATCACAGGCATACTTTTCATCTGAACATTAACTCTCCTTTTTTCATTAAAGGAAATAGCATCATCTTTGCTGATTCCTATGCTTGAAAAGAGAAAGGGAGAGCCATTTGGGAATTTCAGCCTTTAGTCTGATTCATTCCTTCACCTAATTCCTCATCTTCCAAAACAAACATCTTTCAACCTAGATGTAAAAAGCAATGTGTGCATTTCTGCTCTATGGAAATTGTATTCATTGTATTAAAATAAGTCTCAGCTATGAAAATGGGCAAGATAACTGGCAAATAAGTGCCTGCATGTAAATTGTTAAAGAGAGTTGATAGGAAAAACATAAAACCATGACTCTAGTTTTACTCTTTATCAGCATTGTTAAGCCATTGTCCTGTGAGCTATCTGTATATATTTACATCTGTATTGTGCATATATATTCCATATATATAACATATATATATTTTATATTCCTATATCTACATAGGTAGATCTATGTTTTAATATAAATTATTCTGAAGAAAGGAAGAAGCTGTCAGAAAGAAAATCATTATTCACTTCTGATCTCTAGTAAGTAAACAAAGACAGGAATAAATCCTTTCTTGCTCATTTGCCTCTTTCTAGATACAGAACTTCAAAGAATTACCTGATTTTCAGAGATGAGTCTGCCTTTAAAAGCAAGTAAGAGCCTGCAATCAAGAATATAAAAGTCGACTAGTCAGGTTTCTACTAAGCTTGGAGAATGAATTAACTCTGCTGCCAAATATGGGCAGACTTTTTTCCCCAGTCTGATTTAACTGCTTGGAAATGTTATATTAAATATACTCTGGCTATTTCAAGGCAAGCTTGAAACTGACAATGTGCCCTGAGACCAATCACAGGAGTAAAGAAAGATCTTGCCCACAATGTATTAGTGCTTTTTTTCTGGTCTTGAAGTCTTGTTGTGATACTGAATTCTCCTAGGCAGCTTTCTGAACAGACCTGCTAAAAAACCACAACCCTCATTTTTTCCATGAGGAATTGATGATATGGGTCAAGAAACCAGAGCACTTAGTTCTTTCCCTCAGCCACTTCCTGATGCCTACCTGAGTAGTGTGCCACTGTAGCATATCACACAGTTTTGAGTGCTTTTGTGCACCCATACAGTGGGGTCTTACCCTCCACTCCTCTCCTCTGATCTCACACAAGTCATTTGCCCCTCAGTAGGGGAGCCCATCTGCAGGGAGACTGGTACATGCCACATCTGACATTTTCAGGGAAGCCACTGCTGTATGCATTTTCCTTTCTCTCTTTCCCTGACCTTATCTCCCTTTCTATGTCCTCCTGATTTCCAGAACCTTCAAGAAAATCCCCTCCATTTCCCATAACTTCCATTTGTTTTCAGCCAGCAAAGAACTAACAGGAAACTAATAAGAAATAACCATTTATTGTTTCAGCTACCCCAATGTTTTATTACTTGGCTTCCCAAACAGGGGGTCTGCTTTTCTTCATCCCTCATTTCCTTTCTGAAATGGATCTTACAGTTCCTTCTCCCCTGCTGAAGTCCCTCCTCTCCCTCTGTACCCAGGACTGCAGCAGGTCTGGGAGCCCTGTGCCAGCACCCATCCTCTCCCACCAACCCGTTCCAAAAAACACAAGCTCCCAGCCAAGATTCTGGTTTCACTGCTGCCTCCACCATTTCCTATAATTCCTCCATGTCCCACATTGCCCTGTGTTCCCTTTTTGCATTGGCATTAGACCTGCCTTCTAATAGCAATTTGTTCTTTCTGTTGTTTGCAGTTCAACAAATCACAGAATCACAGAATAATTTGGGTTGGGAGGGAACTTCAAAGTTCATCTAGTCCAATCCCCCTGCAATAAGCAGGGGCATCTTCAACTAGATCAGGTTGCTCAGAGCCCCGTCCAGCCTGGACTGGAATGTCTCCAGGAATGGGGCATCTACCACCTCTGGGGTAGTGGTAGAGCCAGTGTTTCACCATCCTCATTGTAAAAAATTTCTTCCTCACGTCTAGCCTGGATCTCCCCTGCTTTAGTTTAAAACCATTACCCCTTGTCCCATTGTAACACACACTGCTATGTAGGATGTTGTCCTGATGTTTCTCTTAACATGCCGTCTGCAGGCACATGGGCTAGAAACATGCTCCCACAGACATGCTGTCGCATGAGCAGAGAAGAGCTGCAGCCAGCTCCTTCCTGCCATTGTGGAGGAGCTTGGCCAGGCCACAGCAGTGGGAGGTGCAGAGACAGATTTTTGGGTTCCATGCCAAGGATGTTGAGCCTGCAAACTGCTCTGCTTTTCAGGAAGAGAGCTCAAGTACCATTGAAATGCCTCAGCCTCGCCAAGTCTTGCTGTGGAGATTGGTGCTGTTCCCGGGGGGCAAGCAGCTCTGCTTCCACACACATGC
The DNA here is from genome assembly GCF_963082525.1 of Nesoenas mayeri. Classification (NCBI taxonomy): domain Eukaryota; kingdom Metazoa; phylum Chordata; class Aves; order Columbiformes; family Columbidae; genus Nesoenas; species Nesoenas mayeri. The sequence continues at coordinate 103,999,884 of NC_137541.1, forward strand.
AAGCACTATGTCGGCAGACAGCAGTGAAGGATGGGGTGGGGACAGGATAGCATGTGACAGGAAAGTAAGGTTAAAAACAAAAGGAAGGGGAAACATTGGAGCAAAATGTCTAATTTCCATAAGAATTTAACTGTTTAGTCCCTCTAATGCTGTATTGCAGTTTCAAAACAGTGATGTGTGCATTCTTGGTGCGCAATGGCATGACAGAAGCCAACATCTATATTTCACAGCATGTAACCATTTGTACAGCACGGACAGGTCTTGTTCCACTATGTGCTGAACAAACACAGGAAGGAATAGTAGTGCCTGCTCCAAAGAGGTTACACACAACTATAGGAGAGGAGGAAGGGAAAAAAAACACATGCATGTGGGCAGCGTACTGGCAGAGCACAGATTCACACAATCACAGAATCACAGAATGTTAGGGATTGGAAGGGACCTCAAAAGATCATCTAGTCCAATTCCCTTGGCAGAGCAGGAAAACCTAGATGAGCTTGCACAGGAATGTGTCCAGGCAGGTCTTGAATGCCTCCAGAGTAGGAGACTCCACAACCCCCCTGGGCAGCCTGTTCCAGTGTTCTGTCACCCTCACTGAGAAGAAGTTTCTTCTCAAATTTAAGTGGAACCTTTTGTGTTCCAGTTTGTACCCATTACCCCTTTTCCTCACTGAAAAAATCAGTGCCCGGTCTTCTCAGAGGCATTATCTGTGGTTCAAACAGCCAAAAGGACTGAAGCCTTCCACGTGGTGCTGTGCCCTGACACAAAGTCAGAAGTGCGATGAAATAATCTCGAGTTCTCCATAAATTGTGATAGCTGTGACCCCTATCACCATAAAGCTGTTCTACCCAGTGATTCAGACAGACTGGGAGAGGAGACAGGACAGACTTTCTCTCTCCCCTCTCCAGTGATCACAAGCGATCCTGCTTGAGTGAACAAGGGCTTTCCCACTAGGAAGCCTGTGTAGTAACACGTGGCTATGTGGGACTTATTTTCACAAGACAGATGGAGCCTTCAGTTCTCATATATGTTTTAATATCTTATCATTGTTTATATGAGGAACTAAGTGGTTCTGTAAATCGAGGCCCTTTTATTTCAGGGACAGACACTGCCAGAAGTAATAATATTTGATAAGTTGTGAGCAATAACATGGTCTTGGAACAGGGACAGTTCACTCACTCTTGAATTTAACTTAGGTCAGATTTAACTGTCTCCAACTAATAGTTTTTTTATTTTTTTAAGGCAGGGGTTATTCTGCTGTAGGAAATACGGGTTTTTTTAATAGCGAAGGAGGTCAGCCGGTGAAACAAATGAAAAAGGACAATGGTGGATTCTCCCTCTAGTCTTCAAACTACAGAAGATACACTCTGGCCAAAAGTACTCTGAGGTTAAAAGCAGTGGAAACTGGGAATATGACAGTGGGAACATTTTACAGGGGAAGTCAGAGAAGATTCAACTTCCGTGACATTCTTCTCTGTAGCTCATCTATACCTGCTCTTTATATTTTATATGTCTCGTTATCTTGGTGTAGCTACCCACCTCAGAGCTACAGGATAGCAGAAGCCAAATAATAAAGATGTGCAGCCCTGTCACAAGTGATTGTGAATTGCCAGAGTGCCTGGGGCTATGGGAAAGGGGCTCCAGCATCTTTTTAGCTCTCCAGCAAATCTGCCTCTCCGATACAACTCCTACAACTGTAATATTTTATATCCTCACAGTTTGCAATAGCTCCGCTTCCTTGGTCATTCTAGGAGCAGGAAACTACTGTGAGAAGGCTAGGAAGCAAGAGACAGACATTTCTGCCTATGCAAGCAGCAGCAGACACAAGCTCACTCATCCCAGTCTTCATGCTCCTCAGGAAGCAGACATCTGCCAGCCCCAAAACTATGTCTGATTTAAAAACAAGCAAAGGAGCATGATGTAAAGTGGGATCTGTCCGTTCAGACATTGCCGTGCACTAACGCAGCTGCATGGCTTCCAGCCCGGAGCTGGCCAGCTGGCCAGCTCAGGGACTGAGCCAGATACCCCACTTCATGTCCTGCCTGGAGTGGCACAGAAAGCTATGTGAGGCCCATGAATCAAACCAAACTTTATTAAAAACCTGAGGGGTCTGCCATTCTCCTTTCTCTGTGGGACAAGAACTGCAGCCTTGTAGGTACTGGTAGGCATCCCCAAAACCTGTCTGTAGTTCTCTGCATCTCTCTTGTTCTGGAGACATTCCAGCTCTCTGGGAACGAAGAAGCAAACCTGTGTCCTCCTTGGGAACACAGAGTCATGCTGGCCCCTCTCTCTGCCACAACACCTGTGTACAGCAACAACAGCATAATATAACCATGCCATAGCAACCCACCAATAAAATAACTGGAACGGTGAAGATAAATTGTTCATGAAAATCTGACAAAGATGTGTCCTAAGAAACAGAACTAGATTGGAAAGCAAACCAAATCTTCAGGACTTCAGATCAGATTTTTCAAACACACTTATTAGCCTGTATAATCAATGAAGGGTTAGTACACTGTGTGATTTGCTCAAGGTTGTTTGGGACCTCTTTGTCCAGGTATGGGCAATAAGTTTGCCCAAAGTGATGGTGAGCTATTCCAGCCCTAGCCCCTGCCCAAGAAAGGCAATTGATGTCTCATGAAGAGGAAGTCTCCAAAAATCCTCAGCTCCTCTGTTGGGTGTGGATGATTCCAGTTGTCTGCCAGGAAAATCCAATGCAACTTGAAATGGGTGTTTCTGGAAGCAGCATCCAACTGCTACAGCAATAACCCAAGCCAGTAAAATGATTTCAATGATCTGGGTGCATGCCTTGTGGCGTCTTCTTCATCTCCTCCTTCAGAGATTTTTGTAGGTAGAGATGATGCAGTCCTATATGAGCTGCCATTGTGATTTTCAGAGAGTTTCTCTGTCAAACAGGAAACCTATGCATACCAATTTTCAGCACATTTTGATGTAATATATGTGCAGTTATCTCACAAGACTCATGTTTAAATGTGCATTCCTCTGTGTGCAAAATGCTGTTTGTCAGGCTAAGGCTGTGCTTTCAGTAGGTAAAATATCCACTGTACTGAGTGGCATGGACACTTTGATTGGAAAACTTGTCAGAGAACAGAAAGAGGGAGGAACAGAAGAGGAAAGGTTAATTCTGTCTTTCTAATAGTGCCAAGGACAGTTTTACTGTGAATATTTGTCCTCTATGGAGCCAATCTGCCCTGGACAGAGGAGTCCACAAGACTCCTGAGGAATCAGTGAGACAGCTGGCACTGTGATGCCATGTTTCCACATCAACTTCAAAACCCACAACAAACCTGTGGACATTGTACTGCCAAGGACCTGTGGAGTCCCTGGACCAACAGAACAGAGTTTGGTACTAGAGAGAATGATGCTAAATAATAGCATCATGTCTTTTCCCTGCTCATTGACAAATTAGTGTCTATATAGCTGTGTCTATATAGCTTTCATGCACAAATCACTATGCTAGTTAGTAAGATAATTTTTGGATTTAATTTGGTTAAGTACAAATGAGAATCTGGAAGCCCAAAACACGCAATATAGAGGCAAAAGTTAGTTCCTTCTCATATGGGAGTATCTTAGACTACCATATACACTTCTATGCCACTTTTATTAGACTGAGCAGCTTTCTTAGGTCAAGAAAAAGTCTACAATAAAATGCTACTCTAGTCAGTAAAATGTCAGATTTTAAAAATATATGCTAACCTACTTTGGTTTTTGTTTGTTTGTTGTTTGTTTGTTTGTTTTTAACTTTCAAAGGTTTCCTGAAATGCACTTATTTCTAGTCATCCTCCCCATTGTATGGCATCTTCAAGAGCTTAGAGTTAGAAGACCCACTAGTACCTGGAGGTGGAAGATCAAAAAGTCTGATGTACAGTACTTTCTAAAGATATATTTATGAGATGTATCCACAGAGAAAAAGCTTAAAGAAGAGCTATTTACTGACAGGTGTCTAGCATAAACTACCCAAAAATAACGTTATCTGTAATATGACTCTGTAATTATGTCATCCATAAAGAGACAGCCATGAGTGACAATTTACAAAGTGATAATTACTGTAAATTTGTCTACCCAGGTCTTGAGGAAAGCTCAATTGGATGCTAGTTTCTCAGGGGAAAAATGCTGGGTGGCAAATGTGGGTGCCATTGTGTCTGGGCGGGCAGTAATATTTCCTTATGCACTCATATTAATCAGTTATCTGACATTTTCAATACTTCAGAAACTTTGTACTTCTGAACTGTTTTATCTGGTCACCTAATAAAAGTATTGTCTTAAGAAATATTCACATAAGAAAAAAGCAAGCTAATCTAAAATCAGTTTGATAAATAGGTGACATCAAATCTACAAGTATCTTACAGCAAATTGTAACACCATCAAGGTTATATTTATGTTTTTATTAAAATGTAGCTTGACTTTGCTTGCTGGTGCACACGAACAGTTGACATATAACAATAGCAAAGGGTTGGAAGTCACCCCCAATTTCCTCAACACTAAATTTGGCTTTGTGCTTAATGCATGACTTACATTTCCTGGAATCCCCTGTTGTACTGCAGCTGATAATAGTTACTTACACCAGTAAGTAGTAAGACATGGTCAGTTAGAAGCTCTGTTTAATTTTTTCAAATTTCAAATATTTTTTTAAAAAGTTCAGCTTAGTTCTGAAGCCTGTGCTCCATATCTTTGATTTCAAGTCTGATCAATTTTAACTTTTCTTATCATGCCACTTAGATACACAGGAACAAGCTCTTACTTTGCTTTTTGCTGAAGTTCCAGAAGGCCAACACTTTCCAAAATAATACCTATGAGAAGGGGGTATCATTAGGGGAAGCACAGTGTGGTCAGACTGTTTTCCACGGAAAAATAAGACTGACAGGCTCCAAAACCACAACATCACAAGGCAATGGACCGCAACAGAGAAATCCAGTTCAGGCCTCAGGTGGCCTGAAATGGAACTGAGGTCCATTAAACAGGTCAAAATGAAATACATGGATATTTTGGAATCAAAATGTTTCAGAATATTTCTTCTCGTGGACATTTCTTTTTCTTCTTGAAAGTAGAAAATTCAGCACTCGTATTTGCTGAGTAAAGAATTTAGGAATGAAAGTCCTATTGCTCTGAAGACAGTTTCTCAGGGGGACATTATGTGAAAAATATTGTTTGGTTGTTGGCCTGAGTTCTTCAAGGATTCTTCTAATACAGTTTGAAAATTAAAAAGGTAGTATATAGCCAGGGATAGTTTTAAGAGATAACACTGCAGAACAAATAAGATCACAAAGTGTCAAAACTCGCAGGCAGAAAGAATGTGCTAGAAAAACAAACAATGATAATGAACATGGTTCTACAAACAACAGTGAAAGAAACAGAACCCGCCATAATCCCTGAATGCTAAGGAAAATAAATTGTTAGCATTTATGTTTGACCACATGGAAAACTCAGCTTCTTTAAATAATAACCTTGTGGTCAAAATTCTAAAAGGGAAAAGATATTTAATTCCTGGGGTATGTCTGGTGTTTGCAGGCAGTCCCGAGCTGGTTTTGCTCAGTGCAGCCAGAAGCCCTATGGCTCTGGTTATGACATTGCCAAGCCTAAATGAGCACATCCTGCAGGGAATCTGTGTGTCCATTGCAATGGGTTGAGCTTCTCGCTCACCTGCCTACCCAGCTGTAGCCAGCTCAACATATGAGCAGTGCACACACGAGCACAGACCTGTCCTTGGATGGCTTGGGAGAGGTTCAGGTGCCTACATATATACTATGTGCCCATGCTCCTACTAGAGTGCTGGAGGTCAAGCCAGTACAGTCCAAGGGGTGTGGAGACCCCTTTGACTTCGCAGAATCATAGAAACATTTTGGGTGGAAGAGACCTTCAAGATCATTGAGTCCACCTATTAGCCTAACACTGGCACTAAACCATGTCGCAAAGAGCCTCCTCTATATGCCTTTTAAGCACCTTCAGGGATACAACTACTTCCTTGGGCAGCCTCTTCCAATGCCTGACAACCCTTTCCATGAAAAGAATTTTCCTAATTTAGATTTCCAATCTAAACCTCCCTGAAGCAATTTGAGGACATTTCCTCTCTTGCTATCACTTGCTACTTGGGAAAAGGAGCACCCTCCATGCTACAACCTCTTTTCAGGGAGTTGCAGAGAGCGATTCAGCCTCCTTTTCTACAGGCTGAACAGCCCCAGTTCCCTCAGCCACTCCTCATCAGACTTGCGCCCTCACCAGCTTTGTTGCCCTTCATCCTCAGGTGAACACCTGTGCTTGTGCTCTGAATCCCTCTTTAGGCTCCACTGGCTGAACTGATCAGGGCTCAAGTCTGTTGCTTGAATGTAAGTGTTCAGTGCTGTTAGGCAATGAAGGGTAATCAAAGATGTCCTTGGCCCTGACAGATGCTAATATGAAGGCAACTAATCAAGCCCCAGCTCTCCACTGCCTATAGCGGGAGCTTGTACAGCAGGCTCACAGCATCTACACTGAAGTCAAGTGAATGCAGGTGTCTGAAACTGGTGCAGAGGCTGCTAGCCTAGAAGAAAAATCTGGAGCTATTCATGTGAATAACATGTTCTAGATGTGTTCATGTGAATAAAAATTGCCTGGTCAAGTGAATTAAAGCAGCAGCAGGAGCTCCAGTGGAACTACCGTAGGGTTACACCCACATACATGGGAACAGGATCCTGTTTAATAAGTGGATTAGGCTTAGTAACACCATTGTTGGGCTGAAGTGGTAATAAACTAATCAAAGAAAATCTGAGCTGAATTACCAAAAGAGTAGTTTCTTTCGTTCCCTTTCCACCTGTAGCTGCTGAAGGCCCAAGTTATCCATTATTCTTGCTGAGGCCTACCTTCACCCAGGGTTAGTCCCCCTGCAGTGGAAGGACATACTAACACATTTGATGGTGACCAAAGTCTGGCAGCAGAAAATCAAGAAGCAGAATTGTCTCAGTCAAAATGCTGCTTTTGCCCAGGGAGTGCACGGAATATCAGGGTTTGCTTTCTGGGTTTGTATTTTTTCTGATCACAGAGTCAAAATTTAATTATCTGTAAAATCTATTTGGTTTTAGGACTAGATTAAACAGTTAAGTGTTTGAATCAAGGACTGCCACCACTAGTCATAGTGAAACATAAATAGATTTAAGATACTAAGATAAAAAAATAACAAATAGCTCCAACACAAAGGAAATCCCTTAATAGCAATGATTTGCTTTTTGAGGCAATTTTGCTTTTCTGGAGTTATTGTTGAGACACTGGGGCACCAGTTAGGCAAGAGGTGCATTCGATACTTCAAGTAAACTATATGTGACCTCTCTGTACAGTTTTGCAACTGTCCCTCTCACACAGCTTACTTTTCGACTCTTTCCCAGCTCTTGTTCACTCCTAGCCTCTTCAATGTGGTGAGAGTGTGTGCGTGACTCTATCAAGGTCACATTCAAATGGGGAACAACCTTGAGGTAAACGGGGGAAACAGAGGTCACCAGGCAGAAGAAGAGGAGGTCAGACTACCTCAAAGTGCACTTGCTTCTCAAGATTAACACTTCCTGGTAAAACTGTATGAAGTTAAATGGTTCTCCCTTCTTCTTCTCTGTTCCTTCCCCAGCCCCCCCAACCATGATCATGACAAATAACAAGGTCTTAATCTCAACTTGCATCTTCTCAAAATTTTGCATTTAATGTCATGTATGGTGCTTAGACTCTCATCCTAAAACTGCACTACGAGCCACTTACAATAACTGATCCAGCCAAAAGCTAACAGGGAAGGAAAGGGAAGGGAACATATTTTTGGTGAACCAGCTGCCTTGAGCATGGATTTAGTGAAGGACCAAAGAGAGAGTGCAAGGATTTGGATGCGCAATCAAGTATGAGAAAAGAGCTGCAGAAATCCTACATCAGATTGGCTTCCACCTGAGATGAGTGGGACAAATTACTCATGGAAATGCTTGTATGTCTCCACTAACTACAGAAAGAACCTGCACAACTATCTTAGGCTGGGCATCTACCTGCCAAAAAACTTGAATTAGGTAAAATGAATCCTTCCCTTTGAAGCTACATGTGTTACTGTGGTTAGTGCCGAGGTCTGGATCCTGCCAAGATTCCTTACAGACACACAAGTGGGAGCGGATGGAGCTCTGCATGCTACTGGAGCTCTGTTTATCTTCACTGTGCTAGGTAAAAATCCTGTGCGCAAACTCATCATGGAGTAACACTTGGTACATTGCATAGTTAATTAACTTAGAAGGTACTGGGACTATTTATAGTTCTTGAGAGAGCCAGACCCTTCTTAGCAGAGAACTGTATAGACACAGGAAAATACTTCCTGCTCTGCTTTATTTGCGAGCATTGGCTTCAGAAGGGTTTTTTGTTAGCAGAAGCAAGTCCATGTTTGGACATCACTGTGCTGTTCTGCTATTAGAGTTCCAGCTAACTCTTGCTAGGCCCCAGCTCATGTCCTCAATTAAAAAAAGAAAAAAGTGCTCTGGACTATAAAGGTATGCAAATGAAATCACAGCTCAGTGGCAGGGGTTCCTAATGCCCACAGAGTCCCATAAAATCATGAGGACATCTACTGTCCCCCGTCTTACACGTGCTTCTGGTGCACTGAGCAACTCTGTCCTCAGTTTGTCTCTCAACCAGATTGCTTCATGCTGGCTTGTGTATAAATGCTCTTAAAAATGAAACCCTTTCCACTTCCAAAAAAATCCCAATGTAGATGTCATGATTTTCTGTTAATACAAGGTTTAGCCATCTCTAAATAGCTCATACCTGTTTGGTTATCAGGTATTGTAGTCAGGCTCTGCTTCTAATCACCTGCTTCCTGTTATAGTTTCATGTTTAGCTTTGAACAAAGGAATTAGGATTCCTCTCACATATGGTCACTTCCCACTGTGTTCTTGAAACACAGATGTTTTGTCCAGCTGAATGCTCACATGGCTTCTGGCATTCGTTTTTCTGGAATGAGTTTTATTCTAGTATAACAATAATACATCCAGTTAGGGTCACCTTTTCTTATCCATTTCATAGAACTGTTCACTTCCAAAGACTGCATTTTCCACCACGATAGAATGAGATTATATGGATTTAATCCTTTAGACTACCAGGCTTCATAGAACTCTTCCTTATGTACAGGACCTATTTCTACTGCAAAAACTGTTGGAAAGATTTACGGTTAGAGGTTATATACCCTATCTTTTTGCTATTTATTTTCATTCACTTAAATAACATTAGTAACAGTATACAAAAAATCAGTGGAGGACTGTGTTGCATTGGATCCAGATAGGGATGGATAGTCAACGTGACCAGTTGGTAAAGGTGTAGAGGTTGTTAGGTCTTCCTTGCACTGGTGAAGTAGATCAGGCAGCTGAATTCTGCACTTGTGCTTGTCTGGAGGGCTGGGACAGGAGCAGCCCATAGCACAGGGAGTTACAATAGTTGAGGCATGAAAAATATGCTGCCACTTGTGGTGTCACTTGCCTCTTAACTTGGCTACGTAGAGTCCTGCATGCAAGTGATCTGTGGAAGAGGCATGTGTGGAAGGGCAGCTAAATTCTAAATCATTTATTTTCTACTGCAATATCTTCTAAGCATACTGCAAATGGAGTATATTATAATAACTAGGACAAGCAAGGAGAAAGGAAGATGTGTATCTAAATGCTTTGTGGTTCCTGATGCTTTAGCAGAATATCGAGGATAAATATTGCCAGCCCTGATCAACCGGTGGCTGATACACTGTGGGGTGTTTTGTTATACAAGATGTAAAAGCTATCAGCAGCAATGGTTGCTGAGATCATTTGAATCAGTCTTATGACAAGATGATGGAGGAAAAGCCACCCTCAGAAGTTTATATGACAAGTACCATTTTACCAGGGACATTTCTACAGTTTGACTCCCTCTACTCCGGTATTGCTCCCCAGTTAGTCGTCAAATCCAGCTGCAGCCTAGAGTCTTTTGTTATGGGGATAAGTTGATTGCTACATGCCAGCAGCAACTGATGGCTACCCCTTGCAGAAGCTGCTGAAAGAGGTGTCAAACGTGCTAACAGCTCCTCCCGGGTGGTGTGACAAGGCAAGCCCTAAATCTCGATCCTTTACATCCAGACATTGCTGAGGGAAATGCCAAAGCAAAGTCTGTTTTGCTCTGTGTTCACAGATACGTTTTGTCATAAAAAGACTCAAGATTTCCAGGTCCTGGTCTTTGGCCATGTGACATCTCAAAGCTAGCATGTACTTTGCCAGTGCAATGTCTCCTTCATCCGTTTACAAGGCAGGAGACACAAGCTTTTCAAAGGTATTTTCACAGAATCACAGAAAGTTAGGTATTTTGCTTACAATTAAAACATATTTTCTGCTAGTTTTTCCATTCCTTGTATTGAAAAACCCTTACAGCTCTAGTGGGTACTGTGCTTAGTATGAGGCACCCTTTGAATAAACCTGCAGTAAATGATGTTTATTTCATTTCATTTCACTATGTAGATAGAGTATATATTATTCAAAAAGCAAGTCAGCTTTCATTATGGTGACATGAATAGAAATCCAAGGGAACATATTACTCTACCAAACCCCAGAACCTAGGCAGCCAGCTCTGCGGAAGGTATTTGTTCCAATTTTAAAGGACCAAATATTTCAACTAAACGTCCGGCTGCAGTTTGTGTTTACATAAATTCCTTTTCTTTCCCCTGGAGCCTGATCCTGTTTCCTGAGGCTTGAGTGAAGGACAGGCTTGCTTTTCTAGCTTTTGAAAGGCTTGTCTTTGCACTCCTGCATTCTTGTTAAATATAAATCAGAGACCCTTAGTCTATACCACTTCCACTTGACCGAGAATTCCTACTTAAAGATCTTTTTCTCCACCCTCAGAAATGAGTGTTCCTTAAATTACATGTTTTCATTAACAAATCACTTGCATAATACTAATGCTGCCCACTCAAATCCCTATATATCATGGTGCCTTTGAGAATGCAGCACGCTGAGGTCTTCTGGCTCTATTATTTATGTCCATCACATATGAATAATAACTCCACTGCTACAAATTCATCTAATGGAGGCAACTTTATGCTCAGTAAATATTGTGAATGCTTGCTGAGTATCACACTCAGTAAGAATCTCCCCCTGTACTTCACACCAAAGGAGAGGAGCTCTCTCGTGTGTGTAAATCACTTTAAGCCTAGCTCTGGTTTCAACCTGTCATTTTGTGCACTCAAGTGAGTGCAAGCCCCGTCCTGATACAAATTGGAAATGAAAGATGTTGACAAAAATTTCAGCTATGTGAGTAATGATTTATGACTGGTTTTGCCCAGGCACCTCAACAATGTTCATGAATAAATCACTGGGGTTTGTGGTAGCAAATAACTCATTAGACAGACAATTTCAACTTGATTAGAGATTACTAAGTTAAACAAAAAAAAAAAAAGAAAAAAAAAGAAAAAGGAAAGTGCATTTTATGAAAAGGACTAGGACTAGTGCATTTTATGAATCAACATGTGCTTCAGTTTTCCTTCTTGAAATATCTGTGGCAACGTGTAAAAATTGGGTCATGTCTTTAACCACAGGCACCTGCCAGTGGCATGTTGCCAATGCACAGTGCTGCTGTCAGCAGGTTTTTTCTGCAGGGTTTTGGAGCACATCTTATATATTTAAATAGTTTGCTATGTGTGACTGACAGATGTAGTTCCACTATGTAGCTATTACAGAAGAGCAAAATTTTCTTGTTTAGTGTCTAGCTGTCAACTTGCAGCTCCTTTTGTCATTAACAACAAGCGTAATATTTTGTACTGTGACCACACCTGAGAGTCCCATTTTTGGGTTGAAACTCATTGTGATGTCTGAACGCAAAAAACATTGACATTAACCTGTAAGCTTCATTAATTTTCCCTGTTCTGGACTGTCTTTATTATATAGAGAATCCTTTATTAAATGATAATACAATGGAAGCAGATGTCACATGATACTGGAAAGATCTTGAACAAAACTCCTAAAAGATCACTCTACCTCTGAAAAGAAAACCAAAATTTCCCATGCATTCAGAAAATAAAATTAAAATCTTTAAAATTATTGATGTATCCATGCACACCCTTGAAAATGTGGCCTATCCGAGACTTAAAGCTAAGTGTGTGCTCTTGAATTCTAGCATTTCTGTAGCTAGCACCTGCAAAGCCAAACACCAAAAGCCTCACCCTGCAGGAAAATGGTCCCCCCAGATGCCTTTTCATTCCAGACATACCCATTCAGACACTGCTTTCACAGCCTTTTAATGAAATCAGCCCTTACAATCTTCCTTTCACATCACCATCCAGTCTGTCGTGCACATGCAAGCCAATTTTACACTGCAATTGTCCTCTCATTTCTGAGCATCGCATCAACCCCATTTTCACTCTAAAAAAGCTAAATCCCTTTTTCAGACTGCCATGAAGCTGAGAGGACTTTATATAACCTGCATGTTGAGAAGGAAGAAGAGGAGGCAATTACAGCAAAGCACAGAAGCTCCTGGAAGGAAGCTTTCCTTCTGCTTTGACCTCTTTCCACCTTTCTTCGGCCCCAGTTTGCAGGTGCAAGAAGCTGTAAGTAGCTCTAAAGAGCAGAGGCAGATGTAAGGAAACCTAAATACTTTGCATGTGATCCTGCACCCCACCTTAAGGACTCGCAGACCAGAATTTGAAGGGAGATCTTAAAGTTTTGGCACCTAGAGCCATTTTTACCCACTTTGAGTCCTCTGTACAAGAAAATACTCAGAAGGTTTTCATGTTTCTGTTTTCTACTATTCAAATCAGTGAGTACTAAGATCCCGTTACAACCTTCTGAGCTTTTTATGTGGTGAGTGGGGTCCAAACTGGGACACTGACCCTTGTCCCCAGCTTTGCCGTTTTCTCCTTTGGGAAACAACCTGGAATGGCTTGTTTGTCTAATGTGAGCATAAAATATGGGTGGTGTTATTGTGGGTTTGGACACTGATGTGGCTGGTGACTTAATCAGAAACTGGGAACACTAATACTGCCCTGTGGTATATTCCTGCCAAGATGTAGTCTGAAAAACACAGATAAGGGAAATCATATATGATGGATATGCAAAGAAGTTTTCTGAACAATAACAAGCACATAAAAGCCCTCCAAATTCTGCTCTAACAAGAAAACAGTTGATAAGAAGTGTTAACAGCACTGAAGGAGTGAAATCAGAGAGAGCCTCTTAGGCAAAATCAATTACTTGAGATGAATAAGTAAGCAGTTTCCAGATTATCTGGGAGTCTGAAAACCTTGACATAAATGGCTTTCCTGACATTGGCAGTGTACCTTCTGCTTAACAACACCAATGTTACTCCTTTGTATTTCAGCAGCATTTCAGTGAAGTTCATGACATAAAAGAGCAGCCACTGCTGCATCACATTCCCTCTGAAGCTCTAGTCACACCTGAAAATGCAAGAGGTCCTCTTGACTCTGGAGAGAAATGAAGGTCTCAAGATCCTGGAGTCTTCATGGTCATGACAGTGATGGCAATGGCAATGTGCTGGCTTCAGACAGCTGGTGTATGAGATCAGCTGTTGGCCTACAAAACTTTAGGGAATCAGAGAGGGGCAGATGTGAAGGACGCAGCTGAAGGACACAGATGTGAACGACACCCTCCTGTCTCAGGATACTCCCTGGCCAGCCATGTCCCTTGGCTGCCCAGTAACCTCAGTGGGAACGTGCACAACGATAAATAGGTGTGAATCTTATATTCCAAGCCCATTGCAAAACATCAGTTTGAGTGAGCCGTACTGCTGCAGAAATATTCTCAAAAAACTACTGAGGCATACCTCTTGTCTTAATGAGCAGCTCAAGCTGCCTGTCCATGTACAGGATCTTGGGCTCTCCACTTTTCCATTGCTTTTCCAGTGACCACAGGCTAGACTTCACCTCACTTGGCTACTGTAGGTTAATACAGCTATGTCAAGTTCAACCAAATCAGCTGTCACATCAGCTCTCCATTTTAATGCAAACAGCCAACAATCATTATTTCCACTTGCAGCACTCACCAGCTAAATCAAATTTTCCACTAATATTTTAACACCAAGGTCATTTCGTTGACGGTAGCTAAAGGAAGCAAATTCTGAATTCTAAATAAACATTTTCTATCACATGAATGGGATCCTTTTGTTTATGCAGTTCACTTTTAAAGCAACTCTAATAAATCATCAAATCTGTGATTTCTTTTTTGGTATAGATGACCCGTCTCACATTTTAAGCTGCATCTTTCAATGCATTCCACATGAGACAATACTAATTTAGATTTTCAACTTTCTGAAACAGCACTCAATCATTTCCATATATCTGTATAATTTTTGCTAATTCAGTGGCTATGACTGGAAAGTCAGATGATTTCTTACTAGAGAAATACTAATGCTCTCTTGGAACAATGATGATTGCATTACTAATGTTGGAGCTGTGCACAAAGCAAACATTGTGCATTTTTTGTCAATTTGAGAATGGTAAACAAAAGACCAGATTCTGTTTAAGCAGATATGTTCTAATAGTCATCTTAATGTTCTATCTGGATACTGCTAAACTTAATGATAAGCAGACTCCTAAATTAGGTGGGTGTCTCTTAATCTCTTTAGGCAAAAATGTTCCACTCAGTATAAATAATTAAACGCCCGAACAGGGATTTCAGTCTAACTATTCTGCCTCCCAAGCAAGCGTCTTCCCAAGCTAATCTCACTTCCTTTTTGTGCGACCCAATAGCATTTAATTATTTATGCCAAGCAGAACAGTGTAGCTAGGAAAGATTGCAATAGCGTGCCTGTCTGCCGGCGCTCTACAGCTCACGAGTTCCTGTGAGTCCCCTGGGGTGGAAAGTCTATAGGATACCATTCCTGCTTCTGTGCATGGGAAGGTATGGGATGAGTGGCCGCACTGTATGGCATGAGTTTCCCCATAGCTTCTGGGTTTAAGGTGGCATCACATTCCTTCTGTCCTACTCTAAGTTTCTGCGCTGGGTTCCAGAGGTGAAGGAGCCAAGGTGTGTGGTTCCCACTTGTGCTCAGGCACAGGCTGTTGGCATGAGTGGATATGTGCATGGGTAGAGACGGTAGTGTAGGTACCTCAGTGATTTCATGGATGGAAACATGGACCCTGAGAGAACCGGCATGCTTCTGTGGTTACGTGCAGTGGAGTAGCAAAGCAGGGATGTAAGACATCCGTCAGACATCTGAATCCCCCTGGGGATCTGGCCCATGACTTGTAACACTGCTCAGATGCTGACTCCAGGGTATGTTTTCAGCATGTACTGTTCTACGGACGGTAGCACCGTCAGCACAGTGGCTACCATGAGTAGCCACCCGAGCACCTTAGGGATGTTGAATGAATTAGATTTTGCTTGGCGAGTGGAGAAAGAGGAATGTAGCCCCTTCTCAAGTATCAGTAACCTCATTTATCTAACCTGTCATATACAAATATCATCAATAATATTATACTATTTCAGTCTTGATGTAATAGAAGAAAAGTGAATAGAGCTGACCCAGAGAAGGACTGCAGCTGGCTATGTAGAGCCATGCAGTAGCTGCATTTTCTGCTTCCATTTAGGTTACATGAACAGCTAGTTTATTTTCTAATTTTCTTTGTTCCCTTGTAGAGGAAGAGATCAAAAGGCAGCAGATAAAATGACCTCAGTGCTTTAATAAATTGGTGTCTTTTTTTAACATGAATCTTTTTGTGACAGTTTACAAAAGGTCTCAGCACTAGGTTCTTTGGCACATTGGTATTAAAAGAGAGAGAAGAAGAAAAGGGATTTTGTTGTGGGTTGTTTTTTTTTTGTTTATTTGTTTGTTTTGTGTTTTCTTTTCTCCTTTCCTTTTCTGTTTCATATTTTCTTCCCCTTTGCCTAATTCTTGCTATCTAACCACCATTTCGGGTCTGTTGAATGCATCTAATGAAAATGTTAGTAATACATAATGTCTCAACATGCCTCTTGTGTAAATACCGAAGTTACCAAGCAGAAACCTATAGGATCAGATTGCAATCCACCCTGTAAGTTAATTATATGGAGAGGGAAAGAGGGAGAGAGGGAGGGAGAGACATAGGAAAGGAGAGAGATTTCTCAGGCAATGCCTCCTTCCCTTTCTGCAAAGGAGGAAGGGGAAGAAGCAGCTGCTCCGCATGGACCTGACACAGCCCCACGGAGGATGCCCACAGCAGAGTGTAGCTGGCGTGGCTCCCTACCTCATGAGCATGATAAGGGACAGGGCTGTCATCATGCAATTGAGCTTTACAGGCTGTTTTTCATAAACAAACCTCACAGACCTGCCAAATCCAGGCAGTTCTTTTTGCTGCTGGGCCAGGGGCTGAAGCTCCCTTGCCCCAGGGCCACGTTGATCAGCAGAGGAGACCACAAGCTCTGTGCAGAGCATCCCCCATGTTACATGGGCAGGATGTACTACAACTGCCTAAAAGTTCCCATCTGCTCTTGTGCCATGTGGCCTGGCACCCTGCCGTTGATGTCCCTCCTACCAGCAGCCAGGGTGACAGAAGCACATGTGATGTATGGGGGTGGACCAGGTAGGGAATAACACGGTTCTCCTGCCTTGTGCTGCAAGCAAGGGTCCTGCACTAAAGACAGTCCAAGCTGAGCCAGCACATCTCAAACCTTGCTCAAAGCCTGCACCCAGATGTGACTATGTTGTGTAGATGATAGGCAAGTTCAAATCTGTGCACCTACTCACCATGCAATATAGATGCAGTCAAGGTAGCTCAATATAAGTAATATTTAAATGAAACAAAGCCAAAGACCCTGAGTTTGTGGTTTTCTTGAATATCCTTCTTTCACGCAGCAAAGCAAAGTGGCGACGGCTTCTGCACATCACTGTGAATAACGCTCTGTAGAAGCAGCCCCCACTTACTCCATATGGGAAGGAAGAATGAGCGTGATACTGAAGTGATTTTCTCTTTCTCACCTCACCTTAGTGATTTTTGACTATGGGCAAAGACCTGAAAATCAGTGACACGTCTGTCTTCTTGCTTGTACTGCCCTTCTACAGCACACATGAGAAGACATGACGCTATTTACTTGCAAGGCAATAAACCGATTGTGAGTCTGCTCACCACTCCCTGGAATACCTATAAGTGAGAAATGCAATTAATTCTGGAAGGAATCCTTCCTTCTGGCAGGCAGCCAGAAATAGCAGAGACGTAATAGCTTTTGAGCAGCCACAGCACAGAAATTGCATCCATTCACCAAGGGCACTCCCTCTGAGCTTCTGCTTTCTTGAAGTAATTGCAAATAATATCACTTGGATTCAGATAGCTGGAGGGGAAACTCAGGCACCAATGAAGCATGAAACAGCCTGGCCCAAGACCTAAAATAATCCTGCGTGAAAATTCACAGCTGCCCGTTGTTAAAAATAAAAACAAGACTGTAATCCCCTCTGCTTCCCATCAATGAATTTCCTTTTGTCCCCCTTCCCACTCAGCCTGCTGTCCCCTTCCTGCACAGCTGCATGTGCCCTGCCAGATGCTAGATGCCCTCCTTCTGCTCTGCAGCACCCTGGAGACAGGGTGACACTGGTGTGGTGGCAAAGGGTGGCTGCCTCCCACTGAGCCACTGCTGCCTCCTTGGTGGGGGACTGCGGTATCCTGCTGATGGCAGGGATGGTGGCCCTCCATATGGGCAACACCCACAGCTGCTCTCAACCCCTGTGTTTTTGGCTGCTTTGACCATGGGCCATTTTGGCACAGGGCACGCCCCCCGAGGTTGTCACCTGCTCAGATGCAAGGCATCTGGCTATGGAGAGGTGACGCAAAAGCAGCCTGCACCTCTGGCCAGGCACTATTTGATCTCTTTTAAACAGGTTTCACAGAAAACACAGGGTTTGGCAGGAGAAAAAATCCAAATTTTTATTGACCTCCCATCTTCCTTTGCCTTCTCTCAGCAGAAGAGATTCAGAACATTAATATATTTGTTTCAGTATTCTGAACTGAATATTGTGGCTAAAATACATTATGGGAAGCAACCAGGAAGGGTGAGATGCAACAAAATCCAGTAAGAATTAAATTTAATAATACCAGTTCATTGATGGACTAGATTCTGATCGTTTTCTCACACTAAGTAATGGCTCACTCCATGAACTGGCCCATTAAACTAGCCATGGAGTAGGCTGCGATGCCTCTTGAAAAGGAGAATGCTGGAAGAAATCCATGATATGACATACAAAACCACAGGTCATATGATGGCACCCTGACAAAAGTACCTTGCTGAGAGCCAGAAGCTGCTCCAAAGGAGCAAGGTGGACAGAGTTTCATCTGTCCAGAATATCTGCCCATCTTGTAATTCACATTACAGCAGTGCCTAACAGCAGCCACATCAAAACTAGAGCTTCACTGCCTTTGCTGTTGCAGATGTGCATAGTAATCTAGTCTCAGAGCCATTGTCATCCAAACTGATAACAGACATCAGAAGAAGATGAGAGATGATATTCTCCTCTGTATAAGGAATCTCTAAACCAGGTAGGATGTCCTCAGTCTTGTGAATGGACCCAGCAACTTCCTTGTCAGATTATTTTTTCTATAGAAATACATCACTAAATCTAATAACACCTTGCACTTGTATAGCCTCCTCTGTGCAAAGATCACAAAATAGCTCTCAAAGGAAGGGAATCACCTCACTGAACATGGCCATCTGCAGTGCAGACATATAAGCCTGCGCTAGGTCACAGCCAGCAGAAAACCCGTTAATGCAATCAGTGGAGCACTGGCTACCAGATGTACAATGGGATTCATCTCACCTTCCAGTGAGTCACAAGGCACAGGAAAGAAAACTTCATGGTACTAAGTCTGCTGAACAGCCCCTGTGGTCACAGGCAGCCCTGCTCACAGCAGCACTGGTGCAGTCCTGTTGGGCAAGGTCAGGAGAAAGTAAGGTGCCCACAGGGAAAGACTTTGCCCCCTGCTTCCCTGGCACTGCCCTGGAGCAGAAAGCACAGGCAAAGCCTTTTTTCAGAATGACAGGTTTGGTCAAAATCCTTCTTTGGCTGCTCAGGAGACCACTGTGTTGCATCTCTCATCCTCATGACTGCTGGAAGTCACCAGGCACTGGACGTATATCCTGCTCTTGAAGTGCAATGATGGTGCAAAGGTAAGGAAAATAAGCAGCTAAAAGAGCCTATTTGGCATAAGTAAGAAGTCACAGAGACTGTGTGTTACCTAAATCAGAGTGGTTAACCTCTTCATGATTTTTTATCTATACTATTGTGGTACAAACTCCTTATCTAGCAGACTATGTGAGAGATGGTGGTCTGCTTCCCTACCCACAAGCCTGGATGCCTGCCTCCTGCTACTCCTTGCTTTGAGCACTTCCTTTGCCTCAGAAAGCAAAGCCGTCCTTTTTGCCATTTAACTCTCCAGTGGCAGACAACATGCGTGAGATGATGTACGTGCACATACAAGGCACATGCACATGCTGCACATATATATAACCGCATATAAATGCCTCGCACAGAAAACCAAGACCCAAGGCCTTGATGGGTCTTGACACCCATAACATATGCTGTGCACATTTCTCTGCCTCAGTTTCTTCACTACACTCAGACAGAGCAAAGTGAGCTCAGATTTGTCTTAACAACTTGTGGTTTTCATTCTCTGAGTTTAGGGACCCTGTCATAACTTTCCCCTGTAAATGCAAGCTTGTCTATCCCATTTGCTTGGCAAGGGCTTCCCAGTTATTTCTGTGATCCTTCCTTCTGATTATCCACTAACACCTGGCTCTGTGCTGCTCCTGGTAACTTTCCACTCTTTTAAACCACACTCCTCACACACAACCTGGAAAAACTGGTTTGTGTTAAGTTTTAGGTAACCCTTTGTGCCAAGCCTAATTCTAACTCAATAGCTGAACATTATGGTTTAATGGCCAAGGATTGTTCCCAGCAGTGGAGTTAAAAAGCATTTGGGGAGGAAAGGAAAGAGAGGAATTCAGACTCACAGTTACATTTGGCTGAAAACTTCCTATAAAGTTTATGTTAAGATTCACTTCATACATTTACAGGGAGCTATTTGCAAGGAAGTGCACCAGGTGTACTAGTGTGTCATTACTAGTTAGAAAGCTTTTATTTGGCTTGGGATTGAGTTGTTCCAAAAACAGGTGACTGGAGGCCAGTCACACGCTTGAGCAGTGCATCACTATTAATACTGTTATTAGGGAAAAGTTGTACACTCGCAGGACAGAGTCTGGAATAAGTCTGCATAAACTATGTGTGGAACAGTGCCAGGGGAGACCACGTCTTCTTGTGATTTTACCTTCCTGAGCCACTTACCTTCACTATCTCTACTTAAAACACAGTCTGAGTCAATGCTAAAAATCAAACAGAAATGTTACTGTATTTACAGAGACTGTTCTATTACCACAGTTTGCATCACTGTACAGGTGACCTGAACTCCCTGAGTGCTTGGCTACAACAAAGCAGGCTCGCACAGATCCATCCTTCTGCTGTAGGAAGCTGAGCGCTCCCAAGGAAACACAGCTAGAGGTTCACAGGATGTTGGTCAAGGGATGTCTGCGTGGGATGCAAGTAACCTACAAAAGGCTACAAACAGACTGAAATCAAGGCAGGAAGCATCTGTGGGGGTCACTGAGGTGCCACGGAGAAGTTCTCTGAGTTCTCTGATGTTCTCTGAGTCATGGAATTTTTAAATGAAGTGTAGGGATAGCTTTTAACTAAAAGTGTTTCTAACTCTCATTGGTACTGCAACTGGTCAAATTAGATCCCATGTCAAGCCAGAAAAAGCAATTTGAATCTGAAACACAGGGGAGATCTAGACCTGTACACTATTAGATACTTGACGTCTGAGTGCTTTCAGTCTCTTGAGAGGCAAATGGTCTGGCATGGAGAAAGTGGACTATAGATTCATGGAGGGAGTGTGATTTAAAGGAAGTCTAATACCCATGCAAGTAAACCTCTGTGAAGTTCTCCAAGATGTTTCAAACTGGACACAAATCCAAGTGAAACTATCCATTCCTTTAGCCATTACATTTTTTGCCTTTAGACCCTTAACCTTTTGAATTCAAAGCTTTTCAACAGGTGACAGCTTTATAGGCTTGCTTTTCTTCCCCATTCTATCTGTTCTAAGCACCAGTACAGCCCACCATTCACTGCTGATTCTTCTGTGCAAGCTGTTCCAATGATGACCAGGGTGTAACCATGAATACTTGACTCTTATATTTTTAATTCAAGAAACATACATTGGCCTTTTTTTTTTTTTTTTTCTTGATAGTGGTGCTGTCTGTATTAAGTAGTACTGTCATTTCTCAGGGATAAACTGTCCATCCTTCCAACGCAATTAATGTCAGGAGGCAAGCTGTCTTTATCTGGGAAAAATGGGAGAAATAACCTGAAGCTAAGACAAAGGAAATTCAGGTTCCTCTCTCAGCTCTGACTGAAAATAATTCTCTGGAAATGAACACAGATCGCAACAAACAGTAAATCCATAGTCACCTTTAAAAGAAATCTGGAGAAGGCACCAGATAACGTGTTGCACAGAACAAGCCTAAGCTGAGGCCAAGACGATCAAGTACATTTTTTCCATTTCTCACTTCCGTGATTCTATAGCACATGAGATCACCTTCCTTTTTGTAAATGATATAAACTTCTGCACTGACTATTGTTTCCCTGAGGTCTAAAGACTACACTTTTCTGTGTATTGATCTTAAGTTAACCCTGTGCTGCAAATATGTCCTAGATTTGTTCAAGTTCTTCCATTTTTGTTTCTCTGACTAGAACTATGTCAGAAATTGATTTTTCTCCTTGGATATAGTGCAGTCTTCATTATGCAGTGAAGACATTGTTAAACCTGCAAGACTGTGCATGTAGGAAAAACAAATTAAGAGGTCAGTGTATAACGATAGATCCTGTCAGAAGGCTTCTTAAGAGAAGAAAAGCTATCAGGTAAGGTAAGAAAGCATAAGCTTTCCCTCTAAAAAAATGGCTTTTTTTTTAAGCAAGGCTGTTAGAAATCAGCAGCAATGGCACAGAAACAACAACAGCATCTATAAGGGAAGTAGTATTGTTCTATGTCTATGAGAGCCATCAGACTTAATAAAAGTTTCACCTGATCTACAGTCTCTTTTTATTAAGACTTGAAGAACAAAAGGCACATGTGAGGGAGCCTGAAGTGATTTTCCTTTGGGAATATAGCAAAAGTGCCAGTGTCTATGAATTGACTTGTTTCTGTAGGATGTTTTATACCTGAAATAAATAAGTGGGAGGAAGGTGATCAACTATATTCATTAGCTGGTATTTGGACAGGAAACCTGTGCCTGGTAAGTATTCAGTAGCATAACACAGAGATCAGACACTGAGGTTGGGGCACAGCAGAAGAACAGCAACTCAGATCCAGCTAAAGCTCAGCATGTCCAAAATTGGTTTGGAAACGAAAGATGGTCATATTCAAAATTCAGAAACTACATTGAAATTGATTAAATAAAACGGGTGCTGAGTAACACACTGTTCCTGTAAGATAATAATTTTGGTTTTGTTGTTGATTTGGCTTTGCAGGACTCTGCTTCGGCAATAGGACTCACATTGATGTCAGTAAATGCAGCTGCAGTATCTGACCTATGTTAGCTGATAAGCCAAGGTGGTGACACAAAGGGAGAGGCTGCACTGCAAGAAGCATCTTGCAACACAATGCTCAGGACACTTTCAGATCAAGATCAAAGGTAAAGCTTTAGCTTCAAATCACAGGCTTCCCACTCATGTAAAAGGTGTCTTGTAGAGAATTCTTTACTTATTCAGTACTTCATTTATTATATAGCCTCTCATTATCCTTAGAAGTACAGGTTCCCATGATAAGCCTTCGCAAATATATCTGATTATTAAGATGCAATTGTTACTGTGTTTAAAATACGTCTTCAAACAGAAGACTAGGAATAATTCACAAATCAGTATTCCTTGGTCTATTTCAGAGTCCAGCCTTTATGAAGCATGGGCCTTGCACCTGAAATAATACCTAGTAGACTTTCAGCTTAGTTGTCAAAGATCATTTCAATTACTAAGGGGTATATTGGCGTGATAATAAAGTGGCAACCTACGCCTTTCCACTGACTGCACACTAGCTGCTAGCCAGGCAGCTGCAAACTTTGGACAGGCCAGGTACAATCTGGGATTCATAAATGCTCATCTAATGCCAGCCGCAAGTGTCCTTAGTGCCTCATCATAGTATCTTCAACTTGTGCCAGAGGAACATACCCCTTTTTGCTCACAATCTACGCAGTGTTACTGCAGGTGGGTAGTGGAAGAACATTTACAAAGAGCAGGATATAGATGAAGTACCTGAAAATATGAGCTTGAGACAGAATAAAAATAATAGCCACATCCTTTCCATGCATGACATCAAACCCAAAATGTAATGTACTTTTCAGAAATGATTTTTTTGCTTTTACAGAAGAGGATTTTGAGTCTCTCAAAATGCTACAGCCAGACTGAAATTCTAGAAATCAGATGCCATATCTACCGTCTCAGTTCTCTACCCCATTCATGGTTATACTTAAACATCTTAAAAATGTGTTTATCAAGCCTAACATTTGTGATGCAAGACTCTGTCTTAAAATGAAAGGCCTGCCATTCACATGGCTGCAACTTGCAAAAAGCTTTTTATTCAGTGCTTCATTCATTATATTGCACATGGTAGTCATTACAGGCAATTGTCTGCTGGTGCTACCCACACCTCGGCTGTTTGTACAATATGAGTCACTCGCTGTGAGCAGCAATTCCAAGCAGAATTTTTTCGTCCTGCAGTAGCCACATACATTGTTCCAGATTACCTCCTTTCCTTTTGAGTAGGCAGAATTAGTAAAGTGCAATTAGTGATAATGTCATTTGTCCCCAGGCTGATAATTTTTCTCAAAGCCTTTATTCTTTCCAGTACCTCACATATTACATCAGTAAAGCTACTGGTACTGAATGGAGCATGTAGTAGGCACAGATCCTGGAAGAAAGATGCATCTCTCCTGCTGAAAGAAAGAATATTGGCCCACCAGAGTTTGATTCAATGTGTAAAAATATTTCTATGCATATAACATGTAATTTAGTCTAATTCCACTGCTCTCTTGTGAAAATAACGTCCTACTCTGTATTGAGAGGGAACAGATTATTCTGCACCTTTCTCTTTCGCTCTCAGTGCTAGAAGACAATGCAGAAGGAAAACAGAAAATGCCTTGTCCTTTTCATAAAACTATCTATTTGCAAGCATTCATTCTAAAAACCTGAGTGTTGGAGACACCAGACTAATCTTCAGTGTCTGCTGTTTTATTTTCTACCTTTTCCCCTGCTCCAGTTTCTGGTAGAGATGCGATCTCTCTCCCTTTCCATTTATCTCAAATATAAACAAAGTGGATGGGTGTTTTGATTGAGCAAATAATTTGTAACACCTCAAATAAATGAGAGGGTGCCTATTCCTACTTTTCTCATGAGTAGAGCAGGGTAAAATACCTTTATATCCTTCATGTGAAGCTGTATTTCAGCTCTTTTGTGATAATTTGACTCAGACTCAAATGGTATAGAGATTTATGTGGAGTTAACACACACTGTTCCTCCTAGTCCTGGCATCTGTCCTCACACGGATGCTTTTGGATAGCATTCTTTTAACCCTGTGCGGAAATTACAGAAAATTAGCAATGGTTTTATATGACAAGCCAGATACAAATAACTCATAGTGTTTCATTGATCTAGTGTGTTTTATTTATTATTCCCCCGGCTCTCCCCCCATTCTCTTTGTTACAGAAGCAATATTTAAAAGATAGATTTGCTCATGTGAAAAACTGAACCTGAAGAACAGCAATCTGTTGCCAGATGGCAAAACACACCTGCCCTTCTGAGGTAGTTAGGACTGGCCCATGATGAAACTGTGCCTACCAGCAGATAAAGCTGAAACCCAATCTGGAGATTTGCTCCAAACAAGGTAAACTGAGAGTACAGCACTCATAATCTCTACCGAAGTGACATCATGATGGGAGGAGCAGTGCTTTATTTGCTGTTGATCTTGAAAAGCATGTTGGCTGCAGAATTGCCACAATTTCATCTGTTTGTTCACACTTTTCCCCTATCAAATCACCCAGAGTTTTGATGCAGAACACGCATATTCAGCAAGGACAGGTATCTTTTATCAGTTTCTCTTGTGTTCCAAGGGTGCACACTGTTGTCTTCTTTAAACCTCTAAGAGAGGGTGGCAGTGCATCATAGTCAGAAGCAGATTCAGAAAAACAGAACGAAGGAGGTTTTCTTTGCAAAAGTCAAGTTCAAAGGGACAACTACAGCTGTACAGCATAGAGCACAGCCAAGTGCTCCAATGCTGTTGCTGCTACCACCTATGTGGCACCAGGGTGGCTGAGCCACCTTCCTTGCTGTATAACCTGCCCAGCCCACTCATCACTGCCTACATCCCCTCCTGTGGACCCCAAAAGCAGAAGGTCCTAGCTCAGGGACCAGGTCTTCGCTGTCACCAGATCTTCCTGGCTCCCCAGAGGAGCACTCCCTCTGGGAAGTCCTGAGGTGCTGATGAGTATCAGCAGCATGGTGTTGAGCCCCTGGGGGCAATAGCTGCTCCCAGATGCAGACAGGGTCATCCATCTGCAGCCCAGAGTGTCATTGCACCAAGATTTGTTCTTCTCAGTAGCTAAGATAGTTTCGCTTGTGTAGTGAAACCAAGTACAAGTCAGAGCTCCCACAGCCCACCTAACACCAGATTTGTCATGTCAGTCAGAACCATGAGCCCTGCCTGTGACTCCTTTTGCCTTTCTTGGCTTACGGTCATATTCCAGTGTTCTGGCATTGCAGGGATTTGACAGCAGGATAGCCAGGGGCAGCTACTGCATGGCAAAACCAGACTTGTATTTTGGCATGGAGGACAAAGCAGGCTGTTAACTTGGAGAGATTTTTAATCTGGAGAATCACTGAAACAAAACCCGCTAGTGTAATTAAAAGTGGTGAGTCCTTGTCTGGTTGGGGAGAGATGGGAGGGACTATAGGAAGTCCTGTGGGCTGAAGTTGTGCACTGTGGACAGATGTGTGCCAGCTGCTCACACCGACTGGTCCTGATGGTCCCTGACAGGTCGCTTCTGTGAGAAAGAAGAATAACTAGATAAGTCAGATGTCCTTTGATGCAATTGCACCTATTTACAAAGAAGATAGTTTCAAACCTCTTTCGACCAGGCCTCAGCCATAAGAAGTGCTCCCAGTTTTACTTTTTCAAACCCATACCATCAGTCCTGGGCCAGACATGCTGGTGCTTGGGTTTTGTCTCTGCTCCTCAGGTATTTACTCTGCCTGTGAACAGTAGAAAAACAAAAACAAAAAGAAGAACGAAACAAAACAAAACAAAACCCCCGAAACCAAAACCATGCCTATTTCACCCTATCTTTCTCCCAGTATCAGTAAAAATGCTTTACCGTCAATACAAATTCAGGAATAACCTCAAATATACTTCTAAGTTTAGGCAGCAATTTAAGTGTGTTTTGGCTACGGGCCAAGCTGGGCAGGAGGGCAGGATTCCCCTGTCTGCAGATGTTTACAAAGCAGGCTCTGGTATGCGCATTAGTCACTCTGACTCCTCTTTATAGCAGAGAGGAACAAATGTTTCCAGGGAAGGATTCATCTGACCTACTGTTTCACTGACCTACTATAGGTGAATTTCATCACACCCTTGCAATATACTTCTCTCCCTAGTTGCAGTGGGAGCCCAGGACGATCAGCTCAGCTGCTTTACAGACATCTGAAGTCATCTGAAATGAACCTGTACTAGGGAACCAGGCCTCAGATACAGCAGACATCAGATATCGCTTACCTACCCTAATTCTGATGAGGTGTCAGCTTTTAGTATTTTGTTTATGCTCCCCTAATTTGCTGTCTGTTCAGCCAGGGCTGAATGCTACTAATCTCTGGAGCTTCTATACTGCTATTTTTGTGTCCCCTTACAGAGAAAGCTGCATTTCTTGGTAGGGTGAAGTGTCTGATCTTTACCTAGACAGACTTTTTGCGATGCCCTGGTGGCATGTGAATGTTCCTGGGAACCAAGAACAAAACGTGAGAAGAAGTGCAAAGTTAACGTGGTGTTTACTAATATATCAGGTAACGTAGCACAGGCACAGCCATAGCAAGGGAGAGATGTCCCCTCTGTAACTAATGACTCTCCTTGTAAATAATCCCTCAGGGAAAGACCCTGAAGGGGTCTTTCCTGCACCTAAAGGCTTCTCATTTCTGCCATTTACATTGGTTGGCTTAAGAAAACATATTGCTACTCCTGACATACCTTTCACTGCCTGTACCCTTAGGCCATCGCAGCTGTAATGACACTATACTACTGCTAAATCTTTTGGATGTGACCACACCCCTAGTGTAGGATTTTTCTCAAGAGCAGAGAAGATGGAGGAAGGCAAATGACACTCCCTACACAATGCTTGGAAGGAAAAGCATGTGTAGAGGTGATTCTTTGATTCTGTGATAATGGGAGAATATCTCGGGCTCGGGAGCAACAGCAAGTGCAGGTAGAGGCTTCTCTTCATCAGTTAATTCACTCAGAGGAAGAAAAAAGAAGTACTCAGAGGAAGAGAAAAAGAGAAGCAAAATCTGGGATAGAGGACGTGAGAAAATTGTCATGTGGAGAAGCTTTGACTGTTGAGATAAATACACATTTCCACAAACTCCAGACCATTAAGTTGGACTACTTCTGCTCAGGACATCCTTTGCTATAGATACTGTACTGTGCAAGGCATTGCTAAGCCCTGCACCACCAGTTCCCACTGCTCCTTCTTCAGGGGAGCATTTCTGATTTCACTTATTCACAGCAATGTTAACAGACCTTGTCAGGTCAGATCCTTTAGCAGTACTGTGTCCCAGCTTCAGACACCCTCTCCTTTCCCCTCTGCAAGCTGTACCTTGCTCTTTGCTGTAAAGCCTCCCTAAGGTTTGAAGGAATGGGAGTGTTGCAAGAGTATCATGGCCTGTTAGGAAAGAGTAACAAGATAACAAGATCACACTCCTCAGGCACCCCTGCAAAGATTTCTCTTCAAATTGCAAGAATTTTAAGCCATCTTGCAATAAGCTGCATTGGAAAATATCTGATGTTTCCTATCAGCTTTTTCTTAGCCTGCAGCTTGTTGGGTTTTGACACATTTGATCTTGCTTGATTATTTGTTTCTATTCTGCCAGCAATATTGTTCTAAGAAGTGCGCCTTTCTAACAAAACTTCTCCCTTGATTTCACTACACACCTTTCCAACTGTAATTTCTAAATGAGTTAGTTTGATGCAAGATATTTTTATCTGCTGGTGCTTATAAGAGTCAAAGGAGAACATGTGCTGTTTTTTTTTTCCCTTTCCTGAAAATGCCAATTCAATACAACTAGATTTGGGTTTGTGTTTTAATGGAAATTGTAATGTTTTGAGGAGCTCTACAAGAATAAAGATGTAATCAGTAGCCATTGAGAAAAAATGTTGCTTGTAAATAACATCATCTTAGGCAGTTTTTCTCCACCAAGGTATTAAAGAGGAAGTAAGATGCAGTCCTGTCTCCATAAATACTGCTTTATTTCAGCTTGTTTAGAATACCTTGTGTAAGTTTCAGCATCTATATTTCTTCACCTCTATGGAGATTACAATAAAGCAGCTGTTAGCAGAGCTTGCCACATGTTTCCTGCTGGAGTAAAATAAATGTCTCCCTACGAGATGGCTCAGCTTTTCATCACTGGATTTAAAATCCTTTTTTTTTTTTTTTTTTTGGTGAAATGCATTTACCCAACCACTCTGAAGGGAGAGAGAAAAATTTTGTGCCTTGATAAACCCAGTTGCACTCAGAAGTGCTGTCAGCAGCAGACTATTGCAGAACGGTGGCCACAGTGGGGGTCATAGTTTTACTCTCACTCTGCAGACCCACTGTTTTGTGCATCAGCAAGTAAGGAGACTGGGTAGAGTAGACTGGATAGCTGACAAGCTTGTTATATGTTGATGAAGAAGACAGGAAAAGGAAATAGTGTTCAACAATTATTTTATTAAATTGTCCTACCTCGTACATGTTGATTCACCAGAAAATGTTGCAAGAGCATTCTGATGTCATTGGTGTCCTTGAAACCTGAAAAATCTGGTTGTCCAGGAACCCAGTTAGCCATGGAGAGGTAATAAATAAATCAGTGTGGTGTACATCTATATTCAGCCAATGAGTACATTGTATGCAGTATGACCTCTAGCGCAGTTAGACACAGACATTAGATGTTCAGTTAGAAACAGATGCTAGCACTGAACTAATAAAAAACATGTCCAACAAGAGTCTTGCCAATCACTGTGTAAGAAATCTTGCCTCCAGCAAATTAAAGGTTATACAGCATGACATGGATTTTATGAAGCTGTCTGCCCCAGTGTCAGGGGGTGCATACCCCACTGCTTCTGTGCTGGGGAGTGGAGGAGGTGCAGACAGTGTGGCCACCCCACAGTGCTCTGGTGGGTCCCTCAGCCCACCCACACACATGGCAGCACTATTGCAATGTGGAAGCTCTCAGCATTTGGAAAGGACACTGTGGAACTTGAATGGAAAATAAGTCAGGCTGAACAGCCACATCTATTTCTGATCTGTGTGCAAAAATCTTTTGTGGCCCTCTGCCCAAGTTATATCAATTGGTCTAAAAAAAACCTTTAAACTTTCTTCACAGTGTTTTCTCCTAAGTCTTCAGGCCATCCAAGCTCCATCAATACTATTGCTTTAATAGCAGTCATTGTGCATTTTTTTAAATTAATGGAAATTGAAGGAAAAAGTGTCAAATGCCAGGTTTGACATGTCACTGTCACCAGAAATTCATGAACTGACTACTGGTGTGAAAAGAGACAATTAATTCCAGACAGTAGGAAGTTGGTGGTAAGAGCTCACGGAACATTTTCACGTGTCTAATAATTTCTGGTGTTTCCATTTTTAAAGTGTCTTGATTTTAAGAATATGCAATTCTCCAATGTCTGAATTTCATGAAACTTTAAAAACTCTAAATGAAATACAGTAAAACTGAAGCAGTGAGAGATCATATCCCTTTAATAAAAAAAAATCCAGTCAGTGTTGCTGCATGTGCACATTTGTTCTTATTACAGAACAGCTTTACTAGCTTTGCTAGCCTGGGTAACTCATGCACAGCACTGCCCTGCGCCAGAGAGACATAGGCTTTTTTCTCCCCTGAACTAAAAGAACAAAGTACCTAATATACCATTGGGGACAGGTGTTATATTCATTTTAGAGTTCAGAGAATTGAGGTTGCCAGGTATGTCAGTGATGAAATTGGGAGCATTCATCCTGATTTCACGCTTACTTTCTAATCACCTCTTCCCAGTTCAAAAGGTAGCATCTAATTTATAACACTTTTTTAAGAGGTATGACATCTTCCACCACTGTCACACCAGCAGAGAATCTGTAGGAGTAGCATAGCTTTTCTACTGAAAGTATCTACCATTTCTGTAGGAGGCCTAGTGGACACCCAACATCTGACTCCTAAAATACCAATAAACACAGTGTGTTTATTCAGTAAATAGCCTGAGAGAATGTTTTGTAAATGATCGTACCTACAAGTGTGGATCCTTCAATCAATGTTCCCTTTTCTGTTCAGCTGGTTGCTGAGGCTGTGTGTATATCCTATGAAGAGAGTGCAGGAGGTGCAGGGAACCCTGTGCTGAAAGCCAATCACGTGCCACCTCCTCGATGCATCATTTCTCTGTAGAAGCACTTTGGGGACAGCCTGTGGATGTCTGTCTGGGCTATGCTAGTCTGCATGAAGCCTCAGGTACTCTAGGCAGCCTGCTCTGGTCATAGCAGGGGCCAGGTTTTAGATATGCTACCTACACAAAGAGCAGTCTGTTCTTGAGGGCAGCGCCAGAACCCTTCCTGGTACATAAGGCAAAGAGAATTCAAGAAATATTTCCCACCCTCCTAATAATCTTCTTAGGTCCATTTGGTTGCAAACTTCAGTGCAGTTACAATTGTTTATATCAGAGGGAAGGCAGATCCCTGCTCATGCCTACCATGCATGTGATAACAGGGAACAAAATGTATTCTGCACTTGACAGCTGTAGAGAAGGAAACGGATCAAAGCTCCTGCCTGACCACTTGGGAATGAACATCAGAACAGATCTCCAAGGAAATGATGGTATTTGCTACGTGTTGATGGAGCCTTTTGGTCATCGTTCTGCTGCAGCAAGAATATTTTGTGAAATAGGAGAAAGAAATATCTGTTCTCATCCCTCTGAGGTTGAAGGCAATGGGAAAACTTGACAAGGACATGATACATGAAACAGAAACAGATTTGCATGGTTAAGATTTTCCAGTTAAACTATTCTGAGGAGTGTCTCATCTAAGTAGATTCCTGAATGGTCTAAGAGATGGAAACAGTTTTCTCCAGTCTTACTAAAGCTTTGGCAAAATAATGCATTTCAATCACTTTTCCTAGAAAGGAAACAACTAGTTCAAGATAAAGTACAATGAAAGAAGTATCCAGAAGGAAATCTCATGCATCTGAATGTGTTTACTCATACCCTATGAAATTATTATGGTACAGAAAAGCTTTTTTTTTAATGGTAGCAAATAGCTTATAAGAAGCTGTACTCTTCTGGGTTTTGAGAACTGTTGAAGGTCTAGGAGGAGTTCTGGACAAGTGAAGGATGCTGTACTGTCATTGCCTGGATTTACAGCAAGGACGTTATCTTCCCTAAAAGTTTCTCTCGCACTTAGTCTTTCTGTAGAGGCTTCCCACAGATGTTCATCCACCTTTACACCAGTGTCAGAGCTACGAAAAGAAAGCTGCATCATTTTATTTTGAAAGCAATGTTAGGCCATGAAGCTCTCTTATTGTACGTTGTTATCATAAGGCAGATGGGATGAATTTTTGTAGCAAACAGCACCCATACCTTTTCAAATATCAGAGTTCTCCAATCCTTTTCCATATCTGTATATTAACAGCCTGCCCTTCCCATGTTTTGACTCCTATTCAGACATGTCATGTCCCCATAACCTTAAATGAAATGAATTAATGTCTGCATCCACACCCCATCTTGCCAACTTTTCCAGCCTTGGCGGAGCAGTGAAGAAAATCCATCTGTGGACCAGATTTTCCCCGGTCTGAAACTCTCCAGTTATTGCACTGTTAATAACTATGGAAATCATTTAACATATCCAGAAACGAATAGTGATGCTTTTATTTAATAATTCTATCTTAACATCAAATTAGCATACTCTTAAAGTATTTCCTTGCTAACCGGATTACAAAAAGAGTTACTTATTTTTTCCAGCTGACAGTTAGCATGTTGACACTCTCCCTGCTTAGTAACAGAAGTCACATGAGATTACTGGGAGCAGGAAGCAAACACATTTCTGTGAAGAGTGAGAGTAGGGCATTGTTAGCAGTCCCAGAATGGAGTCTGGCCCCTATTGACTGCTATCCTCTGAGGTTTCTTGCATCAGCAATAGCCCTCTCGAGTTTCTCCATCTCTTTTCAGAACTGATCTGAAAACCTTTTTGCTCTGCAGCTAGCCAGTTACCATTTTAATCTTCTCTTCTTTGCACACTCAAAAATACTAATTAAATCAGTAAAGCTTTTGTAGATATAATTTGAAAGCACAATACTAAATAAAACTGCACTGCCCTTGGTTGCATGCTAAATTAGGAAATTGTGTAAAACTGGCAGTCAAACAGAAGGGTATTTGGACTGCTCTTATCTCAAACCTAGAATAAGGACATCATTAGAGACAGTTGTTGCTGGGAAGTCAGTGCTTGTCCTCATTTTAACTTACAATACACTACAATACCAAATTTGAATATGTTGAGAGCATGAATGATCTAACAGTAAGAAGGGCACCAACTATTCTCAGTAGCTTGAATGGAAATAGCAGGTGTCTGGTACTTTTCTGGCCTTAAGACAGTAATCAGTCACAGATAATTGATTACTTTCAGATCCAAGAAAGTGGTTTGCAAGGGATTATATTTTCAGTGTCCTGTGCAAGCTTAACATTAGCTGCACAGGAGGAACCAGTTTTCCGAAGCATCAACCACACAACCAGTCATTTTTGATCATTTGATCATTTGTACCCACTATACTTGTATGTTCAAACTTCTGGGCAATTACTAATTATGCCATCTAATTGCAACACAGCTGCTTCCATTCCCTCTATTAAACTGTATTCATCTCTTATTATTAAACAAAATGTAGGGCAGGAAAATAGAAAGAGATTTTCCTATGCATCTGTCTCTTTCAGGACAAATTCCTTTCCTGAACAAGTACAGCTATGTCTATAATCACAGAAAATATAGAGTATCACAAGACTACTCATATTCATTTTGAAGACCTATCTAGCAGTGAATTATCTGCTGTTTTGTCAAAATGGGCATGAATGCACATTAAGCACAGCATGACTCATGGGCAGAGCAATATGGAAAACTGCCCTTTTGGAGGCTTATCTGGCTCCACAGAAGTGCCTGTGAAGAACGTCACCAACTTTAGCAATGGTTTAAGAGCCGGAATCAGTTACCAAGAAGATAAGCACTAATGTAACATAGCAAAATGAAAACAGTGACTGAGTCTGGAAAGCAAACAGGAGTCCTGCCACAGCAGCCCCAGCATGGAGTAGCCCCAGCCCTTCTGTCAACCAGGCAATGGGGAGAGGTGCTAGTCTGGGCCACTCCAGGAACTGTTTCACTCTTTAACCCAGCTCAAAATCATTCCAGCAGAAAAGGTGGCTACTTTTCTGCAGGTGAATGGGTTAAATCAGCTCATGTTAAGTCACCTGCCAGCTCACATATCTCAATAAACGCAAGACATGGCTACATTGTGTGGACAAGAAGATGAGAGGGTGAAGGAGATGAAGTGAGACTTGCCCTCCCCTTCAGTAACAATTAGCTCTTAAATTGGCTCAGCTACATACATCATAGCAACCAAAGTTCTCAATCTAACTAAACAGAGATAACCAAAACAGTTCTCCATCTTGTCAGGAGAAAGAAAAAAAAAAAAAGAAAAAAAAAAAGGCAAGCAAACAAACAACAAACAAACAAAACAAAACAACAAAAACAACAACAACGAAGCCAAAAGCCAAACAACCATAAAAGCCCCCCACAAACACCAAGAACCTGTGAGAAATCGTCTATAAGCACTGGTCTGTTGCTGTCACTGTCCCTTCTCATTGATTTATTTACAGAAATGTATATGAGGTCATCCACATTAATGCCCATGGAAGACTATCTGTTCTAGCAAAGGGCTGCCAGAAATAGACTCCTGCAAGAATCAGGTAGGAAGGGGCCTTTTATGGAGTTGATCATCTCTTTGTGAAAAATGTCATTTTGTCTTTCTTAAAGTTGCTCTTGTCAAAATAAGGGAATAATTTCTGCTGAAATCAATTACCAAGACATGTTCCTGGGCAGTCTAGGTTTAACTCCAGAGCCAGTCCCTGAAAGAGAAGCTGTCTGCTTCCCTTGAAAAAGTACTCCCTAACAGACAAGGCAGCTGAGTTAACCCCTTTCCTATCTCTTTTGTCAATGAGGTTTGAAGACAAGTTCAAAGCAGATGCTACATCCCTGTGTATCCTCTCTGGAGGCCCCAACACTTGCTTCTTCAGAACGGGGTGGATGAGGAACCTGCTGCTGCAGAGATGGGTCGCTGTGGGCAGAGGAGAGCTCTGCAGTCTGATCTCCACTGGAGTGCCCTACCTGCTAGGGCCTTGTGTAAGAGGTTTGTTTGCATCTCCTTATCCGCTCAGTAACTGATGATTAAATCTGATCTGTCTGTTCCAACAGTCAGCTTTTCATCAGAAACAACCTGGTTGGGAAAAGAATGGCTTTGTCTGAGGCTGAATGATATATTTTGTTCAGTCCACAGACAAAAAAAAAAAAAAAAAAGCCCAATAAACTGAGCTGAGATGGACAAAATTATTTTTTCCCCTCAATTTTTTGGTTCAGCTGCCATACTGAAAAATCAATTATTTTCATAGCTCAACATCAGTCACTCCTATTTATAGAAATTATAGTCATACAATCTGAGAACAGATTTCCCCTGCTGTTACATTGGCTTTAACTTCCAGGGAAGCCAATGTAGATGAACTCTTTGGGAAAAATAAGTCCCTGGAGTAGAGAGCCTGACACTCCTCTACCATGAATAACAAACAGCAAGTGTTAGAATGATTAGTCACAGTGAACAGCTTATGCGAAATAACCATTGATTGAAATTTCCTTGCTTAAAAGAATTCAGAAATATAATTAGCTCCAACTGCCATGACCTATTGAAAGA
The DNA here is from genome assembly GCF_963082525.1 of Nesoenas mayeri. Classification (NCBI taxonomy): domain Eukaryota; kingdom Metazoa; phylum Chordata; class Aves; order Columbiformes; family Columbidae; genus Nesoenas; species Nesoenas mayeri. Next base: position 104,035,125 of record NC_137541.1, read on the forward strand.
ACTTGTTGGGCTTTGACAGTAGACAAAAATGCGTGCTGCTCTGATTTTGCTAGGAGGTTTTATATAGTGCAATCGTCACTCTTGGAATAGGGTTATCTGGTTATAAGGGTATAGTTTTTTCCCTTATGAAATTAAACTATACAGGTTAAGAACTTAAAACTGATATGTGATTGGATTTTGTTTCCTGCACAGTCTCAAAGTCAATCGATGTTATCAAATACCACATTGCCTGTCTGTAGCAGCACTCTGCATGCCAGTACCGCATGATATTTCCAGTGAAAAATTGTTGCGCTGGGATTTGGATCATCCCTGGAAGTGCATTTACCCATCTGCAGCACTGGCAAATGTCAAGGTTTTGTAGAGCCTCCCATTAGCCTGGCTGGCCTTGTAATGATGGGAGCAGACAGAATAGCTAGCTGCAGCCCCTCTAGGCTCTTCTGTCTCTAAAGCAGTCGGGACTGGTGGTCAGGTTGGACCAGGCCAAGAGCTGCTGCCTACCAGAGACAATTTGTAGGCCAAGTACCAAGTCCTGAGGTCATCGCTGAAGCTGCTTCTAGGATGCGATAGCAATCATTGCATGTGCAGCTGTGCTCAGAGCTGTATCACTGCAAGCTGAGTCCTCTCATAAAACCCAGCATTCCCTCAGGACCGCATTTATGTTAGTTTACACACCTGTGGAAACCAGGCCTAAATGCTTATGTAGACAATGAGATGTGTTTGCTTTCTGTTTGTATTAATGTATGAGAATAGTCTTAGACCCCAGCATAAGAATGGCTTCTTTTGTATTATTTTCTATTGTTCTATTTAAAATTAAGCACAAAATAAAACAATCCCAAACCACAAAACTCTCCATTAAGTCAAAAAAGGTTTGATTGGGGTGGCCTTTTGAAGATGTTCACATATTTAGAAGTCACAGGCTCAGTTTACATGGGTTCACCTTTCTCAGAAGGAAGTTTCCTTCTTCTAAAATACATTTGAACTGAGATCTTCATCATGGGCAGCTCTGCACAGTGGGCAGAAAATGAGCTGCATCCATCAAAAGATTTATTTAGTTACAAGTAGCATACTCAGAAAGCATTATGCTGGTTGTGCTTCTGTCAGTCATGGCCCAGAGGGTTCAATTAGTGCTAGGGAGGTTACCTGCTGACCTTTCATTTTTCTCTGCACTTGGATTTTCATTCTGACTGATGAAGCCACATGTCAGTATAATTTCACCAGCATCTGTAAGAGGGTGCCCACTGCAACCTCCGCCTTACATTAGTCTCCTTTGATCTTTGACTGAAACATGCCACACCATCAAGCCAGAAGAAAATTCCATTTCTTTCTTTGATCTGCATCCTCATGACCTGATGGGGAGAGCAAGTCTGCATTTTATGACATTACAGACAAATCCCTTGTGGGTGTAAGTCATCCTCATTGGGCTCTCATTCCATAGGGCCTGACTCATGGGAATTACATCTCACCTACACCAGTTCAGCCCCTCACATACCTGTAGTTGGATAAATAACTGACCAAGCCTGCAACTGTAATAATGCTATCTGTCTTACATAAAATTATCAAATAATTGACAAAATTCAACTCAGTAGGCTAAAGATCATTCTGACATATGAAATTATTTGACAATGTGTTAAAATTCAGTCATAAAATATTTAACCACAAGCCTACAGTAGCTTTACAAGGCAAGTTCATTTCAGCTTTCTAGCAGAAAATGAAGTAGGAATATCGTTAGAACATATGTTCTTAAAAGCTTATTTGTCTTACACTGAGAATGGAACAGCTGAACTGAGCAAATAAGGTCAAAGGTCTTATGGAGCAAAGAGAGAGATACTGGGATGCAAGTTAAATTTAATGTTTTTTGTTATCTATCTCAAATTCTCCCTGTAGGCTCAATCAGACAGTGTTGGTGGGCAGTGAAATAAGTTTTTTGTGTCTCTTCAAATACAGTTTCTTGGTATCATTCTTTATAATTTATTTACCACTCTTACCTTACTCAGGGTTTTTTTTCTTAAGTTGTCAGTTTTTATGTCAGGTGAACTCAAATGGCAAGGCTTAGATTTTTAAGGCTACTTAGACTGTTTTCCATTCAGTGTTGCAAGACTAAGTAGCTTTCAGTGGGATATAGGAGATGAAATGTCTAAGAAATGATGAAAATGGAACTCAGTTGTCAAAACCACTCAGGTCATGCAATGTTTTTATGATTTCTGGGATTTGTGGCTTTAAGAGCCTTTGGAAATGAGACTGTGATTTTGCTTTATATTAATACAGAACCCATCAAAAGGAACCGTACTCTATGACTGCTGCTGATATGATATGGTTCAGTGACATTCTGCCACATCCTTCCAGTTAAAAACACCTTTCCAAGGATGTCTTACAGTATGTTAGTGGAACACCTAATTTGTTGTTTCAGCTAAGCCAGCCCCAACTTATTCAGTCTAGCCAGTTTGCAAATAAATTCTCCGGCCATCACTGACATTGCTGCATCTAAAAGTTGTTGTAAAAATCTCTTTGAAATGGTAACCCTAAGCTGGGGCCTTTCCATAGCTTCAAAGGCATGATGACCCAATCTGAATTTCTTTGAAATATTCAATTTGAATAAAAACTAGCCAAGCATGAACATGTTCAGCTTGTTATCAGTTAGCTCTGACCAGTAGAAACTTTGAAGTGTTAATTGTTTAGCTGGACAAAGCTGCAGACATTACTGGTTTTGCAGGAAGCAAAAATTAACAATTTTACATCTGTTCAAAGAGAGAAAATTTTAAGAAAGCACTCAGAAAAATACCAGGCATTATTTCCAATACTCAAGTGTTCACAGAATTGTAACAAGAAAAAAAAACGTAAAATCTTTACTTCCACAGAAACAATAGTTAGAGCCTGTGACTATGTTGGAGACAACAAACTTTGTTTGCATAGTGACCTGCACATTGAACTTTTTATTCAGTCTGCACAGCACAACCAGCAGGATGAGCTGATATTTATACAACGCACACACTGAAATCTGTTTGAATCTGTTCTTGGCTGCACCATTGGTTTGATGGTGACCTTGTGTCTCTTGGATGCTCTTTGTCACAGGATCCCCTTCTGTAAAACTGAGCCATCATCCTTCCCTGTGAGGTGTAAGGATGAAAAAGCTCAAAAGAAAACTCATACCATAATTTGTGGTGATTTAAAGTAAAGAATTAGAGAAGCACACCTGTTTATGTAGCAGGGGGTTGCCTTCTTGCAGTATTTATAGTGGCACTTGTTCTTACAAGAGGTTCCCACATGTGGGGCATCCACTCCTTCATGGCCACCCCGCTCATGGTTTCCCCTGATGAAGGCTTCAAGCTGCTCCATCTGAGAGTGGGTAGCAGCAACCAAGGCCTTCCCATAGGGAAAAGCCCACAAAAACCCAAAACCCACTTATGTGCTGTTCCGTAGCACAGGCTTTGCTCTGTCCCCTCACCACTCAGCTGCTGGGGCTGGGGTAGGAGGCGTGCCTGGGGCACACATGGCTGCCGGTGCCTGGAGACAAAGAAATAGGGATCAGTGTCCTTGCCAATGTGAGCTGGGCCAGACATTCTTTTGAGGCAGAGACCTTGCTACTTGTGTCACAATTTGGCTGTTGCTCTTGCTTTGTTTTCCCTCTTCTCTGATGACATGCCCAAGATGGCCTTGTGTGCAATTGCCTGCTCCTCCTGGTGGTCACCTCTCACAACCACCTTCACCCCCTCATCCCAGCAAAGCCTAGCAACCCTCCAAATGTCACCATGCTGAAGTTTTTCCCCATTTGCTGACACTGCACAATGCTGTAAGTCACCTGATCTCATCAGGAAGCAATGAACTCTGTCACAACTATTGCTCAGACAAAAAAAAAAAAATTGTCCTTTCTCTTCCCTCCCTCAAAGTGGTATCATTTGGCTTCAGTGATCTGATGGCATCTTCATCCGCAGCAGGCTTTTTCAGAACAATTTGGAGAGTTGTGCCCCACCTTAAACACATCTATAATACTAGTGTGAGTAACAGAGAGTGCTACACAGAGAGAGCTCCATCATTTTTACTACCAATGTGCTCCAAGGACTCAAAACCCTTGTGTGAACTATGGAGCACCTAGAAGTCAAGCACAGCCTGACTTCTGCTCTCATGACACTTTTATGATTTTTTTCTTCTTAAATGATGATAGACTTTTTGCATTCAAGAACTACCTCAGTTTAGTCCCAAGTGATCTTGGCTTCAAATTCTAAGCACGTCCTGTCATGACAAGGTTGCCTGTTTAACATGATCATCTGGCCATGCTAGAAAGTCTCTTCCTTCTTGCATGGAACAGTATAGTATCCCCACACCCGCCGTGTGTTTTTAAAGGAATTTAAAATACATTTTTTCCCTTTCTCATCCCTCCTTAATACCATCTGACAGGATGCACAGTTTGCAATTCGTGACTCAAGTGACCTCTATATTCCCATTACTCATGGCTCCATCTTACGGGATTTGCAGAGCTGTGCTTGTATCTAAAAGCAGTTTCTAAATCCTTGAATGGTACCAGTGAGGATTAATGGGAACGTCACTTTCTAGCAGTTATCAGAAATCAAAATATACCCTTTGGCAAAGGGCTACCATAAGGCCTAGACATTTTTAAAAATGCAAGAATAAACTCTGTTTCTGATGAGTTAAAAATAGAAGATATTTTGTAGCTCAGTAAATTATCTTGGATGGTCACCTATCTGCGGTCTAAAGTTTTTTAAGTATTTCCTTGGAAAAATGCATGCTTCATTTACTTGGGGAGCCCAGGAGAGACCACTTTTGCTGTACTCCACAGACAATTTTAAATGCTCCTGGCTAGTGAGGGCATACATTACAGTGCAAGCAGCCACAATTGCCCTGTGTGACAATGAAGGATGAATGAAGAAAACCCCAAGTGCACTGCTGGAGGAGGGAATGAAGCAGCAGCAGTTGCGAACAGAGCAGCTTGAGTCTGCCTGTTTGTAGGCAGGGGCATTGATGGGAGCACAGCCAGCACAAGTCAGTTCCCATTTCCAAAAGCTGGGAGCTAAGGAAAGGTTAACTGGCTGGCCCAGCACCAGAGCTGAAAAAACCCTTTCCTTCCTGCTTGAATTCAAAGGAATAAACACAGCTTCACAATTCACAGTGCTACACTATTATACTCAGCATGTTTATGCATTTGTATTGATGCTTGTTGTATCTACTGGAATGTAGTGAACTTTTTCTTCACTTGTATGACCTTTTGTTACTCCTGCTCTCAAAACACATTCAGTGTCCAATATGGTCTGGCTTTAAGCATCCCTCAGACCAACGGAGAGAGTTCAATCAATTGCAATAAGATTTAGATGCCATCATACAGTGTACAGAGAAGAATACCTGGCAAATGGTGTATGTGAGCCCAGAGCCAAAGGCAGACTCCTGCAGCCAGGGGAGTCAGTGACATGCCTCCCAATGACTTTGAGGTGCAGACTCAGGCCTGGAGTTTCGCTGGGAGAGTGAGCCATTGGTTCCCTGCCTCAATGAAATGCCAGTGTGAAAGTAGAGATGCTTGTAGTCCTTCTGGTCAAAGTGAGTTACTTTCTTCGGCAGGTTGTCCCCAAACTGTTGCGTAGAATCACAGAATGCCTAGGGTTGGAAGGGTTCTCTTGAGATCATCTAGTCCAACCCACTTGCTAAAGCAGGTTCACCAGAGCAGATCGCACAGATGTCTCCAGAGAAGGAAACTCCACAACCTCTCTGGGCAGCCTGTTCCAGGGCTTTGGCACCTGCAAGGTAAAGAAGTTTTTCCTCATATTCAGATGGAACCTCCTGTGATTCAGTCTGTGCCTGTTGCCCCTCATCCTATCGTTGGGCACCACTGAAAGGAGTCTGGTCCCATCCTCTTGACATCCACCTTTGAGATATTTATAAACATTGATGAGATCCCCTCTCAGCCTTCTCTTCTCCAAGCTGAACAGACTCAGCTCTCTCTGCTTCTCCTCATAAGAGATCTCTGCATCCTTTGTGTCTCCTAACCACACAAAGTGCAGCTCGCTGACACATTGAGCCCTCTCCTAGCTTCTTTATCTGGGAGAGAAAGTTAAATTATATCACTGGCAAGGAAGGAATATGTGTTACATGGCAGGTAAAGGACTTCAGTATCCAGGTTTGCATCTTGTAATAGTCCTTTCGATGTGCTGACACCCACAGGTAGCGAAGCAGTGGCTTGTTCCTCGTTGTGACACTTCCCTCCTTTGCCACCTCAGGTCTCACAAGAGTGGAACCACTGGGGAGCAAGGTTGTGTCGGTCACTGCGTCAGCTGCATGGGACCATGGACAAAGAAAGAGGCAACAGTACTGCAAATATCTGAGATACAGTAAGTCTTGAGAAGCACGTTGGCAGGACCTGTCCGTTTGTTTGCTTGTTTGTTTGCATTTGCACAGTGTAGATGTGCAGTGCGAGGAGCTACAGTGCTGGAACTCAGACACTGGTATGTTGCAGGCTCCCTGGATGTGCATTCAGTGAGCTTGTGGGGAGGCAGGAGCAGAACAGGCTTGGGAGGTTGGTTTGGCAAGTGAGATGGAGTTGGTTTTATGGAGAAGTAATGTGTGGGTTAGAGAAGTGTGGAGTTAGCAGGCAGGACTGGAGTCACAGGTTGGGAAGATCTTTGGATCTGAAAGGAAAACATAACAAGTTTTGAGAATGTTTATTAGCATTTTGAAAGATGGCCACTACATTGTTATGGAAGAGTTTTAGTAGAACTTAAGGAATAGGTTTTACCTCCATACACAGACACTTCCATCTTTTGGATTATACCTCCTCATAGTGCATGAGGTGAAAGACCTAATACAAACATCCTAATACATGGAAAAAAGATAAAGCTTCTTTAGACAGTCTTTGCTTCATCAAGAAAACAGGCTGTGATGTTGGCACCTAGAGAAACTGCAAAATCACCATGAAAGGGAAGAATGCTGTGTGAATTCCCGAAAGTGAATTTCCAGAGCTCTGAAACCAGAATTTCAATAAAGTTACAAAACCTTAGCAGCAAAGGTACCCCAGCAACCCAAGAGGTGCATCCCATCTAGACACTTTTGTTACCAGAGCTCAAATCAACTTGTATAAAGATATTGCAGCTTTATTGTAGAACTGTTCCTGGGAGACAAAGCTCTTGTCTTTTATTGCTCATCTCATGTTGTCATAAATGTTTTTGTAACAGCTAACTTGTGCTCTAATTAGGGAAAAAAAATCTAAGCCTTCAGAGCAGGCTGGGCTCAAAGTGCAGACTACAATGTGTGGAGATTCACAAGCCCTGCAGGCCAATAAATCAGAGCTTACAAACCAGCTTTGTGCTGACATGATTTATCTTCCAGGGCTGACCTGCTTGGATATGATTTTATAATGACAGCAGTCAAGAGATGTGAACAGCAGTCTAAAAGAAGCCATTCACACTGGTGAATCTTAGACTGAGTGCTTATTTTCCTATAACCTCAGCACCAATCTATGAGGTAGATCTAAAACACATGCAGGTAGATGATCAGTTCAGCTGAATTAAAGACCATGGGTTTGCCAAAAAGGAGTTCTGCCCTTGCCCATCCCCAGAGGTATTAGCTCTAGTGGTTAAATATTCTTGGCAGAAAAGTCTGACAAAGACATCAGATGCTGCAACGACTGGAGACAGTGGATACTCAGACTGAAAGAAGTACTACATGCATGCCCTGAAGTAGTTCACCATGGAGTTCATGTCAACACTGACGGTAAGCATCAATAAGGAATATTGTACATGTAATTTTTAGCACAAGTGTGTTCACAGTATTCAGAAGCTGTTTGGCTGTTTCTACAATGCAAGAATCAGTGATCACTCAATTTTAAGTGTAACAAAAATAGTAAGCCACCTCCACTAGGGTCATCACTATAGAAGTACTTCACATTGTCTTTTTTGAGGGAAATGAAAAAAAAAAAGGTATTGTTATTCAGAACAAAGCATTCATTGTTTTCCTTTTTCTGCTTCAAATTCATTCCACAAAAGTTTACTTATATTGCAGGAATTTCATCTGATACTGATGGGAACATGAGCATCTTGAAAAGCTTAAAATAAAGGATGGTTTTAGAAGTGGGGCATGTAGAAGGGGATTTTTTTTTTTTCATTACTGAAAGAAGATCTAAACCACCAGAACCACTGCAGTCTGACAATCTGGTGGATTTTCAGATCCTTGTTTTCTCTTTTCAGAAACAGAAAGAGAAATGAACAAAGCTAAATTCAGAAAAACATAACTTTGAACCAAATATGCATTACTCTTTATTTGTGGGCATGTGAAGGAATTTAATCTTAAAAAGAAAGAGGCAGCAAGTCTAAATGCATAGGCTCTAAAAACTGTGATCATTTTCTTTGTATTGAGATGCAGATGTTTTTACTACGGCATTCTGTGGGAATTCTGCAGTCCACAGAGAGATGAAAGATTACCCGTGTCACACAAAAATGCATTTCACTAGCATCCTAGAAGCTCTGTGTTACTTATAGAAATGAATGTCATAAATAGGTTTCGAGCATCATATAAGTACAGACTGTCAAAGCATTCAGATACATTTCAGTAGTCTTTGCTCAAGCATATTTAGAGACCAAATTATTCATATAAGGAAATGCCTGTTAACTGTAATGTTCCTTACTGTTTCACATTACATTCTGGCTACTATAGAGCATATCTAGTATAGTCTAGCTACTATACACAAGGAAATGCTTTGTAAACAGTTTTACAAATGCTTGAAGTGATAAATGTAACCAATTAATGAGGTTATCTTTTATCTCCACTTCTGCATCTACTACAGCCTCTAAAGTTCAGCAAGTCAACATAGAACAAGCAGCCATGTTAAAGAGCTCTCTTTAAGGACATGTAAAATATTGTTGTGATTAGTGCTTTGGGAATAATTAAGAACAAACAGAAAACTTTAAAACACATATAACTTGTTGTTTGGGTGTTTTTTGACACAATGTTTACAGAAAACTTGTATCCTCAAAGATTTATTTTTCAGATGTACTTGGTTAATGTCTATGTAACCATTTACTTGTAATTGGTCGCAGAAGTCTAGTGATACAATTTCTCTGCACTGACTGAATGAAAGTTCTAACTTTTACAGAGCAAATATCCACATGGGCAAACTTCAAATCCAGCATCTGTGAGTATTTATGAAAGCAAATTTGAATGTTACCATATTTATTCTTCCTGTAAAATGTGCAAGTCTAACTGTCAAAAATATCTTTACAAATTCAAACAAATATTTGAAAGATTTTCTCTTTCTTTGGATGTAGTTGGGGCAAAACTGGATCGTTAGGCACTTGTTATTACATACACCAGCCCTGAGATCTTCTCTAGACTGTGGTCAGTCTTGCCAACCTTAAGTCCTCTGGATGGACAATTCGTAATTGGGCTCCAGTCTAAATGATCCATTACAGCAAACAATCAAACTACTTATGCTGCTATCATGTCTGATTAAAGAACATTTCAATGTCAGACTAGTAAGGCTATTACCCTGCTTAGAAGAGCATTTTATCAAAAAGATAATCAGAGACACGTTCTACTGAAAAGTGATCTTCATTAGGGAAAAATCTCCCTATCTTTCTTTGACACACAGTTTAGAATTGGGGAATTCCAAAATGCTTTACTTTCCACTGAACAGAGACCATACTCTGTGGTGTCTACTGGTGAAATAGCTTGAAGGGCAGGATTGTTACTTTGAGAGAATTGTCTCAAGAAGTGGACCATACGAGAGAAGAGTGAAAGGGGATGAAACTGAATATTAGTCAAAATGTGTTAAGAGTGTGGTAGAAATTCAACAAATCCAAAAATCTTATGGTCCATGTGAGCAGATCAGCCCAGGTACATCAAGTCAGATACTGTGGGTTTTCTGTTTGTGTGCAGATGCGTTCTACATCCCATCAGTGGTGACTCTGGTGCAACCCAGGTGCAATGGGTTCAACGTGCCTGCCCAGGTATGTGTGACAATCACAATATGTTCCAGATGCACTGGACATGGTGAAAGCATACAGGCTCTATGTCTCTTACACAGTGAGCCCCATATGTCTTTGATAAATTGATCTCATTGAGCATGAGAAGTGGGATGCCAGGGATGCTAGGCATCCAAAAATACGCTGGGTTACTATTGAAAGCAATATCCAGAGTGTCAGAGTTGGTTGATAGCAAACTCTTGCAGAAATTCTAACTAAAGAGAATTCAAAATCGAAAAATACTACCTAAGACTCCACAGCTACTCAATGAAATTTTCATTTTCCCCCCTCAGGACCATTGCCACTTTGTCTCCTGGGGAGCGTGCACTGGAGCTAGAAAGCCTGGAAGATGATTGCAAGACAAAGACCATTTGCACAAAGACAATTTACAGAAAACAAAGAAAAATAACTATAATAAATTACTGTCATAGAAAACCCTGTTTTATTTTCAAAGCCAACACTCATATCTTGTTCCATAATGCAGTTGTTATCAATTGCATATGGATGAGGAGATGGAGGAAGCCACAAGTGAGGCAATCAAGTACAAAATTTTTTATGGTCTTCTGAGAATGTCTATTGTTTTTTCAGTTTGTTTTATAAAAGCCTGTGGAACAATTTTGAATGACAAAGACTATCTCGTAAGTTAGGATGGATACCGTACAGCAAACACATACAACAGAAAGTAGATAACTGGAATAAAAAAGATACCTTTCCTCTGAAGTTCTTGGGCCATAGTGATTGCTACAAACATTGGGTAAACAGCAGCCAGAAATACCCTGATTAAACAGCAGAACACCCCACTTTCTTTAAAGATCCTTTACTGACACTGTGCTTTTTGAATTAGTCAAGATTTTATGGAAAAGAGAGATGCACTTGGAAAAAGTCAACTAAAGAATAGTTGGAGAATTTAACGTAATTTTGTGTGCTATTTTAAATAAGTACAATTTTACAGTAGTTAGATTTCTACATTTACATGTTCTTCTCTCTCCCAGTGGTTGTCTTGCTTACTGCCGAGGCTCCAGTCATTCACTGGGCTCTAAGAATAATGGATATATTTGTGCCTTTCTGAGCACCCAGTGATTAACATATTCTGATAAAACTATTTCTGACTTAAAAAAACAACCACAGTCAACAATCTGCCTCAGCATGTCTCAGTGGAAAACTGGAATATTAATGTTGCTTTCAGATAAGAAACACAGAGAAAATTTTAAATCATAAAAACGGGTAACCACTGATACTTAAAAAAACACAACTGAATCCAATCTGTAAAGTGACTTAGCTGTCCAACTTCCATGGAAATAATCTGTGTAAACATCTTAGCAATTCTCTGTCTTCGCTCTTCCACATCCTCAAACTTCCAAGGAATTTGATATCCAAAAGTCTTAGAAAATCCCAGTTGGCTTCTATCTTGACTTTGGGCTTAAAGATATCTCTAAAGTTTCAGCCATGCCTATTCCCATTTGTATAGCAAAGAGCAGAATGAGACCTCAGTCACATGCTCACAGTCATTCATTGTTGTGGCAGAAGCAGAAGAGGGGTCAAAAGAAATGCCACTTATTTAAGTGAGTGGGGCTCAGATGGTCTCACAGCTGCCTAATCAACAGCTGCAATTGCAATGCAGCTCCATATGGGCTGGTACGCAAGGCTCAAGTGGCAAGAATGGATCTTGCTCCAGCTGTATTATAGCACCAAACATTTTGATATGGGTTCCTCATTAACAGGTGTCTGATTAATGGCACCTAATTAAAGCAGGGGACAGCAAAAAGAATGAAGTGGTGGAGGAATCAGACACCACAGAGTGCCCTGTCATGCTGCTTGCCTTGAATGTATGCTAGTTTGGGTGACTAATAACACAAACCAAGGAATTAACTCTCCCAGCTGACGCTATTGTTTCTGGCAGAAAACTTGCCTGTCACAAGGATTAAGTCAATCTATACTGTTATTTAGTCCACAGCAACAGATGCTCATTCAGATATCTCAGTACAAGAAGATGGCTCCACTCAACTCCAGCACTTGTATGACACCCTGGAAGGGTCATTTCAGTATCAGCTTCTGGTCCTCATGTCTAGTGCTCTGTTTATAGGCACTTTATTCTGTGTATGTGTATGACATTTCAGATAGATATTTGGCAATAACATCTCAAAGAAAGCAGTACCCCTTCTGGGAAAATGCAGAAGATCATTATTCAGATGAGGAAAATGGAAAGTCAAGGAGAAACAAGCAATGTGTTCTCCTTCTGCTGCGTCTCCCCCGCAAAAGCTGCCTACCCAGCCATCCTGTCCCTTAAGCGAAGGAAGCGGGACTGCCAGCAGCCAGTTTTTCCATCATGGTAAATGTCACTACTGTCCTTTGACCAGATCTTCAGCTCCCTTCAATAGCTGGCTGCCAGCCCACCACACACAAAAGGCCCTCTCCATCCCTCGCCTCCTCTATCAGCCCTAGGAAGGTTTAGCTCAACTGAAATCCATGAAACAATCTCAGTGCAAGTGAGAGGGGAAGGAATCCTGGTATTATCAAACAAGTTAAAATTACTCTAAACCTGGCATTTTGGGATGCTGCATTCGGTGCCTCATCTTCAAATTCCTCTGCACTCCTGAAATGGCTGTGTACATCCATGGTTGACAGATGGGATTTTTGTGGGCAGCAGTCAGCCTAGCAAGACCAAACTAATGAGGGAAATTGCTTGAGGTTATACACTGATTCTTTGCTTCTAATGAAAATATTTCCCAGCCCAGCTGCTGGGCTGAAGCTGGAGCACCAGAGATCTGCCAGGGATGCTGAGCAGCTCCTAGCACCCCTTCTATGTCCTCCTTGGCTGGGATGTTTTTTCTGGTGGGAGGAAGCTTTGGGGACTGAGAGTCTCCCACTGAGAAGCCATTGGGATAGGAAGGGATAAAACCTCCCATATGTTTTCCCTGGAGAGGCTCTTGCAGACCCTGCTATTTAGGGAGAAGGGCTCCCTTCCCCTGGGAGAACCATCAGTTCACCCAATAGCCCTACTCTGTCCCTGGGAAATCTCCTGGGTGCAGGTCCCATGGATTACTGCCTGCCAGATGGGGACAGGGTGGAAGGATATTGCAAAAACAAAAACTAGATTTTTGCTTCTGTCAAAGCAGGAGAACTGAAAAAGGTGCACAGAGCAAGATAGGCAATTCTATGTATGAGAAGTCAACAGTACTAGAAAAGACTGAACAGGCTGGGATGACTGAGGCTGGAAAAAAGAGTCAAGAGGGGGATAATTGAGGTGTATAAATCCTAAATAATCTGGAGACCGTGGGTAGGGAATGACCATCCCCTCCTGCCTCAGCACAGCTCTAAGGGCATCCTTTGAAATTAGCAGGCAGCAAGTTTAAAACAAATAGAGGAAGTCCTCTTTCACACAGTGGAAGTTAAACCATAGAACTTATTGTTAGCGGATACTGCCAAGGTCAAAGCCCAACTGGATCCAAGAAGGTTCATAGGAGGACTACGTCAGGGATGTTGATTAAACCTCACAGCGTGCCTCAGCTCAGCAAGTCCCCAAGGCACTGGCAGCCACATGCTGCACCAGGAGAGGGGAAGGATCACAGGAGAATGACCTGAATTTGTTACTCCCTTTCCTAAGCATTTCTGGGAACGCTTAGGGAACTCCTCGTCCTGGGCCAAGGTACAAGCTTCACTGTACCAGAGCTGGAGTACAGGGTCACCTGGGCTGTTGTTCTGACCTGGTCTGGCCGTTCTTTTGCATTGTCTTCTGAAATTAACAGAAGCAGGTAAAGACGTTTGAGAAAACATCATACTTGCCAAAAACACCTTTCAGGAGGCTAAAATTGCTGTGAATGATTTAGTTTGAATTCAGAAAATAGTAGTATTAGCAAAGAAAATGCATGAAGAATGGCAAAGTACCAAAATCACTTGTTTTAGCTTTCTTGAATGAAATTATTTTTTTATGGGAATATCAGCATGAGCTAAAATCCTGACCTTAAAATTAGTTGTAACAAAACAAGCATTCCATTAGGTTGAACATGGTTTGAGTGACAGGCTTGAGGTTTGGTTTTTTTTTCAGGTTGTTAAAATGAAAGAGAGAAGCTATAGTGAGAGCTCAAATGAGTGTCAAGCCCAGTGATTTCTCAAAGAATAGTGTTTGCACAGCTCCATTGTATTTGTGAGCTCCCTTTTTGTTCTGGGAATTACAGTCATGTTTAAGCTTCTAACCTTGCTCAATGTTTCATGAATATCTTTCATGGAAATGATGCCTGATACCAAAAATGTTGTCACTGGGCATCCATTCCAGCACAACCTGGAGGAACTGCCATGGGTACTCCATTGCTGGATCCTGCCCCCAGCACTGCCGTGGACACAGGGACACAGGACAGGAGGAGGCTGGGCTGGCAAGGCTGCACATCTCCGAGCACCTGCAGGTAGGAGCAGGGCTGGCTGGTGAAGGAGAAACCCAGCAGCCTGGCACATGTTGAAATAAAGCCAGCTTCACTCCCAGAAGCAGGGGATTGCAGAGATTTCCTGAGCAAGGTGAGGCTGCTGCCTCCCCACCAGCCTCCTGCCTCCAGGGGGGAAGACCCCTCCCGGGGAGACTGCACAGAGCTATGGAGGTCCCTCCCACAGTACTGGATTTCACAAGCAGAGCTTCCTCAGCTCATCTGCCAGTGAGACCTTTGATGAGGACATTGCTCTTCATGACATCTCTGCTGTTGCCCATAGCAAACACCAGTTGTATGCATATTGCAGGGGAGAGGCCAAAGGAACAAAACTCATGTTTGTGGAGTGACGAAGGCTGCCAGATGGGTTGCCAGCCCACCCGGGACCCAGTATCATCAGCAGCTGGATCTAGCTAATATCTTCTGAGGGCCTGTAGGTGTACAATGAGTATATTGGCACCTGGGCAGAAATCCCCACTTCTGCTTTGAAACCAGGGAGAGATGACTGACGCCTTACCCTTTAGTGTGAAAGAAGGTGATAATTCAATCCTCCAGGCAAAAGATGGGTGGAAAGCAACACAAGTCAACACCAGAACTCCTGAAGATAATCCCATTACCAAAATTGGCACCCAACTCAGAGCTGTCAGAGCAGGAAGAATCACCAAGGTTTCCAGCCCTAATCACCAGATGGCTGAAACAATGACATAATTGATGGGGGGTGAATCATGTTAGTGGTCACATCCTGAGAAGAAGAACCGGATGCAAAAAGTATCCTACTGAACTGTAAACTACTCACGACAGCACTCTGGAAGAGTATTTACAAACACACTGATGTTTAAAGCTGGACATATTATTTCAGAGGAACTGAGGAAACCAAAATAAGAAATTACGTTGACAAGTACCATCAGTGATGGGGTAAACTAGTGAAATGGTGCAACGATTTACATCATCTAGCAATGTCATTTCACTGGAAAAAGCCAGAAGAGTCATAGGTTTAGCTATCTAATCACATGACTGCCTGAGGCAATAAATCAGGCCAGCAATTAACAAAAAGAGCTGTACCGTCTTCACCATTTGTTAGTCACCATCAAGGAGATGAATTTTCTCTGTTTTCTTTCCCCTGACATGGGTAATCCAGCCAAAGCCCACAGGACAACTCAGATGTTTAATGGTAAATACATGCTTAAAGGTGTCACTGGATTAAGGCCAAAAGGGTTAGCACCTTGCAGTCTGCAGATCTGTGGATCCCAAGGACAGTACTGTGAGATAATATGTGGGTGGCAGTTTCACCACCCATGGGTCACTGGTGGTCCTTGAGATACAGGGAGGTCATCTGCAAAATGTCATCTGCTGTGGCTGTGTTTTGAGCCATGCTTCGCATTTTCTATACACACAGAATGGGAAAGGAAACAAAAGAAAACCAAAGAAGCTTGACCTGGTTTTGTTTGTAAATAAGAAGCATGTGGCAACACAGTGTTAAATGATTGGAATTTTCTCAGTAAGTGGGAGGTTTGTCCTTGGATTACATTTTTTTTTCAGGCATTGCTGTTATCACAAGTAATTAAAAATCAAACTGTAAATAATTTCCTGTTGACTGACTAATCACATACTGGTCAAATCTCTGGAGGATATAGCTGTTCCTGTAAAAGAGGGAAGGAAGCCTTCCTGGAATGTAAAAGCAGGTGAAAAAAAAACAGAATTATTCCTTCTGCTCCTGGAATAGTAACCAAAATTGGTCTATGACCTTTCCAGAGTGATGAGTGTAATTAAGGAAATCAAAGCTACTGCTATACCTCCAAGGCAGAAAAAAAAAAATGTTTTGATCACACTTTCTTCTTTTTATAAACCATAAAAGCCAGGATGTTCAGTGTTTAGACTGATGATCCCTCTGCAAAAAGGGAAATGCACTACTGTACATAAAAAGAACTATGGGGGAAAAAAATGCTGAATGAAATATCAGATCCAATATAACTTGGTGATGTCTTAGCTTTTGTAGTATTCAAATATAGAGGTTATTTTCACCACCTCCACTGGCTCATGAATTCCCTCAGGGATTGTGATTTGAGCTTCAAACAGGGAAAAAGAAAAAAATTCTTTTTTTATCATGGAAGCTGATAAAATGGGCAGAGACAAGAAAAGCTCCTTTTGCTCTGATCTTTCAGGCCTCAAAACACATTTCAACTGATGCAAATATCTACTTAAGCCTCTTACAAAGCAACAGCATACATTATATTTACCTTCTTAAAAAAGGCATATTGATTTTAATATTAGATGTACTATTTTTCTTTCTGATATAGATTTTTTGTTTGTTTGGTTTTATTTAGAGAATGTCTGTTATTTCTGTCCTCTGTTACATGTCATTTATTGAAGCTTAAGCTGTTATGGTCTCTTACATAAATCCTTCTTTGCACATGGCTTATTGATTCTATAATCCATAATAATATTGTCTATTCTGTCATCCAGCTGTCAGGCATAAACACTAAAAATATTCATGCTCAAATTTGTTGTGAGTTTATACTGAAGAAAAAAACAAAACAATTAACATGGTCAATGAATGACATTTCTAAATAAATATTGTGAGATTTCTCTCAAAAAAAAAATGCCTAAAGACAGTGCACTGTATGATTGGATTTACAGTTTCTTAAATTTCAATTTTAAAAACGAAACAATTTTTCAGTCATGCAGACATCCTTAAATATTAAGCTTATTTTCATTTTGTACTTGCAACATCATTTCAAATTATTTTCTTTTTACACTTTTGAGGAAAGCACTTCTTTGGCTCAGGTTACTTTCTAATGCTCAACCAAAACTGTATAGTGGGACAGGCAGACTCAACAGGAGAGTTTTAGCAGGAGTTCAGGTTCTGCACGTGACGCTTAATCTCTGCCATGGCCAAGAGATATAAGCCTGGATTTATAGCATGCTATGTTTTGGGGGCTAGCTGGTGATCCCACCACCTGCCCAACACCTCTAACCTGTCCACAAGGGCAAATTTTGCCATCAGAGGGGATATTGCCTGCCAGGGGGCTCATGTTGCCTCTGCACGGTCACCTGTGGAAGGTTGGGCATCTCTCTGCTCAAACTCAGGTCCCCTGTGGTTTAATGGGCAGTTACAACCTGCACATCCAGTTTTTAGTTTAGTCCCAAATCTCTTATTTTTTTGCTAATGTGGTCTAGATGTAAAGTCAGCATAAAAGTGAATAGAATTCAGGTTTTGACAGTAAGTCTGTGTAAGATTTCAGCTTCACAGGGATGTGAAGGTAGCACTAAGTTATCTCTTAACGTTGGGTCCAGCTGTGTTGCTGAGAGTACATGTTCGAGCAGGAGTCAAACACCATCCAGTGCCACACTCACTCCCCTGCTTCTGGTGCTCTTAGAGTTAAAACACAACCCATGAGCTCAGGAAAAAAAATCAAGTCATCCCAGTGATGACAGACTAGCAGAGAAGCTGTTGTTTATTTGCATTACATCCAGGAACTGGATCATTTTTGAAAGCCTGAGGCTGCATCTCCCCTGTGCCTAGGCTTTGCAGCTTCCCTGCTCACCCTGGTAGCTGGGAGGACCTCAGGGGAAGCGCTGCAGTAACATGATGACCTCTGCACTGGTGGGTTTGGTTTGTGCCCTGTTGCCCACTGCTGGGCACGGCTCAGGGTGCGTGAGCCCCCAGGTGCTGTGCAGCATCCCAAACACCAACCTGGGAGCTCCAGGTAGGGCACAGCTCCTCTGCTCGGCACAGCAGAGCCTTGTGTCAGGGGAAGGGCAAATGGAGGTTTCTGAAGGTGGCAATTTCTCCTGTATTTCCTTCTGGGGAAGCATGGATAGCTAATTTGAAAGGTGCAGTCAAAGCTTTAGCAAACATCCAGGTGAAGTCCTAGTAGTACATAAAACTGAAGTGGCTACACAAGTCTGCATGAAACACATTCAAATTTAGAAAACTTACGTATCCCAGCCTTATCTGTAGCAACATGTGGCTCTTGATACTGCCTGCTTTACTCATGTTATTTTTTATTGGCATAGCTGTTCCAGTAAATGCCTCATAAATCATTGGTGCTCAGCATATATCCCTGAAATCACTTCTACCCTGGAAAAGTTGCAAAGAAGGTACCAATTTTTTCCTGCATGTACAGAGATACTTTCATCTGGCAAAACTGAATAGCTGGTTAGGTGAGTCTTGCCCCTGGAGATCAGTTCCCCTATTCAGATGCGGTTTCTCCTCACCAGCATAATACCTCCAGCACCCAGCCATTTCCAAACCAGTGGCTGCTGTCCCACCATCCTTCTGTTCCCACAGTGCACATCAGATCTGGAACGGGCCAGCACAGGACTGGTGAAGGATCTTACAGATGAGACAGATAATCTACAAATGTTTCAGATTGTTGTTTTCTAGATATACTGTGAAGTTCATTCATTTTTTTTTTTCATAGGGAAGAGTGGTGTCTTCACAGCAAATGTACATGCCTGCCCACTTGTACTTCATTAACTTTTTAGCCTATCAGTTTCAGCCATGTTTGATGGAATGGACTTTGATAGGACAATTATCTTAAATATTTTAATTTTCTAAAAGTTTCAAGAAAAGGTGTGGAAGATGGACCCTGTGAGTTCTTGTACTGTGAGATAATAAAACCAGTTTGTACTAAATGGCGGACAATTCGTACAGGAGACCTATCACGACTGCCATGAATGTCAAAAACGCTTCAGTTAAAAATTGCATTGCATCAGATACTTGAGACACAAAACCTTAGGAGACCAAGCATCATTAGTCCTGCTGCTCAAGGATTTGGGCATTTGGGAAAGGGACACTGGGGAAGAGGCTTACACAGGGATGGTCTCTGACTTGGGTTGATTATGCCAAGAGATTTGTTCTACTTGTGGCAGATGAGGCAGAGGCAGTTAATTTAACACTTCAATACACTATTCTGGTGAGTGAGGAAATTACTACTTGTAAATAATATAAGTGGTTTTGGTGGAGACTTCTATACATTGACATAAATACTGCCAAGGTTTTAAAATCTAAAATACATGCATATTAGAGACGCCCTATTCCCACTTCTCATTCGTAATCTCTATATATTCCCCTTAGACATGTAACCATGTTTTCTCTTCCAAATCCTTCCTTGTACTTGTGGATCAATTAGTATTATTTCTATACTGTCTGTCCCCATCCATATTCTTTCATTAAAAAAAATCACAGAGGATGAAATAAATCACATAAAACCCCCATTCACCATGGCTATATCAAGACAGTTGTGTTGCTATGGAAACATCTGTGTGAAGAGACTGTGATGCTCTTGAAGATTAGCATTCTATTCCAGATTTCCAATTATGTCATCAGGCTGGATTTGCAGTGGTGTAAACTGGCATAACCGCAAGGAAACCATGTATTTTATAACAGGTAAAGATCTGAACTGGCAATTATTTGTGAAAAAAAAACTAATAATTTTCATTATGGGGAAGCTGAATCCAAACCTGCTCCTATCCCATGCATATTTGAAAGGATGGGTTAAATTCTCCTTGAATTAGCCTGAAATAATTCTTCTTTCCTAAGGTGAGGAAGCAGCTGGGAAGCACACAATCTCTGACTTAGTTTGAGTTTAACTGGGTAGGGTAATAAATGTGGTGTTGTGGAAGGGGTACAGCTGTCAGCAGAACTACACTGGGGCATGGGTACCTGCACAGATTGTCCACATCTATACCCGTGAATGCTCAAACCTCACCATGCTCAGCCAAACCTGTCACCTCCACGCTGTGTTTCTGGGCACGTTTCCACATACAGCAGCTCTTCTTCCACTTGTAGACTCGGCCCCCAAATCAGCACAGCCCCTGCACTTTGCAGAGGAGCATTTTCCATGCTATTGTTCACCATGGTCAGTGTCCCCTCAGCCTTCTTAAAAGCACTCCAGGCATGACTGTGTTGTTTTCAAGAAAGGATGGCCTCCTCTTTGCTGCATTTTGAAAAACTGCACAGCCTTCATGGAAGCAAAGTTCCCTCAACACCACAAATTAAAAACAATTCATATGTAGAAAAAATTCAAGGATATAAATTAAATTGAAAAATGTGGTAGAACCATCAAAAGGTTTAAAGTAAAATGTAAACAGTAAGAGGTGGTGCACAAGGATTAGTTTTGATCACATATATGAACATTCTGGTGTTGTTAATAAAGCAGCATACTAGTGACATCACCAGGAACAAAGCCCTTCAAAACAGATGAAAATACACTACTCATGTGAAGCATGCAATCACTTCCTGTTTAGGAATGGTTCAGCTATGTTATTTAAAATCATCACTAAAATCCATACTGATACATTCCAAGGACATAGCTCAGTATTTTCCAAGTTGAGATCCCAAAGTGAGGAACCTGAAGCAGAAGTGCTCCGTCTTCAGTCCCCTGGCCCCATCCACCCTCTTGCCCATATACCCCAGACCCCAGGCCATGGGGCAACTAGAGAGGTGGCTGTGGGTTAGACTAGGCACCAGGCTGGAGGACCAGTCCCTGAGTCTGCTTAGCAGTCAACCCATCCTTGTTATGTGGGCAAGAGATTGCTCTGGGGAGGACTGGTTGGTTTGACAGATGCAGCAATACGGTGAGTTTTGTGCAAAATGCATGTATACTTTCAGGTCTTTTGAAATATCATCCAATATTATGTATATACTTAAATATAGTTGTAGTTATATAGCACCATGATCTGAGTTTGGATACACTGATCACAGAATCACAGAATGGTTGGGGTTGGAAAGGACCTCTGAAGATCATCTAATCCAACCCACCTGCTAGAGCATGTTCACTCAGAGCAGATTGCACAGGAATGTGTCCAGGTGGGTTTGAATGTCTCCAGAGAAGGAAAATCCACAACCTCTCTGGGCAGCCTGTTCTAGGACTCTGGCACATTCAAGGTAAAAAAGTTTTTCCTCATATTCAGATGGAACATCCTGTGCTTCAGTGCCCATTGCCCCTCATCCTATCATTGGGCACCACTGAAAGGTCTGGTCCCATCCTCTTGACACCCACCCTTGAGATATTTATAAACGTTGATGAGATCCCCTCTCAGATTTCTCTGCTCCAGGCTGAACAGACTCAACTCTCTTGGTCTCTCCTCATAAGAAAGGTGCTCCACGCCCCTAATCATCTTCATAGCCTGTTGTTGTGTGATTCCATACTATACAGCACCCTAGCTTCTCTGTGTCTAGTAAGTCCTGCTAAAATCAGTGACTCAGGTCTGCAGAGAGAGTCTGAGGATTAACTCAAATGCAATAATTGCAGGGTGACTCCACCTACATCTATGAGTAAAACAGTCAGTCCTTAAAAACTTAATACACAGATCTCCTTCAGAAGGCAATGGTAGTTAGAGGACACCAAATATGGCTGCTTCCAATGGTGTCATTTGTAAGAAATAATCTTTTTAGCAATTAAACTTGAAATATTGCTAGTTTTAAATCAAAGGAATTTGTTTTCCTATTCTGCTTAGTTGACAAATCACACTTCTGCTATACCTTGCTGCAAATTATGTCCAGATTAAGTGTATGCCATTATTTGGAAAATATTTCTCTCAAAAAGAGAACAAGAAGTGGGAGAGTAAGGAAGAAAAAGCAGAAATTGAAAATAAGGAGAGAAACTGTGACTTTGCCTTGTTCTGCTGCATTAGGAAAAAAAAAAAAAAAGCGACACAGGAGTTTATTTTCTTGTGAACTGTGTTGCAAGTCATTTGTTAGCTTGTCGGATAAAGGAGGTGATCACAGTGATACGCTCTCTGTGTCATCTGGCCTGGACAGAGACTGGTAGGAACAGGAAGGAGACAAAATATTTATTTGCAAGCCAAAGCGAATGTGGTGCCAATGCTATTATTTTATAATTGAAGTAGCACAAATGGGGAAAGCTAAGCTCCTGCCAAATTCTATAGACCCCTTTGCTTTCTGTATAGATTTCTTCTCTGCCTGCACACCAAATGGTTTCTGGCAGTGCTGACATTGTGGTGAATCTCACCACAGATGTGTAATTTCTCCGTCAGACTGGTGACCTTGTAGGAACAGTGGATACTAGCAGCAGATGCCAAAAGGTTGTGGGAAGAGTGTTTCGTATTTTACTTGCTTGATTTATTTCCAACAGTAGCAGTAGAGTTAATTCTCCTCTCCATTGTAATCCTGTAAATTCAATTGCAATTGTTATTATTAATAGTGTAAATAAGGTAACTAATTTTCCTCATGGCCCTGGTCTTCAGTTAAAATTTACATAAATTAACCCTTATGTTTGGGGAGAGTACCCTTCAGTGAGTGTATGAAGAAGTATCTGTTTTTTCCTGTGAGGAATTGACTGTAGTACTGGGATAGACTGTATTTTGTATTTTGTTTGTAACGTCATTCCCATTCAGCCTGAGATTCAGATACTAAATGGAATATTTGCAGGTTCTTAAGGTGCCCGATGAACTAAATAGACACTCATTAAATGTCCAAAATTTAAATTTAATGAAATATGTATCGTGTCCACATAAGACATTTACATTACTCAAGGGCAATTAAAGTAATGATAATGGAAACTGGGTGGTCTACTACTTTTACTAGCCTTACTGTAGTTTTGAATCAATGTTATTCTTACCAAATATGTCATCTTATTCCCAACATTTCAACTGCATATTTGAAGGAAACAAGTCACTCCCTTTTGTCTTTCGAATGCACAAAAAAGACATGAGCAAAAAGTTAAAAGGGCTAGGAAAAGTTATTTTCATGCTGACTTTTCTGTGTTGTCGACTACACTAGGATGATCCTTCCTTCTCACTGACACTGTTGGATGAACTCTTCGCAAAAGGGCATTTCTGTTTCAATAGCAACTGAGTGGTATGGCCAAGCATGACAGTTTACTCCCTGCCAAGTTTGTGTTTTCAGCTCAGTGGAGAAAAAGAAAATCCTTTATTTTCAACTAAATATTTGTTGTTTCCAAAATTCAGCCAGCATAATTCATGTTAAAGCCATATACAAACTGAAAGACATGTGAAATCAACCACCTGCAAAATTTTCACCAAAACTGCAAATGGGGAAAACACTTGCCTGATAAGCGCTGGCATGAAGCAGCTGCTAGAGTGCTCCCTTCTTTCTGATGATAGCACATATTACTATTCCTGTCAACCACAGAGTAATCTCAAGGGCACCTTGAAAAAACTATAAAAACTCTTTAAAAATTAGTGGTAAAAATAACCCATTAAAAAAAATAGTTACTATTGCTGGAAAGGGTTGACTTGTTTTCCTTTTTAAATTATTTTTTTAAGTAATTAATAGTCTAGGGATTTAAAAGGAAATTAAAATAGAATTACATGTGCTCACAGTATGATATATCTTGCCATCTCAAAGGTTCCCAAGCAGCTGGTCCACAGAGACTTGACAGGTCACATAGTTCTAACGCTTCCCTCTGTCTCCTACTGGTAAATCTCATTTGTAATAGCTAAAAATACTCATCTTGCTTTCCTGGTATAGCTTTCCCATGTAAATGGACTTGCTGCCATTATCCCAGGACTTGACAAGGTTCTGCAGGGTTTTGAGTGGGTGGGAGGACAGAAGATGTAATTGCTAACTGGAAGAGACACAGTTTCTGAATGGATGGGGAGGATTTCCCTGAGATGAAGTTCCTATTCATCTGGAAAATAACCAAGAACCCTGTGACTAAATAGTACTCAGAATGTTTTCAGGCACCTCTGTGAAAGGAAACCTGGTGATCTGGCCAGGGAGTTGGTCTAGGCCTGTCCTCTGGGGAGGCAAGAAAGGGCTGAGGTGTCTTATGCCTGGTGCATTTCATGTATACAACAGGCAATCACTGGTTAAAAAATAGAAGCAAGCCAGAGAATTAGGAGGCTTTACAGAGCACCTCAGGATATTTAAATTGTCTGCTCCAATCAGCTCTTTTTTGTTTTTAAATATTTTTAGGATATAAGTATCTTGTTCCAATAAAACACAAGTGACTTTAAAAGATTCTTCCAGTGACATACACTATTTTTAGCACACAATTTTGTTTTAACTTGTTATTGTTTGCAATGACCTTAGACTTTCCAAGCACACTCCAGGCCTTTGGCAAAATTGTTTGCATGCACAGAAATTTCTATAAGAATAATGTCTGTTTCTCTCCATGAAGATTTAGTGCTGTCCTTTGCAGAGTGTTGCTGGGGAAACAGTGACTCTTAGTCATATTTCACATGATGCCTAGAATTAATCTGTTAGCAATTCAGACTGGATGGCTCTTTCACTTGGTGCATCTGTTAACAAAGTTCTTCAGCTAGATAATTTATGTACATGTGTGTTTTGAACAAAACACTATCATGTATTAAACCTCACTAACAATTATTTTTTTTGAAAGTGAATTTTCATTTAACGTGCCCAAAAAGAGCTGCATTAGGTCAGTACCTGAGACAGTGGTTTAAATAGATTTAATATCACTTTACCTCAGTTAATTTATACAAAAATATCTAGATTTGTAAAGAATGTTCCCTCTCAGGAATTGGATTGACTGCACTTTGAAACATTTCTTATTTTATTACCTGAGCAACATGTGCAGAGAAAAAAAAAAATGTAATAGCTTACTGCTAAGGATGGAGTCGATAGAGATGGTGTGAACATGAAAATGAAGTTGCACCTATGCATTCAGTGAAGGAAAGTACCTGGCATTCATGTGAACTAGAAACTGGCAATCAAGAAAATGTCAATCTGTGTGAAGTCATCATCATCACACTGAAACTGGCTGTTGATTGTTTTGCTTCAGATCTGGATTGTACAGATTCATAGCTGAAGAGACACCACATACTTTAATCATTAAGATTAATGGATTAAGATTCATTGGGTTTGAGCTCATCTAAGAAAAGTACACACCAGTTAACTGGGCCTCTAAATCTAACCTGCAGTTTTAGTCAAAATATTAGAAATATCAGTGTCAGGGAACATTATATTCCCCTGAGAAAGTGAGCTACCGTTATTATGTGAGTCAAAATAGGAAATAGCAAGGCAATAGTTTCCAGCGAATGTGGGGAACAGCCCTAATTTGGGGGGGTAGTGATATATGAGTTATCTGTGTCTTAGAACTCACATCTAAGGGCTGGGAAGAGAGAAGAAAAAGCAATTCTGAAAAATAAATCCATTGAGCTGGAGAACCACATAAAAATGCAGTTTCGCTTTCAGAGAACCAAATGAAGATGACCTCAGCAGACTTGAACTTTCTGGTCGCACAAACACAGGTGAAATAACCTGTTCTTTCCACCATGTGACTTCACTCACTAAACTACTTTCAGCAGAAGTTGCTCCTATCAAGTAAGGCAAGAAAACTTTTGCAAAGGTTTACAGACCATAGACCACACCAGCTTGAAGTCATCATTCACTATCAAAGTGAGACATCCACTCTTCCACTCAGGCACTTCACAAAAAATTAAGTACTCTTCTGAATATGGACAGTTAGCAGAACAAATTGCATTAGGCTTTCATCTCATCTAGATAGTTTTCATTATTAAGCAAAGACTCATTAACCTCTTACTACAAGCGCAGTGTCAATCACTTGTGCCAAGAAACTGGATTAAGGACACTTATGAACTCCTTGGTTTGCACCCAAAGTTTTTCAGTGCTCTCCAAGTAAGTGCAGTCAGAAGCAAAAAAAAAAAAAAATTTACAGCTCACCCAAAGACAAAGATTTTGCTACAACACTACCATTTTTGTAGGTGTTATTTTTAAAATATTCTAAAAATAAGCCAGTTCAGACTAGTAGCAGACTACTCATTTTAGTTCCTTTCTAGATACCATATACTTTTTCAAATTTGAGAATTTTTTGTCAGTCCAGAGGGTAATTCAAGCTGTTTTGGAAACAGGTGTATGAAGATGACCTGACTCTACAGTTAAAAGCTCAAAATGCAGAGTTTGACCATATATAGCCCAGCACTACAAATGTTAGATTTTTTTTTATACTGGCAACTTGCAGCTAAATATGCAGATGTAAGCGTTAATGAAGCCTACAGAAACCAGTGCAATTTTTTTCCACTGGACATGTTCCTAAGGCTTTGAAGAATTCAGAGTGTAAATAGAATCAGATAAAAGGATATGGATGCTGCATTCACCAGGCAGCAGATTACAAAACAGCATCAACATTTGCCCTTTGCAAAGGTTAAATTATGTTCCTATCTCAAGTATGATTATTGCCTATTCATGCTCCCATGAGGACTATCCATTTACAGATTTTGGGTGAAAATGGCAACAGGACCAGAATTTTGTGGGAAAGTTTTTTTTTTTGCTCATGGTGTGCTAGAACTTCAGAGCAAACATTATTAGAAATAAATATCTCAGAAGGCTGTTAAGGAGTCATATGTCATGAGCAGTCCTGGAACAAAGCTGAATGCTCCATCCAATAATAAAGCCATTTAAAACTAAAATGGAAGTGATACATTTTTATTAAGTCTCCAACTTTCATGAAACTTGACCTTACTTGGCCCCATTGCAAAAACAATGCTCAAAAGAGCTTAAGCGGCACAAATCTTCTAAAAGCAATGAATTCCTTCATGTAATTTTTTTTTCTTAACCTACTGCAAAAGCAGATGAAACAAACTTCAGAGGAAGTTTTGGAATATCTGGGGAGGGAGTCCTCCTATCTCATATCAGACATCTGCCATGTGGATATATGAATTAGTTACCCTAAACTCTGTCCGTAGCCAGAGGCAAATAAGGAGCTCTCCCTCTAATTTCTCTCGAGCAAGTGCTATAGAATAGGTTGAGTATCACTATGGAATTATCTCTTTCTCTCCATTGATCTGCGAAGACAACAGAGGCACCTGGCTCCTCTGTAGACACCTAGACTGCAAGATGATCATATTGTGTCAGATTAATCCCAAATCAGGCTGTTACATTCTTCCATTAACAGCTTTGAGACCTCAGCTCTTCCTTGACCTCACAGAAGAATCAGTTCACTGGTGATTCAAAACAATTTAATTTCCCTATGAAGTCCAATTCGTCAGATAGTGTGACTTAGCAAAGCCTTCACAGATTAAAAATAATCCCACCCACCTGTTTTTATGGGCCACTACTCCTTTTTTATAGCTTCAACTATGCTGAGAATTTCTTGTGAAAACATGAGTAAAAATAAAGGAAGGGGACGTGTGGATACAGCTAAATATGGGCTTGTAAACTTTGGAGAACCAAGGAGAAGGAGACGCAAGTCAGGCATCATACTGTAAGTATGAACTACCTGCCAGAAATACCTTGAATTCTCATTCACCATAAATGCTCTTACATATCAGGAATGTGTGGCAGATTCCCTGAACTTTATATACTATACTGTCACCAGAAATAAATAACATTGGATTATTCTAGATTACTCCCATAATCCCTTTCCAGGGATTCAGGGTAGGAATCTCACAGCATACAGTGGACATCGAAAAAGAGGAACCAGAATAAAGATTTCCAGGAACGGCCATTTATTTGCTTATAAGAAACATGACTGGAGCAAGCATAACTAAATGCAAGAAATCACATTCGGATAGAAACCTGGGAACATCTGGAAAAAAAAAAAAAGGCTTAAGGGAAGATAATGCCGTATTTTGGCAATCAACCTTTGCATTGCAGAGACTTTCTTTAAGTTTGCATGCAAAAGGAAAAAGCAGTAGTATCATGCAGTCAAAGCAATATGTTCAGATATCCAGTTTTACCTGTTATTTGATACAGTTTCAAACTTCTTTTCCTGATTGTTTTATGCTGTTGCAGCAGACTACTGCATATATTCTCACTATAGATGTGTGGTAACTGAGCATTTTAAAAAATTACTCTATGTTGCCTTTATGCACCTATATTTTAAGAGGCAGAGTAATACTTTTTTTAATGATAAATGAGTACCTCAAAGGCATATGAGAGAAGAATATCTGTAATTAACATTGTCCCTGCAAAATAAAATAAACAGTGAACTACAAAGCAAATCAGATTGTTCTGGCATAATGGAATAGCCAATGGAATCGTAAAGCCAAATTAGAGATAATTAAAAACCAAGGAAAATATAAAGATAAAAATAAAAATAGCAGTGTGGTTATTAAATGACACATTTGTTAATAAAATAGCTGTGTGTAAGGTGGCCGTCAGGTGCCCCCAAAGCCTCCTATCCTCCAGGCTGACCCAGCCCCAGCTTCCCAGCCTCTCCTCCTGGGGCAGGTGTTCCAGCCCCACTGCCTTGGGGACACTCCTCTGAGCTACCTGCAGTTTGTGCATGTCTTTCCTGCATTGGGGGCCCAAAAGTGGAGGCAATACTCCAGAGGAAGTCTGGCAAGTGTTGTGCAGAGGAAATAAATTTCTTCCTTTATCTATTGAAGGTACTTTCACCGATAAGGCCTGTATTGCTGCCAGGGCTCCCTGCTGGATCATATTTGGCCTAAAAGCCACAAGAACATTCCAGTCCTGTCCAGAGGAGCTTCTCTTTGGCCTAGCCCATACCAGTGCAGGGTGTTAGTCCATGCCAAGTGCAGGCCAGCATTCATCCTGGCTGAACATCATAAAGCTCCTGCCGGCCCATTCTTAGTTCTGGTCTGGGTCCCTCTGGATGGCCAGCCTGCCTTCAAGCGTGTTAAATGGTCCTCTCAGTTTGGCTTAATCACCAAATTCACTGAGGGTACACTGCATCATGTCTTCTAGGTCATTGATAAATGTGTTAAACATCAGCAGCATGCCCCAGAACACACCTCTGAAGAGCTCTGTTTGTCTCCAGGTGGAGTGTGAACCATTAACCACCACCCTGTCAGCCCAGCCATGCAGCCTGTGTTTCAAACACCTAGTAGTCTGCTCAATTACTAATGTCATAATTACAACTCTCTTCAACAAACCACTTCCCTCTGTGATTTCAGGACCACCATTACAGATCTGAATGACAAAAATTAAAGTTTGCCACTACTTTTTACTACTATTGATACTCCATAAAAAACACAGCTGTGCTGTTGGAGATTGAGCGGTAACTTATCCTCCCTTCAGCAGAAGACCCATTCACCAACCTTTGCTGAATGCTCATGGATATAGCTTGCTGATACATTTTTGCCAGAAGTAAAGTCATTCTCAGACATTATTGCCCCTTTTCCTACTGCTTCTAAACTTCATTATAATGACTTGCTGCCCCCTTGGCTCTGCTGGTACTAGTCTTGGTGAGACTTGACCAAGGGGTTAGTAATGGGACCTAGAGTGAAGGCGGGACAGAAAGGTGGAAATGTCTGAAACTCATATTCCACAAGAGAAAAACATATCATTGAATACCACATACTACCTTGACTTCTGGCTTACCTGAAACAAAATGAGACAAAAAACCACAGTGTTTATAAGGTGATTTTGAGGTCTCAGGATTGTTTTACAGATCTTGCCTGGCAGCGGTAACAGTAAATGTGAAACTCCATCCTGAATTCCTGTAGTCTCTGTAGCATCCTTCCAGCAGCATTCAGGTCAGAATGAAATACAGGCACTGGAAAACTCTTTGAGCCTGAGATAATTTTCACAGAAAGCTCCCCAAATGAAATGTTATTCAACCTCCTGAACAGGACATTGAATAGTGAGAGCTGATGAACACACAAAAAAAGCATGACATCATCCCAACACTTCTATTTATTCAACTTTCTCTAAGGGAACATTTGTGTTTTTTCAATAGTAAGGGTGCCATGGCTCTTGGGAGGGACAGAAGCTGTTTTCTCAGCAACCAGCAACTGAGGTTCATTTCTACTCTTCAGAAATGGCCTTTCAGTTCCTAATGGCAGTTATGTGCCAGAGGGACCCGGCAGGCCTTTTTGGAAACTGTCACTGGTGTTCAAGGAATGTTGGAGTATTTCCTTTCCCTAAAACACCTCTTTCCATTTCTTGAAACTGCTAAATCATCTCTGCCAGCAATGATTTATACCTAGCACTCATAAAATTATTCTGAGTCACAAATCACTTTCCATCCCATTGGACCAAACCAGATCCAGAAGGAATAATCATATACTGTGGCTATGCTTTCTGGAAAAAAAGTCTGAGGAGAGACAATATCACATTTTTTGCCTAAGCAATCTGTTACCCTATATCTGTACAACATTTTCAGCTCAAGGCCTCTTTAATTTGAAGTTTTAAGAAGCAAGGGTTGTATACCTGAATGGCTCTTTCAGACTCGGGAGGACACTCAGGAGTCCATGCTTTTTCTTTTAATTGTATACACTGTTTTTTTTTCAGCAAAATGTAACTTTCATTAATGTGTGTTATCGAAATAATGACGAGGAGAGGAGAGGAGAGGAGAGGAGAGGAGAGGAGAGGAGAGGAGAGGAGAGGAGAGGAGAGGAGAGGAGAGGAGAGGAGAGGAGAGGAGAGGAGAGGAGAGGAGAGGAGAGGAGAGGGGAGGAGAGGAAGAGGCAGAAGTTGGTTTCATGTCACCGATCTGTCAACTCAGAGAATGCCTACCCTTTGTTGCACACCCATGGTGAGGACCAGAACATGGGGCTTGTTACATATTATAGAGTGAACAGAGAAAAGAGTGAGTTGGAAAGAAACAAGATAATATCTCAGATAATTCAGATCCCATTAAAAAAAAAAAAAAAGAAAAAGTAGCAGTAAACTGACATCTCTACATCACACATGTAAGTACTACAAGAAGCAATTATGAAGAGCTAGGAAAGTGCTTCCAGATACAACAATAGTTTATTGAAGTCCATCTGGTGGTAAGCCAGCAAGAGGGAGTGTCAGTATATGCCTAGAGAAAGTGATTAAAACTTAAACAGGATGTGATGGAGGAGTTGAATAATCTAAAAGAATCTTATTAATGCAGAGTTTCATTAGTTAGCTTTTCTGGTACAGCAGCTATATTTTGCTTGCTGCCAGCTGCTGTTTCCCTCTCCAGCCCAAACATACCTCTGATATTTAACTGCTTGTAGAGCACAATTAGTGTTTATTAACTGATCAAGATAAAGGGGCACAAATTAGAAATCTAAGATCTCAGTGGCCATCTCACTGAGGATAGGAGGCCACTAACATCCAGCAAGATGGGCTATGCTCCCACATCAGGCGACACGTACATGGATATATGGCTCTATAGATCCTTTCTCTTGCTTCCCTCAGATAGACTGAAGCAGCATCCATCAGGTCTTCTTGAAGAGGCTTTAAAAACCCAAGCACACGTGCAATAGCACCTTATTTTCCAAATTCTGAAACAAGATAACACAGCACAGAAATCGCTACCTGTCATGACTAGGTAAGCTATTCAGTAACTGCCCATGAGGGACAAAGGCGAATCTTCGTTTTTCACACAAGTAGCCTTCAAAAATTCATGTTAGTATTCATTATCACATTTTTTGCAGCTTTTGATATCCAGCGTCTCCACATATATAACGTCTTCCCTGACTAGCCTTGGCCAACTGTCTTATGGCACCATCAAAAGACTAAACCTCATAACTCTTGCTTACATTCCAAAGACTGTCTTTTTGTGTCTTTAACCTCTGTCTTAGACTTTTATTCAGTTCTCAGCCACCATCTGCATGGAAAAAATATTTAATTTTCCTCTCCTCTTCTTTCCTCACCTTCCACAGGTAACATTATTCTAAAAGTATTCAAAAGAATGTCAGCTATCTTCAGTTAAACTAAAACCTATAATCATGGCCATGTCTTTTGGCTGAATAAGGTATCCTTGTTGTTTAATGGAGATGGATGCTCTCATCTCTTCTCTTCTCCCATGTTCTGCTGTTGTATATTTTGTCAAAATTCATCTCTCTTCTGGCTTTATGGTATCTCAGTGATGCTACTTTGACATGTCAGTCATCCTGGCTGGGATCTGCACCTGCAGCCTTTCTGCTTTTAGAGAGATAGATGTAAAGAAAATGGTTTTCGTAAAGCAGTGCTTACATCTGGGTTTAGGCTGCTTACAGCAGCAGCAGCAAACATCTATCACTAACACTTTAAAACAAGTATGCTGCTTCAGATGAAATGTTGAAAGATTGTCCAGAGCTCAATAAATCCACTACATTATTCAGTAAACTATTCTAGTAATTAAAAACATTTCTGAAGATGAAAGACTATAGAAAATATCTTCTACCAACTTAATTTTCATTCTTTTCCACTTTGATTCAACTGAGCATAGCCAAAATAAAGATATAAAGTGTGGGCATTAGAGGGAGAGATAAGTCAAGAAAGAAGTGACTGGTAATGAATCCATTTTGCACTGACCATTCACAGCTAATCAGTATTTATTACTCATTTGGCAAAACAGGTCTTCCAGCTTCGGTTCCAAAGCCATAAATCTTGATTTTCACTTTAAAGATTGCTGAAAACAACAGTGTAAAGGTTTATCTTCACCATTAAAATGGCAACTTACACAGCTATCCTGAGTTAGAAATGCAGTGAAGTCAAGGCCATTTTAATTTTCGCATGAAGCAAACTTGCTGAGGTCAGCTTCAGGCAGTAGCATAGAGCTGCTGTTGTTGTGACAAGTGTGGTCACTGTGATTTTTTACCATTGTAGTTCTCACATGTTAGTTGTCATTTTGACTAAAAAAATTAAAAAATAATTTAAAAAAATCATTTGTAGCAGAAAAGCCCAAAGGAGCAGCATCACAAATGGATTCTTGTTTAACTTGTTAGTGGTTTTCCACTGTTCCTTGCCTCTGATAATTTTTTTTCTATCCATGGGATATCAGAGTGTATCCAGGAAGCTACATGTGCCTAGTTCTACCCCAGCAGTTCAGTAGCAGTAAAACAGTTAATAATGTGTTTCTTTTTTTCCATATTTCTGAGTGACCTATGGTGTTTGGCAGCTCTGTACTCACGATTCACAAAAAGCTATCTGTTCAAGGAAAAGCTATTCCCCTTCTTCTTGCTTCGTAGCACATATCAATTTATTTTTTTTTTATTTTTTTTTAATCATAATTCTTCTCCAAACAGTTTTCCATGGCGGTGGGGAGGATGGGAAAGTCTGTCTGAATGCCTTATGTTTGCTGAGAGATCATTAAGGCGTGCCAAGATCGTACAGGGGAGAAAATATTCCAGGAAGTTGTTATTTATCAATTTCCAAGGAAATTAGCTCACAGACTACAAAAATAATCCTAAAGTAAATAAAAGTAAACAAGTAATAAATGCTATGGGGCAGGTCATTTTGCTTTTATTTTCTATTTCTGCTACATCAACACAAAGAACATAATCAGTTCTTGTCCTTTGACCCATACGAACCCAAAACTGTACAGGTTGTTCTGAAAAACCTCAAATCTGAGTTGTAAACATGGAGCCTAACAACTCCCACAACTGTTTCTTAACAGTTGGAAATCATTGCTGCTTTTCATCCTAGTGTTACTGCAGTTCCACATGAACTTGGTGTTCCCTTGGATTTTATCACTGAAAATTATATTCCTGGTTTCATCATGATGCTGAAACAGGGAGTTTCTTATAGTGTTTTACTCACAGCTCCTCTGAGGACTGTTTTGGGTTCATCAAGGGGATGTTTCTCTCTTTATTTCAAGGTTCTGACTCAAGTTCATTGAGCACTTAAAAAGCCCGACACTTCACATTTCTTGTTATTGCCAAGTAAGTCAAGGTAACATCTTCACAAAAGAGTCACCAGTACTTGACATGTACTCCCACTGCAAGTGTAGATCAGATGCTCCATTTCATGGTCTGATCTGCTTTCATCAGCAGCCTAAACTAACCCACCTGAAAATGAATTGCCACACCTGCCAGGTGGTCTTCATTGGGCCTGCAGGTGTGTGCTAGGATACTGGGAACTGTAACACTGGAAAACAACCTGGAAAAAGCTGCTAGAAATCATCCTTCTTGTTGGTGGCACAGCCAGAAGGTCCAGAGCAGAGGTTCAGGACTGTTTCACATTGCTCCACAGCATGTCTCAACCTGGCCATCCTAGCATCATGGTCTTACACTGATATAACTGCCTCCCTGCCTGACACTTTATGTATTTTACCACCTCCTCTTGCCGTGGACTTGGTAAAATTAGGCCAAAAACTCAGTGTAGGTGCCTTCCAGAAAAGTAAACACAGGAAGGTCCTAGAAACCAATGGTGGCTTTTAACATGTTCTCATGGCAATCCTCATGTGGAAATTCAGCTGGCCAGAGATGTCCATGTGTCCTCTTACCAAGCTACAGTCTGTGAGGTGAGTGGGCAAGTCTGTCTTGTTTCTGTGTGTGAGGAGAGCCTCAGCAGGGACACCAGTTGTGGTGTAGGGGACCAGTTCACTCCTTCCTGCAGGGCAGCACTGTCCAGGATGCTGCTGTCCCCAGCAAGAGTAGCACATCCAAAGCAAGATGCAGCTGGAGGCAGGACTGGCACCAGCACCTGAGGTGCTGCTCGGTTAGAGGCTGAAATGTGCTGCTGCAGTACAGGAGACTGCTTCAGACAGCATCCCACTTTCCTCCTTTTCCCAAGAGATTAAAAAAATCATCCCATGCCTGTTCCCTGTGATTCACTTGTTGAAAAGCCTTTGTCAATTCTCAGGAGAGAGAAACAAGATCACTGGAGCAAGGATTGCTCAGTCGGAAAAAAAAATTGCCCCTGGGAGAAGCGAAGCTGGAAAAGAGGATAAAACCCTTTCACTGCTCTATCCTTCCTGCAGAGCTCTGTCCTATCACATTTTAAAGAATGTAAAAGAGAAATGCCTGCAGTGGGAAAAGGGATGTAAGACAGTTACACTTCTCCATCTTGATTGCCTACCATTCATTGGCAGACAGATGCTTCCAAACAATAGTCGTAACATCTTCTTAATAAGGCTGATATCTCCTAAATACCCCTGAAATGGTTAATTTATAAAGGTATGGAAACAGGAAGACAAATAACTTTTTATTTGCTGTACTATAGTGAGCTATCTGGGCTATGTGATCAGTGTCCGATAGCAGGACTATCCAAAACATAGTTTAGAGGTATTAAATGCCTTTGAAGAGAAACAGTACCCATAGGTTACCAGATGATATACAGAACTCAACAAGAATTTAAATGAAACAATTTTGGAAGAAAAATAGAGATGCAGTAACACAAAGCAGTATTGTAGCTACTTTTTCAAAGAGTATTGACAAATATCAAACTCTTCTAAATCACACTGAAGCCTTTTGTTTCAGACATTTTTTTGCTCATCCTGATTTTTTTCCCCGATTTGTCCAAAAGATGTTCACAGAAGTTATTTCAATTTCTCTAGAATGTTTCTTATTTATTTTTTAGGCACTGTCGGTAAACCAGAATAATTCATTTCTTGCACAGTTCGAGCCATAAGCATCCTGTGAGGTGACAAGTGAGAGCTACGGGTAGTCAGCATCTGATAAGCACAAAGACCTGCAAGAGTCTAATATTTGAGTGGCTCCTTCTGGAAACTTGATAATTTCTCCTTGTGGACACTGCTGAGAATATGATAAAAGACAAACATATGTCCACAAATAAAAAAATAACAAGTCAGCACCAGTCCTTGCAAGACTTTGTGTTGGCCTCAGCTGTAGAACTGGGTACGGCTGGAGGAGCTGGGCAGAGCCATTTGTCAGAAGTAAGAGACAGGGAGGAGGCCATGAGGTACATGTAAAAGCTCTGGGGAGAACAAGGATGTCAGAAAAGAAGAAATAACTTCTCTGGGTGGTGGAGGAGCCCAGACCACTACAGCATTAAACTTGGAACAAGCTTTTATCCCAAATTGGTCTTGTGAACTATAGGTTCACTTAGTTTTGTCTTGACCTCCTCCTCTCCTGAGAGTGCAAACTGATCCATTAGTGAGGAGGTGGTTTCCCTGGCTGAATAAGAGACTAAAATTTCTAATTACCTCCATGTTCTGTGTTAACTAACTTGGGCATCAACACTGATAAAATTCTGGCATGAACATCATGCAATATGATTGTTCTCCCATGCAATCAAATGTTCCCAAATTACTCAGGGAGCAATGGTGTCTTAGTAAGGTGCGTATTCTTTATCATCATCACCTCTTGCTTTATCTCTCACCAGTTTTGACTAGAAAAGGTATTACTACTATGGAACATGAAACCACCAGAACTTATGCAGCACTGTCGCTCAGCGCAGGGACATTGCACAGTGCCTTGCTGCACATCAGCGCAAGCCATGGTGGGTACTCCAAGGGAGGCCAGGCAGCAGCGTGGGTGACTCTACCTGAGAAAAGAGCTCTGAAGGCTGGTAGGCTAACCATGGGCCAATGCTGTCTCTCCAAACATGGTGAGGGAGAGGGAGAAAATATTTTAAATCAGCCAGTAAAATGAAGACTCTGTAGAGCTGGGAAGAGATATGTGCCCCATATATTTCTTTCCTGTTACATCCTTCTGAAAGCCAAAGCAGATTTATCTTCTGTGTTGAGCAGATGCATCTGTGGATTCATAGGGTTGTGTGGGCTCTGCACTTTCATGGGTACATGCACATATGTACACATCTTTCATTTTCTACATTAATACTATATAAAACTCACAATGCAGGCTGCTACTGAAAAGCCTCCAGTGCATACAGCATATTCAGTCACCTTTAAACACTTCTACTCTTGTTACCTTAGTAACAGCCCAAGGGAAATCCCTAAGTAATTAATCAAGCTGCTTAACTGTTTAAGGTTTCTTATGAGGGAAGCTGTTGTTTAGCTTCTTTCTCATTGCTGGTAAAAATTCTATATATAGAAAAGAAACATCACAGGGGCTGATTTAGGGAGCCTCCTTTGTCTGTTATATGGAGGAAGGAGAGTGAGGGCCCATGTGTACCTTGTTAAGACATTTATTTGGCATTCTTAGTAACTGATACTGCCGGTAATAGCTGAAGCATGAACCTCTAAGGATTTAGAGGTGCAGCTGACAGGCTGAACTTTCTCAAAGATGTCAATGTCCTTTCTAAGAGACCATCCTGTTTTCTTCCTCCAGTGCCACATTCAGAAAACCTTCCCTGTTCACTGAGACTTCAAGAAATTACTATGATCATTTAGTCTGAGTTCCCATATAAGCCATGCCAGAGAAGTTCACTGGTTTTCTTTGTTTAGGTTTTTGGGGTGGTGGTTTTTTTGTTGTTTGTTGTTGTTTCTTTGTTTGGGTTTTTGTTTGTTGTTGATATGGTTTTTTGTTTGTTTTGTTTTGCTTTTCTGTAGAAGGCAGTTGTCTTCCTTTGTAAACTAAAGACCATTAATGAGCCTACCAGATTGTGAAGACCATAAAGCCAGCCTTACAGAAAGACGTACCTATTGATCCTTTCCTCTAAACACTTAATTCAGAGACAGCTGGAGAAAAATCTGTCCTTTGTTTTTTTAGGGTAGCGGCTAACATAATAATGTCAAACCTTTTTCATGGTGTGGATCGTTAAGGATTTTCCCACGGAGCTGTGGTTCTGTGCAGAGTGACTGCAAACCAATTTGCTTTCCTGAGTTACTTCCCAAGGTCACACTAAGGAGCAGCTCAGCACTTTTCCTTTGAGAGATACAGATACAACAACAAACACCTCAAGATCTACGTAGGAACTTGGATCATTTTTCCTTAGCAAGTCTTTGCAGACTCTGCTGGAGAAGAGATACATTCCACTTGAGGAGAGCCAGCATCTGGAGCTTGGGGTACCAATCAGGGAAAAAGAGGATGGAGAGTGAAGCCCTTGCTCATCCTGAGCAAGCTCAATGCCTTGAGCTTCACCATACAATATCCTCTATAAGTGCTCTCAATACAGTGATACCAGCTAAAAAGTCTCTTCCATGTGTCATGACAGCCTTTGAAAGCCTTGTATTGTCTTTGTATGGGATGGGAAAATTTTTGAAGTCTCAAAAGCACTCAGGAGAGGAGATAACAGCATCAGATGTCTTTCTGTGATCTGTGCCATGCCAGAAGGATGTTGTTTAACCTCATTTTTCTTGCTTTGCATGATGGGCCTCGACAGTACTGGCCAATAGCTCACTCACATGTTTTGCTCTTTAAGGCTTAGAGATTTGCATCTGTTTCACCAACAGACACCATTTTATTCTTGAATTAGTCAATCCCAGAGTTGTCCCACTTTATGCCCATTCAAGATAATTTCTAGCATCAATACAACTTAAGAAGTTTACTCTGATAAAGTAACAGACATCTGAAAAATGAGAGGCAAAAGCTACAAAGCAGGAAAAATATATACTGGTAAAACTGAGTTATCAGTTACACTTAAATATTACAGTAAGTTTCTCCTAGGTGCTCAGGGTCTCAGCTGGCCTGGTGGATGGGCCAGCTGTCCTCTCTCCCCAGTCTATGTAGTATTTTGATCTGCCCAAGGCCCTGTCTCAAAACACTCTCATGGTTTTCCTTTAACACAGATACAGATTCTTACACTAAATACAGCTGTGGTGACTCTCAATTTTCTTCTCCCATTTTCTGAGGGACTCATTTCTGAAATACTAGTGGTAGAAGCAAAACATGGTATATTTTCCTCTTCCCTAGGATTTGCTCTGTATTTATACTGCTATAATGTGGGTGAACTAGCACATTTCTTCTACTCCAACTAGTCTTCTTGCTGGTTATGATTTTTGTGGCATGGCTACAACCCCTTGGAAACATTACGAGAAGGATTCATTTTATAAGTGAGTGACTAATCTCCCCACTTAATTTTATCTGTTTCTAAGTTAGGTAGCTGGTCTCAGTCATCCTGGCTCCCTCAAAGTGAAATGGGGATCTGGATTAGCATGGATGATGCACCTTTACACCTTTTGCCTGCTTCTCTTCTCTGACTAGAGAAGAGACCTTAGTGACTGAGGCATAAGAGGCACCTACGTTTCAGGTCATTCAAGTTAAGTGACATGAACCTCACCAAGAATGTCAGGGCCTTTAGAAGCTTCCCCTGAGACCACACTTTGCACCAGATATGGCTTTTAATTATCCCACACCTACTCCTCAAAGATTTAGTCCACTCTATTCCACATCAGTGGAATAGGTGTCACAGCAGCATGAAAACACACAATTAATAACAATAGCAATGAGTTTGATGTTTATGTTTCATGGTCGAGCCTAAGGACAATTTTTTTAACTGTGGGAGTCATTCTTAGAGTAGACTCTTCCTCCTTGAGACTTATATAAAGATCAAACATTCATGAGTTTTCAGAAGACCTGCAGTCATTTTGCTGTCATCTGAAACTGGAGAAATATATATTCTTAATTAGATTGTGTATTACTACTGACCTCCCATATATGCAAGCATATATGTACATGTTCATAGGACTAATGGTATGACGATGCAGAAAACTGCCCATGATTAGCAGCATCTGCTGCTGTCTGCTAAGGGTGATTCGCCAATGCAAGTTGTCTTGGAAATTAGTCTCCTTTGCCTTTCTCTTTCTCTGTTTCGTTTTGATCTATTTCTCACTTAAAGTGAAAGAGCTTGCTTTTGTGCTCTGCAAACAAGTACTAATTAGGTCATTAAACTTTGATGACCATTCATTTACGTGGCACACTTTTGGACAAAGCTACAGTTTTTGTCTTAGGGGAAAGCACTTTTTCAGCTCTGAACGCCAGACAGATTGTAGCCAGGCAACGCTTTCCTGGGTAAAAAATCATTGCTCGATGAGGCTGATTAGGAATTCACCTGACAAAAGATTAGAAGGGAAATAAAGCATTTTTGGAGGAAAAAATATTGAAATAAAATTAAAAAGCCAGCAGCAAAGACATCTTTTACAGCACTCAGCAAGACACAAAGGAGAAGTCAGCAGTAAAAGTGGGGAGAAACAGGGCACTGCACAGGGCCTGCTCTCAATGTGAGAAAAGCTCTGGTCCACTGATGAAACTGAAACAAGGAAATCTGTGTAGGTTTTGTGAAGATGTCCATATCTCTTGTATTAACTACCTAAAGAGTGATCAAGGCCTCGGCAGTTTCTCAGAGCTGGTGTGTCTATCTGCTTCGGTTAGCATATATCCGAGAGGGGCAGCTGGTACACCAGCACTCCAGAAATCATGAGCTCTTGCAAGAGAAACAGGGATGTTAGCAGGCAGCAGGGAGATGCACCCTAATGTCCTATTTCTGTGAAGAGGTCACTGACAGACAGACAGACAGACAGACAAACAGCATCCAGCAGTTGAGCAAGACAAGAAACAGAGCTGCACAGGCTGCAGTGGTTAGGGAGCTAAGAAGTTACCTAATTAGGCACTCTGGATTTTCATTTACAGCTAATTGGAAACAAATGATCTTTGTTCTTTTTCCTGTACAGATCAGAGGATTAGCTCCCATACATAAACTGTGCCTTTCACAAACAAAAGAAAAATCAATACACAGCATGGCATGTGTCTCACCAGTGGAATATGAAAACAGGGTGCATCCCCACAGAGGCTGCTTTTGCAGAAGTGGCTAGCCATCGATCTTTGCCATCCTCCTCTCAGAAATGTCATGTAGGCTGTGAGGCTTATAAAGGAAGGCCACTAAACCTCTTGATTAAAATAAGAATGTTTATATTTTCAGGACGGAGTTCAGGGGAAAAGAGACTCTGAGCATCTCAAAATGGCTGCAGCTTTCCTCCAACCTCCCTCTCACAGCCTCACCCTGCAGTCATTCCATT
This sequence comes from Nesoenas mayeri, assembly GCF_963082525.1. Taxonomy (NCBI): domain Eukaryota; kingdom Metazoa; phylum Chordata; class Aves; order Columbiformes; family Columbidae; genus Nesoenas; species Nesoenas mayeri. The sequence goes on from NC_137541.1 coordinate 104,075,934, forward strand.
CCTCATTGATTTTTCTTTTCTCTTCAAAGAGTAAATCACCATGTCTGCATCTGGAGGTAAAGTCACAGCATCACTAATGAGGAATGTGGAAGAGGCTGAGTTCCTAAATCCTAATTCAGAAACGCCCTCGAAAATAGCCTTAATGGTAAGTGTGTGCTAAAATATTTTGCTGTCAGTGATCTTAGTGAACTGTGCACGCTTATGAAAACCGCAGGATTTAGGGGAACAGGCCCAGAAGGGTTGTCCTGGGGAAAGGTCATCACCAATGACCACCACAGGCACCTTCGCCCAGCGTGAGACACCACACACGTACCACAGCTGCACATCAGTGGTTCACTGGGACAGGCTCTGGGTTAAAGATTTTACCCCTAACTAGTGACAGACATCCAAACGGAAGACTTGGGCAAGTCAGGCTCCTTGCTAACCCTTGTAAATCACACACAGGTGCTTGTAAAGCCACTGAAAAAGCATTTGGGTGTGACTAACTCTTAATATATCCTCTCCAATAAAGGCTTCCCATCAGCATTAACTGCACCGAGGTCAGAGCTTGTCTTCTGGATGGTGGAGAAGCATAACATCCCAACCCCGAAGTGCTGCTAGCTAGACTAGATTCACTAGTCTATCCACAGCCAGTAGTCAATTGTAGAAAATAACAGGCCTATTCAGATAATATCCACCCCAACATCACCATTTAAGACACCTAGTTAAATAAAACTCCAGTCTTCTTTTTTATCTTACAGCTCCCTCTCCTACAGGCTTGAAAATCAGTCTGTCTGGGGTTCCTGGTGCATCTCAATCTGTAAACTGACCTGAGACACCATGCCAGGGGCACAGCTGACCAGTGCAAGGCATTCGTACCCACGTATTTGCTACATGTGCGCTGGGACATTATGAACTTCACTTGTGGAAAGAGGTGCTGCAATAAGGTACCTTCAGGGAAAAGACTGTCTATTTCCATTCTGACTCACCTGCTGAAAAACAAATTCAGAATAACACAGAGGTCTGATTTGCAGGCAGCCAAGCATGAAGGGTTTTGAAATCATTTTAGGAGCCTTAGAGTACAAGACAGAGCAGAGCCAGGCAAGTAGTGAATTGCAGTGGTCAGCACATGTGATTGCATCCAGGAATTGTGTGTGTGACACCCGGATGATGAAGAACCACTACACAACAAGGCAGAAAGGCCATTTCAGAGGAAGAAGACAGAGGTCACTCCAGAGGAAAGGGAAGAGCTGTTATTGTGAGATCATTAAAAAAAAATAATCAAAGGAGGCCCTAATAGTGGTTGAAGAAAATGGTAGTAAGCAAAAGAAAAAAGTATCTGAAGAAGCAGAATATTGCAGGAGAGACTCAAATTTCTGAAATCAGTCACCACTTTTTTTGTTTGATGTTTTCTACATTCTTCGAAGAAAATGATATATTTTTCTAGAATACTCATCAAATCTACAACCACATCTACATTTTTTTACTTATACATTCACTTTTTTATTACTCCAGATGTTTTCATCTCACAGGTTTGTACCTAGGAATCACCACTGAAGGTGCTGGTACTGATTCCCTATGCCATACCTTCACTTGCCCCACCAGGCACCTGGGCCAGCAGCAGCCCCTTCTACAGTTTCACAAACAGATAGAAGAAATTAAACCCTGTTTCCCCAGTTTTCCCCTTAGACAACATCAGCTGCAAGACCAAGCACCAGCTCCTGGGTGAGGAAAGGCCTGGCCTACAGGCATCAAGGGCCACCTGTGGCCACAGCACATACCACCATCAGCCAACTCTTCTAGCCACTTCCTAGTTAGGAAGCAATTCAGACACTTAAACATTAACAGCCAGTGACACTGTAGATATTTTTTTTTTATGTCTGAGGTATTCAAATAGCAGATACAGTAAGGAGTCTACAGAAGACCTGTGCCCTTAAGGAGCCAGAGAAAGTACCTTATGGCACCAAAAATAGCATTAGGTGCCTACATTAGGCCTTTACTTGTTGCCATTAAACTTTACCATTGTCTCTCTCCTATGAATAGAAGGAGAAATTAGTTTATTGCAAATTTATCTGACAGGATCTTGTATGTCTCCTGTAGCAATACTCTAGATTTAGCAAAGATGACACAGAATTTCTATGCTATATTAACTGACAATTCTGATTAAAGAAAAAACAGATGAGCGAGAGAGAATCCGCTGGGGAAAATAAAAGTTTTTCAGCAGCCTGTATGTCATTTATCCTGATATTAACTGGGATGTCTTTAATGCTGCCCACATTCCAAGTTTGCAGAGTGTCACTGATTTTCTCCTTGATGAGATACAATTACTTCTAAATTGTCTGGTGGAAAGATGTGAGTTTGTGCAGCTGGGCTTGAGAGCACGTGCAGACACGAGGCGGTTCAATACCATGGAATAAAATGGATGCATTTTCTAAGTGATCAAAAGTGAAACAGCTCATCATGGTTCTACTTAGATTGCTAGCTCTAAACTCAGGAGGTAATAATCCCATTGAGATGCGTGAGATTGTTCACTTCCCAAAACTGCAGCTTCATGCCTCCTGCAAATTTGGTAGGACATTACTACATTGGTTTTGCTCAATTCCTTTGTAATCTGCAGGCAGGAAGGTAGAGCACAGTTCCACGCAAGGGGATAGTTAGCAGAAGATCCTCCATGTGAAATTAGAACTTAATAGATGTCTCCCATTATTCAAGACATGCTTGGACACATTCCTGTACTCTAGGTGTACTTGCTTCCACACTCTGGGTGATCCTGCTTTCACAGGTGGGTTGGACTAGATGATCTCCAGAGGTTCCTTCCAACACCAATCATTCTGTGTGATTCTCTGTGTGTGTGATCATCTATCCTGCCTGTCACAAGATGTACCATGCTGTGACTGCCCCTGACCCGCAGAGGCCACAGGGTCGTTCTCCACCTCCATGTGTAAAACCTGCCCTTGAGCTGCAGCAGACATAGACTGTGCACAACATCACACTGGGTCGTAGAGGGGGCTTTCCAAGGGGTAGAGTCTTCAGCTGCCCACCACTGCAATGGGTGGCAATCCACTTTGCTACTGCAAAGTTCTAGGAAAAGCCTTTCTAGCCATTTTCTGAAGCTGGATGACTTTTTGCCACAGCCAGGTTTCCTGTCTCTGAGCCTGCACAAGGGTCACCATAGGCAACCAAGGGATGAAATCTCGTCGAACAGCAACAACATGGGTGTTACTCATCCCAAAACCTTGAAAGGACCTGGTAGGTGCGGCTCCTGTGGCAGTGCTGCTGCCCCGGTCCACCAACACCCTCCACTGCTTGAAAACACAGCTGCAGCTAAATCCCAGGTATGGCAGCCACCACGGTGGTCCTCCAGATGGGTTTGTCGTGACTCATTGTTGTTGCTGCTGCTGCTGGCAATTCATTTCCTCCCCAAAAGTTGACCACAAGACATAAATTTACTGTACTTGTTAATTTATTGCCACTACAAGGGCAAATGTCCTTCTTCCTCCTCCGCATCCATGTCCCATTTATGGTCCACTTGTGTCACTGATTCTCTTCTGTCACAGCCCTAGTATCTGCACTACCCACTATAGCATTTCTTATTTTTTTTTTCTACAAAGAAAAAAGGGTCTTCCTGACATGTTCAGGAAGATAACTTTTTTGTGTCTGCCACCTCCCCAGCTTTTACTCTCCCCACAAAGTAAATACGCTTCACACTCCCCCATAAGGGCACAATAGCTGTGAAGAAACAAGTTTTTTTTCCCCAGATTTGTCAGTCTCATACTACAAGTACTCGAATCTGGTTTTCTCCCAGTGAGAAAACAACTATTAATACGTACTGCCTGAAGCTGCCATGCTGGCTGGCTGCACCCCATGGCTTACCTGCATCTCCATTTCTAATTGGACAGTTTTTTCTCAATGAGGTTATCAAAACAAACACAACTGAAGAAAGAAAAGGAAGTGTTCATGGTTTGAGGTTGGATTTTTTTCAGTCTATTTATTTATGCCTGTTTACTGGCTTTTGGTAACAGGCTGGGGCAGTCATAGCAATGGAGAGGGCAGCATGTGACATCACCAGCATACTCCCAGTATGCAAGCACGAGCAGTGGCTGAGCAGGGAGGGAGCCACAGCAGCCTTCTCCCCAAGTGTACCTGCCCCTGCAAGGGGAAATCCAGACATTCAACAGGGCAGGTTGTTTTTTAAGGCTTCCCTAGGGAAACCCTAAAGTACCCACAGAAGTTGCATTAGGGTCACCTTTGCTTCACTCTAAGTAACCTCGGTTACTTTCATCCTGTTTCTCTCTTCATGCCTGTCTCATCTGTTTGCTGTACAAGCTCAGTAGAGAAGAGATGTGCTACAGCCTGGGTCACCACTGTGGTGCAAACCATCACTACTTGCAGAAGGAAGAAATCTCCAGGGATTGCCTTGTCTTTGCTGGTGTCCCTGACATCTCTAAAATGACAGTTCCTGACAGGGATTTTGGAAGTGCACAGATGCTGAAAGGTCACATCCTCCACTCCCCTCTGAAAGGCTGCAGCTGATGGAGTTAACTTCTAATGACAGACAATTGCACTTATGACAGGAAAGAGGGAACAGTGGGGTACTTTTCCCCTGCTAAATTGGGATCTGCTCTTGGATCCATCTTAACACTTTACATCCTGGTTCATCAGCTGCAAAACAGTCTGAGAGCGAGGGAGACATCATGTGCTGCAACCACAGGGCTGGGACATGAAATATGACCTTTACAGACCAGCTGATTTCATCTCTTCAAAAGAGAACCTACAGGCCTGCTGTAACACTTTTAATTAACTTTTTGTACTCAGAAATTCTCAGCTGACTTTGAAGAAAATGGGCCAGTTTACACAAGTGATGAATTTTGCCCCAAGAACATAAACAGTTATCTCAAAAATGTCAGTGTTCAGTAATTTCTCTGGACGTGCCCTCACAGTGAACCAGACAACACGAGGAATTATCTCACCCTTTTGAATGCCAGTGTGGGTGATGAATTAATTATCAGGAATTGTGCAAGCTTTTGTTAAGCATAAAAGATTATTTACAGCAAGCTATTTTAAGTCTGAGCTGTAATGGGAACAGTCTGACTCACCTGCAGTGCACCTTATAAAATCAATCAAAGTAACTAACATGGTCATCACCTTTATAGATGTTTTATATGAAGGAGGAATGCTTTTTCAAACTTGGCAACAGTAGTTATTAACTGCGAATATGACCCTTCCAGGAGTGTTTGTGTACTGAATTAATTAAGATTATTCTAATCTTGGATAACGTCTTCATCATCCTCTGCATATTATATCTGGTTTTATCCAGGAATGCAGGTGGACTTCTCATCCTGGTCTTGAAGTCATGGCAACTCCACACAGGAAAATCAATAAATGTAAGTGGAATTACAATAAAGCAGTATTCACATGATGATTCACAATTTAGTGTAGCAGCTCATTTACTTTGATACTGTCATTTTCACAACCCTTAGTCAAATGAAAGCCATTGTATGATTTTAAAACATTGTTTGATGGTTTTGAGGTGCTTATTTCAAGAAAACAACAGAGGTCATTTGGTTGATGTCCTGGTCAATGCCAGTCCCTGTCTCCTGTAGATGCTGAGGATCAACAGCAGTCTGCTGCAGTTCGAGTCCAGGCAGTGAGACCACAGAACAAGTTGTTACATTTCCTGCTTTAAGTATGCTTGGCTGTACACATCTGGCCTGTCCATAGAGCAAATCCAAATGAGTCATCACAGCAATGAGTCGCAATGAAAAGAGACTGGCCTTTATTATAGATGGTAATTCTACTGACTTAGAGGAGAGAGACACAAAAGCCCTTCATGGTCCCATATTTCAAAGGGAAGCTCTAAACAGGAGAAAAAGGAATTTTACAGGCCCACGAAGCAACTATAAAATGGATTTTTCTAAATTACCTAGAAGCGTAAGTATTGGCAGCCAGAAATATATTTAACCCCTTCATGTTCTTCCACATTTTTTTCTGTTATTAATCCCATACAAATGAAACACGTGTACATAACCCTGCAAACATTTAATTTAATTCAAGATGGTATCTGTTTCCTTTTAAGGCAAATTGAAATATGTGCTAAAGATGCAGGATTCATTTTTTCTGTTGGAAAACATCCATTTCCCCAGGCATGCAAATGTTTTAGTTAATATTTTTTTCTTTTTTGCTTTGGTATGGCATGCTTGCTCAAGTCTAACCTTCCTTCTCTGTGTAAAAAACATTATACACAATGTGTACAGATGACAATTCTGTCTCTCAACTGGTTTTCCTGTCAACCATTCAAAAACACGTTTTCCTTTAATGACCATCTCGGTCACCCAGCACCATGGTTCACCAGAACAGTGCTAGGAAATAATTTTCTGAGAATCATTTTTTTCTGTATGAGAGTGCTTAAACCAAGTCTGACATGCAGCCAGATAAGCTAAGACACATACGATTACTTTTTATTGTTGTGTCCATATGAATAACTTTGCAAGAAATATGCTGAGCATCAGGAGCATTGCAATCATGAAGAAGGATTACATCCCCAGTCCTAAGTGGAATTTGGCTGTAGAGCCTCTGCATTATAGAAGAAGGAAATGTAGCCACAGCAGTACTTCTCATTAAAGCCATGGCCCTGAGAACAGCTATTTAACATAATTTATTTTGGAGAGCAAAGAGATCAATAACTCAGAGACATCCATTTGCTGTCTTTCATGTCTCCTATTCAGTTTGTGAATATACTTATTAACCTGAAGCTATTTAAACAAAAAAACACAAACCAAAACAAGCAGAAAAACAACAACAACAACAAAAAAAAACAACCAACCAACCCCAAAAAACAAACAGACAAAGAAACAAATAAACAAAACCCATAGAATTTTACCCAACTTTATTTCCAGGAATCCAGAGATGGATCTGTCAAGGGAAACAACATCTGTTTTGAGCTAAGGAAAGGCACACATTACACATGAGTGGAGCTTGTCAGTGCCACAAGACTGAAATGTTCTGGTTTGGTTACGTGACATTTAACAGCCCTTGAACACAACACAGACGTTGGCTCATGGACACACAGAACTGGCAACTGGAGTGCTTGTAATGGAGAGGAAAATATAGAATTATTCTTTCTTTATATTTCGCAAACAACTCAGACAAAAAAAAAAAAAAAAAAAAAAAAAGGGGGCTTGATAAGAGAAAAGAAAGGAAAATAAGATAGGAAGAAATTGCCAGTAGAGCAGAGTTAATAGCACAAGTTGTCCTTTCTCCTCTGGCAATGCCATCTTCCATTATTCACAGATGAGAATCAGAGAATCAGAGCAGGCATAAAACATCATCAAGCAAGATTACTATATGCTACTCCTGATGGCGCAAATTACACCTAAACCTCCGGGCTGTCTCAGCTTTTCCAGTACAAGCCAGGCCTTTCCTCTTCCTATTTTAGAGGTACCACTGGGCCACTTACAAAAAAACATGAGTACAGCGTGTTCTCCTCTGCTACAGCCCCTCTTCTGTTACCTATAATAAAGTTTATGTATCCAGACCATCTGCTCTTTTAGCAATTTATATTTGTGGGGATAAACGCAGCAAAAAGGTGATTGAGAGAGACATTTCACATCATGCCCAAATGTGCAATTTCTTTGGATGGTGGAAACTGCTCATAGGCAGCTACTGCTAGAAAAGCCACAAGCATAAATGGAAAAGAGAGGGCAGGGCAGAGGTAAGTGAAGTTCATTCCTTGTTGCTTTGCAATGTCAGTGAGAAATCAAAGCAGATACCATGGGAAACTAGAGTTACTGTCAACAAGGTAGATTCCTCATAGGCATTATGCCTGGGATGGACAGTATCTCTCCAGAAACATGGAGGTGAACCTTTATATAGTGGTTGAAGGAGATTTTGGTCCTCAGCCTTCTGGTGATTCATCAGCCTCTACCCATTTGCTCTTCCTGTGGCAGGACTGGCAGAGGTCCACACCTGCTACTGTTTCAGGCAAAAATCTTAGACTGAAGCAGCTTCATCAGTGATTTGAGCTCAGACACTGGATCCCATGGAAGGAGACTTCCTTTCACTGACTCCACGACAGTGAGGACCTCTGGCTAAGGGGCAGAACAGGCAGCCGGCAGAGACTCTCTCTTCAACAGCCACTGCAAGATTTCCCACCGGTGATGGGCCAACACCCAAACATACTCTTGTCAGCTCAAGCCCTGGTCTATCTGCCCCTGTTTGAAGAGAAGGGCTTCTTACCCCCAGTGTCTGATGCCCACAGGCCATTCCTGAATAAACACAGAATATTTGTTGCTCCACTATAAATGTATCCTGAAGTGCTGTACAGCAATTCTGCCATGTTGAGCTGAGGTCTCAAACAAATCAGGTCTGGTTGAAAGCCTGTGAAATAATAAAAATAATAACAGAGAGCCTTGTAGCCTTTCACTGGGTCTAGAATGAATTACATGTTGCTATACACAGGACCAAGCTGCTGAAAAGGGAAAGTTAACTACCCTGCAAGAAGTTTCATCCTGGTCACCTAATTTCCTCTACCTTTGCAACCAGTTTGGATGGAATAGCTTGCAAAAAGTGCAAGACAGAAGGCTTCCTCCACACAGCTCTGACTGTCCCATGCCCACAGACAAACCCTGACGTACCCCATGCAGATCCCCAGCTCTGTTGGCTCTCTGTCTGATGTTGAACTGTGGTTACGGAGCCTTCTCAGAGCCTCTGTACTTTGAACAAAAATGATTTTGATTTACTCAGTTGCTAAAATAAATATTTCTTTTTTCCTCCCCAATATCCACTAAAATGGAAATTGGACTGAAGCCTGGTATTATGTATAATCTACAAAAGGAAAAGCAGGCTTCTGAAATTACTACACATCCTCATTTTGAAGTGTTATGCCTTATTTCGCACCACAATCAAATGCATGCTGCCGCTTCAAATTTCAAGAGTAGGCTGAACAATTTAAATACACTTGTAATCTATATTAAGTAGGAGAAAAAAAAGAGGAAAAAAAAAAAAAGATAAGATTGTATATCTATTCGTTTATTTTATTTTCAGCTTATTGCTGATGTAGTGTGACTGACTTAAGCATCTAACATGTGACTATGTGACTATTCGTCTTCTAAACCTATGAAGAGGAAGAAAAATTGAGGTTTTTTGTGACGCCGCAGTAATTAGAGCTATTGTAGTGACAAAATAGAGGATGCGGGCCTTTCACAGGTCAGACACATCTCTGTGACTATCGTATGAGCACAAAAATAGCAGCCTCTGAAAAACAATAGGCTTCTCAGCTATGTACAAGGCTATTTTGTGTCTGGCCAGTGCGCAGCACTCTCTGTACTGCAGGCAACAAGAAGCTGCTTCTTCCCACAACTTTGGACTTTGTTTTATACCCTGATTGGCACCCTTAGGCGTTTTCCTATGAAATAATGTTGGTGATGAGCATAGGGTCTCTGCGAGACCAGCTCTGTTAAGGATATTATTCAGAGACAGGAGGAGATGCACAGTCAGTCAGTGGCTCAGATCTCGCTACTGCTCACTTCTACTCCTTCCCCACTTCCCTAGCACCAGCCTGTACTCCAGTGCAACTTGGTCAGCCCAAGATTGTGCCTCACGCTCAAAGGACTAATTAAAAACAATAGCAGAGACACAAGATAGATAATAGAACCACAGAATCATTTTGCTTGGAAGAGACCCTCAAGATCATTGGGTCCAACCATTAGCCTAACTCTAGCACTAAATCATGTCCCTAAGAACCCCATCTACGTGTCTTTTAAACACCTCCAGGGATGGTAATTCAACCACTCCCCTGGGCAGCCTGTTCCAATGCCTGACAACCCTTTCTGTGAGGAAATTTTTCTTCTCATCCAATCTGAACCTCCCCTCATGCAACTTGAGGCCATTTCCTCTCATCTTATCACTTGCTACTTGACAGAAGAGACCAACCCCCTCCATGCTACAACCTCCTTTCAGGTAGTTGCAGGGAGCAATCAGGTCTCGCCTCAGCCTTCTTTTCTCCAGCCCCAGTTCCCTCAGCTGCTCCTCATCACACTTGTGCTCCAGACCCCTCACCAGCTTCGTTGCCCTTCTCTGAACTCTCTTCAGCACCTCAATGTCTTTCCTGTAGTGAGGGGCCAAAACTGAACACAGGATTCAAGGTGCGGACTCACCAGGGCTGAGTACAGGGAAGATGTAACTGGTCTTCTTTACTTTTTGGTACAACAAAGCACGCTGCTATCACAGCTGTTCCTTGGGGTGCAAATGCACCCATTTTTACAAGCAAGTCATGAAAACTCACCTGAGGGTGTGACCCTGTGGGAGCTGTGAGCGTGGGTGGATTTGTAAGGCTAGGGAAGCTCCACACCAATGCCTGCCCAGGTCTCCTTCCAGCAGCTGCTGCAGATACTCCACACAGCCCAGAGTGGTCCAGATCCCCGCTAGCAGACCAGAGCCACCGGTGGGTCCACGCAGCACTGTTCCACCTTGGCAGAAGAAGAGCAAGAAGAACTTAAGGGAGAGGAGCTAGCCACATATCAGTGTCTGACTGATAAGAAGTGCAGTACCAGACTCACTCAGGTAGATCTCATTCCCCACTGTGAAGTACAGGCAGACAGATGTGTATAAAAAAGTGTGAAATATGCCTGGGAGGAAAGACTTTGCACCTGGTCTCAGCAGCATGTGTGCAGCACAGATATATGAGCAGCGCAGAGGTGACCATCAGATTCATCGCTTTCTTTGTGTCTGCAAGGAGGTACCACAAGTATAAAAGATGATGTGCAGGGTTAAACCTGTCCCAGGGGCATAACTCTCCTAGTGGCTCATTTATGTGAAGCAGTTGTTGTTTTTCTGAAAGCCTAACTCCAGTAGTGTAAGACAGATGAATTTCTGGCTTCACTTCTTTTAATGTACAAACCCTGTTTTGCTTGGGAGGGAGTTCTAACCACAATTTAAATGATAGGAAGGGGGAAAAAAAGGCATCCAGATACTGCTAGGGTGGGATGTAACCAGGAGAAGGACCTCCATGTCGAGTGTTTCTTCTGGAACAGGCTGGGTCACTGGTCTGCTTCCTGTCCCAGGGCTGGTCCTTCATGCCATAAGTAAATCGACACCTATTCTGGCAAGCAATCTGGAGACTCTGTTATTTGCCAGTTACCAGCTCCCAGAGGGGACATTTTCTCATGCAGAGACTATTCAGACCTAGGGAATAAGCATAGTGGACACACAAGGTGATGTGTCTGCAATACCCTGCCTGCAAATGAGAGACTAAGGTGACTTTCTCTGAAAAAGTACAAAAACAAGGACCTGTGCTGTGGATGGGGAAGACAGACCCACAGTCATGTCAGCATCCTGTAGTTGCTGAGTTCTGCACACACGCATGCACACACACACACGCAGGCTCCCACTCCAATTTCTTTTAGGAAAGCAAAGACTGAGAACATTTACAGGTTTAAAAGTATTGCAATAACCATCTATTAATAGAGATAAGCCATTTGAGCATTGACTTCCTTCAAATCTGTTTATCCACCACTAGCATTCAATAAAGAGAAATGCTTATAACATTTCACAGGGACAGCTGTTATTTTATTGCATTGGAGGGAAAGTTAATATGTCATTAACTACTTATCTCAGTAATGCATTTTGAGGCAGTATATAGCTCATGAGGCAATATGCCTGAATCTTTGGGAGATCTGCAAAGACTCGGCAACACTCTGAAAAACAAAACAAAACAAAACAAAACAGTTTTAGGTAGTAAGAATAATCAAACAAGTCGATAAGCCCTGTGAAAATTAAACGAGAAATTTGAGCTTAATTTGAACAAGGTTTTTCACCTTTCTTTACCACAAACGTATAGTGTCTGTCCCAGTTCAGTGCCTGGGCATTAAAAAGGCTGCTGGCAAATTAAAGAATTTCAGGGAAGAGGTACAAAAGTGATTCCTGGAAGCATGCCAGAGAGATTAAATTAAACACAGTCTATTTAGTTTATCAAATAAAAGCTTTGCAAATTATATGAGCAGAGGCAGACTTAACAGGGAATGGGACGGGACTAAGGAGGATGAGCCCACCTTCCCAAGCCCTGCCTGCCCTATGGGAGCTCACACATGCCCAGAAGGGTCCTGGGCCATCCCATATGTCCCTGGCCAAGGACAGCAGCTTCATGGCCTTGGGGACCAGGAGAGAAGATGTGGAATGTGGGAGCAGCAGGAACTATGAACCCTGGTATTAATGTAGCAAAAGCCAGAAGCTGGAGTCTGAAGCCAGAAAATGTCAGACCACAGATAAAACAAGTTTTCCAATATGTGCGGTGACAAGCCACTGGGGCAACACACTTATGGTTGCATTGGATTTTCTGTCCTTTTATTGCCATAAGTAGGGCTTGAGTTCATTTCATTAAAGATACAAGCACGATCAGAAGTTATGGTTCAGACAAAAAATGTGATTGAATTAAAATCTTTGTTCTCTGACATGCAGAAAGCCAGCACAGAGGCTTGCTCTGATCTGTACAGCCTGTGTAAAGCATTCCTTCATAACAGCACAGGCGGGTACAGCCAGGACAACACACAGCATATGACCAAAAATAAATAATTTATTCTCTGTGGCCCAGGATGAATAGATTTTCACACCATTCAGATCCATTTTTTTTTTTAAACCATCCACCATATGCCAGGAACTGGAGAGGATTGTGCAGAGCAAGCCTGCATCTGCTTCCTCCTTCATGCTGTGCATGCTTTTTATAAAAGTCCTTCCCTGGAAAGCAGCAGAAGGCATTGCTGACGGCATTTCTGAGGGTCTGGGTGAACGCTCCTGTGGAGGATGCACAGTGGTGAGAGTCAGTGCAAACATGTGAGAAGAGCTGCAAGACCGTGGCATAGGTGATGTGTCAGTGCATCCCGGAGCAGCTGGAACAGGGAAAGATGACAAAGCTGAACGTCTTTAAAAAATGAGGGGAAAGAAAATTCTCAGCTTGCTAATTCTCCTGCATGGGAATAAATAAGTACAAGTCTTCATGGTGAGTTGGTTCTGAACCTGGACAATCCACCTTTTTCTCACTGTTCAGGAACAGGTTTTAAGAAGAGGACAGTAAAGCAAGTTGTGGCAGAGGTCAAGCTTTATTACAGTACTGTTTATTGTGCAGGCCATAGTAAAATTGTAGTCTCATAAATAACACACACAACTGTCGCCTTTTTTTGGCTGGACTATTCACCCAGCTTTGTCCAGATCTCTGCTCAGGGTCAACTGAAAACCATCAAACCATTAGGTTGCATTGTTTATTCAGTGTTTAAATTTCTTCAGCTTTTATCTCATGTCATTAGACCTTATGTCCAATAGTTTTTATAGGGTGTTTGTAGTCTATGCACTTGTACATATCATAGTTGTTTTGAGTAATGATGACATATTACTGTGCTTATAAGTATTAGCTTGCTTGCAAAACTGTTTCAAATTTTACCGTCAAAAAACCTACCAACTTGCTGGTTTTTTTATAAAGCAAAGATGGCATTAGCACAGCATCAGCAAAAGGTGTGACATATCATTCATAACTTTCACACTCAGTTCAGGTGACTAATACTACTAAAGACTACTAAAAGACTAATATCCAAAAATCGATTTGCCACAGACTTAGGAGCACCTTGCCTCAGGCGCTATGGTCCACTTCCCCTGGCACTTCCACAACATTGGTGAATGGGAAACTCATCACCCAAGAAACTCTGCAATTTTTCTTCAACCACATCTAGAATTACTACTTAAGTGCATTACTATTACTGCACAAAGGATAGGATTAGGTCATCAAATTTGCTCTCTGTGCCCAGTATTGCATGTATGACAGGGTTTTTTCTAAATGAAAGACTGGTTGTCAGTGTTACTTTTGCTCTAATGCATGTGAAGCCAACTGTATAAACACACAAATATTTCTGTACCGTCTAGCTGTTCTGTTTTCTTCTGAAGCAGAGAGAAGATGGTCCTCTCAGCTCCCAGAATGCATTTACTGGGGCAGCAATTCATGCTGGAGAGCCTAGCCTGGCTTGTCAGTCCAGAAAGCATTTGAGGAGAGTATATAGTGACATAATTTGTTCAACTAAGTTTCTGGGCACCAAGACAGCCAGATGGTTAATTCCACTGTTTTATTTTTTTTTTAAAAAAGAGGCGCGTGGGGGAGGGAACTCCCTTGGCATCGGACTTCTGGCGCAGCAGGCTGAGCCCCAGTGCAGCAGCTGGGATTGTTGACCCAGTGAATGTGCCCGAAGATCCTTTTCAGCCACACAAAACCGTTCAGTTTTGCCATTAGCATATCAGAGGTGGAACGCTGGTGGGAAATGGTGCAGGCAACAAAGCCTGCAGCTGGGCGGCTTTGTTTGACTACAGCTTAGGGAGGCAGAAGAAAAAATTATAATTGGCCATTTGCCATGCAGTGGCAGACAGATGTTGACATTTTTCTCTCTTGGCTGATCAAGCCCCACCCTTGCCCCCAGGTCTGGAGGAATGCTGCCGTCTGCCCCATTCAGGCAGGCAGTTTCTGCCCGCTCTCTGAAGTGACAGGGCCAGCATTTGCATACAAACAGGTATAGCCTGGGTAGAGAAAATGGAGAGGGTGAGAGAGATTGCCTCTGACTTGTTTTTTTCTTTTTTTTTCCATCACACTCTAAATCAGATCTCAAATAAGGCTATAATTCTGATTCAAAAGGGCAGACCACGTACATCAGTTAAATGCTGTACCCTAGATCACCTTTGCCCCATGGAAAACCTATGGGAAGAGGACATCCTGCCTCAGATAGCCTTCCTCCACCTCCTTGCCAGAGGAGCAAGGGGCCTCACAGACTGCACAGAGGGTTCCCACTTCCACACACAGTAGAAATCCCAGTAGGAGAAGTTTCTGAGCTCTGTCAAGGCAGGATCTGTAAATGTGACCTGCCACTTTTGGCTCTGCTCTCCTGCCCTCCTCCTGGCAGCAGCCATCCCAGCGGCACTGGTGCTGCTTCCTCCTGACTCAGCTGCACACAACATTGGGCCAAAGGGGAACTGGGATCTGAAGATGTGACATATTTCTTGGAGCAGCATTTAAGTCAGACAGCATGCCCGAAGGACAACTACTTATCATTTCCATTTGCCACCCAAATCATACATCATAGAATGATAGAATCACAGGATCATTTTGGTTGGAAGAAACCCTCAGGATCATCAAGTCCAACTGTAACCTAACTCTAGCATTAAAACATGTCCCGAAGAACCTCATCTGCATGTCTTTTAAACACCTCCATGGGTGGTGACTCAACCACTTCCCTGCATAGCCTGTTCCAATGACCAACAACCCTCTCTGTGAAGACATTTTTCCTCATATCCAATCTGAACCTCCTTTGACACAACTTGAGGCCATTTCCTCTTGTCCTATCACTTGCTTCTTGGGAGAGACCAACCCCTTCCATGCTACAACTTCCTCTCAGGTAGTTGTAGAGAGTGATCAGGTCTCCCCTCAGCCCACTTTTCTCCAGGCTAAACAGCCCCAGTTCCCTCAGCTGCTCCTCATCAGATTTGTGCTCTAGACAGACTCGTGCTAAATCTGCGGAGGCAGAACAATTGCCAGTTCAGTGCATGTTAGACTTTCCCTAGAGCCAAGCAGTATTATTTTTTCTTACATCCAGCTTAGTTTCACTGATTATCTTATCTCTAGCTTTTTTGTATGAAGAAAGGCTGCCCACCTCCACTTCTGTTATTCTGCACATTTATCTCTATGCAATAGCCCTTGCTTCTGTAGCAGCTCTGGGACAAAGCATGAGGACATGAACACTGCCCAGGGAATCTCTGTGAATGGCTGGCAGTGTTGCAGAGTTGAGCCTAGCTGGTCAGAGGTAAGACTGAGCCTTGCCTGACTCCCAATCTCACACATGGTGTCTGAATGTCCCCAGCAGGAAACAGGGCAGTGCAGATGCCAGCATCAACAGCAAAGGGAGACCAAGCAGTGTGTACTGCTGACACAGAGCTTTTTCTCTTGCAGTAGTCCCTCTTCTGCTCTCATTCATCAAACTAACTTCCCACAAGCTGGGCTTACACCCAGCTTTTAGATATTTCCAGTGACAAATCATGATTTCGTAAGGTTTTGGTTCTTCTTCAAAAAGCCATTGTGAAGCCTATACCTAATGCATCTAGAAAATGCTTAGAAGGGCAAACAGCCTATTAAATGTTATTTAGATGAAGACGGAAGCAGAGAAAGTCAAGTCCGCATTTTAAATCCACAGCTGAGCTTGGATTTAGAGTTTAATGTTGTCAGGTTTGGTTTCTTATATGATCAAGTGCACCGTCCACAGCCTGACTGATACAGAGGAGACAGTCTTGCTCCTGCTGGCCATGTTTCCTTAGGAGCAGAGAAAACCTCACCTTGCAGAAAGGGCCTTTACACCATTCTGTGTTTCAGAGTCAATTGACTCACCCAGCCTGGATCAAGCAACCGCAGAGTTAATTCTGAGCTCTGCTAACTCATGCCTCAGGCCAGGCTGAGCCACTTTTGGACGTGAGACAGCTTGAATGGCCCCAAACATCCAGGGACAGGGGCAATCAGGCCAATCAGCACACAGTTCAGCTCCTAGCTCAGTAGGTACTATGGTGTTGGCCTTTGGGGTTCAAACTCACATTTAACTTCAAAGATTTGTGCATGGTTGTTAATTCCTTCATTTGTTTACATACACCATGTACTAAATGAACATAAAATGAGGCTTCAATATGTTGGATAAATTATTTATTGCAAATTCAGGTAGTTCCTAGTAATTAGCCTAACTAAATTGCAGTGGCTATGAAGAATCATCATTCTTCTGCTATGTCCCAAAGGAAAGACATAACTACAGCTGCCGTTCATCACCGAGCATAGATCTTAAATGCACAATATCTCATTGCACACACCACACACACCTACATTCACAGCACAGAAATGAGCTTTTTTCTTTTTTTTTTTTTTCTTTTTTTCTTCTTCAAATATGCAGGGTCCTGAGAGAATTTTATTCTGCTTTATGCTTAGTTCTTGTACTTCTTACTAGGGACCCGTAATGCAAACATTTCCTCATGGAGGTATTACTGCACGGTAATTATTCTACAACAGGATACATGCTATACAGTCAAAAGCAACCTTTCTCAGCTGATACAAACCCTGGGTTGGATCAGACTTACCATTTCTTATCTTACATAAATAGCCAAAATACGTCTTGCTTTTCCCTACAGCACAAGGGTTATTAGATTCTCAGCCAGAGTCACCCATTACAAGAGGCTTCATAGCAGTTACAGGGGTTCAAATTTAGCTTGCAGAATTCTGGCTGTGGGAGGAAAGAGTTGGGAAGGAAGGAGCAGTCTGACTCGAACCCCACAGAGAGACAGGAAGGCTCAGAACGGAGTGGGAAGCTTGGAAGTTAAACTAATATTCAGTATTCACTGAATCTAAATTAAAACTACTTTTCAGCTGTGATGGAGTCTATTATAAACAGAAAACACAATCCCCTTCCCCATTACCGTCCCAGTAGGTGTATTTAAAGAGAACACTCATATTTTCCATCTAAACTCACAGTCTTAGAGTTCAGTCTAGGTTAAGTTCTGTGTTGGCATGGGAATAGTTGTACTTACACGTTTATTGATCTGGTCTTAAGCTACTGCACTTAGAAAATTAATGAAAACAGGCTTTTAAAAAATAGAACAAGTAACCTTTAGTAATCATTTATTTCAAAATTATATAATACAATTTAGATTAGCAATGATATCGATCTGATGGCTAAAAATAAGTTTAGATAGATATTTACAGCTGCCTTCTGTTCACATTAATAAAACAAATTTACATTAGAGGAAACCAAACTGCCCTTTACAGAATCAGACACTGCAGCATCTATTTAGTTTTTTAGTTTTTTTTTTTCTGAAAATAGATGTAAACAACTATGAGAATCTGGACAAACAGATGTTCAAGACAACCTTCTTTCAAAAAGATCTTGCAACTGTGGAAATTAATGCACCTTCCTTTTACATCTGTAGCAATGCAGTGCAAGAATCCCTTGCTTGGTATGCACAATAAAGAAATGCTATGCTCTTCACATTTCAGTGTCAAGGTTGTGTTATGACCCTATATTTGTTGTATATATCACCTTACTGCAAAGGAATTTAAAGTATGACATTTTAACAAGGGTAACAGAAACATTAATAGCTGGCTTGATCCATATTCAGATTAAGGAAGAACAACGGCTGATTTTTAAATAAGAGGCTGCTGAAGAAATCCTCAGATCAGCTCATGTGTTTGTAGAAAATCTCTTAATATTTGCTAAGTGGGAGCCTTGGAAGATCATTTCAAATGTCGCTGTTTTTCCAGGGCTCACCTCAACTATGCAAGGCTCCTCCGCTGTTGCTGTGCACATACCCAGACCTGCCCTCCCACGGTCTCTCCCTCCCCTCACCAGGCATTACACACACAGTCTCCTGCTTATGGGGAAGGGCCCTGAAAGGGCATCTCTCCGGCACTTTTGATAGGACTTGTCTTCATTTGACAATTCCTCAAGCAACTGCTCAGTTTTGTCAAGGACCTGGCTTGACAGTCCATCTGTCCATTGTCTTGTCCCCTGCCCCCCCACACATATAATTTAGTATTTCAATTACAATCAACAGCAAACAGGATGAAAAATTTACAGTGGTATTTCTTTTTAAGATGACTACCTCTAATATGCATTTTTCAGGCACAAAAGTCTATTTTTAGCATGGGATGTGATCCGTGGCTTAAAATCCTTACTTGATCAAATGCCTTCATTTCTCTTGTTTGTGGAGATGCAGCATGAAGAGCCAAAATCCTTTAACAAACTCAGTGCTGGAGGGTGGAAAGGCAATGAACACACCAGCATGGGAGAGGACATTTGCTGTACTCAATAATCAATGCCCAAGGGCTGGCAGAGGACAGCTAAATTATCACACATGAAACTCCCCTCTCCCTGGAGATGGGTTTTTCTGCTGAGGAGGTATGAAGGAACAGTCAGCGTTGGAAACATTTCTAGTACATCCATGGATGAGACTGAATTCATCACAGGGAGGACTCCTGCAGCAGAGGGACAAGTTATTTCCACTGCAGGGCACCCTCACAGGTATGTTTGAGTGGTCAGGTCCTCAGTAAGGAAGCCTCCTCATGAATGGAACAGCGGGGGACTTTCTATTTTCTGTTTTCTTCTTGCTGTACTCTATGAGAGACCATGGGCACAAGAAAGATATGATGGCTGAAGAGGAGAGACCCAGACAGCTCTTCCCAGCCCCATGCTCCTATGACCTTCAGCAGAAAGGTCATAGAATTGAGCTGCAGAATTGAGCTGTTAAGACAGCATGTTGATGGGAGGAGAGAGGTCTCACTTTGCATCCAGCGCACTTGTCGGCCTTTCTCTAAGAGATTCCTGCTTTACAGACACCAGCCCTGGTCCAAAACACAATGATGACCAGTAATGGCTTTCTTATTGTGTCTGAGCAGCACTTTTCCTTTCATGTTTTCTATCATATTTACACAGACCTGTGACATGGGAGATTTTGAAGTCCATAAAGCTGAACCATGAAAACCACAGTCTGCTGGAAAAAGAAATCCTTGCAGCATAACTGTATTATTTCCCTTTTGGCCAAATGGGTGAGGAAGTGAAAACTGCACTTTTTTTGATGGCAGAGGTGCTGCAGGTGCCTCGGTGAGGATGGAAGGACACACAAGCCCTGGTCAGGCTTCTTTTTGAGATCCCAGCCAGGAAGAAAGCTTTCTCATACAACTGTTGAAGCAAAGATCACATCCAGATTCACTAGTCTTCATGGCAGCTTCTATTAAAAAATACGTGCAGAGCTAAACCTCAGCTGGGAAAAAATATTTTCAAAAGTTTGCGAACAAATGCCATCCATTTCTTAATGGCATTTGCCTGTTAGCAACTTCTAGAATAAGAAATGTTTAAATTCTCAGTCTCTGCATTTTCTTCCTCCTTTTTGAGTCAACAGGAATTGAACCTATAAGTCAAAATAGCTTTCTGTATCCAAACACACTGAGTCAGTACCATGGTTTTAAAGAGATAGGGGAATGCTATTGATAGCTATGAGGCAAGAGAGAGAGAATTTCCTGAAAAAAATGGTTTGTGGTCCTGTAAAAGAAATACTAGATCTTCACTTAAAAAACTGTTATTGCTGTGTGAATTAATTTGACTGCTTCCATAGCTGATACTGCTGTGAAAATGTTTGCCTTTAAAGATGTAAAATCCTTTCTCACTTCACAGATCTTGCACATGAGTATTGCAGGAGCAAAATGAAAGTATAATGTTCTGCCTCAGTGTTTTGTACTATTAGGTCTCCGCCTTCATAAGAAGATGAATGCTTTCAAACAAACGTGCCTAGTGCCACGTGTGTGTCTATTTTTGAATCTACCATGGACATAGAAAAT
This sequence comes from Nesoenas mayeri, assembly GCF_963082525.1. Classification (NCBI taxonomy): domain Eukaryota; kingdom Metazoa; phylum Chordata; class Aves; order Columbiformes; family Columbidae; genus Nesoenas; species Nesoenas mayeri. The sequence goes on from NC_137541.1 coordinate 104,096,296, forward strand.
GCATTTATATACGTGCATTGCATGGCATCTGCACTTGTGCAGAGCTGTGCACATGACATATGTCACAGTAGAGAGATTGCCAACACCCACAACATTGCTGCTAATTTGTCTGCATAGTTCTTCAGAGAGAAGGTTAATTTTGACACTGATCTAACAGATTATGGAGTCAGTCATTGTCTTGTTCATTCTGCTATATAAAATGGACCAGAGGAGGTCTGACAGAGGCAGTAACCTGTGCTGGGACTACGCTTGTGGGACTGGTGTCTGGATCTCTCGGCAGCCAGCGCAGCCCTGCCTGGAGCTGGCCTCACAGAGGTGACATCTCCACTACCTCAGCTGGCTGCAGGAAACAGGCCAGTTAGGTCAACCTTAAAAATGAGGGGGAATTTAGCAGTGAAGGCAACATCTGTTACACAATGAAAATATTCAAAGAAATAGTTTGGAATTTGTACTAAAATAATTTATTGTTCCCTGTTTTACACCTTTTATTTAATCTTTGCCATCTATAAAGACAAATCATTTTGGAAAGCCAGTCATGTCTAAAAAAATTAAATCATGGAATGGTATGAGAGATCAGGTCCCTTTGGAGTCAAAAGAAATTAGGGCAACAAACTCTACACTGAGTAACCTCGGGGTGGGCAATGCCAGCTGGGGTTACCTGGACATTGACTCCTTGCGCTTTGCTCTGCTCACTGAGCAGACTGAAGAAATAGCACAAGCCCACCCAAAATACCCCAGCTGGACTCAGAGAAAGAGAGAAGAAAACCAGGGAGGAGGCTGAGCCCTCTGGCCTCTGCCCAGACAGGGGGGCTGTGTGGCAGCACTCCTGTACCCCAGAGCAAAGTGGCAGGGAAGGTCATATGATCCTTTTTTGGCCACGTGAGAAGGACTCTGGAGGAGATCTCCATTGCTTTCTGCTTCATACTCATGCTCCAGAGCTGTCTTCTCCTTTCCCCCAGAGCACAGCCCCGCTTTACTCAATCTTACTTTTATCAGTACTGAATGAAATCACAGCTGGTTTAGATCTAAGGAACTCACAACGTGTTTGGAAGGCAGACAGGATACTCACAAAAAAAACTGGTGGGGGAAAGAGGAATCCAGAAGCAGCAGAAATGTTTAAGATGCCTTATTTGGTGAATAAGACTACAGCCCAGGAAGGCTTCAAAGAACTACCCAAGTGCTGTGGCAACCCTTCAGTCTGCATAGATAATGTCACCTTATACTGGAAAACAAAACCTCACCCATTCTGATGTTACTTTAAAAAAAAAAAAAAAAAAAAATTCCAGATATCACTTTAAAGAGAAACTACTAGGATGGAAATATTTTAGTGCTCCGCACTGATTACTAAACTGCACTTTGGGTGATGAAATGCATTGGAAATTTAAAATTTGACATTTCTTCATTATTTATTGTATCTGCTTTTCTCTGCTGACATGAGGTTAGGCAATTAAACAAAACAGTTCATCATGGGCTTTCAATCAATTTTCCTCTAAGTTCTTATGCATGGAGATTATATTGAAGTGCTTAGCTTGTAAATACTAAAGGCTAATGTTTATTTGTTTAAAAGTGCTTTCATAAAATCCTGGAATGCTTTGTTAACCCTAGATCACTTATGAACAAACAACCATCCTCAGACTATGTCTTCCATATACAAACTACAGTTTAATCCTGTACTTAAAAGTGATTTTATAAAAAGTCCTCTGATCCTTCAAATGCTTCCACTTATTTTTTTCTCGCTAGCCAACACACAGAGGTCACATCTCTTCCTCTGCAGTCACTTTTCCATAGAATCCACTTCCCTCTTCCCATTTATTTTTAATACTAGCAGTTTCATCCACAGGAATATATTTGTTATAGAAACAAACCCCTATACTGTTGGTAACTAGAAAAGGCTCTGAAAGGCAGTTGTGCCGGAAGCGCTTCCTGCCAGAAAATAGGTACAGCTTTAGCAGCAGCTACTACTGCACACTGGCTTTGAGGTTGTTCAGATTTATTTGCTTATTTCATTTTTTTCTTCATATTCATCAGAATGCTCAGCTGTCTGAGAGAGCAGCACGGTTATGTCCATGAGGGCTGACACCATGGTAGAGCCTATGGGTGCTTTGATCTTGGTCTATGGTCAATCACCCCTGAGTTTGTCACCTTGTACGTAGGTAGGTATCTTCTGGGCATCTTTCATATGTCCTAACATATCCTTATCTATGACTTCTTCTCTTAATGCCAGAAAGCTTTGTGAGCAATGGAATTACAAGATTTGACTTCCCCATCACATATTTTAATGAATGACTCAGAAAATTGATATCCCTGAGATCTTTCTGTCACCTGAAATTGGCCAATGGATATAAGCATGAAGCATGACTGTGTACCACCATCAGGGAATGAGGGCACTGGAAGCTCAGCTGGGAGCAAGAGCTGGTCCCTCATAAGCCCAACAAGGACACAAATGTTCTCTCAGAGGGAGCCCTCAACCATTTGCCTCACTCCTAGATGGCCACTGCTGAGGCTGAACAGCCACCATCATTAAACTGCAAACCGCTGTTGAGGAGGGAGCGTCAAGTGGACATGAAATCACAAATTAAGGTGGCAAAGATGCTCAACAAGAGGATCCACTGACCATTACTTGGTGAAAGTCTTTCCTGAAATGCAGTTAATTGTGAATAGAGATGGGAAATTATGTGCTTCAGCCTTGGATTTCAGCATCCCCCTTGATTGATACTACTCCGAAAGCAGGCCTTGCTGTTGTCCATCTCCTTGCACAAACCTGCCTTCATGCAGCTCTGTAGACAATGTGGAGAAGGCAGCCCAAAAGCAACTGAGAAAATGCTGCAGCAAATGTGCTGCTGCTGTGCAAGCACCAAAGCCAAAGGCTGCAGCACTGTAAAACACATGGCTGTTTCAGTGTCACCACTGAGGGTTCGGTGAAGGAAATGCATGCTTTCTGCCTTCCAGCTTTCTACTGGAAAGATGGTTGATTTCCTCCTGAAACTGTTCTGATACCAAGTGGTGGTTACCTGAGAAAGGCTCATTCATAAACTGTGGGTGGGTAATCGAGAAGGGGGAGGGGACTTTTTTTTTTTTTCCCCACAGAGAGAAGTCTCTTACAGTTCAGCTTTGTTCTGGACTAAACAAGAGGAACAGTGCACATGTGGTCTTCATTAGTGACGCTCCTTTGAAATGTCTCCAAGTCCTTGGGTTGTAACTTTAGCACACAAAGGCATGGGGGAGCAAGGAAGGGAGGAAGGGAAGAAGCGAGGAATAAGACTGCTGGAGCCATCCCTCTGAAATCCAGACACAGATGGACTTACTCTTTTTTTCCTTCTTGCCCCACCCCCCAACCTTTTTTCTCATTTTTTTCTCTTTTTTTTCCCTATGTAGGACAAGAATTGTCTTAAGCTTCTGAACTGGGAAAATATAATTTTAAAAAAATCTACTGCCCTTCTGTCAAAGCAAAACCAAGATGAATAATCTCATCTAAATTACAAGCATTAAATGACAGAGCGGAACAGTTATCATTTCATTGCTCTTTACGTATGTGCACTTACATTTATGCTTTTGTGGTCATGCAAAGCCTGTGAGTCTCCAGCAGCCTGGAGTTTAAAAAATGCTTTTGAGGGAGTAGCTAGAGAGCAAGCGGGAGAGTGGGGATTGATCTAGCAAACTGAAGTAATGGATGTTGATTCCTGCTCATTAGGAACCATGTCACAGAGCTGCAGCCTGACCAACATGCCTTCCCTCTAACTGCCTGGTGCTTCCTCATGCTTTAAAACTCTACACAACTTCTCCTTCCTGGGAGCACTAATGAAGAAAGAAGTCATTTAGAAAAAGCCATACTACCTCTGCAAATATTTTTTTTTGTGATTGTGCTCATCGAATAATAGTATTTGGATTTTAGTCCCCTTAAATTCACAGCTGCATGCACATGGCTTTCCATACCAGAAATCAATTAGAAAATGATGAAAGCTAAAGAATATTAGGAGAAAAATAACCAATAGCAAATACAAAGCATGTCAATTAAACCCAGGGCCAATCTGAATTCTCCCTTGCAGCCTGTGGGAAATGAGAATATTTCACAGCACTGAGGCAATGACATCCACATTTCTGGTACTGGAAGGCTGCTGAAGCATCCCTTTCACTCCTGAGTGGTTTGGGGAATATTACTGTGTTCAGCTGGCCAGATGTAAAGCACAAAACTCGGACACACACAGACACCCTTTACCTTTTGTGCTGCCTTCCCAGGTAGCCCGAGTTTCCCAGGTAATGGACATTCACATGAAAGGAATGATGACCCTGTCACATAGGCTGGAATAAAAAGATGCTGATGTGGGAGAGGCTCAATCCACATAGATGCAGGAAGGCAACAGCTCCAACTTGAATCAGAAACAACCATTCTTTCATGGCTGGGCCTGTGGAGACCATCAGAGCAGGCTATAGGAAAAGTTTCTCTCTGTGCAGTCTTCTCCATAACTGCTGAAGAAGAGGTATTTCTGTCCAACCAAAAACCACTGTTGATGTTTGCAGAGCAGTGCACTCAGGGCTGTGGTTAGCAGTTGTAAGCAGGGAGTTGATGCCTGGACTTCTCCACACTCAGTCTCCAGAAAGTGTTTTGCCTTTGTAGTCCTTTTTGTCCACCCTTTCCTTTCTACCAATGCTGTAATATACCAAGGGCATACAATGCTATAATAACACTATAACCAAAAGCACAGTCCAGACACTATTTAACAAATGAGGCTTGTACAACAACATGAATGCTATACATAGCTATGAGCTGTTATACTTAATTGGGTAGCGCTTTTCACCTTGCCTACATAAGGATTTGCCATTTAATATCAATATGAGGCTGCATAACATCACAGTTTAGCATATGAAAATGTTGGGGTCTTGGACTAAATCATGTGCCGTCAAAGTGGATCTTTAGCAAATGTTGCTTTGGTCCATCTGTGTCTGCCCAGCACTGTGTACAGAGTGTGACATGTCCTGTCTTCTGCTCTTCTTTGAACACAGGGTAGAGGGCTCCAGTGCTTGGGTGAAACTGGGCAAGTCCTCCCTCATTCTTCACAGGGCTTCTTGTTGACTGTGAAACAAGCTTGTGAAATTCCAGAATGTGCCAAGAAGGGTGCAAGAGTGAAAGGTACACCCTATTTTATGCTAACAATATATTAATCCAGAAAAAATAATACTTTGTTGGCCTTCATTAATCACAAGCGCTCGCAGGCTAGGTATTAAGATGTGGAAATCACCTCCTCTTGTTGCTCTTTCTGTATATGGCAGTAAAGTGCAGGGAAATATTATTCTCCCTGTGATCCACAAACTGTTATCTATAAAATTAAATACTTTAAACTCCCTAACTTTCAGGTGGGCAGATAACCTTCTTTGAGTTATTAAAAAAAAATGTTTAGAAGAATGAGAGTAGTGTTTTGAAGCGTGATTATGACTAATCACATATTTTAGGAAATCAGTGCACGAACAGCCTCACTCTAATCTCTCTGCAGGTTCACAGCCAGGCAGCTCTCCCAGCCGATAACCAGGGAGATCAGAATCAGGCCCGAGAAAGTTATTTTTATACCACTTGGTATCCTAGTAATGGCTACAAAAAAGGGAATATAAACACTTTGTCTCTGTACTTCTACAGACACATTTCCTGTGTATTTATTGTGCTCCATTCACAGGTATTTCTAAAAGCGTGGGATCACTCCTTCTCCTGTAGCTCTTTAAATACTCGTTCATGGCAGAAGATCAGCTCTGAACAACACAGAGCTGCCATTGCCTGCTTCTTATCTCACCTTCTCCAGTCTAATCCTCTCATAATGCCATTGGCTTCAATAGACATATCCCTGATTAATGCCACTGTGAATAAGATCGAATCAGACTACAGCCTATATTGTTCTATGAGAGAATATATAAAATAGTTGAAGATAGCCAACTAAAATCTTCCATTCAATAACAGAACTAGAGATCTTTTTATTCTAAGTAGTCAGAAAGGTTAGCTCACATAAATGCCACTTACCAAATTGGTAAAATGGATAAATACCAATACACACTGGGAAGTCAGAAAACAAATTAATGCAAGCTCAATATGTATGGTGCTATTTTGTGCCTAACCAGGTCACTAGTGGCCACAGTTGTATATTCACTTTGAGGTGTGGTTACCAACCGTGTGAGCACTCCTTGCTCATTTGCAGCGCCAGTTAAAATTTGCCATATGAAACAGTGAGGTACTCCAGTTGCGCTGTCAGAGCTCCTGTTATCTTGGTAGTCCAAGCAGCCCACTTCCTAATGGGATCCTATAAAAAAAATCTGTGTGATTGCCAGAACCTCCTGATGCAAAGACAAGGAGCTTTGGCAAGCAAGGGGTGAGAAGAATTTTAAATGCAGACCCTGAGGAGTAATGAAGTAGTTCAGCATTTCAGTCTGTCATTGAGAGAGACGTTGCTAACCATTCTTTTGATTCCTTTCCTGTTGCCTGTAAAATAATCCAAGCAAAACTGAAAACATGCTCTAAAAAAGGCTCCAATAGCAAGACCTTGAAATTTAAAGCTCATATATTCATCACAAAAGTTCACAAAACAAAGCTTGTCAATGTCATTGTAAACTGTGCTGGCCACCAGACAGCTTTTTTTTTTTTTTTAACTGTTATGGAGGATTATATCTGTAGCATGCAAGAGTACACTTTAGATTAGCACACACTGAGTGATGAATCACATATTTCAGAAGAGAACATATTTCTTGAGAGAGGTCTATATTTCTGTTTGTATCAGAGTATCAATGATGTCATTTCTTCCTGGTGTTATTCTGAATATTTCTGTTGCCTATAGGGACTAGAAATAGCAGATGCAGGCAGAGATTTTTTTGTGAGTTAAATCAACATTTTCAACCAGTTTGAAGTTTGGTTTCAGGTTTCAAGCTTGAATTGTTTTTTATGTTATCCATATGTTTGCCCACTCTTAGCAATAGAGAGTTTCTATTAGCTATATACATTTCCTTTAATAAAGTGCTCTGATCTAAATGTTTTGTAATGTAACCACTATTTTCACATGTCTCTTTGAAGGTATGTTATTTTCAGAAAGCAAGGGCTTAGCACTTTCTAAAACTTTGGCAAGAGATTCTGTCTGAATTTGGAGATCTGTGTATTATTAAGTGGTCTACAAAAATGATTTCTTTATTCTGTAATGGAGCTGTTCATAGTAGAAGCACAAAATTATTGCTTTCTCCAGGCATTTTGGAGGCATTTATTTTTAGTACGTGGTTCATTATATGCTTAACATATATTTAGTGTTTATTGATGTGAAAAAATACATTCTTTTTTAAGTATTTTGAGACCCATTGATAGAAAAACTGCTATGAAAGAGACTGGAATTAATGACAATAACAATAAGCTGCAAGTGCCAAATAATCATTCAGATCTTACCAACCCATCCATGAAAATGGGAATAACATACGTAACCCATTCATTGCTTTCTATACTTTCACCATGTTATTCATGCTAATTTTGTGACAAAACAACCTCAGCCTTTCGAGTTTCTCTTCATGGGGACAGTAAACAACCTTGTGCCCCAGGACTGGGCATGGTGTCACAACCATGAGCAAATCATTGCTTTCTCTGAAGGCCATATAACATTGTCCCATCACAATTTCAGTTTCCCAAGTAGGTATATTGAATTTATACGGCTTTAAAGGTCCAGCTTTTTAATATGCCACTGCTTTAACAGTGATAAATTGAAGCAAGCCCCTAGAGAACGAAAAGTCAATATACAAAGGCTTGATCAGAGGTGTGGAAAGGCTGGACACATAAAGGCATCTCTCCTCCTCCTCTCTGTCTCTCAGAGGAGGAAGCCAGGTGAATACACACATGGCAGAACTCTCACAACTGCTCCTGTAGCTGTTTCCCAGGAAGAGACACCAAATGTACGGGCTGATGGGCTGGGGAAGCTGAAGCTGAAAGGGACCTCATGAAGTGAGGAGAAATGTTTTGCTACAGCCTTGGGCTTAGTTCTCACTCACACTAAAAGGGATCTTTTATACCCCAAGCCTGGGTCTTGGAGTGGGTCAGCAGAATGCAGAAAGTTTTTGCATTCATGGCAGAGCTCAAGGGGAATAAATATATGTGAGAGAGAGCAAACATTAACATGATGAGGCACCGCACTGTTTGCCTTTACATACTGTCAACAGCAATTGCTCATAGGTCAAAATATTTTTTCCTAATACTACTCAGAAATGAACCTGCATTTTTCCTGGTTTAAATTACCTTTAAATGTGGGAAAGAAAAGTTGCCTCCTTGTTGCAACTTTATTAACAGAAATAATGATCACAGAAGGATAATTTAAGGATCCCATATCTGTGATAAAAAATCAACTTATTTGCAAAAAACACATAACTCTTCCCTTGAAGACAGCAGGAATCAAAGAGCAGGAGACCTTCTCTTTCTCGTTGCTCCAAGGCCCTTTTGCAGTCAGTGCTTTGTCCAAAAGCTCTCTGCACCTTCCACCACTGAAATTCCCAGGCCATGTTTATGTGCAGTGTTGCTGCTTTCTCTCTCTAACGTATCTGTTGCTTCACTTTCTGTCTTGCATTTTAATTTACTCATGAATCATCATTAAACAACAGCCACCAAAATAGCATATGCTGTGGAGATGTCTTTGCTTTGGGCTGCATGATCCTGTGTTGGAGTGGAGAGCACAGAGGTTTCTACTGACTTGTTCCACAGTGATTTCATAACTGTGCCTTGACACCATCTGAAAGGATGAGGGCTGCACCATTCCACATGCATTTTTCATGGAGGTTTGTGAAAATCAGGAGCCAGGGTCTTAAAAACACCTACTTCATGAGTTTTGGCATCCCTGGATGAGCAAATGGAAGAGCAGGCTGTTTTCCTACACTAGCTGGACCCCTAGCTGAACTGTAAATAGAGTTTATTCTGATAACAAGATGCAAAGTGCAAGAATCTGTTGTCATAATTGGAAGATCAAAAAGTAGAGGAACATTGGCACATTGGCCTTCTCAAGATGCTGCTCACGGCAGTAAGCTGAATATATTGGATTAGTTTTTGCCTCTCTTCTAATTACTGTTCTGTGTTGTATTGCAAAGCAACAAACAAAACATTGCTCCCTTGCGGGTCAAGTTTTACTTAACTAGTTATCACCATTTGACATAATAAAAAATAACTATAGCAAAACCAGACGCTACATTGGATAAGTTAAATATATTTGATGAAAAAGGCTTCTTTGAATGTTCCAGAAGCTCCAGTTTTGTGACAGCAGCTTCACCTAAAGATCCTTCCCCTATGCAAGAAACAGTAATTTTTATTTACAGCATGTACCTTTGAGGAAAGGGTTTCCTCCTTTCCCATATCTGTCTCTCTTTCCTTAAAGACCACCTGAAGACAAAAGGGCTAAAATATTTGAAAGAAGCCTGTGTCAGTCTCCTTTTAACAAACTGTGCAGGCTCCTTTGTAGATAGATAATTTCAATTATATGGAATTCAAGCTTCAGTGTATTCTCAGCTCTTCTAAATGAGGTAATAGTGCAACTTCCAGGTAGTGATTTTCTGATCCATGAGAACTGTATTTGGATAAATAACTCAAAGTAAAAGCTCCCATGAGTGTTGATGGCTGTTTCTGCAGCAGTTTGTTCAGCATCGCATATGTATTACCTTTCCCCAGAAATCTAGCAAATGAGGTCATGGCAGAAACACTTGTCAGAATAGCAAACTGCACACAAATGCTGCTTAATATTCAGAGAAGGCAGATTTTACATTTGGAATTGATAGCATGGACACAAGAAACCTGATTCCAGATGTTGTGTCTGTGCTCAGTATGCTCAGGAAGAGAAGTGAAACATGACCTCCACACCCAGTCAAATCAGCTCTGAACTGGACTGAATGGATGCAACTGAGCATTTGCAAGCATGGATTCTTTTTTGTGGAACTGGAATATAATTTTTGGACAACAAATGATAAAATTGCAGGCAAACATTGCAAACAGAAATAAAGAGATGCAATGCAAGTAATAATTCATTTGGTGATGTGAAATTTTAAGAGCAGTTCGGGAAATAATGTAAGGTGATTCTGAACGTTCTTTTTCATGTTGTAATTAATTAAGATTTAATACCAACCAGAAATGAAAGACACTACTTTAATATAAATCACAGGGAGACAGTAGAATGTGTTCAGATTTAGACTAAAATAATGAGTTTATCTTTTGGCTCAGTGTTTGGGTTACAAGATGCTTCAGAACAAGAGGAAGAGCTCAAATTTAGAAGCCCTGAAAGCTTCCAAACATTTTCAGTGTGACTCCAGGCTCTGACAGCCTGAGTCTACAAACATCAGCAGCAGTGGCTATCTCATGAGTGTTTTTATGAAAATACATTAGCATTGACATTACAACTGAAAAGGAAACCCTCTGTTTTAAAGGCCCTTTCAACTTGAGTGATAAAACCCCAGGGAAACCAAACAAACAATCAAACAAAAAACTAAACTGACTCAGTAAACATCAGTTCTCAAGACTTGTAGGAGTTTAGACTCAAGATTCAAGGGTGTTTCTACATTTTAAACACAAGTTGCCCACATACAGTGTCTAGCAGACCGCCAAGATCACAGTGGCCCAGGAATTCCCAGATCCAAAATATGCCCCAGGCTACATTACATCCACTCTCATGCCCAACAACTAGGGGCAACAGAGGGTCTGCACACAGGGCAGTGTAAGTTGGCAGCAAGAGCTGGAACGTGTACAAGGAGTGATTGCCAGAGTCACCCATGGTGCCAGCAACCTTACAGAAAGTGTACCTGTGCCAGAGGGAGCCTGCTGGGCTACACCTGTTGCACCAGTATAGCCAGAAGCCCCAGAGCCCACTTGTTTATGGTGACTGAATGGAAGAAGACAAAGCAAAATATATACAAAAAGAAAGAAGCGGGAAAGAGCTGAAATGTGTTTTGTGCACTCTCATAAGCAGCAACGAATGGACAACAGAGAACTTATGTCTATAAGAGACATAATAAGTACTCGTGGACTCTGGGAGAAAAGCATTATGTACAATCTCCTGAAAAGGAGATGTGAGGAAAGTCAAAAAACAGTAGCCATGTTGCTCCCTATTTGGAATTTGCCCAAAGGAAATAAATGCAGCAAGTATATTCAAGCAATCTTGGAGGGAAAACCACAGTGGGCTGGCATACACAGAGCATCCTTAATCCTTCTCTGGTCTTGTATGCAGTGGACAGACAAAGCTGCATCAGGATGAATTGGCTTCACACTGGTGAGAGCTTGTTTGCTTCTGAATATACAGTGTTCACCATTCACTTTTGAGGCACTGTGCTGGGGCACCATTTCTGTGTCTGACTCCTCAGTAGGAGTATATCTTCTCTGTATATCATTACTGTTCCTTACTTAATATATATCTGTGATAACAAGCTAAAAAAAAATCACTTTGCTGCCTAGTCAGTTTTCAGCCCAGCAGTTCCCTCTGGTTTGCTTTGCAGGTCTGTGTATGCTTCCAGCACAAGGGAAGGGGATTGAAGAGGCTGGGCTAGGAAGCAGTGGGAAGACCATGGCTGCTTCTTTTGACTGTAGTGCTCTTTTATACCTGCTTAAACTGTTCAAGGTACCAGCCTATGCCTTAGGTTATGGTTGCATTAGTGGTGCAGCATATCTAATAGCTCTGAAACAGGTAAATGTACCCTCCCTTCAAATTCTCTCTCTCTTTTTTTTTGATTCCTCTCCTACGCTCTCAGCTACATGGTCCCACATTTGTCTTCACATTAGGTTTGGGGCTTGCTGGACCTGTATAAACCAATAAAGTTTGTCAACTCAGCACAAAGTCAGTTTGTCAACTCAGCACTGGGCCCCTCAGTTCCAGAAGGACAGGGAACTGCTGGAGAGGGTCCAGCGTAGGGCAACAAAGATGATTAAGGGAGTGAAGCACCTCCCTTATGAAGAAAGGCTGAGGGAGCTGGGTCTCTTTAGCTTGGAGAAGAGGAGCCTGAGGGGTGACCTTATTAATGTTTATAAATATATAAAGGGTGAGTGCCACAAGGATGGAGCCAGGCTCTTCTCGGTGGCAAACAATGATAGGACAAGGGGCAATGGGATCAAGCTGGAACACAAGAGGTTCCACTTAAATTTGAGAAGAAACTTCTTCTCAGTGAGGGTGACAGAGCACTGGAACAGGCTGCCCAGGGAGGTTGTGGAGTCTCCTTCGCTGGAGACATTCAAAACCCGCCTGGGCATGTTCCTGTGCGACTTCACCTAGGCATTCCTGCTCCAGCAGGGGGATAGGACTAGATGATCTTTTGAGGTCCCTTCCAATCCCTAACATACTGTGAAACTTGCACAGGAAGGTGATGTTGGATGGAAAGAGGGAGTTGATGAGCTAACTCCACTCACAGGTGGTCTGGCCAGATTCAAGGCAAGGAAAGTGGTAGAATGGTTAGGATGAGAGCAGGACTTGCCATTTTTGACAGCGGGAAGTTCCATTCAGTTCACTGCCTCTCCTGTAAGCCTTAAATAACTTATGTAAAGTAACAGCTCCCGCAAGCATCTAAAATTGAACCACTGCCTCCCTTTTGAGCCAAGGAGCTGACTTACCTTGGGCTTCTACCCCTGCTCAGAAGTATTCAACTCTAAAGCTAAGCAGAAATCAATGTGACTGCAGGACTGGCTTTAGGAGGGAAGTGGCCACCTCATCAGGTTGCAGAAGCAGAATTACATTTTCTTATGTACTCTTTGACTCCTGCACTCTTTTATTCTTGATTGCATGGTGGTAAATAGTCTTCCCTTTTTCCCAAGTGGCTCAAAGTCTTATCTGGAAACCTCAGAGTCAATTACCTTATAGTGGAAGACAATGACCTAGAAAGAAAGGTCTCTTCATTTCCATGGAAGTGTAATTCCTGCAAAAAGAGTCTTTCTCTTCTTCACAGTACACCCAGAAAAACCTTGAGTGTCTTGAGTTACCTGATCTGCAGCTTGGAGGCAACCATCTGTCCAAGGCCCTCAGTTCGCCCTATGGTTGGCTTTAGCCAACACTGACTCATTCACAGAGGTGCCATTCAAGATCCCTGGTGTTTTTCATTACTCAAAAGCATTACAGAATTCACAAGGTCTTGAGCCTTGAGAAAAAAATTAGCAAGCCAACTTTTTAGAAGTTTGGTAGAACAGCTTCACTGTGTTTTGCTGGAATTCCCCTACCTGTTGAAAAGACATAGAATCAGAGAATCATAGAATCATTTTGGTTGGAAGAGACCCTCAGGATCACTGGGTCCAACCATAACCTAACTCTAGCACTAAAACGTGTCCCTAAGAACCCCATCTACATGTCTTTTAAACACCTCCAGGGACAGTGATTCTACCACTTCCCTGGGCAGCCTGTTCCAATGCCTACACAACCCTTTCCATGAAGAATTTTTTTCCTAATATCCAATCTAAACCTACCCTGGCACAATTTGAGACCATTTCCTCTTGTCCTATCACTTGCTACTTTGGAGAGGAGACCAACCCCCTCCATGCTACAACCTCCTTTCAGGTAGCTGTAAACAACAATAAGCCCTCCCCTCAGCATCCTTTTCTCCAGGCTAAACAGCCCCAGTTTCCTCATCTTCTCCTCATCAGATTTGTGCTCCAGACCCCTCACCAGCTTCGTTGCTCTTCTCTGAACTCTCTCCAGCAATTCAATGCCCTTCTTATGATGAAGGGCCCAAAACCAAACACAGGATTCAAGGTGGAGCCTCACCAGCACTGAGTACAGTGGCACAATCACTTCTCTAGTCCTGCTGGCCACACTATTCCTGATACAAGCCAGGATGCTGTTGGCCTTTTTGGCCACCTGGGCACACTGCTGGATCATATTCAGACAGCTGTCAATCAACACAACCAGATCCTTTTCCACCAGGCAGCTTCCCCAAGGCTGTAGCGCTGCCTGGGGTTGTTGTGATCCAAGTGCAGGACCCGGCACTTGGCCTTGTCACACCTCATACAAGTGGCCTCAGCCTATCAATCCAGCTGGTCCAGATCCTTCTGCAAAGCCTTCCTACCCTCCAGCAGATCAATACTCCCATGGAACTTGATGTTGTCTGCAAACCTACTGAGGATGCACTCGATCCCCTTGTCCAGATCGTTGATAAGGAGATTAAACAGAACTGGTGCCAATACTGAGCCCTGGGGAACACCACTCATGACTGGCCACCAACTGGATTTGGCTCCATTCACCACAACTCTTTGGGCCTGGCCACCCAGCCAGTTCTTCATCCATCAAAGAGTACACCCATCCAGGCCATGAGCTGCCAGCTTCTCCAGGAGAGTGCTGTAGGATACATCCACTAATGATAAATTGAAGAGAACTGCTGTTAATGGAGAGCTTTCTTCTCAGCAGCACAGGATAGATGGGCTGCACCAAGCTTGCATGAGCTTTTGACATCCACTTCCCACAATCCATGCAACAGCAAAACCTTCAAGGCACTTAGTGGCTCAAGTTGAGCAAATCTAAAAGCTCAGCTAAAACTCTCGGGTGAGAGCTGCAGCTGACATCATGGCTTAAGCAGAAAGGAATTTTGCAGCAGAGGGTAATGCCGCCCTCTCTGCAGGGGAAAGCTCTCCTGGAGATAGTGCACAGACCACAGCATTAACTTCCTCAGGAACTTAACAACTGACCACAGCAAAAAATGAGCTTTTTTTGACCTTGTTATCTCTAAGGTAAAGAAATATCACCATTAAAATAGAGGAAGAGAAAAACCACAGTAAAAGCCTAACTACCTTACTAAGCCAAATCACCACATTGAAAGACATCACCTCCCCTGTAGAAGAATGGGACCTACATGACAGATTTCAGTTGCACCAAAGGCACAAGTGTAAGTACCTTGACACTGTAGACATGAAGGAGGAGTGAGGCAAACCTTCATCTGATACATCTGCATTGGAATTTACCTGCATTATCATATTTGAAGAGATGGAGATCTGAATATATGAGATTCTTACACACCATAAGCATCTGGAATTTTTGAGAAAATAAAGTCATGATGCACACAGTAATTTCACGAGTAATTCTAATAATGCTTTGCGTTAAAAGGGACGCTTTGAAATGGTCGCTATGTGTGCATAAATGGAACAACCAGTATTTTTCCCTAGTGCACTCTGGAAGAAATATAAACTCTTTCTCTGGATTGCCAGTATTGCCAATATATAGGCTCTTCAAGATGTCAAATCTTATGCTTAATAGTGAAAACCTCATGCATCACCAAGTTCTACCCTACTACACTAAAATAACCCCACCACTAGTCTCCCTTGTTTGTTCATGCATGATGAGGTAATTTCTCCTTTGAAAACTAAAAAGTATTTTTTTGTTTGAAAAAAGTAAATTGCCAGATTAATGGATGAATGATAGCATGAGACTGTGAATTCACTCATGAACTCCTACTCCTTGGAAAGGTTTGTGTTAGATTGGGCAAGAGTAAGTAAAAAAGAAATGCCCACTTTAAAAAATTAAGAGCTTCAAGCATTTCTGCCTTTTAGAGTTTCTGTTTTGGTTTTGGTTTTGTTTAGGCTTGTTTGATTGGTTTTGGTGTTGTTTGGTTGTTTCTATACTGCTGCAGCTGCGTACAAGAGTTCCTTGCTTTCTGTTGAACAGGTGTTGACTTTTGTTAATGGATTTGTATAGCCATATCCTGTCAACACATCGGTATCAGTCAGTGTTTCAAGAAATAGACCGAGACTTGGAGCCACATTCAGAGACATTTTAATTCAAACCTCCAACTGCTTTTAAGAAGCCATATCTAAAAGCTCCCTTTCAAGACACTGGAATGTGAAGTATGTGGGAAATGTTATCTTATTGGCCTCATGTCTGCCAGTGATTGTGAAACGGCTTCATTATTCTGGGAAAAAACAACTATGATTCCAGGCAAAGAGAGATTCATGTAAACTTGTTAAACCTTTAGGGAATACAAATAATACATACCATGGAGAAAATCTTCAGTGCTCCATCATGTGAAGATAGGATTGGTGTGAAAGATTGCCATTTGCAAACACTTTGCATAAAAACTAGCACATAGAAAAAACATATATCTAGTTCAGCTTGCTGGACCGAATTCATCCTCAGATCATTTGTTCCCAATATGCTCTATATTCCCTGGAGATAACAGACTGTTTCCATCATAGAGTGTCACATACACAGGTGAGAGAGACAAATCAAATGCTAAACCACAGTGGCCATGTTTATCTTGCACTGTAGTTCCTGGAGGCAAAGTCAGATGGTATCTCCATCTTCTGACTCAGCCTGGTCAAAATATATGGAAGCTCTCATCCAGCCTGTGGGTCTTTCCAAGGAAATTAATGCAGTCTAGCACACAGAGCTAGAAATTCAGTTCTGGGTGCTTCTCAGGTCTTCGTCTCAGTCACTTCCTGATGCCCCCAGAGAATGGTGTGGTAGGTACATCCACTCTGCGTCATGCAGTGCTTGTGAAGAGATATTAGCCGTGGAGCTAGGGTTAAGAGTTACCATACTACTGTCTGGGAACTGGCAGTATCCTTTATCACAGAAGAGGTAGTTTCCCCTGCCAGACACTCGAACAAATATTTCTGTACAAGAAATTCTTTGTCAGACCAGGTACAAAGCAAATAGGCAGTGAAGTTTTTTTCTTCAGAGAGCTAATGTGGATCTTAAAGAAAAGGAATTTGTCTCTGGATATAATTTTAAATTTGTCTTAATATTTACACAATCAGTTAAAAGCTATGTTATGCTGTGGCACTATTTCCATTTCAGTAGTCTGATCTTTCCAGTGGTGTTAGGACACAATTTGGAAAGTTTCCCAAAGTTTGCCTTGAAAATCGTGTTCAGCTCCATGAGCTCCATATCAGCTGCACAGTGTCAACACACAAAGCATTTTGTATAGGCTGGTTGCTGGCCAGCTGGCATTTTAAGTGAGTACTTCAGAGAAAAGCTATTTTGGTGAAGGCTGACCATAGCTGGCTTGACATTAGACTCAATCTTCAGGCATTGCCAAGCCTCCAAAATCTTAAAGACTTACTTAACATCATTATCTAAAACTTTGTCTAACTCAACAGCTTTAAAAAATAAAGTTGGGGTGAGGGATCCTAGCAGGCCAAATCCCTGCATGTATAACTCCATGCATTTCATTTGCTTATTGAATGTATTTATTTTATACTATATCTGTTTTTTACACAATGGTTTGAACATCATTCTTATTTTTGCCACAAAGTAAGTGTGGTAGCTGAAATGCTTCCTTGAACAGATGTCAGTACCACATAATGCAAATATTGCCAGATGTTGCCTCTTGGCCTTTGGAAGACCATTAAAGGAATACAAATCTCCAAATAATAATGTGGCAATACAGTGTAACTAAGTTTGTAGTACACTGAAAATGGTCTGGAATTGTCAGAAAGAAGCAGTAGTTGAGTAACCAGAAGGTAGGGTGCTATAATAACTTTTTGCACACGAATATTTTAATCCCAAATGCACCGAAGTACATACTAGTACTCGAAGTACATACTCTGTGATTGAAAATATAGCCCTACAGGAAACAGTAGTTGAAACACACTTATAGATCACTGTTTTCTGGTAGGGATCCTAGCACATTTTCAGCTTCAATTTGATTTCACATAATTTTTTAGGAAAAAAGTTCTATTTGAAACCATTTGACTGGAATATATGAAAGAAAAAATGGTGATTATAAAGACATTAAGTTGTTCTAACTTTAAAATCATATTCCTGCATTATACAAAACTCTCTGTAAGACAGAGATGTTAGAAGAAAATCACAGTTCTATTTCTTTTAGAGATTTGATCAGAAACAGCTAAGTATAGGTGTGGATGCATCTTTTTCTAATTACCTCTGGTTAGCAATAATATTTAAGAGACTTGCAAATAATCATACTTTTCTCTCCTACACCCTTTATATCTTCAAATGTTAATTGATTCTTTTAAATTGTGAAGAGGATTTTGGAAAAACTGTTGTCCCTGTCTACAGATTCAGTGAGAGGCTTATCTTCCAGTAAATAAATAACTAAGCTGTGACAAGAACTCTGAAATTCTAAGCTCAGAACTTGGCAGATGTCTTCTGTCCAAAAGGACAGGAGAAAAAAAGATCTGAACAATATATCTGAAAATGTATTTCAAATACATTCAACAAGATATATATTGTGATTAAGAAAGCAATTACAATTAAAGTATGTCAACAGTTAGTATTTAATAATTCTTGATTAGTGTGGACTATCATTTACTTTCCCAACACGCATCATACTAACTCACAAAAAATCAGTACATCATTATGTAGCTAACAATGCAAAGAGCGTTAAACATGACTTTTCTGAACTTTTGAACGTTTGACTCCTGAGCTTTTAATATTCTTACTCCAAAAGCTTATCATATAACATGATTAAAGAAGTGATTGATTCAAGAAGTTACTGATGCAAAGGAACTGTAAAGTTTAAAAAAAAAAAAATGTAGTCATTTATGCTCATTAGGATAGCCATGAAAATTTCACAGACAAACAAAAGTTACATCAGTTCTCATGTGGATGGACATGTCAACAGCAACAAGGTGAAGAAGAGCTTCTCTCCCTCTGCTGCCCCTCCAGCCCATTCTTCCTCCAGTAGGACAGCTGTTGCTCTGGGATGAAGCTAAGTGATCATTGAGGAATATTCTGCTTCCTCTCAAAGATGCAACAGTGGTGCAGTCTCAGGCAGGGTAATAGAGTAGCTGGAATATTCATAATTTTAGAACATTTATTAGAGCAGATTACCTCTTCATTCAGAGCAGGTATGGTGCACACTTCCCTTTTTCCTTGTAAACATTTTTTTTACTACCTCAGTAGCTTCCTTGAGAAAGTAATCTTAGGAAAATAGCAAATGGTCTTTTCAGTTTTTGCAAGCTTGATTTACCAATGAAAAAAAAAAAAAGGAGAACCCAGAAGCAGTGTCAGGGTGAGATATTCTCTGACCAGATTCTTTTTGGTATTTTGCATAAAGAGGGTTTCATGTTTAATATCACATTTACATATGTGAAGATATTTGATGTTACACAGGATTTTGATTTAGCAAAATGATACAGCAATGTTCTGCAATCAGAATACAAACACAACATAGGAACTGGATCACAATACATGTATGATTGCCATTTCCAGTCTCTCTACACCCGCTTTAATGATGTTTGCTATCCCGGATCACTGGGAAGGAATATATGGGTCGAAGCCAGTTCAAGCATGTTGCTGTCTTTGAAGTTCATTTTATCGATCATTCAGTTTTTATAGTGTATGCTGAGCCATGTATACATTTCCCCACACTGATCTCGCTGACTCAAGAAGACATTCACACCCTTTTGATTAACTCAGGGAGAACTCGGTATATCAGCTGATCCACTCAACTTATACAGCCATTTATCAAAAACAAAGGCCACCCTCCAGTCCCCTTTGTGTTGAGATGAGTTCAGCTGAGTGTGCAATAGCTGTGGTCACTCCCTACATCATTCCCTGAGCTTCATGAGCACATGGCTTGTCCCCTGAGCCTTCTTCCATTGTAGGGGTTTGTCCATCAGTCACAAGCATATGATGCTAAAGAGCTCTTCAGGGATTATCAGCAATTGCTTCACAGACTATAGCTAGCAAATGCTTGAAATATAATAATTGCTCTAGGTCCATGAAGCCAATTGCAAAAAGATGCTTCTCTTGAAAGTGATTTTGCAAGTTATTCTGGGGGGATGGGGAGCATGGAGAGAGAAGTGTAGAAAGCAAACACCCTACCCTTCTGTCTAGAGCATAAACTTTTTTTTTTTTCCTAAAATTAAGTAGAGAAGAAAAGTAATTGTATGAAATGCTTTTCCTTTTTTCCTCTATTTTTTCCATTTTTATCTGGTAAATGCATTCAACATAATCATGACTCAGGAGGAATATGCCTGGACTCTGTAAGTGCAGTATGCCCCATTTTTTGCAGCTACCAGGGGATATCAGGTTTCTGGCCATGGCTGAACAATGCCCGCTGAATTTGGCTTCAGAGGAACAAGATGGAGCACCTGGGCTCACTGTGCCGTTCTTCCTATTTTCAGAAAGCTTGTCATGTTAAGAGCAGAATCTTACTTTGGTGTGGTTTTACATAGCAGCTTGCCCAGGGGAAATGATACTAAACCCATGTACTCACATTTGTTAAAGTTGGGACTGTTAGAATATTAGGACTTTTAGACCTAAAGCCAGAAGAAAACACACAAATAAAGCTTTTTGATTTGGATCAAAATTAATTAAAAGCTTCCCTTTTCTTGCCAAATAAAGCAAAAAACAGAAGGTGGATGGAATACTTGAAGGTTTTCTACACAAGCTAAAACCAAAACAAAACAAAACAAAAAAAAAAAAACAACAAACCCTTATTGTTTTTGAAAGGCATTTGCAAGAAAGGTAAAATAACAGAAAGTTTAAGTTTAGAAAGCTGTTGGACAATAGCTGCAAACTTGCTCAGTAATTCAGTGATTTTTATACTCTTTGCCAAGGGCTTAAGAGATCCAATTCCATCTTATTCTGCCTGCAGCAGTTTGAATTCACGTCTCTTCGCCCAGGAAAGGATTTTAGCCACGGAGCCACAAAATATATGCTGGATTGCTTCCCTTTTGTTGCAGTCGTGTTAGGTTGGGTCATGCTTAGTCTCTTCAGCCAAAAGTGGGTTAGAATACCACCTCAGGCTATTGGCAGGACTCTTAATGTGATGTGGCCACAGGTAGTAGGAGGAAACTCCAGCCCCCCCAGCTGGGTGCATCCTCAGTTCTGTTCTAGCTGAAGGACTATACAAGGTGTGAGACACCAGATTGTAGTTCCTGCTCATCTGCACCTCTAACCATGTACATAAAGCAGAACTGTAGCCACAGGAGAGCAGAAGTTTGTACACACATGTTTACACAGCTGAATAGTACAGAGGTGTGGTTTTAAAGGCAGAAAAAGGATTTGAATCCAGCTCTCTCAGATAAAGAAGGAGCTGGTCCAAAGGGACATTCAATGATTTTATTGTTTTAGGCCCATTTTTAATAACCCAAAATACTGATCCAATTCACCTTCAACCTGTAACTTTTTTGAGGAAACCACATTTTTCAGTAAGTCATTGAAAATAATAATTTCCTCCAGCTCTGTATCTAACTTGGTGCTGATAGGCAAAATCACATTATACAATGCATTGGAGCGGAATATCTGATGGCTCAAGAAATAATGATGGAGAAGAGAACGATAACAACAGCTGGTTTATAAGCTTCTCCTTGATAAATATGAATGAATAATATAATAATGTATATATATACAGGTTAATAATTTTCATGTCTTAGCTAGCCACCTTCTATCTGGGAGAATATCGAACCAACAAAACTCAAATATTGCTATTCTTCTGCATTGTTATCAAGTTAATTAAGGAATAGGGCAGTTCTCCCACTTTAGTACTTCCATCTGTTTCTGATTTACCAGTTTTACATATCAAGAAAATGCGCCAGACAGCAGCTCCATCCAATATGTTTCATGTTCACAGTATATATATGAGAGATGGTTTAGTATCAGTAATTAGGCATTTACTGGCCTTCATTTTCACTCAATATTTCTTCTGTGAAGGGGAAAAACTCCAGCTTCTGAACAATTTGTCACAGTGACACTGCAGCATACATATGGCATAAGGAAAATTGCATTTCAGCCCCACATTGGGTCATGCTAAAATCCTGATTCATATAAACCAGTGTTGTTCACATTATTATGTTCCTAGATGTTCCAAAAAATATCTAGATTGCATCATACTATATCTTGTCCAAATATTTAGCCAAATACAGTCCTTACCTCAAAGAGCTTACACCCAAATCAACAAGAGAAGGAGTAGAGGAGGGTACAGCATGCTGGGCAGTGAGAGGCCAGGCAAGAGATTTCCCCCAGTAAGCAAGAAATCTGTGGCAGTGTCTCAATCCCAAGTCATTGCTCTAATGACAGAAACATCCAGTTGCCTACAAAGCTAATAACATTTCCAGCTATAATTTTCTGCACACAGCAATAGTTTATGTTTGAAGAGAAAAAAAGAAATACCACAGATGAAAAATACGGTCAATCGCTACATGACGCACATAAAAAAACTATGCTGTCTTTCACAGGGCTGGTATGAAAAGGCAACCCAAATAGTTGTAGACAAAGACACCTATGCAAAAATAGTAATAAATGGATTTATGGAGTCATTGGTGCTGGGGTAGGGAGTTGTCCCACTCTTACTGGTAGTGTTCTGTCATGAGTATAATGAGGCATCAGAATGAGGCAAAATATTCCACAAAATTCAACATATTTATAGGGCCATACAGGGAAGCAGAAGAAATGTCTTCACATAGCAAGGCAGGATACGCTAGACAAATCAGGTGAGAAAACAAAGACCCGTTTAGGAGTGTACACTCTTCTGAAACTCTTTTAAGTTACAGTATTTACCCTCTTTTTCATTTTTATTACCTCGGAGTATTACACGATATATTCCAATGGGCATCCAATGTTTCTGGCTCATACAAGATATAAAATGCCCACAGAATTAGATTGCAGGGTGTACATTATCACGAGCTGATAAAACACAAAATCCAGGCTAAATCATCTGATGCTGATTTTTTATTTTTAAGTCAAATTGAGACATGAAGGAATACTTCTGTTTTTTCACCCCCACCAACTACCAATTACAGTGCCTTGTAAGGCTCCGGACAGCACAGTGGGCCTGCAAACTCAAACACAACTGGTATTTGTCAAAGTGAGCACTGTAGTTATTAAGAGTATACATTCCTTGTAGATGTCTTATCCATATAAGGAATACCTTCATCTGACAGTGGCACACTAATAAATATTGGGATTATGCAGTCCTCCGAATTGCAAGAGATCACCTGAATAGCTATGCTTACCAGAACCTTACTCTGAGAAAGAAAATAAGAATCACATTCATTGATATAAATGTCAGGCTTCTTCATTATATAAAAGCCTGATTTTCCAAAAGGAGATGATATTCATGTTTTCCAAATTTTTATTTTTAAATATTTTCTTAAAAACAAAACAAAACAAAACAAAACAAACAACCCACACATTCAGAAAATGTAACAAAAATCTATAGACTGCTTTGGATTCAAAATGGGAAACCTCTTCTGGTCTGAGAAGTAGAGTTTCTCACCTTTGTATGTGAGCTCCCTGTTCAGACGATGTAGTCTAAGATTCCCGAAGTTTTTCTCCTAACTCTATATTTGTCCATAAGAAGGAACAGCCAATTTGCAGGGGCTCTGGATACTCACCAATGTCCACAGCACTAAGTATAGTTAGCAACTTTTAAATATAAATTGATACTTTATCTCTAGTGAAGACAGTCACATTCACATGCACAGTGGATTTACTTACATTAAAAAAACCCCAAAACCTACAACATAGCCACAGAAGGACACCATGTGTTAATATTATTTCACTGGGTCTTTTTTTCAGAGCAAGTACATCTTTGTCCAATCAATGATATTTATTTTGGAGTAGCTGGTGATGAGGCAAGCTAGAAAAGGAGAACTTTTTAAACTGTATTTTTATTTTTTAAAACTTTATTTGTTAATTTTTAAACCAAATCAGCAGAAACACACCTTGCACTTAAGTGAAATATGGCCAGAAATGGTTTTATCCCAGCTGCAGCTGTGCCAGTGGAAGAAGTTTCAAACCCTGCTCTTGTCTGCTTACTATTGCCTCTCCATGCAAACCACCAGACATCCCATCTGCCAGCTCTGATGCCATCAAAGGCTCTCACACCTGCTTCACTCAAAATTAGTCAAGTTATTGAAATACCTTAAATAATTGGACTTGTCTGACTCATTTGGACTGAAACAGGTGAGGGCACCCCTCACCATGGCTGGAAGCAGCCTCCAGCTGAAGAGAAGCAAAAAAAGGAGCTCCAAAGGCTGTAGAGGGAAAGGTAGGAGCAGAGGAGGATGCTTGTGTGGAGCTAAAGTTTCCACTCCTGGATTCAAAGGCATTTCACCCATTTTGTTGTCAGAGGTCCTGGAGAGAAGACATGGCTATAAGTCTGTCACCTGACCTTTTGTTTTGGATGCTTTTTAAAGAACCTAATGTCACAGAATTTTTGTTTAAAAGAAAAAAAAGTTCTTAAAAATCAAAGTTGGATACTTCATTTTTGAGTGGTTGGATACAAATCAGAAAGTGTTTGTGGTCTGAATGACTCCAAAGATTTGCTTGGTTTTTGGTTTTCTTTGAGTTGGCATGAACAAACAAACACACAACAACTGTTTCCTAATGTTTTACACCTTCTGTGTTCTATACATGTGGACTTCCTGTCTCTCATGCTTTTGCTGAAATTATTTATTTCCTGTAATGCATATAACACCTTTCTGAACAAAACTGTAGGATTTATCTTGGAAGCCCTGTGATTCTGAATGCATTAGAGAGGATGGAGTCAAGCCAGGGACCCTGCTCACAGTGTGGGAAGGAATGAGATTTGGTACTACAGCTCTCTCAAGACAATGCACAGTCGTGATCTGCAGCTCAGTGTTGAAATGAATCAACACAAACCATTGTGATGCTTTGAATAAGCAAAATAAAACATGTCAATCAACTCCAGATTTATTTATTTTTAATATTTTTTTCCTAGGAATTTTAGAATTTCCATTCTAAGAAAGATTTTGAAATCTCTGGATTTTGTCCTGTTATGAAAAGAAAAAGTATTGAGATGCCAGGAATTTCTATGACAACTCTAAAATCAACGTGGCTCTAAAAAAACATAGCATTTTTTTGTACTATATTGAAACAGACTCATGGGTATAACTGCAGATGTGCCGGGACCCTTATGAGACTTCATATTATAACTTCAACTTTCCCAGTAAGCCACATGTTGACTATGTAAGTATACAGTAATTCCTATGGGGGTTATTTTATTCAGTATCATCAGAAAGAGGTTTTCTCATTTATATTTCTGTATCTTGATTCCCATGTACTGTAATCCCAATTGTAAATACAATCCACCTAGCTGTAACAAAATGTCTTTGTGGAGCACACATACTCTTTGTTTCAGGGCCTGATGTTAGAGGAGTATAAAGGCTACATTCAAGGCACTCCAGTCTGCAGCTGGAAAAATGGCTGGAAAATTACTTCCTGGCCCACAGCCAGCACTAAATTTGCTCAGGAGATAATGCAATCTGGGACGTGCAAGGCTCTGATCTATATCTGGTTTTAACCTGAGATGGGGAAACCCCATTGCTTCTCTATCTACCATTTGTTACCAGCTGCTTAATGACAGCCCAACACACACTGACCATGTTGCCAATTGGGGTTCTGAGAGTACCCACATGGCCATCCCAGGGCCATGTCTCACCCTAGTCCTCATCACCAGGCCTGATCCTGATCCTCACCCATGGATCAACAGCCTATCCCAGCTTTGGCCCATCCCCATCCCCAAGGATGTGTCCAATGCCCAGGGTTGGGGCTGCCCCTATGACCCTCAGCTGCCTGTTCCTGGCTGGGGCTGGGACAGGCCCTGGCCATCATCCACCATGGGGAGCCCCCAATGGTCCCAGACCCCAAGGGGTCCCCAGACCCTGCAGGGTACTGACATCACCACACTTAGTCCTTTCATGAGGATCTTCAAATTGCAAAAGGGACAAATGATAAAGCAAGCCATTTTTGTCTGCTTCTTAGAGTACCAGTGAAATCACTACCTGAAAGTTGAACTCATTTCAACTCATTGCAGTCCAAAGAAATGGAAAATTATCAATTCCGGAACAAAATAGATTGTTTGTTTTATTATATTTCCAAAGAGAAATGGGCAAAACAGAACAGGAGAGGGGAGGTCTGATCCTAATCCTCATGATTAGAAGCATCGCCTGTTTTGTGGGAGCTAATGTTTTAGCTGGATAGTGGAGACTACTATAACCCCTCTGCAAACAACTGGGCCTAAACAATGGGCTGTAGAACATAAAAAGGGATATCTCTTGTGGGCCTTTCTAGTAACCCTTGCTTATTCACTGAAGCAGAGATCACAACCCAACTGGTTTGTTGGCTCTTGTTTTCTCTGTTCACACTCTAAGGTTAACATCCTAAGCTTTGAGACAGAGGGTTGATGAAGGTCAGTATCTGCTCAGGTTTGAGGAATACAAGTCTGGTTTCATTAAAATATAGCCCTCTCTTGCACCCAATGGATCTTCATGCATTCAGAATTAAACTTATCCTGTAAAGGGATTCACATACTGGACTTAATTTGTTGTCCAAGCACAATGCCCATCAGCAAGGCAATATAAAGTGGCCGGGAGACAATAATGTAGTGCCTTTACACAGACAAGAAATCCAGTAGAGCAGAAAACGCCACCTCCTGCCTCCTGCCAGCCCCCCCAAAGAGGGACAGGGCTGGGTCTCTATCTCCTTGGTAGAGTGTGGCACAAGCAGCTGGGGCAGCCCACAAGAGTGCCTCTAAGAATGCAGTGATTTGTGTTTGACACCTGAATGGGACTGTGGAGAAAGCAAGCATGATGTCTGAGTCTCATCCTTCAAGCACTGAGCTGGCAACACAGCCCCAAAGCCAATTCTTCTCCAGCTTGACCCAGCCCAGCTTCTCCAGCCTCTCTTCATGGGGCAAGTGCTCCAGCCCCACCACCCTGGGGGTCCTCCCCTGCACTTGTTCTGTTTTTCATCCTTGAGCTTTTCCCCTTTACAGTGCAGAGAGTCCTTTTCTCTTCTTTGGCACCATACAGCACATTTTGGGAGCTGAAAAGAAGCTGTGGTGCTTCAATAGAAAGGTAATTATGCTAATACTGCAGTAGAAGCAGCAGCAGCACAGGAATTGTGGCCTAATGGGGATTTACATCATTGCCTTTCCCTGTTTCCCACAATATATGGTGCAGGGGCACATCCTGAGCTCACTACCAGTATAAGTATGAGAAGGATATTTCCCACTGCCCTCACCACATGCTCTCCTCCCTTCAATTCACAATGGGACTGAGGCTGAAGGTTCCCAACACCATGAAAGACTTCATTTTGACATTAAATGTTAGAAAGACAGAAAGATCACAGAATAAGTGTCATAAATAAATCAAAACCCACTACAAAGCATGAGATATAATTGGGACTAGAAATCAAAGGTAGGTCAAAGGACAGGGAAGAGGAAGCCTCTTCTCTTTTGCACTGAGTGAATTATATGCAAGTGAATTATCACTTAAAATTGTTTAGACGATAGAGCAAAAAACAGAACTAACAAATAACTAGGTCACTAAGACAAAGATCTGCTTTACAATATCTAAAATTTAACTTCATTCATGACTACACTGAAAAGATTTCCAAGGCCATGTTGTAGCACCTACCTTTACGCAAGCATTGAAAATACCTGAAGAAAACTGATACTTGTGTGAGTGAGTGTGTGGTGATGTGAGGGGACGTCTGTTCCCCAGAAGAGAGATTCTGAGCCCTTCACATTACATCTTATGCCCAGTATTACATTTGCAGGTAAAACTGGTGTTTGAGCACTGCCTAGGAACTTGGCTGGTAGACTACTAGGTCGTGTAGAAATGTGTAAGTTAGCTACAGAAGGAGCCAGTCCTACCAACCTCAAGAGTCCCTCAGTATCTACACACTACACATGAGAGCGTAACCATGAGGTAAGAGACATTTCCATGTAGACAATGCAAAAACAAGCGGAAAAGATGCAGTAAAAAGTTGTGCATATGTAAGGAGTGCCTCCTCTTTGAAATACTTCAGCTTCTGTTTTCACAAGTTTATAATGGTAGTGTCCTCTCTTACAGCAAGAACTGGTCAGGTAGCACAGGGCTGATGTGAACACTGACACCTATATTTAGCTCCTAAATATGAGTGGCACGAGTGACAATATGATGATCAGCTAATCAGCTGATGATCATGTACTCCAGTGTTTGAGTGCCTCAGACAAGCATCATGCCCTGCAGTCCTCCTCTTTGATTCGTTTAATGCCCGAAGGCTAAGACAAGCATGAGAAGCTTCTAGTTCAGAAAAAAAGTACTACTGTGACTGAGAAGCACTGACACTTGCTTTTTGAAGGCTAGCTCCACACTTCTTTCCTCTATGGGCAAGTCATTTTGATGTTGATACACAAGATTTTAAACCAGCTCAGATTGCCAAGAGGGAATAATTGATAGGGAAGCAGGTTCACAGACAAGTAGGAAAAATCTTTGTAGGAGATGGAAACAAGCAAGCTCAATGGGGTTTTTGAAAAAAATTTCCCAAACTCACAGCTAATTCTGACTAAGTGGAACTCTTATTTCTGAAGGAAATAGCTTAGGGAAAAAAAAAAAACAAACAAACAAACCTAAAAATGTGTCTATTTTTTCGACTGTTTCCTCTTTGCACTTCAGTAAGAGGCTTTTCTTGATTAACAAGTGGGTAAAAAAAAAAATAAGGTAGCATTTCAATACATTATTTAAATAAAAAGTCCAAGTCTGAGGCCAAGAGCTTAAGAAGAATGCAATTTGCAAGCTCACTTACTACAGTGAATACATATTTTCCCCATTGTTCTTGGTTATTGTTTCAGCGCTGATGGGGCTAACCCTAGCTGAACACTAGCCACGTTGCTGTATTGGGACCTCAAGGATAGACATATGAGCTTCATCTTCTCTTGGTCTACTGGTCTTTGTCCCATCCCTGGCACCTCTGACACACTTCTTAGATAAAATATGTTATCTGTTATCTCTTCACAGAAATGGGGCTAAATGGCCCCTAGGCTGTCCTAGGCTGTCCTAACCTTCCAGACACCACAGTGATTTAAACACAATGAATTCCTTAAACCTAGCCTGCAGCCTGCTGGATCTACATGTTACTCTTCAGTGATACAGGACAGATGAAAGTTAACAGATGCCCAAGATGTATATGGGTTTCTAAATGCAATTATCCACTACTTCAGTCAGCACAGGAAGGATACAGAACTAGACAAAATAATAAACACACATGACTCTTGTTTCCTTCCCCCATTTTTTTTTTTTTTTTCCTATGCCAGAGTCCTTTTGTCTTTTCTGTATGAACTATGTGTGATTTGGGGTGGTAGTTGTTCTTTGGATCCTTTTTTGAATATTCTTGAATATCTCACACTCTCCTCTTTACACAGCATTTTTTCTTCTTCCTTGGCTAATCCTACTTTGAGAGAAGCATTATCTTCTCTTTTGCAAAAAGTCCTCAGTTTTGAAATCACTTTTAGTTAATAGGTTGCAAAATGACAAGTAATTCCTTTGTTCTCCTTCAGGGAGAAATTCTACTGCTATGAACTCCGGCTTTCTGAAAAGAAGTCAGATAAAACTTACCCTGGCAAGGTTTAGCTATTGCATTGCCCCATTTAGTTTCTTTTGAATGAGGTTTCCTCAGGTTAATGACTTTCCATTATTAGAACTGTGTCATCACTCCATTGAATTTCAGCCAAGTATGGCAGTAAAAAGACAACAGTGAAGGCACCCAACGCTATATTGACACTGGAGTTTGAAATTCCACATAGAAGCTCCTAATTTAAATTAGAATTAATAAGCTCTGCACTATCCATCTCCTCTGCTTTGTGATAACTACTCTTAGCTTATTTTGTGCTTTTTAAAAGCCCAGTCTTTACCACAGCAGCAAAACAAGAAGGCCATCACCATACCTATCTATTGCTAAACTAAAACTCGATTATATAGACATGTTGCTGTCTAATTAAACCTGTGGGTGCCACACACCAGCACTAATCAGAGATTATACTGAGCTCACAAGCCCGGTACATGATGGGATGACTCAGCCCAGGCCAAATACTTAGTTAATGGTAATTGCAGTTTGTGTTTGTTTGATCTTTGATAAAGTGTTTTGGATTTTTCAACCACACAATGACAACAAGGCCATTCTAAGGAAAAAAAAAAAAAAAGGTACTTTTTGAAATGTGAGATTCTGTAAATCTTGAAAGTAGATTAATTGCTTCTGCTTTAGGAGAGGGAGAATACAGCTACAGTAAACTAGTTATGGCTGGGAGGGAGAGGTCAAAGTAGTAAAAGAGATAAAGCACTCTCTTTTAATGATATTTTCCTGAGAAGTCAATGGTGCATTTTTACATCATGGTTCTAATATATCAACAAGGAAGTGGCATAATCCAGACTACTAGTAACTTTAAAAGGATGTGACATCACTAAGTTAATTACGTTTTTAGTGGTGATGACATTTATTACTTTTGATCTGTAAAATGACAAAAGCTACCCCAATTATTAATACAACGGTACAGTTTTGTGCACAAATGATCATATGAAACATGGCAAAAACTGTAGTCTGGAAGGGCTAAATCTGCCTTCAAAAGCCAAACACTTGGGACAGTTTTCAAATAGCTCTGTTCATAGCCTTATAAACAAATTCCTGGAGATAATGATGGACGTTTGTTGTTTTACATTCCCTCATTCCTGCTAAACTGAAAAAAAATCTTTTGTGATACTTTTTCTTTCAAATATTCTTACAAGGTTTTGTTGGGTTTTTTTACAGGTCTTGCTTAATTTAAGCTATTCAACGTTAATGAAAAATTTATTATTATTGTTGTTGTTGTTATTTCTGGAATGTACATATTTTTCTTTTCTTTTTCATACTATAAAGAAACCACAATAGAACAAAAGAAAGTGCAATACTTTGGGGGAGACATGAAGACGGGAACTGTTTCACAAATGGAATCTGTTTTAAATATTACATTTTTAAAATAATAAGGAGAAATGTTTCACTTTCACCCAGAAGCTATATAAAAATAGATACATAAAATAAAATAATGCATATTTTAGAGCTTTGTCTGTAACAAAATTAAAAACAAACAAACAACATAACATCTATTTGTAAAGAATGCCAGTCTCTTTTATACTTTATACTTGGATACTTTAAGTTATTTTAATTTGAAATTATATTTGAAACCTGTAAAAAGGCAGAACCAGAAACGATATATGAACCATCTCCTTACCGTAGTATTACAGGATTACCACAGGGCTGTAATAGAATAATACTTTTTTTTTTTTTTTTTTGTGGGGAAAAAAAGTACTAAATTAGATCAACTTTTGAATTGTAACCAAACCTATTATTTACAAATCTGTGTGTATATGGAGGGAATATTTCATAGTATACATATATCACATTAATTAGAAGTGTTCAATGAATGAAAACAATAAAGCATTTCTCCACTTTTTCAACTACAGCATGTGAAGTGTTAAGTGCATACTGGAAACACATCTTGTTTGCTTCGGCAGATGTGGTGGAGATAAGAAAAATAGAGCAGAAAGATTAAAGACATCTATGCTTCCCTCCCAAGGTCTCCTCTTCTGCTCTGCTTAATGGCTGCATTAAACTGCCTGAAAATGGTCTAGTTTAATAGAAATTACTTTTCATGATTGTTCTTCCCTAAACTTCCTCTTACTTGAAGTTTAAAAAATTTGGAGTCACGGGAGATCGGAGGCAAGTCAGAGGTTAGGGATTATGAGATTACCAAAACATCCGTGGGAGGGTGTAATCCTCAGCAGGACCCTGCAGGGAAGATTTCTCTCACTGTGCTATGTAACCATCACACTGAGTCCCGTTGGGGTCTGTCCCCTGGCTGGGCTCAGGCATTTCTGTAGGTCCCACAAGATGGTTGATTTCTGTGGCAAAGTCCCAGCACGGTGCTTCCACTTCATTAATAAACTAATCACAGCAATAAATAAACTACATGGGAAATAAGATAAACAAAAACAGGAAGTCTTGCTTTTTGTTTGTGTGTATGTGTGTGTGCAATGGCTATGCCTGTATTGTCAGATTAATTTACATGCTTTTGGACATGACAAAGTCTCATTACATTATCTATTCCTGTTCTGTGTAGAGATTAAAAAATATGTGCTTTGCTTCACTTTGCTTATAGCTAATTGATTGATTAAACTAATAAAATTTACCAGCCACAGATTATCAGTAATAAAGCAAAACCGATGAGTCATAGTTCAAAATATGATGGTTTCAAACCGAAATATGGGACACAAAAAACAGAGGGTGTGGTTTTCTTATTACAGGCTCTATCCTTTTTCTCTGCCACGATTGTTTTCTCCACAGCTCAGCAATACAAATCTGTCCTAAAGGGACCCTGATAATGGCCCTCCCTCACAAGAGGGGGGGTACCAGGCAGGACAGGGCCAGGGCCAAAGCATAATCAAAGTAGCTGTGATGAGACTGAGTGGCTCAGGAGCAAACACAGAGCCACTCACCTGAATTTCAGCCCAGTTGTGATATATATGATACAAAGCTCCCTTAATTAGTTGTAAACAAGCTTGCTTGCACGTTGAAACAGCCCTAATGTGGAAACGTAGAGTTCCCTGGGATTCTTACCAATCTATAACTTAAAAAGAAATTAAAAAAATATTCAGAATTCTGAAGCAGAAGATTAAGGCCCTTGGCAGCTCACACTGGGAACAAACTATGATGTGTCCCATTTTGACTGCTAACAGCACTATGTATTATCTTGGATCATGCAATACAGCAGAACCAGATGGGATGTGTCATCATAAGTGCACAGCAAAATGCAAACAAAGGGGCTTGGAAAAGGGGGAGAAAAATATGCAAGATCTGACCAGCAATCATGGTTCTGCTTTCTTGCAAAACTATCAGATGTTGAATTATAAAAGAGAGGAAAGAAAAAAAATAAAAGAGATAGTTATATCTTTACTGTAGAAAGAGTAAGAGGTCAGGCAGCCCACAACTATGTAGATGGATCAAAATCATCCAAGCTTCAGAATACATATTCCTTTCAGCAGTGGCCCATGTCTGGAGAGATTACACCACCCAAGATTCTAGTCTCATCATTATTATTATCTCTCTACTGCTTATGCATGAGAAAATGGAAAAAATTTGCTCATGTTGCAATTTTATTTACCCCAAGGCCTCACTGTGCATAATGCACTCCAATCCCACTCCAGCACTGACAGACTTGCAAAGGGTCAAACCCTCCGGAAATTCTTGTGGAAACAAACCACATTGCTTGCTGTTCTTCTCTTTGCTTTGTAGTCATATAGTGCCTCTTCTGCTCCCTCTTTTTTCTCTCCTGTTGTTGACTCAGGCTTGTACCTTGCTTTCATAAAGCTGTTACCCTCTCATGTCCATATCTCCGAATACACTTTATCAGCAACAAACAGAATTTTGCAAGATATGTTCAAACTATAACAGAAACAATACTAGTTTTCATGCAGGAGTTTCGGGAATTTTCTCTAACTGTTACATCGTGTTTAGCTTTTTTGTTTTGATTAACCAATTCTTCGTAGATAAACAAAATCAACACACTGAACAAAATGTACAGACCCTGACCTGTTTTGTTTGTTTGTTTGGGGAGTTTTTGTTGTGTTTGTGTGTTTTGTTTTGTGTTTTGGGTTTTTTTTAAGATGGTGGAAGATTTTCCAATGGCTTCTATTCTGTGCAACAGCAGACATTAAAATGCAGATGGACTGTAAACTCTTTAAGATAGAAATACTTTCCTTCTATGTGACTAATACAAACTGACCATGATCCTCAGTCTTCAGTTGGCTCCTGTTCCCTAACAGACCATAAGAGTAAGAAGAGGCCTAGACATGCAGACAGTCATAGGATTACTAAATTAGTCAGAAAACCCTTCAAAGCAAAGGAAGTCTTGCAAAGACTAAGTATGAAATACCACATGAGATATTGTAACATTCATTTTTTAAGACTAAAACTCTTCAAACAGGATGTGTAGATTGCCCATCTGCACTGAGAAAGGAAGTCATCTGCAATGTTCCCCCTGTTACTAGCACAGGTGAATTTAAGGTATGTGGGTGAATATAAGAATTCTGTATGTCTTGTGTCTATAGAAAAATTGACCAGATATAAAGAGTAAACAGATTCATTTTCTTCTTACACCTGTGACTATTTCATCCATTCAGTTAGAACAGCATCTCCTTTCAGTCACAGCTTTTAGTACACAACAATAGCAGAAGCTGTAATGCAGATCAGTGCCAGATATTTTCATCAGTGTCATCTGGTCACCAGTGAAAAAAAGTTTTCTAACATACATCATGCTCAAGACAAACAGAGGTTTTCTCTTCCACTATAGATGGTAGAAAATGCTGGCCAGCTGAACAGTTCTAGTTACTGCACTGTTTGATTCATCAGAGAGTATTTCCTCTGAGAATGGAGACCCTTGTACTTTACATTTGGAAATAATTCTTGAATGTGGGATAGAGCCATCTGTTTCCATATAACGTCATTGTCTTTATGGGGAGCAACAAATTATTTCTGTTTGATTTCCACAGGTCAGCTCTGCATTTACACAGGTGATTAGAAAGGATGTGTTATTACGCATAAATGTCTGTACTCTGTCTTCATGGCAGAGTACAAACTGGCTGAAAGGTGATACTGTTTCCATTTTAAAAAGTTACTAATGATTACTCAAATAAGTGCAGTGACTTCTGAGGAAGTGATCATTTGACTACGTTCTAGAAAGCATCTTGGAACAGCATCTCCAACTAGTGTTTGTTTTGAAACACTTTTTAGAATGAAATCATCAGACTGTAGTGAGAGTACTCCAGAATATTGGGTAACCTGTATATGCAGCACACGTATCATGATTTACCAGGTAAATTGCTAGCATGTAACAACTCCTCTGTCATACAAGAAGGTCAAATGGCCAAAGTAATCCAGTTAGTCTAAGGACATGTTTTCTGTGATAGTGGGCCAGAAACTGGTTATTCACAGAACAGCTGGGTTGGAGAGTTTGCATCTTCTGGTGGGCATTTTCCCTCTTCTGGTGTCGTAGCTGCTCTGTGTTCAGCTGTATTTCAAAAGATGGCTACATTTCACACTTATAAGAAAGACAGATCTGATGACAGGATAGGGACAGAACATATGACTCTTGAGAGATTAAGTGACCCAGCCTGCACAAGTGATTTGGCATTATTAGCCTAAAGAGCTGTAATTGGTCATTTTTCCAAGTGACTACAGCTTTTCTTCTAATCTTATCACAATGTTTCTTAGTTGGATCAATTTCCCAGCTTGTGACACCCTGTGGCCTTGCCTCCATCTTAGAGCACACTTATCTGATTGTACTCAGTATCTTGTTCTCATTTTGCCCTGTTGGAAAAAAAGTCCTCATGTGTACTCAGATTTGTACTGAAGAAGTAATCTGCCTATGTTTTTGCTTGGTAAAAAGTTTCAGTTTCATCCTTAAAATTAAGTTGTAAACATAGAGTGATAGTGATGGATTTCATCCATCACTGAAATGGATCCCCTTTATAAATATAATCTTCAATATTGGTGACAAAAGTGAAGTTGGAAAGGAAAATGAAAAACATGCTCAACTCATAGAGAAATGTAATGAGATAGGAAAACAAAATTTTAAAAAATCTCATTGCCTCTTTCTTTTCTTCAGATAAGAGTAATTTGGGTTGCTCTAACACCAAGGGTATAGTTATATTCTTAATGATAATATCATGACAAAGTATAGGTAGGCAAATATATTTGCAGTCTGTAGGCTCCAGACAAATCAGTCCAAACAAAAGCAAGTCTAAAAAAGCCGGGATTGTACTGTAACAAAGAACTCCACAAAAGCTTGGTTTTGCCATTATGGATCTCACCTTTGCACTGATTCATAAGATCTGTTAGTATAAATGTGTTATGGCAGGAAGACAAAAATATCATCAATTAATTGACTTTTTGTAGTATTTCTGCAACTAAATATATCCATCTATAAAAAGGCAGGCACCAGGCCTGGTTAGTGGAGGGAGACAGGTACTTCTAAAAGAGATTCACTGTCCCCTAGGTGAGGTTTCCAATAGAGGCACTAAGAAAATAACAAACCCTCTGACATTTTTTCAGGGGTAGTTACCATTAGAAGTCTGATCTTTCTCTAACACAACATTGAGCTCCTTGACTGGTAGTGACGTTGGAGAGAAATCATGTAGAAGACAACTAAAGGGAACTGGAAAGTGGGGTGTAGCAAAGCAGGCTACAGTTGGTGATGGGGTTCAAGGCTGCAGGGCTGAAGGCTGCAAAGACAGGAGGAGGTAGATCAGTCAAACAGGCACAGGGTGGGCTTCTTTCTGTCGACACACACCTTGCTGACTGCTGTGTTAGTAAAAGGAAAATATTTCATTCACAGATTTTCATCACTCTGTTGTTAGCTCCCAATTTAACCCACAGATTGAGGAAAATGAAGCACCCAAAGCACCCTCAGCCCTATGCTTTCAGTTAGGAAGACATTCCTCCCACAATTCCTAACATGAATCTAGGTGAAGATATTGATAGTATTGTCTGTTTTTAAAGTAAAATCCAGGCAACCAATTTTAATCAAGATACCTTACTGTAATGTAAGGAAGTAGAACCATGGGACATCTTTAACAAATTATATAAGATTGCTTGGATAATTGTAGCCCTGAAAAAATGGATTCACCTTACTGAAAATATATTTCAGAATGTTTCCAATGCTTTTCTTCTAATCGATGTTTTTCTCAGGCCTCTAGTCTAGTTGAAGCATTACTAAATCAGTCGTGTTCCTTGATTCAGCTGAAGACATTTGTATAGTCTCATTTAAAAAACTTTAAAGTCTTCTTCTTCTTCTGTTGGGAACTCCTCCATCCATATGCCAGCTCACTTGCTTCAGCCAGGTTGATGGTGAGTGTGCAAAGCAAAGCTGTTACAGCCCTCATGTTGGCCAAGTAAGAAACTTGGGTCTCCTCTCCATAGGGTACACCAAGCGAGTGCTAGGTCCTGCCACTCAATGTTTTTTTTTCCTTTAGGGGCATTTTGAAACCACTCTGCAAAATATCTTTTCTTAAAAATACTTTTCAAAATGAAAACAAAGTGAAAATGACTGTTCAAAAGTTAATGTAAGCCATATTTCTACATTTTTGCTGAGAGCAGCTATTTCCTCAGAAGTAGACTCCTGCAATTTCCGCAAGCTTCCACCCTCCTTCCTCTGGGGCAACAGTTTACCCTGTGGAAAAATCCATTGTTAGACTGAATTTCTTCAAGTTTTATTCTCCAAATCAAATCCCTAAGGAAATAATTTACAAGTGGGTGAAAAAGCGCAGATAGAGATGAGCCCAAGTTGCTGAAAAAAATCACTTAATCCCACGTAGGTAATCCCTTTTTCTCTGTTATCTCAGTTCATATGAAATTTTACCCTTGCAAAGTCCTACTGCCCATGCAACTCATTAGTACTCCTGCAAGGCTCACCCCTACACAGTTGTTCCCAGGGAAGTGGTAGGATAAATACCTGGAGAGGATGGTCTTAGTCGGCTCTCCATTGCATGCTATGGTTGATCCTTCTCTCTACCCCACTCCCCTCCCTTTCTCTTGGCTGTTGAGCTGGCAGTTTCTGCATGCTAGCTCTAAAGCTAAATGTACTGTAGTTGGAGGGGGGGAAAATGAGCTTGTCCCTATCAGAGGGAAGGAAAGAATATAAATTGAGTCTGATCAGCCATACCAAAAAAAAAAAAAAGAAACAAAGGGCAAACCAAAACAGACATTAACAAAAGTCCCCCTGCAAACTAACAGCTGAGGGGTCTTCAAGCTGACCCAGTCAGACTTTGTGCTTTATCGATAAATTGCATTATCTCTCTGCCTTGATTATTTCCACTACAGAGGGTATCTGCAAGGTTATCAAGACCCAAGTGACTTAATAAGATCACAAAGAGATACAGCTGATAATTGTTTTCTGACATGCTTATGTCCACAACTGATGCGTCTTTTAAGGGTTTGATATTTTTGCAAAGAAGACTAAGGAGAAACATATGCTGTGCCTTATCTCGTGTAGAATCTGGGGTAGTGCGGCGGAGAGACAGAGGGGGAGGTGGTGTTGATTAGAAGCAAGGAAGTCCCTTCTTGTCACTCAGTCTTGAGAGCTTCTTAATGCCTTGTTAAATACAATGAAAAACGCATATCTCAGTGAAGCTCCAGGAGGACTACTTCATGTCAGGACATTTTATTTTACAGATTGCCCTCTGGACAAGAGAAATCTGATTTCTGAACCTACACAAAGGCTCACTGTGCTTTGTGGGTGTATTGATCTGGCAGCACTGCAGCAGCTGTGAGCTCAAATGTCTGCACTGCTGGTGTAATCAAAAACATGCTCCATGCAGGATGCAGCGAGCTTTGGGAGCTTAACAAGCCAGATAGGGGGCCTGTCAATTCCTTTCAGGCCTAACAGCAGGGTAAAGAAGTGCTGTATATATGGGGAACTATCAAAGCTATTGCAACAAAGAAGAGATGAGGAAATGACTAAGGAAAATTAAAACCCACAAGAAAATCACAGAACAATACAAAGTACCAGCTTATTCGCCTATTGTACAGATATGTTAGCTTTACAGTACTCACACAAATCAATATGCAGCCCAATTACAGTCTGAAAACCAAAAACCTCCTTTCAAAATATCTAAGTGATATCACCGTACTATGTTTACCTTTCTCATATTTTCCAGCAGTCATGAAGCCCTCCTGCGTTGAGCAAAGCTTTTTATGGTAGGAAAAAATCTTCTTTGTTACTCTCAATGTTTTTCAAGCATCTTTCATTGTAATAGAACATCCTACTTTTGGCTCGTGGATATGTTTATATATTATTTTTATCTTGATTTCAGTTCATATAGGTTTTCTCCTAATGGTTTTCCAGTAAATGTATGAGCTGGATTTCCACAGTTCGCATCTTGATATAACATTTGTACCTGACATTTTCTGAAATGATGGGTTTTGTTCAGGCAATAATGCGGTGCACAAAAGAAAAGTAATACTGGTAGTACATAGCTTGTGGACTTGGCTTTGACGTTAGTAAGTCATTAACATACAGTCTATTCTCGCAAACGCTTACACACAGAGCACCTTCAAGCGTGCGAGGAAGCACAATGAACTGGGAGCACTTCCTCCGCATGACTTTGCAGAATGCCTCTCAGTTTTCTTTTTCCAGGGACTTTCCACGGAGATGGAGGCTGAAAATCTGTCTCTTCTGGTCAGAGTTAATGCTGCTGGAATGATGAAATGTGCTTTTGTTTGCTTCATATGCTTGTTATTTGTGAATAATATAATAAGTACAGTAATCTCGGTTCTGCTTTCTCCTCTATAGTGTGTGAGTTTTCTAAGTGTTCACTAAGCATGCTTTATTAGCTTTTTACCCTCACTACACTTTTGTAATGCTCAGAATCGATCAGGCTTTTGAAACAGCTCCTGCTTGTCTTTCTTTCATGTAGTTAAATGTAGAAACTACTTTCATCATTTTAAATTAATGAAAAGGAAGTTTCAGAGGAGAATTATATTTAAACAGAGAGAGGGAGCAAGTGACCCTGACCACAGTGACAACATCTGGAAACCAGTAATTATCTCTCTTGGTAGCTGTGTAATTACTACAGAAAGTACATACCAGTGAACATCCTCAGTAATGCATCACTGTTTTCTGATGGCTGAAAGCTGATGGTAGAAAGCTTCCATTAACAGGAACACTGCATCTTCTT
The DNA here is from genome assembly GCF_963082525.1 of Nesoenas mayeri. Taxonomy (NCBI): domain Eukaryota; kingdom Metazoa; phylum Chordata; class Aves; order Columbiformes; family Columbidae; genus Nesoenas; species Nesoenas mayeri. The sequence goes on from NC_137541.1 coordinate 104,135,693, forward strand.
CACCCAGGAGCACCAAGATGAATCAGACCTAACTATGTACTGAAAATGTGTCATTCCACTACCTTTGCTTTGGTAATAAGGAATTTAGAAATTACAGATGTATTAAGCCATTTAGAAAGATAGATGTAATTACCACACATCTAAATCAAGCATTTGCAAATTCATGGAGTAGCCTACCTTCAGTCTGAAAGACAGATATGAGTAATTTTAAAATGTATTTTCAAGCCTTAGGTGTCAAAATTGTGTCTGTCAGCCACAGAGCTCTTTTGAGCTAACAGAGCCTTGTGCTGTAAGCTGCAGAGCCCGCAAAGCCAAGTCACTAAACCTTTCTCTAGTTATTCAGCTACAAAATATGTCTAGTATTGAAGACTCACTGGGTAAGGCATGGGTAAGTCAGAGGGCTCCAGAGCTCCAGGAGTCTTTGCTCAGGAACCACTATATCTAGAACTATTTTGGATAGCCCAGAACATGCCAAGTGTGCTTTGTTTCCACCTCAGAAATCAGATACAACAATATCATTTCTTCCAGCCAAGAGCTAGAGAAGGGGGGCAAAGCCATGGGATTTCTTTATACCTTTGGTATCAGAGAACTCACAGCCAAGGGTAGATAGGGTCTTCCTTCAAAGAGAAACCTACATCAACTCTGTATGGAAGTCAGACACTTGCTTCAAGAGGTCTCCTTCATGAGACATCAAAAATTCAGGTGGACTTGACCTCATTCCCAGTTTTAATTTACTTCTGTTAATTGAAGAGTAGCATTAGCTATATTAAAAAACAACTTTCATGTTTTACATGGTCTCACTCATGCCCATACTACATCCAGATTTTGGTCAGAGACAACGGGCACAACCTTTCTTATTGCAAGAGTATATGAAACACCAGCTCAGAGTCACAGAATCACAGAATCACAGAATCGACTGGGTTGGAAAAGACCTCAGAGATCATCGAGTCCAACCCTTGGTCCAACACTAGTCTGTTTACTAGATCATGGCACTAAGTGCCATGTCCAACCTCACTTTAAAAACCTCCAGGGACGGCGAGTCCACCACCTCCCTGGGCAGGCCGTTCCAATGCCTGACTACTCTCTCTGTAAAGAATTTCTTCCTAATATCCAGCCTAAATTTCCCCTGGCAGAGTTTAAGCCCATGCTCCCTTGCCCTATTGCTGACTGCCTGGGAGAAGAGACCAATCCCCACCTGGCTATAACTTCCCTTCAGATAGTTATAGAGAGTGATGAGGTCACCTCTGAGCCTCCTCTTCTCCAGACTAAACAACCCCAGCTCCCTCAGCCTCTCCCCATAGGTCTTGTGCTCAAGTCCCTTCACCAGTTGTGTTGCTCTTCTCTGGACCCGCTCCAGCACTTCAATGTCTTTCCTGAACTGAGGGGCCCAGAACTGAACACAGTACTCCAGGTGTGGCCTCACCAATGCAGAGTACGGGGAAAGGATCACTTCCCTTGTCCTGCTGACCACGCTGTTTTTGATACAGGACAGGATTCCATTGGCTTTCTTGGCCACCTGGGCAGAGTCAGGCATGGTTGGCTGCTGATGGGCAGATAAACTACAGTTCAGTCTCTCCTCTCTCATGAGGTTGGAGTACAAGTAGCATCAGGCAGACCTAATGGAGGGATGGCTCCAGCCCTCTTGCTTTTTCTACTTCCTTCTGATAAGCCTGAATTAATGAAATTGTAATAGCTACCTATTTACTTAACATGCTGTTTCATCGGTTTCTTCTCCTTTTCTGTTCCTCTCATTGCCTTTCATCTCTCACTACATGTTGAAATCACTAGGTCATTGTGAGGAGGATTAATGTTTATTTTGTGTTTTTAACATCCAGTACTGTGAGGTGTTAAATGGCATCTGCAGGCACTTTTGAAAAACAAGCAAGCGATCTAATGCCTTTTGAGCAATTACTGTGGCAATGTTAATATGTATTTGCCCCATTGAACAAAATTATGCTTACAGAGCAAATGCAATTCACTCTGTAACGTGAATGGTGGTAAATCAAAGTAAGAATAGATGAAAATTTCAACTTGGCTGGTATTAGTGACTCAAAACAACTTAAGTCTGCTCAGCTTTCAGTATAGTTGCTGGAAATTGTTCATGTTGCTTTATACCTCTTCTCCGGGTTTCTTTTACTGCTGAAATATCACTGATTCCAGTACAGCCTGTAACAATGAAGGCTCAGTTGCACTGTACTGACACAGAGACTTCTTGCTCTGCTTGGGGATTAAAACATAACAACCTGATTAACCTTAATAGCAGCATATATTTATGCTTAAGAAGTGCTTTAGAGATCTGACCTAGATCTGGAACTCATCTCTAATATTTAAGGAAGCAGCCAGTAAGCCCTTTTAAACCTTGAAATCACTGAGATACTCCATATCATTGATAAATACAATGTCTTTGTTCTGGATAATAATAAAATAATTGTGACTTTTTTCTTTTTTCTTTTTTTTTTTTTCATACTATCAGGAATAAGTTGCATTTGGGACAACGTAAACCGGGAAAATCTGTGTGCTGGTCCAGTTTGTGGGCCCTAACTTCACAGCTGTGAAGGCAGTTGTAAAAAGAGACTGTCTTTAGATTCAAACACAGGTTTGACGCCTGATTGCCTGGTACTTCAAGTGACTATATCTAAAACATCACATGAGAGAACATCATGACTGGGTCCATTTATGACAATGGCTACAAATATCTAAAGAGACTTAATAAGATTGATGAATATATCTTTATTTTGCTATGACTATTTCAAAATACATAAATATGGAGGCAGTGAAAAGAATTCATCCAATAATATTTTCTTTAAATATCTTTAACACATACATTTGATAGAATTGACTGTCCATTAAACATTCTCTAAATCTTGTTCTGCAGTGATCTATATAAACTACCCTAAAAGTATGGTCTGTAGTAATCACCCTTTTAAATGATAGGAATTCACAGAAAGAGGACAAATGCAGAGTATTGCTTTATTTCTTCTTTATCCTTCCCTGGACGAGGCAAAACACTTCTAAAAAGAACAGGTGAAAGTATTTATTTGATTCACCAGGATTTAAATGGTTTTCCAGGAGGGCAATTTCCAATTACTATTTTGTCTTTGCAGAAAAGGCACTGTCATTCAGGGATTGCCTGTGATTTCTATTGAAACTCCAAGAGTGACCAGGAAATAAAAGACTTCTAGGGAAGACACTGATATCCTTGGTTAGCCAGTCACCCTGCAGACCCTGTGTTAGTTTTATGTCTGGTGGTCCTTATCCAGGCTTTTTTGTTCAGATTTCAGCATGTGTTATGTCCCTGCACAAGCACACACTAAACTCTTCCTCCTACAATACTTAGGTAAAGACTCTTGCCATCCAGAGCTTTCTCAACATTGCAGTTCAGAAAAGCTGAAGATCTAAACCTTCAGCAGCTTTTATCACGGCCTTCCAGGTCAGCAGAATTCTTTTTCTATGCCAAGTTTAGGATCTGGTCACAATGGCTTATAACCAATTACCACTCATCATTTAAGTCATATCTTTTTAGGTAGTGGCAGCTGACACGAACGGAATTAATCTAAGTTCTATCCCTTGGGCATTATCCCTGAAGACTTCAGTGAGAACTTGACAGACCCATTAGTTAACAGTGCACTCATAGTTTCTTAATATAATTTTGGCTTTTTAATTAATGAACCATGTAAATCACATTCAATACAGTGATGAGGTAGCCTCAAATCAAATCAGTATGGACGTAAAGGAAGGAAGGTGAATAAGCCCCAGGGTTTCGTACCCTTTGGCTGTATCTGTTTTTTCTTCTCCTTTGACATACCTGACTAGTTCATACAGCCAGCATTGGCAAGGCCGTTTCTATCAGTGTGGAAATAGCATGAATCTCTCCTCAACTCAGAGAACAGCTAAGAATGACCCTGGAACGACATTCAGAAGTAGCGTTATCAGAAAACACCTTTTTCTTCTTTCCAGATAGCAACGAATTCATTGTGTGTCTGATCACTTGGGCTTGGAGGGGATCCAACAAGAAGAATTTCTCCTTGTGCTGTTTGCTCAGCCTAGGGCTGGTAAACTAAGAAGAATCAGGGAGTTGGACACATTGTGCTCTTCAGTCATACAAAAAAAAAAAGAAAAAAAAAAGATGGAAGTAAAGATGGAAATAGCATCTTCATGTATTGCAGAGGACTGTGAGCTAGCAGATCTTCCAGGGCTTGCCACTAGTGAGTAACAGACCCACTCCTTCCAAGCTAAAGGACAGAAGATAAAAAATAAAGCCATAGGAGAGAAAATAAGAAGAACAAACAAACAAACATACAAAAACTTAACTAGTACAGATTGTGAATAACCAGATAAGTTATAACACAGGTGGCTTGGGTTATCACAAATACAACACAAGAAGCCCCATGGAGCTCTGAAGGAGTCACCTGGTTGCTGGGAGCTTTGGGAAGGGCCTGTCCACTGTCCCACTGCCACAGGAGGAGTGCAAGGGGAGGTCAGCACTGCTGCTGGGGAGGCTGCTAGCTCTCAAAAAGTCTCCTGAACAAGAGGCTCCCTGCACCCTGACTCTCCTTCACACTGCAAAATTTCTTCTGGTAAAAACAGACTGGAAAGACAAAAAGGGGACATTACAGGAGCATGCAAAGTGAGACCGCCTTCACCAGTGCCAGGCAAAGGTAAGCCATGGTGGACAGCAGCAGGCATGTTGGCTGCTCTTGTGTCAATATTTGTTTTCCCCGAATGCACCATCTAATAAATATTTTCCTGGAGTCTGGATGTTGCTGACTGTTCTCTGGGCACCTTCAGAACACATATATAAAGGCCCATGGCTGACCCCTGCCAATGTATTTCTCATCAGCACCAGGAGACTGCAGCACAGATCAAGGGAGGGAGGATCCCATCGCTGCATCCTCTGTCAGCAGTACCTCCAGCAACACCATCAACTCCCTGGAGCTCAGAGCATACCTGAGATATCATTAGCTAGGCCAACCTAGATGTCATGAAAGCTTGTCTCTTTAGTCTCAAGCCATTCACGGGCTATTTAATCAGCATTAAAAAACAAAACAAAACAAAAAAACAAAACCCGCTGGTTTCCTTCCTTTTTAAAACTTTAAACTCTTTCTTTTTTTTTTCTTTTTTTTCTTTTTTTTTTTCTTTTGATACCAGACTAGTAGCGAAAACACTGAGTTCTTCTACTGTTTTTGGCAACTTGTTGTGTGACTGACAGCATGTCATTTCAATTTTTCGTCTTAGTTCCCTATTAGTATATGAAGATAACAATAGTCCAAGTGGTTTCAAGAGACTAAATTCACTAATGTCCTAAGCCAAAGCCCATTAAATTCAATGGAAAAGCTCTCAATTACCTTGAAGAGCTTCAGGCCAGACCTTGCTTATTCAGCACTATAAGAAGCATTTGAAAACCCTTCAAACAGTGCCATATGTGTTGAAAGGTGTTGTTTATTAGAGGACCGAGTAACAAACTTTTCAGCTGATACAAGTATGCATGAATAATACCTTTTCACAATCTCATTTTTAGCATTCTTTGCTCCTTCAGAAAAAAAATCACATTATACAAATAATGTCCATACCAACAATTATCTTCAGTACTCTATCAGACAAAGCATTTATTCTGTTAACTACAGACTCCTTTTAATTTGCAAAAAATGCAGATCCTGACAGATTTGAAGGCAATGCAGTTATGTACAACAGCTGTCATTCTTTATCAGTCTAAGGTCAGCCTTTGTAAACATTTGTGATAGGTTACAGCTGATTGACAACAGAGTACTACAAACAGGTTTTAAAGCTCCAAGACAGACGTAGTTTCCCTAATAAGATTAGATGCTGCAGTTCAAGACTGTCCTATGAATAAAAAGGCATCATTTACACGGTCTATCTACTGCTAGGCTCTACAGAGACTGAAAAACTTTACTGAAGCTCTGGACTGAGGTCAAGAATCTCTTGAGAGAGAGGTCTGTTGAGAGCCGTTATGGTCACAAGGATCAAGCTGATGTCAAGGTGAAGGTCTTTACTGCATCTGGGTCATTTGGTACAAAAGCTCAGCAACAAACTGACATTGAAAAGACAGAAAGCACCAGTGTTGGCAGGGATGATGTTGCCCATAGACTAGACAGTTCACGTTGAATAAAATGAAGAGAAGGGAGAAAGGTGCCATTTTGAAAGCACTCAGAAATGACTAACATTAAAATCCTGGGATAAATAATATTTCTTAAGTGAAATAATATTTGGAGAAAAAAAAAAAGTACAAATCAGTTACACTAAACTCATTTAGATACAATCAAATTATTCACTCAAGTCACAGACCATGATGAAAAAATTAAGTCAATTTTTTTGTGTGTTTTCTACAAAAAGCTGTCCTGTTTCTTCAGTATGTCATAGCTTTGTAGCAAAATTTACCTCACTGTTAACAAACATTTTCAAAATCTGCTTGAAAATATTTTAAAATTTCAGAACAAAGCACTTTCTGTTGAAGTGAAACATATCATTCAGAACAGCTTGCTTGACCCTCTGCATTTTCAAAATTATCAACAAATTAGAAAACAAAACCAAAAACCATCGTTCATCCAGTCTTGATAAAAAAATTGCTTGACAGAGTTGTGCTCAAAGGTTCAGAGTCCCCAGCAGTTACAGAGCATAAAAAGAGAGAAAGTGGGAAAGATAAGGTTTCAGATGAACGCTAACCCAATAACCCAGACATTTTGCAGGCAGTGAATGCAAAGTATTATAGTAATTGACATCACAAATGCTCCAAGCTAAATATATTGATTGCTAAGGTCAGCATTTTAGGCAGCAACAGCAGACATTCTCATCCATTAGCCCTGAAATATTGATTTCAGCCAGGAAAATAGAAAAATAGACGCCAGAAAAAGGAAAATACTTGAGAAATAAAATGATCTTTCCCTATCTTTGTCTTCCAGACATGGGAATAAACCCTTTTCAGAGTATGTCAGCACTTACAGGATTGCTAAAGACTAACATGGATTTCCCATTTCTCAGCCTATTCAACATGCATTTGTATTCAAAATGGCTTTAAAAAAAAAAACAAAACAAAACAAAACAAAAATAAAAAAACAACACACACACCAAAAAACCCACACTTCGAATGTAGAAACCAGTAAACAAACAAGGGCATAGCTTTGCCTTTATCTTGCTTGAGAGAGTAGGATGTATCTCAAAACTGCAAGTTCTCTTATTAACACTATTAAAGAAGGCACAAAAAAAGTGCTTTGTAAAAGAAACCTTGTAAGTGCCAAATGCTTAATTATCTAGCAAATACCAACCATTTCGAAAGTCTCCCTAGGCTAGAAACTTTCTTTAAAATTGCTTTCTCAGTGAATTATTGCCTCAGCTTTTTAAGCTGTTTTACTTAAAATGAAGAACAGTGTGATTAAACACAATGAAGTAGATTTTGTAAGCCTGGACAGAAGTGAACAATCCACAGCATATATATTTTAAAGATAGAAACAGTTGTCCTTGCCTTGTTTGGCGATGTGTGTGATTACATGCTAATTCGTACCACTGTGTGAAACCACATTGTAAAAAGGTGTTTTATGAAGATGACTATAATTATTTTCTAAATACATAACTAGAAGGCAAAGCTAAGCATTTTTTCCAGAATAACTGACTCCTAAGGGGTATGATCTTTTTTTCTTTAATAACATTTCTTGTTCCCCATTAGAAATACTTGTATCTGTGCTTTTTTTTTCTGTCACATGACAAATTTTCAGAGGGAATGCAGTAAGGCCAGAACAGAGCCTCAGCAAACTGATAGCTATACACATACATGTTCAGTGGCCAAAGATAGGCAGGCAAAAGAACACAACGTTCATCTGAACAAATAGCTGGCATTGCACGAACAAAGCCAGTCAGCAAGAGCTGAAGTGGTCATAACTACAGCAAGCAGTGCACAACTGAAAAGAGATGGTTATATCCCAGGAAACTCACAACACACAACAAAATACAGCATGGCTGGAAGTAAAATTCCTGGTTTTCAATTTGAGGGTACGGTAAGAAAAGGTAGCACATTAAGTGGTTATATAAAGTCATACTTAGCCTGACTTGACTACTTTTGGTCCCAGCATTTATGTGTGTAAACTACCTGCTGGGACCAGAACAATATACACATGGCATGTTTTCCCCTTACTAAGTTACAAAATTAGTCCTGCTTAAACATGCTTTTGTACCATTGCATTACAGCTTGGGAACTTTCAATGTAAAGCAAGGTAATCAGGCTCATATTTATATTGCCTCTTTCTTCCTATAATTTTCCATTATATATTAGCAGACTAGCCATACAAAACACAGATACAGCTATTTGCTAGAGAAGAACACAACAGCTCAGTGTGACCACAACTTGGGCAGCAGCAGAGGAAAGAAATTTTTGCCAAGTACACCAGGAAAAAGCACCATGGGAACCATTAGGTGTACGCAGAGGAAAAACACATTGTTAATGCAAATGATCAATGCAACAAAACACTGAAACTGTTTCCTTTATCAGTTTATTCCCTTGGGAAACTGGGAGAGTGAAGCCACTCATTTAGACTTCTATAAGCAGTTTCAGGGCTCCCAGCCTATCTGAATCTGCACTAAAAACTTACTTATTTAGAGAGAAAAAGGGAGGGAGGGAAAGAGGGAGGTAAAAGTAGAGGAAACATTCCTAAATATTCTTTTGTAGAGGATGTCATGCTTCAACAATAAATTGAAGATTCTGCCTACAAGGAGGGGCATGAGCAGCTCAGGACAGGCTTTTCCATAGAGAAAACTGGTTTTTTCTGATCCTTAGTATTCACATTCTCAGAAGTGAGATAACTGCTGACTGTTCTGGCTAAAATCCAGTCCCCTCTCACCCATGGAATAGTGGTGATTTTTCAAAACTGATTTTTAAGAAGGAATTTGAAAGAGCAACAGATCAATAATTAAAGCAGGATGGCTACCTTAGAACACTCATCCCTAATATGAGCAAACAAAAAGGAGTAAAATAAAATTAGCCAACTTCTCTAGCTGGCTTACATGACAAATCCAAAAGAGAAGCCCCTTGATACATAATGCCACAGTGATTTGTATTATGATGTAATGTCAATTATGTATCGATTTCTAACACAACTGGGAGGACTCAGTACAAATGAGTCCTGGTTCTTTTAAAAACAAGACCAGTTTCTCTTTTAGTGAATTTTCCTCTCAGGTAAATGCCTTCCAAGTGCCTGCATATTTTTCTTGGACACTGTACTTGGTGTTGATAAGAGGACCAACGGAATGCTGAAGAAGCTCATGTTTAGATTTATTACTACGGTAACTAAGGTTAACTGATAACAGGACATATTTGAAAGGAGGGGTGAATGGAACAGGTGACTAAAACTGACCAACTGAGTATTCCATTCCATAATTGTCGTATCCCCTGTATAAGACGGGATCATGAGAGTCTCAGCTTTCTTTGACCATGGCCGGCATTTAGAGAGGACCCTCTCTACGTGCCTGCGATCTATAGGCCTCAGGCCCTGCATCCCTGCAACCAGTTTCTGGTTTGCTGTGAAGTCCCGTCCATGACTTCTGGGTGCCTGCCCTGCAGCTGCTGGAGCCACACCAGCTCACAGCTCTGCCGCCGCTGGATTGATGCCATCTCCATATCGGACATTCGATATTGGTTTTGTATATTTTGTATATATTCTCTATTTATTAGTAGCATTAGTAAAGCCTTTAAAACCTTTCCAATTTGAAGTCTAAGTCTCCCTTCCTTCTTACCTTCCTTATCATCTTTCCAATCTAAGGGTGGGGGGAGGGTAAGGGGGTAACAGGGAGCGTCTGCCATGGTTTATTATCGCCTTGCTTTAAACCTTGACAAAAGGAGTCAGGAGTGCAGCTTGGATGCAGGGTCAACAGCTCCTGTCTTCCCTTCTGTCTGATGCTCTTAGATGAGATAAAGCTTTCCAAATTGACTATTGTTTCCACTTTTATACCATCTATCATGGGCCAAATAACCCTGTGCAAATCATCCAATCTGCCCTCACACCAGTTTTACAGCAGACACTCAGACAACTTTGCTTATACTTTCCAAATATACGTTTTCATAAGGGAGAGCAAAATTTTATCCACTGTACAGAAATTCAAGCTACCAACAGACAGAAACTAGCTGCCTTCTTTTACTGATTTATCTGTTAAACACCAAGTTTGGCAGTTCAGCTCAGGTGGAAAAAATCTTAAAAGACAATTCACAAGTTCTTCTTTGTCTTCAGAAAAACTTTAAGAGAATTTTTTACCACTTCCCATTTCTCAGAGAGTCAGTCTAGATAAACAACATAACTCTCAGCAGTATTTGCAAGTGAGAGAGATGACAAATGATTAAACATTTAATGCCTTTAAATTGGAGCAATTTCCTTCAAGAAGAGAGAACATTCACTTCGCTGAAGCAATTGGTTTAAACAACAAACTAAAGTTTATCAATATTTTAAATTTATTCTACTTCTAACTGACTGCAAGTAAACTAAAATTAGTTAAGCCTGTAGCCTAATTTCATCAGGTACATATTAAGCCAACCTTTCAAGAACAGAAGCATAAAAATTAGTGAATTTTGCGCACATCACCACAGGCTGAAAATCTCAGAAATCTTGCCCCTACTATCTACCAGAGTCCTGGCTGGCTGAAATCTCACAGAGGCTTATGGCTGTTTTGCCCTCTTACTCGCATGTCCTACTCTAAATCAAGTGATATCCAGCAATCTACAACTCTTTGATACATTAAAAAAAAAAAAAATACTTGAAGCAGAGTGAATGAAAAATATCAGAACTGAATGAAATTTAAATCTAATACACAGTCCATGTAGCTGCAGGTTGGCCTGCTCCTGGGGTAGACTGGGAAGAAAAAACGTCTTTTGAGAAAAACTCCTATGGATATTCAAGGACACTTGAGGTATAAGCAAGTGCTGGAGGAAGTAAATGCGCAGAAAGCACTCCTACTAACCACAGATTTAGCTCTTGAGAGATATAAATAAGAGAACAAAATATTCTAGGCTGTGCTCCTGCCTGCTAAAAGACACATGTTATTTTGTCAGTAATTGCAAAGAGCTAGATTTTGATGTTAGCATTCATGTATAATGTATGTTCTCTACAAATATTAGCAAATGTCTGGACCTTTTTGACAGTCATTATGGACTTTGATTTCTCATTTCTGGTTTAGAAAAAGTTTAAGCACATATTGAAAAAATAATGCATGTAACATAGAAAACAAAAGAATATTTTTTCAGACATGCATACCACAGACATACCATGATTGCAAATAGAAACACATTTATACCAGTTGTTACATATATATGGATATTGCTTCCTAAAGTCTCATTCCTTAAACCAGATTCCATTGAGGCTAAATAGACTATATTAATATTTGGGGAAAATTAACCCAAATCTTTTAAAGGGCCAGCTCATGTTATGACAGCACCTAAAGAACAATCTAATCATGTCCATGCTGTTAGTCACAGAAAACAGACACCCCTTTCCTACCAACAAACATGAGCAGTTCTCTCCCTTTGTGCAAAAGTGTCCTCTGTCAGTCAGACTTAAGGGTAACCGAGCACTGAGTACTCTGTTCTAGCACCACTTTCATAGATAAGACAGAGCAGGAGTTGAAACAAATATCAAACAAACAGAAAAGGTACTTGAAGTGTCAGAAAACAATTCATGTCTAGCCACAGGAATTTCTTTGCTGACCCCATCAGACCAACTTAAATAATTTATTTCCATGCGTGTAATGTCACTGCACATCAAATACACTACAGCTGCAGGAACTAGGCCAATTCATTACACATTGTCCTTTTGTATCAAGCCCATTAGCTTTCAGTACACCAGGTCTCTAGTGCAAGAGATAAGAATTTGTGCACCTTCATCCTCCCTCCCTGGCAAATTTGTATCTCACAGTTTCTGGGTGCATTTAGGTTTGCTAATCCATTCTGGATTCCTTCTTTTTTGTTTTACACCTAAATATGATACCTCTGTGGAAACTGGATTAGTAGGAAAATGCCTTTTGTAAAAGAATCCAATAAGTACAATCTTTATTTCTTAGAAAAAGAGAAAGCCATAGAAACAGAGAGATAGATTATATTCTATTAGGGGTTTTACAGTGCAATATTCATCTATAAATTTATGTTTTCTTGTGTCAAATTTATCAAAAATAACAATTAACATTTTGCTAGGGACTGAACTACAGAGACTTTCACAGAAACATCATAGAACTGTGAGATGTCTCCACATAAAAATTCTGACAGTTTATGTGACAGACTAGGAAGATATTTTACTATCAACAAAATAAGCTACAGAATCTGACCCAGAATCTATCTGAGTAAGTGGAATGACTCTCTATGATTTATTGGCACTTAGGTTGGACTAAGCAAACAAATAACTACACTGTTATTTTTGGTGACTGTACTATGTTAAATTGATATTGGAGAAAAAAAAAAAAAAAGCAGTTATAACGGTATGTTCATCTCATGCTTGCAAAATTAATCAGCTCATCTCCAGTGTATGCAGGTGAGTTTAAAACATCTTTATATGAGAGGGTGATAACCTTTTTGTCCATTTTAATATAAATATAGGTACACATTGGATCGCAATGCTTTAGGTAGCCTTTGTAGTAGCTCTAGTATTGAATTCTGCTTATTCAGCTATTCTCCCAAATAAAATCCTTTTCCTTGTATTTCCCTTTTCCTTCTCCAGACAAGATTCTGGAACATGGGCTTCCTCTGCTCTGAGCAGCACCACTGGCAAACTCTGGCCCAGGTTTGCTTCTAAACACCTGCAACTCAAGTTATAACAAACTGCACCTGTGAATTTGCTGGGACCATCACAGTTCCAGAAATCTCATCAGCAAGAAGGCAAAGGAAACACTTTAAGAAACTGGAGAAGAAAAACAAAATTATCTGCAGAGAAAGAAAGGCTCAGGGCTAGATGCGAGAAGAGTCTCAAGCATTGTGATAATGAATAGCACAACACCCAGCGCTCGGGTGCCCGGCCCCAGGAGCAGCAGCCTCTGTCTTGAGTCAGATGTTTATTGTTTGACAAAACATGAGGAACATGAGGTACCTGGGAACATGACTCAGCTGTGAAGGTTGTGTTAACAGTTTTTAATTAGATTTCCTTTTTCAAAACAACCTCTTCGCATGCTGGTGCAAGGAAAAGATAAAGCTACCTTTTTTTCTAACAGAGTGAAAGCATATCCCTCATGGAAATACATGAAATTCAGTATTTCTGAATGTCACAGGTGAACTAGGTTTTCATACTAATCAAGTAGGAAGCTCTCAGCATAAGATTATAGCACCAGTCTTGTTCTTTTTCCCTGGTATGACCCACTCAATTGCAGGTTTAGAAGAGGAGCTCACAAACCCAGCTCATTCACTTGTGGCAACTTACTGTCTGTCAGAGCTAAAAGACAGTAACTAACAGCTGAAAGCCAGTGAATAGAGCCTCACAGGGCTCCTCATTGCTGTGCTGAATGAGATGGCTGGCACTGCATCTCCAACACAGGACAAAAGGAGAAAGAGGATGTTGGTGAAGGTCAGAGATCATTGTGGAGATCACACAGTTCATGAAGCTGTGAAAGAGGTGTAAGTTGTCTCTAAATCCGAAGAATGCTGAACTGCTTTGAAATAAGGGCTGCTTAAACAAATACTATTATCAGGAAGTATTTTTTTAAAATTGATTTTCAGTTTCCTTGAGAGGGAAAAAATGTATTTGCAAACAGACGGCAATTTTAAGCAATAGCTTCAGATTCTGATCTCCTAACTCACATAGGTGAGTCACTCCACAGCAGAAGTGCTGTGCTTGGAGGCTGCTGCAGCCCAGAGCAGTAAGGCAACTTGAAACATGTCCTCTACCTGGCCCGATTTACCATGCATTGGTCCAGTCTGCAGAATGTCCCTGGTGCACATAGCACAGATCCCTTTCAGAAGAAACTGAACCAGAACCTCCACTCCAGATATTTATCCATAGCTAGGTTACTGCAACCAAGAAGTAAGCCACATCTCCACTAGGTCTTGTAGTATTTACCAAACATGCACAGGCCTAAGAAAGGTCTCAAACCATCAGGAACCTCTGTAACCCTTACCTACTGTATCTTCTGTTGCTCTCTTCTCCCTTTGCTGAACCATTTTGTTTCTCTTAATGACCTTTTTATTATCTTCCCTTTCTATTGCTTTCTTCTACAATAAAGGCAATGGCAAGTTTCAGCATCCTCCAAAATCCAAGCACATCCTAAGCACCAGCTTCAGTTGTAAATCTGCACTGTAAGTGCACTGAAAGTTTCTTGTGCAGCTGCACAAGCCCATACCCTGACTCAGTCTGATGCCCCCACATCCGTCTCTAGCACAGAGATTACTGTTCCTTGCCAGCAGTCTGCTCTAAAATTTGAGAGCAGCTTTGAAAGTTAGAAATAAAGTCTTCTGAGCCATTGCTTCTCAGAAATCTCTCTTAGAGAGGCAGCAGGTTTTTGAGGAAAAAAAGAAGTAAAGATTCTGAAATCATTTGGATCAACAAGACGTTAGGAGTACGTCAGCAGAACAGGTAAAAGATAATTAGGTCTCCCAGAGAGCAGTTTTTGAAAGTAATTAATTTTATTCAGAAGAGTGAAGAAAATCCATGAGAATTTGTCCTTATGGCACAGGAGGTTAAAATAGAAAAGACACCTGCCTTATTAAATTTTAATCTCTAGAAACAGTTCACAAAATTATTAATTGTACAAATACATTTATCAGAAGACCTCCATATCTTCTTTGACTTCACAGGACCATTCTCATGTGTCAAAAAAAGTAATTTTTTTTCCCAAATATGGAACCATTGGCACTATGCATAAGTTCATCTATAAGAGATACCAAGAACTTAGAAGTGAGGAGAAGATAGACAAGTTAATGAAATGTCCAAGAGTGTTCACATTGGTCATGCTGGCTCTCATACACACCTCCCCACCCCTTTGGCAATAGCTTTAGAAATTGAAACTTGAAGGAGTCTAGCAATATCTAGTATTCATCTAAGCTAAACAAACAACAGCAGAGAACATAATTTCTCCTCCTCTTTCCTCACATTAATCTGATTTACTGCATCCTCTCACAGATAAGCAACAGCTAAGGTGCAGCTAGTTGTTCTTAACAAACGTGTTTTATTTTCTTATGGTTCTGGCTAGGAAAACTGTTTCGGCCAGACTTGAGACATGTTTCCTTTGAGAGCGAGGAGTTTTCCTCAGGTTTTGTGGGAATGGCTAGGATGAGATTTACAGCCAGTGCCAGGTCCCCTCTGCAAGCCCTCAACACTATCCCCTTTTGCCAGTGCCCACTCCCCTCCTGCAGCCCTGGCTGGACATCCCAGAGCTGCTGCTATCACATCCCAACCTGGGACAAGGCAGGGGTTGCAGTGTTGTTCATTCATGCAGGCTGTCCCTAATTAGTCATTATGCCTGACAGGGAGCCTGCATTAACTCCTGGACAATGCTGATGGTGAGAAGAGGAAGGTTAAGGGTCTACCCTGGGAGGGCATGCTGAGTGGCCAGGCCTTGAAAGTGTCCTTTTTGGTTACTGCTTGTCTCTATTTAGTATCAAAGTAACTGCAGCAATTAAAGGAATAATCATAGAATCACATAATTATTTTGGTTGGAAGACACCCTTAAGATCATTGAGTCCAACCATAACCTATATCTAGCACTAAATCATGTCCCTAAGAGCCTCATCTATATGTCTTTTAAACACCAACAGTAATGGTAATAATAGTAATGGAATAAGAATGGAGTAATAGAATAAGAATGGAGTAAGAATAGGAGTAATAAACCAGCAGATGTTTTGACATTTCAACATGTTTCTTCCATATAGATACCCATAGCTGCCCCTTTCTCCTCTAGATCCACTCCTGCAGTGCCCTGTATGACTTTTTGGAGCCTGGTCTCATTTTAGTGGTTCTAAGCCCAGACTTCTGCAGGCTCTCTTTGCCTGGCCCCTGGCCTCTCGGTTGGGCAAGGGGCTTTTGTTGTCCCCCTCCCATCTCAGCACACCTGCAGCTTCTCTGCATGATGCTCTGGCTTTTCCTGGCAGACGTAGCTGATGTAATCATTTCCACAAGAACTTCTTGTTTCATTTCTATGACTTCCTCCACTTGATGGAAGACAGGCATGATTGCTGCTAATGTTAACATTTCACCAGAGCCTAATGTTACAAACCTCCCCTCACACATAATGTTATACTTAGGCGACAGTCCTTAGATGAATAATGAAAATTTAACCAAGTAAATGAATTACAAGATCAGGCCCATGGTGAGTTATATAAACACAGTAAATGCCTTAAATTTTCTACACCGAGTCTTCTGTTATTTTTTACTGTGGAAATACTGAGACTGCATGAGGCAGGGCAAATGCAGGTCACAAAGATTAATATAAAGATTTATCATGTCTATAGTATACAAATGTACATTCTGGATGACCCAAAAATAATGAAACCTAAGACAAAAGTACTCACAATAAGGAAATTTTTATACTTTAAACAGCTCTGCTTTGTTTTATAATGTTCCATTACCTCACAAATAATGTAGCTGTCATAACAAATAGTAATAGTGATAGATACTAAGAAAAGCTGGATAGTGTGCAAGACTGCGGAGACAGCTCCAGTGGTCAGATCTGAATCTACTTTAAACTTAATATTTCTTGGATTGCTCAGCCTTGGCAACAGTCACTACGGTATTTCTCAATTTACAAATCTAATTTGTATCAAATGGCATATTGTAAAATGTAACATTGCATTGACCTGAGCAGAGTTGCTTAAGACCGTATATGGTTTTTACACAGATGAATCTGTGTGGTTAGGCTGTTACTTAGAAGACTCACCCAGACCTCACAAGCTTCTCAAATACCTTTAAGAAGCAACAAAGGAAGAATAAGGTGCCACACCATTTGCTGGGTGGATGCTGTCCATCACATCTGCAATGAAAGCTGGTCTGATCTCAGGCTCAGCTTAGCTGCCGTAGGCAGTGTTGGCAGCACTGATATTTGTTAAGTGTGTTTAGAGCAGTACCCCAGTTTCAGTTGATTCTGAACAGAAAATGATAAACTAAATCAGGCTGGGAAGGACCTCAGGAGGCCTCCAGTGCACTCTCCTGCCCAAGGCAGAGCCAGTGTTGGAGTCAGACCAGGTTGCTCAGGGCTTGGACCAGCTGGGGCTTGAAACCACCAAAGGATGGAGACTGCACAGCTGCTTAGGGTGACCTGCTCCACCAGTATCTAGATGTGGTCTGACGAGTGCCACACAGAGAGGGACAATCCCTTTCCCGGTTCTTCAGGCCATACCCCTGATTGCGCAGCCCAGGAGCCGCTGGCTGCCTTTGCTGCCAGAGCCCACCACAGGCTCACGCTCAGCTAGCTGCCCACCACCACCTCAGGGCTTTCCTGAAGTGCTGCTTCCCAATCCCTCTGTTCACTGACAGTGTCATTGCAAGGGCTTATCCTTCCCAGGTGCCAGGCAAGTATTATTCTGAAAGAAACAGGCTTCAGAACATTTCAGGTAAATAATTTTAATTATTGCTGTGAACAAGTAAAAAAGACAGTTTTATCCAAGCCTAAAAAAATCCAGCAACGTTTTCTTTGAGTAACAGTCATTCCCCAGTTCTTAGGATTCATGGTATGCATTTTGCCATCTTCTGAAAAAAAAAGACCTAATTGTAACCAAGCTGTCTGTGAAGAATTGCAGGCTGCAGAAGGTTGAAGGGTAGCACAATTAAAATGCCAGAATTCTTTTGGCAGAACAAGCTGTATCATGAAACCAAAATGTTTCATCAAGAGCTGACTTCCTGCAGAGCTCTGCAGAAATGCCTCACTAGTCTGTAGCACTGTGCTCTAGCAATCCTTCCTCCAGCCTTTCTCACCACAGTGCTGTGAAGTGCTGTAGCCTGGGCAAAACCTAAAGCAAGCCATGCCTTTTAAGGACATGCTTTGACACAAGGGTTTGGAAGAGTACAGTTCAAGTTTCCTCATTTCCATGCAAACTGGATTTGTCTTGAGTAGAAATTCCCTGTTCTTCTTGGTTTCCATTATTTCATGCCACTGAGGAGTTTTGATTCCATGCAGCACCCGCTTTGATGGTAGTTAAGCCACAAGATGCCGCATTTTATTTGGGCTGGAGTAGTGTTGTTCTTGAAAGTAACTAGTGGGGTTCAGGGACTGCAGCAAGCAGCTCTTAACTCAGGAGGGACAGATACATCTGGCTGAGGCTGTTTGCTTTGCTCAAGGTAAAAGAATATTAAGCTGTGCATTTAGGCTCTGTGAACATTTATTTGTGATGCAGGGAAACATGCAATAGCTTATCCTAGGGTTCTCCTTCTGGTATTACTTTGTGACATCCGCTGCACATACGCCTTATTTACACTGAAATGTTTGGGTAGCGAATTCAAGCTCTCAAAAGTTATGAAATGCCAAAATTCATGCAATTCTCCTTCACCTTTCTCATGCTTGGGGTCATGTTGTCTTTTACTGCCTACATGTCAACCAAAGCACTAATTAGCTCAAGCTATGCAAATTGTTTTAAAAAGCTAAAAAGCCTACTTTGCAATTTAAAATGGGATCCAGATGCCCTAGTCATTTCAAGAGAGAAAAAAAGGCATTAAGTGGTAACTTTTTTTTGTTATGTGGCATGTGTCCAAATCAAGCTCGCATATAAAAATAAACTTCATGAGTTCATTGTTCTGAACTTACAGCCAAATGTCCTGTTTGTCTTCTGTTGAGTTTGAATGTTTTGTGACTAAGTTGTATAAAACATACTTTTAAAGAAAACACAGTAACAGTAACTAGCAAAATCTAAATAATGATTTATTTCTTTGCATACTTCTAGCCATTGCACAACCTTTGGATCTTCTGATAGAATAAATTTGAAAACAGCCTAAATATTCATTTATTTCTGTGTTCCCATAGAAACTCTGACAGCAATGATTCATTTCTGAGAATTATTAAGTCCCTGACCATGCAATTCATACTGTTCTTCTCCACAAGGTTCCAATAGCTAGCACATTCTACTGCAAAGAAAGCTCACCTGAAGGACAGATTATCTATTTCTGTTTGCCAGCTTCATGTTCTTGGAAACGGACGGCCTTGCTTTTTCACCATAGGTGTCTGGCAAAAATAAACCTAAGTGGTAGGTTCTGCCCTGGTGAAGAGAGGAAAGAACTGGATTTGCTCTGCCAGACTGGAAGCACATGGGGTGAATGCAACCCTGCTGCAAATGGGAAGGGACCCTGCAGCCCAGCACAGTAGTTGTCTCAGAGGCCACGAGAAGGGACAACACACCAGCTAGCATGGTGTGAGGCAGGTAAGGCCCTGGCAGCCTCTCTCCTGACCCAGTTTGGTCCTTGCCTGACTTTAAGCACAGTGTACAGCAAAAGAGCGATTTCCCCGAGACAAGTAGAATGACAAGACTAGAGTGAAAACAGCAACTGGCACAAAAGCATCAAGTAAAAAATTGAGTCCTCACCTCCAATCTGGGCACATGCCCTGCCTATGTAATTAACTCTTAATGTTCATTATATCCCTGGAACTTTGGCTTCCAGATTTTTTTGGTCCTTAGCCTCTGTGCCAAGACCACCAAGAAAGGTGACAGTTGCACTAATTTTGATAGTACATTGGTGCTCAAGCACTTGTTTGGTGAAGCTACCTAAGAAATCAGCTCTGTCCCACAGCAGGACAGCTGAGGGACATCACTTGGCTCCTCAGCAATACAGTGCTTGCTGAAGGGAACACAATGAATGACTTCTCTGGCAAGAAGAGGTGAGGCGGGTGCAGCTCATGAGGGTTTTGCACCCTCAGAATTCCAACGCAGTAGTAGAAAAAGATACACCAGCTCCACCATCTTGCATAGTCATTTTCCATCTTAAGGATGTGGTAGCATGACTAGCTCAATGGTGCATAACACACAGTTGAACTGAAAGACTGTTTTTGCTCCCAAGGTTTTACCAAGTAGATGTTGGCAGGTGAGAAACAAATGCAGAAAACAGCCCACAGCTGCTGCCTTCCAAGTGACTATCCAGCTGTTCTGCAGTGCTGAAGACCAGCTCTGACAGTGACTTTTATAAAGAAATAGCCAGAAGTTTAAAATGGTTCCTAGGCTGCATGGACAAGTCAAGAATCAAAAATAGTTATCTTTGATTTCCAGATTGCACCAGAGAGTAATCTGGAAACTGGGTGATGGAAGGGAAAGTCACACAGGGTCAGCTAATTCCAGATAGTAGATACTGATCTTCCTTCATAGAGCAATGGGGAATTTCTGCTGCAACCCTACCAAATCAAATAACTGACCCCACTGAAACTTCAAGGGTTTCACTTTTAAACGACTGCAAAAGAAAATTCAATCATGTAGAAGGGAAAATTAAATAATAAACTTTTAAACTCCCCTATCTATTAGTAATGATGCTCATTTAGGTAGTGCTACACCTAAGCTTTTTGTTTTCACATTAAAGTATATCTGTGGCTTTCATATAAACATGCTAGAGAGTTGTGGGTTATAAATTATTAGTACATCATATACCCATTTGCAGATGCATTAGAAAAATCTACCAGTGTAATAGGAACTAAAATTACAGTTGCAGGGATTTCTCCCACCCTCAACATCCATAAATGCAGCCAGGTTGGCAGCTCTCAGTTTGTCTCATGGCCCACAAGTTCTGGTGGAATTGTCCTGTGAGTAACCGTCAGGAGGGTGAGGGATGGAGGGCAAGAGACAAGGGGCACCAGTGGAATTCATTAACAAACATGAGATTGAGCATGCACCAAACACAACAGGTTCCTAATGAGCATGAACATCTCTGCATGCACTGTTAGTCAGACCAGCGAAAAACACCCCATAAAAAGTATCTTCAAGATCAAGAGCAGAATTGAACACTCTTATGAGTGATGCACAGAAGTGTTCTGGAGCAGCTTTTGTTATTGCTATTACTAGGCCTTACTTATGTATCATTTAGGTGTACAATGTAATTTACAACAGGCAGAATTTGTCAAACACAACATAATTTCTCTTGCATGTTGCTGAGAGCACAGGAGTGGTGGCAGTTTCAGCACCGTAAAAACAGTTCAAGAAGGTACCACCTGGGCTCTGTGCTCCAACACACAATCACACCGTCCTGCCCGTCACAACAGATTGCATGGGTCAGGTAGAAGGAAAGCATTTTCACTGGATGACTGAAAGCAGAAAAGCCCCATGGGTTTGATCCTGATGCAGTAGGAAAAGGCAATGTCCAAGCTGGAAGTATAATTTAAAACATGTACATTATAGTTGCAGCAGTATAATTTAAACTCCTTGTGGACTGCAAGCATTGGTTTTGGCTATGGTTAAAACCAGAAGATGAAACAGAAAAAGATTAAATAGAGGGTAAGTTACCAACTAGGAATGTCCAACACAGACATGATATCTAACTAGTTTTGTAGTGTGTTGATGTGGCAGCTTCTAACGTGCCTTAGAAATTCAAAGCGAGGGTGTCTGAGACACCAGAAAACAGTTGCTGTCAGCTGAAAATACAGAGCTTTTTGTCCAGAACGTGGGCTGCTTGGCTATATCTACTGTGGTACATCTATTACAGTGCCAAGTAACATTCCTAGTCCCTGAAACTTAATTGTCTGTATTGTCAATTTGTTAGAACAGTTTCTGGCAGTCCACAGGTATGGTTTGAGAGGTAGCACAGCCCAGAGACCATTCCCAGCTGCCTGTTTGCCTGCAGCCACAGTAATATTGTGGAGGTGGCTCATTCCCTGCCAGATGCTAAGAACAGTCCTGTGAGTGTTTAGTCCAGCAGAACGCATGTGGCCTTTGCATCCTGATAGCAGTGAGCCAGCTGGGGAGAAGTGGGGCCAGATGAAGAAGTTCATTTCGGATTTTCTTCTTGCCACCACTGATTTTTTTTCAGGAAGCCAAATCTCTAAGAAAGAATAGGTTCCACCTGTTCAGTTTGGACTCCTGCATCTACCCTTGGAAGTCAAAATATTGGCTATTTGTGGTTTAGTTAAATAATAATGTTCAACTGAGTGATGCCACAGGAATGGTTTAGACCTGGTATCTGTTAGTCAGGCACAGTACACAGAAGATGGTATGGCCACACCTTGTTCCATTTCTTTTGCATCCAGCCTAGATCTGCCTGATCTCTGTCATGTCAAAACATAACACTCCCATGAAAGTGGTGAGAGGAGTCCATCAGGAAATTGTTTGTTAACACAATGCCAGTCTTATCCTATGTCTTATGCCAGTAGGATAAGACTTGATATGACCAGTCCCTGAGTTCAGTGCATCTCACAGAGCTGACACATGGTACCCCTTTACATGTTTCTGGTTCATATGACTCAGCAGGAGTAATTTGACAGAGCATGAGAAATCCAAAGCTCAGCCCACACAAGACAGAGCCACTGCCAACAGGCTTGGAAAAGAGCTTGAAGCTGGCAGGGTTTGCACTGACCAGCCAACTAAGACCGTGCATCTGCTCTCTGTTCATGGTTTACAGCTTTTTATTGCTTTTTATAGCAACAGATGCTTTTAGTAGCAGCTTTAGACAAAACAGTGTTTTCTCACCTCTGCTTGGTAAAACCTACAGGCTTTTCTTTCAAGTGTGGATCTTGCTAATGATGCCCAGGCTGTAGCCATCTCAATAAAAAGTCACTGCAATATTTTTTGGCAGAGGAGGGAGATACACATTTCATTAAAACTCTCTGAAGGTGGAAACTGGCAACTGGTTGGTGATGAATGTCTTATCGGAAGCATGAAACCAGTGATCTGCAAGAGGGACCAATTACCTGTACATATAAATTACTGCCTCTCTCTCGCTTTGTGCTGCGTAAGGCTGAGCTCTAGATCTCAGACTATAGACAGGAAGGGAGACCCAGCAGCAGGATACAATGCTGAATTTCAGCCTGTTGCTCTGTCCAAAATTGGCTAGTTCAGTATACACAAGTTTGCTGACCTTCAAAACATATAATTTCTGAGACTGGGATAGAGGTCAGAAAAAAGAAAAAGGGGAAGTATATAAGGAAGAATGGTTTATTCATACCCAGTTATCACTGGAGGTTTTTCTAGGGTTCATATTTGTAAGCTATCTTCTTCTGGTTTAGAAGTGTGTACAAGTCTTTAAGAGATGAGAGGAAATTTTAAATGATAGCAGAGATTAGGAGAGGTACAGATTTCTTTTTTTTTTTTTTTTTTTTTTTAAATTCTGTTTAAATACAGTGGACAACAATGAAAACAGTTGGGCCCACACTAGAGGACATATCAGACTGAAATAGGGGAAGGGTAGTAGTTTCTCAAGGTTTCATTCTTTTCTGTTAAGAAACACTGTTGAATGTCCTTGAAGGAAAGACATCTGTGGCTGAAGAGCAGCAGATGGTTTGAGCTGGATGGACAGATGCAGGAGGGATGTGTCCAGAAGAGGTGGGCTGCTCACCACTCTTACATGCTATAGTGAACACATAAGTGCACTCACACACACACACAGACACAAATGGCAAAGCTACAGTACGCTCACAATGTCTCCTACTTCCATGAACCAAATCTCAAGCAAGAGAAGACAACAGCCAACCATGCGGTGAGGTTGCTGGAAGCTGTTGGGGTCACTTGATGTCCACCCCAGTGCCCTGGGCATCCCTTTCAGACACAAAGGCTCAGGGCAAATGCTTAACTTGGCATAGGAAGAGTGAAGGGAGAGGATTCAAACACTCACATCTGTGCTTTGGGACTATACATGGCTTTAGGATAAAACACAAAACAATGAAAAAAGCATTATTTTAAAAGTAAAACTTGCACTGACTCATTTTCATTTGTCCATCCTGTTATTTCCTACTTACTTCATCTTTTCCGATCAGTAGAGATGAGATATGTAAATAAAGTTTTTGGGCTGGGACTAGTAACTGTAGCTTGCCAAAGAGATTTGGATGAAGGCTTTGTTAAGCACACTGTAAATATAGAATTGCTGCAAATAAACCACAGGAAGGGCTTTTGGGGTCATTTTCCTCTTGCCATCCCTTCCCTTTCACATAGCAACCCATGACATGTTTGCTTTCCTTGTAGGCAGGGTGGCAGCAAATGACAGGGGAATTTCCATGGAAGTCTCCTCCACAAGGCACACAGCACATTTCTGGGACTTGGGTGTGCAGCAACGAGCAGCGTCCTGGGGCAGCTGCAAGGGTTATTGGATTTTTCAGGGCATGGCAGAGGAACGTTACTACAATGGGGTCACTGTGTCACTGGTGACCACAAGAAAATATGGCAATTTAGTAAATCATCTCTACTCCAGGATAACCAAAACCACATTTTCACTTGCAAATTCCCTGAAGTCTTTAATTGCTCCTCTCCAGCTTTTTACTAGAATAAACACTTTTGTTAGTAATGTAAAGAAAACAATCTGTCTTTGGGTGTGCTTTTCTGTTTTCTTCCAAAGGCCATCCACAGGGAGGAATTAGCCTGATCCAGAGCTAAACGGTGCCCTCATTTGCAACAGTGCAATCCCACTGACTCCAGAAGCCTTTTATTTCTGCACCTTCTCCATGCAGGAAGATTGGAATAAATTATTTTAAATGCCAGCCCCCCCTCTTTCATTTCCACAGTTGTGGCAGAAATGGGGCTTGAAGTCAACGGAGCACACCGGGTCTTCTGGTGCTCTGACACCAAGAAAAGAAGAGAAAGGTTAGAAACACACTCATGGCCAGGGTCCATATAAATTAGAAACTGGGAATTACAAAGCATTCACTGGATGTCACAAGCTTTGTCTGCAGTGGGTTTTTCCCGCCCTTCATGCACAAAGAGAGTAACATTGGTCAATAACCTGGCCAAGGTGTTGCAGGTGACTGACAGCACATGTATTTGTCCAGAAAAGCAAGGCTTGCGAGCATTACTACATAGCCTTTCAGGTGATCAGTGGAGCAGTTCGTACAGCTAAGGTTGCAGAGTGATGTGGAAGGGACCATACATTAGTCACACCTTAAGACCCAAGTAGTCCCATTATATGCTAATTAAAACATGAAAATATCTTGTGACCTTTGCATAATATTTCCCTATTAATATCAACTACTGCACAATCTGTTGGACTGTTTATAAAATACTATTAGGACAGTTTCCGATGAATTACTAATATGTTATAATAAAAGCTGTTAATATGTTTATATTAGGTTTTCTGTTAGTAACAATTAAACAGGAAAGATGTTCTCTCATCCCATGGGAAGAGGGCCAAATCCAACTTCACATGTTCCAGTTTGTGTTCCTGTTTTGTTTTCTCATTGCTCCTAGCATTACAAAAAGAATTTTCTGAGGTGAGTGCTACAGTAAATGCTTTTATAGGTGCTGCAAATAACTCATCATCATCCCTCCCAACTACCCAGCTGTACCTCTACTGGCACTGCAAGAGAATTCTAAGGCAAATGAAAAACAAAACCAGCACTGGAAAAATAATCAGGTTCTGATCATTTCCATTTTGCTTTGAATTCCTTTCTTTCTGCAATTATCAGATGACTGGTATATAACTGCTGATGGCGTGAGGTGCTGTGGGTGGAACAAACATGAGCAGGCTGGGATGGGATAATGCATATGCAGCATCTGCTCACATCATGAAGCCAAAAGCTCCTGCCCCACCCAGCAAGACTGCTTTCTTACATCCTCACTCATTGTGGTGGTACCTGAAGCCTCTCTGAGGACATGCCACTGTGGGACTGCTTCCTCCATCTGACCCTAACTGAACATAGCTGTGTGTAAGGAGGTTTAAAATGCAGTCGAGTCCATAACCAGTTTCTTTGCAAGATCAACTAACTTGAGGCATTTCTTTTCAGTTCTGTGATGCCTCTGTAAATGAGCATGCTGGGAAGCAGACAGCATAAGCAAGAGGAGAGATGGAGAAAGGGGTAAAGAGACTTTGGGAAATGGCAGTTTGGAGGGTAAGGAAGATGCAGAGAGAATCATGCAGAAAAACTTCCTGCCATTTCTCTGAGAGTTGGATGCTGCTCACTGACAGCACCGATCCTCATGCAAACAGGCAATGCAGTTACTGCTCACTGAAGGAATCTGCCATCAAGCCGGCAAACATGGAAATAAACCCACAAAACTTTGTACTTTTTTTTTTTTCTTAATGTAAGGTTTTTGGGGTCTTCTAAAACAACCATGTCAGGTCCCTTGCCTCCATGCTATTGTTGTCCACAGTGACTCTCCATCTGTCTCAGATTCACACAGGGAAGAAACCACATTCATCATTATTGATTACTTTTGGTCTTGAAGGTCTTTGTAATGGAAAGACAGATGTCAGCGTAAGACAATAGATATGGTGAGACCTTCCCCAGGCTTCTTTGTTTAGGCTCAGCGGGTGCCTCTGGCACTTTGTGCATATGTCTAAAACAAACATCAGTCAGAAACCTGCCATGTCCATGGATATAAAAAGCTGGTATCTCAATGTATGAGAGAATTTCACAGCCAGGGTCAAGTTTACTTTCAAGACTATGTTGTGAGGGGAAAAATGCCTTTGATTTTTACCATTTTAACAGGACAAAAATCAGTGTTGTTCATTTAAGATTGTCTTAAAACTAGAGATAGGTTCCAGAGTTGTATTGTAGATGGGACTTTGACATTATGAACTCTCACAAACACTGGAAATCACATATACTCACTGCTTGGTTGTAAATCTTCCCTGTAAAGTCACTGGGCAAAACTACTCCAGTTGAGAAAAGTCACAAGACTGCAGATTACAGGACCATTCTGGGATACAGGAAGATAATATATTAAAAAAAAAAAAAAAAAAAAAAAAAAAAGGCAAGCAGTGGCAGTACCAATTTCTGTTTCTATTTTTGTGCCATCTACTATAAGAAGCCAGAAAACAACTGTGGCTAGATTCCCTGCATTGTAAACTGATGCAGAATCAAGGTTAAAAGGCTTTACCTTTTGCTCTTTTGCTTCCAAAACAACTACAAAAATCATTCAATTTTTGGAAGGCAAAGTGAGAGAGAAGCAGGAAAAAGTATCTGGAAACCTACAGAGAGATTTCGTAAAGAGATTTCTTGCATAATTTTTTTCTTTCCTTTTTCCTCCCTCATTGTTCTTTATATAAATAAACCCAGCACACATAACTCCATTTATCTTCATAATCAGTGAAAGCTTTTAACCATTTCTATTTTCTGTTTCTGATTTTATCTGAAAATAAATCATGGCATTTTGCTATCTTGAAATTTCAGCTTAGACAACAGAAAGCTCCAAAGGAGATCCAACAGTAATAAACACCAATGCATAACTATGTGTTGAAAAGCTCATCTCTCTCTGTGGAGAAATACAAATCATCTAATTAGAAATACAGATCTAGCTCTTGCACACTTCTAGATTATCAGCCTGAGGTTGTGTGAGTAGCTTGAGCTACTTACATGGAAACTAGAAGAAATGTGGAACAAAAAGAAAGCTGAAGATGGTAACCTAAAGACTTACTTACCTTAAGTCTACCTGCAGGTCCATCAACTAAAAAGCTGTCTGTGGAATAAAATAGGCTTTCATTCAAGAATAAAGAGCTATAGTATATGGTATAGTATAGTATAGTATTGTTTTTGTGAGTTGCGCTTTCCAAGATTTTCTTCTGAACTACATCAGTTCACTGAAAAAGTCAGGTTTCTGAAGACTGCACCACCAACCCCAACAGAATATCAGAAAAATGTAAATGAACAGTGTCTTCCTAATAGCAAATCCATGATTCAGAATCTCTCCAGCTGGATTCATCAGATGTTATAAAGGCAAACTGACCAGCAAAATTCTGTATTAGAGTGACTTGCTATATCATGGGAGGCTCTTAGCCCTGCACTAGTCTCTCACTCAGATGAGGGATACGCCTGCCTTTCAGGAGACAAAGAAGGGATTTGCAAAAATGAAAAAAAAAAAAAAATAATAGGTAGTTCATTAGCTGTTTAGAAGTGTTCATACAGGTGTTGTCCTCTGTGACACTATTTATGCTATGTCTGATCCAGTGCTTCTGCTCATATAAACCCCACTGTAGTGGCTAAAGCAATATAAGGAATAAGACATGGCCCCACCTTTAAGCTTAGACATTCATCCTCAGGTATGCTGAAGTGCTTCACACCACTATCACCGCGAAACTGTCTTGGAAGATCAGTGAAGCCAAGGACACTCAGGGTAGCATTTAGACACTTGCATCCAGGAAAGAAATCCATACCAAAAAAAATCTTCCAAAGCCTATCTTTACTGAGAAGTCTACAATGACAGATATTTTTGCAACTGTGCCTACCCAAAAGCCATCTTGATTCCTCAGGGCACCTGAATGTCTTGAAAGACTTGCAAGCTGTCATTCTCCCTCCAGCTATGATGAAGCTTCAAAGCTTTTCATTAGTAAATGAAATGGTGCACAGAATGTTTCTGGGCACCGTGATAGGTTTGTCTAGACTAATAAGCTCTCAGGATGGCCCATGGCATCTTCCAAACAATTCTTAGTGTGGTTTGAGAGCTGGAGGCTCCAAGGGACCTTTCCCAATAGGCAGTGTCCTTGCAAGTCACCCAGCTGTTGGCTGACAAAAATTTGCTACCGTAGATGTGGGCTGTTCTGTGCCAGGTGACTTCAATGTCCAGGAACATCTTCAGTCCATTAAACTTATTAATGCAGATCTAGCTGAAGCCAGTCCTGTCCAGTATATCACTCAGTTTACCCAAAACTCTGCAGTACTGATGCCAGTGCACAGAAGCCACGTCAGATTGCAGGAAGGATCAATAAAGTCAAGGAAAGAGAGTAAGTAAAAAAGTATCTACAGTTAGTCTGTCATCTAGAGTGCTCCCATGGTTTGGTGAGCAGATTCTTGTTCCTGCTGAGGAGTTGATTGTGCATTTTTGTCTAATATCTCTTTAATGGATATACATTCCCCCAGAGCTGGAACAGGAAAGCAGTTGTAAATGTGTCACAACAGAATAAGCTCTATGAAGCTTGTTTTCCATTTGAGGGAGGAATTTTTAATGATATTTATGAAGGACAAACCTCGTGCAAGCCATTTATTGTTCCGGTCAATGACTAGAGGAAGTAGCATATAACTTAAATATACATTTGAAAAAAATTATGTATGAATCAATACTGAATTAATTTTTAACAATGGCAGACTTCCAGGAATAATTAACTGGTTAGGCTGATATATAAGATAACAAAACCTGATATATCCAAACTAGAATTGGATACATTTTTAAAAATATTTTTTTTAAATCCCTAAAATACAGATTTAGATCAACTGATGTTAGTAAAAAATTAATGCTGATTCATCAGATGTTTAATCTCTTTTAGAAGGGGGAAATAATTTTTTGTTACAAATAAGCTCAGTGGTTTAAAATCAAAGGCAAAGTTAATCAATCTCTCCAAAAGTAAATTAAGTTTTATGTATCAATTTATTAATTAAGTTTATTCACATTTTAATTATGGCGTTAAAAGATAAACAAACAAGCAAACTCTATAAATGTCCAAATTAAAAAAAAAAAAAAGAGAAACAAACAAACTAAAAAACAACAAAGCCTGTTGTCCATATTGCTTTCAAACATACTAATACTGTTTAATGTCATTTTTAAAACATGTGTACAAAGATATTTAAGATATTTTTGGAATACATGTGAAGACTAAGACATGGGCCATGTTAGATTCCATTTCAATGTACTCAGAAATTTATATTTACACCAGTTTTTATTTTTATTAATTAATTATTTTCTGCATTTTTTTTCAGTATTCTATTCTTAATGTTTTTCTGGTATTATTTTTCTAAGGTGTTGATCAAAACTGTGAAGGAGATAAATTGTGCACTCAAATGTTCACATGCAATTCCTACAGAAAATTGTGTCTATTTTTATTGTAATGTCAGACACTAATAAATATTATATCCTCATTCTTAAAAGGCAGAGGCTTCCAGTGGTAGAGATCTGAGAAGAAAGCTAAGACTCAGAATGGAGCTATCTGCAGACTAAGGTAATAGTAACGGTTTAAAAAGGGCAGAATCGAAGAGGTAAAAGATCTCTCGGGAGAACTATAGAAGAAATAGGAGTGACCACAGGGTTTCCAAATCCAAAACCACAGCAGCAGTTATAAGATCATATTTAAGTCAACAATATATTTTACTCTGCCTTTTTTTTTTCCCTTTTTTTTTTTTTAAAACAGACTTGAAATTCTTATCTTTGTCAAGACTCAGGCTTGAACATGTTCACCTCAAAATTATGAGAGTGCTTACGTGACAAGATGCTGCTTAGTAGATACAAAGAATGAAAAAATAACTTCTAATAGGGCATCTGTGATTTTTAACTCCGATTGAAATTCAATAGAAGAATAAGTGAAAGAATGTAGTTTTCACATTGCTCACCTAGGATAATGCTAACAAGCAGTAACACTAATTTGCGTGAGCTATTCCAATATAAAAACAGAAGGGAGCTCTAGCTGTACTCCAAGATAATTTAATAACTGTCAATGAGGATAACAGAATTGATTTTGCTGAGTTTCCCTCACGGTAAAATTGAAGTTCTTCATTTTCATTGAGTTTTTTTTCCAATGGTATAGAAAAGCACATTATCTATCCTGAAGTAAAAATATATCTCTTTCAACAAAATAAATTACTTCTGTTTTTCACGGTGAGTTCTGGAAATTTTATATCATGCTTTTCCAGCCATTACTTTGATTGTTGCATAAAATTACTCTGTTATTTCAGCTATCACCATCTTTTGAAGGTTATGCAACTTAAAACGGTTAAACTAACCTTTAGTTCAACCTTTGTAAGCCATCAAAGCATTCTGGAAGCAGCCCTATTTAACCATTGATGATTTTTAGGTATGTTTAAAGTCATGTCTGAAAACTGAAGGCCAGTGTCTCCTTTGGGAAGAGTAAATTCCACATCCCACACAGTATTTTCTAACATTTTTAAATTTTGAAAATAAATCAGTTATTGACCAAATAACATTTTCTACTATTTATTAAATGAATGAGTCAAACAAACAAAAAGCATTAGCTGGACATCAATTTCCTCATCTGTTTGACTGCCACAATGACAGATTCTTTACTAAGGAATTCAGATACTTTATAGACTCTCAAAAGCTGCATGGAGAAACAGTTGCAGGAGTGGATGCAGTGCAAAAGCATATGGTAATAAACCACAGTAGGGTAAGAAGAAGAGAATCCATCTGAAATTACTGAATATTTTTTTCATATAAACTAATGTACATTCAACATTAGATGTCAGATAGTCATGATGTGTTCTTGTAAACTGGCTGGAAAAAAAAAAAAAAAAGGAAAAGAAAAAAGACTTTTAGAGTTGGTCCTGTGTGCAGTAATTTAATGGGAAGGGAGTGGTGGCCCTTAGGAGAGCGGCAATCTGGAACAGTGGACTTGGTGGAGGAAGGCTGGCAAGGGTTGCAGGGTGATTTCATTGCTGCCTGACAACACTTTCCTGGTTGCCCTTGGTATTCCTCTTAGTATTTCTCGCTGGACTGATTATGTTCCATTTGTCACCATTCCCTGGATTTCACAGCAACAGGCATATGTAAAATTAATTTTCTGATATCACATATTTGACCTTAAAGTGTACAAGTGTGGATGTCCTATTTTGCCTTATGCTAGTGTTACTTCTGATGTTATGTAAATGATTCCATTTCCTCTACATACCAGTGAATTTAAAATATTTTCAAATAACACCATCAAGCATTTTTTGATGTATAAACATTTTCAGAGAAAAAGAAGCTAACCAAGGGTCTTGTTCCAAAAGGAGCCTAAGGAAGTGTGATTTGTGCCAGAATATCTCAGCTTCACCAGACTTTGCTCTGAACTTGGAAACAAAATTCTCTGCTTCAGCCATAACCATGTGCTTAGTGCTGGGGCAAGACAACTTTTCTACCACTGTGTGCAATGTAACGAGTGAGACGAAGAAGAGGTTTTTTACAATGATGATGGTGAAACAGTGGAACTGATTGCTCAGAGAGGTGGTAGATGCCCTGTCCCTAGAGACATTCCAGGCCAGGCTGGATGGGGCTCTGAGCAACCTGATCTAGTTGAAGATGTCCCTGCACCTTGCAGGGTGGTTGGACTAGATGACCTTTGAAGGTCCCTTCCAGCCCAAACTGTTCTATGATTTTCTGAGAAAGACAGTGATCTCTTTTGGTCTCCCAGGCTATAAAGCTCTCCACATATATTAGCTAGAAAAGTAAAATTAGGATATCATTTTCAGGAGGATTTAAAGGTTATTACAGATCCCTGTCTGTCTTTGAGCAGAATTTGCTCTTCTCCAGTCCAAGGCTCCCATGCCTTTTCTTATGCAAGAGAAAAATTTCAAGGTTAACCCCTACCAGTACTAAAATGGAGAAGCTGTCTTAAGGAGACAAATGTTATGAGAAGAGAACCATTTTTCAAGTGAAAAAGTCACTTTTCATGCACTTTAAACATATTTTCTTGTAAGCTCCATGCTAGCCACACTTCAGTGATTATTAACACAGGACAGTCACTCTTCTTGCTCTCAGAAATGTCCTGCAAAGTCATCTGTGGCTTCTAGCAAAGGGTAAATAGAGCCCAAACAAGATTTTCTGACAATATGAGTAAAATAAAAGAAAGTTCCCAATTCTTTGCTGCCCACTCTCTCTGCTACAGTCATTAAAGCCAGTGTTTGAATTTGGACCCCAGTTTCTAAAGAGTGTTCTTCACATAAATCCATCATCCATCCACCTCAACAAGGCACTTTTCTACTTGGAAGAAGATGAGGAGATTGAGACCTAAAATGCATCCACAAGAAGTGATGGTCTTTGTTCCCTTTTATCACCAAGGTTTTGAAACTTTTTAAAATAATAGATACACAAAATGGCATTTAACACCCAAATGGCCAATGAGTATATATATATAAATAGATATAGATATAGATAATTTAGAAACAGAGGTATTTATATTTTAAAATTTTGGGCTAGTGTTTTCAAACATGCACCTATGTACCTACCTATAGATGGACCACAGTGAAACCCTGGAGGCAAATAAGTAAAGAGATTTTACTTGGTAAAATCATTTTTCCTCTGTTCGTATTGAGATAGAGGAAAAAAAAGTTACTGTTACTGCTACAGAGGCAAGTTCATTCAGCTTTGGGTGGGAGTAATTTGGTTTGACAGGAATTCTATTAGTGCTGAGTGAGGGGA
Source organism: Nesoenas mayeri (assembly GCF_963082525.1). Classification (NCBI taxonomy): domain Eukaryota; kingdom Metazoa; phylum Chordata; class Aves; order Columbiformes; family Columbidae; genus Nesoenas; species Nesoenas mayeri. The sequence continues at coordinate 104,168,814 of NC_137541.1, forward strand.
CTTAAAACATTGTGTGAATTATCCTGGGTTGCAGTCCTGCAGCTCAGCTGCTGCATTCTACATTCTCAGGCTCCAGGGCTGCAGTGTTAACAATGAAGAAAGAAAATACAAAACAGAGAATTTTCCACAGATTTGTCTGCAATGAGTTAGTCTGATAGCCAAATAATAACTTCAGTAGTTCAGGTGCATCACTGTTTCTGCAGAACAGCTTCTCAGTTACAGAAGCCTTAGCACTCAGGTCTCTGGTAGGCAGCTGGGATTTATTCTTTGTATATCAAAGGTGGAGTATCAATCAGCTGGATAGAACTGGGCTGTTAAAAGGAGTTTGTGGTAGCTGGAGAGCAAATGGATTGAGCTTGTTCATTCATTTCAGGTTTGTTTTTAAAAGCAGGAGGAGCACCCTTCTGTCTAGAGGTGTTGCCAAGCAGCAGTTCTTCAGCTGTGGGTAGATATTGAAAGGAGTGGTGCTCTAATAAAGCCTTCCAGCACAACCACAGCCACTGTACTGGCACAGGGGCTGCTGGTTAATTCAGTCCTAGTGGAGTGAGTGGAGTCTGTCATTGCTTAATATCACTCAGTTTCTCTGTATTTAGCTGTCACCCTAGCACAGTCCCATCTCTCATGGAGCCATTGGACTCCAGGGGACTTATTGGCCCATCCTGCCTCTGAATTGCTACTGGAGCTCTCCCTCCTCTTGTCATCCTGGGCCATGGGGCACATGCCTTGTAGGTGTTTGCCAGCTCAATATTTTGGTACATGGCTTGTGAGCTCAGGAATATTGGCTGCCTCAATCTAAAACAGCCACTTATGGAGCCACAACAGAGAATACAGGCAAGAACAGCTACTGTGAGGTAAGCTGGGATTGTGATACAAAGCGTTTGCTCTTATGAGGCAATGTGTACACTCTTATCCCACAGTTAATGGCAAGAACCTGCCTCACTTGCATGGAAGGATCAGTTTCATTGAGTTGCCTCAGAGAAGACAACTGCTGGTGTAGCCCACATGATGCACCTGCCTTGCCATGAGGCACTTCCTTCTGTGGCCCTCCTGTAAGCATCTAGCAAGGGGCAGATAGGTTTGAGTCTGCTACTGAAGATTATTCTTCTTACCAGAAATGCAGAACTCTGAAATGACTGTGGTGATCAATACACTACAACTGAGCAATCTAAATACATATCTATTCCAGACGAGTGAACTTGAAAATGTTTCTTGTGACCTTTCTCAAATGCCATTCTTTATCATCACCAAATAGAATTCCAAGTAGTTTAATCAGAGGAATATTTGGAGTGGTGATGGATGTGTTTGGGGCTATTACTGTTTTTCAGCTTTGTGGATCTTTTTCAGGATAAGCTGAGCAATGTTCTTTAAGACTCCTAGATGTCTGATCAATTCAGAAAGTCGTTTCCCTTCATCACATCCTCCTCATAATATTAAAAAAGTTGCAAGTGGATTTCTGTTTTATTCCAGTCCAGTGGCACACATTTCGTCCTGTCACGCAAAGCACCAGAGGGAAGCAAGTGAGGCGGTGAAGGAGAAGAGTGAATTTACTCCACCTGCCTAATCCCACGGGTAGGTTATGCATGTTATGCTCACTGGAACGTGACCTGGCACAGCACCCAGATGAAGCAATTTAACAGGTGGTAGAACTGCAGTGATGTGAAGTAAACACTCTACCAGTGATTTCGACTTGTGTTTGCATGCACAAGTGTCATGCTGAAGCCCCTCCATTTCAGGAGACACTCCTGATCCTAAGCACCCTTCATTTATCAAAGATTATGAGCAGAAACTGAAATGAAAGTTAGAAGTTAATTGCTATAACAGCCCTTCTTATAGACAAATTGTTGATGGCATCCCTTATCTGTCTTCATCGGCCGAAAAGAACAAAGCCAGCCATGGCTTCATATTTAAAAAGCCACAAATGCTTTTCCTACCAGCCGGACAACAGGCAGGGATTTGACCCCACAAACCTGAGAGAGAACAGCTGATGACACACAAAGCAGATATTTTGTCCCCATAACTAATTGGAGCACAACCACAAAAATGCCTTTGGTACCCTAAACTCCAGATTTGAGCCCTGTGGATGTCATTCAATGCACTCCTGAGACAGCATCACCTGTGTACTACCAGCCGGGCCATTGGGGCACTCAGAATAAGCAGTTTGTGACAAATCCCTTCCAGTTCCCCTCTGCATGTGTGCATTGGGGAACCTTTTCTTTTGGAAGGAGAGGTGGGTGCTCTTCTCCACCCTGCAATTGTTTTTTGGAAGCTTTTACAGGTTTGGCAGAAGGAAGGAGCTTGGTAAATCTCGTTTTTCAGTCTCTGTAAGCCTCCAGGCTGACGCAAGCTACTTAAGGTTGCAGGCAAGTAACTCTCAATGCAAAGTGGTTTCAAAGGTATCTTTTTTTTTTTTTCCCTCTCCTTTTAACTTAATTCTGAATCCCAGACTTGTTAGGCATTTAACAACCTAGGAGACAATACATGCCTCTCAGCTGATGCTATCAAAGGCAGACAGAGACAACTACTCTAGAGCACTGGGAGCAGTGTTATTATTTAAAGACAGCATTAAGAGGAGCCTGACATGTGAATTCTGTTCAGATCATGTCAATCAGTCATTACACTAGCAAAGAAACCCTGGGAATTGTGCGTGTGCCATATGTTTCAGACAGATTACTCTTGTACGGTATGCTGTCCTCCTGCTTTGCTACTGTAATAGAAGGTATATGAAGTTGAACAAAAATTAAGGAAAAAAATGTTTACCTTATCTGTCTTGTTCCCTCTTGGAGACAGAAGGGAAAGACATGACAGTAAGCAAAAATGCATTATGCTTATAAAAGCCTTGGTAGATTCTTAATTAGAAAAGTGAGTGTGATTTAATACCATGGTGTATGATGCACTTCCCACTTAGGGTCTCACAGGGAGCCATTGGCTCCTAATGAACAGCAGCAATTCTGCTGAGCCAGAGAGACTAGAGAGTAATGCTAAGGAACTATTTTTAAAGGCATTTGTATTTCTTAAGAAAACAAAAACTTGTGGGGGACTAAGCTTTTAAACTACATAATAAATTGTAGTTATTTTACTACCAGGTAAAAAAGAATTGTTGCAGAGTTCATGCTCTTTTCATGGCTCACAGCTCTATGATCTGTGTAAATTACAAAAGATGGGGGAATTATTTTTTCTTGTAATACATATATCCAAATACAAAGAAACATCTAATCAGTGAGCCACATGTGAAGATGGCTTAGTAGAGATGGCCTTTCCAGAGAACCTGGTGTTAAATTGAGCTATTTGAGAGTGATGCTTAAAAGAAAGGTTTTAACTGATTCCTTTTTTTGTTTTTTGTTTTTGGTTTTGGGGGTTTTTTTGTGGGTGTGTGTGTGCAGGTTTCTTTCTATTTACATGGAGAACAAGTCTTGAAGAGCTTACAAATGCATACAAAAGAAAAACATCTTGCATCAAGTTCTTTATGACTGGTCACTTCCAACCTTATGCATTTCAGCAGAACTAACAGTAATGGAAAGCTATTTTATCCTCTTGCGAAGTTAAAAAAAAAAAAAAAAAAAAAGTGTCACTTTCTAAAACACCACATACGTATCATTCAGACTTTTACAGATGGATAATAATGTATATGATATTTTGGGGCCTAGTTTTTAAAACTTCTTCCACTCATTTTCATTCATAATATAATTTTGAAGTGAAAATTATGTTTTAGCAAAGCTATACCTTTGCCTGCAAAGTTCCTGACTTTATCAGTGTTCTCTATGCATCTATCAAGTCCGGAAATATCCATTGTTTTACTGACACCCTTCACTCTTTTTCTTTCATTCACCAGAAGGAATTTGCATTTGCTCCAGAATAAATGAAATCTAAGCTTTCCCTTTTCCCCACTAATTCAGAAAGAAAATGAAAAAGTAAAGAAAAATGAATAGTCTGTATTGATCAATGACTCATTATAGATCTTTTTTGTGTGCTCTTGGAGTAAATTCATGAGCCACAGGAAAAGATGGTTTAAATTAAACTGTTGTAGCCAATGAAAAGTCCAGCTGTGCTCTGCAATCATCACAGACCAGGAGCAGCTACCACGATGTAAAAAGAATTTGTTATGTCAAACAAATTTGACATTTCAAACAAATTTTGTTCTCTAAGACTGCAAGTTTCATTCAAAGAGCAAGCAGGAAGAATTCATGCTCTTAGGTAACTGCCCAGCACATGATTTCATATAACAGCCGTGCCATTCTACTTTAAATATAGGAAAGACACAATCCTATAAGCCATCACTGGAGCACATGTTAAGTTGATTAAGGAATGGTAGATTCACAGATCTTTAAAAAATAGTGGGCAAGCAGCAAGTGCGGAATCATTATTTTCATTAGTTATCTGAAAATAAGTTCAAAATTGCTGATGGCATACACAGGTATCACAAAGGTTAGAAGAGCAGTCAGAGCAATTTGTCTGCTCTATATACTATGCCCAGTCAAGCAAAACTGTGTTTTCAAAACAAAAGCTCGAACAGCTGGGAAGAAAGAATGGAGATCAGCCCTCCACAATAAGGAATTGCCTCGGCACTCTACAAGACAGCTAATTGAGCAGAATAGCTCACATTTAAAAGCACAGAAGATTTTGGGGTGAAGAAACAGGGAAATAATACTGAGTGGCAAAGAGATGGCACTGTCTCTGCATAGGTCATCAGTGAGCTCACTGCTAGAATGCCATGTCCTTTGAGACAACCCACACTTCAAAAAAAGGAGGTTGAAAATCTGCAAAGAGCTTAGGGGAGAATGGTTAAAGCAGGAAAACACAGCTATTAGGTGAAGACTGAAGACACTTAATCAATTTAAGTTCATTCAAGAGGTTAAGAAATTACTTGATTACAGCCTATATACATTTAGATTAAGGCAGAGATTTAACAAAAATAATGTCTAATGAGACACCGTAATTGGAAGACTAAATTCAACAAATGCAGCCATGAATGATAAACTCCAGTGAAGGTAACAAACCACTGGTTTTTAGATGTACAACAGATTTTCCATCACTTAAAGTTTTGAGTACAAAAGTGAATGTGGAATGAGTTTTCCTGGCTTGGCCACCTCTGGAGCATGGCATTGCTGAAATAAAACAAAATGAGCCCAGAAATGGGCTTCTGCTTGTTCACACCACTAAACCCTTAGCTCACTCCCTGGCCCTGCTTTGGACCACTGTAAGTAACTCTCAGTGCAACAGTAGACACTCATCATGGCCAGTTCACAGACACACAGATACTCCTGCTTTCTGCAATATCCTCAGCGGAGAAACTGGTACGATTTCTCTAACGGTGATGGGATGATGCAAGTTTACCTCAGCTGAGGAACTGTTACACACAACAAAATAAATCCATCAGTTTCAGCCTAGTTTCCCTTACCTATGCTCATAGGAACCCTTTCCCCACTATTTTATACTATTGCATCTTTCAGAGTTTTATCTTACTGCACATAACATGCCAAATCTGTTACCTCCTTGCACCTGCTCTGTTAATTATTCAGACATAACAAATTCAGGATGGTTTTAAATGCTAAATAAAAATGCCTCTGCAGCAAGGAATCTGATGCTATAACAAATATTGACTGATTACATATAATTTATAATAATATATATAATCTTAGTATTATACAAAATGTGCTATATTTTATGTCTATATTATATATCTATATCTGTATTTATAATATGTTTTTACATATATAATACAATGTGTTAGATAAAACCTGCCAAGAACTCTTTCTCTGTGGCAGGAAATGTGGCTCATCTTGTTTTCACATGATATCAAGTATGCATTTCCTTTAATGACTAAAAATGTTATTAACGATCTTTGACTCAGCCAAAGCCTCTGCAAGTAAAAGCACAATTTCATATCATTGCAAGGCTTTTTAAAATATTTTTTCTTTGAAAACTGCAAGCATAAAGGAAATATATTTAAACACCTGTAAATTGTCTAAAATTACAGGGAAATGATTTTAACATGCTTTCTTTTTAGCCCATTCCAGTGCCTGGTGGTCCTCCCATGAGCTCCATGCATACTGATCACCAGTCATTCACACCTGACCTCTACACACTGTACTGTACCATCATTAACTTTTCTATGCAAATCATCTTGATCTCAGGTGGCCATTAATCCCAAAGTCACTGACATGACAGATTGTGAGAACTGAAACGCAACTCTTTGAACTAGCATGGGGCTCTTAATCTTCTGGCTGACATGTATTGTCCTATAATTGCTTCCTCCAAGGGATGATGGCCTATCTTGTGAGTCTATACATTTAGATAAATAATTGGTGGGTTGTCAGTATGATGGGGTAGGATATGGGAATTTGTGTTGCTAATTGTTTAAGGCAACAGGCAGGATAGTAATTCATAACATGGCAGGGAGAGTAAAAGTCATAACAAAATGTATTAGTTACCAGAGGTGGCTGACTGTCAGATGGTTGGAGTATTTTATTCTATTTGTGTTATGAAAGATACATATTGTGACAGATAAATGACTTTAATGCCTCAGCTCGTGCAACTTCTATTCATAGCACTGTGGTGTGTCACATAATGCAGACCAGATTTCTGGCCAAACCATCATAATATGTTCACTTGTATCCACAAAGCTCAAATTCACGGGCATAGAGATATGAAAATCAAAAAATAGCAAATATCTTCCCAATATGCAAATAATAATTGATGTAGCTGGCATCTATAATTTTGTAACACCTACATCTGATTTATAGGAAAGTCTCTTCTGAGTGGGGAACACTCCATCCAGTTTTCATGCCTGCAGTTTATGGTCAGTTCTGCAGCTCATGAAACACTTTGTGGAAGTTGGTTTCCTATGAAATTGCATGCTTTGTTTCTTTTTTGCTCCTTCACTTATGGAATAACCCTCTTCTGTCCCTAATGTGTTTGTTGCTGTCTACTCACTATCGCCCTGAGGAAGGAGCTTAAGCAGTGCTGGCTGGGCAGCTGGCTGAGCTCTGGCTGCCTGTCCAGCCACAGCAGCACAGGTATCTCTCACCTCCCAGAGCAACAATTTTCATAAAACTTAAAATATGCAGACTATAAGGACCCTGAGACTGCTAGCCCTTTGAAAAAAATGACTTAAACTGGCCAAAGATTTAGTAAGACAAGAGGAAAAGAATGGGAAAGAGTTGGACAGACAGAGATTGTGATCACATTTCCTTCAGAAACCATGCTAGTAGTTTAATCGGAGTGCAAAAGAGGCACCAAAAATATTCCTTGACTGTAGAATTCACTTTACCAAGACACCTACAGAACCTGCTCTGCTCAATTTATAAAAATTGAGACTCAGAGGTAACATGGCCACAGTGAACTAATGCTCTCACAAGAGGAAAATAAAGATTTTTTTTTAATGCAGTAGAATAAAGTGAAACAAGAACAAATAGTTTCAAGCTGTAAAGGCAGATACATCTGAAGAAATAAGTAGGTTAACAATGAAGATGATTGATTTCTGGCATATAGTGGGCAAGTTTTGTGTTGAGGATTCCTCAGTGTGCTCAGATGGAGGATTGGTGACTTTACCAAAGCCCACGGTTTGGTCAGAGGCAACATGCTGAGCTCAGTGTAAAGACTGGCTAAGGACTAATTGAGAGTCCAAATCACTTAAAATGTCATTTGGTATGATCTTATGGATCTTTTGGACTTTAAAAGTCATTGAGTAAAAAATTAAGTGTCAACTTAAAGACGTCTGAAATCAAGATATATGATGTGACAATGCTCAGTTATGTGTACAAGGGCTGGTGGTACACACCATTACTGAATTATAATAGCACATCTTCCTCCTATTCTCCCTTTTTGCTTAAGTGTCATTTACAGGGATTCATAAACCGACTAACGTATTCAAAACCTAAAGTTTTGGCCACAGGAGCCTTAGAAAGACTCTCACAAAGGTCAGGGAGAACATTGCAAGAATGCCCATATTAGAACATAACTTCTGTGTTATATAACAACAAATTATGATGCTGTAGCTCACAACAGCAATAAAATTGCAGTGCTTATAAATCACTGCATAAAACAGTGATGTATTTTTTTCCATGATACCAAGGCTAGGAATATTTGGGTCCTCAATGACTAAAACAATTCTTTGTTTAAATAGGAAGGAAGCTGGGGAAAAATCAAGGAAAGCTGGACAGGCTGTGCTTAGAAGGAGAGCATTATAAGTCACTAATGACAATGTAATATTTTGAATGAGGATAGGAAAGGGAAAACAATGATATAGCAAAGAGATGTTTTAACAATGACACTTTGGAAGTCTTATGAATAGACTCCTGATCTTTGCTGCAAAACACTGAGGCACAAGTGCCCTGCAGAGGTCTACATTCATCCCACAAATATACATAGTATTGAGGCATTGCTTTAGCGCATCAGAGCAAACACATATGTGAGGATTAGTGTCTCAGTGCTGTACTTGAGGCAAACACAGTGGTGATGTCTCACAACAGAAAAAAGTGAAGCACAATGAAGGAGAGACAGTAAGAGGGGGTTTCATTCAGTCCTTCTTGATTCTTCTCACTTTAATTATCAGGTTTTCCACGGGTTTGGAGCGATGAAGGAAGAGTTTCAGTCAATACTGCTTTCTTAATGCAGCATGTGTGCTGCAGCTTTCTCACAGTAAGTCTATCCCACCTTGACGTGGGAAACTGCACAACAGTAAAGTTGAATGGTACTGGCAGAAATAATGAGCTACAATTCCATACGCATGTAAACGCCTTGGTCATCAGTAGACTACTGCCATTGACCAGCTAGACCCGTGTCAGTTAAACAAGCAAGCTTCTCCTGCTCCTCCTCATACGTGGGCAGTATTAAGCTGTGTTGTCTCTGGGACATTACAAACATGCAAAACCTTACAGATTAGAGCAACATGGTAAACAGTAGCTCTTTTATGTGTATACAGCTAATTTCCTTGACTGAAACATTATCAGCTTCCAGGAATTACAGACCCACATTACTGTAAAAATGGCACAAAAATGTGAAAAGGAAATAATTTGCATTGAACTTGCAGCCTATGTTCACTCGTGCCTGGTAGCCCACAACACACACTCTGACGTGAGTTGTACGGCCTCCAGGTTTTAGCAAAGATTTGGCTTTTCAAGGTGAGAGAAGCCAAGCAAGGTGATATTCATAATCAGGAATATCGTCCTAGGCTGCACATTCTGTGCTACTATGCCCTTTAAAATAAACAAGAGACCATAGGGGAAGAGTTTGCGGAAAGCAGTTCATTTGTTTTAACCACACCTCTCAAGCAGTGCAGGAAAGCAGCAAAGCAAAAGCATCCCTCAGGGCTGCACAGAAAGCTCATTGTAAGGAGGGTGTGAGTGACTCAGGGCACTGGAATGAGACGTGGCACCTTTCACCCCTGGGTCACTGGTTTCCACCCATTTTCAGCTAGCAGGGACTAGAAGTTATTACCATCAGCAGGGCTTTCAGTGAAATGAGCCAGTTGTCTCCATGCAGCCTGGAAGGGACAGCTGCCCAGATCACACAGACCAGCCCCGCAGTTGTTACCCAACACGTACTGTTCTCCCAGGCTCCAGTCATGGCCATTCAATCATCATCCCAATGGCCTGAAGCTCTGAGGGCCACCAGGCATACACTACTGCCTTCTGTTTCACACAATGACAGGCATGTGCACCCACTGAGAAAGAGACAAAGACCTTCTCATGTCCCCTTTGTTCCTCGGTTCCTTCTTCCCTTAGTAAGATCTGCAAGAAATGTTGTCCACACTTTTTTGTAGTTTTTCCACTTTTGCCAAGCCCAAGCATTGAAAAGTGATTGGCCATGCCACAAAAATTATGAGCATTGAAAAGCATATTCCATTTTATATTGTTTGGTTCTCTGTTGATTTTTGCACTTGGTTCATATTTTCAACTTTTTCTTTCTTTTTTTTTTTTTTTTTTAAACTTCTTTAAGGAATTTTGAGATACTCACACAGATCCAGAAGCACAGCCTTCAAGGAATATTTCAGACATTGTGATTATTTCTTCATAAAAATAGGGGCTGGCAACGGTGTATGCTAGTGCTGATTTAACACGCTGATACTCGCATTCCATGCACAGTGTAAATGTCAGTAACTGTTTCCTAGTGGAGCTCAGAGGAAGTCAGTAAGATGGAGAAACAAGTATAACATGCTTGGTTCAGGGCCAGAGAGATGAATATTGGGTCTTTGTCTATTGCAAGTCTCACAAAAAAAAAACCAACCCTGTAAAGAAATTAAGACTCTGGTATAAACTCGACAGAGCTGTGGTCCCAGTTGCTTCTTTACCCTCCCTGCAGAGGTGATTGGAGGCTAAATCTTTTTGACCATTTCACAAAAAAATATTTCACACTCCTTGTTTTTACTCTGAAAGTTAGTTTTCCCCTTCGTGCCATTATTCACCCTACAAGAGGATTCATATAGAAGATTATGGCAAAGAACACTCTGTCTTCAAAACATTAATTTCTTCTTGCATTTTCACATATGCCATTCAATTTATTTGCCCATTATCTGCTTCCTCCATGTCCTTGTGCTTCCTGTACTTCCAGGTTACCCACTGCATCTTCCCAGTCCTGCTGGCCAGGACCACAGCAACCTGCTAAATCAATTCCTTCAGCAGTTTTAGCACACCCTTCCTTTGGTTTTCCCCTAAGGAAATGGCCTGCAATTCTCATACACAACACTTTCAGGGACAAAAACCCAATCACTGCTCAGTTGAACCCTAACAGGACAGTGCTGGAGCTTTCAACACAGCAGCCAAGCATCGCAGGGCACTGCAGCAACGCGCCAGGGTGGCAAACTATCTCCTGCTCATCTGGTAATCCAAGTTCCCATCTCAGCTCTCCTTTGACTACAAGACCTGCAAATTGTTCACTGGAAGCTTTCTCTAATGTCAGAGTAGGGAAAAAAAATATTTTACCTCCATTTTGACTCCAGAGACACACACCAGCCTGGAACTACAAGAGATTTTAGGCACTGGATCCTAGGAATGAGTGTCATAATCTAAAATACCTACACAAAGTCCCTATACAGTGTCAGGCACTTAGAAATTCAGTTTTGTAATATACAACACTTGGCAGTGAAAAGAAGGATGCTATTTTTTCTGCCACCTTGTGAGAAATGCCAGTGCAGCAGAAAGATTCATCACATGGTCTACAAATATTCTTAGATACCTGTTATCCCTTTAAATACGCACATCTCTACTTTTTAAAACACAGGTCAAGGAGGAGCTGCCGTCATTCACCTTTAAGCCCCCTGTGCACCATGAAGGCAAATGGCATTTAAAAGACCATCTAGTCCTTCAGAAGACATACCTCAGCCACCATTTCATGCATTGTGTTGGGTAAAGTGGAAGAAAGACAATATTTAAGCCTCTTGAAAGCGGGCACAAATGAAAGCAGGAATATAAGATTCAAAGGATCAGAAAAAGTATCAGGAAACCTGCCACCATAACCAGCAAAGAACTGAGTGTCATGGACTCCAGTCCTGGCTCCCAGGACTCCGGGTGCATTTGCTGATAGTGTTGGAGGTAGTAATGGAAACAAACATCTAAGGCATTATATGGATTTTTTTTTTATAGATCACACAGAGTTAAGTGACTACAGTGAAATTTAAGTCTTGTGTTTGAGCTTCAGTCAATAATAGGCCTTGTATTTATCACTATATTACACATGAAGTATGCATTAATGGGTGTTTAGGTGCTCTCTAGATGCTTGAACAAGCATCTGAGTCAAAGTTGCTAGGATCAGTGATTTTTTCAGTGCAGTACACTGCTCAAAACAATTATTTCAGGGTGATCCAAGACCATTTCTTCTTCCCGGCCTTTCTAACAAGTGCAAAGAGCTAGGTTGCTAAGGGACTTAGATAATGCTCAAAAACTTGGGGTACTGTTAATCACATTCTCCTGGGATGCAGGACACTTTGGTTTAACTCTTTCTGCTGCCTGACAGCTGAATTGGGGCAGTCAAACCCCACTGATTCAAACAAAACAAACAACAACAACAAAAAAGGCAAGCTAAAAGATAACCCCACTCTTAAAGTTTAGGTTCTTCTTACCTAGTTTGACCTGAACTGCTTTGTCTTTTGAGACTCACTTATTGCTTGTTATAATAATTAGATTTTTTTTATTGTACCACAACTGCTTGAAGCTATATTCCTGTTTCTAATAAAATAAAGCGTTAAATATAGCCAGTTATTTTCTCCACCCTGTCTGACATGAGCTATAATCTGATTTTTTTTTCCTCCCTTTCATGAACACCATCTGTTTGTGACCATTAAAATCCATTTTCTATGCTGAAGAGATGGGAATTCAGAGGGATGTGTTCCGCCACTGTCCAAACAGTGCTGTCATTCCTAAGGGATCCATTACAGTCTGACACACCCAAGTATTTATGAGCCATAAACCGCCTGCCTAAAACGGCGATTCATCACCCCGTGCATGAGAGACAATGCCGGAGCATGTTGTAGCTGTGAAGGGAGGTGGAGTGTATGGGTTTAAAGATTATTTTTTCTAAACAGCAGTGTTATACAGCATGAGGTTTTTCCCACTGTGGCACCTCATTTCCAAGCCATTTGCTCCAACCGTTCTCACAGCCAATGTTAAATTAACAGAGGTCTTGGAACTGGAGCCCAAACGAGACAGCTACAAGGTCACTGCTTTTTCGCATGATTGTCTGTTCTGGACTCACTTGGTGTCGAAGCAGAGAGAGGGTCCCGCTGCTCGTTGTGGTGCAATGCTCCTTTCAGGGCTGGCTGAGGGACAGGGGTACCTCCCACACCCTTCTCATCACATCCAGGCAAATTCAGAGCAAATAGTTATACGAATAAGATCCCTACAGACTTTTTTTGCCTGCTGTCTCTGAGGCAGATTGTATCCCCGCATTACAAAAGTGATGTTGTTAGAAAACTGATTAGAGAAAAAGCATTGTCTCTGAAGAAGTCAGACAAAGCAGCAAATGGGGAGTTTCAGCTGAGATTTAATACAGAAGACAGATATATTCAAGACTTTTGCTTCATACAGCAGGTGGAACATATCACATAGTTCTCACACCCACATGAGAAACTGCATAAGGGAACAAAGAAAAGGAAATACAAATGTTGGTAAGAAAATGTAAGTGCAAAGACCATCTTGTACGAAAATTGGCTCTGAACACTTCTGAAGCTTTGTGAACTGAACAGACTACTGTAAAATTTAGACTGAATTAATATACCCACACTCAAAAACACACAATCACTGGAGAAGCCATTTTATTTTTATACTTGCCAGCCTAAGATTCTAGCACTGTGAATGCCCAGATAAGCAACCGTCTTGGCTAAGCTGTGCTTCTCAGCGCCTACCACCCTTTGGAGATTTATAAACAAGGCTCCTGCTGCTTACGTTCTCCAGGGGAACCCATGCTGACAGGCACGCTCAGTGAACACCAGCACACACCAACTGCATTTTGTTAAGCAGAAATCACCATAGTCACAATTCCATTTCATTCAAAATAATAATAATTGTAAAAGAAAAAAGAAAGAAAAAACAATTTTAAAAGACTGGGAAAATTGAGGACAAGCTGGAACAGGAGATTTTAATTCTGGTATCAGATTTAGTAGCCACTGTGCATTGAATAGAGCAACAAATTACAGACACACACAGACACTTGGGACCGAAACTGCGCTGCCCATCCCCATTCCTTCCTAAGTGTTTTCACCAGTGGATTGCAGAGCCTGAACTACAAAGCTTGTTCCCATGCATTCCTCCTCTCTGAACCTTCAACTGCATTTTCCACAGTGGGACAGCCTCAGCAGTGCCCCCAGCTTCCCAGCAGCAGCCTGGGCATTCCCCCTCAGGCCCCAGCTCTCCTGTTTTCCAGGGAAGTTCTCCCAGTCAAGTATGGAGACACTGTATTAAAAAAACAAACAAACAAACAAACACCCACATTATTAACTCTGGTTACTTTGAAAATAAACACATTTTATCATCTGCATCCAGTGGGATGACTTAAAGGCCCTGCTAAGTCCTGTTTTGCTCTGGGCATTCTGCAAGGTATGTGAACTGGCAATAGGTGCCTATACTTCACAGTGCCTATCAGCTACCTTCCAGGCACCTTCCCATTTAATGCACAGTTCTGACTGCCATCTCCAAGTACCTCCCCTGTTACCTGTATGAGCAATTTAGGTGCCTAATGCATATCGATAAATCCCAGGCCCAAAACCAGGGGCCTAAGAGGATCATCCTTCTTCAGCCCTATACCAGATCTGAGCCCCTAGTTCCTTACGGCTCTACACCTTTAAGATAAATAACAGGAAAATCTTCATCAGACACTTAGTGAGATGTGATTTAAATGGGAGTATCCTAAACGCCAAGAAAAAGGAGACAAAGAAAGACAAAGCACACAAGGCTCCTTGTGCAGACTACAGGAATAAAATGTTTGCTGGCCTGCTGCAGTCAGTTTATGTCTTTCAGTAAGTACCATTTTGTCACGCTCACAAGAAACATGGATCGGAGAGAACAGCTTATGCATCTTATGTACATAGAATTGTTGAAAAAGTTCTTAGAAATTTTCTCCCTATTCTTGGATTATACCTCATTGACTAAGTAATAACTATAGACCTCTGCAGTACCTGAATAGCTTTTTCATCTTTATTATACGAGATCAAAAAGCTGTATGCAAGTGAGCCTTAGTAAAGAAGGGCAATACATTCTTTGGTTGCTCCCAAACACTGCAAGCTCTCTGATTTCCTTTGCTCAATTAGACAAATGAAGAGAAAATAGGACCAATTTACACAGTTTGTTCAAGCTCTAAAATCTCTCCATTTCAGTTTTTTAGAGGTTTGGGGGAATTAACTCAGCTATTAATGAGCCTGTTCAGATTAGGTAATGGGAAAAAATATTACAGTGTGTGCTAATCTTAACAAATACTATTCAAGGGCAGAGTGTAAATATATTTATAAAAGAACCAGCAGTTAAAAAAGAAATCTGCCACCTCACAAAACATGTGATGTATTTTCTTTCAGGGGTTTGGCCAAAGATGTAAACAAAAGTCTGAAGGAATTTGCATTAAAAAACTGTGCCTTTTCTTCGTATGCTTAATACTGAGACACACTGAGATTCTCATAGTGGGGGAAAGAAGGCAGTTCGTAAAGCTTGTGGCTTTCTGGTTTTTGGCTTGCTGACAGCAACGGCGCTGAGAGGGCGTAGGATGGCAGGCAGCGATGGCTGTTGAGCACTCCTTGCTGTGACGGCTGCTGAGGTGCTGGTTCCAGGACAAAGTGAACCGCTGGATGCTGTCGCCCGCTGGAGTGAAGAGCAAGCTTCGGAGGGTACCCCAAGTGGGTGTACCCCTCCTCGGCGACAACAGCCAGGGCTCTGGGGGAAATTTGCTGGATTCTGCACATTACTGATAAACCAAACGGAAGCTATTCACTGCAGAAGAATGGCTTAATGTTCTTCTCATTGCATGGATGTGATTTTCCTTCAGTGGCAAGCTGTGCTTGCCACCCTGCACGGACACGTACGTTTGCACATGCGTGGGCACATACAGCCATTTATGTCCTCCTCTGCAGGGTGTTTATGCATGCTAATGTCGCTGGGTAGCACTCCTCCCAAAATGCCTCCTGACCTGGTACAGCTGCTGCTGGGAGGGGAGGCGGTCGGTCCCCCTTCCACCGTATCTCGCAAGCGCCGTCTCCTTTCTCCCCGTCCACGTCCCTGACGCCGGAATCAATGAGCTACCAGCAGTTTACCTCCCTGCTCGTACCAGCGGCGCCTGCCCGCAGGAGAGCATCCCTCCCCACCCCAAACACCCCGCGCTTCTCCCTCCCCCGGGATTTCGCCTCCTTCTGCGGGCGTCGGCGTGGGTTCCCTTTGTCAAAGGCTCCCGGGGGTGCTTTGCCTACCCTTCCCTGGCCCGCCTCCGTGCCCGGTTCGGACTTGGGGGGAGCACCGAGCGGTTAAACCCAGCCCCGGAGCCCGCCCCAACCCGGGCCCAGCCTCCGGGGCCGCCCCGCGGCGCCACCGCCCCCGGCGCTGGGCGGGGCGAGGGGCGGGAGCCCCTGGTGGCACCGCGACCTTGGGCGCCCCCTGCTGGCCAGCGGCGGTGCTGCACTGCTGGTCCCGAGCAGGGCGGGGCCGGAGCAGCGAGGGCGACCCAGCCCCCCACAGCCCCCGCAAGTCCCCCCACGTCCCCCCACCCACCCGGGCCCTCCCGTCCGTCCTCTCGCTCTCTCTCTCGAGGAAATGTCGCTTCCCGAGGCACTTCCGAGCTCTGGTGTGTTGTGGTTTGTTGTTGGGTGGGGGGTTTTTTGTTGTTCTTTTGTTGTATTTTTTTTCCCCTTTTCCTGCGTTCTCCGCAGGGCTTTGCAGCCGCCCCCGCTCCGGTCTGTGCACAGCGGGGCGGTGGCGGCCCCGGGCCGAGGGGAGCGGGGGCGGCCCAGAGGGGCGGGGGAGGGACGCGGCGGCATGTTTGGCTTCTGTTGCAAGTATAGGTGATCCCGAGTTTCTGTACCGCAACCTGCTGGAGATTAAGCGGCTCCAACAGGCATCTTTTATTAAAAGGAAGCTAATCGCACCCTCCTCCCCCCTTTTTTTGTGTGTGTGTGTAATAAATCAGCCGTACGGCTATTGGCCTCACTGGAGAAGGAAGGCATCAGGTAAGGACAACAGGCGGTGTTCCTCCCCAATACACACTCGCAGGAAGCAGCTACGCTGAATTTTATCCAGAGGATTCACATAGCTTTGAATAAAGACGAGCTGCTCCATCCAGGAGGATGTTGAAATGACAGGGGATCCGCTCAGAGCTTCACGTCACAAGCTATCAGCAAAAGCTGGTTTTCCTTTCCAGAGTTTTCCTCTGGAGTCACTGAGAGAACCTGAACAAAGATCACCAAGATACTATTAAACACCCCTTTTCTTTGCAAATAAAAACACTTGCCAAAGACTACGAGCTTCAGCTCAGAATCTCAGCTCCAATTGTTCACCTCTTGCTTTGTTGTTTGTGCTGGCAAAACATCCTTCTTGCTCTCAGAAAGCAGGACCTGCCATCGCCTTCCAACTAGGGAGAGCCCTTGGGCCGAGCGCCCAAGGCACTACATCCTGGTGCCATTTCAGCTGGAAACAGAGGAAGGCCTGGGGCAACTCTCCCCAGCTGAGCAAACACAGGAACCTCCCCTTGCTAAGGGAAAATGGGAAAATCAGAAGAAAGAGCCTTTCCCATGCCCCTCCCTCACAGTATGCCTAGCCTGTGATGAAGATAAGTTACACACAAAGATGCAGCTGTGCACAGGAGCAGGGAAGCAGTTTTTCACGCGGCCACATATGACAGGGACACAATTTTAGTGAAACCATCCCTTAAATTACACAGAAAATATCATGCAGCTACACCAATCTAGGAGTCTTCTGTCTAAGTGGCATCC
This sequence comes from Nesoenas mayeri, assembly GCF_963082525.1. Taxonomy (NCBI): domain Eukaryota; kingdom Metazoa; phylum Chordata; class Aves; order Columbiformes; family Columbidae; genus Nesoenas; species Nesoenas mayeri. The sequence continues at coordinate 104,186,209 of NC_137541.1, forward strand.
TCTGTTTTTCCCCAGTCCAACTCTCACATAAAAACCAGAAACACCCTAGAGCTTTTTGCTCACATGTTCTTGGAGAGAGGGTGATTATTACTGCTGGTGGCCCTCAAAAGAAAAGCATGTTAAGATCTAAGGAGAAAATGAAAAGAAACGGCAGTCTAGCAGTAGCAGACTGTCCTCCACGGGTGACATTTTCAAGCAAGTGTTGACTTGTGGGGTCAATGAGAAGCTATGATGGGAGGGAAGAAAGTTGACATGAATAAATAGTGCACAATGACAAGTTTGACCAAAGTTGATAAGTTTATGGGCTTCCTCACAAAATTTCCACTACTCCCTTGTTGCAGGCCACATTGGAAAGGTCATATGAGGAGCCTATCATGAAAGACTTCCTGTCATTGGTTTCTCATCCTGACAAAAAAGCAGAAGAATCCATGCTTATTTTAAGCCAACTCTAAGTTTTGAACCCAGCAGGGAGAAAAGAAAAAAAGTCTTAAAAGTAACATATTTGAAGAGAGCGGTGTGAAAGAGAAAACACGTATCACATCATAAACACAGACACCGGTATTTGAAACATGGACAGTTTAGGTCTGTTAAACCAGGCATTCACCGTGGATACTCCATTTTTCCACTTTCCTTTTTGTGCTGATCTTGTCTCTGTGGCCAATGCCCAAAGGGTGACTTGCACACCCACAGGAAAACATTGCATCCATCCTCTTCTGTTCACGGGAGACACAGCTGGGGGCACTGCTCTTGAGCAGAGATCGCTGCCTGCTGCCAGGACTGACACGAAGAAGGACACTTGCACAGTTGGGCTCCAGTCTCAGGTGGGAAGCAGGCAGCTGAGAAGCAGCTAGAAACTGTTTCTTAAACCCTTTCCCTGCTGTCGTTTGCCATTGTCCCCAGAGGTAACTAGGTAACTAGGTAACTAGGTAACTAGGTCCTCTCTGAGTTCCTGGCAGCTCTGCAAAGGCCCCAAAAGCAAGTACAGGGTTTGTCATGGGCCTTTGGGGCTTGCACAAGACTGCAAGTGTAGAATTAACATAGATACAATCTTTACCAGCCTGGAACACTGCAGAAGGACCTGCCAAAAAATCTTTGAATAAATTGGCATAGTAAATTGACAGAGCAAGATACTTGTGTTTCGTTACTGGTTCTGCCACTGTATGACATAGTTCACCCTCTGCACTTCAGTTTTTCCCACCTGCAGAGCAATATTACTGTCCACTTTTTATTGCATATCAACTATTTTAAACATATATTTCAAGGATTGGAGCTGTGGGCAGGCTTCCAAGTGTGGCAGTGTTCTTTTTTATCTTTTGTCCCTTTTTCTTTTCTCTCACCTGCTGCAAGGTTTGGCTAGGGTGGAATCAGCACAGACATCCACTCTCTTATTTTTGTTGGAGGAATATTGGCTTCATCTATGTGAGGCTGCAGGATATGATTGATCTAAATATATGTTTTTGTAGAGCTTGTGCACTACTGCAATATCCAGATGTTATGGGCAGTAATTAGGAAGTAGTTTTAACTTGTTATAGTAGAGCTTATAAATAAATTAATTGAAGTAGTTTGTAATTAAAAGAATATATTAATATAATTTTGTAATATACTTTTGCTTTTATTTCAAAGGAACAAGTACTAGCAAACACCAAAATAATCAGCTTTATTGGATCGTCTTGGTAGTACTAAAGCCGTAATTAAAACCCAACTGTGTTCTTTATAACACTGATGTGAATCTTGAAATTAAGCCACAAAATATTCAGCTGCTTTTTTTTGCCTGTTTCGCAACACAAGCCACATAACCATTCTTAGGCATCAGTTATTTGAAAATTGAAACTTTATTTTCCTTGAGCTCTCTTTCAATGGTAAGAAACATGAAGCAGAAGGAAAGACAAGTGGATCTTCTAGAAGTAAAAAGGTCATTGAGCACCAAACACATTTTCACCAGATACACATTCATGTTTTCTTGCTGAGAGGTAGAAGCAACTCAAATATATGATAAGCCAGGCACTGTTGTTCAGTGAAACTTCTCTTACTTTGCGTAGGGTCTGTCTAATATTGTTAGTCTATAATACATGAAGATTATATACCCTGAGCCAGTCTCTGAAGATTAATCACATTTCCGAAAGGTTGGTTTAAATTTTTAAAAAAGCAAGGAATTACAACAGAGATATTTTTAATCTATCTGTATTATTTTTGCTTTTCACAGTATAGTTTTAGTAAACTTTTTGTTCCAGCAAAATGTCAGATTGTCTCTATGGCTTTATTCCCATGTTCAAGCCTCCAGAAACATTTTATAAAAGCTTGGTATGTGCTGATTACTTTATCTATCTATCTATATATATATATTAGTTTTCAGAATTAAAACAGCCCAATTAAATGGGGTATTATCTAAGATAATACCTTGTGGGTCAAATATGTGAAAAGGGTAGCCAATATGTTCTTACAATTAAAGTGAAGATGATAAACAAAATTCATTCTGCAAGTGCAGTCGGAACAGTGAGCTTCAGGAAAAATTCACCACTTCATACACATATGCTGTTCTCACTAGGTCAGAAACCAAGAGTAGTGACACCACCTTAAAAATGTTTGGTATGGACACTCTCTCCTTTTCCTTTGCCCTACAGTTCCTGAAAACACAACTCTTTTTAGTACCTTCCAATGAACTGCCTCCTGTGAGTGCAATGTCATGATTCATGCTCTAGGGTGCTGCCACACTGAAAGAAAGGATTGGGCTAGGCTCATTAAAGATCCAAGGCTGAGATGTAGCACCCTCGCCAAAACCTCCTGCTCACTGTCTTCACTTCTTGCTGCCAAACAGCTGTTCCATGTTTGCCCACCAAACCCGTTTTCACTAGAGACACAGGAGGCCAATTCATTGTTCACATTCCCCAGTTGGCCATGTGCTTTCTGTGTGATTCCAACCAAGTCACGCTCAGACCCTCCAACACACAGAGGAATTTCTGCCGTGTAGGAGTCAGGCACTTCACTGGGCTTGAGAATCTGAGGGGTAGAGTCACTGTGCTTCTGGTCTCTCCCTATGCAACTAGGATCTGAAAACAAAAACAGAACAAAAACCAAAGCAAAAAGCCTTCCCCATTTCACATGGAAGCCAAAAGGAAAAAAAATAATCTAAGACTGAGACACTCAAATGTTGTAGTGATAGAAATATGAAGCAGTGTTAAAAACAAATATCTAAGCAAAAAAAAAATTATGTGGAAAACGAAAGTACCAATATAAGAAGGGCACCTTCTATAAGGCTTGGCAAGGATCCTGCACCACTGGGAACCTAGTTATTAAAATAAAAGGATAAGAGCGGACTGTCCCAAGCAAGGACAAATGGTGACTGTAATCTCATATGTGTGCTCAAAGCTGCTTTTCCAGCTCAACTCCTGCATTAGCAAAGCAGTAATCACTAGGATTCCCATAGAAGAAAACAGGGGTGTAGGTAAGAGCTCTCTGCTGAAATCTACCACTTCAGTTATTTTCCTAAGGTAACTGCCTCTTATAAGAACAGAAAATAAATGTGTAAAGGAAATACAAAATGTTGATCTTTAGGAGTATATGTGAAGCTAGTGTGACGCTTCTTCCCCCACAAACCCACAAGGAGTCAAGCTCCATAATCTCTATGCAATAGGTTTTTTATTGCATGCATGAAGGAACTCCAGTTTCTCTGCTGTTAGCTATTTAGTGAGTTTATTCACTGGTCAAATAGCATTGATTATGCCTTACCATTAATTGGCTTGACTTCCATATATGGATTTATTTGCTTTGAAATGTACTTCTGCTATCTGCTTGGCTTTCAGTGCACAGAAGAAATTGAGTTGCACACGACTGATATATTGCAAATTACAGCAGTTCTAATATAGGTTTTTACAAAGCCTACAAATCTCAAAGCAGTGCAAGAAGGTAAATACCTTATTCTAGAAGAATGGTAAAGAAATCATTCATCATTAGAGGGGAAAATAGAATACACTTTTTACGGGCAAGCATGTTATGTGATCCCTGGAGAATTAGTTCTGAGCTGCGTATACTGAGCACCAGCCACCACCAGTCAAACCAGCCACAGTTCACTCATTTGGAGGGGAGACACTCAGGCACTCACATGTCTCCGGGGGTCTCAGCTCATAATATAGCTTATTCAATCTGTAATGTTCATTTCCAGATGTTGCAACTGAGTGCAAATTCCACTACATTAAACATCGCCCAGTGAATTAACTATCTCATTTAATACAAAAAGTTTTCTTATATCAAAAAAATAAATGTGGTCATCACCATGGCACTTAAGCATAAGGTGCTACATTCGTACAACAGTCATTGGTTATGGATAGTCAAACTGAGTTTTAAAGACCCATACTTTCTATGTGTGCTTCCTTGAAAGAAGAAGAAATCCATTCAGAAGTGGCATTTTGTATGCACCTGCAGCCTGTTGCACAGATATTTTCTGCTCTCCTGAGGTGTGTTAGCACTTCTAAATAAAAGAAAAAAACAGGCTGAGCAGGCTCAAGTACTGGACTTCACATTGCTTAGCTGTCAGCCTCCTCCTCTGCTCCAGTTTGCACCACCCCAACTATCTGACTCCAAGATATATGCTCTGGAGGGGGCTGGCTGTAAGCAGTTTGGACCTCAGCCTGAGGTCACAGAGCTGAGATTCAGAAAGCTGGTTCTCTTTTATTTAGCAAAATAGATACAGCCTCGAGTAGTCTGTATTTGTTTTTCCTGGTAGTATAAAATATCTCAGAACACATTTCTCTGAGCATTAGTGTGACAAGGGAGAAAAAAATGCACCATCAGTCACCTGATATCCATGGAAAACCTACAAAGTGGTTATCTAAAAAGCGAACACGTTGTACTTTTAGAAGCAAAAGCCTGAATGAACAATTGCAGTCTCAGTCATACCTTAAAGTGAGATGTTTTGCATTCCTAAGGACCCCTAGAAAATTGAATTACCAAATGAAAAGGTCATGCATTGAAAGCATTCTGCTACCCGATGCCCTAGACACACTCTGGGCTGTTACCTCTCATTCATCAGTCTATCTGGACATTCATCCTAATTAGACAATATGCTGTGCAGCTTTTTAAAGGCCATCTTTCATCCCCTGCAATCTTGTGTAAACTATCACTTTCCCAGAGCTTTGCGAAGTGTGAATTCAAGCATGCACCCAACAGCAGGAACTTGTACCAACACAATTTGGCTGCTGCTTTAAGGTCAGGATGAGAGTTCTCTGTCCAACTGTCAGAGATATCAGTCATCAACAAACTCCCAAATAATGTGTTTATTTGTATATAAAAGAAAACTCACTTTGGTGACAGGAGATACCATGTGACTCTTTTGCAATATTTCCATGTACTCCACTACCATCGATACTGAAGTACAATAAAAGCCTGTAGAAATGACACACGTAAGAGTCTTTTCTCCACCATCTGAATTTGTGCTGACATCGACAGCTCACAGAGATGTCTGTAGCAAAAAGCAGAAGAGTAGGCCTTGCCTCCTGCACCTTCCTGACATATAACCTCCTGCCTCTAGACACAGACACCCCACATCTGCCCATTCTGGTGCTCCCTTTGTGTGGAGAAAAGAAGTCACAGAATCACAGAATGGTGGGCTTGGAAGGGACCTCTGGAGATAATCTAGTCCAATGCACCTGCAGGTTCACCTAGAGGAGGAGACTCACCTGGAGGAGACTCCACAACCTCTCTGGACAGCCTGTTCCAGTTCTCTGACACCCTCAGAGTAAAGAAGTTTTTCATCATATTCAGATGGAACCTCCTGTGCTTCAGTCTGTGCCCATTGCCTCTCATCGTATTTTTGGGCACCACTGAAAGGAGTCTGGCCCCATCCTGTGGCTTGATAACAGCCTCATTTAGCTCAGTAAAAATACCCAAACACAGTTCTCTATTACCCCTCTCCAAATCCTCATCTATGATGAGGATTTATTTATTCTCTGCTTGAAATGTTTACTCAACAAGCAATAATGATTCTGCACTGCCAACCGTCCATTTAATTTGTGGCACTTTTGCAGGAATCGTAATTTCCTTTCACAAAAAGGAAGAGTTCTGGCAGCATAGCTGAGCAAGGGAGATCATTTTACCTGCAAGATAAACTGTCTGGAGAAGAAAATTCCTATTTTGTGGATATATTTGAGATTTTTTTTTTTTTTTTGGTCTTCAAGAAATTCACAAGGTTTTCAATGACAAAAAATAAGACAATCAATGGTAAATTTGTAGTACAAACCTAGAATAGATGCAAGCTTTGTGTTTACAATATACAGCAGGGATATAAAGAATCAGTGTTTGGTCCTGAAAAAGACACTTTGGATAGCACCTTTCCTCCTCCCCTCCAAAAGTCTTTATAGCCCTGTGTTTTGATCCTTCACATAGAATACAGAGACTCATGTTCAACTCCTTGCTTCAATGTGTATTTAAATTATTTAAATGTAAAGAGCTCCAAGAGTAGCAGTAAAATAAATATTGAAAATCTGCCATGCTGTTCGCCGTCTCAATGACTTTTCTGATATGTGGCTGTGAGATACTTGCTCCTACTTGGATATTGCAGCATGATGATGTGAAGAAATCCTTCGTGACTAAACTTGCAAAAAAAATGGCCTGTTCCCAAGAAACACTTCTTTTGAGGTATGACCTATTTTCAGTTTTTAAAAGTGGAGACCTCTGTCAGATGTGCCACCACCTCTTTGCATTCTCGCTATTACCCCAGCAACTACAGAGCAGCATGCAGCAAAGCTAAAGGGAGACCAGATTTGTGAAGAATTCTGATGGTCTCTAGTTTTTTTGTTCCTGCATTGATTTTCCTGTTATCCCAGATATCAACTTGCTTCATTGAGTTGGTCTACCCAGTACCTGAAACAAAAAGTTGTCCCATACATACTCTAGCAGACGTCAAAGTGATTCAAGACCCAGCATGTGATTGGGAACTTCCAGGTTTTTTAGGGAAAGCTTTGTTCAACTTCTCTTCTTGACTAGGCAGTCCATAGCAGACTCCTACCACTGTGTCTCCCTTTGTGACTTCCCTTCTGATCTCGTAAACTGTTGACAGAATTATCATCCCTTCCATAGCAAAGATCCATAAGTCTGAGCTGCTGTTTTGTGTAGAGTACAATCCATCATAGCACTTCAGTCATGGGGGCTATCCTACAACATCTTGACAGAAGCACTGATTGAAGAAGCAGCTTTGATGAATTGTTATGACCAGGCAAATGGTTGACTGTTTTCTTATTAATCTCGCCTGCTTCCTAGCTCTGAGCCAGAGCTGATAAGTCTAGTAATGAGTTTGATAAAACCATGCAAGGAGATGGCACCTTTATGCTTCCCTTCTACTTAACAGAGCAGCTGTTAGGTTACTTTTTCAAAAAGTAGCTCCTACAGTAGTTTAGCAAATGGGAGATGTTCTGATGAAGATCACAATAAATTTTCTCATTAGCTAGTGGAAGTGTAACTTTTCTCAGTTGCCTTAAGGTTGTGAAATAACATTTTAAAAGAGCATCTTAATCCACAGTTTGGCATTGCATGTTTCACACATGGACCATCTGCCTCTTGTTTATCTCTTCTTTTGTGGACATTCTCTTTCATTCTCACCTCATATTAAATTTCTGGCTGAAGATATACTGAACAGTTGGTCCAAACAGCAGAGCCACCTGATATGTATTTGCAGAAAACAAAACCAATCTATTGACAAGACCTTTTGTTTTTTTACATGCACTTCTGAGCAGTTATTGACAGCAGTGTTGCCAAAAGCTCTGGACATAATGCTTTGTGAGGGTAATGTCTCACTAATCTGAGAAAACACGTCATGGCTTTTGTCTTAAGCAAACTCTTGAGCATTACAGCTATTATTATACTCCAATCACTTTTAAGGGCTGTATACAAACCTTTCCTTCTTCCTAGCCTATAGATAATAACATTCTGCATCATCCACAGAAGATAAAGGTGATTTTCTATCTTGTATGATTCTATATCTATATTCTCAGTATGCATACACATACATATCTACAGCTTTCTGGTGTCTCTCTTAATACAAATACAAAGGTGTACATACATGATATAGAAAGAGAGGCCTTGGGAAAGTATTTGTTCATGGCTGCTTTAGAACACATCATAAATTGGTATGTAACATAGGGAAAAATATTCACAAGTTCCTAATGAGATAGTATATAGAATACATAGAAGAATCAGAGACTAGAACTTAAATTTAGTCTCAGCTCTGACACTGCTCTGACAAATGACAACTTGCCTGCATGGCAGGTTCTTCAACTATAAAGCTGAGAATACACTGGGTAAGACTCTTGGGGACTGATTTACTTTGTAAAGCTCCAAGCTCACATAAGCACCAGAACATGAGCCAGATGGCTGCCTTAGTTTACTGAATTAAATAGCTATTGCCACCTACTGGCTATATTGCAATATGAATATAACAAACTGTTAATTTCAAGTGTACAAAATCAACCACCTGTGTTTACTCCGTATGAAAATTATATACACTAATAACAGAATAAGTAATAGTTTTTTATCTTTTTCAGGTAGGAAATGATAATTAACTGTGTTTTTCTCTTTTTTACAAAGTATACCAGTGGAGTATTTTTGTACATTTAGAGGTTACATCATGTGGCCATATTTGAATATTCCAGAGGGATAACTATTCATAAAAGTAATTAGTGTTGTGGGATATCTGTACTCACCTCTTTTCTTAAACAAACAAGATGTCTGAGGCAGGAGGACATATTTTGCTAGGTTTTACTAAAGCAGGATAGATCCCAATTGCTGGCTGGCTGTAGGTACTAGAAATAGCACCATATTTAAGCAAGGCTATGTCCATGGTCTAGCTGAAGAACGGGCATGCATCAGTAAATATATTGCATAACTTCTTCTGTTAGCAATTAATGAATTTGACTGCACTCAGGGTACTTGAAATTCTCCTACATCTATACAGCGTCAAAGCAGACTGGCACCATGTTATGAAGGAAAAATTCCATTATATGAGCACAGGTGATCATGTCTGCAATAGTATTTTTCCAAGATAATCCAAAGCAGTTACAATAAGATGTCTTCCAAGGAATTTTGGTAAATTATGACGAGAAGTTGCTGTTAATTCTGGTGCTACCCCATCTTTGGCAGTAAAAATACAAGAAGAAAATCACCTTCATACACAGCAGCTCCAAATTGTAATTCCTGCCTTCCTTCAGTTGCTTGTTGCTATATCATCTAATGAATATTATTCTACCAATTCAGATAGCAAAACATGTTTTCAAAGTTTCAATGCAAATTATATGACTTAGTGAAAAAAACAAACAAACAAAGGTATAAATGTAATTTGCCTAAATTTATACAGAAATGGGTAAGAGTGCTCATCTAACCTGCGCCAACTGTACGTATAAAGGCAGCAACCTCTGACCACTGAATGGTGATAAGTAGTTGAGGAAAGTAGTTTCTTAGTTCATTCTAAACAGAATCACAAGAGAATGTTTTCACACTTCCTAAATTAGAGTCTATTACAGAGCGTAGATGTCCTCATTCAATTGTGAAGTAATTTTACCATTTGGCTTAGTCTGCAGTACACTGAAATTACTCTACTCAAGAATGAAATTACTCACAGAGGAATTTAAGATATAGTAATTTACATGTATTGACTCAGCTAAATTCCTTACATTTATAGATTGTTCCTGTGCAGGCCAGCCCTCTTAAATTTCACATATGGATATATCTTCAGATTTTATTAGTGTCAAGCACAATGCAGTTAAGGAAAATTACACATTCAGCAGAAACCCGTATTAGATAATTACATAAATGCTCTGTTGGCAGCAGCAACAGTCAACATTTCAAGTGGGACACATACCAACAAGCAGACTCAAACAAAAAGCCACTCAACTTTCATAAACAGAAAACTGCTCAGTACTTTCCTCCAATTGTTGAGCTTTACTTTGAGGACTTCTATTGAAAACAGAAACTGTAGTCTTAGAAGAGCTCTGAAGCCATTCTACAGATAGTGCTTGGGTAGCAAGCAGTTGATGGTAGGTTATTTTAGAAAACATCTGTAAAAATGTCTATGAAGGATAAGCTATAATATGTACATAAGCAATATTAGGTATTAGTCCATCTCCTGTGATAAACTACAACATACTGAAGTACTGTGGTAATATGTAATTACTACAGTCTCTCAGTTTGTCTCTTTACCAAGTAAAGTTGAGGTTCAGGAATGGTTAATAACTTGGCCATAGCTCTGCTACAGCATTTAGCTTGGCAAGCAAAGATGCAGCAGCATCCAAAATACTTCTTTTATGATGCTAAAGTAAGTATTATTCTTTAGCCTGAGGGACTACACTACAAGATCGTTTTGATCTGACTATGCCACACTTTTGTTTTAATCTGTTCCCTGGGTTCTCCTCCACTTTGGTTAACTTTTCAGACCTATGAAATTTACCTGCCATAGGCAACTAGAGTTGCAGATTTTTGGCACCTGGGAAGAAATTGAACACAGTATACAGCATAACAAAACAAAATATGGTGAGGACTAAGTCTTATCCTCTGTTTAAGTACAACCACCCTGCAAAGAGAGATGGTGAGGGGATAGCTATTGTTTGCTAGAATAGCCATGAAAACTAATCTGTGAGCAACCATGGGATGGCGGTCTTGATTCACACAAGTACAGCTCAAACACCATACTGCATAAAATAATAGCCACAAAAAAGCACATCCAGTCATCTGCTCTTCATCCAAATCCATAGCAAATTAATCAATTCATTTTCTCTCATCTGGGCTTGATGTTAGCAATGCTACCAAGACCTGCTGGCTGAGAAGTCTAATGTTTATCCACCATACAATAGGGAGGCCTTTTCAAGAAAATCTTATTGAAGACTTCAAATGCATGCTAAAGACACAAGCATTCAAAGAGAATTTAATAAACTGAAACGGTTTAAGGTATATCCTTAATAATTATGGTACGTCTTAAAAAAGTAATCAATTTTATATTCAAGTTCTTTATATTATTTAAATTCTAATTTGTATGTAATTTTATGTTTCGGGTTGATTAAGTTTTTTCTCAGGCATCAGATTAAACTTCAGGGTAGCTACTCTAGAACAGGAACAACCATAAGTATTTTATCAGGTAGAGAAACTGATTTGTAGTATTAGAGGTGGGAGTAGAATAAAGGAAGAAAACTGGGGTTTATTTTTAAAATCTTGTCGTACAACCATGATGATAGCTTTGCAGTTCCCAGTCCACGAATCTGATGTGGATGAGTTTAATAATGCAGAAGCTGAATTGTCTTCAGGTATGTCACAGACAACCTGAGGTCTCTATGCAAAAGCAGGAGGTCAGGCAAACATTAATCACGTCAGCAAAAACAGAAACAAATAAAGACCTGACAAAACACCTTAAAAATATTCCAAGTTTCAGCTCTACCTTGTGAAATCATATTAACTTTCCCAAGTGCTTTCCATCTTCAGATCTATTGGAATTAAAATTTACTCTGTGAAAAAACAGCAGACATCAGAAAAAGAAATTACAACCTACAATTGTATGGAGAGAGGCCATCACTCATTAACACAGAATCATAGAATCATATAATCATTTATGTTGGAAAAGACTCTTAAGATTGTTGAGTCCAACCATAAACCAACACTGACAAGTTCACCACTAAACCATGTCTCTAAGAGCCACGTCTACATGTCTTCTAAACACTTCCAGGGATGGTAACTCCACCATTTCCCTGGGCAGCCTGTTCCAGTGCCTGACAACCCTTTCAGCAAGGAAACTTTCTTAATTTCCAATCTAAACCTGTCCTAGTGCAACCTGAGGCCATTTCCTTGCTCCCCTCAGCCTCCTTTTCTCCAGGCTGAACAGCCCCAATTCCCTCAGCCACTCCTCATCAGATTTGTGCTCCAGACCCCTCATCAGCTTCGCTGCCCTTCTCTGAACTCTTTCCAGCACCTCAGTGTCTTTCCTGTAGTGAGCAGCCCAAAACTGAATACATGATTTGAGGTGCGGCCTCACCAGTGCCAAGTACAGCGGCACAATCACTTCTTTAGTCCTGCTGGCCACATTTTTCCTGATACAAGCCAGGATTCCGTTGGCCTTTTTGGCCACCTGGGCACACTGCTGGCTCGTGTTCAGCCAGCTGTCAATCAACATACCCAGATCCTTTTCCTCCTGGCAGCTTTCCAGCCACTCTTCCCTGAGCCTGTAGCGCTGCCTGGGGTTGTTGTGACCCAAGTGCAGGACCCGGCACTTGGCCTTGTTGAACCTCGTGCAATTGGCGTCAGCCCATTGATCCAGCCAGTCCAGATCCCTCTGTATGGCCATCCTACCCTCCAGCAGATCAACACTCCCATCTAACTTGATGTTGCCTGCAAACTTACTGAGAGTACACTCAATCCCCTTGTCCAGATCATTGATAAAGAGATTAAACAGAACTGGCCTCAATAACGATCCCTGGGGAACACCACTCATGACGGGCCACCAACTGGATTTGACTCCATTCATCACAACTCTTTGGACCTGGCCATCCAGCTAATTTTTTACCCAGCAGAGAATACACCCATCCATATAGCATTACAGTAAATTATACAAACAGTGAAAAATGCTTCATGGTACACTTTGAGCTCATTGACTTGCAGGAACATATATCAGACTTGCTTGATTTTTTACCAGTCTCTGTCTGCTAGGGGACATGGAAGTGCTGACATTGAGGCACATAAAATTAGCTAAAGGTCTAACAGATTTACAGTCCACTTTACTTATTCTGTGTCTTTTCAATCACTTGGAATTTCCCTCAGCCTTCTCTGAAGATTAAAACAAGTTAAAACAAACACTTTTATTAAATTCTGAGATTAAATCCAGCCTCTGCAATACTTTAAGGTGAAGGACAAAGCTTGTGGCCATAAATTCATTTTCTTATAGCTCAGCAAAGAGCTACTCCCTGAACAAGAGTTATCTACTACACTGGGATCTTTACAAGGCCTCTTGTGCCCAAAAGCTCCCCTAACTTTTCCGATTATACTAGGTAGTCTAAAAAAAAATATATTATCTCCACCTACAAATGCTATGCTATACACTTCCTCAGAACACCATTCTACAGTAAAACACCACAACTGTGTATTTTATTTGGCATTTGTCAATGATTATTATCAAAGAGCTACAAAATAATTGTTAAACAATTAAGGCTTATGTCAACTGAATAGATCAACCTTGGCAACACCTGGCATCACAGTCTTCTACTGTGGCACTGCTTAGCACAATTGCTAAATCACTCTGCCCCATAGCTTTTCACCAATTGCAAGGGAATAGTATTTATCCTATTACCTTTCCAAAACTGGTTTTTCATGTGACAACTGTCAGGCTGCTGCCAAAACTTTCAGAGTGCAAGAAGATTCCCTGACCTAATTCCTTGAAGCTCTCTAAAATGCAGGTGGTCACTGACAAGCAAATCAAAGGCTCCTTCCTTATCAAGGAATTGGAAAATAAGGGAAAAGAGCAAAAGAGAAAGTTACAACTAATGTGAGACAGAGAATGTTGTCCTGATGCTCAGCACTTAACAGCATTGGCACCAATCACAGAAATGCACACACTGTTGTGTTCCATGACATCTTTGTGTGCATGAGGAGGGGGTAATAGCTCTGGAAACATTCAGAAGGGCTCAGTACAGCTTAGGCATGTTAGTTTGCCTTGTTTCCAGTTATAGCAGGTGTTTTCAGCCTATGGTCTGCAGAACACCAATGGTCTGTGAAATGCTTGAAACAGGTCTGCAAACGTTTATGTGAAGAGAGAGCCTAATGTCAGGAAGCTGCAGCGAATACTCAGGTCTGAACTTCCACTGGGAACATGAACAGGCTCTTCAAGCTGGTGAAAGACTACAAAGCAGCACTCCACTGCTGGGGATAGCTCTTAAAGGGCACCTGGACACTTAACATAGTTAAGCAGCTGCTTAAGAGTAACCTGACTGTCACCCTTGACTGTAAACAGAACCCAAAGAGGCCATCCTCCCCGAACTAAAGAATATTTGTGAATATCTATTGTGGGACTCAATTTTTAAATTTTAATTTGTGCTTACAGGCCTCATAGAAGGAGTTATTGCTCAGCCCTCATCACTATATTGCTTCTCTACATTATTTCTTAAGATACATCAGTTAGCAGTTCTGCTTTATTTTCTGCAAAAAGGCAGAATGTAACATCTCTTGTGTCTGATCACAAAGGATCCATTTACTACCAATACTACTGAAAAAAAATCCTCAAATTTAGGTGGCAGGAATCTAAATCAGGGTATAGTACACTATTAACAATGCAGACCATAAATATGACAAGCCTTACAAAGACAAGCAACTCTGAATTTGTTGTGTGGGGTCAGCAAGAACATAAACAGAAGCCTGTGTTTTATAGAGAATTGGTCTCTTATCCATTTATACCCTAATTTGCTCTGTGCTTACTGCTGCCCCTTATAGCTTCATCTACCTATATAGTTGTACTTTTACAACAAAGGTACAATTTTACAACTATTGACTTTGCAATCTATGCAAGACCCCTCTGAGTGGGCTGCTCCGTGTTAATGAATAAATGGACTCACAATACACATTCAGACTTAAAATGCAGCTTCAAAAAGTTGCTGAGTGAGAGAAAAAATGCAAACTAGGAAACTCTGAATACATTATAACCTTATTAATACATCAATTTCAATTTGCCATATCAGATTATGTTGCACCTGGATGTTTGATGTTGTCAAGGATGATTTAAATTTAAGTTGTGCAGCTTATCTGTTAACATAAAACCCCACATTCCCTCACACTCTTCAGTTCAAAGATCATATCTTTGACTTCTGTAAAGCACCTGAAAGGGAGCTTTAAAAGCCATGAAAAAATAAATATTCTCTTCAGAAACAGTTACCTGGTATATTGAGTATACTAACATTCAATATATGAAGAGAAATTCTCTGTATTTGAGCACAGGATAATAAAAGCAAATACAAATAAAATAATTCCTTTTTTCCTAACTGCGTTCAACTCATATAATGAAGATACGTGTCAGCTAAGCTGATGTCACATTCACACCACAAAAACATAGTTTCAGTGCAAGAAAGTGAAAACTGCTATTTCCAGTCATTGTATTAGAAACCTGACTCCAAATTCCATTAATTAATGTTTTTGCTTGCTATAAAAAAATCTCTGCTTTAATCTTATGATTCTAATTATCAAAACCTCTGCTTTAATGTGCTTAAATCATGTTGCCTCTGGAGACTAGAAAAAACCTTATAATCACTCTAAATATGAATTGCTCTTTTACACTTGCCATGTTTCAGAGACCTGAAAGCTTAATCCTTACATTAAAAGACCTAGTGTGCCTCAAAAGTTTTGTCCTTGAGGCCAAAAAACTGATTATGAATTCATGAAGCATGACATGTACAGTAGCATATTTAACATATTCAAACACTTTATCAGATGGCCATAGAATATGCTATCAAAAGCAGAGTAGAACAAGCTATGTATAGGGGTATTTTAGTGTCCCGATGACTCAAACTAATCAGTGAATCCATCTTGTGGCCACCTCACATGATGAGGGCTGAGGGCACCAGGGAAATCATGTGAGGGGTCATCATGCGACTGCATGATACCCTCCCCCAAAATCTGCACTGGGGCTGAATTCCTCTCACACAACTATTCCGGGAGGGGTGCAGCACCAGGCTTGCCTTGTAACAATATAGGCAGAACTCAAGAGGATTTTGGTGGTTTTTTTCTCCACCTGTGATTCTTGGGATAACGTCATAGAATGTCTTGAGTTGGAAGTGACCTACAAGTATCATCGAATCCATCTCCTGAACACTGCCAGGCTTGGGGCCGTGACACCTCCCTGGGGAGCCTGTTCCAGTGCTCCACCACCCTCTGGGGAAAGAACCTTTTCCTCATGTCCAACCTAAACCCACCCTGGCACATCTTCCTGCCATTCCCTCGGGTTCTGTCATTGGTCACCAGAGAGAAGAGATCAACTTTTCCAGGAGGTATTGAAGAATTCCAGAAACTCAGGCAACAG
The DNA here is from genome assembly GCF_963082525.1 of Nesoenas mayeri. Taxonomy (NCBI): domain Eukaryota; kingdom Metazoa; phylum Chordata; class Aves; order Columbiformes; family Columbidae; genus Nesoenas; species Nesoenas mayeri. The sequence continues at coordinate 104,202,233 of NC_137541.1, forward strand.
TAGTCTGTCTCCCAGGAAGGATTGTAATTATCTGGGGGAAAAATGAAAGGTGTTTTCCACAGCCACAGCATAAAGCTCTTCCTACAGGTACCTCCAATGCAAATGACTGATTCAACTGACAGCTTGTCACAGCACCAGGCCACTGCTCAGACCCCTCAGTAGAGCAGTCTGAGTGACACATGCTTAGGGCAGAGGCCAAGGGCAAATAGTAAATGCTATTTCTACCTCTCTGCAGGAGATTCAGCAGGCAGAGAGACTGAGCACAGGACCCCTGTCAGGGGAAATACAGTGAATTCGGGAGCGGAGGGAGAAAACAGAGCTTCTCATGTGACTGCCTGCTCTTGACAAAAAGAGAATAGGAAGAAGTGAGCAGCAAGGAAGATCAGAGAGGCTGAATACACAGAGCCTCACACATCAAGCTCCATCCTTTCCACAGAGAGAAATGCGATGTTGCTGCCAGGGGGCTTGTGTAGTGGGATGATGAAGGTACACACAGAGCGGGCTCTTAGTGAGCCAAGAAGCGTGAATACATTTTGCTTTATGTCAGAGGGAGAGCAATGCTGTAGCTGAAGTTATGTTGCCATAGAAACACAGGAAAAACAGAGCAAAGGACCCCTCCTATATGAGATTGATTATTCTTTATTTCAAGGTGTTGGTCAACAGAACACAGCTCTGCTGTGCTTACACATCAGGGCAGCTGTTAGTGTTTTATTTCAGGAATATTCAGAACTCAATAAGGACCTCCTGGGATCTTTCCCAGCCCTGTTTACCACTATTTGATGGTGCTTTCTGACTGCATTTTTTAACTGCCATGTGGGAATTTATTTATCCACTTACTGTGCCCATTCAAAGAAATTGTGGGCAATTGAGTTGAATGAACCTTGAGAACTCCTGAGAGCTCTCACTTTTGTAAAGCTACATGCAGAGCTCTTCACTGGAGAAAAGTCACATTTTGACAGAGATATGAAGGGGTTAATGGCTTTGTTCCATTATATGTAATGGGGCCACAGAGAGTTGCAATATAAAGAAACATTTTCAATAGCAAAACAGAATGAAAGCTGAGAATTGCTTCAGCCCACTGCAGCATGAGAACTGCAATTTTTTTACAGTAAAATCTAACATAGCAAGTTTATTTTATGCTTAGAAGCTGAGGCGGAGGGAGTGAAGGAGAAGAGTCCTTACTCCACTTTCTTATGTCAATATATTTTCAGGTACTTCAAGATCCATTCGTTTATTCTTGTCTTGGCTGAAATTTTTTCAAGTCTTGTCCTTCCTGTGACACTTAGACATGCAGTATTTTTCAACATCACTTTTGAGGACTCCTGATCTTTACATTATTGTGTATGAACCCCTTTAAAGACTGACAAACAAACCTCTATCACTAGGATGAATTCTCTACACCTGTTTCCAATTGTGCCCTTTCTTTCACTTTCATGCTTATCTGTGTCCTTTTACTATTCCTGACATGCAAAATACATCCACTACCATACCAAAAGGGTACAGTACGCATATCTGTATATTACCTTTTTTTTTTTTTAATGAAGTTACTGGATTAACTGGTAATAATGGAGTTATATATTTCCTTATTCATAATCATAGTCTGCTTGATAAATAACTGCAGATGTCATGGAGTGCATGTCTGTTTGTAGAGTTGCCACATTTTTCGATGCAATAATGCACACATTTCCTAGATCAGGCAGAGCTAGAGATAAGCAGTTTTCTGTTAAGTGCAGAGTGACTGAGATGAAGAGACTGAACAGCTCGACTTCATCAACTTGCCTTTCATAAATTTTTTAAACCATTATTATACTCAAGTTATCAGTATCAATTTTCAGCAAATGGCCATTTCATTTAAACTGGAAGCAGCTGTATAAATATGAGAAAGAAAAATGACCTTTCTGAAAGCTGAATTGCACATCCTTGTAGATGACAGCATGTGCTAACACTCATGAGCTTCCTTCTCTCCTGCTTCCCATTCTTTTTGATTCTGCCACAATTTTCCTCTCAAAATTGCCTCTGATATAAGCTTAACTCAGTGTAACAGTTGTTCTGGATTGTGCTTTGACAAGACATAGTACTGAGCTACAGAATAGCAGCACCTATGGACTTTGTGTGAACAGTTTCAAAATAGTGACAAAGAAACAAGCCTCAAACCCTTTTTATGTCAAGCTTAATCCTTCTTTTTCTTCTCACCAGTTCCATGACATTGGTCTTCATTCACAATATATTCATGAATGTTAGAGGTTCATATCAATGGCAAGAATATCCCAGAATGTTATGAGAAGCTGGAGCTCAGAAAATCTAATATTTTACACTTCCAAGTCGGTCAACTGGGATTCCAAACTACCTCCTATTGATTAATGAATAAAAATGTTACCAGTATCAATAAGAGCACACCCACAATTCTTTTTGCATAGTGAAATGAAAAATTAAGCTTGTACGTATGATTTTGAACATATGCAAATTTGTAATCATTTTAGAATTTCCGTGTTTTAGAGGTAATATAATAACAGCATGTGTGCATGAAAGAGGTATTTAGAAACAATTTACTATCCTATGCATGTACTTCAATTTTGCTTTTCTTCCCAACCCAGTCCTTTCGTATATTTCCCTTTCCTCTTACAGATTTTTCTTGCAACATATTCTGTTAAAACAGACTGAAAGAATTTTAATTTCATCGAATATTAGTTTCAATTTCATATAACTGACACTTTATTAGGTCATAGTTACCCAAATATGCCCCCTACATATCAAGTGTCATGAGTTTGAGAAAGAGGGAAATATGAAGAGAAATAAGATTTTAAAGTCTTGTTTTCTAATTCCTCACAGACTACTGGTCTGAGATGAATTCTTAAGATAAATTCTGAAGACTCTGAAGAGCAACCAAAAATGAAGAAAAAAGTAAACTAAACAGGCAATAGGAGTATTCTTTCACAAAGTACTAACACAAACGGATACAGCAGAAATTAAACTGTCAAAAGATAAAAGGCTTTTCTTTGGAGCCCTAAGGGAGTCTAATTAACTTATTTATAGAAATGGGATTGAAGTATCATACTGGTTTTGCTGTCAGATATTTGGCTAGAAATCAAGAGCTTCAAAAGATGTTAATGGGGAAAAAGGTAATGTCTGATGATGAAGCAGACAGGCTCATATAAACTGTGGGCTCCTTAATTTAAGAATTGCTGAGGACATACTGAGAGCAGACAAATGATGGACTGCAAAGGAGAATCTGAAGTAAGTACCAAAGATGAATTGTGCCAAAAATAGATTACCAGCAAAACAGCTATTTCCTTTCCATGCAGTAAGAGCTACTACCAGTCTGAAAAATGAGTGATAAAGCTCAGAAAATAGGTCACAGAGTTTGCTCTGACCTGCTGTTGCTGCTATAGGATTCAGGCCATCAGCACATCAGCACTGCATGTAAGTACATGAAATCATTACTGGCATATAGGCACGCTACCTCCTCATTTCCATTTATTGCTTTTTTTGACAAGGTCATGAAAGAATTTCTGATGAAGGTGCAGTATTCCAGATGATGTTACAACTAACAGAGCAGTCCACAGGCAAGCCTTCATTTATTTGATGCTGCTTAGTGACTGATGCAGTTTTCATATTTTAGGTCAGTGTTACTTTCTATGACATTCTACTTTTGATTAGCAGTGTTGTCAGTGCCACCTCCTGCAGGCAGAAAAGGTCCATCATCTTCAGGAATTTACCATGGGTAAGCAAGAAAACCTAAAAGACTATCATTTTTATTATTTTTTTTTTTTAATCAGGAAGGAAGAAGGTTGTTAATGGTATTGTATGCAGTTGTTCTGAGACATCAAGCTTTTTAAGGAATACAATCAACTGTACTATACCTATTAGATCCAAGCAAATATGGCCCCTTTCCAAACATATGTGTAATGTAAATGTAAGCATTTAAATTCTCTAAGAAAAGTAGGTTTGAGGTAGAAACTCCAAAACCAAGGTATTTATTTCAGAACTATGACAGAGATACTGTGGTTTTCAGCAATACTCTACAAAGAAGCATGAAAATTATTTTGTCTGTTATAAAACATACCAATTAGAGCTGCAAGCAAGAAACTGTTCTAATTGTGATTATTATGAATGGTCACCCGTTTGCCTTTAGATGGTCATTTTGAGCCATTCCCATATTACCTGTTTCCTCCTCAGTGGATGTTTCTGTTCCCTCAGGGCACATGAAGACGCTGTATCATACACGTGGGGCAACTGCAGAAACAGAAAAAAACAACAGCAAATAATTTTCTGAAAGGATCCAGATTTCATCTATTAGTCTAAGATCCACTTCAGGTAGTTCCCTGCCCCCTTGATTCTCACCTGCTTTTCCTCTTTCCTACCCAGATATCTTCACACCCTCAAATGTGCCAAATCCCAGCGCTGCTGTTTCTATAGCCATACTATAACTAGGGTGGTAAAAACCACCAGCAGGAAGACAGTAGTAATAGCTGGGGTTAATCTTACCCAAGCTTTTTCTTGTTTTTTGTTTTGTTTTGTTTTTTCTTTTCCCCCAAATAAATGATAGGCACTACTGAGAAGAACCAACAATTATTTCTGGTTTTAATGGATATAACTCCAGTTTCAACATATAATCTCTAAATAGCCCTATTATTTCAACTACAGCTGCTAGAAATCCAGCTCTCTTTCTACTTGTAATTAAATTCTTATGCTATTCAAAGTTTTAGCCCTTAGAACAATAAAGTACAGAAATTATGTAAAAGAAGATGCCTTGAGACCTACAAAGTCACAATGACTACAAAGCAAAAGTCAGAATGATACTCAAGGACAGAACTTAACGTAAATTGCTATTGTAAATGACAGAACATTTCAGTAAATTGCTATCTCTATATGGCAATTTAATCACTTTAAGAGAAGAAGAATGGAAAAAATTACTTTCAGATAAAATCACTCTGAATTTAGTTTCTATTTCAGGAAAACATGGTAGATGATAAAAGTAAGTATTTCTACTGGCCTCTTTAAAAGGTAGGGGCGGGGGGAAAAGGAGGAAAACCCAGCTGACTCCTTCTTCACTTATTCCACAGCACTACTTTTGGGATAATACAATGTGAAAGTTAATTGGGAAGAAACTGACTGGCTACTTAGCAAGAGTAAATTGGTGTAGCTCCTCTGACATCAGCTGGGTGTTGTAAATGTGTGATTTCTCCCAGGCTGCTTCTTTGACACACCTACAGCACTTTTGGCTAACTCTGAAACTACATACCAGCTGTGGAAACAGCCTTGAGCAGTGCCGTTCATAACGTTTTTTAAATTATGAAAATTTTAAAATATCACCTAGGACTAGTTCTGAGTGAAGTCATATGAATATGCTGTATGACTTCACCCCTCTTTCTCATATTCTACACAGGAGACAGGTTCCCGGTGACTTGCCCGGAGTTACACCACATCTTTTAGCAGAGTAGGAACCAAAGGCAACTTCTAGCCAACTCCCTTAACAATGGTCAGTTATTTTTTTTTCCAAGGCAAAAAACCTGCAGTTTCAAAAACACTTAGCCTTGAGCATTCCTGGATAGACTCCTCCGCACCTGGAGCTGGAAGGATGTTTGCTGTTACAAAATACATTCTTTCCAGGCTTTAAATTTCAAGATTATGTGACTAGTGATAAAAGATATGAATGTGCCTATGAGTAACTGACAACTACTAACCTTACGTCTGCAACAGGGGTACATACATACATGGATACAGAATTGAAACATATGCCATATATTCCCACATGAGAAATATTTAGCAGTCCGTTCTCACACCTCTCAGGAATCCAGCCATGGTTAGGCAACAGTGTGAAGGAAAGAGGGGGACCTTCACAGATCGCTGTGGGACAATTAAATTACCTGACATTTTTCTAGTTTAGTTAGCAATGATCTTTCTAGTTACATGCAAAATTGCCAGGTCCATTTTTAGATTTGGTTTCTCCACTTGACGCCAGCAATTCTTCTCTGGATGCTAATGACAGTGTCATTAGCACCTCACAGGGTCATTGGTATCCATACCTCTGAGCGTGATTCGAAACAGACCGCCAAGGCAGCTTACAAAAGTAATTAAGCAGCAGGTGGTTTGTGTGCCACAGAGGTCAGTACTTGGTGATTCCCACATCCCCACTTCTGTGCCTTCAGGTCCCATGGCCCGTGAGCCACCTTCCGTAGCGCCAAGAGCCGAGGAAGAGCAGCATGGAGGAGGCTGGAAGGAGACATTCACTGCAATGAAGGCGTGTGCAGCTTTCAACTCAGAGCATGAAAAGCAGCGCTACAGTTTCATCATAAACTTAAGTCAAAATCAACTAAATTTAGGAGTTGTTCTACTGACATTAATGAGCCTTGGGTTAGGAGCAATCTTTCAAAAAGTATAAAATTCAGCTCTCTGGATCTGATGATAGCCAGCTGGTCCAAGATACAAGAAATGCAAAACATTCAGTTGTGTGTGTTTGCAAAGAAGTGAGTCCCAATTTTGGTGGGTCTGCAGGCACTAGCGTGATAAGAAAGATTGATAATAAAATCTCACCCATCACAAACATTTTGCAATATTTCTGTTTTCGTACATAGTTTCACAGCAAGAGGATACATGTTGTAAAGTGCAGTTCTCTCTAACAGACGATCAGGTACCTATAGCTGTAAAACAGAAAAATTATTCAGCCTTATCACATCATTTGAGTGTCCTGTCTGAAATCAGACTGCCCCGAAATGCATCATTTTTGAGAATACTCATGCATGCACTAGCTCAGTAAGCTAGTGGGAAAGGCAAATGAGAAGAGAAAGGATCAACGTATTTCAGTTCCAAAAAGACGTACAGATGTTTACAAATATTTCACACCAGTGAGGGAGCCTCAAAGCTAAGACTTATTCTTCAAACCAGTAATTCAAAAATATTACCAGCTGTTTTATAAAATGGGCAGAAATATTTTATCAAAATTTTCTTTGCTGAAAATGCTAAGCTAGATCAAAGATACATTTCACAGGTTGTTGTGGTTCACAGCTGAGGCATGCTGGCAATTGCAGTGCTGGAAATTTATTTTCTGTGCTTTACAGGTGCTTTTTATGATGATTGCCAAACTCTACTTTTTCTATGAGCTGAAACATCATATTTTCTCTCTTAAAATGTTCAGAACTACTGACATTTTCTCAAAGCACTTAATTTGAAATGTGATAACATGGGGGTTTTATATATTTTTGCACAGTCAGTAAAAATGTATCTTTTAAACGTTGCAGTTGGAATTATTTATCACTGGTAAACTCAGCTGGCAATTTCCCACAAGCCCAAGTCTCCTTTAGGCATGAACAGCTAACAAAACAAAACAAAACAAAAAACAACAACAACAAAATAAAACCAAAAAAAAAGAGGCAGATGTCCCCCCCATGCAGTGCTGTAAAAGTATTAAAAGTATTTGCAAATAATTTTAAAAGTTCTGGTTTCCAAAACTCAGCAAAAATCAAGTTATGCTGATGGTTCCAAGCACCTTTCCCTGATAGTATTTATTTCAAATGTTGTTTCTGTTCATTATCATAATCCTAAAAAAATGCTTTTTCAGACTGGAGCTATTTTGCTTCTTCTTTTACTTCTTTGATTTTTCTGCTCCCCTTTCATATGCTTTTACTTACAAGCCAAACCAGGACTCGCTCACTGTCTCTTGGTGTGCTATAAACTCATGTCTGTGTTCGTTGTTGAGAATGATATTATTTCAGGTATCTTATAATGAGCTTAAATTTTCCTGCACTTACATTAAGAGAAAGGCTATGGTCATATACGATCTTTAACCAAGTATTATTACTATAGAAGTAATAAGATGAAGGCACACAATTCCAGGTCATTCTGAGGTTCTTGCTTGTTCTTGGTTCCTAAAAAATCTATTTGTTGTTACAATTTCATGACACTTAGTGTGTCTAGCAGCTGGCAGTAAAGAATAATTGACTCTGTACAGACAGGAGAGTTTCTCATCCAGAGAACACTTCACAAATATCCTCAGATATGTTGCAAAATGGTCTCAAGTCTTCTTAATCTATTTTTGCTCATAAAGTTAGTGTTAAAGTACTTTACAGCAGCATATGAATTACATGTGAAAACTTGACAGAAATATTAACATTCCTTAGCTAATCAGTGAGAAGTAAGGAAATCTTAAAACCAAGAGTTGTTCTTGCACTCACCAAACTGCACTGCACTGACACAACCTTCATTTCTCTAGTTATGAGACCATATAACTCTACAGTTCAAATAACTGTTTTTACTCTTCCGGAGCCCAACTTACATCCACAAGTTCCCTCTCAACTTTTCACCATCTCCTTCCACTGCAGAGGTTGCTGCAACTCTAATCAAAATTCAGTCAGATTTATCACATGTGTATCGCCCAAGACCACTTTTCCTAAGGTACCTCTTCTAGTTCCACTACAGTGAACAAAAAAATGGTCTTCACAGCAGTTCGTATGGGTGACAGGAAGACTAAATGAAATGCTGAGTGCATGACAAATTCAGAATTTGTGAGTCCTTTAGTAAAATCTAACCAAAACACACAGAGTAGACCTACAGCCATTTATGCATGAGTGAAAATAGTGCAATCTGTGAAGACATTTCTTTCAGAGAAGTAAGAAAATACTATTACTGACATCACCCACAAGGATTACTTTGTGCATTTGTAGTGTTCAGCCTCATTTATATCTTGTTTTTAAGCAAATAAAGGATACCAGCAGTATGTTGAGCCAGTGAAAATCCTAAATAACTCTATCAGAAACTATGTGCAAGTGCCTGGAATACTGCCCTTCTGTGGGGAGACAGTACATAGTCATCAGTTTAGGTTTGTTGGATTTTACCAGAGAAGGTATATCTGGAAATATATGAGAAGCCTCTCTTTTCTTTTATGGACTTTGGACAGATATTGCCCAAAGTGCCATATGAAACTGTGTGTCTTATTTAACAAAGTGTATGATCTGGTTATTGAGATTATAATGGTTTGTGTCTACCAGAAAGTGAGAGATAACTGGTGGTTTGAATGAGATCCTGGAGTACAGTAGAGGAAAGTAGCAGCTGAGAGTCATCTGCCCTAGTTGGGGTGTCTAAAAGCCAATGCATGAGCTAGTCATCCTTGGTCCACTGCACAATGAGGACATAATCACCACCAGAGCACTACGTGTCTCAACCTAAGACTGGTCAGGTAAAGTTAAGTGAGGTGAATCCCAATTTTATCCCTGATTAAATGTTTCTGTACAACTTCATAAGAACCAATCCACCACCCATCAGTCAAGGATTATTTAACAGAATATGTGTGGGAGCTCAACAGCTCATGCCAGATGATTATCCAAGTGATTATCTGATCATTCAGCAGCTACCCCAGTCAGAAAGCTTCTCGATACTTGGGTAATTCATACTCAGGAGGTGTCTTTCTGACAAGCTCCTTCTTGTTGCAGTGCAAGCAAATTCAAAGATGTGCATCTTTATTTACAGTTATTGTACAGTGGAGCTATGAATTTATTTTCCTTAGCTATCCCATTGCTGAATTAATCATCTTGTCTTTAAGTCTGTTAAATGCATGACTTTGCATAAGCTATTAGCAATTTAACCTCAAAGCTAAAGCAATATGGATGAAAAGCTTATTGTTTATTCCTTATTTTACTTATTTACTTATTTCAACAGACTAAAGTAATTCCTACGCTACTCCTCCGTTTTACAGAAGTGGAATTTTCCAACAACAGAAATTCAATAGGCAAATGTTTATCACCAAAACCAAGCGTAAGACCTACACTACCCATGGTGAATAACAAGCTTCAGCTCCTTTTCTTTGGAAGTAAATTTTGTACAGTACCTCATAAACTAGTTACATTTATGACATATTACATTTTTTCTTTGTCCAAAGTACTAAGGTTCCACACAGATTTTGACAAAGTATCGCATGTGGTATTTTAGCAGAAAAACTGCTTCCATTCTGCAAACATTCACTTCCAATTATTTTCAAGAAAATGTTTAATGACTTTAGAGCTATGATTTTAGCAGAGGACACTCAGTAGCAATTGCATTGACTTTGATTCACTTCAACATATTTTCTAGGTATTAAGCCATAGCTAAATGCTATACGGTAACACAAACCTAACAAAGTTAAACCCACATCCCACAGCATGTGGACCCACCACCAGATAATACCAAGTATCAGGTAGTAACTCTCAGTCAGCTTTCTCCAGAAAAAAACTTCTAAATATTAAAGAATGGTTTCCTCACACAATGTCTTTACAACAGTAATAGGCTACCTCTCTAGAAGTTCTTTCAGTCAGTGTAGCTGGTGTGTATGATACTTCTGAAACCAATACTTGTAAGGGAGAAAGAACTGCCTGTTAGGTGCCTTTCAACAGCCTTTTGAGTATGCGAGTCTCATTAACATTTCTGCAACACCAAAACAAGGCCTGGCAACATATAGAAGGCAAATATTCAGGAAATTTCAATGGCTAAAAGAAATTTGGGTTTATGTTTCAGAACAATACAGAAGAAATCAAACCACTATGGAGACAAAAAAGCAATAGAGACAAAGGAGGCAAAGCGTCTCAAACCCTTTTTTAGTAAATGTGAGAGCAGATGATTGCACAGGTGAAAATGGTGGTGAGAAATGTGTTTTGGCTTGTTTTCTTTCCAAGAAGTGTAGACTCATGACAGGCACAATATAGTTTATGTTGTCATCTCAGGAGGCTGGTCATACAGCCAGGTCTGAAAAACCTTGCTACAAAGCCAAGGTCCTTCCTTAGATGCACATACTTAGTTCCTCTTGAGACGACAAACCATAATACATCTCAGACTGGGATCTGATCCTTTTTTGTTCTCCAGTCTCCTGGTAGCTATTAACGGGTGGACTAGAACCAGAGCATCCTTTACCAGTTGTCAAAGTTTCCTACTTACATGCCAGACTTGTGTGGAATCAATACATTTCAGTGGTAATGTTTCAATTCTCTGCTACAAATTCCCCCTAATTTAGTGAAGCAAGCTCACAACAATACATATCCACAGCCACCCTTAACCAGCATAACAACATAATTTCACAAGAAATGGGGATTGCACAAAAGCATGGACGTCTTTGTACTACTCTCCATTAGTTTTTATATCCCCAGCTCAATAATACTATGAACACACTCCTTCCTGTTCTGGTGCTTAAGAGAGGGTAAATGGTACCTTGAGACCTGTATTTCACTACAGAGACACAGAACCACAGACATTTACAATATTAAACATGTGCTCATGTGTTCATAATTACCATGAAACACGGTTTTCTTGTAGTAGGGGAAAGAAGCATCCCCCTCTGTTTAAAGACTACGTTCATGAGATCCTTTAAGAGCTCTGGCAAACCCTGACTGCAACAGACTTAGTGTGGCCCAGCAGAGCAGGGAAAAGCAAGACTTAATGCAGCCATATATCCAATTTTATGTGTATCATCACCACACACAGTTTCACAGTAGCATTTTCCTCAGAAAGTTCAGCGTGTGTAAAGCAATTCCCTCCACAGCTAACAACTAATGGGATCTGGGTCAGATTTAGCCTGAAACATGTCATTCAAATGGTAACACATGGGTAGTGTGGCCAAATATGCACCATCCAGCCAAGCAGAAGACAGGATACAGAGTCCTGGTTTAGCTCCTCATCTGCAAGAGATTTCCACTGTGCTGTGGACACACTGTCACCATGTATCCTGAAGGAAATGTAGTAAAGATATTTGCTTGGTTTTGACTGGAGAACAAGAACTGGACAGGAGAACCAACAGCTTTGTAAACTTTAGAATAATCATACTTAAACACATCATTTTATTGACAGATCTTAAAAAAAATAGATTGATTTTAGTCTTCTTGTTCAGACAGGAAAAGGAATCTAAAGCTCTGTTATAATCTCAGGTTTTGAAGTTTTCAGCCATGATTCACCGTTTACTATCTTCAGTATATTCTTACTATAAAATACTTCGGATATTAAGAATGACAGTGATTATAGCCATGAAATTCTTACTCTACTTTTTTTTACTAGTCTCCGAACTTCTTTTTTGTTGGAAGCTGTCCCCTGAAGGCTTTTCTGGAGACATTCTAAAAGCAGATCTTAGAAGAGCCAAGTTCGTTTCAATTAAATAAAAGGCAGAGATAATATTATTTTAGCACTAAGGAATAAAATAATGTAAACATCAGTCTATGCAGAGTTTAGACATAATGAAATACCATTTTTGCAAACATGCCATTATCAGCTCTTGGACCAGAGAATGGACTTTTGTGACCATGTAAGAGGTAATTTTCTCATATGGTTTACCCAGCATCATATCAGAAACAAATGCTACAGACAAACTCCAAACATACAAAATTTCCAAATTTCTGACCAAGAGTTTTAGCAAAATATATTACTTCCTTTTACTAAACTAGATATGGGCCTGAACTTCCCTTCACTCTGAATTCAAGCTAAATTCAAAATCCATTTTTATAAGCTACCTAGTCAGAATTTTGGATTTTTATTTCTGTTCATAACATACTAGCATACATTCAGCTCTGCTGTTGCAGGTAATTCTATTATGAAGAAGAAGCTGGTTTTAAGGTCTCCCTGCAAATCTGGAAGTTAGTCTGCCGAGCTATAAAATCTGTTTCCACCCTTTGTTTCCATTTTCCAACTTTATAGCTCTTTCTAGAAATAATTGACACAGAGATAAGCAATAATGTAGGAGCAGGTTTACACACATGCTGTCAAAATGTGGAGCATATATTCAATATGTAATATCCCATTTTAATAGAAAAATTATCTCAATTTGACAATTTTAATATTATAACTTTGACATTATGAAATTCCTCCAATTCTACAAAGGCAACATTTGCTATACAAACTCATTTTGCAAGTGATTGCTTTGTGATTCTAATAATCCTCCTGAGATATTTAATGGTAATTTTCAAAACTGAGGAAATAACGCTGATTATTACTTTTATCATTAATTTGAACAGAGGATTTAAAAAGGAAAAAAAAAATGTATTTAGCTTAGTATCTCTCAGATTTCAAGAGTATTTTGTCACAGGTGGAACCTTTAAGAAAACCCTATAAATGCATTTTTGAGAGTGATGTAGAAGAAATTAGATAACAATAATTCCCCTTTTAGCAACAAAGAGAAATAGCTACATTGTAGCTATCCCCAGTGTCTCTCCAAAGTGAAGTTAATTAGAAAGATATATCTATTTAAATTCTATTAAAAAACAAACAAACAAACAAACAAACTAGTATATTTACAAAAATATGTACACACCTACCATTTTGCTCACTAAGCTGGCCACAGGGGAAAAACATTAAGCTGTAGTGATACTTATTAAGGCTTTCTATTTTTCTGTATTGTGAGATTTTTTTCCCATGTACCATGGGAGCAATGCAAGCGTAAAAGTACATAGTTTTCCTTACACTTCTGGCAGTTTTCCTAGTATCATTTCATAATGAAGCAAAGGGAGTCCCAACTCAAAATGAACAAAACAAACCCTTGCATATAAATATCTTTGAGCAGACAATTCATTAATCTCCCTGTAACTGAGACCTGAGTCTCCATATCAATATCTCATAGGAAAAGACCAGTCAGATATTTACAAAACAACTATAACAGCACAATAGAGGCTCTGAGAGCAAAAACAAGCAGATGGAGATGAAAAATGATCAGGCCAAAACTGCTTACAGAAAAATGCACATCAAATGACTCTCCAAAAGTTCTCCAAAAGTTAGAAGCCTCCTATGAGCCTGAAGGGGTTATGGCCAGGGTTTGGGGTGCTCTTGAAGACCTACAGCATGAATGCAAGCTAACTGGAAAGAGATTACGACCTGCGTCCAGGATTTCCCTGATTTTCTGACCTAAAATGTAGTTCTAAGGTCCTTTCCCCTTTTGGAAAGCTTTGGTTTCTCCATCCTTTAAGAAAAGCATTTGACTGTTAGAACTGGGAAAGAATTTTTGCCAGGTTTGAATACCCCAGATTTCTTAATGTCTATGAAACAACTGTGCCTTGGTGCCCTCTTTCTCTAAAGATTACTGATATGGCACACCAAATTCAAGTATATCTGTACTCATGTGTATCTCTTAATCCATTTATATCCATAGATACGTGTAAATATATGTAAAGGAGTGGCTTGAGTGCATGGAGGTTTGTCTTTGGACAGGTGACAAAAGAGCAAAGAGAAATCACACTGAACTAACCCAGTATTGTTTTCTGTGAAAACATGAGTAACCTTGATGGTTAGTCAAAGCACAGCCTTTGACACAGTCCCCTTATCACCAAATTAGTGGTCAGTAAGGTAGGTAGAAAACTGGATAGATTAGTGTGTCAGGGAGTTGTGATGAGCTGTGCAAAGTCCAGCTGACATCTAGTAACCAGTGGCATCTCTCATGTATACATACTGTGGTCCATACTGCTTAGTATCAATGGCAGGACAAAGTCCATTTTCAGCAGGTTTACAGATGACACTTAACTGGGATGAATGGTCAAGATACTAAAGTATCTAAAAATCATTATCAGGCAGTACCACTCCAAGAGAGGAATCCAGCCTTTGCATAAACTATGTATCATCCTAAAATTTTTTTTTTAAAAAAGCTGTATGTTTCCAAAGTTGTGGCTGTTTATTTTTTTGCTATCAGTAGATTCATCTTGGCCTGGTGGTGCTGCCACATTTTCACATGTCAAATTCCACACTGATGAAAGCAGCAAGCTGTTATGGCTGAGTAATGTTCATGGTGCAACTTCTGTTGCTGGTGTGTGTGAAGAAACCTTCAGATGCTGTAATTTTACCAGGAAATGATAACTTAAGGGTGTCTTCATAGACGTCTGCCAGCTCATCCCCACCTTGAGTGTCTGCATCATGTTTACACCTAGAAGAGTTGATAGACTGGCAGAATATACTCTCTAAATATCAAACTTCCAGACTGAGTTTGTACCATATTAATTCATTAGTGATTTAATTTTGTGTTTTGTTGAAAATGAGGCTTTTTAGAAGAGACAAGGAGGATTTGATATAGTTATTTGCTGCACAAATCCTCCTCATCCAGACATGTAAGTCAATGTGGTCCTCAAGGAGAAAGGAACAAAAAAAATTTTTCTGAGAACCTAGGAAAAACATAATTTTTTGATTAATGTCCTCTTCAGTAAATTAGTTGTTCAAGAAATATAGTGTAACATTCCTGCACTGACCTGAGTCACAAAATCCATGCTCAGCCATTTAGTTCCTGTCACAGTCTAGGGCTCAAAGGATGAAGTTCCTCAGGGATGCCCCCCGCGATGTACAGGAAATAACTTCTAAATCAAGAGCTGTATCCTAGTAAAACACACACAGTTAAGAAATAAAAAAGATAAATAATACACCATATTGCGTGCAGCACAAAAAAAAGCACAAGTTTCTCAGTGAGATGGCTGGGATTCCTTCACTTTATATTTTCTGTCACTCTTTCTCAAGTGCTCTTTCATCAATGAGAAGCACACTTGTGAAATAAATGTTCACCTAAATAGAGAATCAGCACAAACATGCACATGAAAATGCAGACAGACACTGGCATTTACTAAGTATTATAATCCTCCTCCAGAAGCCAGTGAGCACTCTGTGACACAAAGCCACACAGTTCTGATTCTGGAGAAGAGATTCTCTCCAGACACCAGTCTTGTTTGACACAGGAGATGTAACTTAATTCTCTTAAACAGATTGCTCCATAGAAGCAGGGCATTGTACATTGGTTTCTGATTCCAAGAGATGCAAAGATAATGCTGCCTCTGTGTACATTATTAATTGCTCAGGCACACTGTAAACAGTACTAATTTCAAGAACAGGAAAGCCCATCTCTTACAGGTCAATGACAAAGACAACTCACTTCAGACACTAAACCAAAATGCTGCTAAAACTCAAAAACTCTTACTTATTACTTCCCTCTTGTGAGCAAGATGCCAAGTCTACCCTGGACAGACAAAAATTCTGGATTACAACTCATCTTTTTCCCTGTATTCCTCCTTCTCCATGCACCCTGCTGCTTACATAGTCCACAGGGTCTGCTCAGCTTCCCCTGTCACCAGAGCTCACTATTACTCCACCAACTAATGCATTGGATGCCTCCCATAGGCCAAACTCTCCTTTTCAACAAACTGCATATCATATGATTTATATTTAAGCTTAATAAACATGCCCATTTTACTGATAATGGTATTGGAAATAGAAGACTGCTGCAAAATGTTAGATAGCTTCCTGCTGCCTCAGAATCACACAGATATAGAAGGATTTACTGGCTGCTAGTGTAATTCCTGACCACAACATATCAGTTTCTGCTGCTTCTAGCAAGTAGAATCTCAGTTTCTTCAAAGTGCTGGTTGAAATAAATTATAAAGTATTTAAACTACAAATCATTGAGCAAGCTAGATGACTGATATGGCTTTCTGGAAACCAGCAGTTTTCCTTTTCCATCTCCTATTCAAACATTTTTTATTTTTTTTTTTAAGATACAATCAACTAACAGAGAACCAACTCCTACTGCCCTAGCTGGCCCTGCCCTCCCTTTAATCTTGACCCATAAGCTCTCAGTGAGCTCCTCATCTGTCCCCAGGCAGAGTTCCAATAGAGCTGCACTTCAGCTGAACATTGACATAGAGGGCAACACGTCTTCCTCATCTCCCCTGCCTGTCTTTCCTAAAAAGCCTGTATCCTTCCATTCCAACATTCCAGTCATAGGAGCCATCCTACCACGTCTCTGTGATGCCAATAAGGCAACAGTCCTGCAGGCATGTGCACATCTCTAACTCCTCTTGTTTATTCTCCTTCAGAAAAGTAGATAGGCTGTTCATACAGAAGACTAAAGTTCTTTTCCTGTAGTGATCCCATTTTGGTAATTAATGTACAGCACCAAGCTGCTAAGAGAAGGAAGAGAATTAAGGGAATCACTGAACAAGACACTAATGGTGTTACAGGCTTAGTCTGTGAAATCTGGATCAGGTCTTTGCACATGTGAGGTGCTAATAAAGCACGCTATAGATAATGTATGAGAAAAGGCACACACTAACAGGCTCCACTATCCTGCACAGGTTCTTTTGTGCACCATAAGGTGCAGAACACTCACTTCCCTCAGGTGGGGTTAAGGTGCAGGAAAGTTAAGAAGCACTGTCATAAAGGACTGAACTACCTGGAGATGTTGTTTATGGCTGGACTTGATGATCTTAAGGATCTCTTCCAACTGAAATTATTCTATTATTCTATTCTATGTCATACAGATATACTTCTGATTTCATCTTCACATAGTAGCAGACCATTAGTGGGAAAGGAGAATTGATTCTGCAAGAAGCACAGAGAAAACTGAATTCAATACACATATCCCGTCCTCAGTTTCTTCCTGAAAGCCTCTGAAATCTGTGCACTTCATCCGTTTAGAAGCTGCGCATTACTGGCATGCAGGAGATGGCATCAGAAAACAGTAACACCGTTTTGCTAAACTGTGTTGCTACAGTGACACTGATACCATATAGTAGTATTTTAGCCACATGGATCTAAGATGCCTGTATGCATCTGTTCCCTAAGGAATATCCCAGTGTCCAATTCCACACGGCAGCCACTTCCAGGAGGACTGTGATTACGCAGTACAGGGCAATATGGCAGCAAAACGCAATTACAGAGCAATGACAAAGAGTCTGTAAATTCCACCCAGTCTAAATTGGATTTTGCTTTAATGGGCCAGGATTAGCTGTTACGCATTCTTATAAACCATCTGAAGTCACTATGCATGGTCAAGAATGATGATATATGAAACACATGGTACCCAGTAACATCACGCTGGGGCAATTGTTGTAACTGCTGATAGGAGGGCTATAAGGGCTATAGTCTGTTTTTGTTACTAGCACTGTTGAGCTCTGCAGATTACATCATACAGATTATTTCTGTATCTGGCATCCATTCAGCCATCAGATAATATATACCTATCCACTTCTATCTGTCTGCTTAGACAAATGAGCAATGGAGGAAAAAAAAAAAAAAAAAAAAAAAAAGCCAGACAACATATAAGTCCATCTGCACTGAATTACAGAAGAGTTAATATTAAATACTGTGCAATGGAGAAGTACTTTATATTTCAAAGTGGAACTCCCATCTAGAGAAGCAGGGAATCCAGTCCACAGCAGGAACAGAAAAACTGAACACTCTTATGTGTTTAAGCGCAGTAGATACCAGAAGGATAGAACTTTACAAAACAAACAGACAGCCATCTACTCAATCCTACCATCAGTCAACATTGCTTCATATTATTAGGCTACAATGTCTGTTTTCTTCAAGTCTTTGGTATGGGTTGCCTCAAACACAATGGCATCAAAATCCCACAATTTATTGCAAGGGAGTATAAATGAAGCCACAGGGGAAGCACCTACACAGCTGAATTTTTTTTTTTCAAAGAATAAGAATTGTGAAACATGTCAGTGCTGAAAATGTTTAAAAAAAAAAAAAAAAAAAAAAAGTGCTACTCAAGAGATAATTATATCATTCTTTTTTTTTTTTTTCCTGAAAAGAAAGATAACCCTCAAGCTGGAGGTTAAAAGCTTTCTCAGTTTTAGCATTGTCACACATGACCTGGTAGTATTTGAATGGGACAGAGAGATGGCCTCTCCTTGAAAAATATTGCATTCTCTCTGGTACATTGTTTTTTTGTTTGTGACTATAAGCAGGAGCAGGTGTGGGTTTTAGTTATATTCTGCTTTCCTACAAACTTTAGAGTTATGTAGCTTTCTGAGTCACTGTGCTTGCCATAATGTATTCTCGTAGTGAACCACATATCATTTTTATCCTTTTCATTGTATGAGGAGAGCACCAGTTATTCATTATGCCTAGGTACTGCACAGCTGTAATTCCAAGTTTTTCCTAGAACTGTTACCAGGATGTAGAGACTTGTAACAGAAGTACTGAGGTTAGCAAGAATAAAATATTAATGGAAATGTGTGTGTAAGAGAGAAAGTGCCAGAAGAAACAGCAGAACAAGGGTTTAAAATACAATTTAATGAAGAGCTCTGTTCCCAGTCAATCACACTGAGGAATGTATCAAACCCAGACAATATGCAGTGTGATAAGACTGCAGCAGAAATGACTCATTAATGGAAGACACTCTGAGAATAGGAGGATGGATGGCAACAAGGCTTCAGAACACCGTATATGCCATTTCCTCCTGTTAACACAACAGAAGGTTAATAACAAAACACTATTCCTAAAAGGACATGAGGGATCTGTCCAAAAACTAGTTCATCACTGAGAATCATTAAGAACCCCAGCGCTGTGATGAGCAGTCAATAGCCAGTGTCCCTGGTTCTTTGTGTCCCATACAATGCCAGACCCCTCCGACATGCTTGGTTCTTGTAAGTGGAAATAAAGACTATGAATGGAGACAATCACTGAGAGAATGAGTGTGAGTAAAATCAACTTACTCAGAGTTTTTGCATATAACTTGCACCTTCATCTTTCTTTTAGATCTGGCACTGAGATTTGCTACACCAGTAACCAACAGGTTTCTCTGTATAAGCATCTATACTAACACTATATAGCCTGGGCCAGAAGAGTGACCTGTCCTATAAAGATTTTCTAAAGTTCAAAAGGCTTTATAGCAGATAGTGAAGTCTTCTAGAAATTAATATTTATTGATATTATTATTAACTTCCTTTTTCATTAAGGACTTTTTCCTGTAACACACACTCCTCAGCACTTCTTGAACAATAGGAAAGAGCAGAGCTTTTCCATCTTTCTGAACCCAGACAACAACTGTAGATGAAATGAAAGAACACCTGCCAAGCAGGGAGAAACACTGATTGCTTTCAAGCTTTCATCAGCTAGCTGGGTTAATTTAGAATGATGCTCTGCATTCATGGTAACAAACTGCTTGTTGGTGATGTGAACAAAAAGGTCCTGAAATACTGCATAAGTTTTAAAAAAACAGCTGCTATTTTAACAGCAGTCTTTTTCCAGTTACTGTGGTAAGCACACCGCCCAATGTGACTTGAAGACTGAAGAGTACAAGAATGAGATATTTCAAGAGGTCGAGCTTCCAGGCAAGCAACCAACCATCATGGAAGAGCTGCTGAGAGCCTTCTTGAGAGTTCATGGTGAGAAAATAATAAAGATTTTCAAGAAAAATGCTGGGAGGTCCTCATTCTCTGAAAGTTGCCATGCAAATGTTAAACATGGAAAGTTCTTAATGAGCACTGTGATTGTCTTCTGTTTGACACAGAGAGTAACAGAAAGCAGATGTCTCTGAATAGCTGTCTTTAAGGAAAGAAGAGCAGGGATGGACGAAGGAGAAAGGCAGTTCGACATAAACACTATGGCTTCAGAATAGAAATTTATTTACAGTATGCACTTGGATGAGAAGCCAAAAAAAAAGGCAGCAAAAATATTTCCCATGAGGGGCCTAAGGCATTCACTTAGTTTTACATTGTGCATATTAGCAAGAAATAGATGTTAAACAGATGTTTGTTATAAAAATACCCATAATGATACATCTCCACATGTAGGTTTAAGAAATAACTAACTCTCATGCAAAATTTAAAGAAGAGGAATACATGTTGGAGGAAAAAGTTCCAAGACAGAGTGGTTAAGACCAAAGAGATGGGTGCAAACAGCAATACAAATGGAGCAATAATTTTAAGTGCTATGCTGGAAGACAGAGTGACATGGTGCAAAAGTGCTGGGTGATGAGAGATGTCCATATTACTTAAGAAAATGAATAGTTTTGAACTTCAAAAGCCTGCAAAGTTTTCTCGCCCTGGGAGCAAGGTGGCAGATCAACTTCAAGAAGACAGTCCTGATTCTGCACGAAACACAACTCAGAAATCATCCACCTAGATCTCAGACTGGAACCAAAGCCAATGATAACAGTTTCAAAAGCATTTGCACAACAAAAAATAAAATGTGTGCATTTGTATATATGAAACTGTATCAACTGAATGTTTATGTGAGCAGTCATTACTGAAAAACAAACTAAGTTTTATAAAATATTGAATAATTAGATTTTTTTCATCTGACTTAATTCCACATCACTTCTATTTTTGTTGAATCTTCTCTGGATTCCATTAAGATTTGAGGGCAGGAGAAGTCGTAACAATTATTAGAAAAGAAGGTAAAAGACGTTGATTGAATGTCAGGGGAACTGAGAAAAGTTGGCTAAAGAATGATAACATATCCAAAACTCTCATTTGACATTTCAGTATCTTACTCGACTGGACTTCAGACTCCTGAATGATTCCTGCATGGCTGCTAGGCAGTGGGTAGAGAATTAAAACAATAAAATCCCTATGAACTCTTCCTTTCCAAGTATGACTTTAATCAGAAAATATTTTCATGCTTTTTAGCTGTATCATAATTTATAGATGGAGCAGGAATGTTTGGTTAGTGTATAGCCAGCTTTATAAACATCAGAAGATGCCACGAGAAGGGGTACAAAGTGTGTTGTACTTGAAAGTCATGTTGTGCTGAAGGGCTAAGAGACATTTTTGCAGGAGTCCCTAGGAGCCCAGAAACTTTAGAGATATCATTTATTTTGCCATATTTCCCCCTTTTCATTTTGGAACATTCTGAGCCTAATCAGAAGGAGAGAGCATGCAAAATATTAATCAATAGTTTCTGTTCTGCCCACAATAAATACAAATAAAAAATTGAGCACCCATCAGAGCAATGCACCTCAATCATCTCATAGGCATTGACTCTTCTTGTTTTGACCAGATGTTTGGGATGACCCCAGTAATATCAATAAAGAAGCAGGAACAAATTACAAGAATCTGACTGCAGAAGTGGAAGATTAATATCACAAGTGTAGTTTCTAGAGGTGTATCAGTGGGTTTGAAGAACAAGGAGTCAGTGGCTAAAACAGTGGTGGCAGTGGGTAACTCCAAAGCAAAGGAATAGAAACTAGATAACCCAGAAGAAAACAAAACAGAAATAATGAAACAGCCCATTTTAGAGGAGGTTATAGACATATAAATTACCAGAAACATAAAGGATACAAAATCTCATTCCAGGTAGAATACACTACTCAAAATGCCAGTTTCCTTTTAAGAACAGATTGATCACTAATAATGAAAGTCATATTGAGATTTTGCAGACTGACAAGAGAAGCAAACAAAGCAAGAAGTAATTTGTCATCTAGAAGAAGGCACTGTGTACTCTGTTTTGTGACAAAGAGTGAGAATGGGCCAAAATATTCACCCGGACAAGACAGTTCTTTAAGAAGCAGACACCAGGAAGGGGATTCTTTTCAGGAAAAAAAAAAAAAAACAAAAAAAAACAAAAAAAAAAAACAAAAAAAAAAACAAAAAAAAAAACCCACATTTTTAAGCACTGAAAATGAAGGTCTAGGGAAAAGGAAAGAGCTTATGATAGGAGTCATGTGAAGACAAGGGTAAAAGGCTAGATAAAAAAACCTGAGGATGTGAAAGCATCCCTTTGGAAACATTTCTTCCAAAGAGCAAGTATTTATTATAATACCAGTACTGTCCGTAATTCAGATACAGATCGTATCCATGTCTGCATTTCAGTTCAAATATGAATTGCACTTTTTAAATAAATCTCATGATTGACTCTGTTGAGCACACTTAGGTTCACATAGGCCTTGTGAAATGGGCTTAATGGATTTTAGCTGAAATCTTAGGATGCAGTTCAAAAGTGCAACTGGTGCAAGTGAACCGGTAATGAAGATCTGTGCCAGAAAAACAGACTACAGCAAAGAAAACCTTGACTAGACATTTCCACACATATTTTTATCCATGATCCTCTCAGATGTTTCATTATTTCCATATTATCTTCCTTTCATTTAATGGACTTTGTCAGCTTCCACTGAGTTATACTTCATGTTCTCCTGAACAAGTCAGCAAATATGCATATATATCCTGCAATTCAGTCACTACTGCCTTTACTTTTATAACCTCATTTAGAAATCCAGACTGTGGAATATAAACCCAGTATATGAAACTTCTTACTTATATGTTTAGAAAAGTGAACTACTGCTGATGGAATATTTTTAACAGGCCTTTTTTTAATGTTTTGTTAGCCCACCCACTATCTTGAATGCTTGATTTTTAATTATTTAAATATGATAAAATACAAAGCATTTCCTGAACACTAAGTTTTAATACTTGCCATCATTTTGGCCAGAAATAAGAATTCCCTCGTAGAATCCAGAATTTGGTTAGATGTACTGATCCCTTCTTAGGGATATCTGGGATCCATGGTGATACTATCAATGGATCCATACCTTCTGCTGCACAAAAGTCAGTTGCCTATGAACTACAGGGTTGAGTTTAACCACGGCACTAATCTGAAAAACGTTATCAAATATCAAAGGGATGCAAACAGCCCACTTTGGGGGGGTATTTTATAACTTCTGTGGGAAAAGAAGGTTGAGGGTAGCGCAGAGATTTGTCAATACTGGTGCTCTACCAACTTTTCCTCGTGTGCATAGTCTCAGTGAAGCAATAGTACCAGGTCTCATAAAACTCTGGACATTTGATAGTTTCCCTAAAGCATCTGATCATAGTTAAACAGCTGCAAGAATTTCAACTTTCAGCTTAATTTTATTTATCCAGATAACATGAAGCAATAATAAATTAATGATTTCTAAGACTCAACAAGCCCAAACAAAAAATAAAGACAATTAATTTTATAATCATGGTTCTAAGCCAATTCAGAAGTTCCGTTAATTACTTTTTTGTGGTTTAAACTGGTCTGATAAAGCTGCCAGGATGATTCAGGGGAACAACAAATGAATGGTTTGCTTTTATTCTTCTGTTTATTCTACTGCCTGAAAACTCTATAAAATGACTTGGCCTGAAACTAATTGGCAGTATGAATGGAAACTTCAGTTACCTAAGAAAAGGGACACAGTCAGGATTGCTATTGTAGCAATATTTCAGTCCTGAATGCTCTAACTGAGCTATTTTTTACTCTGTCCAAAACTTAATGTAAATGTCTTAGCTAAGGTATTTCTATTTCAAATTCATCAGTCCTTTGTGACTCCTAATTAGAGATTAGATAATTGATACTTCTAGCATAAGAAGAATTAGAATCTCAAACCAACACCTACTCTCAATAATAAGGCAGATAACAGAAGTGTAGTCCTAGAAGTTAGCATTGTAACTACAACACCCTGTCAGCTGAGAATACAGGACCAAATGGTTTCTGATGTGAAACTATGGAGATTCTCAAAAACAACAGTACACGTGTGCATGGGGAAATTAGTCTTTGGCCACTCTCAAACTGGACTTACCCTGCTTTAAAGACAGCTTTCTGTCCAAACCTATTTAGATGGCCATACACATAGCAGATGGTCTTATATATAACTTAATTACTGCAATGGACTACAGGGATTTCCGTGTTTTGACAGATATAAACCTTCATTCAGTCTACAAGTAACTTCAGCTGTAATATGAGAAAATATCTGCTCTAGGAACTGAGTACTTTAACATGCAAAGGGGGCTTAATGAATTCTGCAACAGTTCTACATCCTGGCTCGCAAACATATAAATGCTCTCAAGATAGATATGGTCATTTAGAAAAATCCAGGCAGAGAAGAGTCTTTAGACCCTCCTGTAAATGCAAAGTCCAGATGCCCAATTCTTCTCACTCCTCTCATCCTGAATGCCTCATGGTCACTGACAAATTCCACAAAATGTCAGGTGATTGTGAAAAGAGGTAGCTGCAATTTTTAAAAACATTTTCCATGCCTCTTATCTGAAGAGAATGTTTCATTCTAAAAGCCCTAAGAGAATAAAAACATTCATTATTGATTTTAAGTCTGTCTTGTCATTTAAATGTTTAAATTTGTATGATTATGGTAAAGAGTATTTCCTATGATAGCATTTGTAAAACATCTTACGGATGACTGTGGCTTTTAAGCAGTACGGGAACTGAAATATTAAATGAGAACAACCATTACAGTAAAAGTAATAAGAACCCTAACAGGGTTGTATTACTGTAGATTTTCAGGCAAAATCGTACAATTGTTTAATTTAATTAAAAGTGTTTGGAGTTTTAAAAATCAGGTAAAATATCAGACTTGAATTTCAGATTGCTGCAGTCTCCTTCCTCTATCAGTTCTATAAAGTCATAGCTATTACATGGAGGACAGTCTGCACTTCCCCACCAAGCTAAGATTTTTACATTGTTACTGAGTTACTGAATTACAGGACAGTCAATTAACATTTAACACTTAGCAATATGACAAAATAAAGGTACCTAATACATAAGCTTTTCAAATTTTTTTGATGTGGTATTACTGAACAAACTTTAAAATCACTGGGTTTTACTGTCAGGAAAAAAAAAATAAACTACTAAGACAGAGGTACCATGTTATTGGCCTACCATACAAAAAGTGATTTATATAAGAGAATCAACAGTGACTGGATCATTTTTGTTACAGGCTAATGTAGTCAAGCAGCATAAGATTTGTCCTTTACTATGTAGAGAAAAAATATGAGGAAAAAAATCTCTAAATCTTTTTGGCAGGAGACCTGAAACTAAAGAAAATCACATCAAAAGCCACTAATTTACACATATAATATTTCTCAGTAAAAACCACAGGGTGAACTCTTATTACATTCATTCATAAAGCTGTTGGAAATGGCAATCCCTGATATATACATGGAATGTGCAATTATCAATTAAAATAAGCCAGGTGGGAAACAAGAGCTCACAGCGGGTGGTGGTACACATTAGATACTCAGTGATGGGTTCTTTACACGGGACTTGCAGCACTTTCCAGAGTTCAGGGTTTAATTTGAAAATGTGACCCCTTCCTTTCTGTCAGAAGGGGTTCTTGAAGTTGTGGGAAAGAAATGGGCAAACTTAGCTGAGCTCTTCCTTAGCTTCCGTAACCCACCTCCCATCCCAAACTTCAGTCCCGTTGAGTACAAGCCTGATTGCGTCAGGGGAAAGAGTAAAGCATGGTTCAGTCACAGTCGTGTCAGCGCCTGTGCTTCATGTCCTTCGGCACTCTGTGGAGACCTAATCTCCTCCCCTCCGTGGGAGCTCCAGGGCCCATGAGTCCACAGAGTGGTTCTGCAGTAACTTTCAGAGGGGAAATAGCAAGTAGGAAAAGAGGGAAAAACCTAAGCAAACACAAATTTGGTGGATTTCCCAGCACTTTGCAACATAGACCACAAGGAGACCAAAGTGCATGAGAAGACTCAAGGTCTTAATTGCCTGGATTTATCAAACTGAAGAAATAACTTTTCCACCCAGTGTCTGGATTCAGAGATTATAAAAAAGGTAGCAGTCACGTGAGAGACACAAGGCTTCTCATAATTACCATAACTACCTTATAGCATAGCTAGCTTTTAAATCCTGGTGATTTATTGGCAGTTATAAAAGGCCTTCAAAAATAATTTCTTTTTTTAAAAGTTATCAGCTTCAGTTTTCATTTTGTTTTCATTTTTTTGTGTTTTCTTTCTGTTTTCTGCCACTACCATTCACCTTGAGCCATGAAACACATTTAGCATGAAAGCCAACATCTGCAAAAAATGTGGTCGTCCATCAGCAACCTGACCAGGTTCTGGCAAGAGTGGTCAGTAAGGGCCTTTGCAAACCTCTGCCAAAGCACTTGAGTTTCTGCTCTAAGCTGGAAACAGCTTTTAATAAGAGGAAAGCATATGTGTTTTACTTGTGCTTAAATCTCATCTCTGAGAGTAGGTGCTGGTATTGCTCAGCAGAGGATTATGCTGGAGTGAATAAAGCAGTTGCCATCCCAGCTTTCCCGGACATGGCAAGGATGACAGTAGAACAAGTTGGCCAAAGGCTTGTGCTTAAAATGTTGAATTCAGTATGCCAGCCTACAAATGCTCTCCTTCAGCATTCCTGGCAATCCCTGGGGACTGCAGACATCTAGCAGTGCTGACTGTGTCAGCCATCCCAGCCTAATGTGTCGAGGCATGCTGATACCATCTGAACTGAATGGGGTGACCCATGGCAAGTGGCCTTATGAGATCTATTTTCTTCTCCTGTCTCGGCCACAGACTTCCTGGGTGATGCCAGATCAGTCACTTATTCATCAGCTTTTCCTCCTGTCAAGGAAGGAAAATTAGTCCCTTCAAACTGCCAGCAATGTTCCAAGGCCAACCTCAAGCTCACAAGGGTCTATAAGATTACTGAGTGGGTGGAGTGATTCAAATGCAAAGAGTCAAGAGTGATAAAAGCTTTCTCTTTTTTATTTTGTGTTAAATACCTTATCACTGCAGTCAGAGCTATTGTAGGTATTTCATAAGAAATTTACCCAGCAAACAACATTGGTTGGTAGTAGTGGTGGGTACTTTTACTCCAGAATTATCACAGTGGGTCAGAATTGTCTCAATTTAAAAATTCAAATTTGCTTCAGCGCAACTTTTTATACATATTTTGTCTTTCTGAAACAGCTCATTGATTGTGAATATTACATTGCATATGGAATTTTTAAGTATGAACTACTACTTCCTTATGATGAATCAGGTTGTAACCTTCCATTAAGCCTGCCTTTATAACAGCTGCTCTTTAAACTCCCTGGTCTAATTCTGGATGTGTCCAACTAAAGATGTGCTCAGAATCCATTATCCAGATACTTTTGACAAGAACACTAAATCTGCCTAAATATACCCTGCTTTGTCCAGATGCAATGTTATCTCTGCTGACTTTGGCTTCCCTCTCCATATGCTCAGTACAGCAGAGTCGCTTTCAACAGGAACAACTCTCCAGAGCTTGGGACTGGAAAAATTGTTCATAGTAGGATCTGGAAATTGAGAACAGAGTCAGTGCTTTTTGACACAATATTCTTTTTGCCAAAAACTGCTTAGCAAGTAGGCTAGTGTGAACATCAGCATAAAAAACAAACCAAACCAACAAACAAAAAAAAACCCCACCACACCATATCTTTCTCCTGCTGGCTGCTTTTATATGGTAGTATCAGGAAGGCATCAAGGGATACAATACAGGCAGAACATAGCTTTCTAGAATTGCACTGAAAATTTTTGCATTTTTCTAGAAAACATCAGTGACATATTGACCAAGTTTTTCCATCACTGCAAAATGATAAGAGTTCTTAATCCAGTGTCAAAACAAACAAACAAACAAAAAAAAACAAACCTCAAAAACAAACAAACAAACAAAAACCCAAACAAACCACAAACAAATAAAAACTCAAACAAACCAACCGAACAAAACACCCTACTAACATGAAACCCGGCACCCTCTAAAGTGAAGCATTATCCTAGGAAGGTATCCAAGGAACTGCAGCACTTCACACACCGTGGCACCAACACCAAAGCCGCAGGACTAGCTAGCAAGAAGTAATGTTACCAGTTAGCATTAGCAGCATAAATAAAAACAGCCCAGGGCAGCTAAGCTGCCTGAGCAGCGTAAACCAAATAAAGCCACGGAAGGTCCTCCACCTGAAAGGCAAAACCTTCAAATCTTTCAGTGCCAATGTTATTTCCCTGTGGCGGAAACCCAGCGCAGAGGTGCCGCGGCGGTCGGCGGGTGCCATCGGAGGCAGCTGTCACGGGACAGCGCCAGTTGGTGCTTAGAACAAGCCCACAGCGGCAGCGCCCGGTCTCGGTGCGGGGCAGGGGGCGCCACCGCCCGCCGGGCTGACAGGGCTTTCCCGTGGGGCCGCTTCTCCCGGGCTGCAGCCTGCCCTCCTCCCGGTGGCGCAGAGCCCTTCTTCTCCCTCACCGTCCCGGTCCCGCTCGCCCGGTGGTGCCGCTTGCCCGCCCCGGGGGTCGCTGCCCGCCCCGTCCCTGGGCGTGTGGGACGCGTGGGGTGAGCGCGGCCGGAGGCGGGCCCGCCCCGCCCCGCCAGGTTATACAGCCCCGTCCCGCCGCCCGCCCGTGGAGTCTCCCGTCCCGTCGCCGCCGAGGCCCAGCCAGCCGCCGCCTCACCGCCGCGGGGCCGGGGCAGCCTCCCCGCGGCCGGGCGATGGTGCCGGCGCCCGTGGGCGCCCTGCTCGCTGCCCTCCTCGCCGCCGGGCTGGCCGCCGCGGGCAGGTGAGCGGGAATGGCGGGGCGGGGAGGCGGGCAGGTGGGGGCCCGGGGCTGCCCCGCTCCTGTGTGCGGTCCGGCCGGGGCTGGGTGCGAGCTCTCGGCCAGAGGATCCGCGTGTGGCCGTGCCGGGGGCTGCGGTGCTCGCCTGCTGTCGCTGGTGTACGAGAGTCCCTCGGACACCCGTGTCCGTAGGGCTCGCCCTGGCGGCGGGTTCCCGGGGCGGGAGCGGGTACCGCCGCACCCGGCTCCGTGGTGCTGAACAGAGGTCGCGGGACGGGGAAGGTTTTGTAGCTGGCGTGGGTGCTGCTCCCCTGGGAGGGATCCGACCAAAGCTGTGAGGCGTTTTTTTGTACTCTGGGAAAAATGGTAACTTCAGCGCACTATTGCAGATGCAGGCGGTGAGAACAGCTGCACCGCATACAGAAAGGTGCGAGCTGCTCCAGCCTTTGGTTTGCTTGTATAAACAGATGCTTTCAAATCACCATTTAAAACCCAATACTGAGTATCTATTACATAACACCACCCGTGTGAGCTCTTGTTTCCCACCTGGATTATTTTGATACCTACACAAACCATGAATCTATCAGTGATTGCCATTTCCAACAGTTTTATGAATGAATGTAATAAGAGATCACCCAGTGGTGTTTACTGAGGAGCTTTGTAAGTATAGATTCCTGGCTTTAAAATCAGCCTGCCGTTACAGTTGTTGTATTCTGCAGATACAGATGCCGTCCAGAAACCAAATGAGATTTTGAGAGAGATTTACTCCAGATAAAACCATACTAATGTTCCCCCTCCCAGTTCTACAGAAGCAAATGAAAGGCCACAACTGCTGCACCAAGAGAGTAGCTACTAAAAGGAGAGTTCACAGCAACTGGAGATGAAGCCTTCAAGATGTTTTGTGCTTTATTTTTTTAGTACCAAATTTGTGGATGGGAATGTTTATGATCAACAAGTGGCAGCATTTTGCTCCAGCACATGCAGGGCCATCAAGTGATCATCTCCTCAGGAACTGGCAGTTTATAAACCCCAGACCTGCTCTTATATGAAACACATTTTTTTCTCAAAGCAGAGCTCAATTTAAATGCTTATGCTAGTTATTTCTTGATGTTGTATATTTGCATTTCCAACACTTTGAAAGATGTGAAACAGCAAAATAAGAGCATTATCTCCTTCCAGAATAAAGTGTGGTTTGGAGTTAGCTGAAGCAAAGCGGGATGTGTTCAGTAAAAAAGATATTATTTGGTAGTAAGATGTAAAATCTATGGGAAACCTACAACCTGCCTAAGACTGATTGCTCTACAGCCTTTCTTGTCCAAGTTGATGTCAGATGAAGGTGGTGGCATATCTCTCATCTCCCAATGTTATCATTCTGCTTTTTGCACTGAGAGGAAGAGGAAAGAAGAGATTTTCCAACATCTTGATGGAAGTCTTGGATGACAAGGGATACTAATTTAAGAGGACAAAAAATCCTATGGGCTCTGAAGAGCTAGGACCAGGAAATAGTAAAAATTAGAATAAGTTTGGGAAAATTGAATTAATTAAGATTATTTTTGTGTCTTAAAAGTGTACTTTAAAGGAACTTCTGCAAGCTCAAACTAAAACTGATTTGGTGTTTTGTGGGGGGACTCACAGTGAAGTAAGACTGTTGTCATGTTGACTGCTTGAAATTGGCTGAAAGGTTGTCTAAGATACAGTGATTAAAAGATAATAGGTGGCACTTTTTTGATTTTACTTAATACAGTTACAGTTTAACCTTTTTCTAGAAGTGAGTCACCTTTCAAATAAGCTTGTGTAAAAAAACCTGAACAAACCAAACCTCAAAAAACCCAACCAACTGCCACAATAAAAGAACCCTATGGCTTCATTTCACAGTGTTCAAATGTATCTCTGTATGACATACAATCATAACAGACTTTTTAAGAATTTCTTTCAAATCACTAAATTGCAAAATACCATCTTTTTGTCCTTCTAAATATAAAAGTTGAGCAAAATTTCAGGGGTTTTGCTAGCAACAATGTCCAGAATTGCTTTTTAAAGGAAAATTAAATAAAGGGATAATATGCCATCTTTGAAGTTAACTGGAAGCTGGTAATAATGTATTTGAGACCTTCCCCCTGCCGCCCCCTCAGCAGCAGGCAGCTACTGTATGTGCAAGAGCTGACCAAAAGTGTCCTGGAAAGATGTTATGGAAACAGTGCACTAAATCTAGTCAGCAGCTGTGTCTTGAAGGGAAAACAAACAAACAAACAAACAGTAAAGCTTGTAAGCGTTCCTTTCCAGAGAAAACTTTTGTAAAAGGATATTAGTATGACCTGTATTAACTGTATTAACTCAGATCATACCTGACTTTTGTTATTTACCTACTTGGGTAAATCAGGCATTTGAAGATTTGCTCACTCATCCTCTGCAGCTGTCACTGTCACATAACTCAGTTCAGGCAGGGCATCCACCACTCATGATCATAGGCCAGGAGAACACGAGGAGTAACATTTTTCACTCTTGGTATTTTTACTTTTTATTTTAGCTGTTATTGGTAAAATGGCTGCTAATGAAGATTGCAGTCCAAACAAGCTGTCAGCCCAGTTATTATATTTGAAATTTTTGACTGCCCATTGGTGTACAGATACTTTTAGTAGCTTGGATTTAGCATAGGTCATAAACTAATTTTGATAAATGTAAAACTGTTTTCATACTTTATAAAATGCAACAACAAAAATGAGGCTGGAGGGTGGCAAAGGGAGTCTGTTGGACAAGTAAATCCCAGCATTCAGATGTGCTTTATTCTCCCTCATTCACCCATCATTGTGCTTGTAATATTTTCCTGTGAATTTTTTTGTGTATTTAAGCTATTGGGGATATCAGTCTTACCCTATCAATCAAACTTGTGGTACTGGAAGGTCTACCTAGCCACTTGATGAGGGGAGCACATTAAGCTTCTGAACACTATTGTAAATACATAAGTTTTATTTTTTTATTATCAAATTAACTAAATCACTGCAAGAAGTCAAAGCTCCTGTGTAGTAGGTTAAGGTCTGTCCTCATATCACACATCCAGTTTATTTTGTTGCTGCTCATACCACTGTAGGTATGTACTTATCTGTACTTACCCAGTCCTGGCCAGTATCTGAATGCTTTGCTCTGAAATGATCTGATTTCTTTGGAGATAGAATTAATAATCTTCATATTACTCCAGAGACGCAGAATTATTTTTCAGCAGCAGCTGAGTAAAAGGGATGTAACTTCATTCATGCCTATGTTTGTATCATTACAGGCAACATTAGGTCTTTCTCGGTTTGCGAAAGAGACCATGTATATAAAAATTAGGTAGGAATTGTTCTCCTGGTTCTTCAGTGCTCTTCAAGATTCTTACCCCTCTCCTGGCTGTGTTTGTACTCTTGTAACCCCCTCAGAGTATTAATGGACAGTAGCAAAAGAGCAAATTTATATAAATATAGCTCTTAACAAGCTCTTCTCTTTCTCTTTGGGAGCTGCCTGACATGTAGTAGGAAGCAATCAGACCCTCTCTCAGTTTTTTGGTTTGTTCAGCTGAAGCCAAGTTCTTCTCATTCTCTGTAAAACAGGTTATTCTTCATAGCTTTCAGCATCATGTATACCATATATAATTCATATCTCTTCACCATGAATGCTAAGAACTGTACACAGTACAATCTCATATGGCAGCAGTAAAACTTTCCTGGAATTTTGACTGGAACACCTGAGGGTCCCACCTATTCTATAATGGTGCTAGTGGCTCACAGTGATCTTGTGATAGCTAATACAGCTAGCTTTTTCTTTTTGTTACCTCAACTAAGGAGGCCATGGCTTATTGTAGAAGTTCTTATTATTAATCTTTAATGTTCTTTGCAAAATCCCATCCTCCTGGTGTCAGCAATGTCACAGTCACATAAAATCGATTATTTCTCTGCTGCCTGGTGGTGCAGTTTAGCCCCAGCCAGTGACTAAGCCCCACACAACCACTCACTCATCTCTTCACCCATGCAGTAGGATGGGGGAAAGAATCAGAAGAGTAAAGGTGAGAAAATTTGTGGTTTGAGATAAAGGCAGTTTAATAGGTAAAGCAAAAGCTACACAGACAAGCAAAGCAAAACAATGGATTCATTCACTGCTTCCCATGGGCAGGCAGATATTTAGCCATCTCCAAGAAAACCAGGCTCTGTCACACTTAGCAGTTACCTAGGATGACAAACACCACCACTCCAAATGTCCTCCCCTCTTCCTGCTTTTCCCCACAGCTTATATACTGAGCATGACATATTATGGCATAGAATAACCCTTTGGCCAGTTTGGGTCAACTGTCCTGGCTGTGTCCCCTCTCAGACTCTTGTGCTCTCCCTTCTTGCTAATTCACAGGCCAGCATGAGAAGAAGAAAAGTCCTTGATTGCTTAGCAACAATTAGATCATTGATGTACTCTCAACATTATTTTCACACTAAATCTGAAACACAACACTATACCAGCTACTAGGAAGAATATTAATTTGATCCCATCCAAAACCAGGACACCTGGGCACCCTGGATGGCTCAGTCTGACACTTGTCGCCTTTAGCACCAGTGCTGTAAGCTGCTGACTCTGGGAGGAAAGAGTTCTTCACTAGAAATGTGGAGACTGTTCTTGCCACTGATCTGCATAGCAATCTGACCTGCACAGTCTACCTTCTCTCGCCTTTCTTCTTCAGTCACATATTCAGGCTGCAGGTTCTTCAAGGCCAGACATTTTTTGCACACCGAACAGATGGTGACAAGCATAGAAATCTCACTCAGACCCCTAGGGACTCCCTGTGAAATCCTATAAAAACATCCTATAAGCAGGGATCAGAAACATTCGATGTCTCCAGTCTGCATTGCTTCACTCCAACGTCCAGTAGGGTCCATGCAACATCCTTCTGGAAAGGATCCACCTGCCTGAAAGGATCTCCTCTTTCTAAATAATCTTTCTTTTGCACAAAGTGCTGAACCCCTGACAGCAACAGCTGAACTGATGACTGGTGGTTCTTTACTATTCTGAGAGACTAACCTGGAAAAACTGGTTTTCCTCCCAGATTTTTGAATCAAGATGGGGACTCAATGATCTAGCTGGCCTTTCCCACTGCCAAAGATAGGCTTTAAATTTGTGCTTGTTGTGGAAGTTGGAACAAGTGAAAGACCTTCTCCAGGGTAGTATCTATAAAGTTCATCTATATTAATTTTATTTGCAGTTTTTTGGAACATTTCCCAGCTTTAAGAGAAGTTTGTACTGAAATCTTGTGAGATATTGTATACATTGTGAAGATAGTTTCATTATTTGATTTTGAAGTGAATTATTAAATAAAACGTTACTGAATGAGTTTGACTTCATGTGGAAATGAGAACCTTTTGGAAACTGATACGGTCCTACTTCTTCCATACTTCAGGCATTTTAACCTTCTAGGGAAATCACAGCATTATCCAGCTGCATTCAAGAGAATTTTCTGGGGTGTTAGCAGAATATACATTTACTGTCCAGATGAATTCAAGGCCACTTCCTAACACATAATCAGAACATATGTTCTTTAACTTGTATACTTGGAAGTGATGTAAACCAGCAGTATTTGGATGAATTAAATTTAAAAAGGCTATTTCGTTGTCTATAAATCCAGAGGCAGGGTGCTGTTTTCTAATAGACACACATCCAGGGGTCATAGCTGTTCAATATGCTTTTTCTTCTGTCTGAAGCTGTGCTCCTGTAAACTGCATCACTGGGTTGGTGGCAAAGGCTGGGTAACTTCTGAACAATTTGCTCCAACACCGAAGGCTTTTTACCTGCCAGGTGATCAAAAAACCACCTCTTCATTCAGGGCATCTCAGATACATGAGTTCGTGAATCCCGTCTGAACTCCTTTCTCTCTCCAGTGGTTCTACTACTAAAGAAAACTCTGGAGGAACATCTTGTATCTTTGAAGTGTATGCATATATTTATTCTTCTAGTTTGCCCTAGTGACTTTTGCAGTAGCTGTTCCAATAAGAGAGCAACTCTTACAGGTAAGCACAGGAGGACACAAGAAAGCTGGAGAGGAACTTTACAAGAGCATATAGTGGCAGGACAAAGGGTAATGGCTTTAAACTGAAAGAAGGCAGATTTAGATTAGATAGAAGGAAGAAATTCTTCACCATGAGGATCATCAGGCACTGGAACGGGCTGCCCAGAGAAATTGTGAATGCCCCATCCCTTGGACTGTTCAAGGCAGGTTGGATGGGCCTTTGAGCAACCTGGTCTAATGAAAGGTGTCCCTGCAAGGGAGTTGGAACTAGACAATTTTTAATGTCCCTTCCAACCCAAACCATTCTGTGAGTCTGTTATTCTACGATATGTGCAAAGCACTGCTGTAGGGTGATAAAGCAATGCCATTGCTGTGCATCGGACTAAAAAAATGTAGAAGTTCCTGGCCTGTTGATTTTTAAGTGTTTTTTTCCCCACCATGAAGACGTTTGTTGCTATGTGCTGTCCACCTCAATACCCCAAATCACTTGCTGAGACGTTCTCGCAGATAAAGTATTTTCTGTGTCAGAAACAACACTTTGGACTCTTTGAAGAAAATGCATTTTAAATTATGGCAAGGAAAAAGCAATGGGGACAGAGGATTTTGGATAAAGAAGAGAATTTCATAAAGGGGACAGGTATGTAGTAATGGAGAACTTAAACAACAGCAAGCAGAGGGAAAAGAGAACCAGAGTCACAGCAGCCATTGCAGCATAGAGTAGGTCTAGGACACTTACACCGTTGTAGATTTCCATCAGACTTATAATTTTGGCAACCAATGTTGCGGGTTTTCCAAGTTGTGCAGCTGTTGATGTGCACAGTGACTTTGAACCCACTGGGTTTATTGGCAGATTAACTTAACATTTATTTGCATGGTTAGGGAGTCCCCTGCAACCAGAATGCATGGGACTGTCTGCACTTACACAACCAATTTGCACATGTGCAGTGGCTATGAGCCTGTAAGTCACTAGCTCTTATGGGACTGACTGATGTTCAGAAAGCTGCTTTTCTGTAGAATCAGTATTCCATCATCCAAAACAACAGTATTCACAGGTATGGCATCACATATCCAATCCAGATGATGCAGGCTGGAGCAGTCCCATTGATTTCACTGATATTAAAAATTACTCATTCTAGCAAGGGACCTGGCTGTATTTTTTGACTTTTCCATGTTTCTCGTTAGAAAGGATTTATGTTGCACAGTTAATATATTGCAGGTGAATCATTCCCATCTTCCCTGTTTCTCCTACCAAACACAACTTTACATTCCTGTCCAGGAACAATATTGAACTCTCCAAGGTTTGGTGAAATGAAAATGCCTGACAGTGGATAAAACATGAGGAAAATGTAGAAAGGAATGTATGGAGCAAGGGATTAAAGTGTGTGTGGCCTGTGTTTATCCTTCCTTATGCAGCTCAAGAGCCCGTGAGCAGCTGGTGACTGTGAGCCAGCCTGGCATGTGTCGCTACGGTTCGAGGTTGGATTGCTGTTATGGCTGGAAAAAGAACAACAAAGGCCACTG
The DNA here is from genome assembly GCF_963082525.1 of Nesoenas mayeri. Classification (NCBI taxonomy): domain Eukaryota; kingdom Metazoa; phylum Chordata; class Aves; order Columbiformes; family Columbidae; genus Nesoenas; species Nesoenas mayeri. The sequence continues at coordinate 104,238,749 of NC_137541.1, forward strand.
TGAAGGTAACATTAACACTTTGTGCTTGTTTCCTCTCCACAGTTTTGTACTTGGTACCAATCAAGGGATTTCATATATGTCTACCAGAAGTCACAGAAAGAAACCTTCTGAGGAGTGAAATCTCTTAACCTGTGAGAGAGTGAATAAAACATGTTTGAGAGACCATGTCCTCAAAATAACCAAACCAAACCAAACCAAACCAAAACAAAAAAACACTTTGGGTAAATAACACCAAACATTAAAATATGTATTCAAAAATCCTTAGATCCAGAAGGGACCATCTGTTCTCACCTCCTGCACAGCCCTGGTCCGTGCCTATACTATTACAGCTGTCAAGTCAATCGGCATCTTTTCTCTTCAGAAATACACAACCTCTGAGAACCAGGAGGTTTTAACTTACTAAAAATATCAGTAAAACCCAATCAATAAGTGCACATGTCCTGAGCTTGGGAAGCCAGCCAGCATTCTGGTCTGTGGATCTTTGGCTCAATGAAGAGTCAATGTCTCTAAAGATGTTTCTAATTTGTTAAAGGTCTATAGATCCCAAGGAGAAGGTGATGTGGAGTCTCTCTCTATGCGTTCACAGGCAAAACACATCAAAGCATGAAATACATGTTTTAGGAATCTTTCTCAGATGTCGCACCTGTTGTCCCAGAGAGTTTGGATTTCTATATCTGCTGAATTTTAACCTAGGCTTAAGGTTATTCATTGCTGACAATTAACAGACTGACTTCTAAAAGGGAAAGATGGTCTGTTCTGTATATATAGGGTGACAGTTCAAAAAAGGAAAAAATTATTAATACCTTTATTAATATTTATGCATTGCTGAATAGCACCTTAGTTTTGATGGAAATACGTAACTTGATGGAAAACTGACAAACATAACTTCGATCAGCAAGTGGGGTAAGTTGTCTTGCTGTAAAGCAATAGGGAGCTTTCTTGGTAAAATTCGGTTTTCATGAACTTTTAAGGATTTTCTTTGGCAGATTTCTTTAAGCCAACTGTAGTGTTGATCTATACTGTAAATCCAGATGCAGTGGTGTTTTCTGCTTCAGTGTTAACACTCAGCTGGTCTCACACTATGCCACATTGCATTCAGGGATGTGGATAGTGCTGAAATAATCTGCAGAGCTAGTACATATGAATGAATTTTTAAACATAGGGAAGATACTTGAATTTGGCATTATGAATTTTAATTAAGAAGTTTAGTCTATAGTAACTAACACTGTGACATTCCTTTTTCCTGTAGTTTGCACAGCAGCTTTATTACACAAGGTAGCAGGATGCGCATCCTAGTGCATCCTGCATATTTTGCTGGTTTTCTAGAGCTAGTTGCAATTTAAATGTATGTTTGGGTTTCTTTTCCTGAATAATCCTCATGTTGACAATCACATTGACTTTAGGACCTTTAAGCCTTATAAAAGTCAGCATTTAATTTCTGACTAATGATCCAGAGGGCTAAGAGTTAGAAAACCTTTACTTTTTAATACCTTCAGGCTACTCACAACCCTCTCGAGTCATTGTAAACTTTATGCAATAATATTTATTGTGATGTGTGGTAAGGATAGTTGCCACAGGTACTCTGGGTGTTCCACCATGGGATGGACATGTTTCCCAGCTGTAAGGAGGTCCAAACCTGGAAAAGTGTTGTAAGAGAGAGAGCTGAAAGGAGTCCCTTCTTTTCCAGATCTTCACAAACCTGGAAAAGCACCCACTCGTGCCAGTGTCACTTTTCTCCAGAAGAAATAAAGTGCCAATCAGTAGCTACCATGCCCAAACTAGAGGCAGAAGTATGGAGGATATTGAACTCATGCAAGAAGATTTTAGGCAACTAAGCAGGGCCAAAGTTCTCAAATAGAATATTTCTAACTTTTTCTTTTCCTCTCTCCTATCCCTGCCTGACTCCTCTAGCTATCTGTCGACATGGCTGCAAGTATGGCGAGTGCACAGGACCAAACAAATGCAAATGTTTCCCTGGATTTACAGGAAAAACCTGTAGTCAAGGTTTGTGCACATGGGGATAATACTCCAGAAAGCAGACTGTTTGATATTCTATCTCCTTATCTTGTACTATGGATTGTGTCATCTTCCAAAATAGTACAACAAGATGTATTCTTGTTTACAAAAAAGAATCTAGAGTTTCAGGTTCTTATATCTCCAGGTCTAAGTCTCCTTCAGCACACAAAAGTTTGAATCTCTCTCATGTATCTCCTGCAGGCTGATGACAAGGGTAAACTGTCATATTTCTAGTCAGAGGATTAAGGCATAGAGAGATTCTATAGGAAAGTATTCAAAGAGCTGGAATTCAAATCCAGAACCCATTTTATTTTTTTAACCAGCAACCCAAGTTTCTTTCTAAACTAACCTTCTCATCAGAAAGAGATGCAATTACACGCTAGACATAAGCTGCCTGGGCCAATGCCAATCTGTTTGCATATGCTCATTGGTATTTTTGACAACACAGAACTGGTAGTCTTTAGAACTGCATAGTCATAAATTTTGAATGCACCACTTTCCCTCCATAAACATGCAATTAGACATGGAAATATTTCAGCTAATGCATTGGTGAGAACTCAGCTTATTTTTCCTCTTCCAATATATGAGACCCCTGTGTTGAATCAGATGAAGAGAGCAGGTCAGTGCATGGGGAGGGGCCATCCTGCTGCACTGTAGATGAGTAAGCTGCAGGTGCTGTGGGGAAAGCAGGACATAAAAGCCACACGAATGGATGGGTCTGTCCTTGTTACCTTCCTAAGCACCTGCAGTCTTTGCTTGAGGATATTGCACTGACATGCTAAAACCATATTTTTCAGAGTCAAAGCAACCCATTTATTAGATGATGTATTTCAAGCAATATGCTATAAAGGTATATTCTTACGTATTTTGGAAAACTCTATGTTTTGTGTGTTTGATGTTGCTTGCGGGGAAATAAGTCAATTCGTCAGTACCACTAGAGAGGAAAGTGAAATAGCATCCATGCTTGCGTGTAATAGATACATAGGTATCACACCTTCATCCTCTAAACCCAGAAGTTTAACCTCAAAAATTATTTGTCATCTTAAATGTTAACAAAAGGCAACAGAGAAGCCCCCAGCTTTCAGGCATTTTCTGTGCAGTAACTCCAGCTGGATTTGATTTGCCTTCCATATGCAAGCAGATCAGTTCTGTGCATTTGGCAGTACAGTCTAAGTCTGAGACTTGGTGGAAGCACCACACAGACCGACATGTGCAAATTGCCTTTTAGCTCCCTGGGCTGCTCTGTCTTCTGAGGCATGGTCAAGAATGTTTTTTAGTAAATGGCCGGAAATGTCCCAGAGCTGTTTCAATAGTTTAGCCACATATGTGGTCATGTTCCAGCAGCCAGGAATGCTCAGAGCTACTTTTAATTTACTGGCCGATGCAGCCTTGGTCTGTTCTTACAGCAGAGTGCCCTGCTGAGCAAGCTCAACATGAGCTAACTAAAATAACAGAGATAAGGGGACTGTATTAGTCTGCCACTGAGCCTGAGCTAAATTAACTTTATCTCCACAGTTTCTCTTTAAGAGCTGTGTATGCTATTACTGTGCATTGTGCAAGATAGGTGCAGCTAAGCACTTTTGAAAATGTGTGCTCTAAGTGGAATTACTTTTGTTCCCCTCTAGTTTATTTGTTAAGAGGGTCTTGGTTATTTAGTGGAGTCACAGTAGGAAAAAAAATCCAATGTGATTTGCAAGCTGATAGGCTGTCCTTTCTCAAACAGACCCTATATCTAAATAATAGAACACAACTCTCTTTTTCTTCTCTAGACTGATCTGTAACAAACACTTCTGCACGTGTATAACCGCAACAAAGTTTATGCTTCAAAGGGTCTCAGGCTTTTTTGCAGTCTGCAGGATGCACAGACATGAGAAGAGATGCTTCTCCCATTGGAAGTGGAGCTGTACAAACTCAGTGCTTGGAGTGTTGCATCTTTATTGAAATTGTATTATTGGTCATATGGGCTGTTAAACACACGTTGAATGGGCTTCATATGCTGGTGCATTCTGTTAATGAGTTCTGCCTGTTTACAAATGAGGCTTCAAAACACAAAAATTCAAGGTGCCAGTTCTCAGAAGTCAAAAGCACAGACATTGTCGCCTTGTCATAGGATCAATACAATTGTCAGTACTGCTCTGTCTTTACCACACAAATTGAACTCTTTAGGATTCTGGTTATCTCCCTGGGAAGGATAGCTACTGGGAATTTGAAATAAATTTAGCTTCTGCAAAGCTTTTTAAATCCTAGATTTTGCGAAGAAGATTTTTTAGATTTGCCCTTTCTTAAAGTCCCATGATTTTTGTGTATTGTATTTCATCTTTGCTAGACAGCCCTGCCCTGATAACTTTGGTGCTAATGTATAGCTCAGAAAAAAAATACATATTTGTTTCACTTTATCTCAAACTGATTTGCTGGTCTTAGTCTCACATTTTTTCCTTTCTAGTACAGAGGCCAGCTGGAAGGCTGAAATCTCCAGCTAGAATCACAGAAATCCAGAAAAATAACTCCCAGAAAACAGAGTAACCACAATTCTCTCCCCACCCCTCACCTCTTGCTAACAAGCTGCCAGATGTGGCCAGTTTGCATTGATTTTTCAGGTGTAGAAGTCTGTGTATGTCAGTTTTGCTAGCAGTCTTTCAGCCAGATGGTCTGCTAAACCCTCATCTTGCAAGGGGCTGGCTCATTGTCAATCCAGGCGATTTTACTGTGGGGAATTCAAGGCATTAGGCAGTATTATCCGTCTATCTGTATGAATATATGTATATAAACCCAGCATTCACTTCATTCCAATGACTTCTGCAGATCTGAATGAATGTGGACTGAAACCACGTCCCTGTGAACACAGATGTATGAATACACATGGCAGCTACAAGTGCTATTGTCTCAACGGGTACATGCTTATAGATGGCACATGTACAAGTAAGTAATACAGCTGAAAGGCCAGGCACACCAAAATAATCTATAGCATTTGATCCCAACAGATTTTCTTCCTGTGATGAATGGATTTACCTTATTCAAGATAGGGTCTTTACCTCAGCTCTCTGATACTCCCAGCAGCTGAAAGAGTCTTTCTGTTTGGTGGTATATAGATAAAGTAAACTAGGTCATATTTGTATTTTGGTGTTCAGAGGAATTTTTGTCCTGCTAGGAGTAAAAATCTTCGATGGCATTACTTCAGACAAAGGACAGATAGTATAGCCTTGGTGTGTAGTCCTGCCATTTCATCTGTTGAATAAGAATGAACGATACTACCCATGCAAAACACCAATATAGACTACTTTTTAATGTGCTGAATTTCATAATGTTACTCCTTGCTTTACCTGTCTGTGCTCCTTGAATCATTTGCTTTCTCCGAGTGCTGATATACCTCCCACACTTGCCGTCACCTTCTTGGAAACTTTTGTTCATTGAGCTAAGGCTTATCTAAACTGTGTTTCTACCTATTTTCTTTGTCTTTAAGTCAGCTTGTAATGGAAAGTATTCTGCTTTCTTAACCAACCTGATTTTTCAGACCTAAGGAAGCTTCATATTTCTCAATGACACTTTTTTCTTCACGTGAGCTGTTCCATACTGGTATTTTGGCTTTGAATTTCACAAAACCCCAGGTAACATGGTAGCAGCCCTTTCTAGAGTCCACTGGACTGGAACAGATGCACCAGTTGGACAAGGTAACCAGCTGGTCTCAGCAGCTGAACAATCTGCTCGAGAGTCCTGTCCTAAAGCAATGGACCTGGCTGAATGGGGTGCAGCATAATCTTTCCCATGGGTATGACAAAGAACAATAAACTCTGAAGGGCTTTAATCTTCAAATCTTGGAGACAATCTCGCACCAGGCAGAGTGTCCATCTGGCAAGTTTGCTGTCAGTTTTGGAATAACTGGAAGAATACCCAGCCTTGGCAAATGCTCACAGGAGTGCAAGGTCTGCAGCTGTGAGGCAGGCAGAAAAGCCAGAGCTCTTACTCTCTCTCTTTTATGGCCTTGAAACTGAAATTGCTGCAGGAAGAGCTTTTGAAGGGTTTCCCTTGCCTGCATCACAGCTCAGTGTTGTGCTTCTGTGTTACTAATCATTGTGGGTATCACCAGCAGACAACAGCTGTGGGTCCCTGAGATCCATGAGAAATGGAAATGTACTTCTTTCATTTCTTCCAAGATAATTTGTGTATCTGCTGACATCATGTTCCGAGTAGTTTTCAGTAAGGCCACTGTCTTACAGGCAGCTGAAGTTGGCAGAAGCCGTAACTACAGTCACAATAAACTGTCCTGTTTCACTTCCCTTCAAGCCCAGTGGCAGCTTTGTCTCGTTCATCCCACACTCTGCCTGCTCTGAGCACAAACACTCGCTGCAACCACACTTCTGAACCAAGTCAGGAAACTAGATCCAGGCTGTTACTTACCATTTCTGCCAGATTATTTTTAAGTCAGTCTTAATTCAGAACTGGTTTCTTGATTTAAGAAGCTCTCCATTTCTACCAAATGTGTAGTTGCACTGTCCCTTACTTGAGCCAGCACAAAACTCTGAATTTCTCAGTGGCAGTAGTGGCCAGTGTCAAGTACACAGGAAAAAAAATGCCCGAGCAGCTGTGAGCCCTGAAGCTTGCATTTCACTTTGGCATACAGAAATGTGATTTTTCAATGGAACCTCAACAAACACTGACACAGAATAAAACCAAATTTCAGGGGAGAAAAAAAAAGGTTTCCCATAGAAGGGAACTCTCCATTCTTGACTGCTCTGGTTGAGGAGGCAAAAACCTTTATGTTCATCCAGCTTGTGCTTCATTAACCCAACCCATCTGCTACCTTCCCATTGCAAAGAGCTTGTATTTTCTTAAGCAGAAACTATGATTACGAAATGACATAGCAAACTGCATACTCAAGTAGAAGTTATTCTTGTTTAAGTCTACTAGCCTCCCATTTCACTTGATGCCAATTGAAGCTTGTGCTTGGATGAAATGTTAGGTTATTTAACCAGCTGTAGAATCTCACCATTTTATTCAGGAAAACATTTTGAGCATATTATTGCTCCTTCTGAATCAAATTCTCTATGATGTGGGTCTCCTTCACAAGATGAAGTCCATCTAGTCTGAGCAGGCAGGTTTATCTGCAACCACACCAAGGGACCATGGATCTGGAAGAAGGGTATCAGAAGAATGTGGCTTTGGGTCACAGAGAACAATTGCTTAAAATAGTTGGTAGGTTAGTACCTAACACAAAATGACTTAACTTCTGCAGGAATTCCTATACTAGATCTGATTAGCAGTTCATCGAAGTCAATATTGTGTCTAATCAAAGCCAGGAACAGGAGCTTTAAACAAAAGAAAAATCAGACAATTGCTAATAAGATAAGAATAACTTTTCATAAGTTTCTTTATTGCCACTTAGGAAGATGATAATGTAACAAAGTATTATGATTTACAGTCTGTTTTTTTTTCCTCTTACCTCCTGCTGCTGTGTATGTTCTCGTTCATACAAAAGTAAGATGCTTTCACAAATAAAATGAAATCTTGGCCTTCAAAATTTATCACTTAGCCACAGAGTCTAAACAAACCAGCCTGAGAAAAGCAATGTTGGCACAGATTAAAAAGATTAATTTTAATAGCACACGGAACTAAAATGCATTACATTTTATATTTAAATCACAACAATATGGCTATATACGCACCTGCACACATCATTGTCTTGTATATACACTATTAAGCACTGTTCTGAAAGTGCTGGTACCTCTGACAATAAACATGTTGCTTTTTAGAATAAAATTTCAATCTTTTTCTACCTAAGCAGCAGCCAGTATTCAAGTTCTTGCCGTTGATTTCTGTCTCTAATAAATTGACAAGTGTTCCAGACCTTTCACTTACAAAAAACCTATATACAGTTCTGTTTCCTTGAACAATACCAGAGCAGAGTAGCTAGAAATACTTTCTTTGCACGCACCTCCATCTGCTCCAGTAAACACTTCCAAATACTACTTCTCTCCCTGGCATCACAGCATTTTCTGGATAACTTCAGGTTTTTAGAAACATCTCCCTACATACTTAATACATTTCTCCTACTTTTCTAACCTCTCATAGGTCTCTAACACAAGATCTACACCCCCTACAGTTCTCTTTAGAGGTTAAGTCATCTTCAATAATTCATACTCCCAACCAATCTGAGGCAACCAAGACTTGTATTCTGGATAGTGTCTCTTTAGATTCAGGTATCTGTTTCATAAAGGATCAAAATAAGGACAATTTCTAACTCCATCAGGCTAAATAGTTTTCTAAATCAAATTCTTTACTAGAAGCACGTGTAATGCTAAGCAATAAAAACACTTCAGTACCAAATAGTACTCTTGTATGGTAAATTGTCACAAAAGGAAATCTAAACAAAGCAAAATCTTTTTTCTACTTTGAGCAGTTCTGTCTCTGAATTGAAAAGGCAATAGTAAGAATTCACAGAAATGGGAACAGAGGAAAAAGAAGGAATAAGGGTAGGAAAGAAAAAATTGAAGGGGAGAGGGAATTTACAATTTACCTCATGGACTGCTGAATTGTTAATGTTTTAGTGCATGAACATCTTGATAAGTGATTAATGGAATTTTGTTGTTCTCATTTATTTTCTGCATTCATCCAGATTTAAATTTTAAGCATGTGATCCCAGCCTAGATTTTGCTGGTTTTGTTCTTTTAAATACTGTTTTCAGGTTCTAGGTCATGTGCCATGGCAAATTGCCAGTATGGATGTGAAGAAGTCAAAGGGGAGATACAGTGTCTTTGTCCATCAGGTGGCCTTCAGTTGGGACCAAACAGAAGGACGTGCATTGGTATGGTTAGAGAGCTCATGCTCAGCTTCTTTTCTATAGGATCCCCAAAAATCTTAAGAGCCTGGGGAAAGGTTAATAAGTAGTTAGCTGTCATCACTGGCTTGAACTTCTTGTTACTCACAGTATGATGTAAAGCTTGTATGTTTTTCTTTTTTTAAATGTTCTTGTAATATTGGCCATGTAATTCTTTGGAGGACTCCCATCCTCAGTAAATAATTAAATGTTTTGACATCAATTTGAGTCATTAACATATTCAGTTTCTCCCTATTCCTCTGAGGTCAATGATGTTTTGCCTGCAGGGAACTGCCTTACTGACATAATGCATTAAAGGATTTGGGGTTTGTGTTTGGATCATTTATATCTTTTATTGTGATAACCCATGATACAAACTTCCAGACTTTTCTCCAGGAGCCTCAACATCACTTAACCTGTGGGTTTCCTGTGATGAGGAAAGCATTACTTACAACACTTGGTGCTGTTCTGTGATACCGGTTTTATGTTGTCATCTGACAAAGCAGCACTACAGCATTGTAATCCTGTGCTGAAATCATACCCCTTTTAATACTGAAGCTAAACGAACTCATTTCAAAACCCAGTATATGTGAAACAGACTCTCCAAAGCAGGGACCACTGCAACAACTAAAGAAGAAGGAGCAGTGAGAGGGCATGTCAGGGAGGGGTTCCCTGCTCCTTAAGGAGAAGGTGATCCAGGAGCTGAGGATGACCCCAGCATCAGCAGGGCTGTGTCCTGATAAGCCAGCTCCAGGGTCTGCCCAGACATCTTTCCATAAGCTGGAATATTCTATTTACTGTTCATCACAGACAAACCTGAAAGTCTCTGCAAGTGTTCATTTTTCAGATTAGATTCTATTTGTTTTAAGCTTAAAGGACATAATGCTTTGTGTCTATTTTATGTAATTTCATTTTAAAATATGCCCAGTAGCAAAGCTTCATATGAAAAAAAAAAAAGAATTTTCAGTTCCAGATTTCTTCTTTAGAATAACTTGATCTAATTCTTGAAATGCAATTTTCCTTCTGAATCAGTAAGTACATTTTCCTATAAAATTCTAACTTACAGCATTTGAACAATTTCAATTTAAAAAAAAAAAAAGCCACAAAATTTTTTCTATTTCCTTCTTTCCTACTTTCCCTCTTTCTCAATCTAACCCTTTTTTCCTGGTCTCACTTGGCCTCTAAATAGGTTACACCCCTAGGCAACCCCAGGGAATGATATTTAGTGCGGTTTTTAATGTTTATTGCACTCAGGCAAGCACAGAAGATGGAAAATTGCAGCTGGGAAATGTTTTATTTCCTAGAGCTGCCCAAAATACAATGGAAAATAAAGAATTACAGTTTCTCCTTTGAGACATTCAAAAGCTGCCTGGACGTGGCCCTGGGCAACTATCTCTAGGTGTTCCTGCTTGAGCAGGGAGGTTGGACCAGATGACCTCCAGAAGTCCCTTCCAACTTCAACCAGTCTGTGATTCTATGAGAAAACTTTTTGCAACAGATGCTATTTACTAAAATTTCTTTAGCAACATAACCTAATGATATTGATACTTTCACATATTTTTACATTATTTCTGTCACAATGGTTTAAGTCCTGCAGATTATAAAGGGTAGCTTGGACATGATACGTTACAAGCAAAGAATAACAGTAGCTAATCCATTTTAGATGCTGCTTACCAAAACATACTGGTTGAATGATTTCTACAGCTTAAAGAATGTTTTAAATGTTGAGAGGTTTAACATTCAAGCATAAAAAAGTATTTTTAATTCCAGTGGCCAAAACAACATTATACTTAACATTTCAAACAAAAGATTAAATAAGTGCATCAAGCAAGAGATGCTACTGTGTGGAAGGACAGTTACTATATGAATTTTTCTTCTTAACGCACAGCCATAATATCATCACATATGAAGGCCAAATGGCCTGGGACTCCTTTATCAATTTAAGGAGCTATAAAATAAACCCATATGGATACTTGGCTCAACTTCTAAACTATACACACTCCAACATGACAATGGTATTTCTGTCTTTCAAATGAAATGAGTTTGTAATTGGAAATGTCCTGCTTTGAATAATCAGCAAGGATCTTTGACTAATACCAATCACAGTTAACATGTTTGAATTATGTAAGAGTCATGTGAAGGTGAACACTGTAGACAAATGTATTTAAATGCAAAAGACAAGAGTGTCTCTCTTAAATCTCTTATTGAGTTATTCAGGCAACTATTTTTATTCTTTTATATTGAGTTCCTTTATATCTACTGAACCTGCTCAAATGTATTTAGAAGAATGTTAGTGCATATGATAAAAGGTAAATAGAAAAAAAAAAAGGTATGTCCAGTGGCTGGAAATATCAGACCTCTTCTTTCTGTATGACCTGTGGTATGTCATAATTTCTCTAAAATAAGAGAGCATCTTCCTGCTGTATAGCATAATAGATGCTTAATAGATTATAAGATACTCTAATACTCTGGTATTAGTCACAGAAACAGTATAAAAAGGTAAACATTTTAAGATCCCTGGCTATTAGTCTTAGCTTAATCCTCCTAGGAAGCTACATTATTTCTGGACCTGCAGAGCAGCACATTGATGTGTTTCCACTTTTCCTGTTCTGCATGTGCACAAGCGAAGGAATAAAAAAACAATTATAGATAAAAATTTTTAACTTAACCTAAACCTTTTGCTTCTAAGAGTCCAGTGAGTCTTTAGTGTTCACTGCAGACACAAGCTTCATGCTAGGATTGAGTGCAGCAGGCTCGTCCTTTACCTTGTGACAGCTCCTGGTCCTGGCAGAGGCATGGGGAAATGAGACCCTGGAGAGGTCTGGGCATGCCCTGGAGGCTGGGGAACAGCCATCCTCATCAGGAAGGTGTAGGGATTTTGACTGTAGGTTTGTTTAAGTATTTTTCTGTTGTTTTCCACTTCCCTTTTATCACCTAAGCACTGTAAAAGTATGGTAAAAATGATAAAAAGACGAACCGTGGTGTCCAGCAGCACTTCACAGCAGTGTGACAGGGAAGGACAAATATCAAATATCATAATCAACACTGTTTTAAATGTGACATTACAACAAAGCAAATAAATTACAAACACTTAATTACAATGGTTGTTAAATAAGGTACCTAGGCTCCTCCTATACCAAGGCTCCTCCTTCTCTCTCCAAAACATCTGTCCCTGTCATCTATCTTGCTGGATGGACCACTCGCAGTCTGGAAACACTCTCCCTGCTATGTCTTGACTTAGCCCAGCAAGGAGAGGTGCAGAGATTCAGTAGAAAAGCTGCTGCTGCTCTCAATTTCCCGTTTCTGTGTCCTTCTCTTACACTATTCTCTGACATTTCCTTTATTAGGGAAATAATGGAATTTGTGGAGTTCCTCCTGACCCCACTCCATGATCTTAGGGCAAATCATTGTCCCCAGTGAGGAGAATCCCCCCTGCCAGTTACCCTTGCTTTTACCATGCCAGGTCCCAAAATTTTCCATGAAGTTAGTTCATATTTTGCCACTTCATTTGTCTGAACACATGCAAAGCCACCCACAAGTGTGAAATTATAAGACTTATTTATTAAACAACTTGTGATAGCAAATCCCAACTAGTTCTTCCTTTCCCAGTTTACTTTCTCATGGATCTGACCAGCATCCCTTCTTCTGCTCTAGACATTGATGAATGCTCTGCTGGCCAAGCTGTCTGCTCTTACAACCGCAGATGTGTCAACACATTTGGAAGCTACTACTGCAAGTGCCAGCTTGGATATGAACTGAAATATGTTAGCAGCCATTATGACTGTGTAGGTAAGATTTAGCCCATGAATTTTCCTTCTTCATTCCTTTTCATTCCCACATGATGCACCTTTCCTGTCATTGCCTGAAGCACATTGGCCTGGTCTGGGGATACTGCCTCAGAAATGGATAAAAGATGTGACTAAGACACTTTGAACTTTTCTCATGGTTTTCTCTGTGGCCTTATGAAAAACCTAATCACTGGCACTTGCAAATTAAATTGCCTTATTGTACCAAGTCAAGATGTGCAAGGGCTTGTAGTGCAGTATCAACAGCTGACTGCAAAGAAGTGCTACTTCTGGTACAGGTTTAAAGAGCCATTCTTCGTCCTGTTGGCTTTCAACCTGTGCTGGTTTTGGTGTGTGTGTCATTAATGAGGAATGTGAATCAAGTGCCTTCATGACTGTAAATACAGTTGTTTGGATGGACAGTGCAGAATTAAAAAAAGAAAAAAAAAGAAAATACTAGGTTTTAATTGCTTTTCAGGTCTCTCTTGCATGCCTAAGTTTCTCCCAAACAAAAATAAATAGAGGCAAAAGGTTATCTTGACATGTCCATGTGTTAAAACGAATGTCAAAACACCTTTTCCCATGCTTGAATCCATTAGCTGAATGGTGGAAGAACAGTAAAGCTTAAGTTACAGCAGCAGGCGCTGCAGCAGTAGTGTTCAAGCAGTTGACTACACAAGGGCCTGGAAGGGTTGGAACAAGAAATACATACGAAAGAAGATTAATGAGTTTTGTTTATATTTGCTTGGTATTGGGAGGTAGGGGTGGGAGGGAGACCATAAGGCAGGTTTTGGAGACTCAAGTTTATAGTTCCTGTTGTATGCAAATCCTGAGAGTCTTAAAGCAGAAAAAATACTTACTTTTTCATACACTATTTGTGCATGGGGGAAAAACTGGAGAGGTCTCTGTAGTCAGGATTTTATCTGCAAACCTGATTCTCACTCTCAAGACATACCATATATTTGAGTCAGTCTTTCTACTATTGGTCTCCTAGCTGACTTACATTATGGGAGGACCTGTCACCTGCTAAAAATGAAGCAATCTGGATAAAATGCAAGTGGTGCAAAAATTTGTGCAACAACTTGGCTCCCTCATGTGGGAGAAATCAGAAACATATTTGTGATGTAGCAGATTAGGAGAAAAGGAGAACAAAATCAGTTGCTCTTGATGGCTGTACATTTTGCTGTCAGTTGAATGTAGTATTTTCTACTGAATTTTTCCTGATCATACTCTTTTTGTGCAGCATCATATGCTGGAATGTTAGAGGTAGATTTTGTAGAATTTCATAGAATGTCCTGAATTGGAAGGAACCAACAAGGATTATCAAGTCCAACTTGAGATAAAAGTTCTCAACATCTTGGCATGCTCGGGGTTACTTTCAATTGCATTTATTCTAAAGTCAGTGAAAGAACGCAAAAGATTTCATAGAATCATAGAATAATTTGGGTTGGAAGGGACCTTCAAAGATCATCTAGTCCAACCCCCCGATTTGATGAGTGTTTTTTTAATCTATGTCACACATTCTCTTGGTACCTTTTGCTTTTTGTTAATGGAACAGTGTGCACAGCCTGTAGTTTGAATCCTGTTGTCAATCAAAAAATCACTGTGTTCACTTTGTTTTTACTGGGATGCTCTACATTTTCCATCGATGCACATGCCAGTAATTGTGTACTTGGAGCTGACATTAGTGTGAAGTCTTCTGCCTCCAATGGTCTCTGGACCGTCTTGTTCTAACACTAGTGATTGCAACACATGGAAACAGATGGCAGGCACAAGCAGGCTGTCATGAAGTTTGGGTTTTGACTCAGTTTTCACTAAAGCATTTATATCTTTCCCTAGATGTCAATGAATGTGTGACAAATACACACAGGTGTAACCACCACGCAGAGTGCCTCAACACCGAAGGGTCCTTCAAATGCAATTGTAAACAGGGCTACCGAGGAAATGGATTTGATTGCGCTGGTGAGTACCACTGGATGTCAGGAGAAGTGCTATATTGTTTTTCTCCAGTAATTGTTGGTTAGAATGTGTTCTATAGGAAAGATCATGCTGAACTGTGCTGCAATATCAACCCAGGCAAACTTGTCCATGAAATAACATATTTATTGTATGATACATTGAACAGCTGATATGAGTATTATTAGCTCAAACTCATTTTCCATTTGAGTCCCCAAGTCTCATAGTTTCACTAAGAATCCCAAGTAGAACAGATAATTTGGCCTGACGAAACAGAGAAAATAGCTTTTAAAAGTCTACTGTGTATTTTCTTCAAACTTCCATGGCATAGTCCCCTGGAGTGCTGTGCAGGCTCTTCCAGAAGAGTTTCAAGCTAACTTAGCAAAAAGGAAGAGAAGGGAGGAAAGCCATGACTTCTGTGCTGAACTCTTTTCACTTACAATTTTGCCTTTGTTTGTCTATTGAGTATTAAAGACTTCCCATAAAAATGTTATTGCCTGGTTCTAACTGAATATGATCCTCCAGGAAGAAAGAAGGAAAGGTTGCTCTTGTCTTTATATTTAAAATGAACCTTTCAATTTAATTCCTCTATTAAACCTAGCAGAGATTTCTACCACAATGTCATTGGAGATGTTTTACTCAGGAGGACTTCTACGTCCTCCTCAAATATTTTGAACAAAAGACATTGTGAAAACATTTTAAAAGCTCTTGACAATAGAAGATGAAGACTACATAATATATAAACTCTTTTTCCTGGGTCTTTTCCAAGTAATTCTTCATCAGGTATGTATTATGATTATACTTCATGGTCACAGATGTTCTATGAGTCTCTCTGTTACTCACGTTCCTACTCCCTTTATAATAGTAATTGAAACCTCCCATATCTCATCTATATTGACGCTGCATTTGGAATAGCACTTTATTGGTACAAGAGTTTATCAGCCATTATTTTTTCTGCATTTAATATTAAATATATTCTCTCAGTGTGGGCACCGGTTTGAATTCAATGGTTCCAGATGCAGAGACTTTTGTCCCCTTTGAAGCTCAAGTATGAGTTATCTTACTACATTCTACTTTTATACTCCAAGAATATAGTTAGTATCTAAAAACCATGAAGATACCTGCCAGGGTCAACCCAAAACATCTGATTTCAATCAGGTTGTTTTATAGATCAGGAAATTGAAAGTGTTCTGCTAAAACTGTATGTATACTTATATGTGTGTGTGTGTATATATATGACTAATCAGTGCATGTATATGTATTTATGCTGTTTCTCCTGCCCTATACTGCTGGAGCTCAAAAAAAAAAAAAAAAAAATTGCAGTCCTTCAGTCTTAGAAGTTTCATGAATTCATTCTTAATTTAAAGTATGATCATTTTGATATAGTATCTCTTGTTCATTGTGATGCCTTTCATGCAGCATTGAAACGTGACTTTAAACGGTACAGACTTTTTTTGGAGTTACGCAAATGTAGCTTTTCAAGCCTTAAATTGGTGCAAAAAGGGGGGAAATTCCAGTGAAAAGTAGAGTGAGTGATAAAGCCAGTGGCAAGTTTTCAACCTGTTGTTACAATCTGAAATCATTGTTAGTACCTATAACTATATAATCTGGGCATGTTAACATACATTAAACACAAAGCCAAAGCAACTCCGGACATTAGAAGGGCTAAAATTTAATTTAGAAAATAAAAAGCACAGGGATTTTTTCTAAGTTAAAATTTTGCTACATTTCTACTTCCAGTGAAAAATGTTGACTTTTAATGAGAAAAACCTGACTGGTGCTGATAGGATTCATTTGGATATATATTGTCTCTGCAGGGCTGTTCAGAAAGTTTTTTATGCTCAATGTTATGAGCCAGTTTCCTTGCTAGATGTGCTAAATATCATCCATTGTGATATGTCAGTGCAGCTTACTGCAATGGGAAGATGCAATGGGGCTTGAGACCTGACTGAATATCAAGGCAAACTGATATGACACATCTTCATACGGTTCTCTTAAAACAAAATGTACTACAGATGAAACGTTAAACAAACATATCTCTGAGCAAAAGGGTCTGGTTTTGTGTGTGTGTGTGTTGTGTTGTTTGGCTTGGTTGTGGTTTTTTGGCTTAGGGGGTTTTTTTTGTCCTTTTAACAACAAGCTGAACATTTCAAAGGAAAATCTCTTTTTGAACAAGCCTATGTATAAAATATTATTTCCTCAAGCAGAAACAATTAAACAGGAATGCTTGCCGAAATATGAACAAAGGAAATATTTTAGCTTGTGGAGAGGCTATGACACTTTTTTTTTTTTAATATCTAGCCCTGTAAAAAAAATCAGTGCTGTAGATAGATGATATCTGTCTTCTCACTGGTGTTTCAATTAAACTGTTTGTTCTCTCTCTGCATATTTCCTCATGCCATATTTTCAATTACTGAAGTCCATTAGTTGTTTAGAAGAGGAAGGAGCTGTGCATTCATAAACTTAGCAGAACACACTAAATGAAAGAGAGACTTAACTCAAGAGACGATAGTAGGAATAACACATAGTAATAAGGGAAATCAGAGCCATAGCCAGAAGGTCAAAGCAAGGGTCTAGCTAGAAAGCTGTATACAACAACAAAAGAGCAGGAGGGGGGAAATTACGGAGTCAGTGGCAGGTAAAATCTGAAAAGCATTGGTGCTAAAAGTCTGATTTCTCTGGTAGTTATTCCCCCACATACACCTCCTTTTTAAGGGAAGAGGTTCTTTTAACCTTGAATCTTTCAGTAGCTGATTTCTATTGCAATTCTCAAAAAAGTCTGATCAGCATAAGTGATGGGGTAAGATGTGTGTTTTGCTATTGAGGTAAATGTTTTTTCAAACAGTTACACACAAATTAGATGTACCAGCCTACACTGAAACACTAAGTGTTCTCCATGTCACACAGCAAGTGAGGAAAACCTTTGGCTTTACTGAAGTCAAAGGAAGTTTTGCTGTTGGTTTTAATAAGATGAGAATGCCATCCTGGGAATCTGGGCACTGGAGGCTGTGGCTTCACATTTATTTTGGTGACAGCAGCTGCTGCTCCTGCAGCCCAGCCCAGCTCCCAACAGATGGGCCTGGGGTTGTGCTGCAGCTAAAAGAGAGGCTTCTTAAATATGCCCTCAGAACTCCACATAATTATTGCCACAGGGTGGAAAGCTCATTTCCACAGAGAACTGTTTGTTCTTTATAGCAATTGTCTCTAGCATATAACAAATGGGCTACTATGGCAGCAGTATTAGCTTTTTATAACAAATGAAAAACATTTTAATATATATCTTAATTTCGGAGTATGAAAAGAGAGTAACTAAGCACATTGTTTGTAATGTAACTTCTATGGTTACATCTCCTCACGCTACTGAATAAGCTAATAAATGAGGTAATGTAAAATTCACCTTTGCACAGTGCTGCTTGTACTGATACAACCTTTGATTGTTCAGGCACTCTTTTGCCATTCAATATTCCTATACACGTGAAACGTTGGAGGGTATTTCTAAACTGTCTCTAGCACAGATTTCATTTGAGAATCTCTAGAGGTGTAACCTTTCAAATGCTCCCTAAAAAGGCCCTAGTCATTTCCACATCTGGCCTCTATCTTGCTGCAAGCTGTTGCTGTTCTCAGGTTCATGCATTTCCTGATTTCCTATTGTGCACTGAAAAACCACATTTCCCTCACCACATGCTTCTATGTCTATTCCAGCTTTTACTTAAGAATAGGGTCTCACAAGGTTCCATTAGCAATTAAGATTCCTGGGGGAAAAATGAACCTATGTTTAGTTCACTTTTTTGATAGGAAGCTACAAAATAACAGGAAAAAGCAGTACTAACTTAAAGCCTATAGCCTTCAGGTGTTACTCTAAGAAGCTCAACAATGGCACTCTTGTTATTGCCCAGCTGGAGGCGGAGGTTACTATTCTTCATTATGCTTTGCTGGATTTCTAAATGGCAATACAGAGTTGTGACAGCTCTCTTTGTCCCTCTTACATTACTTAGGTTCCTTTATTTGCTCATAGGGTAACCCCTAAACGCCATATATGTTTTCACCTGTTAACTTGCCAGTCCTGAGAAAAGTTGGGTTTGACAGCATAAAATTTCAAGCTTAAAAGCAATTCTGGTCATATCACTGGTGAGATTCTTACAATTCAATTCAGTATGGAGCCAAATACTGCTGTCATCCTTTAATGAGTAACACTGGAGCTTTTGTCATACCACATTTCCTACTGGAAGCGTTGCTTGTTGGTTTAGTCATGTATTAAGCACAGTCCAGTGTGATGAACTTGCCCTGCTTTCTCAAAGCATCCTTCCCTAAATAAGATGGTAAGAATTTTAGAAATGAAGCAGGCTAGAAATATAATTACTGGATGATATTCCATGGTGCATAAAAGAGAATAATAGTCTAGAATCTGTATTTTAACCCATCTGTGAAAGCTTTCACATTCTCTTAAGACTCGCTAAAAGAGGCATCCTTCATTATGAGGTTGAGGACTTTTTAGACTGATTTCTGAAACTGTGTCCTGCTGATCTAATCTTTACTCACATCTACAGACTCACCTTAAACATTCAACCCCTCTCCAAACTTTATATACAGAAGCCACAAAGAGAGCTACAAAAGGACTTGTAAGCCAGTCTCCCAAGCTTGTCTGTCACTAGGTTTTAAAATATATTGCTGGGTGTGAAGGTGGAGGCAGCATGATGCTCTGTTGGAGTGCAGAGTGAACCGTCTCCTGTTGTTCAGAGCCCCAGCCAGCACTGGCTGTGGTCACAGGACTTGTGGGCAAAAAAACAAATCTATCCCTCTCCTATATCATCCCCAGAGTATTTCCCTTTACACAATGCAGTACAGAGACAAGGGGTTGGCATTTGCTCTCTCTATATTTTTTCCAACTCAGCTTTCACAACTTGATTAATTAGACATCCTACATCAAATCGTTTCTGTGGTTTTATAATCTTGCACAGCAACTGATGACTGAAAAGATTTACTTTTAGCCCGCAGCCACTATTTGCCTTTTTTTGCACCTTTTACTTTAATTCTTTCTAATTCAAATAATATACTTTCAAAAGCCAAGATATTTTCATACTAGGGCAATAAACACAAACTGTGTAAGAGCAAGAGATGTTAATCTACATGCTTCCTGATGGAAGGTGCATAAAGAAGAGCTGGTATGAAATGCACTAAATTTGTTTTCACTTTCTCAAATTCCCTATGCAGTCATATGGAGAGATAAATGCACAAATGTTTGTGAGCAACACCTGTGTGTTTATAGAAATGCCTTGGAGCAGAGGCTCCTGAAAAATCACACCCTCAGTGGTAGCACCCCAGATTGTCATAGAAGGTGAACTGTTCATTCAGGCAAGTCCACAAGCAGTGGATTCAACAGAACAGACTGAATTTAAGGTGGTCTATCCTTACACAGGATCATTCCTCCTGTGATTTACAGGTAGCCATAAAAAGCCTTAAATCCACACCTCAGGCTACTCTAAAGCTGAATGCAGATTAGAAGGAGAGTAGTGATATATCCTAAAATATGCTTGGTCCCTCTTTGCCCCCATTAAGTGTGCAGATTTTCATATTGCAGCAGCAAACTGGAGTCTCCAAGAAACTGGGGATTTATACACTTTCATCTCCCTATTTGTCATTCCTGTCAGTTGATTTTCTGCACTGCTTAGTTTCTCACATACAAGGAGATTGGTTTTCTGACACCACAGAGTTTATTATGTTGAGCTGTAAGAATTTTTCATTTCACTAGGAGGACTTCAAAGCAGCAACTAAAAGCAGATGTTCAGGTTTGCTGAGCAGACACTGCTGGCTTGAAAATCTCCATAGGCTCTTTATTAACAGCCTGAAGTTTCTTGTTATTGATTATCAAGAGGAAATTTGTTTAGAATGAAGCTTTCCTGTTAATTTTTATTGCTGTGTTCTGATTTTAGACGTAGAGAGCCTTACATCCTTCATTTTATCACTCTCCAGAGGACAGGTTCACTTAGTGGAGTATTAGTAAAGATTTTACTTGCAAGTATCTGACAAGCAAGACTACAAGTTTTATCCAGAGAAGAAAACCCAAATCCTCAATTTTGATTTATTTTTATTGGCATCCATTTACTGTATACCTCCAACTGCAGCCTCAGAAAATCTGAATGCTCCAGTGAGTACAGCAAGAGAGTCTGATTTTGTTCCTGGGATACTAAATAGCATGTAATTACATTTGCTGTGTTGTAAATAAAATGTGATGAATTCACGGTGATAGGCTTGTATTTTCCAGGAGTTAATATAAATTTAGGGAGCTTTCCCATTTTCCTACTAGACCATGGTTCTATTTTATTAACTGGTGTTTTTTATTGTGTTATGTTTCTATAAAAAAACCCACACATTAAAAAGATTCCAAGTCCAGTCCATCTGTCCCAAAATTCTACTGTAAAGTTTTTGTTATACTAAGTGAGGAGGAAAATAAGAATATCTTCTTGCCCTCATAATTCCAATCACTAGACAGCAAAAGCAGAGGGAAATAAAAGTAGCTGACTTCCCCTACCATCTGTAATCCAAATACTGTAGACGGTGCAGCATCAATACTGAATGAGAATCAAAGATGGGAAGCAGTATGTAAGGTTATTCTGGAAACAGTCTCTATCTATGGAAGAGCTTCTGTACAGCACACTGGAACTGCTCAGCTCTCGTTATTTCCTAGGTATTTCACATAAAGGACTCAAACTCCAGAAGGCTGTCAGTAGCTGATAACATGGTTTCACTAACCTGCTTACCAGTCCTTCTTCCTCACCCACCCAGATTGAGGCTGTGGCCAACACTAGAGGGCTGAGTATATATATTAGAATTGCATACTGGCTCATCACCTCATAGTAGTTATGAAATCCTGAGTTGCTTTAAAAGTCTCATTGTCTCAAGCCTCAAAGTCTTTTTCCATAGATTTAAACCCCAAGGACACTCTCTTCCTCGGTAGATTTGCTACTGGGACAGGTAGGGACTTGCTTAACTCTAGTGGAATCCTTATGGTGGGATAGGATCATCTCATGAATTAGAACTCCTCAGATTTATGTCTTCCCTCAAACTTGCATATTTGTCACACAAACCCTTCCAGACCTAGTTTTGGCACAGTGGTGTTCCCCAACTGGTGCTGAACTGCAACTGATATTGCTGATAAAAAACAACACCTGCAGTATTGCCATAATTTTCCTCTGAATTTGCTTTGTACTGTAAACATACGTTGAACAAACGCATCTGAAGGAGTCCTGGATTTAACCCTCAGTTATGATTTGGCCATCATCACGAAGAGCCATCAGTCTTGGTCAGATGACAGAAGAGTACATCTGGAAGGGACTAAAAAAGATCAGTTAGTCTGTTCTGCTCTATTCTGCTCTAGCTCTGAGGCAGATCATATCCAGCATATTAATGACAGGTGGTTGCTTAACAATTTTTTAAAATTTCTAGTGATACAGTTCAAATAATCTAAGTGGCTTGCTCCTGTGTTTTACTACCCTATAGCAAGGATAGTAAGCAAGTTTTTCATAATACATAACTAAAAACTTTCCTTGTTTCATGTAAACTTATAATTTGCCTATCTTAAGAGAACATAGAGAACAGCTGGCCAATGTACTGTCACAAAGGACCCCTTTGTGCTGCTACTGGGTCCCTTGGCTGGTGGAAAATCAATTCTGCCTCCCCACATCTCTAGAAATGCATCTTTAAAGGGGTTCCTATGAAAAGTGTCCCTCATTCGAGCATCCAAACATGGTTTGATGATTGTAGAGAGAGAAAAACTGAATTTTAAAGGAAATAAAAGGCTTGTGTCTTCAAATTCAATACGTTACCAAGGAAAGCATGATTTGAAAATCTGAGCTCCCATGTAAATGTAAAATTGTCCTCTTACCAATTAATGTTTTGAAGTTTTTCCCTGGATATAGAGGGTATTTGACTACATTATACTTCATAACGGGGAAAACCCCAAATACAGATTATTTTCTTTTGTTTTACAGATTTGAACAATCTCAATTTACTTTTACCCCCCTCTTAAATTTTTCACTTCTGTCACCTTTGTGTTTCCGAGCAAAATCTAAAGTTGCAAGATACTACAATGCTGGTTATCCTTTTAGTGTTTTGTAGCCAAGAAGAATCATAGAATAGTAACAATCTCAGGAAATTTTACACTTATGTTCTGGTTCACCTCAGAATTTCAGGAAGATTTGGCATTCTCAGAGGGGTTGTTGGTACAACAGAGCTAAATGTGTAACTAGTCGATGGGTATTCAGTTCTGTGCAGAGTCAAACTTATATCTCATAGTAGAGCATTTGGCTGCCTGGGTTTCTGGACATTGTAAAGGACATCACAATGCCTTTTATGAACATTGTGATTGCTCAATGATTCCATAGATGAATATTTAACATGTTCTTGGTTCTAGTCATCCCTGAAAAGTCAGTGAAGGAAATTCCAAGGATCCCTGGAACAGCTAAGGACACAATTAAGAAACTTCTTGCACACAAAAACACTGTGAAAAAACATGAAACAATCAAGAATGTGATCCCAGAAGTGGCTGTGACACCAGCTTCTGAGACCCACTTGCAGTTATTGGATTATGAAGGTGGTTTTGTCCTTGGTGGGAGCTACGCTGAGGAAAAGAAAGAAGAGGAGGCAGAAGAGTCAGATGAAGAGGAGATGGAAGATTTTGAGAACCAGATTGACCATGAGCAAAGCCTTAGAGGAGATGTCTTTTGTAAGTTTCTTCTTTTTTTTCTTTTTTCTTTTTTTTTTTTTTTTAATCTGGTTTCAGTGTAAAAATGTGTATGAACACTAACACAATTGTCATGAAATATTACAGGCTTTTAATCAGAATTTACTTGTATAGAATGTAAAACAACCTAACACGCCTACTGGTGAGATTAAAGGTACCAAATCTCCCTTTTAGGAAGTCAGTGTGCACAGCGAGGGAGTGCATCCTCCTGACAGCCACTCTGTAGGCTTGGATTTCAGAGCAGCTTGGACATAGCACACGGCTTCTCCCCATTTTCTTCACAGAGCCCCAGTGAAACAGGATACTGAGCTCTTTCATTACGAGTAAGACAGTAATCAGCTTTGATTCATGACAGATGTATTCATCATCCTAAGTAGTGTCTGTTATTCAGAGGAAAAACATAGACTTTGGTGTCTTTGGGTTTCAAATAATATAGATCATATCATAGGCACCACTGCTGTTCATGTCATTCCCAACAGAAAAATAATGACATGAATCACAGAGGGGAGGTTTTATCCCTTTTGTTTAAATGTGAGAGCTTATCTGAATGGACAGTCTCAAATTTAAAACATTTGATGATATTTGAGCAAGTATCTTGCTTAATATCTGACACTAGACATTTATCAGGAAGATTGACATAGGTTTCCTCAGTCTGCTTTCAGGTGTTTCCTTCCAACTATTATCTTGTATGCTGTGCAATTCTTGCTGTGGTCTTTAGGTTTTCAATGTGTTTTAATTATTTTTTAATATATCTGTCTCAGTCAAACATTCTTCAAGACAGTGGGAAAGACATGTCATATGAAAAATGCAACCTGCTAATAGTTTATTCATTATACTTTCTCTTTTCCAAACTATAGAAAAATAATAAATACTGTCCCACAGTAATTAAAATTATGCACCATATTTCATAGTGACAGAAATGAGCACAAATGAAGTTTAAGTTAGGATTCAAATATTGCTATTTGCTTCGAAAGGTCATGTTTTTTTAAGGGAAGATCATTTTAAAGTCTTCTGGAAAAAATGGTCAGTAATATTGGTACTGTAAGAAAGCCAAGAAAATATGTGATAATTCACCTAAATACATTTGAGAATACAAAGCTTTGTTGACCAAGGCACTCTTCTCCTAAAATTGCCTTTTTTGGTTTTCAGTGGTAATTGGCCTGTTTCAATTCAGGCGAAGGATATAGACCAATATTGCTTCCCCAAATTATGCTAGAGAGCTGATAAACAGAATTAACTCAGGTCTTTGGTCACCAACCTCCCCTCTTCCTGCAAATATCAACAGTGAGTGCTTACGGCACATTTCAAGTTTGCTGACGATGCCAAACCGGGGAGAGCAACCCATACACCGAAGAGCTGTGCTGCTATTAAGAGGAACCTGGCCAGCCTGAGGAAATGGGCTGACAGGAACATTCTGAAGTTCAATAAAAGCAAATGCAAAGGGAGAAAAAAACCTCATGCAATATTACAGACAGGAAATGAGTGCTTAGGAAGAAGTTTTGCAGAGAAAGGGAATGTGTTCTTCCCCTCTATTTGACAGTTGTGAGACCACATCTGAGGTGCCATATCCACTTTTGGGCTCCCCATTACAAGACAGGTGTGGGCAGGGCAGGGCAGGGCAGGGCAGGGCAGGGCAGGGCAGGGCAGGGAAGGGAAGGGAAGGGAAGGGAAGGGAAGGGAAGGGAAGGGAAGGGAAGGGAAGGGAAGGGAAGGGAAGGGAAGGGAAGGAAAAGAGAAAAGAAAGAGAAAGGAAAAGAGAAAAGAGAAAAGAAAGAGAAAGGAAAGGGAGACAGGACAAAAACAACAAACAACAACAGCCAGAGCAGAGGACGTTCATGTTTCCATTTGATAAATTGGGAAGCTCACCTGGCATGCAGGAGATTCCCCCCTAATTCAAAATCTATATTGCACAGATGGCAAGGACTTCAACTCACCTTACCTTCTGCAATGACTGTCCTAACTTCCAGGCTGTATTCAATCTCTTTGCTTTTTGTGAAAAGTTTCTGGCTAACGGTGCTATGCCTTCAAAGTTGAAGATCAGGAATGTATCTAGGGATGTTTTGAATGTCTCCAGAGAAGGAGACTCCACAACCTCTCTGGGCAGCCTGTTCCAGGGCTCTGGCACCCTCAGAGTAAATAGGTTTCTTCTCATATTCAGATGGAACCTCCCGTGCTTCAATCTGTGCCCATTGCCCCTCATCCTACCCTTGGGCACCATTGAAAGGAGTCTGGTCCCATCCTCTTGACACCCACCCCTGAGATATTTATAAACATTGATGAGATCCCCTCTCAGCATTCTCTTATCCAGGCTGAACAGACCCAGCTCTTTCAGTCTTTCCTCATAAGAAAAATGCTCTGGGCTCCTAATCATCATTGTGGCTCTCTGCTGGACTTCCTTCAGTAATTCCATGGGCTTTTTAAACTGGGGAGCCCAGCCTTCACTCCTCACAAACTTATGCAGCTTTCTATCCATCTTTTAATGATAAAACACTTATCTAAAAGAGGCAGCAGGGGCAGGAGCTGAAGCTGACTTGTGGTTGAAGATTTCACTTGATGACAAGTTACACTTGTGGTTCAGCCAGATGCATTTGAGAGTCTCAGACAAAAGAATTAATTTACTTGCCTCCATTCTCTCACAACAAGCAATAAAACCCAGGTCTTCTGATGGTCAATCTCATTCTTTTATGATTAAGGAATTCTAGTTTACACACATTTCCACTAAAATACTGTCCTAAAGAAGGCCGCAGCTCTTCCCAGTCAAGCTAATTCATCCAAAACTGGCCATAATTTTGCAGGAAGTAAGGAGAAAATGATCAGAAGACAGCTGCAATATATATGGCTACTTTTGTTAAGGTTAGGTTCTCAGGTACTCAAGCTTCTTCATAAAGGTAAGTTGATCGGGAGCTTGCAGGTGCCAAGGGAATGGTGTGAATTGACCAGCACTGGTAGTACCAGATATGTTCAGCTAAATGTAGTTAGATTGGCAAGGATTCAAAAAGATTGACAAATTAACTTCAAAATTCTAGTGATACCTGAAGAGATATTTACCCTTGGCAAGAATGTGCTTCCTCATAGTTGTGACTTCTGTAGGGGCAAGAGCTCTTCTTTCCAGACAGTATTGCAGGAACATTGTTGGCCTAGGACTTCTAGGAGCATAGTCTGAAAAGGTTCTGTTAATATCTACTATAAATAATTAATTCTTTCTAAACAATAGTGTTATTAATTTTAGATACATTTATTTAAGTTTCTGTGCCATAAAAGACTGTGGGTTTTTCTTCTTCCTCAATTGTGATGTAAGGCAGAGTGTTAGAAAAAAAAAATGATCCAAGTCCGTCTTCCTATCCCTTTCTGCCTTTCTGGCATGGATAGAGGGATGGATGTAGGCAACTTGCTCAGACATCTCAACAGGTTTCTTCTGTAACCTGCTCAGACAGGTCAGGAAGAAATTACCAAAAATAGTGCCGCTAGGGTAGGGGCACCATCTTTTGGGGTTAAAAGGATACAGGGCTCTGATCTCTATGCCTGGTGATACAAGAGGAATATGCTCTCCTATACTGGGCTACATAGCCTGATGGAACTGCAAAGGGTGGATCATATCACATTCCTGTTGAGTACTCAGTGCTACACTATTTGGAATGGATTCCTTTCCAAGATTTCAGTTTGATTGAGGACACACAGGGAAAATCCCTTGTCCACAGGAAAAGCCAAGTCAAAATAATATACAAGATAATTTTATCATGCTGTTTGACTAGCTTCTTTTTCAAGGACTTTCTCAACCAAAACAGAACATTTGAACACCATGTGTATGGGCAACACAGAGACTACTTGTCTCTACAATATTACCACTACAACTGACAGCAATGACAATGAATATTATTGCTTGAAAATATTAAATCACTGTGGTTTATCTGTATTTTTGCCTATACTGCCTTTTTTCCAGTCACATTTGGCTGGAATTTGCCATTATTAATATCAGAGATTTATATACTGAACTGAAGAGAGTTTTTATTTTGCCAGGGAATGCTGGCAAAAAGTTGGTGTGCTTCTTTATGCAGGGAAACTACAGGGTGTTTCAAAACATCAACACAACTTCCAAGAATTTTGATTTCAATTTGGGTCCATCTTTTTGAAACACCCTGTAGTGTACCCAGGATGTAGATTCATTAAGTATGTGAACTCTGTATTATTTATGGCTTTCCTGTTTTATGCCAGCTATAAATAGGACTTAAGACGTATCGTTTGCATTTTTCTCTCAGGATGGGTTGCATATGTTAACTGTGTTTCCTTTCCTTTTAAATTTCCACATGCTATACTTTATCCTTATTATTATAAAAATTCAGTCATGATTTAGGCACTTAATTGCTTGAACGTTCGGCTTTAAAAAACACTTTCAATTTTAATGATATTGAATGATCCTTTGGAGTACAAGATTAGCTCAAATTTACAGCTTCTAAACCTACACATAATTTTTTTTCCTCCTCTGCTGATGTCTATTCAGCAGTGATTCCTTTACTACAATAATAAGTTCTTCCATATAATCCCCTCAGTATTCGCATTGCATCTGCCTTTTGTATTATTAATACTAATACTGATACTGATACTAATACTAATACAAATACAAATATTAATATTGGCATTGTTTGTCTTCCAGGAAGAGTAGTTAATTAGGAAAAATGGATAGGTCACACTTTTCAGAGATCCTAATTATTTTCTTTATTTCTGCATTCTTTTATCATGGTAGTTTTACCACAGAATAAATATATAGGGACCTACAGAAATATACTGTAGAGAAAAAGGAATTATTATATGAAGATTGAAATAATTAAAATAGGTCAGCTATAAAAATACAGAACCATCATGAAAACTTCTACTCACAGGTTTTTATAAAAACACAATAGTTAAATCTAACAAAGTGAAGCCCCCAGCATTTAAGAAATGTCAAAATTAAGGTCATCTGTGTAAACTTAAATTTTTCTTCTTACGTTTTTATACCTTATGATATAGTTTGTAGTGACTTTAAGTGACTATTTTTCATGGGATCCTCTTCTTTTTCAGTGTAAAGGAAGGACCAGTCCTGTTTAGAAGGTGCAGTTTAGGAAATAGGACTCTGTGCTATTGATTGCCAAAATTGCAGATGTATAGAAAATGAGAGTAAAACAAAGTATTGGAAAGCTCCTGACTGTGTGAACAATGTCATTTCTGTACATAGAAGAAGATACAGAGAGGTGGACAAAAGTGTTTAGTTATATAAGCAATGACTGTACAGATCCCACACTCAAGCTGGAGGTGAACTTATAATGCACAACCTTAATTCTGTCATTTCAGTGCTTTTCTTGTACCATTTGCAATACAGAATGATGTTGCCAATTGCAGCTAAGTTCCATATTCTCTGTACTTTGAGTTCATGAAACTCATATTGTGCTTAAAACACTACTATAGTATCATGTAGTCAGCTAAACTGATTACACAGCCCCTTCCTTTGATAGCACCAAGAGTGATAAAGAGGTTTTGGTCTTCTGGTTTATTTGGCAATACTAAAAATGCAGTGTTTCCCTTACGGGTTCTAGGCTCTTAATTCTGAACAAGAGTACACTCAGTTAATCAGGACATTTGCTCTTAATCTTATTGTTTTCTGATAAATAGAGCACTGCGTGAGTGAATAATGCTCAGACCACAGCTATAGATGAAAGGCCCAAAGACATCAGGCAATCTGGTGAATGTAATTCTTTCTGAAGAGGATGTGGTAGCAGAGATGCAGCAGATTCCTTTCAGTCCAGCATAACAACATGTTGGACTATGTATAAGAAGCTCATCCTCATTTTACTACCTCTTATATTCTGTTTGTTTGGTTTTTTTTACAGTAGCCGCTCTAGTTTTCTGGTTAGTTTGTTGGGGTTTTTTTAGTGGACTTTGAACATCAGAGAGCATGTTAGAAAGACAGCAAGTACCGCTTTTGTGAGAGTTCCCACATGCTGCAGTTTCAGGCACTTTAGTATTCTACGTGTTAGGTTTACCAACAGTGAGTTACTTTTCCAAAATTTTGTGTTATTTTTACATTTAGACTAACTAGACTACCTAGGCAAAACCAGGCATAGGCATCTACCAGGGCACAGAAAAATCAAACAGCCATAACCAGAAATAAAAATATACCCCACAACTAGCACACTTAAATGCTGCTTCTATTCTGGTATATATTTCTTCTTCCAATATAGCTGCCTCAGCAAGACCCCATTATAAGAAGTACAGTCCCACTTACAGGAAAAAAAAAATTAAAACTTTAAGGATAGCTTATGCATTACTGCAGACATACAGAAAATTACTTCCAAACTATAAACCAAGCCATATTTTTTTCAGAAAAAAAAATGTAATTTCCAAATGCACTGTAAGGAATTTTATATACAGCAGTTGGCAAAGCAGAGAGGTGAAACCAAGTGCACATAAAGGAAAATCTATCAGTTTTCAGTAAGCTCCTTTAGCACCAGATTCATTTACCAGTCACTTACCAGTGCTTTTGTACTGTTTCTGAAGAGTGCCCATTAAACAGTGCTCCACAGACCTATTCTACTGACCTTCTGCTTGTTGGGTTTGGGGTTTTGACTTCTGGGTTTGTTTGGCTGGTTGGTGGTTGTTATTGTTGGTTTTGTGGGTTTATTATTTTTTATTTTGAACCCTTTCATACTGCAGCTTTGTCCAAGCAGTGCTTTTCCAAATGAGCTCCTGAAGCTTCTTATTGCTTTGTGATCTCCTTGCCCCTTATTTGACTCACAGACTGACTTGAGGGTCTGTGTACAAGATACTTTTCAGGCAGAGCGGAGCTCACTGCAGTTGTGCTCCAAACAAGCTGGGCTCAAGCCAGCTCCAAACCAGAAGTCATGGAGTCCGGAGTTGGTGCTACTGGCAGACCAGAGCTGACAAACCTGTTTGACAGGCAGACAGAGCTGGTGTCTGCCTGTATTTCCAGGAGGATGCAACGGTGCATTGTACAAAAGGATATGCTTAAACCTAACCAGCTCTTTTTCTGTATCTTGAAGTGGCATTCTTTTTCCTTTCTTTACTTGGTCATCTAAAGGTCCCCTGAGAGAGGAGGTGGCTGGGAGGTGGCTCTCAAACCTTAGCTATTTCGTCATGTTCAGTGCACCCTGGAAGCCTAGAGTTTTTAAAGTGGAATTCTAGTTTCATGTATAAATTCCTTTCTAAATCCCCTCACGGCACTCTGTTTAGGCATGTTTATACTAGGACAATGTCTCAATTCTTCTTTTCAGCACTACTTTCTCATTTTCTGAAGTTATTGCTAAGAGGTGATTCCACGATTGTAGTCATCTTCAGTAGTTTCAGAGTTGCTTTATGTGAGCCCTATTATTTTTTATAGAAGTACTGTCAGTCAGATAGAGCTGTCTGGGGCTGTTCTATTTTGCAGAAAGTCTCTTTCCTTGCTGCAGTTCTTCATATATAGTACAACTGAGAAATAATATCTAACATGGCTCAGAAGGATTCCCTCTCCTCAGATCAGGGGCAATACTTGGATATACATCACAGACAGCAACACTGAATTTCTTCCAGAGGCAAGAACCCATGTAAGCAACAAGGTGGCTGTTCTCAGGACCAGAACATGAACAATTACTTATGCTCAGCTCGTCACAGACATTCACAGACATGATTCCTAAGGACACTGGTGGTAGTTGGTTACATAGGTACCTCTGAAGACCTGGGAATTAGTTCTCTGTACCACTAATTCCCCCTCATAAGATCAACCTCATAAGAGTATCATGATGATATCAATAGTTAGGAACGTGTGGCACCACGATACGAAGGGTTTTATGTGTAGACATTATATAGTAGCTAGTGCTGCAGTTAAGTATAGGAGGTGGGTGGGCACCAGCAGTGCTGAAAGAAGGGGCAGATTTTGCTGTGCCTGTTGTGGGACATATGTGAGCTTTTGTTGGTGAGAATATGTTCTTAGGGAACATAAGATGGGGCCTGCTTTTCTGCAAGCACCACCTGACAGCAGAAGAGCTGAAAAGAGCAATCCTGACTCCTGCCTTGTACTTAGGAGGGGGATCCTGGCTATGTCCAGTGATGGTCTGATGCAAAATGTAGGCACATTCCAAGAAGTAAGGTTTTTTGGAAACCTTCTGCAAGCTGAAGCTTAGTCTCCTAACACGCTGGTGATATCTTCCAGTAAGTGGAGAACCTGAGTCTAATGAAAACAAAAATAGATTTGGATACAAAATTTGGCTCTTTTTATGCGTATGACGGTTCTTCACTTGAAGCATCTGCAGCACACAGGTACACCTGCATATATATCCCTCAAGTGAATTCAAGTGTAATTCAATAACTCAGTAAATAAATCATTCTGGCAACTGTTGTCTTCTTTTAAATCACTCCACTCTTTCCAGAACTGATCATATTTTAATAGCTCTCTTCATTTTGGCAAGGGTTTTCATAGCCTGAACCTCTTTCACTAAGTATGAGGCCAATTTTGTGGCATGACACTAAACCTAAACACCTAATCTCGATGTGCCTGTTTCTAAATGTGTAAATTTAGACATATATTAATTTTGAGAAAGACATATTAATCCTTGCCTTAAGTAAGAATATTTTCCAGGTGATTTAAGCAACGGTCTGGGTGAGGGGAAGGCTGTAAGGGCAACAAGAGAGGACACGCTCCTGGCAACTCATCAGAAAGCTCAGAAGATTGCAGCAGTCTCTTTTCTCAGCACAATTCAGCACTTCTGGAAGTGCCTCCAGGGCCTCTTCGTTAGTGTGTGTTTTCTCTAGTGTACATACAGAGCAATTTTTGACAGATTTGAAGAAGAAAGGTTAAGGAGATGTCACAGTCTTTATAGTGAGAGGAGGCTTAGGATTGCAGTGGATTGTAAGCATGTTCTTAAAATGGAATATGTGCTTATGACTATGAATATGTTGGAGTATTTTGACGGAAAGTCCTAGCTCAGTGAACCCACTGGAACAAACTCCCCTCTGAACAAACGTGTGTGCATGTGGATGCTGAGTAGGGAAAAGTGATTTCCATTTCCACAGCTTCTGTCATCTGACAGTTGAGAAAGCCTGAGCCCTTCCTAGTGCTGCTGCCCATGTGGTGTGGCTGAGAAGTGAACTTCAGTCTGTCAAGCTTTCCACTAACACCTTCTGTAAGCAGTAATCCAAAGGATGCTCCCTCATTTCTCCTCTAAAATGGCACATTTCAGCTCCTCCTGTTTTCATAGATGTGTACTTATATATCATAGGTAACATCTGCATATGTCTTTGCAAAGGATAGAATCCTCTGCCAGTGAAAGCAGGTTTTGCCCTTATCTCATCTGTGATTAGTTACTTACACAGGCTCTGCACAAAGAAGTTGAGACTGTGACTTTTTTTAGTGAGTGCACTTCTCTATTAACCCCTTAAAATACTACAAAAGAAGGTTGATCACAGAACTTTAAAAACACTTAGAGTATTTCAGAGTATTAGAGTAAATAAGAGTTTGCAAGCTTCTATACCTTTGTAGGTCATCAGACAGGAGAGGTTTTGCATTGGTCTCTGAGGCTGCTACTGAAAAAACAGTGTTTCTGAGTAACCTCCTTTAGGCCAGTATCATAGATAATGCACCTAACATTCATTGGCTGTCCTACTGTACTGACTCTTCTAGTTTGGCACAAAATGCATCAACCAATTTTTACAAAACGAACTTGTTTGTGGGTTTCCACCAGGTTATCAAAATATCAGGCTGTGCTTGCCAGCTGTTTCAGGGGGTGAGGAAGAGGTAGGGCAGTCGCAGAGCAGATGAGGTTTGCAGGAGAACATGTACCCTAGCAGAAAATACGGCTTCAGAGAAACAATTTCCTGGGGCCTCTGTTACAGCAACACCAGTTATCACTTGCCTGAATACAGAGCCGTTGGCCTGTCATCCCCCAAAGCTTATGGCTTTTACAAAGTCTCTGACATTACCCATTTTTCATGGCTGCTGTTCGCAAAGTGCTGCCAAGCCATTGAGTCGTCTTTGCTGTTTGGTAGAGTTCAGGTACTTTGATTATTAGTTGAAGTTTTGTAGCAAGAAAGCAGATCACCACATCAAAGAAAGATCGTGTTCAACATTTTATGACCTTGTGAATATTGTAGCTCCATTGCCCACAGCTTAGAAGGCACAGTGCTGTGGAAAACAGCAATTTTAACAAAGTCTTAAAATCCAGAGTTAGTGTTTAACTGGGGTTAGAAATGTGAGTTTGGTCATGGAGTGAAAAACACACATATTGAGTTATTTAAATAAATTATGCCAATTGATATAAAGGAATCAAGTTGTATTTTCTGTTCCCATCCTGACTCAGCACTTGACAAGTTGTTTTCCCTAGTTCCCAAGGTGGAAGAAGCAGCTGCCTTTGGCCCTCTCCTGGCACAAAGGGAAATTCCGGTGTCAAGACCAGAGCAAGAAGGTAGATTATTTTTATTCTACAGTATTCATTTTCTTGTGTATTGTGTGTTTTCATGGCAACCTATATTAGCCAAGCCAGAACCAGTTTAGAATCCTTTAACATAAAATAAAGGGCATTGAAGGTCAAACCATTCTGCCAGTTCCAATGTGAGAAGCTGGTTTTGTGTCCTTTTCAAAACATACTTTAACTGTTTATAAGCCATGTACAGAAAGTTCTGCCACATTGAAACTTGACTTGCAATTGAATTTCACTTGATTTATTTCATAGTCATGAAAAGATGAAGTCATTTCTAGTCTGTAAAATTAAATCATGTTAGAAGAGTGTTGCATAGCACACAACAATATGCCCATGTCCTTCAGCCATATTCTGCTGGTTTTTCTTCTGGGCCTCTGTCAGAAGTCAGCAGGAGTTTCCCTTGAATAAGACAGAATAAATATTTACCCTGAATCTTGAATAGCTTGGCTATGAATTTATGTTAGCTTCCAATTCATCAGTAAGTCCTGTGGGTATCAGAGCAAAATGATACTACCTGTTCTTTCTCACATTAAAGAAATATTGTCAAATCAGTCAGGGAAGCATACAAGGTCCAAGACTTGTCAATTTACATACACAACTTAAGCTTCTGCCTTGTGTTAGGAAACTGCTTCACCCACTTTTAAATGGAAAACTCCACTGCCTGTTGGGAACTCTAACAGATTGCAGTGTAGCTCTGGTTAAACGCAGATCAATGGTCACTATCCCTCTCTTTTCTGGTGGAAAACAGTTTCTCTGTGGTGGACAGAATAATGAAGCTGACTATAAGGAACTGCTTATGGGCATCACAGAAAAAAGGAGAACCCAAAAGGGGGGACTGAAAGATTGTATTGAGCTGATACATTTAGTGGGCAGCAGCATCCTCCTGGGGAGTTAGCAGCCAAATGGGAAGGGGCTGAAATGCTGGGACTGGCTGTAGCCGAGATTACTTTCAGGACAAGGTGGGTTTCACTCAAAAAAAATCCACAAAGGCTTACAAATCTTAAAGAAAACTAAACATAACAAAGTGGTCAGATGTTCTAGCTGACATTAAGGGTAACATACTGGGGGTTTTCCAATTCAGAAAGCATTGATCTCAGAAACAATAGATTTATACAGTAAAGCTCTCTAGATGCCATGTAGTGCACTTGCCTGTCTCATGATCAAATACATTAAAAGAACTGGAAGGATGCTTCTTTCTGAGGAAATTCAGATGGCTGACATATTACTCTTAATCTGAGCTGTCATGCTTTGAATTGCACAGTGTTTCTTTCTTTGTGCGTATAATGCTTTTTCACCTGTGTAGTCACGAAGGCTGTGGTGTGCTCTGCATGTGCCCTTTTTCAGTGTCCTCTAAAGGTCAACTAATTTGAGCTATTCCCAGCTCCATGTAGTGTGAGTACCAAGTGCTGATGTAAAGGATTCCTCTCACGGGAAGCCAGCTTCTTTCCTTCAATGGATAGAACTGGAGCTTGAGCATCTCAGCTGATTACAATGACAGCAGCATAACAAATGGAAAGAGGAAAGCTCTAAAGCTGGCAGATACCAAACCTGTTCAAAACTAACTGCTCCAACTATGCCTGGCAATCAGGAGGCGCTCAGTATACAGAAGTCACAGCATATAAACTCCTGCAGATGGGAGATGGGCAGTAAAGACACAACAGACTGTACTGTGAGTTAAAGAAAGAATTACTACATAAATGCTAATGGTTTGCTTTTTCAAAATTTAATCTAGGTCAACACTATCTGATCTCAGATAGTAGATAATTTTAGAATGACCTATACCTTAATAACTGGGTGAATAAAGAGCAAATTATTTATATCAGCATTTATGATACCGTGCTCCTCTTATCTCTGAGTCTCCAGTGCCATCTTTTTTCAGTTGATTGCAGCTTCAGTCGAGGGGTCTGTGACTGGAAACAAGACGCTGATGATGACTTTGATTGGAATCCTGCTGATCGAGACAGAGGTATTTAAATATCTGTCCTCTAGCTATGCTTTGATTTGATGGCTCATGCCCTTGAAAAAAAGGGGAACGGAGGGGAAAACAGAATCAAGAATTAGCTTTCCCATCAGTGGGTTATCTTTATAAAAGAAACAAGGAGGCAGAGAATACTGGGGCTGGAAATTGTTTATTTGAAATATCCAGTACCAACTGGTAATCAGCAACATATTTCAACACAAATGAATCAAAAGATGAGAAAAATTATGAGAACATAACTGTTCGGTATGGCAAGGTACAAGGCAATGGAAACCTTATTAGTTATGTGTTTTGTCTCTCCGAGACCGGTAGGGCATTTAATGACACTGGACTAGATGATCTTTTGAGGTCCCTTCCAATCCAGAACATACTGTGATACTGTGATACTGTGACACGTTTGTCATTTAGATGGATGTAGCAATGTAGTCACTCACGTCGCTTAAACAGCACTATGATAGCTGCCAAGAAATCTCAGACTCTATAAGACAAACTAGTGACAGCATTCCTCAGAAGGAGACAAGGGCAGGGGGCTATTCAAGGACAACCGATAGCTGACCTGGTGCCAACGGCAAGCCTGCTAAAACCTGAGAAAGAGCTCCACAAGTCCCATGTGTAACCACTGTGCAGGTGTATATAAAATGGTGTGGCTGAAGGAACTTGTTTGAAAAGATGCCGCTTCCCCTCTGACACAGGAAACATTGCAGAAGTTGCTGCAGCAGGGATTGGTGGATCCTGCAGATCCCACAGGCCACTTTCTCCAGTCCCTGCACACACATTCCCTCCCTCTTCCCTCACAGTCTTTCAATCCCAGTCTTTCTTCAGTAATCCTTTGTCTCCTGCTCCATACGTTTCCTTTTCCCCAAGTCCCTTCTTTGTGCTGTCACTTCCAGGAAGACCTTAGCCTGACCTTACCTCATTTTCCCAAACTTGCATCTGTTGATTATGACTTTATTTACAGAGCCAGATGTTTAATCCATTTATCACTTTGTGTGTTTCTGTCATTTCATGAGTCCTCCAATATCTGGGAAATAAGATATCAGTTCCTTCACAAGTTTGTCATCACTGCAGAGGACAGTGGAGAGAGCATTGAGCTAGTTCAGCTACTGGAAATGGTCTGACCACAGAGGCATAGCAGCACGTTTCAG
This sequence comes from Nesoenas mayeri, assembly GCF_963082525.1. Taxonomy (NCBI): domain Eukaryota; kingdom Metazoa; phylum Chordata; class Aves; order Columbiformes; family Columbidae; genus Nesoenas; species Nesoenas mayeri. The sequence goes on from NC_137541.1 coordinate 104,275,622, forward strand.
GCTGTTGCATTTGAAAAACAGAGATGGTTTTGCCTTTGGAAGTTAGTGCAAGGAAGAGTGACTGTAACTGCCAGTGAAATATGAACTCATCTCTTCTGTAAACTGATCTGGCTTCCAACAGTGCAAGTTTATTCCTTGCAAAGTACACTCCCTGCTGCTTTTCTCCAGCCTGATTTTAAATTATTCGAGTAACACAGCTTCCACATATTCTTAGTAAATACGTATTCAATTTGCTAATAAATAACATAAGTCCACTAAAGATGTCTTTTCCTTTTTTATGTTACAAGGCGATGGGTACTACATGGCAGTTCCAGGTTTTGTGGGGCACAAGAATGATATGGGGCGTCTTAAACTTCTCCTCAGCGACCTCAAACCAAAGAGCAGCTACTGCTTGATTTTCAGTTATCGGCTTGCTGGCGAGAGAGTGGGAAAACTTCGAGTGTTCCTGGCAGGCAAAAAACCTGCTCCTGTCTGGGAGCAGAACAAAGGAAAAGATGAAAGGTGGAGAACGGGGAAAATAGAGATATTTCAGGGGACTGAAACAACCAACAGTGTAAGTATAACACAATTCATGAGTCAACTACCATAACCAACACAACAGCTTAATTTCCTAATCCTCAAGTGTTCCACCAGCTGTAAAACTATAGGCATCACTTACTGGCCGTTGAAAGGCTTATCTGAAATAGGAAAGAGGAGCACACATTTTAGAAGGCAGAAAAGTCATTATCTGGTTGTAATTTCAGAAGTGAATTACCCAAATTGGTTAGGACACTGATGCCAGTAATCCTGTCATTTTTACAAAAACTGCATCAGATCATAAATTAACACAAGCAATCAAAACCACTCCTTTATATCTCGTGCAACAGAAGCATACCTCCCTGCATGAAAAAATGAAAATTTTCCATTTCATAGGAGCAGATGCTCTCAAACCACACTAAACCAGACCATTAGAGCAAAAGGAAACGTAACGTATAATCAAATTTGGGCAATCACCTTAGAAGCAGGACATACTAGCCAACGGAGAACACTGTGCACTGATGTATGCCAGAAAACTGCCTCAATCAGGACTTCAGCAAGTTTATCCTTGAAATTCTAAGGCCTGGTTTTCATTTATATGACTGAATGTTTTCAGTGCTCTGTAAAGGCTTCTACTGTATAATTGAATCCTGTGAGTATAAATGAAATGCAAACCCTTTTTAAGGTTCCTTGTACTGCTGGAATGATGTAGAAAATCCCTTACATAAATGACAATCAGGCTAAAATAAAAATCCAGGAATTCTATTCATAAAAATGAAACTACTCTCTACATATAGTATACATACTATACTATAGAGAGAAAAAATATACAGTATATTCACACAAAACCTAAGGATCCAAACAGATTGAAAATGAACAGTTGTAATATATTCAAGAAATTAACTGCACTAACATCATATATTATGATAAAACTACATTATTCTAATAGGATTTCACTCAATTTGTGTTTTCTTTCTAAAAAGTAATAAGTATAAGTAATCTTATTAAAGGAATCAATTTGATTTTGAGTTCAAATAGCACATGGAAAACAGAAAAACTGTGAGGATTTAAGTCATTAAGTCCTGTATTGTGATAAAATGTTCCTCAGAGATAGCATTATAACTAATTAGTGTTAAGAGTTGCTAAATGGTTAGATAAACTACATTTTCATTGTTAATACATCTCTTTTCTTATGACAGGTCACCTTTGAATCAGAACGTGGAAAGGGCAAAACTGGAGAAATTGGAGTGGACAATGTGATACTAATTTCTGGTCTATGCCCAGAAGATACCTGATAATGGATATTTGAGTATACTGGATTTAATCCTATTTTTAATATTTGCCTTACTGGTACTGTATTTTTGTATCATTTTCTTTATTAAAAAACAAAACAAAACCAAACAAACAAATAAAACATAAAAACTACACCTTGAACTTCATGCAGCAATGCAAACAGAAAAACTGACGTGCAAGATGCAGACTACACTTTTTAAATTACTTATTCTAATATATTCCTTGATTATATCACTACTGTATTTTATATTTCAAAGTCAGGTTTCTAAAGCATTATTTGTCTAGCTTTTTTACAAATTCTACACGCTTTTATTCCTTAAAGTTCTTTTCAAGGCTATTCTTAAGTCTTCTAGTTCATTTCTTTTACTCCACAAGAACATAAAAGCAGTATTTAAGAGGATGTTACTACTTCTGGTGATGTAATCTTAACTTCTGACTAAGTGTGTAGATATTCAATCAATTCAGCAAGTAAGAAGAAAGGAGCTTTATTTCTTTCTTGATGCAGCTAAGCAAGTCGTGAGTCATGTCTTTGAGGAATATTTTCATTACTAATAAAGTATGTAAAATACCTTGTTTGCCATCAGTGTCTTTGAGTCACACAAATCACTGTTTAGAAATGATCTCTTCATAGTTGTATAAGCATTTCATGTTTATCATTAACAGATGAAGTTACCAACTGGCACTGAATAAAAAGAACAAAAATAATGACCCATTATTAGCACCTCAGAAACTTCACATTATGTAGTGACCTTCAGGAACAAGTTGGTTCCTGCTGGATTGCAGGCCTGCTTTACCCCACAGAAGTGTGAATGAACAGTTTTCATTTTCCAGTAGATAATATAGCCTAGTGGCCACAAAAAAAGGCTCCTTCTTCCAGAAATGAGGAAAAAAAAGAAAAAAGAAAAAGAAAACAAACAAACAAAACCAAGCAAAAAACCCCCAAACAAACAAAACCAACAACTTTGTTGTTCCTTCATGTCCCTTCAAACTTCAGCCAAAGGGATGGAGACTATCTGCCATCCCCAGGAGCAGGAAGGTGAGCAGAACCTTCTCCCACAAAGTAGGAGCTGCCACCCACCACCACGCTTACCCACGCACACATACACATACACATACACATGCACATGCACATACACACACACACACACACACATACACAAATGAGGAGGGTCTACAATCCAGGTTCCATCTTTTCTGAAAAGAAGTCAAATTACAAAGCTGTGGGGGACAAGACCAGGCAGCGCTACAGGCTTGGGGAAGAATGGCTGGAAAGCTGCCTGGCAGAGAGGGATCTCAGGGTGTTGACTGACAGCCGGCTGAACATGAGCCAGCAGTGTGCCCAAGTGGCCAAAAAGGCCAACAGAATCCTGGCTTGTATCAGGAATAGTGCGGCCAGCAGGACTAGGGAACTGATCGTCATCCTGTACTCAGTCCTGGTGAGGCTGCACCTCAAATCCTGTGTTCAGTTTTGGGCCCCTCACTACAGGAAAGACACTGAGGTGCTGGAAAGAGTTCAGAGAGGGGCAACGAAGCTGGTGAGGGGCCTGGAGCACAAGTCTGATGAGGAGCAGCTGAGGGAACTGAAGCTGTTCAGCCTGGAGAAAAGGAGGCTGAGGGGAGACCTGATCGCTCCCTGCAACTACCTGACAGGAGTTTGTAGCATGGAGGGGGTTGGTCTCTTCTCCCAAGTAACGAGTGATAGGATGAGAGGAAATGGCCTCAAGTTGTCCCAGGGGAGGTTCGGATCCGACATTAGGAAAAAAATTCTTCATGTAAAGGGCTGTCAGGCATTGGAACAGGCTGCCCAGGGAAATGGTTGAAATACCATCCCTGGAGGTGTTTAAGAGACACGTAGGTGAGGTTCTTAGGGACCTAGTTTAATGCTAGAGTTAAGTTTTGGTTGACTCGATGATCCTGAGGGTTTCTTCCAACCGAAATGATTCTATGATTCTATGATCTTCTTCTGTCTTTGTGTGGCAGTTGCACACCCCTCTTCTCTCCCTCCCCTCTCTCCTTCGGTGTATAAGGTGCATGCACACACCCACCCCAGCTTCCCCAACACCTCCTCCCTCTCCTGCAATGGGGCAGTTAATAGCTCCTATTGTTTAACCTTCTGTTGGTTAGCTAGAAGAGGAGAAGAGGCACCAAAGGGTCGGGAAGTTTCTAGGTGCCCACAGCCAGAGTGGGGGTGCAGAGAAGCTCCTGGAATGCCACAGCCAGATCTGACAAGACTATAAAAATGGGGATCCTGCTGAGGCTGCTCTTTGTGTGTGTTCTCTCGGTGCAGTGGGCCAAAATGCATCCAAGAACGACCCTCCCCTTAGACTGGCACGCTGTCTAAGGTAGCCTCCTGAAAAATAAAACTGCCTCATCACCGTGTGTGGGTGAGTGATAACTTAATAATTCCTTAGACAAGTGAGTATATTTTCCTGGGGTCAGGGATGGCTCTGGCATTGTTTTTGGTGAGCCACATGTATGCACACTGTTGATCTCCATTTTTCTTATTTGCTGTACCCCAATAATGTCCTCAACTGATATCTGAACATGTATTTTATGTTACCGGAGTGCTAACTGATTGTATAAACACCGTTTCTAATTGGTTGTTTTCCCGGACTTTCCCAGACAGAATAAAAGCCTGTTTTGGACCTGGTTGTCTGTCTAAAACTAATTTCAGGGTCCCTCCATGACAGTCTTGTAATCTCTTCCGAAGAGAAGCCCTGGTTCAGGAAACATTCAGTCAAACATGTGTGCACGTATTTTCCTCTTGGTTAGCTCTGTGTATCGCCTTCTAAACTGACAGCTCATTATTTATTGTTAGTGACATTCTTTATTTTATTTAGTGTATGAAGAAGGAGACATCAAAAATAGTTTAATTTTATAGAGCAACACTAGAGAGCCTTGAAAAATTCAGCCTGTACAAACCCAAGCTTTTTAACAAAATATAACTACAAAAGTTCAAACACCTTGAATTGCACCTATGAAGCAAATCAGGGCTGTTTGATACATTTCTTGTTGAAACACAATATTTTTGAACTTTGCACACAGTTGAGAAATGGGTAAGCAAGACTAAAAATGTATGGAAAGTTTACAATAGCTATGTAATCAGAAAATGTTTGTTCCTTTTTGTAAGCAGTTTGTGTTATGAACAGGTGCTCTGAGAACTGTACATGGACTTCAGCTTTGACAGATGAATTTCTTTCCTGACGTCTTTGGAGGTGCTGAGGAAATTGCAGAATAAGGACTGGAGAAAACCAAACTCTCTTTAATCTCAGAGAAAAGACTCTGGGAGTTTCAAAGTGAAGAGAAAGTTACCTCAGTAGTAGATGGGATGCTGAGTGTGATCTCAGGATGACTGAAGAACATGGTCACAATGAAGTAGAAAAGTGAAAGAAGTGCTTTTCTGGACTCACTCCTCCTCATCTGACTCTCTGAACTACCCTTACTGAAGACTGAGAAAATAAAAGATTAATTTGCTTGAAATCAAATTCTGTGTCTAGCTTCAAACAGCAATAACTTACATGTACACAGTGTCCCTAAAGCCTATGAAGCCAAAGAATTGTCAGTGTCTCGAAAAATACAGTGCAAATAACATGTTTGAACTATGCATGTAGAGCAAACTGACTCTACCTAAAAAAGTGCAGCTAGGAATTCATTGCATGTGCAGTTATTTGGCATGGACAGATAAATGCTGCCTGTGGAAGGCATAGTATAATATCTAAAGACTATTTGCTCACTTCACAAACTCGAGACAGCAAATACAAGGAACATGGTCTGATACAGAGCCTGATGTGCTGATTTTGTTCATTGTTGGTTGAACTTTATCCCACCATAAATCACGACTGTGACAAGTACTTTAGTAGTAGCATTCCACCCAAAAGACAAGACAAAAATAAAAAATTCTGCATTTCATGGAATGAATGAGAAATTTATCTGCACAGATCAATACAGACCGCAATAATTGCCATCAGGCTTCCTGTAGTGATGAAGTTGTTTCTCATTTGTTTGCAATGGATTGTCAAATATAAGACAGCTTGCATCATGGCAGACCATAAAAATAAATCAAATATAATGAGATCTGAAGAATAAAAGTGAAACCTTTTTGTTGTGAATAAATTCAAAGATAGGTTCTGCAGAAGCAACAAAATAAATCCATTATGTAGAGACATTCTTATATATCACATCAGTGCATCAGCATATCAACTGGTACTGTTTGCAACATTCATTCACAGATGCAACTGCTCAAGGCAAAAGCTACTTGTTTCTCCTTCAGATTAAAACAGTTAAAGGGCATATTATGCGCACAGTCATTAATGCCTCACAATGTTCCTGACGGTTTTCCATTACTGTGAAATGTGAAATCCATTATCTGCCTCATTATTTTAGACAGCAAGGAAACTGCACTGGGAGTACTTCAAAATGTTTAAAGTATGCTACAATCAAGTGGCTTGAACTTTGATAACATCATTTGCAACTCTTAAGTCTGATAATAAACTTTGGAGACAGTACTCTGCCTACGAGTTAATGGAAAAAAAAAAAAGCTTCTAGCTAATTACCCAAATCTATATTACATCCTTCAAAAGCTACTCAACAGATGTGATCACTTAATCCTGAAGGTTATCTAACAAAAGGTTTCAATCAGTTTTCTTCAACTGCCAAAAGAATTAAAGGAGACATTTTGTCAATCTTGAATACAGGGAAATGCTTAGACATGTTCCCACAAGATGATTATCTTGTAACCTGCAATTGAAAGGAACTTAAAACATTTTCCAGCTAATAGATGCTATTTTTATATATTAAGTAAGGATTCCTCACTGCAATTTTTAAGGATCATAAGGATGAAGATAATGGAGAGATGCTTTCAATGACTGATTGCTGCTCATTTATTTCATAATTGCTGTCTTTTCTAGGACAGAGACATACACCTGCATGCACTGGAAGTATTGAAATTCATTATAATATATTAATGAAAAGGTAAATAACAAGAAAGTGGCCAATAATTTATTTTGTCATATATGTACTGTTACATAAAAGCTCATCACAACAAAGGTTTTTTGATGGGAAAGGATTTCTAAAGTTGATAGTTATTAGCCTCTCAAATACCTGACATTATAGTTTGATTTCAACATATTTAGACATTCAATCTCTTTGACTGTCTCCCTTCCAAACCCCATCTCTTCAGGAAGTGCACGTTATAGAACTGTTGAGAGAACATGTATCGTTAATTATTTATTCAGGGTATATTTAGTCTTCAGTGATTCAGTAAAGCATGACTGACAATGGTTTAGAAGGTTTGTTGTTGTGGTCGTGGTTTTTTTTTTTTTTAATAGCTTCATACTCTGTCTAAAAATCTCTAAATTTCTTAACATTTCTGTAATGCATTATACCATTATGCAAAATACTGTTAGTACTCTACACACACAATAGCAAAGCTGGCAACTCCTCCAGGCACTTAAAATCTTTTTCCAGAGCTGATTGCCTACTCCAGTGCATCCTGCTGGCTGGACAGGGAACATCAGTGCTTAACTTCGATGACCAAAATCTGATGGCTGAACTGGACACCTCTGGGGTTCAGCCAGTAAATCTGACTTAGGTGGGTAAAGCAGACAATTAGAATCTGGCCCTTGATTTCACACCAATAGCAGTTTAACATTAAATCTCCACATTTTGATTCACTGCTGTTTATTATAGATATTATAATCTCTGTGTTTTGACTAACTGCAGGATTATACTTTTCTTGCTATAGTTGATAGCTTAACACTTTATATTTTTGTGTACTGCATTAGGAGTTGTCTCCCACCTGAAAACATGGCTCAATTTACAATTATATAATAGCATTGAAAAAACAGAAGTCACAAACATGATAAAACAATACAGAATAAATATAAAAAACTTTGAGAAATACATGCCATAAAGTAATCAGAAGCAATATATTTTAAAAATATCCCAAAAAACTATTCTTCCATCAAGCACTAATTTTATTCTAAACTAAGTAATATTCACAATAGATTTAAAAAGCACTAGAGTGGATACTCTACTCAAGAAAGCTACACATTCACTTATGGTGAATTACTCATGAACATCACCTTCCTGCCCAGGATGTTAACATAGGGCAGTCCTAATTTTCTTTGTCATCTTTGAAACTGCCAGAATGTTAAAGAAGTCACCTTTCCTAGAGGTAAGGGGGCACTTGTAGAATGACTTAGCTCTGTGTGCTGCGAAAAATGTGAAAGTGTGAACAGCAAGGTGATAAAGTTTGCCTTCATGGTTCAAGACAGTCAAACCAAAAGCTGACTGCAAAGAATCTTGTGATACTGAGTGACTGTGCAAGAAAATGGGATGGGAAAATCAATTGTGGGTGACTGCGAAGTAATAGACTAGGAATAAATAATCTTCTTTGTATCTACATAGACACTGGATCCAAATTAGCTACTGTCTCTAAGGAAAATGATCTGAGAATGACTGCATTTTCCTTTTAAATGTTCACTTGTACTGAAAAAGACAAAAAAGCAAATCAAGCATGTAAGTCCGCCCAGCTCTCATATATTTTTCCCGTATTTCCTATACTGACATCGCTGTCCACCATGTCCTGCAGTGGAGGAACACAGGACCACTTTGTAGTTATTTGCTGGTTCTTTCAGGAGAAGAGTCAATGGACTTATCAGTGGTCACGACAGTTTGGGGCCTCTCTTCTTTAACATCTATTTCAAGAACACCGTGTGTGTGTCAACAACCTCAGGGCTCACACAACAAATTAATATTTGACTAACCAACATCAGAAGGGTTAGCTGTGGATGTATAGCAGAAAGGAGAGGCAGAGAGATATAACTCTCAATTTCTCTCAGGTTAAATACTCTGTGCAGTATTTAACTGGGCAAGTTACTTAGATAGCTTTGTAACACTCAACTCACTCCAGCAGATTTTCTTCATAGATCCTACTGGTAATTCAATTTTGAGTCTTTCTGGTGGTGTGATATGTCCACCATGTATTGATATACCTGTAATGGAAAAGCCAGGAAATACACAGGAATATCTCTTGTTAACACTACCCAGTTCACTTTATGTGCATCATCCTTATTCTCTAAGTCCAGTACCTTCCAGAGTTACAGAAAATGCACAGGGATCTCAGGACTGCCTTGTACCCACCGGCCCTCAAACAGGAGGCAGCTCATCTGAGGTATCCTTGATTTTAATCACTAAGAGAAATGCACAGAAGAGATGACTACGACAACTACAGCCATCTGCATCCAGTAAGCCAATTACAGAATGTCCTGAGTTGAAAGGGACCCACAAGTATCACGGAGTCCAACTCCTGTCCCTACATATGACAACCCCACAGTTCACACCATGTGTCTGAGGGTGTTGTCCAGTCTCTTCTTGAACACTGCCAGGCTTGGGGCCGTGACACCTCCCTGGGGAGCCTGTTCCAGTGCTCCACCACCCTCTGGGGGAAGAACCTTTTCCTCATGTCCAAACTAAACCTCCCCTGGCACATCTTCCGGCCGTTCCCTCAGGTTCTGTCATTGGTCACTAAAGAGAAGAGTTCAGTGCTTGCCCCTCCTCCTCCCCTTGTGAGGAAGATGTAGACCGCAATGAGGTGTTCCCTCAGCCTCCTCTTCTCCAAGACACAGCATAGGAGAGTGCACGAAGACAGGCAGACATTCCCCTTGCTGTCACAGACTGGCTGGTGGGTGGCAGTCATACGAGCATCCCCCCACGTGCCCAAGAACAAACTGGAATGAGTTTAACCCACACTGGCTGAGGCACATGGAAATAACCAGCATGAGCAGCCACAATGGGAGAGGTGAGCAGTGTTGCTGCCAAGTTCATTCACCACCCCGTTCTGAAGCTTTTATCTGGTCACACATAAGCAGCAGCAGTTCAAAGCTAGCCTAAGAAAATCCAGAGCCTGATCCATCTCCCTCTCAAAACTGCATCAGAGCCTAAAAACCATGAGTGACACTTGAAATGAATTGCCAGCTAAGGCAATTAATTCCTTGTGTGAATGAACACATCTCAAATGCTGTGAAGGGAGGTACTCTCACAAAATTAAATCTGTCAGAGTCCCAAAGTATGGCCTAGTTCTTGGACTTTCACAACATATGGGCATGAGATTTGTGTAGAATTTGTGTATATTCTCTTCCATATATTAAGGATGGAGGAAGAGGTGATTGTCTATAACAGCTTGGTCCCCACTACATTTCATTATAATGATTCACTTAACAGTGCTCTCATTAGGTCATTTTTTGCTTGCTAGCAGAATGGTAGGGAGCCTTTCCATGAACTGAATCATATGCCTAGATCATAGGCAGATTTTGGTTTGTTTGTTTGTTTTTCTGGGAACTCTAAACCTAATATAAATTCAATACTTATTGACAAAATAGCCTTCAAACTGAAGAAATCTTATACTGAAAAAATCTCTCCAGAAAGAACTACAGCACTGGATCACAAAATGAACACCATAGTGAGGACCTCTCTACCTGGAAGCCTTTTTGCATTTCTTTCAAAATTTGCTAATCTGAGCACCTCTATGAAGAGAGCACAAATCTTGTTATGGTATCCTGCCACTGAAGCAAACTGGCCACTACAGAACAAAACGGTGGAGGAAGTCGACATTGGGCAACCCAAGAACAGGAAAGGTAACTCAGGGTAAGAGTCACTAACTGGAGCATGGGATAAATATGAAAGTTGACCTTGAATGCAGATATACAGGGAGATATATCTTCTTCTGTCTGGTTCTTACTGCTCCCTGACCATATTTATGTTTCCCCTTACTATGAGATTTGGTATCTCAATCAGTCAATTCAACCATTAAATAAAGAAACCAATTTGGAAGTATTGCGTATTTCTTGCTTTTTCTGCTATCCCATCTGCCTTCCAACACAACATGGAAATGATTTTGAGGGCTTTATGCTAGGGTAGATATAACTGTGTACTTCCACACAAATTGCATGCTAAGTTTCAAGTCTTCCTTTTGATGTACATTCCCTTGTCAGGAGAGAGATGCCTCATCTGGCTAGTGTCTGTTGGGTTTGGGAGACAGATTCAACTGCAAAGACGTGAAATCTCTTGCCAGTGACAGATCGAGCCATGAGCATATTGGCCACTCAGGTCTCCCAGATGAATTCAAACAGTGGGAAAGAATTCTTCAAAGTCACTGCAGGATATATTCCTAGTAGCCTCCCACATCTCCAACTTCAGCAGTTTGCTGTTCGCAGTACCTGCCTCTTGTTGCTGCTGCTCTGCTGCTCCAGTAATGTACTTTCCTGAACACTAGGTCATGTGGCATCATTCTCCTTAGTCAGTCAGTGCCATGATTAATCATTCTTGGCTTCTAAATTTTCAGGGATAATGTGATCTAACTCTTTCCAGGCAGGAAACACCATCATAAAAATCGTGCTTTAAAGTCAGTGCCAGAAAATGTCCATAATTCTGAATAAATCCATTTTATTTAGCCACACTAATAAAGAGCGTCTGAACACTTGCCACCTTTTGTCTTTACAGTCATTATCACAGAGATTTAATACAAAACTATCTTGTGGCCAACTCAGTGCTTTACAGACCTATAAAGAAAAGCTGTGTGAGGTATAAACCAAAAAAGATGACGGTTCTCTATAGGACTGATGTTACTTTTAATAAAGATACTGGTAGTTCTGCCTTTCTTTGATTATCAGGCAGGAGGCAAGAGCAATTTTTAATCATTTATCACAACTTTGGCATTCAAGCTTTCTACTGAAATGGAGACAAATTCTGTTCTCAGACACATTTGTGTAGATCTATTATTCATCTGTTTTCACTATGGACAGTTTGATTTACGCTGGTCTCACCAAGAGCTGACAATGACTTTGCCTCCCTGTCTAGGAGCATTTCTAGCAACTGACCAGTTACCAGTTCCCTTTCAGGTTTTCAGGGAGGATCCAATTTCCTTGATTCCACTCTGAAAGGAACAGCTGCTGCCATTACCCGTGCACAAGGTTTCAGAGAGTTCAAACCACCGCTCCAGGGATTTGAGAGGAAATGCCTGTCAATTCTTCCTGCCACAAACATTTTGCCTGAGCTGTTCTGAAGAGGCAGTTGTTACAATTTCAAGAATGGACAATAAAAGGGAAAGACCAAAAGTTATCCTTTGAAAAACAAATTGAAGAAGGAAGACTTTAAGGGAATTCACATACATCTTGTTTGAAATAACTCCATTGCAAATATTTTGTGAATGGGAGTACATCTCTGCAGTATTTCATTACTAGTGTGTTATCAATATAAGTAATTGTGGAAACAGCAGTTCCAGCTAAAGGGCCTTGGACAGATTATACAGAAGTATGGTTTTCATGAGTGTAAGAAGCGATAGCCCAGGCCAGTGAGAATGATCTCTCGGATCAGAAAACTGCCCCCAAATGTATGATGTGGGAATGTCCTTGGGCCTGGTCTGTGAATGAGTGGGAATGTAACTGAAACAAAGATAACATCAGTGTGGTGTGTTTTTAATAACAATTATTGGAAAAACATCTTATTTAACATCTTAGTCCAGGTCCATATCTGTAAATCCTATAAATTGTCACTGACTAATAAAGAAGGCCTCAGTCTGGCTCAGCTCCCTGCTCCGCCCGGCTCTGCACTCCTTCCTGAACAAGATCTCTGTCTGTGTGTGAACCTTTGTTTGTGTCCCGGTATGTGTTGTTTCTAATTGACGCAGTAATCTTCAAAGCTCATTAAATAAAGCTTTAAATTTCATTAAAACAAACTGCATTATCACTGGGCTACTTTCAGTGACTGCGATCTCTTTCATAAATGAGTACTTATTAATAAGCAAAGTAATACTAGTGGCAATTTTGCTGGGTGTTTCCTGCTCAGTGGCAAGCCAGAACAGTACATGTGTGTTCTTATGCTAACATTTGTCTTTTATGGAGATCATATGCAGAAAATGCAAAACTACAGCTTATTTAAACTCAGAAATGTTAAATTTTTACAGTGTGTCCAAAATGGTGTCCCACTACATGATAAAGTAGTATGCTACACAATAAAATAGCAGCCTGTTATGACATTATGATATTACATAATTTTAAAAATAAAATTAAAATATAAGAAATAATTTTATAGAATAAATAACATACAACCATCTTGCTATGATTATGTTTTTCTTTAAAACCTTCTTTTAAACCTTTTTTTTTTTTAATCTTTTTTAGGGAAGCTTACTTGATACTACTCTGCTCAAGAAACTTAGGATGGATATTGTTTGAACAACGTTTTTCCAACTAGTTCTATGGATATTTAACACTTGATCAGCTGGCAGAATATCCCCCTTCACTGAGCAGAAGTCTACGTTTTTAGAAAAGCAGATACTTGTCATGGCCAATGCTGAAGTCTCAAGGAAGTTGTCACTTTTATAGCAGCACTGATTTTATTCTGGAAAACCAAGCAAACACAACTCTACATATATATATATATATATATATATATACATATAAAAACCACAACTCTACATATATATATAATTACACACATATGCACATATGTATGAATATAATGGGTATATAATTGTATCACAGATTTCTTTTGTTTTACTTCAGGGATAATTTAGAAAGCGTTATTATCTGTGATATAAAAGAGAAACTGGAATAACGATCCCTTATTCGTTAGATCAAAGATGATTCAATGGAGATACCTGAGCAGTCATTTGAGTGAGAAACCTGTCTCCAGGAAGGGCACTCTCAGTTCTGATCCCCACTGATCATGAGGAGCAAGTCATTCTCCTTCTTGTGCCTTCCTGCTGAGGGAACTCAGTGCCTCTGCAGCAGGCAAGGCACTTTCAGCTGGGGACATAAGGAATCTTATATGGACCATGCTCACAATTGTATAGATAGAGAACAGTTATAGAAAACAAACATTGTAAAGCCTTCTCCTGGGAACCCCAAACTGAGATTAAACTACCAGGTCTTGAACATGATGCTGCTGACTTCAAGGCATGCATATGCTGAAAAAAATACTTAAAAATATGTAAGATGGGCCATTCAATGACATGCCACATTTGGATCTGGAAGACTTGGGTGACGATCCTGTTCTGCTACTATTTTATTGTGCCAATTCTGGAAAGCCATGTCATCTGCTTGAAATTCTTCATCGCTTGTTTCAAAAACTATGGACACTTTGGGATAGCTTTTATCCCATGCCTTGTTGCTGTGTGAGCCACAAAGATGAGGCAAAAAGGAAGCCTGACCTCAGCTATGGCCTCCAGCTAGCCAGGGCTAATCATTGCACGATACTTCACCAATGAATTTGTGAGTTTGGCATAAATTCATTGCAAGTTAAGTATTAAACAGAATTAGCAATCATTTAGGATTCCTCATTTATCAGTGTATAATGCAACTACTGCAGCACTAGCAAGTAAAAGTTCAATACCACTCAATAATGAACACTGATCACTGGTTCGTTACAACAATTTAATAAATTGCTTACGTGTTTTTTTTGTTTTTTTTTTTTTACTTCCTATACAACAATTCAAGGCCTTTTTTTTTTTTTTTTTTGCAATCAGTACTGGTGATGTTCATTATGTGAAAATAGGGAAAGAGAGGTGCGTTTGACATAAATGATATTCATGCCGAAACATTTGGCAAGTTCAGGTAGGTAAGTTCAGTTTACTGTCAGCAGAGGGCAATATAGGCCTCATTAGTGAAAAAAAAACCCTAAAAACATATATTAACACTGACTTTTTACTGTAATTGGGAAGAAACCCCAGCATACACCTGTACATTTGCTGTAGAGTTGAAGCTCTAGAAGTATTCATCTTTTGCAAAATCATTTTGAATGTCCTATGTAAAACATATATGAAAGAGGACAGCAAAAATAAAGGCAATGACAAACACCGTAACACCTTTGCTTTCACTAAAATACTTCACTTTAGTGAAGTATTCACTAAAATACTACTTTAGTGAAAAAATATTTCACTAAAATAGGTGTTTACTGCAGAAATTTCATATGTACAGCACACTTCATTATGTCCAAAAAGCTGCTACCCCATGAAGTAAGTTTTACAGTATTTATTTTCTTTAAGCCTGTCTGTACCAATAGCTCCATTTGTTATCCAAAAGACTAGTCAGTTATACTAAAAGTAATGCAGTACAATGTCGAAAATGAGAAGTTTTAAAACGTTTCTTCTCTTCTCCATCAGCTTTAGGTATGATATTCATTCACAGCACTTGGTGTGTCACTCCCTTTCCCATTTTGCTTGAGAAGGACGTGACTCATGGTTAACGCTTACCCTCATTACCAAGGTTAAAGTTTAAACTCACATGAATACCATGTACTTTTTCGTTTGTCTCAGGGCTGAGAGGAGATAAAGGCCTTTTCCAGCACTCCACTCCCAAGGCCTGCGTCCAGTTCCTGCCCCACCAGCCCAGCAGGTCTCCCACTGCCACGCAGCCGGGCACTGCAGGGAAAGGCCATGATGGGCACAGCAGCCCCAGGGCAGCACCCTGGTGCCCTCTTCACCTCACGGCCATGTCAAATGCTAGAAGGGAGCAATACCCAAAGCATGGCAGCAGCCTCAGGGGGAAGCTGTGCCATCACACCTGAGGCTGCTTAGGAAAGCAAGTTATTCCCGTGACTCTTGGTCTCATAGAATCATTTTGGTTGCAAGAGACCCTTAAGATCATTGAGTCCAACCATAACTAAAATCTAGCATAAACCATGCCCCTAAGAGGCGCATCTGTGTGTCTTTTAAATCCCTCCAGAGATGGTGACTCCACCACTTCCCTGCGCAGCCCGTTCCAGCGCTTCACAACCCTTTCCGTGAAGAAATTTTTCTTAATACCCAATCTGAATCTCCCCTGGCGCAACTTGAAGCCGTTTCCCTTTGTCCTCTTCGCGGAGCTCTTCCAGCCCTACAGTGTCCCTGGGGCACAGCGCTGGAGCTCACACTGAACACGCTCCCCCTTGCCCGCCCCTCCCGGCACCCCCATGGGCGTCTGACAACGGGACGTGCCTTCCCAGCCCGGGCGCGGCGCCCGCTCCGGACCTTCCGCCCACTGCAGGAGCCAGCGGGGTTGCCTGCGCTCCGAAGCGACTGACTGCCCGCCTCGGGCCTGGCTCCTGCACCTCCGCCGGCGCTGGGATCGGAGGGAGCCGCCGGGCCGGGGCCAGCGCGCAGCCGCTCGCCCCCGCTGGCTGGAGGTGGCGCGGAGCGGGTAGCGCGACGGAGGCGCCATGTTGAGGCCGGCTGCGGAGGTAACGGCGCTGTGGCCGCTGCCGGGGCACGGGGGCGGTGGCGGCAGTAGCGCTGTGTGTTCCCGCAGGGGCAGCGGGCAGGAGGCGCGCAGCTCCCCCCACCTCGGCGCTGCCCGTCAGGTGGTGCCGGGGAGACGCTTCCCTGTGCCCTGGCGCTGCGCTGCGGTGCGGTCCGGAGGGGCGGCGGGAGCCCGCGGCGCGGGGGTTCTCAGAGCGCCGTGAAATGGCCCCCGGGAAAATGACACCACCCCCCACCCCTGCCAGGAGAGCCAAACCGCTTCTCCCTGGGTCCGGCTTGTCCGTTAAGCACGGTGCTAGGCCCGGCTTAGGCCTCGGGAGCCAGCGGGGAGCTGGAGCAGCGGTAGCAGCAGAAGGTCGGTCAGTGTTGGCTTCGCCTTCTGCCGTGCAGGAGTCCGAGGGGGGGGTGACATTTTGCCCCTAAGCAATGCAGTAGTGAGTCAAACTTAGGCTAGATGAGTCCCAGGGCGTGCAGAAGAAATAGACATAAGGAAGTGTTAATGAAGGATTCGGAGAAAAAACACGGAGCCAGCTGGCCCTTGGCATTACCAAGTGGCATTTTGGGGCACAGTTGCTGCGTGACGCTGGCCTACCCGTTTTTTATGGGAGTGATTGTTTGCAGGCCGATCTCCACCTGGTTTCTTGGGCTGGTATCCCAACACGGAGGTTACAGTGGTGTTGGTCAGCCGCTGGTGTCCTGAGGCTGAGTCCAAACATCTTCCAGACGAGCTGTCACCTGTGGCCAGGTTCCACATGGGGCAAACCTCAGCTGCTTTCAAACACAAACAGCTGGGCTGCTTCTCCCAGCCATTGTAATTACCCTACTGATTTATATCGTAAGTGACTATAATTCCCACGCACAGAAGAGGCTGACCTTGAATATTGCAGGATGGATATCTGTAATGGTAGAATTATGAGAACTTTTAGATTATTTATTTCACTGGTCTCCATGCAGCATTGGTGCCTTGAGATATGTCAAATGCTGGCGTAAATATAGAAAGGAATTAAGAGAGTTTACAGAAAGGAATTAAGAGAGTTCACGCTTTTCAATGTAGTATAGTTTTTAATAGATATGTAAAACCCAATTTCATTGCAAGTACATTTCATATCTTATTTTAACCATTACATCAAGTGTCTTGATTGAGACTCAAATGTTTAGATGTTGTGTACTTCACATTTAAGTATTCACATTTCAGCAGAATGAATTTTAGCAGACACTAATAATGTCTTTGATGGTATCATATGCTTCCTCTGCAGAGGGATCAGGGACATATGTGGCCTTCTGCATAGAAAGGATTTATTTTTAAAAGGAAAAAAGTTATATCATTTTTCAGTGGAAAACCTGCAAAGGAATGATAAAGCAACATCTAACGTATGTCCCCGGCAGTGGAATGACAAACAGAAATAGTATTGACCCCAGGCTTAAGTAGAAACTGAATGTTAAAGCAATAAAGAGTCTGTGTTCATCTGAAAAATGATCAGAAATTCACAAAAGTTCATAAAACATGTTTTTATTGCTTATATGTTCCATTTTTATATTAATTTGTCAGCACAATTTGCCATAAAAAGGCATTGCAACTAAACGTTTACTTCTGCATGTGGTGTGCTAGAATGTAAGTCTTGGTTTGCTCTATATGAATAAGAATCTTTAAAGCTATTTTGTCAAGGAAATGTATTCAAGAGAAAGAATTGCTTGTTCATCTCCAAAATGATTCATATTTTGTTTCTAAAGTAGGAAGTGAATCCAAATGTACTTTGGATAGATAGAAGTACATTTTTACATGTTCATTCAGGCTCCTATTTGCAAGGCAGTCTGTTTTGTTGGACTTCTGTGCCGATGCAGAAGCTTACTGAAAGAAGGGTATGACATCCACCTTAGGAAAACTTTGTTTAGACTGAGGCTGTCCAGGTGTCAAATCAGTACATCTGCAAGAGGATATAAACAGTATTTATAGAGACTGAAAAATAAGTGGACGTGCAAGAATGTCAGATGAGATCTGTCACCTAAAAGCAAATTTTAAACTTGCAGCTCACATCAAGTTTTCCACTTCAGTAGGTTTAAAAAAAACTCCCCCAATTAATTCTACCTAGGTAAGTAAATGAGAAACACAAAAAGAAGTTAGAAAATAGTGGAGGAAAGCTCTTATACCACACAGGAATATGAGAGGTAACATTATTATAGGTGAACAGGGAAAGTATTGTCAGTCTTTTACAGTTACGATAGAATGCTCAAAATTCTGATGGCTGCAGTGACCAGTGTTTGAAGAAATGTTGTACATGATAGTGTAACATTTCTTTTTCAAAAGAGTAAACTCCTAATTGCTATGTCTCTGGTGGAAAGATGGGAACACTAGAGGTTAACAGCCTTTACAGAAATGCAGAACAGCTTCCAGTTTTTTACTTCTAAAAGCATTATAGTGTATAAGCCAATCTCAGTGTATTGGGGATTTTGAATTATGATTTTCCAGTGTTTGGAGGACAAGGTTGTGAATGCTTCTTGTGCACAGACATTGAGTAGTGGGAGCAGTCCAGATGTTTGATACAGTCCCAGTGGTGTTGAGAGAGAGAGAGGGTGCTTCATGAACTGGAACTGTTAGCATTACCTGTATGAGGCAATACAGTTAATGTATGTTGAAGAAACCAGCGTCCCCTTGGAAGATATTGCAGCCTTGCTGAAATTACTTGGCTGATTTGCTGTCCTAAGTGATTCGATGTATGAATGTGGTTGTTTGCATCAATCCAGATGAACAGTTTAGTAAACTAAACTGTCTTGAATGAAAATAGCTAATAAATGATGACACAAAGCTGCTTAAATCATATTGGTATTGCCCATTATGTTTCTTGAGTGAGGAAGAATGTTTATAGCATCCCCTTCCTTCATACTGGCTTTCAAATTTAACAATAATAATACATTCTTTTTGTTACCATTGGAAAAACATTCACGTTAGGAGATGAAGCAATTATTCCACAAAGACTTAATAAAATAGTTTCACGCAATGCAATGAGCAGGGACATCTTCAACTAGATCAGGTTACTCAGAGTCCCATCCAGCCTGGCCTGGAATGTCTCCAGAGATGGGGCATCTACCACCCCTCTGGGAAACCTGGGCCAGTGTTTCACCACCCTCACTGTAAAAAATTTCTTCCTCATGTCTGGCCTGAATCTCCCCTCGTTTAGTTTAAAACCATTACCCCTTGTCCTATCACTACAAGCCCTGCTAAAAAGTCTGTCCCCATCTTTCTTATAAGCCCCTTTAAGTACTGAAAGGCTGAGGTCAAACAAAGCTAGTGGCTAAGAAGTCTGGGAAGGGCAACAGCTTTTCCTGTCTCATTAAATCTGTACATGTTTGTTTGATCTTATTAGAAAAATATGCTGACAACTCTACTTTGGGATTGATCCCTGAGGCTTGATACCTTCATTATGCAGTCTATAGATTTTTTTTAAAAGGAAATAAGAGTTCCTATAACAAAAAAAAAAAAAATGGTTTCTAAAAGAAACAACTCCAAGTCAGGATTAAAAATTTGCCTTGTAAAAGAGGCTACTGTGTGCATCCTGATATGAATGTGGTGTACTCTGCCCTCTCTACCCTGCAAGTTCCCTCTCTTGGGAAGAAAGCTGTGGGAGAATGGTTCCAGTGAGAGAAACACAGGGTAGAGACAGTATAGCTCCAGATTAGTGAAGAGTGTTGTAGTTCATGAAGTCACTGATGTAAAAGATGCAGAACAATGCTATTACACTGTCAGACTACTTTCCAGTATGCACAAACTCTTTCACCAGGTGTTGTCCTGGAAAATTTCTTGAGACGATGTTTTGTGTAACAAAGTGCAATGGTCTGTAGATGACACCAAATTGAGTGGAAGTGTTAATCTACTGGAGGGTAGGATGGCCATACAGAGGGATCTGGATCGGCTGGGCTGAGGCCAATTGTATGAGGTTTAACAAGGCCAAGTGCTGGGTCCTGCACTTGGGTCACAACAACCCCAGGCAGCGCTACAGGCTCGGTGAATAGTGGCTGGAAAGCTGCCTGGCAGAAAGGGATCTGGAGGTACTGATTGACAGGCAGCTGAACATGAGCCAGCGATGTGCTCAGGTGGCCAAAAAGGCCAACAGCATCCTGGCTTGTATCAGAAATAGTGTGGCCAGCAGGACTAGGGAACTGATCGCCCCCCTGTACTCAGTCCTGGTGAGGCTGCACCTCAAATCCTGTGTTCAGTTTTATGCCCCTCACTATAGGAAAGACACTGAGGTGCTGGGGAGAGTTCAGAGAAGGGCAACGAAGCTGGTGAGGGGCCTGGAACACAATTCTGATGAGGAGCAGCTGAGGGAACTGAGGCTGTTCAGCCTGGAGAAAAGGAGGCTGAGGGGAGACTTGATCACTCTCTACAACTACCTGACAGGAGGTTGTAGCATGGAGGGCTTGGTCTCTTCTCCCAAGTAACGAGTGATGGGATGAGAGAAAATGGCCACAAGTTGTGCCAGGGGAGGTTTGAATCCGACATTAGGAAAAAAATTCTTCATGTAAAGGGCTGTCAGGCATTGGAACAGGCTGCCCAGGGAAATGGTTGAAATACCATCCCTGGAGGTGTTTAAAAGACATATGGATGAGTTTCTTAGGGACGTGGTGTAGTGCCAGTGTTGGGTTAACGGTTGGACTCGATGATCTTGACGATCTCTTCCAACCAAAATGATTCTGTGATTCTATGTAGTATTCTTACTTAATTTTCCTTTTCTTCCTCACTGTGGTGCTGTTCTGTTGTGTCAGAAGAACAAAAGATGTCTTTAACCTCTGGCACTACAGTGATAGCATTCTGCAAGTGAAGTAGAGATTTTTGGAGAACAGTTGTGCAATAACCCTGAGCTCACATGCTCCGCTGCTTCTGCATCTTTGATCGAGAGGTGACTGTCAGTGAAGTGTCAGTGGTGATGGACATCTGGCAATAGTACTGTTGCATTATCTTGGTTATTATTGTGTTAACTTAGCTTTATTCATGTGGTTATTCTTCAAAGATGAACTTGGGTATAGTTCAGAAATTTTTAGAGGTAGGAGGCAGTTGGAATAAAAGCCCGGGAAAACGATTTCTTGGTGACATTTTTGATGTCCACTCACCCACTGTAGATAGGATGAAGGAATGTTTTGTGTTTGGAGGCTGGCTGTGAGAATTCTCTGATTTCCTTTTAGGTTCTGAGATTAAAATAGTATTTAATAATTTTCATTGTTTATATGGAATTTAAGTTTCCCAAAGTAAGAAATCTGGTCTTTCCAGGACTCTGCTATGTACTGTCTCTGCTATGGTTTTAACCACCTTTTTGGCAGAAAATGTGTTACACCATTAGGATTACTTGGCTTCTTCTGATCTTTATGTTGGCTGTGGTCTAGATTTTCTTCTGATTACATAGAGTTCCTTGGAGAAAAAAATCGTCTACATCTGAGGAAGAGGACTGGTGTTCAGCCTTCTCTACCCTTCCAAAGCATTCATCCACACTTATTTGGATGCCTTCTGAGTTTATCTTGATTAATCAGTGGGAGTTACCTGTGCTAAGGCGAAACAGGTTATGGCTGTAGCTACAGATAAGTCATGTAGCAGAGACAAGGCATTTACCCCAAGTATTTATTTTTCTGAGAAGGCATTGTTTTTCCCAGGGGCTGGCTTTGCAGTCAGCAGCATCTCAGGCTGGGTTGGTTGGTTGGTTTTCTCCTGCTTAGTCATTTTACTGTTTAAAGAAGTTCTGATTCAACTTGGTATTATTATAGGATGACCATATTTTAAACCTGAGGTAGCTTGATCTATTTTCCTTAGGAACAAAACTGACAAGGTTTTTATTGATCCACCATCATTTATTCTTGTATACACAAGTGATTCATCCTACCATGCAGTCAGTGTGAAAGCTCCTAATGATTTGGCAAGAAAGTACCTCATCAGCACAGTATTACAGAGTCTCGTTGTAAATATGAGCCAATCTCTACCTTGTAACCTTCAATAGACACTTGGTGTTCTCATGTACTGCTAAAGTTAAGTAGGATGGAAATGTGTCTGTAGTCGTAGGAAGGATAAGGATGGTTTTTTTGTACTGCACAAAATTGTGACGCTGTCATTTCTACTTTTGTTCTTGCATCTATAGAATAACAAAAAAAGCATGATTCATTTAATAAGGAAAAAAAATCCTTTTCCTGGGATTTCTTACCTCTTGGAACTAGGAGGACAGCAGAACAGTGCTGACTGAGTACGATTCAGTGAATTTTACAAATACTTGTTCAGCAACATTTGCCAAATAGCATTGAATGAGATAGCAAAGTGGTCAGATTCCAAATATAAAAAACATTGAAGCAATTTAGAGGACAATGACTGGATAAAGGATGTATCTCAGCACCTTTGGACTTAAAGGGGTTTTTTTTTGCCAGATTTGGGCAAATAGGTACCCTAAAATGTGAATTCTCCTAAAGGTCATAGGGAAATAGGGTTTTTTTAAGTGGCTGGAGTTCTTAGTATGCACGTTTCACAAGACTCCATGGGTTTGCTATGCTACAGCTCCCTCAAGTGGTAAAATAATTTCCAGTTTGGAATTGCAGCTTGGTTTCTATCAAACACTTTCTCTTCAGAAAGTTTTGAGGCTTCCCCAACTTCCTCTTTGTTCTATCTACTTTTTTCTTCTCCCCACCCCCCCTTTCAAATGTTGAACATTATGAACAACTGTTTAGAACTGTAGAGTTATCAGAGGAGAATTCCTGTGGGTTGAAGGTTTATAATGGTGATCTTTGTTCTGCAGCAGACCTATTGAACCAGTCTGGGCAGGTCATTTCACCCTGTAAGCCTCACTTCTGTTGTCTGGGAACTAGAGAGAATAGTAAATATTTGTAGATTAACTAGAATATTTTTAATTCCAACTTCTAAATTCTTGAATGTAACTCTTTATTTCAATCAATGGTTTTGTTTATCTGACATAGTGGAAAACTCAAAAATCCCTGGTCAGTGGGCAAAGATCTGGCAGTTGTCTTGAGTATCACAGACTTCCACTATTCTTTCTAAAAAGTAACAAAATAAAGCCTACTCATACCTGGAGGTTTTGCCATCATTGCACAAAATACCAAAACCCTGATTTAACAGTAGAAATAACAGAGTTCAAGGAACAGGAGTCTGAGCAAGAAAGAACTCAGGCTTGCTGTAGTTAGGTTCCTGGTGGACTTTGGCTGGAAACTGCACTCTGGTATCACCACTGCATGAGTAATTTCTTAGTTTTCCCTATATGAACATGAAGAATATGCTTTTTACAGTTGTCTGTGGAAATAGTCTTGTGCCTTGATTAGAGAAGCAGAAGAGATCCTTGACATCCAGACTTAATAAGAAATGCTGCGCAAGATTGCCAGTATTGAAGAGTTCTGCCTCATCCTTCGAAGGAAGCCAGCAATAAAATGAACCATTTCATAACATTTTATGTTCTTTATAAGTTCAGGCATTTCTGTTTAATTTCTGATCCTGTAACATAATGGTCTTAGTCAACCTTAGTGATAAATCCAGTCCTTGCTTGATTTATAGGGCAACAAATACGCAAACAACTCAGCACACTGCCTTTTAATTTGAAAGCCGAGATGAAATTTATGATTGAGTAGTTAGTGTAGTATTTTAGATGTATATATTACTTTTCGTCTTGAAGGATCTTAAAATACTTTGCAAACTACGTTCACACAACAAAGGCAGATGCCATTCCAAAAATGCATTCCCCACAGAAGCAGCAGGGTTTGCAAATTACCTGGCTGTATCACTTGTCCCTCCTCTGCCCCATTCTTAGATTTCATCATGGAAACAGTGGTGGTGCAAGAAGTCTGTTTCTGAGCTACACATGGACACGTGTAGCTAGCTTTTTAGCAGTCTCTGTCGGGTCGGTGACTTTTTCTAGACTAGAATCAAGATATACTTATCTTCAGACGAAACACTGGGTTTGTGCACAAATTTAGAAGACTTAACTCCTAAGAAAAGAAGAATACTTAACACTGACAACACACCATTCAGTTCTGCATTCTACTTTTAATTCTCCTTTTCATCAAGCAGGAGGATAATGTTAGTAGTATCAACTCTTTTTGTGTGTGAATTCACATACAGTAATCCACTGAGCATTTTTTGGTCAAAGGACTTGATAAAAAGGAACCAAAAGGAACTCTTATTTAAGCCATGAGAATCTGCATTCTGAAATAGCCTTTCTCTTTTCATTTTAATGCATCAGAATATACGGGAGCATAATTTAATAGTGTACAGCTGTAAGAAAATGGTTACTTTCTAAGATATAGAGGGATGTGTACTTAGCTTTTAAGAATTTCCAAAACCAGCAGTTGGGAGTTTGTAGACGTCAGTGTTTTGAAATTGTTTTGCAGGTGTCACTGTTTTTGAGCTGCCCTGCCTTGAGGATCAAACTGTAACACGATGCCAGAGCCGGCAAGGGAAAGGGCAACAGTGAGCACCGCAGTTACAAGTTTACTAGTCTGACTTGCTTCTCTGTTAGCAGCTGTAAAGAGAAACTTTTGGAAGAGATAGAATATGTGATCTCTTGCATAGCAAGTGAAAGGTTGAGGGTCGTGTAGGAACCAGAATGGTGTTTTGTGCTTAAGATGCACTAAGTTATGTCAGACTCACTTAAATTGCAGCAGAGTAGTTCCAAACCTTTGCTTTGCAACCCCAAATAAAACATGTTCAGCTACTTACTCGTTAGTAATTGAAGAAATCCCTAATATTAAGTTATAGTGACATATTAAAGTTCCTCAAGAGTTCTGAAAACTCTCCACCAAGTGCTTGAAAAAGGCTTTTAGATGTGCGCTTTTTTGTCAGAATCCATGCTCACATTAGCTGGTTAATTTCATTCTTTTGAAATAATAAGGGCTTGAGGAAAAAGTCTAAAATGAAAACAACAAAAACCAAAATGAAATAAAATTCACAGGTATCTCATCTGTCTGCTGTAGAAGTTAATGTTAACTAAAACACTTAAAAGTGTGCAAGTTTCCTTAAACTTTCTAACTTTGTATGGTCATTCTTAATCCATCTATCTTATTTCTGCACGTATCAATGATTCTCCGCTGTACAAGCTACAACATATACACAACAGTGACAAAACCAAACAAATCTGTGAAAAACATAGCTGTGCTGCACATTGCTGTCTACTCCAAATCAGTCTTCTAATGCCAAAACCTATATACTTGATTTTAACTAAAGGATTTGTTATGAGAAACCAAGTGGAAACTTGCAGACTTTATTAAAAACAAAACCACAAACAGCCAAACATCTCAGCATTTATTATAAGGATTTGTGAAGATATCTCAATAAACAGGGTATAGTTACAGGAATAACTGATTAAAACAAACAAACAAAACACACCAACAACCCAAAACCAACCAACCAACCAACCCACTTCCCCCCCCCAAAAAAAAACGCACACAAAACCCACAAACAGACAAAAAACCCAAACACAAAACCACCAAACCACACACAAAACAACTAAACACACAACCCTCTAAAACTGCAACCAAAAAAGTACCTTTCAATGTGAAGGTTTTCAAGCCGCTTTGATTTTTCTGTTATTCTGTATCATTGCAACTTGTACTGAGTTCATTGGTAGTCAGATGCTTGAAAACTGTGAAAAATGGAAAAAGAGGTTTAAATACAGGTTCCCAAAAGTTGAGACATGAGTCACTTTTTTTGAGGAGGGATATTTTGTATTTGCATTCTGGAAAGATGACAGCAATGATCTCCCTGGGTTTGCAGTCTTGCAATAAACTTCTGTCTCATTGCAGCTTTCAGATTAAATTAGTGCAGTGTTTACTTACAAATCTGCCTTTGGACATTATCAGGAAGCTTTTGCAGAATGTGTTCAACAGTGTGAGATCATTATGCTGTTCAAATACCTGTTATAGCAGAAGGTCCAAGACATGGGTTTTAATAGACTTCAAATTTCTGTGATAGAAAAACAAACTGATTTTCCAAAAGCAGCATTCTTCTTAAATTTGATTCATTGATACCAATACTGTAAAAACCCTACTCATATTTTTATTGTTTTTCTGTATGTGTGAGAAGGAGGAGGTATATAGCCTATACAACCTCCTTTTTATTTTTTGGAAAGCGTATCATTTTGTAAGACTGTCTAGATTTTAAACATCAGCAGGTGATCATCTGGTGCTTTTGGTGAAAAATGCTTAATTTCAGAACTCATTGCTTCTTAGCACTCCAGTGGTATTAGAGTCTACTAATGTGCAAACACTGTGAAGTCTGCCTGTGATCTCCTACAGCAGAGGGCTTGTGTAGTAACCTACCTTCTTGTATCAGTTGAGGATCTCCATGTGAACTTCTGTTGTGGTGTGCATGCGTAGAAAAACAAGTATGACAAACATCTTTATTATGCTAGCAGTGTCTTTGTTAGTGGGTTTTTTTGGCAAGACACTGTGCTTTTCCTTGAAAATGAGTGTCATACTCTGCTTTTTTCAATTGTTAATGCCACCTCAGCAGAAGTCCCTGTGGGCTCTCCTTTCTGCTGACATTTTCCTTGCATGGGTTAGACTAGCATGCCCACTTGAATTTTTCCAGGGCCCAGGCTCATCTGCATTTTGAATTTGCTCCACTAACTCTGCTGTACACCATTTCAAGAAAAAGCTGGAAAAAACAGTAAGGTACTAGATGATCTTTTGAGGTCCCTTCCAATCCCAAACATACTGTGATACTGTGATACTGTAATACAAATAAAATTGTGTAAAATAGTGTAAATTAAAAAAAAGCTTGTGAGAATGTACACAAAATTAATTAATGTCATAACTGCAATAAATATGACAACATTTTTTCGCTTTCAGGTTTAAAAATGTCTGACTGGGAAGATATTGTACGCAGAGCCCATTGTATTGAAAAACTACTGTCTGAGAACAGTTTCCAAGATGTTGAGGATCATCTTAAAGAGCTTGAAGATGTTGATATGACTATAGAATATCTTCAGGGGACCGAAGTTGCTAGGGCTGTATACAGAGTACTCAAGAGCTGCCCTTCAGTGAAGCTGAAAAAGAAAGCAAAGCAGTTACTATCAAGGTGGAAAGCACTTCATAAGAATTACTGTGTTCAGTCAATGCAAGTTAAAAAGTCAGTTTCTGTGGATGTGAAAGAGGAAGCTGAACATCTCAGTGTGGTTTCTCGAGAGCAGTCACTGTCTGAAGGAGCATGTCAGCAGGAGACATTAGATGCTACTAGTTCTAAAATTCTGGTCGCATCACAAGCTGTTAAAAATGTGGTATGTAACAATGCACAAGGCAGCGTGAGTCAGCTTTCTTCTTTTGAGGAACAACACATTGATAATGAAGATTCTGAACCTCTTGTTAACAAAGCAAGTCTGCAGCAGGATCCAGTGAGAGTTCTGAGGTGTAAATGTACGGATCTTCTTTATAAAGCTTTGACTGGTTCTGCCAAAGACAAAGAAGAAACCGATAAATGGCTAGAGCTATCTAAAGAAATCGAAGAACATATTTTTTCTCTTTATGCTAAGAACAACAAAAAGTATAAAAATTGCATCAGAAGCAAAATCTCTAACTTGAAGAACCCTAAAAGTTGCCACTTAAGACATAACCTTTTTTCAGGGACTTTGAGTCCAAAGGCTTTTGCTGAGATGACAGTGATGGAAATGGCCAGCGATGAACTGAAACAGCTCAGGGCTCTGTACACAGAATCATCTGTTCAGGAGCATCAGCTTCCACAAGTTATTAATGGCACACAGACAAACAAAATAAAGTGTCGGCGCTGTGAAAAATTTGATTGCACTGTCACCATGATTGCCAGAGGAACTCTGTTTCTTCCAGGTTGGGTACGAAACACAAATCCAGATGAACAAATGTTGACTTACGTTATTTGTAATCAATGTGGAGAACAGTGGTATCACAGCAGATGGATTTGTTTGTAATGCTATCTCTCTTTAATAAGTGGCTTAGGAACATAGATATGAGCAGGTTTCTGTTGAAACTTTGTAATTTGAATTTTTTTATTGATACTATGTAGATGCTGCCACGATAAAGTGCAAAATCAGTTTTAAAAAATTGCCAAGTTATTTTTGAAGATGAATAAATCTATGTGTTTTTAAATAATGTCAATATGTAAAGAAATAAAAGGGAAAAATGATAACCCTGTTATCTGAGAGAGGAGTGTTCATTAGTAAATCCATTAAAAATATTCCAAGTGCTGCAATTTTTTTCCCCAAGGTATCAAGTACTTGGAATTTTCATTATCTTCAGCAGGAGTTCTTTCACGGAACATAAGTTTTGTTTACAGTAAACAAGCTGTTTCCAAAACTGCTGTTCACATACTTGCGTGCATTGCAGAATGTTCAGCATGGCTTCACTCCTTAATTAAATCACTTTTTTCAAGTAAGTGTTAGATGATTAAATTGGTTTGAGAGGTAAAGTCTGCAAGGAAGAGAGGACTGAAAAACAGAGCGCAAAAGGGAGAGAAGGCAGCTAGCAAATGCAAGCAAAAATGAAATTCTGCTGTATCTTTTTATAGCTATTGGGAGAAGAATAGGTCTTGTGACAGTCTTATCAGTTTGCAGTTCAGATTTACAATGTAAGATGGTGCGTCCTGCAACTGTTAAGAAATTAATGCAGGATCAGACAATGGTTTATTTCAGAAAATTATGTAAATATGTTATCAAATTTATCTTTGTTTAATAAAGCCATGAAGTTAATAGAAGTTAATAACTTCCTGAATGGATATCCTCTCTTGAACTAGCATATTGGCCCTGAACTGAGTAAATAAATGTTTTTATATAGTGCAGGTTACCCAGAAAAAAGAAATAGAAGGAAATCTAATAGCTGAAGTTTTTATACGTATTGTATTCCACAGTCAACAGGATTCCCACTGGCTGTATACTAGAAGCATTTATTTATCAAAAAACATCACCATAGTCTTTGTTTTTTTGTTGGTTTTGTTTATTCGTTTTTTTCCTTTTTTTCTGGAAGACTTAAACTGACTTCAAAATCAGCTATCTGAATACTTTGAATGGAGTATATATCAGAAGTCAGGGAGATGTTTATTTTCTGAACTGGGAGAACCACCCAAGTCCAGGTGTCTTTCACAGCTGTATTTCGGTCTGTAGAAAATTATGTTCATACCGTGTGTCTCTGTTTTGGTTTCTTCACTGTTTTTGAGTTACTGTAACTGTTTAAATGAGAAGAAATGTGTCTTGCGTTGAGTCCTAATTTTCTGAGCACACTAATGTGTCAACTCACAGACTTAGGGAAATGCAGTGAAGAATAAGTCTGCCCTGCCTGCGAGGTCAGGTTCTTGCAGCAAAGCACTAGTACTGTCTGGAAACATGCCCTTCATAATGAGTTTCCTTGTTGGGAGTACGGGTGAGATGGTGAAATAGGTCAATAAATTACCAAAGTCACACTTTAGGCACAGAGTGTTTTGTTTCACCCTAGGGTACAAGCACAATAAAACTGCATAATTAGCATTAATGGAGATATCTTTTACAAATGCACAACAGGCGTTTTGCAGTTCAAGGCTAAAATGCACCAGCTGAACAGAGGAACCTGGTGAGTATTTGCTGGAGGCATGAAGGATGGTTCATGTGCCCACCACAGCTGGGGCTGGGCAGCTGCTCTGGGCCAAGGCACTGCCCTGCAGCTCTCCAGCCACATAGAGAAAGGAGTGAGGAGCATGGGACAAGAAAATAGCTGGTGGTGAACTAAAAGGCAGCCAGGACTGAAAACAGAAGAGAGGCTTTTATCTGTATATGGTGAAATCGGTGTAGAAGCTGATGTTAGAAAAAGGCACTTGGTATTATTCTACTGAAAAACAAGCGGAAAAAAAAAAAGAAAAATATTTTCTATTCCATGAAGTGTTAACAGTTAACTTTCAGCAGTGTGGTTTACTGTGGTATTACCTAAATTTGTATCCTGTGAAAATGTGTGTTTTAGTGGAATTGCACTGATGTAAAACAAATATTAAAGCATTAGACCTCAATGTTCGACTGTATAACTGATCAGTTAGCACTTGACCTTCCTTCCCGGTCTTTACCCATGTGCTGGAATTGATGCTTACAAGTAGTCCTGCTTGTATAAGTGGAAGTACTTCTGTGTAAAGTATTGTTTTTAGCTTTCAGGAAAACCATAGGAAAGCAAACACCTCCGTGTTACTGGTTCACAGTAAGCACAGAGTTGTGTGCTGTCATTTTGGAGGTCATGGTCCTGTTGAGGAGGGCTGTATGCCAGTGCTGTGCTGTGTCAGAGCGTTGTGTAGCAGGAGACTTTATTTTAGCTGTGAACAATGGACACTTACAAATAATGTCTGCATGCAGATGGTTTTGAAGCCATTCCAGTAATGTACAGCTCATCCAAGTTTTGTCTTGGTGAAGGGAAATGTTACCACGCTTGGATGGTGGCATCCATAGAATATATTTCAAGGATAAAGTTTGTAGCTGTAATACTGACTGCATTTGTGACATAATATGTAACATCATTTTCGTTTGAACTGCCCATCACTAAATATATAGTGCTAAGCTATACGCCCCAGCATGACTGGGATTTTCTACAGATCAATATTTACTGAGTAGCTAAGTAAACAGCAGATATCTTGAAACTTTTTAAAGTCATTGAGCAAACCTGCCTCACTGCAGGTCTGAGTGAACCATACCTGCAGCAGCAAGATGGTCATTTGGTTCTAACCTTTCACATATTTCCCTTTCTTCTAAGATGTGGAAAATAATAAAATCCAATTACTAACACCTGCACTTGCAACTTATGGTATAGAAACAACTGTTAATAACTACAAATAGTCAAAAAATGGATGGTAACCATGCCCCTTTTACAACTATCCCTTAACTTTCTTCTGTCCATTTCAAACTGAGAGCAGTCAGAACTCTTGGTATCCTCACAGTTGTAAACTCAGTGCTTTAAAGTAGTTTTCAATGGTAATAAATTGTGAGCAGGCATTCCTCTGTTGTCCCTTCCTTCCCAATACAATTGAACCTGAGGCCTGGCTTTGTAGCAAATTAGTTAAAGATGAAAAGATGAAACTATATTTGTAAATTTTGTAAAATCCAGTATCATGAAAAGAATTCCTCACCCTATTGAAAGAGATGGAGCCCTTGCCTTTATTCAGGAGTTACCTAGTGTAAGCTGCTGGCTGCTGGTTCAACACACACATAATTGCTAGGATGTTAGCATTAGGTAAAAGCCAGATGTGAAATATGCTGCTGCTGGCCCAGATAGTCTGGGACAAGGAGGAGATCTGGGAATACTGGCAGGAAGGAGCAGAAGGTACTGGGAGGCAGGGAAAGTGAACCGGGCCCATTTTAAATGTGTGAAGGACACTATAGGAAATGAGGCTTTGTTTTTCCAGGGCTGGTGAAAAAGCTCATCTAGGTTTGGTTTCACTTTATGCCTAGTTCATGCTGATAAACATGCTGCCTGCAACTTCACATTTAACAGTTAGTGAAACTATACAAAATCATGAATTATTTCTACTACCTTCTTAATCTTCTTACACCATTGGTTATCTTCACCTAACACAGTTCACTACCATTCTGGCCATTTTTCCATCTGTGTTTGTATCCAATCCTTATTACTTGAAAGGTTTAGTAGCAAGCACGTGTCATGTAGTGTCATGTGCCACTATATAGCAGAATAGTCTTACAGACATGACGTGCCAAATATGAGAGACCGTCCTTCAAGTGAATCATTGCTCTTATTTAAAAAGATGTGGTCATAGTTTCACTAAGCAAAGTACTGCTCCAATCTGCAGTATGTCGATAGGTTGTATTGTCCCTACGCAGATTGTGTAACTGCGCAGGCTTCAAATGTTTGACTGGATAAGATTGTATGCTTTGGCTCAAAACAGCTCTGAAAAAGTCAATTTGCGACTACACAGCGTATGCACCAGCAGGAGGGTCTGAATTACTGGAGTACGGGGAGTGTCAGAGTCCAGAAATAAAAACAAAAGCAAAGCTTTGAAAAGTGAGTTTCTTTTATGTTGTTAAAGTAATCTTTTCTCAGTTTGTTCCAGGTGGGAAAAAGGCCTCTGAACTTTTTAAGACAAGACAAATAATTTTGGTACAATGTTTAGCATATCTATGATGCCACTCCACAGAGGAGCATGACATTAGAGGAGATCCACACAGACAGAGGACAACTGTATGCCAGTTAGGCCTGAAGTCTGTATTGGTGTTCACTGGGTTTTCCAGAGACACTGTGAATGCATCTGCTTCTTGAATCCTGTGATTTAACAGTAGCATAAGGTCTTAAACGTAGATTGCACTCAAAGCTCAAGCAACCTGTAGCTGCAGAACTTGTAATACGTCTTAAGAAGGTGAACACTAAATTAACAGTGAACATGACACAACTTTCAATGTAAAAGCAAGGGTATTATTCTGAGAAGTTCTCTGTTAATAGGAGTTGATGTTGCTCCTGTAACACCAGTGACAAATCTCCTGGTTGCTGGAAACCCACTGCAGGATCTATTTAATGGCATTCTGTTGAGGGCCTTTTGTATCTCCATAGCCCTCTTACTGTAGCACTTTTCAGGAAGGTATTTTGGTGCCATTTGTTGCGTGTGTGTAACTTTTTTCTTCCTTTCCAAGCCAAGAGTAAAATGATACTTTTTATTATTTATTTAAAGTGTGTTCCGTTCAGTCTGCTGTGCTATGTACATTTGTTAGCTAAAGCCAAGAACAACTTTTTTAAAACAAAAAAAAAACAAACTTTTTTTTAAAAAACCAGCTGTTTATTTCTGGCAAAAAAAAAGAATAGTAACCTGGTAATAGGCTGTGGTTATGGAGCAAATATAGTGAATTATAGTCCTTTGGGGAATCTTCAGGGTTCGTTGAGTGCCTTGAAGGTAAGGAAAGAAGCGAGAGCACATTGATAATTTCTTGGATTGCTTGGGGGCTGGCTTGCCGCATTTTGGTATTAGCAGAGCCTTAAAGGCAGATGACATCATATCCCCTTATTTTGTACTGCTGTAATTCAGCCAGGAGGTGACAAAGTCATGTTTTATTGAGGCTATGTCATCACTTGCCAGGACAGGACAGAGTCTCCTTGCCAACTACAGATGTTAAAAAGCATTATTCACAAGCTCTATTATATGAGATCTTCGCTGATACAGAACTTTCTCATACACACACACACAAAAATGCCCTTTATTTGCTATTGGGCTGCTTGTGCTGTTTGCTAGCACGTGACATAATGACAATTATCTCTTCATGAATACAGCTTTGTGTGAATAAAATGCTTAAGGTGCAAGATCAGCTTTCAGATGAAGGTGCACATGAAGGAGCAGCAAGGGTGGGTTGCTGTGCAAGAAGAGGGGAACCAGGAGTAGAGGGTGGGTGACAAGGAGCACAGGGACAGTGACTGCAGTAAAAAGAGTCACTGTCTCGTAGCCCCCAAACAAGGTGAGCAGGGCAGGCCAGGTCTGGTGATGATAATCAGCCAAAACCCCTGTGAACACCTGAGAAGTCTGTGAGGAGCAGGCTGTGCTGAGGTGCAGGGCCTGTTGTTATAGGGCAAGGGTTAATAGTTTTAAACTAGAAGAGAGGAGATTCAGGCTGGACATGAGAAAGAAATTTTTTATTATGAGATTGGTGCAACACTGGCCCAGGTTGCCCAGAGAGGTGGAGGATGCCCCATCCCTGGAGACATTCCAGGCCGGGCTGGATGGGGCTCTGGGCAACCTGATCTAGTTGAAGATGTCCCTGCTCACTGCAGGGGCTTGGCCCCTTCCAACCCAAACTATTCTATGATTCTAAATTTCCTTAAATGTATCCAGCTGTCTGAGAACCAGTGTTGTCTGAAAAAAAAGATGGTAGCTTCATCTTACAAGGTATCAAATGCAAAATGGAGTAATTATTTCCTCCACTTCTAAATACAGGGTTTCTTTCTTTCTAAATCCAAAAATAATGCCCTAACTGAACAGAATTTATGTCTTAGAATTACCATAATTTAAAGAGTCCATTTTTATAGCCCTCCAGCACTTACTTGCATTTTACTTTAACATTGGATGAAAGCAGATCCCGGGAAAAAAAGCGTTTAAAAAATTTCAAAGACCAGCTTTGTTAAGTAAGAATGGGTCTAGTATCAATCAGATTTGCCTCTAGCATGAACTGCCTTTTAATAATCCTCCTTCTCTCAGTAGGAGACATTTCCACTTGATGATACTGAGAACTCGTTTTCCATTCCTTGGGCCGTGTTGAAAATCTGATCAAAAACAAGATGACTCTGCAAGTGGCAATTCCAGTCTGACTGCATCTCCCTTATGATCAGAAGCATGTGATGACTGCTTAAGCAAATGGGTGTATTTAAAATACTCTTTCCTTATGCCTTTCATCGCCCATCCTCCTGATGATGTGAGAACCTTTTAAAGTACATTTAAATAATTTCTGCACTTTTCATTTTTATTACATTTTGCCCTACCTCGTGATGAGTTTTAAGTGCACAGAAAAAACTATCACCAGCTTATTTAGACTTTTTTCCTGTGATCTTGTTTAAAGAGTCAAGTTGACATTATTCTGAATTACTGCAGAAAAAAAATAGTGTGCAACTACTCTTTTTTTAAATATAATCTTTTGGATTTTGGTGAGTTTCTTCACTGACACATATATTTTTAAAGGTCTCTGCCTGTAAAGCGAAGCTGCCCTACAATCATGAGCTTGCCCACATGAGGCCATTGCATGGAGCACAGTGAGATTACTGCCATTAATACATTACTCTGGCCTGCAACTGCTATCACAGAATCACAGGATGGCTGAGGTTGGAACGGACCTCTGGAGTCCAACCCACCTGCTAAAGCAGGTTCACCAGAGCAGATCACACAGGAATGTGCCCAGGCGAGTTTTGAATATCTATAGAGGAAACTCCACAACCTCTCTGGGCAGCCTGTTCCAGTGCTCTGGCACCCACAAAGTAAAGAAGTTTCTCCTCATGTTTAGATGGAACCTCCTGTGCTTCAGTCTGTGCCCATTGCCCCTCATCCTATCATTGGCAACCACTGAAAGGTCTGGTCCCATCCGCTTGACACCCACCCTTGAGATATTTATGAACACTGATGAGATCCCCTCTCAGCCTTCTCTGCTCCAGGCTGAACAGACCCAGCTCTTTTAGTCTGTCCTCATAAGATGCCCTAGGCCCCTCAGCACCTTTGTAGCCCACTGCTGGACTCTCTCCAGTAATTCCTTGTCCTTCTTAAACTGAGGACCCTAGAACTGTATATAGTCCTTTACCATGTATAGGAGTTATAAAGCTTAATAATTCAGAGCATTCCAGAGCAAATGAAAGTCTTATCGTTTTGCAGTGGTCCCTCTTTTCAATGTCACAGGACAGCCACGACCGAGGCGTGTGGCCCTCTATGGACACTTCACTGCCATGCACTTGCTGTGACCAAAGCACTTGCCATTACCGTGGCTGCCCCTACCAAAATTTTCGCTGGTAGAACGAACACCGCTGCCCCGCACCCCCGTGGCCAGCGGCCAGCGGCGCGTCCCCAGATGGGGGCGGGGCCTCGGTGGGCTGGGGGGGGACGAGCCCCGCCCCCGCGAAGGCGGGGCTGAGTGCGGGAGGGGGAGGGAGTCGGCTCACGTGATCCCTTCGGCCCCGCCCCCTGCCCGCTCCGCCATGTTGTTTCTTCCTTTCCTAGCGCCCAGCGGCGGTTGCGGGCGGTGGTGCAGCCCGGGCCCGGCACCGGCGGCGGCCCATTCCCGCGGGCAGGTACCGGCTGGCGCGGCGGCATCGCGCTCTCCTTCGCCGCGTCCCCTCCCTTTTCTCCAGCAGGCGAGCCGTGACCCTTGGCTCCGCGGCCGGTGTCCCGGGGAGGGCGGCCCGCACCGAGCGCTCTCCCCGCCCTCCGCTGCGGGGTGATGGGGGTCGCTGTCCCCGCAGCCTTGTGTGTGGGGAGAGGCGGTCTGGAGCTGGCTGGGCTTTGCTGATTCTCCTTCCTCCTGACTCTCCGCACCCCCGTGGCTGTCGCGGCTCTGCTGGCTCCCGGGCGCAGGAGGGGAGCCCCGGCCGCCCCCCGCCTCAGCGCGGCGGAGTGGCCCTTGCCGGGCCCGCGGTGGGGAGAGCTCCCCGGGCGCTCCTCGGAGCCGGTGCGGGCGGCGGGAGGTGCGGCGTGACCCGGCATCCCGTGACTGTGGGCGGGCGGGGGCTCCTGTGGGACAGGGCTCCGAGCCGGCGGTTCCCAGCCGGCGCACGGGCGGGCTCCGGCCCCAACGGTGCTTCCTCGGGGCTGATAGACGTCTCTGAGCTGTTAGGGTGAAACGCGGTTTCGTACGTGTCTCCTCAACAGCTTTCGAACCGAAAAAAAACCAACATTTATCGCCTTTTCTTGTTGCTGTCGCCTGAAGAGAGACCTCTGTGTTCCCAAGGGGACCCTGAGCAATGCAGTTCTTAGTTCTTCTTTTCTGAATCAGTGACTTGATTTAGCAGACAGTGGCTTTTCTAATCGTGGCAGATGGCTGTACAAACTCAAGAGGTGGTGCTGGCTGAAGAACCAAAAGGATTAGGTTAAGATTGTTGAATCGCTTACGTCTTGAGTGGTTAATGAGGAGTTTTCAGTGTAAATATTCCAGGTTAAATGCATCTTGTGCAAAATAATTGAACAAATAACAGAATAGTTAGCATAAGAAAACTAGTTTAAAAACCTATAGTAGTGGCCTTTATAGCAAGGTTACATATAATTAGATACATAGAGAGCACTTAATTAACTTCTGTGAGACAGGCAAACAGGAAACTCTTTGGCTAAATTTTATTTTTGAATTAAAATGCTTGTCTAGAGAGAGCTGTCATGCAGTCTGC
The DNA here is from genome assembly GCF_963082525.1 of Nesoenas mayeri. Lineage (NCBI taxonomy): Eukaryota > Metazoa > Chordata > Aves > Columbiformes > Columbidae > Nesoenas > Nesoenas mayeri. The sequence goes on from NC_137541.1 coordinate 104,312,457, forward strand.
TGCCCTACGTGTTGTTTTCTTTCTCGTCCACAGTAATTTACAGCTCTACTAAATAAGCATGTGGTTTTTATTTGTCTTTACTTTTCAAGTGTTGTACAACACTGAAGTTGTCAGTGCTTGCTTTTTTTAGAGCAAGGGTGGTTGTGTGAGGGTGGTTTTTGGGGAGGGATTTTTTTGGTGACATTTTAGTAGCTTATAAGGTAACAAGCTGTAATGGCACACTGGAAGGAGAACTATTTGTCAGGCATACCCAAAATAAATCCAAAACTTTTTCTCCCTAGAACTTCTGTTAACTTCTGTTTGTAGACAAACCTAACCAAAGGATGTTACAGCTACATCTGTGTTTCAGTATCAACATGGAAATTATGAGGAACTGGTACTTTAGTCTGTCTTCTTTTGGATTTTATGAAGCTCTATTGCTTTAATTTTAGTAAAGCCTTTTCTGTTAAGTTAAAAAAAAGGTTCTAGCAGTTCTTGTTTTGCTTCTCAAACCATCAGTTTTCTTAAATCAAAAATATGTGGAAAAATATGCAGACGATCAAATGACATATTTAGATTTCAAGCTGTGTTTTATTTTGTGTCAATTTAGCAATAAATCTTGACAAACAGATACTTCAGCTTGTTAGGATTGGAATTTTACATTAATATTTTACAAGGAACAAAAACTTCCCAGAAAAAAGGCTTGTAAGAATTTCTTAAGGTTTTTGGTTTTGGTTTTTTTTTTTTTTTGTAATCTTCATTCTCTTTGCTGCTTTTTTTTTGATGGTAGTTGGTTTTGATTGTTTTCCATCCCTACAGAGCAGACAGTATGTTGGCCTCGTACAGTGTAACGCACATAATCTCTTAGGGATGGGCTTTGGTCACTTTTTTTATATTGGGAAGAATATGAATGTACAATGCAGCCTGGCAAACAGAGGCTACTATTGCTAAGAGTGCCCGGAGGAAATGGGAAACCAGTGCAATGGAGAAGGATGAGCACATATGAGCAGAATTAATTGCTTGATAAGTTATGGAAAGAGTGGAAGCAGTAACAGAGAAGTAGGTTGCAAGGAGAATGTTGGTTAACTCATGAATTGTTAAAAATGTTGGACCAAGAGCAGCAACACCTAAGGGTGTTTTGAAGTTGGCTGGAAGTGATAGAAGATTTAAGTTGGGAGATACTCAACTGTGAGCTGCCGAGAAATGTAAAGTCTGATTAAATCAGAATAAATAAAAGTTTGCTCATTCTACTTGAACGTGGGGAATGAGATGGAAAGTGAAGGCCAGGTCTCTGCAAGATTAACCTACCAGAGGTATAAATGTAGGCATTTCTTCTGACAAGTTTTGTTGATTGTGTTTGTGGCTAGGTGTAAGTTAGAATAAATGAAGTGATTCTGGCAGTAGGTACTGGGGTGATAGCGTGATCTGAGGGTTATGCGGACTCAAGAATTCCTTCCCTTGGCTGCTGCTTCTTTCACAGTCCTGAGTCATGCTGAACAACTGTTTGAACTGGAGTCCTGAACCATGTAGGAGTTAAAAAGAAATGCCAATATACAAGGGTTTGATTTACACAAACCAGTGGCAGCAGCTGTCAGTTCAGTTAGGTTTGTGTTCATATTACAAATTATTATGAATAAACCCTAGTGATACTCTGGTGTCAGATAAAGTGTGTCTAGGCTACTTATAACTAAAGGCAATTTTCAGATAACTTGTCATCAAATTGTTAAAGGTATATCCAACAGAAAACACAAGATACCTTTAGTATGCGATGATGAAATAATAGACAAAGGAAGACTGCAAGATTATTAGGATCTGAGTAGGTTAGGCCATATGACTGAAGGGCTTCCAGGCTTCAGGAGAACTGGGCAGCTAACCAGTTGCCGTCAGTAAAGGGCTATTCCTGATCTGCAGCTCTTATGTTGGTGCCTTGTGGAGGGGAAGGTCGGTTTGGAGGCTGAATAATGTCCGAGCCTGTAATGTATTCGAAAGTACAAAGTGTGTAGCATCCTGACTTCATATCTCTCTGTTTCCCTTTGAATTGAGAGCAAAATCAAATATTCGAAGGTCAAAGAGGCTTGTGGCTTCTTACGCACTAAAACCCACATTCTTATGCCACTTAATTGGCCAGGGTGTAAACTAGTACTTTCTAAATACGAGAGGGAGGATTGGCTAAGCAGAGAAAAGGGAGAAAATTTGCTTCTGTCTTTTCTTTTTAGATTTTTGGCAACTTGAAAATCTGCTGTAGGTGACAAGTATAACTACTCCGTAGTGATTGAGGGCTGAGAGATGTAAAAACCCCACAGACAGTAAGTGTAAGTGTTGAAAACTACTTCACATAGTTCTGGTTTCTGCTCCTGTTAAAGCTCTTGGGCTTATAGCTCTTATAGTTCTTGGGACTTTTTTTTTCAGACATTTCACAGAGAAGCATTATATGTCTTTTTCTGATGAGCCACTACAACTAACAAAAAACAAGAAACAACTTTTTTCTATGCTAGCCTGCTAAATATTGTCAAATGTTTCGTTTGTGTTAAGAAAAAAATTACTAATGAGGGAGTAAGTTTACATTGTTACTGAAAGGTGTTTTTGTCAGACAAAATACTTGAAATATTGGTATGCCTTTTCAAGCTATTGATGTCTAATACTTGTGGATTAACAAAATAAGATGGCTTAGCAAAGAAAATTGTGAATAAGCTTCAAAGCTGAAGTGGATGTATTGTATATGTGTAAATTTGAGGACAGGAGGTTAAGAAATATGGTGAAATATGGTCAGTGTTATTGTTATGCTAGTCATGAACTGATAATTCTGCTTGTCAGTAACTCTGAGAGAGTGGGTTTTTTCTTTAACAAAGATGGCTTTTTTTTTTTTTTTTTTTAAGAAGTCTTGTCTGAAAGTGTCTTGGGCTGTAAATAAGTGTGATTAGTTGGAACAAATGTGAGTCTGCCTTACCTTGGATTCTTTTTTCTTCTCCAAGTCGAATCGGCACTCATTAACAACTTTAAGGCCAGTATCTAGTGGAATGCCTCAGGGTCAGTACTGGGGCCAATATTATTCAATATATTCATTGATTTAGATGAGGGAATTGAGTATACTATCAGCAAGTTTGCTGATGACACTAAGCTGGGAGGAGTGGCTGACACGCCAGCAGGCTGTGCTGCCATCCAGCGGGTCCCCCAGTTCCAAAAGGACAGGGAACTGCTGGAGAGGGTCCAGTGTAGGGCAACAAAGATGATTAAGGGAGTGGAGCACCTCCCTTATGAAGAAAGGCCGAAGGAGCTGGGTCTCTTTAGTTTGGAGAAGAGGAGACTGAGGGGTGACCTTATTAATGTTTATAAATATATAAAGGGTGAGTGCCATGAGGATGGAGCCAGGCTCTTCTCAGTGGCAAACAATGATAGGACAAGGGGTAATTGGATCAAGCTGGAACACAAGAGGTTCCACTTAAATTTGACAAGAAACTTATTCTCAGTGAGGGTGACAGAGCACTGGAACAGGCTGCCCAGGGGGGTTGTGGAGTCTCCTTCCCTGGAGACATTCAAAACCACCTGGACATGTTCCTGTGCAACCTCACCTAGGCGTTCCTGCTCCAGCAGGGGGATTGGAATAGATGATCTTCTGAGGTCCCTTCCAATCCCAAACGTACTGTGATACTGTGATAGAGTACCGCATATCTTCAAGGAAACCTTTGGGTTTAGTCTTGATTTCATATAGTAGGTGGTTCATCAGTGACCACTGGCTGAAAATGGCAATAGAAATTCATTTTCTTGCCTGTTTCCAAGTTAGAAAGTAGGTACAAGTGGAGAAACAATAGCGTGGAGGCTTGAAATGTCCCTTACATCTGTTTCTTTGAAGAATACTGAGGGAATTCAGTCATGCTACTCCAACAGATCTAGTTTTTTTGTGTCCTTTATTAAAACGGGGGGTAGCGGTGAGATTTCAGTTGCTATGGATTTTGGTCAGTTGATTTTTAATGGTGTGCTGTCATGCCCAGTATCAGTATGTTAAACTATAAATTGGTCTAATTGACCCAGTTTGATTAATGGTTTAAGTGGGGTTATAGCTTGATAATATGATGGATATGACAGAATTACCATGTTGACTAACACTATTTTTCCATAAGCAAAACTTGAGTTCAGCACCTGTCCTGAGCCTTCAGTATCATGGTACAAGCAGGTCCTCCTTAATCTATTAAATGATTTTTTATAGTGTTTTTATATGTGTTGCTGCTATGGTTTTCTACCAAGAATCTCACTGTTCTTTGAGAGCTGCCTCAGTACCTAAAAGAGGTAATTGCACTCAAAATAAATAGGCAGTTATGAAGCTGACAGTCATGGAATTAAGAAATCTTAGATGGATTGACTGGACAAGGCAGTGGTGTTTCTCTAAGCTTTGAGGGGCTGTGAATCAAAGATTTTGTAATGCAAACTGATTTTTTTGAATTTGCTTAGTATGTTTTTAGTCTTGCCAGTAAATGTTTGGACTGCTAATAGGAATGTTTCAGACTTGTAATTCAGTTCACTGTTTAAAAGGGATATTCTGGGAGACAGCAATTAAGTTACTTTTTGTATTATGGTATATGATCATGTTATAAATGATATTGAGTAGAAATCGTTCCCTGTTTTTAATGGGAATATTGAAGTCAGTGGCCTAAGAGCTTGATTCCTTAAAAGTTGGTGGAGGCAATTCAGAAATGGTTGTCAAAATGGACCAGAGTGGGGCTGCCTTTTATGTATTTGCTGTGACTTTGTTTGAATATTGAAATGATAGAGAAACATGAGGGAAAAATCTTTTTTTCACAGACTCCTCTGTGTACTAGGTTGAGACTACTTTTACATTAAATTTATTGTGCAGCACACTAAGAAATAACTGGAACAAATAGTTACCTGTAATGATGTGGTGTCTTGCACTTCCTGTTGCTGATTAAAACAATCAGATGCACATTGGGAAATACATTTTTGTTTTGTTTACAAATGCTCAATGATAATTTAAACTGAACAATTTAAGGTAATATGTCATCAGATATTATATCAGATGTTGACTGTTGCTACCAAAAAAATTGTGAAAAAGCACATGATACAGTTCAAAGTATGTAATAGGAGAAATAACACTAGTTCTCAAAGTGGCTTAAGGATTTTATTGTTATTTTGTTGGAAGTGTTAAGGCTCCATAACATATGGGGGGACAAAAACCCCCAAAATTGAACTCTTTACACATATTTAAGATTTTTAAGTGCAACATCATGTTGAGATAATTGCTTATCAGTCCTATCAGTTTTTATAGCCTTTGTGTAGAAGGACCAGTTTGGTTCTGATTGAAAAGGCACTTTTAACTGTTTGTGGCTGGTCCATAATTGTCTGTCCAGCAAAAGTATTTTTATGGTCATTGGTGTCCCAGACCTCACTGTAATGGCCCATGTAGCTTAAATTGTGCAAATTAACTTCTCAGGTTCTGCATGCACAAAAGTACCAGATCCTGTTAACAGAGTTTCTTGTATTTTGTTTAAAATGTGTCTTCATGGACAATTTGATGATAACTGTGGTTCTTTAAACTGTAGAAGTTAAAGAAACGAGTGCATAGTGCCAGTCAGAACTACTTAGTTCAGTTATTCATTCACATTATGTCTTTTGTGGAACTCGTGATTTCAGTAGGACAGAAAAAAATAGTAATTTGTTCCCTATGCTGAAGTGGAAGAACTGGAAAACATTCAGTACCCTCTGTTCTCATGAATGCATTATTTATTAAGATGATGCTCCTGTATAATGGTGTAGCTCAGATAACATTTGTTTACCAACAGTAGGAATTAGGCAGAAATAAATGAAGACACTGGACCATTTTAAAGATTTCGGCATGAACCTGGAACTCGTATGCAAGTAGTCCAGTGGCTCTACTAAGGATTTTCACATACATAAGAATGTATGTGTTCATATCCTGAGCCATAGTAATTACCCTATGGTGCTCAGAAAGGTAAAGGAACAATCCACTTGTAGCCATTAAACAGTTTTAACATTGTTGTGCTACAAACTTGCAAAAAATTAAGGATTTATAAACATTGTTTTTAATTACACAATATGAATAAAATTACTTGCTCTGAACAAATTTTTAATGGAAGCAGCCACTGTGCCTTATATTTTGAAAGTTTTTTGTGTTGAGGCTTCAGCTGCTCTCAAACTATAAAGCATTTCTTGTGTCTTACTGTAGATTGTCTTAACAACTAAACACTCAAAAATGGAAAGTTAGACATGAAAAAATTCCTGAAATTTCTTGCTTCGAATGTATGCCTTGATTCTAAGGCAGCACAGAGTCATATGACTCTCATGCCAGCCTGTATCGGGTATTAATTCCATAACCATACTCTGCAAGTGATGTATATGCCAGTAATGCTAATTACAACTAGCATGACCGCATTCCTTCCTTCAGAGAAGGAGACGGACTAGGCAACTTATGATCTGTTTCCATTTTAAATAGATGCTATTTTCTGAGAAGCCTGTTTTGGCTGAATTACTTTGAGCTCTTTTAGTATTGGGCAGGTATAGGAACAGCAGTTCTCCTAACACAGAAACTTCAGTTTGGGCTCTTTAAAATGAAACTTTACACCCAAGCAATTAAACGTTTTTTAACAGTGTTAAATGACACTACTGTAATGAGGGCAAAGCTTGGGCTGGTACAAAACTCTAATGAGCCACCTACTTTAGTGTCAAAGGATTTTTTTTTGCTAAAAGTGCTTCCAGGCTTTTTGACAGTTTGACCATGGGAAGTTGACACCTACTAACTGACCTGTCAGCATAGACTTGCCCTCAGTATCTGGTGTCTTGAGTACCAGTTGAAGTAGCAACAGTGCATTTGTTTTTGTAGTAGTTGTAATAGTATTCCATTCATCATGACTATTCTCCAAGGAGTAAACTGTAAAATATTGAATGTTTGTGTACCAATACCTAGTCATCTGACTTTTAAAATGGAACAAATGCAAATGCTGTAATTCTATGGATAACGGTGTTCCTTGTGAGATGATTTAAAATTCCTTGTCTGGTTGCAATTTTGGGTGATGTGCAGCAGTTATTTCAATGTAACAGATAGTGCCCTGATTTATTCCTAAAGCTTCCTCTTCACTTTCACATGTTTAAAAAATAACTTTACTAATGAAATACGGCACTGAAATGACTAGTTCAAGGCATGTGGTCTATAAAATTCTCACTCCACTTCTTCCATGATCTTTTCCTGTGAACCACAGTGAATCCTTGCCCTTGTTGAATGTGATTCAACAGCCCTTCTGGACAAACATCAAAGGGTTTGGGGGTTTTAAGTGACAGACCAGTAGTTCATGCAGGGTACTGCTTAGACTGCCATTCAGACTGCAGTCTGTGGAAGAGACACCCCTTAAACACATGGTATTCCTGCGTGGGTATTCTTATCATGAGTATCTACACTTCACTTACTTAGCATTGTCCTCCTGGTATTGTACATGAAACTTGATGGTGGTGGACTGTAAAATTTTCTGCTCTCAACTCTTTCCTTTTTAATGATTTTCTTAATCTTTACAGGTCTAGGAAACCGGGAGGATCTATTCTCATAACAATGGCAGCAAAATCATCACTCCTTAAAGTAATACTGCTAGGAGATGGTGGAGTTGGGAAGAGCTCCCTTATGAACAGATACGTCACCAACAAGTTCGATGCACAGCTGTTTCATACAATAGGTGTGGAATTCTTAAATAAAGAGTTGGAAGTTGATGGACACTTCGTTACAATGCAGATATGGGACACAGCAGGCCAGGAACGTTTTAGGAGCTTGCGGACTCCTTTCTATAGAGGTTCTGACTGTTGCCTACTGACCTTCAGTGTGGATGACTCTCAAAGCTTCCAAAACTTAAGCAACTGGAAGAAAGAATTCATTTATTATGCAGATGTCAAAGAGCCTGAAAGTTTTCCATTTGTGATACTGGGTAACAAAGTTGATATTGATGAGCGGCAAGTGTCTACAGAAGAAGCTCAAGACTGGTGCAGGAATAATGGCAACCATCCTTATTTTGAAACCAGTGCAAAAGATGCCACTAATGTTGCAGCAGCCTTTGAAGAAGCCGTTAGAAGAGTTCTAGCCTCTGAAGACAGATCAGATCACTTTATTCAAACAGATACTGTAAAACTTAATCAGAAACCGAAACCCAGTTCATCTTGTTGTTGACTTAAACTTTATTTGGCCAAATTACTTTTGACTAGCTTGCTCTATAAAAGGATAGGGAAGGTGTAGTAGTTAAAATAACAAATGGATTTCACTCTAATATTAAAATGGTAATATTCTGCTGCTTTCTTGGGGGAGCAAAACAAAAATTTTCATGAGTGACCCATTATTGAATTAGTGAAACTTTCTGTTTAGGAGGGTGTCAAGTAAAATTATTAATAGAAGAATGTAATTTGCCAACTTTATTCAAATGATGGATATTTTGAATATAATTAAAACTTGAAAGTTCTAGAAGCACTACTTTGGAGAAACTGTTCTGGAATTCAGGCACAAAGATACTTTTGTATGTGTATATTTTTATGAAATCAGCATTCCATTTTTGTTTCACTGGAAGGCAGTTTCTTAACAATGCTAGAGATTAAACTTCAGTCTCACTACATTCCTTTTGCTGTGAGTGGTACTTCATCTCCAATGTGGTTATTGTAAGTTAATATAAATTACCTTCAGGTCTCCTCTGCCTAATGTTGCTATAATTTGCATAGGTTTTTAAGTAGGAAATAAATTTCCTACATATTTAATGTCCATTTTACTTTCATTTACTATTCCAATGCTGTACTATTTTTTTCCAGTGGTTTAATGCAAGATAACGATAATTTTTTAAGTTAATACATGTCTTTGCCTTAAGCCTCATTCTAGCATGTTTCTGATCAATAAGGTAAAAAATCTGAGCAACTGAAGTATAACCATTTTTAGTTATGAAAAAGATATGCTTTATTCAGTCAGCTTTAATAGCACTTGAAGGGATCTACATTATGACAAATTTGTAAGAGAACTTTTAGTATACAGCCTTAAAGTTCCAAACTTCTTGTTCCTGTTAAGCTGAGCTGTGAATGTGTTTACCAGTAATCTTCTGCACTGTGAAACTAAGGATTGGCAATACACAGAGAACTCAGGAAGCTTTTGACTTAGAGTTGATTGTGACAGCTTTCAGCCCTAATACAAGTAAATATCTACAGCTAGTGATTGAGCTGAATTTGATCCTTATTTTATCTGCTATTTTAGGATATGGACTTATACATTTAAGACAATATTTTTTTATATTACTGTACTCATGACATGACGAACAGAAGCAAATTCTGTATTTAATGGACAGTCTTTCTGCAGAATGTAGATGAAACCACAGAAGGTGTATTTGAGGCTCTGCACTGCAGTTAAATAGTGGAACATTCGTATGAATTGTTGAATGTTGGCTCTCAGAGTACCCACTGTACTTGCAACAGCAAACTTGATAGCGCACTATTGCTTCAGCGTGTAATCTGAATGCAAATGGGCATGCACGTACACACATTGTGGACTTCAAAAGGAAGTTTAAGGCCTATAGGACAGGCCATGTTGTTCACTAAACTACACAGACTGCTTTCTGTATAAAACCTTCCTTGGTCCAATAGAAAAGCCTTTCTTGAGAGTATAGTAACAGCAAGAGTTTTCTCTTAACGTTATCTGTTCAGTCTGTACCTGGTGTAATTATTTGGAAGTAAAGCTTGCAAAAGAAACCCTTCTTGGAGCTCCTAATACACTTTTCTGAATGTATTGTGTCTTTCTGGAACCTGTCCGTGACTATTTTATTCCATAGATCTGCTGCTTCTGCTTAAAACTGACATCTTTTTACCTCTGGTACATTCTTAAATCTAATTCATTCTTACAGTCCTGCATATACAGCAACAGAACTGTGTTTCAAGCTTCAGTCACTTAACAGCTACTTATGTTTAATTCCTAGTCAATGAATGAAAAGATCTGTGAAGAAAATCTTAGGTAAATTCCTCTTTGCTGAAAGAGCAAAAAGCTTTTAAAACCCAGATTGTTTGCTACTAAGCTAGTGACATGAAATCGGTGTAAAACTACTAGCTTCTTAATTAAAGTTTCCTTTAACATTCATTTTAGCATAGGTCAAGGCTGAAACAAAATCAGAGGTGAAGTTACTGTGACTAGAGTACTACAGATGTGATTCAAGTAAGACTGCTAAAAGGAAATAATTAAGACTGAGAACTGTTGTGGTATTTCTAAGAGTCCACCTGTGTTTTCTCCATCTGTCCCCTTTCTATGTAACATCATGATTCCCAAGCCTCCATCTGAGAAGTACTTTTAATAAAGTTACAGTAAACTTAATACAATAGAAGCGTATTACTTGTGCCCTGAGAGCTGCTGTACCACAACTGTACGCTAATCACAAAAGTGGTCAGTGAAGATAAAGAGGGGGTTTACAATACTATAAGACAGTGTAGGAATTTTGTTGAGGTCAGGATTTGGTCTGAGAGGGAGACTATTGAGTACCTGAAAGAAGCAAAAGTTCTGTGACAAGCAGATATGTAGATAATAGATACAAAAAATGATAATATTTAATAACAGTCATTTTTGTACTTTGTGAAAGCTTAGTATCTATCATTCAATATGGAGGTAAGGTAGGCATTTGTGGCTTATGTTTCAATTCACCAATTCATTTCAAGTATTAATGTACCTCAGGTATTAGGGGGTCCTGTTAACAGTATGCAGACTTCTGTAGACTGACAGGAAATACTATGTAATACGTATGCAAAGTTCCAGATGTCCTTTAAAATGAGGAACAAAAATACTGTCACAGCAAATTGATGCGATTGATGAAAGCTATGCATATTAGAACAGTGTAAGGGGAGAAACTGTTAGAAACTATAGCCAGCCATCTAACAGCTTGTGTTACAGCAAAGTATATAGATGTTTAGGGTAAGACTGCTGCCAGAACAAGGCTGCTTGCATTAACAGTCACTCTGTTCCTCAGTGGGGTCTTACTTTAAGTCATATGACAGATTACCTAAACAGTAGCAGAACCTTGTAGAAAATTCAGTCTCAGTTGTATTTCCAGCCTAGATTTATTAAGGCTTGTTTATGGTCTTAGCTGGTGCTGATGTTCTCATTTCTTTACGCTTGATTGTTGTACCATCTAGGGTAATTCCAGTCCCTTTAACTCAAACTTTTTTCTTGCATTTATTGTATAATACAGGTTATCTGCTGCTTTCCTCATACTGTAAGAGATTTCATTTGAATTCTTACTCATAAGACTCTGAGATGGGGTATAAACATAAAAACCACAGCTACCTAGCCAGGATCCTTCAGAATTCTGTCATGAGACAATGTTCCTCACTGCAAACTCTGTCATGATTAATATCATGAGTTAGCACATAGTTCTCCCTTGCCTGTGGCCAGTAGCAATCTGTTTTCATAAAGACTGGATGGACTTATGAGACTGCACTTCCCATTTATGATTCCTGTATTCACAGGAGAAGGGGAAAGACCTATGTGGGCATAAGAACAGGCACTGTTTAGCTAGCTGCCTTCAGAGGTCAGGCAAGAGATCAAATGCTTTCATTTTACATAACTAAGTTCCTACTGTGTGCTGGCAGAAAAGAACACAATTATCAAAAATCCAGAGTTTCTAAATGTGGTGGAAACTCAGAGCATTAATCCTTTATCTTTGCCAAAACTTTCCTTACTGCCACATGTATGATTGTTTAACATAATTACTTCCTCAGTGAACCTTAACTGCTAGTGCTTTTCCAACCATCATGCTACTGGGGCAAAGGCAGAAAACAACGTAACAGCTCTAATTCAATGCCTCCTTATCATATGAATGAGAATGCTTTACCTTAAGTGTGCTTCTGTTGCCTTAATGTATATAGAAAAAAAAATCAGTTGATGTAGGTAAGATTACATTGCATTATCAAAATTATAAATACTGCAGTATTATTTCATAAAAACTGCAAATACAAGTATTCCCATCTTTACTTGACCCCCTGCCAATAAAGGCAGCTTTACTGTGATCATCCAGTTTTCTCCTAAATAATTTCAAGTATACTCAACAGGCATCCATACTGCATCATTCCACAGTTTATTTAAGGTAAATATTGCAACCTTTGTATTATGTTCTTTTTGTCATGGAATATTTTACAGTGACAGTTCAGCAGTAAGTATAAATTACAAAGAAATAATGACTGACTATACATTTAAAACACATACATACACATGTGGTCCCCGTGATTATACAGACTGTGCAAAATGTACTTCTAGAACAGCATGCCACTTCCTTTGGAAATTATTTTTCAGACATATAAAAAAACGTTCAAGAAGATAGCTTATACAGATTTGCTGCAAAAGGAAATGGACTACTTAAAAAAATTGTGAAACCAAGCAAAATATTAGGTACGTATATGTCAAATGACCCATTTAAAAATTACTGGTTTGGAATGACAGTAAATTTTGCAAAAGTGTCCCTAACGACATTTCACGGTAGAATAGTATCCAGACAGGCCAAATAATGCCTTTCTGAAACTTCAACAAATAGAATTTCATGGTTCAAAGGTCCTATTCTAAATATATTTTCAAAAAGATAATTTCAGCACTTGCAGAGATAATGGAAGGAACCAGGTTTAAACATGTAAATTGAGTTTAATTTTTTTCCGTGTTTTAATTATAATTAGGGCAAACATAGCTGTTCTCATCTACTTTACAAATTCATTTAATTGATGCAACCCTGCAGCAAAACATATATTGCACTAAACATCTGGTATATTTGCAATTTTAAGCTATGGAACTATGTTTTTTTCCTGAAAACTTCCTGAAATACTGAAGACAAAGCTTTGCTGATACATCCTCTTTTCTTTTTATTTAGCAATTGATAATATGTATATTACACATTACAATATTAATATAGAAGTGATTTAATACCATTAAGAGTAAGGTTAGTCTGGTTAGTCTTCAGAGTACGTTCTCTAGCAAAGGACTGCAAGTAGAAAGGTTTATTACAAAATTAACTACTTAAGCCCAACAATCAAGAATTCCCTTTTGCTCACATTAAATCATATGACTGGAGATGTCTTTTGTGTTTAGATCTTATTTCCTCCCATCCTGTGTAAGAGGCTTACATTTTGCATACAGGTTTTTAACCACATGCTGCAGTTTAAAACTATTCAGCCCCTGACATTATTAAACTTAGTTTTGATAGCACATAAAAGGAAAATTCTTGAGATACACATTTTAACCAGAGAAGCTTGGCTGTTCTTATCTGTATCAGGGGAAAAAAAAGCTGCTTCAGCATCCAATTTATCTTCAGAAGATGAATATCAAACACACTCAGAACTAACCAGAAGAGATATAGTTCAAATAATCAAGAAAGTATGGGAAAAGCACTCGCTTGAGAAATTTATTGATTCAGCTCAAAAGGTGTTTCTTCCCAAGGAACTGTACTTTCCTTTCAAAGGCACTGGATCGGATAGGAGAATTGAGTTCATAAAATGGGTTCATTGCAAACTGAGAAAAGAAGAAAAACTCATCAATAAGCACAATGTCCAGTACTGGAAAATGTTACTTCAGATAACTAGTCAGCTTTCAGCCTATTTAGTACCACTTACGAGCAGGAAGCTCCTGAACAGTCACTTGCTTTCCAGGCCCTTACATTCTCCCCATATATGTGCACACCCATCCCTTAGTAGAATCATGGAATAGTTTGGGGTGGACCTTCAAAGCTCGTCTAGTCGAACCCCCCTGCAATGAGCAGGGACATCTTCAACTAGATCAGGTTGCTCAGAGTCCCATCCAGCCTGGCCTGGAATGTCTCCAGGGATGGGGCATCTACCACCTCCCTGGGAAACCTGGGCCAGTGTCTCACTACCCTCATTGTAAAAAATTTCTTCCTCATGTCTGGCCTGAATCTCCTCTGTGCTAGTTTAAAACCATTACCCCTTATCCTAATGCAACAGGCCCTGCTAAAAAGTCTGTCCCCGTCTTTCTTATAGGCCCCTCTTACGTACTGAAAGGCCACAATAAGGTCTTCCCGGAGCCTTCTCTTCTCCAGGCAAACAAACCCAACTCTCTCAGCCTGTCCTCACAGCAGAGCTGTTCCAGCTCTCTGATCACCTTTGTGGCCTCCACTGGACCCTCTCCAACAGGTCCGTGTCTTTCCAGCTCCTCTGAACAAATCCATCATGACACTAGTGGAAATTTCTGGTTTGGAAACCAGCACCATCTGAGTCCCTGTAGAAGGCCAAAATGGCAATTGTTCCCACCAGTGCTGCCCCAGCTAGTGGAAGTACCATCAGGCTGGCAGAACATGGGCTTCTTGTTCTGAAAGCAAAGCACTTCCACCACAGGGTTCTGCAAAACAGGTCTGTGCTTTCATTATCACCACTAGTGACACTGGACTAACTGGACTAAAATGAAGCTAAATTCTGATATATCACAGTTTATAATAGTTTTTAATATCTGTTCTGTTAATGGAACGTACAGCCTTTATGTCACACATTATCAGCTCTGGCTGATGTGGACAGCATGGGCGGTCCTCCACTTACACAGGCCTCCATGAGAAAACAAGCTAATACAGGTGTGCCTGAGCATGTACGAGAGAACACGTTAAAAGCACCACATTGAGACCATAAGAAGTGGGTTCTTACCTTTATATACAAGTCATATACATCATTAAAGAAGTTCTTAATTCCGTCTTCTTGCCTTACATCATGAAGCATTATAAACCTCATATGTAAAGCAATTAAGGAAAATTTAACTTTTACAAAGAGAGACATTTAATATATCCCGAGATAAGCATTTCCACCTAATTCTGCATATACTTAAAATGTTTAGCTGTACATGAAATACCAGTGACTAGGAGGATGCATTTAAAGTGGAGCAGTGAAATTTAGAAAGCATTACCTTTATATTTTAAAATTTCCCTACTAGAAAATAATCACCTCTCTATTCAAGTTTATTCTTTTTAAAGCTACACAATTCTGAATACGGATGACACTCTCAGCACCTTTGTCATGTACCCCCAAAGTTAAAATGACATGCAATGTTATTTGCTATGTATAACAAATGTTTCACAACAAACACTTTCAGGACTACCTGTGCATAAGATCAAGTCGTGACATCACATTTTCAAGGTGACACCAAATGTGTTTATCTCTGCTTCTCCTCTCTAGCACTAACCAAGGGATGGGAACAGAGAATCCTATAAGCTTGCTCAGATCCTCTCATACCTCTTTCCTTTATTCCATTTGAGCTCCACATTTCATTAGGCTATTTCAGCTCCTCCAAAATGAAAAATCCACCTTTCCAAGTGGTCCCAGTTTTAAACACTGTGCCTCTCTGCTTGCTTCATCCTGAAGCTGGTGAGTCTCTCTAGCAGTAACAGTGGTGAATAGCCAGAGAAATCTGTTCCAAACTAATTTTATCTAAGATGTCTTTTTCTGGCAAAAAGAAGGATATGTCCAGCTGTGACAAAAGCAGAAACAAACCATTCATTAAACTTGTCCACAGTCTTCAGATACATATTGTTAGAAAGCCACATGTTCTCATCTACCAGGTCAAGAGCAGCATGGGCAATGAACTGGTTGAGATGGCGATGATCATCCTAATGTATTTCCAGAAGACAGAGCATTAGTAATTCAGTGGAAGGAGTGAAATATAAACAATAATTTGCTCAAGTTGCTAAGCAACTAGCGCTCAAGTTACATAAAGCTACATATGCCCTTCTTATCTGCCACATATGCGTCATCCTGTAATGAAATGAAACTACTTGGTTTCAAGGGAGAAAAAAGGTCATAATAAAAAAGTCATCATAAAAAGTCTTGATAGCAGTAAAACCAATAAAGTCTATATTTATGGCTCAGAAATGAATTCAAGTGTGAACTCTTTTGTTTACCAATGGGTGATCTCCCACTGCAAACTTATTCCACAACAGAGGCCCTGTCTTTTTCTCTGCTCTCGAGCCACTTTTTTTGTTAAATTTACAGCAATTTAGCATTTTTTGCACCATAATGTCTCCCAAATTTGGCAAAAACTGATTAATAGGTTAAAATGTGTAAAAGTTGGGGCACAGATGGGGAAAGTAGATACAGAAGACAGATATGCCAATAACATTTTCACCTAAAGATTCTGTTTTTTCAGGTAATTTGCCGAGAAACATGGGATTTTTTAAATTGTTTCGAGGTTTTCTTTTTCGTAAGAGTCTAGTGCAGAAAAATATCCTGCAGCTGGTATGAAACATATGTTTGCAGATGTAAATTACACCTCTTCTATAAAAAACACTAATGGCCTTCATAATCACAGCATTTGGCCCTAACACTAAGAGAGCTGTGTGGGGAAAGAGCCATTTAATTTGTATCTGAACTGGAACACCGAAATACATCTCCCAGGAAGAAACATGGGACTAAGCCATACTGTTAGCTTCTATGGACTGGAAACATAAATAGTCTTGCACTGTTTCTCATTACAAGGATGCTATTAATGCCACTCTCACACCTCTCAGTGCACTATGTTTCTCCCCCAAATCAAGTTTGGCTCAGTGCATTAACAGCTTTGCCAGTTTCATTAAACCACGTTGAAGAAGAGACTAAGTAGTGGAGTTTAAGGAGCAAAAGCTTATGCTGATTTACCGCGTACGTTACATAAACCACTTACTTCAGGTGGTTGTGCATCTGCACTGAATTCACTCTTAAATGGCATGTCTCAGAAACAGAAGTGATAGTTGCCAAAACAAATCAATGTCTGCTAGCTCTCCATCAGTACATATCAAGCTTAGATTCTCTCTTAGGAGAAAATTTATTATTACAACCTCAGTCAGACAAGAAGCTTACTCAAGCCAAGTTAATTCAGTTAAGATAATGTAGAAAAATAATTTTTCCACTATCTGACACATCCTCACACTCACCAAGTCTAGTCTGTCTAGTCTTTTTTTTTTTTTTCTCGTGGGACACTAATTCAAAATACAGATGACATCATGCTGGTCAAATCACTAACTGCATATACTTTCATATTTGGACACACTCACAGATCCATACACTTTTATTCTGAAGCTTATTTTGTCTCTAATGTAATATCACAATGGATAGATTTGTTAATGCTGTATACAGCTGCCTTAAAATAGAGAATGACAGTAAACAGCATCAGCTGATAAACAGTTATAAAAGCTTTACACAATAAGAGCAATATATTCTTCACCACACAGCATCAAACATTTAGGGAAATGATATTTTATAAAAAACTAGTATGGTCTGGCAAAAAATTTGTAAGAGACTCAAGAACTATAGAGTTCTACCCCTTATGACAAAGTTTCCATTAAAAAAAACCCAGATACTAGTAACACTTTAACATGCTTCAAACACTGTAATATTATCAGTATCACAGGGGAAAAAACACACCTTGGACTCTACTTTTCCAGGAGGCAGAAATTCCATTTCAAATATGGGATTATCATGATGACCAACTATCACAAAGTAGAAACTTCCAGACATTCTTCAATATAGTGTTCCTTGCAAAAAAAAAAAAAAAAAGACATACATGCTTTACCCATGAGTCTATATACAAACTCTTAATCCATCTGAAAATGCTCCTTGAAAACAGGCAATATGCTTCCTATTCATATTTACCATGGGCTAAGGAAATAAACACTTTGATAGGCATGCACATTTATGCTTAAATGGCGGGGGGACGGGGGGAGGGGACACAGGAGGGGAAATATACTTAGAAAGTGGAACACCTCCTGGAAGTAAATCTAGTTGCTACTACCTAAAAACTCCTACTCTACAACTGACCGATGATTTAACTCCTAACAGCCCTCCCAGTGACTTGGTCGGCAAGGGTCCCGTGAAATAACGCGGCGTACCTGCCCCTGAACAATGTCCCCTCTTTCTCTCCCTGGGGGCCCCATCAGCACAAAGGGGAAGGGTGGCAGACGGCAGCCACCGTCCCCCCCGCACACAGCGGGCGTAGGGCAGTCCCATGGCCCGGCTCCCTCCCCAGGGATTCCAGAGTTGTCCTGGGGGAGTGGCCCCCCGCGCCGTGCCCCAGCGCCCAGAGGCCCGCCCGGCCTCCCCTGGGCAACCGCCAGGGCTGCCGCCCCCAGGGGAAGGGCGGGACACCGCCGGGGATGCCCGCGGAACAGTCGGTGGAGGGAGGAAGAAAACGAGGGAGAAAGGGGGATTTGGGGCCGCCGCCTACCCCGCGACGCGAACCCTCCAACGGCTCCCAACGGCCGGCCGGAAGCGCTTCCTCTCTGCCCGCCGCAGCATCCGGCGCCGCCGTGACGCCTCAGCCTCAGCGCCCGCCGGGAGCCGGCACGGAAGCGGCGCCTGCAGTGGCGGCGTTTGTCGGCCCTGGGCGGCCCCTGTCAGCCCCGGGCCGCCCCCGCCGCTGCTGCTGAGGCGGGAACCGGGGAGTGGAGGCGCAGCGCCCAGGCGCGGGCTCAGGCCGGGCCTGCTGCCGTCCCTGTGGGCAGGAGGAGGCAGCCCCAGCCAACGGTGGGGCCTGCGGGAGGGAGAGGCGGGTGCAGCTTGGGCGCTGCTGGCCGGGGATCGAGTTGGGAGTCAGTAATGACTTTTTTTTTTACCCTTTTTTTCTTCTCTCTCTCTCTTTTTTTTTTTTTTTTTTTTTTAATTACTGGTGTTGTAGGGCAGGATGGCTTCAGTTGAAAGGGAGGCACTGTCCCAAGATGAACTCAGGAAAAGGCTGTATCAGACTTTTAAGAACCGAGGTGTGCTGGACACACTGAAGGTGTGTTTTACTTTCAGTGGGTGCTACCTGTGATTCGCTGTACTATTTACGTTGAAAGCAGGGAGAGTCATGTTGATTAAATGTGTTTCCCGCTCTCCCCAAATGTATTATTTTTGCCCCTGCCTAGTGTGTATTCAGTGCCTTTTTACTTTTTTTCTCTTTTTCTTTTTTTCTCTTTTTACTTTTTTCTTCTCTTATTTTTTCTTTTTTTTTCTTTTCCTTTTTTTCTTTTTCTTTTTTTTCCTTTTTCTTTTTTCTTCTTTCTTCTTTTTCTTTTTTTTTTTTTCTTTTCTTTTTTGTTCTTCCCAGAAACAAGGCTGTTCCTAAACAGAAGTGCTTTTCATTGTCGATGAGTTTCAGAGTCTTTCTCAGGAAGGTTGAAAAGCCTATATTGGGTCTTTGAAAATTTCCATGCCTGAGAAAAAACTTGAGCAGGGAAGAAATGAATAAATAAGAATACAGGACTGGAAAAGACCTCTTACGTCGCAGAGTCTATTGTTAAATATGCTATGTGAACTAACCTCCTGAAATGTTCCAGTTCTGTTCTAAAACTATTTGAGCTGTTTTTCTCCTTGTCTGCTCATTGAGGAGAGTATTCTAGAATGATTATGCTCAACCGTGAAATTTTGTTCTGATTTGTGGCCTGGTTTGTTTATGGTGGCTCTGACCTTCTTTATTGTGCTGAAAGTATCTTTCAGTTTAGGTTGCTTCATAGGCAGCAGTTGTACCTTTTCTCCAGTATTCTGTTCTACAGTGCTAAGCAAGTCAAGGTGCAGTAGTCTCATTGCTGATTATCCCAGTAGTCTTCTGCGTCACTTTGAAGTCTTTTCCCACTTTTTTAAAAGGAGGTTGATCATGATTTTTGTGAGCTTTCCAGACAAAATTTAGAATTGTATTAATTCTTCCCTGGTTTTTGTGGGAAAGTCTGTGGAAGGCTGCATTTGTCTCTTTTTGAGGCATGTTATGTTTGTAGTACTAGAAGTTGTTTGATTGACACATCCACATCTTGCTTTTTGCAAACAGTCAATCCCTTGTGTTATAGAATAGCAGAAATACAAATCAGGCTTTAAAAGCTGAAATGTTGTATTTCAGGCAGTTTCAGTTTTGCTAGTCTTTAAACATCCAATTGTGGTTTTTATGATGTCTCGATCTTTTTGTACTTCTATACACACCTTTATGTTACCAACAAATTTTTTTTAGCTTCTGCTTTTTATGTCAAGTTCAATAAAGTTAAAAAAAATCAAGATGTGTATTTTAAGAATACCACTGATACTCCTTTGGGCAAGTATTCCCTGTTTGGTACAACTTGTTTCTCCCTCAGTCATTTCCATGCCAAGCTTGCAATGCTTGAACTATTTCTTGTCTTGTTTGACTTAACTAATAATCTCTCAGGTGGCATGCTGGTTTTGGCATTTTCCTGCTTTATTTGCCTTGTTTAGAGGATTATACACTGTATTAAAGATTTTGTAGCTTTTCTGAGTGCAAGAATTAATACAGCTGGGTTTCTTTTGGATTCCTGCAAGCACTCTTATGTTTTCTAATGAGAATACTCTCAACTTTCTCCTGGCCTCTGCTGGTGGATCTGGAACTACAGCTATGCTGAATGGCGAACATACAACAAGTTATTTCTGTCTTCCTTTCCCATAGGGACGGGGATTTAGCCCTGTGTAACTCACAGAATGCAAATAAATAATAAAAAATGCAATTTCATTATTATTAGTGCCTGTAGGCTTTTTTGAATAGTATGCTTTAACTTCCTTACAAAATAATTTACATTAGATGTTGAATTTCCTGTTCTTTTCCCATCTGCTTTTGTGATGGTGTCAGCAGCTTCTTGATATGAGACTCAGAAGAAGACTAATGAGTTTTCCAAGTACACCTGAAATAGAGGCCACGTCAGACAGGCTTTATTTAAGCCACTGAGAATGCGAACAGGAAATCAGTGATCTATGAATGAAATTGGGGGTACTAGAGTGGAGTTTATATGAATTCTTGACAGAGAACAATATTTCTTTTCAGTCCTGTATTTAATACATCTTGAGGAAAAGTCATACCATTAAAGTGTTTTGAAGAAAGGCACGATGTCCCAAGTTTTCTTCTAAGTTTTGCCAGAATTAGCCTGTCCGTTTCTGTTACGTAGGTTATAATATAAGATGTGCAAGTCAAATGAGACTCCCTGTGAATTTTGGAAAATAAAAACTCTCATTGATTAATGTGTAAACTGAGAATATAATGTCTTTTCTGTATCAGACACAGCTCCGAAACCAGCTAATCCATGAACTAATGCACCCAATTTTAAGTGGAGAACTTCAGCCACAGGCTGTTCCAAATGGTGACAGTTCACTTTTGATCACAGCTTCCAACAGTTTGGTGGCAGATCATCTCCAGAGATGTGGCTATGAGTATTCACTTTCTGTTTTCTTTCCAGAAAGTGGATTGGAGAAGAAAAAGGTAAGTTCAGTAATGTACCTTTTTTAAGACTTCTAGGAGCTTTGCTTTCTGAGGGTTGTTATATTCCAACAGAATTGAAAAAAAATTCCCCTGTTGTGATCATCCCCATAAAAGACTTGAATATTCAAGGCCGTTTTCATGAATGCTTTAAACTGGCAATAAGCTGATGATGCTGTTCTGGAAAGATGTAGCAGAAGCCTCTCAACCTCATGCTTGCTTTGCCTACAGCTGCAGCCTGGCACAACCATTTGTGAGGCTGTGTGGCAGACCGCTTAGGGAGCTGGTCCTGATTAAAGCTAGCCTTCTGTCAGGCCACCCAGTTCCCTGAAAGTGTGGTTCAAGGTCAGTGTAAGCTGACCACAAGCCATGGCTGAAAAGGGCGGTCCCTGCCCTCTCCTTGTTTCTCTCCTCTATGAATATGAGATAGAGTGAAGTTGTTTCTAATTGAAAATTAATTTTTTGACCTGGTGAGTAGTTAGTCATGATTTGGGTTAATGAATTCATCTGATTTGTAGAATAAATCAAGAAAAGAGGCAAGAGAAGTAGAAAGAGCGTGTATCCAGGGTGGAAAGGAAACAAAGCTCTTTCACAGCTTCATTTGGTCATGAAACTATATATACTGTCTGCTGTATGTCTTGGGTAATGGAGCTAAGTAAATGTAGTACTAGAACAGCAGGCCTCTGAAAATGGTTTTACAAGGCCATAAATAGATCTTTCTCAAATAGAATAAATTCTACAACTGTTAAGTGAAAAAAACCATCACATATGTTAAATGTTTTTTAAATAGTTATCCTTTTCTAATTTTTTTTTTTTTTTTTCTTACCAAAAGCTGTGGACTATGCAAGATCTTCTTCAATTAATGAGGATCAATCCAAAATCTAGTCTTTACACATCACTGGTAAAATTATTTTGACTTTGAAAATAACCTTAAATTACAGTTGTCATGAAATGTTTATGGCTAAAAGATCTTTTATTTCTTGCAGACTTCGGGAAGTCAGCAGGAGAATAAAGGTACAAGATGTTTATACGTGATGTGGAGAAAGATAGTCGTGTCAGCTTCACATTTATTAAGATGCAAGCAACAGAAGTTCAAATTTCTTGAGTGTTCTTTGGTGTAGAATAATACAGATTCAGTAAGATTTTGAAAATTGCAGGATAATTAATACTGTATTGCAGGATTATCTAACTCATGTTTGTCGTGTGGATTAAGTGTTGACATTCACCTACAAAATAAATGACTTGAGCATTAGAAATATTAAAATAATCTGTAATTAAGTATAATGCTTTTTGGAAGCTTTTCATGCTAACTTTGGCAAGCTCAGATCTTGGTTTGTGTCTGTAACTGACTATTAGCTTGCATAAAGTGCTTCAAAAACTAGTTAAAGATTTAATTGACTTTCTGTTGTTTTATATAGCGAATAATTCTTAATGTCTGCATGAGGAAACAGAGGTATATTGTATAGCCTAAAGTAGCTTGATCTTCAGAAACCACCATTGCCTAATGACCTTGTAACTGAAGTAGTAGTAATCCACTGTTTCAAATGACCTCAGAGGTCAAAGAGACAAAGAAATGCATGAAAGGAAAAGTTGCAAAAGGACATCTTTTACAGGATGAGGTAGACTGGAATATGGTTATAATAAAAATATTAATAGTCTACTGGTATTGTTTTGAATTTAAATACTTGTTTATTTCTATAAATTGAATAGGTTTACTTGTACAGTGAAAATTACTACAGCAACTACAGGCTCAAAAATTCAGTTTTGGGATGAAATCAAAACTAACTAATATATTGGATCTTGATAGGTTTTCTTATGCAGATTTTAAGGGAACTTACAGAGCATCATCTAAATAAGGAAACTCGTGACACAGAAACTCAGACAACCTCAGTGCCTCCTTACAGAGAATCTCTTGGTAAGTACAACTTCTGCAGGCAAGTCTCCCTGAATCTTTTCATATTGGTAAGTGGTATGGATTTATAAATTGTATGAATGGTATTAATTTGTCATTTACTTGAATGCATCCTAAAGTAATAATAAATAAAGGTCATACCTATCACTAGTACGTTGTTTTTCTAACTGTTTTAAAAATAAGGCAAAAGTCCTGTTGCTATTTCTTTTTTAATCACTCATGTTTTCTTAGGCATTTAGGTAAGAACTATGACATCTTAGAGGGACTGCAAATGTTATGTACTGCAATATGTTTTGGAAAACATATCTGTAAATGCCTGCCTTCCTTCCTTCTATGATAGTGTTTCAGTGGAAGTTAGGCATAGATTGGGAGTTCTTGAATTATAATATGCATGCTATTAGTAATACAAAAAACCTGAAAGTTGCATATGAAAGAAAAGTCTTGTCCATCCTTGATAAAGAGGATGAATGACTATGTAATACCTCAAGTAGCGCCTGTGCAGTTAAGTGCCTCCTCGTAGGTATATGTTGTGTGTACAGAGCTGATAAATGGCATTTCTGCACTGCCTCGGTTTTGTACCACACAGGTCTTTCTATGACAGTGCTACTTAAGTAAACTAAGGAACTTCCTCCAGAGAGACAGGTTCCTCCAGTTTTCAGCAGGATAACCCTGGTGACTGATTTTAAATTGTGATGGATGTGTTGCTCTTTTTATAGCTGAGAAGCTTCAACTGATTGATGAACAGTTTGCAGACTCTTATCCTCAACATCAGAAATACGAATCTTTGGAAGTAAAACTGAATGAATATAGAAAAGAAATAGAAAAGCAGCTTCAAGCAGAAATGCGGCAAAAGGTACAACTCCAATAATTGAATCTGAAGGAGACATTTGTTAATTTTGACTTTGCACATTACAAAATTTTAATACTTAAGGCAAATTGAAAGACAAGACTGAATAGTGAGTTACAACGAACACAAAGGGCTGTTAATCCAATATCGATGACATAGTATGTATAGATTGTCCATTTCTCTTCTTTGTTAAATGTGAACAGAATGTTAATGTTATTTCGCTTGTCTTAATTTGTTAAATTTTATTTGCTCTTTGATTATTTTGTTTTATGGAGAAACAATTACTCTGCTTAATCATACTATTTGTTTTCCTTCCCAGTTAGTTTTTTGCAACTTTCATTTCAGTATAGTGCATAGCAACTGAGAGGCGTGAATTGCTCCTGTGTAGCTTGACAGATGCTTTTCCCCCTCTTTACCTCCTTGTTTTCTCCAGTCTCACAGTTTTTCTATAATTTTCTTTTTATTCTTTTGCTCATTTTTTCGCACTTTTTTCCTTGTATGCTTATTTTCATTGTCTTCCAATTTTTTATTATAATTCTCTATAACAACCCTGTTTGTTCTTGAATATACTGCACTTTAGATGTTGTATGGAGACATATTTCATACGATTCTTCTGTGCAGTTGCAAGATCCATGCTTTCCTGTTTGTATGCATTTACTTTTTTTTTTTCAGTTCTGCTAAGAAATCTATGAGTCAGGACTTCTTCCTGTAACCCTCTTTACGTGAAGTTACAGGTTCCACCTTTTTTTACATGCTCAGCACTTATTTTTTTGTCCTAGTGATTTAAAATAATTTCTGTTGTTCCCGAGTGACCCAGGATGGGTCTGCTTCTGCCATTTCTTGCATCATCAGTGAAAAGTGATTCTTTGGGAAAGAGGTGAGAATAGAGACAGTGTCACAGCAGGAATTCAAGAGTGTGGCCATTCCTTAATTGCAAGCAGAGTATCACTTCTGCAGTGTGTTTTTCTTCATAAGCCTCTGTTTTGCTCTTGTCTAAAGCTATTAGTTTTGTATGAGATCTGCTTTGGGATGCTATAGAAATACATGAAAACTCTGTGAAACATGTAAATAGGATCTGCTGCTAAGAGACTTCTAGCACGGTAATTTATTTTCATCGAACTATCATACGTTTCCTAGCAAGAACTTCTAAATGAAATTTAGAATTATCTGAGGAGGGATTGTCTTTGTCAATTTGAAGATGGTCCTATTTAACCTGTTCTTTCTCCTTTATGTAAAAGCTAGAACATTTTAAAGAAGTTGAAATAGCAAAGATTAAAATGGAGGAGAAAGTGCAGACCCAGAAAGAAATCTCAGAGCTACGTCATGAGTTAGAGAGGACACATCAAGCGAAGTCTGAAGCCTTGATTTCTCGTGAAAAGAATGCTATTGAGAGGCTTCAAAAACAGCAAGAGGTAAAGTTCCAGATATTTTTTCTTAATCTAGTACAAAATGATTCAATGAGCTGATTAAACTGTTCTGTTATCTTTGAGAGATCTACCTTCAGATCTTTCTTGGACTATAACTTTGTGCCCAGGAAATACAGCTTGACAAACTGCCCTATTTTTGTGCCAGGAACAGCAGCAAAGTCTTTCAGCACTATCAAATGCACATGACTTGCAAACTTGATATGAGCACCCATAAGGCCAGATCATAATTTTTTTCTTCCTAGACACTTATGATTTCTTTGGAGAGGAATAATACTTTGTGTGTTTAAGGACAAGAAAATGTATTTTTTTTTTATTAAGAAGAAGATGTATTACTTTTGGTTAGCATGTTCATCACTTGGAGGATTCCTTTTACAATATGTTTGATTTCTATAAATTAAACTCTGAAACCTGAAAGACTGCTGGTTGACTCAGTTGCAGTTTAAATTTTATCAGGGGTTTTTGGCATTTGTTTTTTTCAGTTTTGTTTTTACGAAGAACATACAAAACTATTGTTTATTAGAAAAATCCATGTGTTTGAACATGTTTATTTTGTAATTTTTTTAAAACTATTTTTCCTTTTACGTAAGTTTTAATCAGAGCTATTTCTTATAATAAAATTGCTTAGAGTTAGCCAGTAGCAACCCCATCGAAAACATTTTTACTCAGAGAAAAAGGAGAATAGGTATTTAAAAAATAATTACAATCAATTCTCAATGTTATTTCAAATTAAGACTATATGAATAATGTTTACTGGAGTACGACCAGTTCCTGAAGAAGATCCTTGGAAGTGTGAACATGTTAAATAGTAGCTTCCTGTATAAAGCATGAAGTAAAACTACAGATAATATTTTTTGATTCAGATAGAAGCAAAGGAAGTATATGCTCAGAGACAAAGTCTACTGAAAGATATTGAAGTCGTAAGGACGAGAGAGGCGGAACTGAAGCAAAGAATTGAGGCATTTGAAGCGTAAGTGTCTGAAAGCATGTTTCCAGATGTTGCTGCTTCTATGACATTGAAATATATTCTATATCCCAGAATTTATGTCTTCCATTTTGAGCAGTATTGTATACTGTCTCTGTTAGCAGGGATACCCCATACAAAAGGCAGGTTGTTTTTTTTTCCTATTCCACTTCATCTGGCCAAAATACTGCAGCATAACTTTGGACACAAGGAACCAGATATTTGTTTTGAAGTGCTTAAATTACAAACAAACACCCTCTCTCCTCCATTAAAAACAAAAGCAAACCCAAAACAAACAAAACCAACCAAAAAACAACAACAAAAAACCCCACAAGCAACACAGTTTGTAATCCTAACACACAAAGCATATATATGCCATTTTGCTTCTTCAGTCCTGTGTTTTTTTGTTGTGGTTTTTTTTGTGAACTTGTCCTTAGTAAGATCGGTTTTCTTTGGTTAAACAAAAAATTACTAAAACAATTTTGGCTTGGTTTTTGGTACTACCTGATGTAATTACTTTGTCATCTCTTTTCTATAGCAAAAGCAGTATCCTGCTAATAAAAACTTGTGGGTTTGGGTTTTTTTTTTAACAAGCCAGCAGAGGGTGCTGGTAGAGTAGCATGCTCAGCACTGTCTCCTCTGAAGGCTTTCCGGTGTGGGAAACTGAGCTTGGGTTAACCCTAGATAGCTGCATAATTGATTGGTACTGGATTTTAAATAGGACAATTTAGTTTGTGTCACATCTCCTTGTTCTTCATGCATTATAATGACAGATTCCGATAATAATTTTAAATGGCTACAGTGTTCCAAACAAGCACATTACCCTGCTATTAAAACCTGCCTGAAAACATAAAGTTGTGGCTTTATAACTGTAATTGTCTGTATATTTATGAATATTTCAGCACTCAGAAACTTCAGGAAGAGAAAAATAAAGCTTTCGATGATGCGCTTCGACGTCGGGAGGTTGCTGTGAAGAATATAGAGGACACATATGACCAAAAGCTTAAGACAGAACTCTTAAAGTATTTTTTCTTTTTTTTTTCTAATAGGACACATATTACTTCCTATGAAAACAGAATAATAAGTTCTATAGGATTTGTTTTGAAAAGTGTAACAAAGCAAGCACTTTGAGAATGTGCACTCAGCTTTTTGATTTAATCAGCTTGAATTCTACATTATTTCTTAGCTCTTTGCTAGTGAGACAAAACATTCTGTCAGGTTCAGAAAAAGCTTGCTATAGAAAATAATTATCTTTTGATTATGGGTTATGTTGTTGTAGTTCTGTGTTGTTACTTGGGAAAGAGATGGGAGATTAGTTGTATGTTTAGATAAGAGAACATGAAGCAGTATTGGTGACTTTCTTTGACCACTATTAAAAGAACCGACCATTTTATGAATGCAGAAAAGCATGGAGGTGAAATTAGCATTAAAGAGATGTCACAGATTTCCTGGAAAGAAGGTGAGAGGCACACTAGCCTACTGTACAGGTCAAATGGCTCTTAACGCTGTTTTTGGAGAGGGATTCTTATTGACTGCCACCTGCTTGAATGTGGTTTCAAACAATTTGCTTGGAAAGACATAATCTGTGGTGGCATATGGGGTGCTAAGTGCATATATCCAGCTTTGCTGTTGTACTTCCTTGGAGTGCCTTAGTCAGTTGGTGCTTCAAGGGTCACTTGATGCTTCAATGCAGGCAGGTGCTGTCAGCATGTTATTGCTTGTCTGTATTCAATGGCATGAAAGGGTCTTCCGGTTAGGCAGTTCAGACAAATGACTGATGCATCATTACTTTTTATTGCAAGCCAGTGAACAATAAGTATTATCTGTGTTAGTGTGTCTATTCAAATTACAGAGGAAAGATGTAAAGTCGGTTTTGATAAAATGATGCCTTCCCTGAAACTGAGTAGATCTGAAGGTTTTGTCAGAGAACAATGAAATGCAACTAACTGATCTGCCTTGGTATCTTATTTTATCTAGTCCATAACAACTAGTTACAAAGAATGCTTGTAAAGTGCTTTTGGTTCATGAGGAGAAGCAAATTATTATAAGGATGAACTGCTGCTGATCTTATTTTATCAACACACAAAATACTTTTGGCATGCTGCTAATGCTCAAAAAAAAAAAAAATCCCTGTCCTTTTGTTCCAAATCTTTGCTGAAAAGTCAAAAAGAGCTACTATTTATTGTATAGAGATAATTATGCTTATTAGAAAAGGAATTTTTTTTTATTTCTACGGTAAACATTAAATGCCATATTTGGGAGAAGTATCTTAGTGGTCTGGGCCATTTGCAAGAATGCAAAAGGCTGGATATGGCAATATCTGAAAACATCTATAATCTAAGTCCCAATCATACAAAATGCTGAGATTTCTTAGCTCCTGTAGATTCAAGTAACAGTGAACATTAAAGTTGGATGACTTCTGGGCTGTGAATGGTGGTGTTACCTGGGCAGTGCACAGTGTCTAGCTGGTGGCTGATGACAAGCAGAGAGCGCTTGGGACTAGTACTGGGACCCATGCTGTCCAACACCTTCATCCGTGATCTGGATGATGACCCAGTACATCCTCAGCAACTTTGAACATGAGGCTTAATTAAGGAGAGTGGCTTCCACAACAAATGGCAGAGCTTCATTTCAGCCAAACTTTGATAAGCTTGGGGATTGTGCCAGCATAAACCTTAGGAATTTTAACAAGGAGAACTGAAAGCTCTGCACTCTGGGCAGAATATCCCAATGAAGTAGTATGAATGGGGAAAAGGAATTGACTGAGGAGCTGCATTTCTGAAGAGGACATGGGAGTTACAGTGAATGACACATTGACTGCAATCCAGCAGCACGCTCTGGCAAATAAGGCATGATGGGTGACATTAGTAGCAGCATGGCTAACAGGCTGAGAGAAGTTATTATTCCCTTTGGGTACTGGTGAAGGTTGTGCTAGGAATACCATGCCTGGGTTTGGGCTCCCCAGTTCAAAAAAGTCATGAAGGTGGTGGAGAGGGCCTAGTAAAGGTCTGTCAGGATAGTTATGGGACTATCAGATGTGACCTCTTAGTTCAGGATATAAAGCTGTTGGAGAGTGTCCAGAAGAGGGCTATGAAGTTGGTGAGGAGTGGCTGAAGTTACTGGGTTTATTCAGCCTGGAGGATACTGAGAGGAGACCTCATCATGATCTACAGCTTCCTCACAAGTGGAGGAGGAATAGCAGGCACTAATCTCTCTGGTGGCCAACAATAGAACCTGAGGGAGTGGCAGGAAGATGTGCCAGGGGAGGTTTAGTTTGGACATTAGAAAAAGGTTCTTCCCCCAGAGGGTGGTGGAGCACTGGAACAGGCTCCCCAGGGAGGTGTCACGGCCCCAAGCCTGGCAGTGTTCAAGAGGAGACTGGACAATGCCGTCAGACACATGGTGTGAACTGTGGGGTTGTCATATGCAGGGACAGGAGTTGGAGTTGGTTCCTGTGGTTCCCTTCCAACCCAGGACATTCTGTGATTCATATGGCAGGGGCTGTAAACTGTGGCTTGGAAGATGCAGCTCGAACATAGGGAAACAAGTTTTATTGGAGGGTTGTGCAGCAGTGGCATAGGTGACCCAGGGATGTGTTGGAATCAACATCCTGTGAGGTTTTCAAAACTTGGCTGGGAAGAACTGCAGCAGACCTTCTCTAGAGCTGGCAGTAGTCTTGCTTTTGGATCGGGTGGTTGGATGAGCTGATTGGCAGGGCCATTTCCAAATGTTTCAATGTCTCTGCAATAACTGGTTTTGTCAATAAATGATTGTGTGATTGTAGTTTAGCCTGGGAAAGACTGAAATTTACACAAATGCACACGCATGTGTGCAGACACACACTTCGAGAATGCATAATTCTTTTTACTTCTAGATATCAGCTTGAATTAAAAGAAGAGTACATAGCCAGAACCAATAAAGTTACAGAAGATGAGAAAAAAAATAAAGGTAACCACCTCTCTGAGACTAATAAAATACCTGTTAGTAAAAACTGTAGAGACAAAGCTCTATCAAAACACTGTTGTTACTGAAGAGCCACAATGTGCAGTAACAGTGGTATATATAACAGCAAAACAATCAAAATAGATTTTTTGGAAACATGTAGCAGGAACCAGTGACAGGTCAGCAACTCCTTGCTGTTCAGAATGCAGTGGGAACCATGAGCTGCTGTTTCACACAGAGGCTGCGAAGCATTTTGCTGTTTCGGTTTCCTGTCTCGTGAAGTCACACTGGCTCATTCATTCTCTAATTGAACTCTGGTACAGTCTGGTACTGTGCCCTTGAATAGTTGCCAGCTTCTACATTTATTGTGCATAAGATGTTTAATTGGAGCTTGAGGAAGAGAGCTGGGACAGACAACATATTTAGACTTTTTAGTTAGGGACATGATGTGAAAGAAATGATGTATCACATCCATATGAATTTAATTCACTTAATTCTAAAGGAGTATATGTATGCAAATTTATATAGACACACAGTGTGATTTACTTAATTTTGAAGGAGTGTGTATGACATTCAGTCATTTTTATGTCTTGAATTAAATTGAATTTGGGGCTTAGCAGCTTAAACAGTTTTTTGCTGATACAGTTTTTCACTGTAATACTCTTACTAATTTTAATTCAACATTTGTAATCCTTCCTGCAGAGAAAGCAAAGCTTTTACATGAAGAAGCCATTGCTGTTAATTCAAAAAAGGAGGAACTCAAGCAAGCTATATCACGCACAAAAGAGCTTGAGGTAATTGTAAACATGAATTTAAAGAAGCTATATTCTAATTAGTGCATTTGAGGTACATTAAAAAAGTGAAATAAAAAATAGTTCATAAGCTTCTAAACTGTTCTTTATCTGCAGCTGGATTTGGAATCAGTGAAGGCGCAGATTCTGTTGGTAAATAAACAGAATCAGTTGTTGACAGAAAAACTGAAAGAGGTCTCAGACTATCCTTTGCTAAAGGAGGAGAAATTGGAGCTCCAAGTACAGAATAAACTACTTAGGCAACAGTTGGATGAGACTCGCAATGAGAATCAGCATCTTCGAGACAGTCAGTGTGAATGATTTAGTAATTTTCTTGCTTATGTTTCCCTACAAGTATTTGCTTAGAAATAAATTTTCTCTAAAATACATTTGTATTATGTTTACTAGTAGTTTGCATTAAATCCCAACTGATGTTTGTGTAAAATGAAGCAATCCTTGACCATATAAGTTTCTTTTCTTTAATGTGTATGTATAGTAGAAATCCCGAATTAAGTGGTAGCT
Source organism: Nesoenas mayeri (assembly GCF_963082525.1). Taxonomy (NCBI): domain Eukaryota; kingdom Metazoa; phylum Chordata; class Aves; order Columbiformes; family Columbidae; genus Nesoenas; species Nesoenas mayeri. The sequence continues at coordinate 104,344,031 of NC_137541.1, forward strand.
GTAATAATATGTAATAATAATTTGAAAAAGGCAGTACAATATTTCTCACCATAGCATTAGTATTGTTGATAATGGTAAAAGAACGTTGCATTGTTATTTTTGAGTGCTTTCCTGACTATAGTTATACCACGTATTTTTTATGTGCTTTTGAGATTATGCTAGGGATGTACACTCAGTTATGTAAGGTAAAGATATGTATTTTTCTTCCAGAATAAGACAGTCTGGGTCTAGTTCTTAAATGACTATGCCAACAAAAATTTTGATCTTTTGTAAAAGGAAGACAAAAAAGTCCCTAAGTTCTTTATTCAAAGAAAGCCTTGTTATATTCCTGAAAACAAATCAGCTTTACATTTAGAAGTGGTATGATGTAGAAAAGTGCACACTTGTTATTGTACAGCTGAGTGTCTGGTATTTCACTTTCTGGGCAGAGCTGTCCCAGCCCTCGGCGGAGCACCTGGCCTGCCAAGTGGAGCTGAGGAGAGTGGAACATTCTAGGAAGCTGGCACTGGATGAATTTGAAAGTCAAAGGCAGATTTTGGAAAAGCAGCTACAAAGTGAGGTAAATTATTCTTTCTTAATAATTTGAATCCTTTCTTCTTCCTGTCATTTTTTTCACATTTATCTGTGTACCTGTGGAGGTGATTTAGCATGTAGTTACAGGGATTGTTTGTACTCTGCTTATTTTTATGTAAACATCTCTAAAGAAGACAAAGCAACACATAAAAAAAAAAAAACAACAAACAAAACAAAAAACAACCAAACATAACCAAAGTAAATCTTTCCAAGTCATTAAGTTGTCAGCACTGACTTTCAATAGGATACGATGCATATGTGGCTTGATTGGACCTGAAAAACATTTAGAAACAAGTATTCAGCCAGTTTAAGTTACTGTTTCTGTTTGAATTACGCTAGTTTTTGTTTTTTCTCTTGATCTCCTATAGGTTGAACGTTGTGCCCAGTTAAAGACGCAACTGTTAGACTCCGAAGCTACCGTCAGGAAGTTAAATGTGCATGTTGAAGAACTGAAACTGCAGCTGAAACAAACACAGGCAGGTTTGTGTCTTACACCAGACCAGTCCTTTATGAAATTCACTTACCTAACCAGTGTAAGAATTTCCAGAAGCTTAAAAAAGCTGCAGTTGCATAGAACTAATATACTGCCAGTGAGTAGATTTCAAGTTTAAAATCAAAGTCTATTTAAAAGCCCAGTTTAAAAAGCAGACTCATGACAACTTCCCCTCCTTTCAGAAAACAAACGTTTGGGAGGAAGGGCAAACATCAGTTCCTGAATACTTGCATGTTTTTGTTGCCTATTTTTCTTCAGTATGAAGACATTAATGTTTGGTGATCACATAATCACCATTTTCTAGGAGGCGAGTTGTGTATTAATGTATTTTGATTCTTGATTGTTCATAATAAGAATAATCAATTTGAAATTGTATTGAATACCTTACAAATTTAAATCTAACTTTTAAACAGTTGCTGTCAAGGCTGGTACCTTATGCACCTTGTGTGTGCATTAGGTAAAGAGAGGCACTTGTGTAAAGCAATTCAGGCTACTGAACAAATGTAGTTCTAAAGATGCCTGTCAAATTACTAATATCAAGTATGCTCAATAAAAGTTTGAGGATGTATATTTAATCTAAAAATATGGAATTGAATTTTTCAATGATTATACATTACATACAGTGTGTGTTGCACCATAGTTCAGCATATGCAGTACTTTATATTATTCACTGGACCAATTTGTACATTTTTACATATGGTACAATTATTGGTGCCATTTGAAGTTGGAAATTTCTTAACGTCAGAATAGAAAATATATATTTTAATTAAATGACTGAAAGTACTGCAAGGACCTTTATTTTGCATCAGAGTTAAAGGATGTCATTGAAGAATGATTTATGTAGAATAAAAACAAGGTTGTAATTATGCTGAGAAAGATACAGCCCTATGGATTGGTCCTTTGGGCTTGCTTAAGCATACATGTGCAAGCCAAGAAGCGGAGAGCCCTGAAACATTCAGTTTAACTGACAATGTTGGAGAAGTACTCTTTTAAAAAAAACAACATTATCTGTTTTTCTCAAAATTCCTTTTTTGATCTAAATAGAAGGAAACTGTTAAAACTTGCAGCCTGCCATGTGTCCCTCACCCTTCAACAGCATGAGTTGATATAATGTGTCTAATGTGGTGACATTTTCTTTTTTTTTTTTTTAATCTAAACATAATTTAAGAAATAACATTGTAGCGTGTATACTTCAAGTAGTTTTACATGGAAGGATTGCATATTAAAAAATAATATCAGTGATAGCTTGCAGCTACGCAACTATATTAAAAATACATTTAAATCAAGCCACTAAATTCTCAAAATTTAAGCCAATACCATGTTAAAATGATTTTGATCAAATTGGAATTTAAATGCTGTGTTTTACTGTTTCTATTTCCTTATGGGTCTTCTGCTCTCACTCTTTACTGCCACATGCTTTCTCCTGCTATCATTTAGCTCTGGAAAATGAAGTATATCGGAATCCAAAGCCTTCGCTTGTCGATCGCTCTGTCCTTGACTTCACTGGCGACAGAATTGTACCTCATGATATCTATGTGGATAGCGCTTTCCTGAAGAATCAGGTTATGACCGACATGATGAAGGTAAACGCCGTGCCAGGAGTTGGCTATCGTCAGCAGTTGCAGCCGCGCAATGCTTCTCCGGATTCTGACCTGGAGTGTGTGGCACTAACCCGGGCTAGAATAAAAGAACTAGAAAAAGAGGCAGAATATTTGGAAGAAGCCTACAGGAACTACCAACACAGAGTCATGCGGGAGGCGGCTGCAAGCAGAATGCCAAGAAAGGTGCAGTCCCCTTTACTTGTACAGTCTGCTGTTGGTAGACCCCCCTTGACTACGCAGCATGAACTTCTAGAGGATAATCCCAGCTCCCAGCATTCCCCCCTGAGCAGTCCAAGAGGTGAAAAATGCATTAAGAACACTGGGCAGGTTGATGTCTTTAAAAATCCCTTAACGCCACCACACAAAGGAGTGTCTTCTTCAAGACGCCTTTCTTCTACTCCCGTTTCCAAATTGGAAAGAGATCTCAGCAGCAAGAAAATTTCAGATGGTAAGTCATGATTGTTCGTGTGGTGTTGGGGCTTTACTTGCTGTTCCTTTTGTGCTGTGGGAAGAGAAAGATTTAGCAGTGGTAGGCTTTCCGTCATTTGTTATTTGCTAAGAGGCAGGAGAATTCAGAGGCAAAATATGCGAGCTGCTTGGAGCAATTGCTGCTTCATGGAAATGAGAACTGGAGAAGTATATTAAGGGAGGCTAAACATCCTGCACTTAGTTCTGGTAGCTTTAAAGACAAGACTATGCCATATAATTCACTACAGGCCTAATCTTATGCAGAGTTACATTCAAAAGTTGGTATTAAGTATAACTACTTTGCAACATTATTGTTATTTCCTAGTTTTAATAACCCTCCCTCTGTATTCTGTCCTTTCATTTAGCCTTTGTACTAAACGTGTGCAATAGAAGAGTGCTTCATCTGGCTTCTCTTAAATTGAGTTTTCCAACCTGAAAGGTCCAGATTTGCTTTTGTTTTTTCTTTTTGCTGTGATAACTTTATCAAATATTCCTGACCAGTTGTGGGGGGGAGGGGATTAGTGTTTGGTCATGATTGGAAAATTGTAATTTGCTATTAATTTCACAGTGCCTAATAATTACTTAGTCTTCCTTCTTTTTTTCTTTTTTTTTTTAAAAAAAAGGGGGGGGGGAGTACTCAGAAAAGCAAGCAAAATAGAAAAGAATTGAAAATTTAAAAAAATCACTATGTTGTTTCAACTCTGCAGTATATCTGCTTCTTGAGTCATGCAATTCTTGTCACCCTAGCTCAAAGTGGATTTAATAGGATGAAAAAAAGAGATAGTAGTAGTACTAATAATAATAATAATAATAATGATAATAATAAAATATCAACTTCTGTGTGAAAGAAGATTAAATACAGGAAGGGCAGCTTAGTTTGGAAAAGAATTGGCTGTGGGAAATCTTCAAAGCAATGAGTGATGTGGAAAAGGTGGAAAGAGATTGATTAATTGCTGCTTCGCAGACCCCAGAATCCTATGAAATTGAAAGGAAAGAAAGGAAGTACTTTTTCATACCAGGAGTAAGTTGTGGAATATATTCCTTCTGTGGCAACAAGTATAGATGCAGGAATAAAACTTCCCTGTCAAGAGCACCCAAAAAAGTATTGATTGAGGAAAGGTCGAGGTAGGTGTTTCCAGAATTAAGATATAAGTATTCTCCTTTTTGAATTTTAGTTTAGTTTTGTTTAGCAATGGGCACTGTTAGAAACAGATTACAAAGAGTCTGATCTATTGTAGCTGTCCCTCTGTTTCTACATATAGAATATCATATTCTGTTACTGAAAACATATTTGAACACATGAACTTCCAAAGCAATCTTTTACATTTTCAGTTTTCTCTCTCAGCTTGTGTATCAAGTATTTACAGATTATTTGTTTAACACTGCACACAGACAAAATCTTTCATAAATCAGGGTTTTGTTGTAAAATTAGGAAATGTAAAAATTAAAGTTGTGTGCATAACTTTAACAATCTTTATACCTGTCAGAGGCTGGTTACATGACGGCTGATCTGTTTTTTCCATTGGATCTGTTCTTTGCTTTACACACAAGACTGACTTGTTCTGGAGAGGGCTAAGAGTTGAATAACAATGTAGAGCATTACCTGAGTTGGATGTTACAGAGATTGAGCGCTATGTAGTATAGGAAACCAGGTTGCAGCTGAATGGTGTGTTCTCAAGGTGACCTGATATGGTACTTGCACTAGTAAGCATGGGAGCTTCACTGCTGATGTGCTGAGGGGTGATCTATCTGCTTCCAGTTAGATTGCATCCCCACTGATATGTCTTCTCTGTTTCAGAGGCTTCTGAGGAGTGCTTTTATACTGGTATATATGTTATCCTTTGTGCTAGGGATGGCTGAAACACCAGATGTGTTTTTGCTAGACAACCATAAGTCATTCTGGAAGCTTCCATAGAGCTTTTGAGTGCTGTTGAAGATGCCAGTCTGAGCAGCTCAGAATAAATTTTAAGAGACAGAAAGATATGCACATGAGTCGGAGATTTGTTTTTACTTGAAGTGAGGTGTACCTCAGTGAGAACTGTAGCTCAGTTGTCAGCACGTGTCTTCAAAGAATGAAAGGAATAAGTGTGTCCTGTAAAATACTTGCAGTTGGCAGATCTGGCAACCATTTCACTGTATAATCTGCCACTGGGAGGGTATGTGGTTTTCTCTCTTCCTTTAAATTAGCTCATGTATTTGATTGTTTTCCTTTCCAAGCACTTGCATGTTGGGCATCTTTCATGCTTTGACTTTCTACTGGGAAGGAGAACGCCCATTTCTTTAAGAGCAACTAAAAGTAGGACAGGATCCTTTTCGGTTTTCTCCTGCTTACTGCCTCCAGTCTCTGGGCAGTAACACAGATCAAGAAATAGTGACCCAGAAAAAAAAAATCAGGTTGCCATCTGACCCATGCTCCCTATTACTTGATCAGTACTTTTCACCTTGATCATTACTTGACCCAACTTCATACCGTCTGATGAAAAAGTGCAAGGTTTGTCAGTCTTGCAGACAGCATACTGTGTGCCAAAGATGTCAGCCATTTGGCTTTTAGTAGAAAATCAGTAAGTTTAATCCTAGATAATTTCTAAATAGTAGTAGGTTGTGGTAAATTACTGTATGAGATCGCTGGCGCACCAGTGTGTGAACATATAGCATCTGTTATGCTGAGGAGGTGCGTGCAGTAAGCATTACATGCTGTTCTTGTCCTTTTGCTCTGCACATGAAAATTTGACAAGTTATTTTATAGAAGATTGGATGTGGGTGGGCTGAGGGTTCCCACCACGAACAGGTACAGCTGGTACATGAGTACAGTGTAACTGCTGGGTCCTGTTCTGCAAGTGCTCGGCTTCCTTAGAGGGTGGTCATCTCTGTTGCATGGGCAGAGGGGCTGTCTCGAGATAAAAATTCATGGACAACCCCTAGTCTGAAGCATCCTGACTTCTGCAATGTGATGTGCACTGTGAATGGGGTGCACTTCTACAGAGCCACCTGAAAGAACTTCAGGTATGAAAGTGTTAATAATTACTTTTTGTCCCTCTCTCTTGAGCCAAATTAGCACTGACTAGAGTAAAAGTTATTTGGTCAATAAAGAGAAGAAAGACATTAGTACCTGCTTACTGAGTGAATACCACATCTTGTGGAAAAAATAATAATTTATAGTCTTGTAATGAAAGACCTGTGCAGCTGCACAGTAAAGGAAAAATAAGATTGCAAAGCAAAATTTAACCCGAGCACTGGACTTTGCAAGTTTGATTAAAAGCCTTTTTAATGCAGAAGTTTGGGGTTTTTACCTTGGTTTCTTAGAAAACTCAGGACTTCTGTAGTCATACCGTCTGTCTGTTTCCTTCCCTGCTAACTTTACAGCTGTTGATAAGAGGCTAAAATCTTCAAAGATTTCTTCTTTGCTTCATCACCCATTTTCACAAATGTGCAGAATGTGAAACCTCCAGGTTATATGTCCTAATGAAGAATGGCCTTTGGGAGACCTCAAGCATTATTTTTTGCTGGCTACTGAGCACATCCCTAGTTTGAAATCTGGGTCTGTAACTGCTTCTTCTGATGTCCAGCATGGGAGAAATTAATATTTGGCTTTTGACAGGGGGGCCGCAGTTTGTGGGAGACATGGATGTATTAAGTAAGGGGTGATGATAATCGTAGGCTTTGTGAAAAGTAAGTTTATGATGGTGAAGGCTTGTAGAGCAGAATTCCCATACAGGAGATGTAAAAACAAACAAACAAAACCCCACAACAACAACAACAAAACAGTACAAGAAAGTTCATATTAAGATCTGAATGTTAGTTGCCCTGTAGTGGTGGTACCTGCACAGTCCAGTTATGCATGTGTTGTAAAAAACAGCCTTGTCTGTGAAATGGTAGGATATATAACTGGCTAATACAACTTGTGGGATTTTTATTCTGCAGACATCAATGGCTCGTACATTGCCTCTTCCCAGCAGAGTGTTGACCAGGTGCTTTCTCCTATTTCAAAGCCACATCTACCTTCATCTTCTGAGTCTGTTTCTTCCTCACCATCCAGTCATGGCCATAAAATCAGGTAATATTGTTTACAAAGCAACATTTTTATCCTGATTTTTAAAGAAACATTTCTCTTTTTCTGTGCCAATAGCTGCTTTTACAATTCAAGTAAGCCATTAATTTTACAAGTGAGAACTTTTCTAACGATGGATAAGCATTTCCATTCTTGAATATCATGCCTAAAGAGGAGTTTAGTTACTAAAAAACCAAACACCCTTCTCCTTCCAAATCCATACACCTTTAGCAAATACAATTTGACATTTTCACCTGTAATAAATTGGTGCATCCTTACAGTGCAGAGTTATGTGCAGTGAAATACTTAAACCTCGAGTGCATTGGAAACTTTAAAAAACATTTAAAAAAAAGTCCTATTGCGAAGTGAAAGTTAATCGATGTACAAAGTGTTCTGTAAAGTCATTTCACTGTTGTAGTTGAGCAAAGATGTAAGGATATTCCAGAGATTCTCTGTGTTGGGGAGAAACAATAAAGGCAACACTGGCTCCAGTGCCTGAAAAATCCACCGCCGTGGAAAAGTGTTACAGGCAAAGGATTAAAAAGCCTAAAAAGTGAGAATGTGAAGCAACCTAAGCTCATGTGGGTTTAATGCAAATGTAGCAAATTGATAGATATCCATCACTGAAACTTAGCTCAAAGTCTGCTGTTTAAGGATAATAATTAATGTTTAGAACTGTGCTTCTCAGCACTTTGTGCTACTTCAATCAATGTAAATATTGCTTTGTTACCATGTGTGGCTTCAATGACTGTGGTTCATTTGACTTGTGCTGTCACCACTAAGGCACAACTGACAGATATATGGCATACATAGTTTAGATGCTCCTGAGCTCAGGTCAGGCTGATTTGCTTTGTTGGTTTTCAGGCTGCTGTAGGTATCTCTGTAGACAGAGCTCTAGATTTAACAATTTTTTTTTTCTCCCCTTTGCTTTTGTCCTTTGCTTTTCTACTTTTCATGTGTCAGTGTTCTGACCAACTTTTGAAAGCAAGGTGTGGTATGGATCCTCATATTTCAGGAGAGCTGGAAGTTCTGCAGCACTGTATCAATGTAGACATTCTGTTTCATTGTATTTCCTTTCATATTAGATCACTTTCAGACAGCTGAGTGAATGATTCATTGTTAATAAATAAGTATTCTGGTAATCACTAATTTAATAAAGCATGTTTTCTAAGAGTTTCCTGAAAAAGTAAAATCTGTTCCTAGAAGTAAATCTGAGTTACAGCACCACTGACTCGCATGCCTGTGTATAGTATCTGAGAAAAAAAATCTTATTTTTTAAACATGTGAGGAATGTGTGCATATGTCTGAGATGTATCTGACTTTTCATGGTGTCTCACATCTTTAGACCATGTTGATAATTTAAAAATTTAGACTTTATATTTCTATGAATAAAAAGAATGTCTGTACTGTGTTGCAAATGGGAATGTGAAGGTACTACAGTAGCGGCCAATTAGCTGACTATTACTTGGCATGTCTTATCTGCAACAATCATATCAGACATCTCACCCTCATATGAATTACCTGAATACGAATGTATTTTTGACAGTTTGCTGTCATGAGCTTTTTTGGGATTTGGCAGTTTTGATTCGTCTGTAAGGCTTCTGTGCCATCCATATAAATGTGATCCTGATGAGGCTAACAGGAACCCTTGCTGGCATTGTAGACTGATTTGAGAACAAACTTCATTTCAGAAGACAAAGTTGGGTCGTGAAAGGAGTAAACTTCATTTTTCAGTTACTTGAAATTATATTTCAAGAACAGTGTAAAACTTAAAAGCTTATCACAAATTCCTGTCCAAAGTAGTGATAATCTCTCATCTTTCCCATATCAGAACAGGCTTTCTGCATATGCTTGATGTTCAAAAACGATTGAGGTTATATCTGATGCACACAAACCCCCTTCATTTAAAAAAGACCACTAATTTCTTGAGTGAAGCATGTCTCTCTTGTTGTGTCTCTATTTTACACATATGTGACCTGATTGATGAGCTTTTGCTTATTGAAGCGCAGTAGTTTCTGCTGTCTGAGAATTTAAATCAAGGCAGTTGTAAGTTCTCACTTTATTCATTAACAAGCTATAATGCTTTTTTTTTTTTTTCCCTCTGAAAAGCTTGTTCAGTTGTCTGTCTAACCAGTTTCAGAATATGAAACTCCAGTCTCCTTTGCATGTGGGAATGAGATGGGTAGCAAAACTTTTCCTTTATGTGGGGGTGTTTGGTGTTTTTGTGTTTTGTTCTGTTTGGGGTTTTTTTTGTTTGTGTTTTTGTTTGTTTTATTTGGTTTTTTTGTTTGTTTTAGTTTTGTTTTTTTAAGATCTCTCTTAAGTAAATTAATAACTTGGCAAAATTAGGCTGTACAAAAATGCCTTATCTTTCCTCTCTGTATATCCTGTTTCCATGTATGAAATTCTTTTGTTCTTAATGTTACTCCAAAACTGAGAATCCTGAATAGATATATTCAGAAAAAGCTTGAGTATTTCATTTTTAATGTTTGTTTCCTAAGAGACACTTGAATTGGCTGTAACCTGGTAGCCATAATTCCAGATTTGATGGCTGAAGACACTTTGTCCTGGGACAGCTTTAGCAGGAATTCATAGGACTTAATTATTTTGTTGTTATCAAGTTATCAGTATGCATTTAATGTAGACAAGGTCTCTTTTGTGGTTAGAATTTGAGGATAGCCTTCATGTTCTCGGTCTTGAAAAGAAGGTTTTAGGATTTCTAGGGACTGTGAGGTTAATTCCTTTAAGCCAGGGGTGTCAAACTCATTTTCACCGGGGGCCACATCAGCCTCGCGGTTGCCTCCAAAGGGGCGAATGTAATTTTAGGACTGTATAAATGTAACTACTCCTACGTTTATACAGTCCTAAAATGACATTTGGCCTTTTGAAAGCAACTGCGAGGCTGATGTGGCCCCCGGTGAAAATGAGTTTGACACCCCTGGCTTAAGCAGTTGTCTCTTCTTTCCCTATTCAGTGACATTTTCTACAGTATGTCTCAGATTTCCTGTACTCCTGTGACAGACCTTACAAAGTGAAGGTTGAATGTCGACCTACATGTTAAGGTGATATGGGAAAATACTCTTAATATTGTGAGGGACTGAACTTCTGTGGAGGGTGTTGTGAGCACACGCTGCCTGACAAGTGAACAGTGCGAGCAAGTTGTGTTGCTGGGAGCTGGGCCATAGTTTTTTTCTTGGGTTCCTTGTGACAAAGCAAGGGTATGAGGTCCCAGTAATGTTCTTGAACTTGCTGCTTTCCCAAGACTTTCTTAAAGGGAAAACATTCTTTTGTAAAGTATTTTTTTTATTTTCTTGTGCCTTAGACTGTTTTCTGTTACATAAAATATTTGAGAAATGCATGCGTGGGTTTTTCCAGTCATTTACTGTCATTATTAGGCAAATGGCCCATCATTGATGTGTGTTGTGGGATTAGTTTATGACCTGTAGATTTTAAGTGACACCAAGACTTCTTAGAAAAGAGATGATACTGTAACACCAGCAAGCCATTACCAGTTAGACCTCTCTCCGTAGGGAAGAACAATCGCTTCTGTGACTACAGGAGCTCCTTGTTTATTTATGTTTGAAGATATGAGTGGTATGAAGGAAGCCAATAAACAGAGACAGGAAGACTAGAGTTATAAGGGAGATTATTATCTAAATCATTCTTTTTTTGTTTGGGGCTGAAGAAGCTGATTGTGAGGGTCATTACCAGTTTTAGGCTAAAGAAGTAATTTCAGACATTAACAGCATAGTTTGTATGGTGGTGGTCATTTTTTGTTTAAGCTTTAATGGTAATTTTAACCATAACTCATGTAATTTAATCATTTGGTGTTGATTAGAACACCAGTACTGTTTTATGGAATATTGGCATTAGGTAAAGTCCAGGGTTTGTTTGCCAACTTTGGCTGATAGAATGAATTTTGAAAACTATTTGGAAATACATGTGTTTCCTGGTCTGCATGAGGCAGAGCTCTTCTGTTTGCTGAATCTGAGGCAGTGTGTCTTTCTACAGTGGCGCAGGACACAGTATTGAATAAAGTGGCATGGATCTCCTTTAACCTTGCAACCTTAAGAATGATTTAACACTTAACCCTTTATGTGAAGGACACACTAAAAACATGAAGCAGACTTCGAGAACCTTGATGTTCCATTTACTGTCTCGTACTTAATTTAGAGTATTTCCCCCAGTGACTTTAGTTCTTGTAAGCACAAACATGTTTATGCTGGGGTGAAGAGCCCCAGCTGGTGCCAAGTGAGCTCCTTTAACAAGTGCTGCTGCTGAATTTCATTAGTGACCTGCACTCCTCTTGCTGTTCTGATTCTGGTCAGAGTTTAGTAGCTGGGTCACGTGAGAGATACTGTTCTTTCACATGATCTTTCTGATGAGATAAATGAGGATTTAAAATGAGGGCACTAACCTCATTTTCCATAGCACTCAGATTTTTACCCTTGTATTTTGCCGGACACCTAATACCTAATACATTTCAAACATGTGTTAAGATGACACTGAAGTGGGAATTAAAGAATGTAACACAGAGCAAAAAGGCAGATTTTTTCGTTTCAGTTGACTAAGTGTCACACTTCATTGTATCTATCTTTTTCTTTTTTTCCTTATTCCTTTTCATGCCTTTTGAGAGTGTATTTAGCTTTGATGTAATGCCTTTATGTCATACATCAGCCTTGGGGAAAGGCTGTAAGGAGATGGCTGTCAGAGAGATGAAGCTGACTCTCGGTAAAATGAGAGCACTGGTATTTAAGTACCTTAAATTTTGAGTCCAAAAGTTACAGCATTTTGGCTGCATGGTTTTTGTGTTTGGTTTAGTCTGTTCCTAAGCAAGTGAGTAATCCTCGTATTTAAATCTCAGATTGCTATTTGCTTCAAGTTTAGCATTTATATTTATTAAATTATTTCTGTTCTTCTTTCAGACTTCATAACCAACAAACAGACAAACAAAATTTCAATGATATCTCCAGACCAGAGAAACTAATGTATGAGGACCTTGAAGAACACATTTCTTCTCTTGAGTGTAAGTTTTAGTGCATTGTGGACAGTTTAATACCTTAGGGCTTAACAGTTGCAAGGCAATTGTCTTGATAATCTAAGACTGCAGTTGAAGAGAAAAATTCCTACTCATGCTGGAAATTAGAAAAACAAGCTGGCTCAGGTGATAAGGAATTAATCTTCTTCATATTTGCATCTTTAGAGGAGAAGAGTATGTATTAATAAGTAGACACTAAAATCCAGTTGGTTCTGAAATTTGTGAACATAGTTTTGTTCAGAAATCTCGCACAACCTTTTTCTGATTAATGCATGTAGGTCTGACAGAAGGTTTTGAAGTTGTGTAGAATTTTTTTTTAAAAAGCAAAGTGTACTTTGCTGTTTATGAACCAACTCGAGACTGTTGTATTTGCTGCATAAAGTAGAACTCCAATGAGTCTTCATTATGGACCAATACCAGAGTAGTATTACCAAGTTGTAATTCTGAAGATATGTTTCTGCAGCCATTACATACAGTCTTGTTGCCTTTTTTTTTTTCCTTCAGTAACTGAAACTTAAATAGTATTGTGAATTAGAAGTTACTTTAGAAGCGTGTGTACCTGTGTGAAGAACACTTGCAATTATGCTGTCATTAATCAGCATCTCTGAGTAGTTTTGGAACGTATGGTCTGGTTTCTGAAACATGAATTTTATCTTTTTTTTTTTTTCCTCTGAGATGAACATTTTATTTATTTACATTTCTGTTCTCTGTTGATTGCAGGAAGAACTTTGTCATTATGTGATGTTTTGCATTGCATGCTATAAAATGTTTCCTTCTCTTTATATGCTGCAGTCAAACCTGCAGGGTCAGTTCTGAAAAAAAATTTGATGTAACTAAGGTACTGTAGAAAGACGAGGATAATAGAAGTTAATGCACTTTATAGCCATTTGTATATGGCGAGAGAAATAGAAGCACAGTTACTGGCTTTATTTCCTAGTTTTCAAGAAACTGAGTGACAACTTGATGTTGGACCTGAGCAGCCTTCTCTCCCGTGAAACTGTGGGTTTAAAGTAAATGAAGTTGTCAATGAGAAAGATGTGAACAGTGAGCTAAACACCTTTTCCATTTCCAAATTTTGTTAGGTCTGTAAACTCTTTTGAGACTGGTAGAGATACATCACTGGGCGGTATCGTTAAATTCATAGTTGGTGAAGAAATTATTGTTATTTTAGGGGAGAGCTAGAATCACTGATTTCAAGGAAAATATTCCTAACTGGTGTGTTTTCCGGAGTCCAAGACTGGCTTATTCCTTTGGTAGTGTTGTCTGGAAGATGGAGCAACGACCTTGCTCACTCCTGAACCTGTGAGAATATGGTTTTCAGTATTTTAAAAACAGACCAACCAAACAAAAAAGATACTGTTTGTTTAAACATCAAATGTGCTGATAGTGTTTGAGGATAACTATAATAGCAGAAGCTGATGACTCATCTATGCATTTCTCTGTGAAGTTTTACTGAGTACATTTGGTTTTTAATTTACCTCATTAAGGTTTATTTTTATGAACTTTAAATGCATTATTTGAATGTGAACCGAGCCCATAGGCACTAACGGTTCCTACTCATCGTATATTTTGATTATATTTTTATTTATTTGTTTAATTTCTGTTAGAGACTTTTAGGAATACATTACATATTTCACTTTTATGACATATGAGACTAGACTGGCATTTTCTTGGCAATTAGGCCTGAGTAGATGTTGTGCCCCAGTAAGTTACTGGTGTATCTTACAGTGACATGTGGTAGTCAAAAGAATAATTTTACAGTTTGCGTATACCAAGGATTTCTAAATGAAGCCTTTTAATTCCACGGTGAGTGAGCCCTAGCAAGAAAAGATTGTAATTTCTGTTGGCAAGAATTGCTTTTAGTTGATGTGCTTGTCTTAAGGAAACAAAGCATCTCTTGCTGTCTACCCTTACATAAAGGAGTGGAGGTATAAAAACACCATTACCTTTTTTTTTCCTTTGCAGAATGGTTAATGAAAATATGTTTTGTACTGTATTTTTGTGTGGTTAGCAGACCGTTGCAAGTTAGATATAATATTTAACAGGAACCTATTTGTGCAAGGAATTTTTTCACTATTTAAATATTGTGTACCCTGAAACATACCGATGCCTCATATGGAAATAATGTTGTTGTTGATAACCTTATAATTTAAACCTAAAGTGAAACAGAGAGCAAAAAAACAAAACAGATGTTCTTCTTAGTGTGATAGCCCCATTGTTTTGATCTTCTGTAAAACATGTATAGAATTTACTTTCCTGGGTGAAGCTGGTAGGAATTCCTATTGCTTTTTGTAAGAACCTGAAACCATGCTCATAACGTAGCTAAACTGACAACTTGGCAGAAATTTTCTGTGATGCTTTCATCTATAATTCCTTTAAAATAATTTTAATTTAAAGAGATTCAGACCATTTGGAGAGAGAGACTGATCAGTTTGGCTGTCTTGTTTTTCTTTGTGCAAAATATTTCTGTTTTATTACAATGTAGAAAAGAAAAATGTTTGAACCCTTGATAATATTTGAAGGATGGGAAATTGATATTTTCTAAACCTTTACCCAAAACTTAAGGATATATTTAAGATATCTGTACTATATTACGCTAAACGCTTGGGAAAATGGTCCTGTGTTTTTGGACTACATAGAGATAATGGTTACATCTGATTTTCTATCTCCCTTTGCTTTCTCCCATAAAATTAAGATAGAAGCAGCCTGCATACTTTGCAAATAAATAATTAAGAAGCAGTTGAGTGTTATAGCAATGATCACAGCGGAAGTACAGTAATTGTGTGTTTTGTAGATTCAGAGACACATTGCACAGGGAGGAGAAAATACAATGTAGAATGTCTGAATTGGCAGCATCCATCTGTGCACTGAGGAAGGCAAGGATCCTAATAAAGGAATAGAATCATAGAAGTTCATAGAAGTTCTTCAGTTGGAAGAGATCAAATAATTAAAGGTTGTTTTATGTGCACAGAGAGGATGAGCTACGTTGGGACATGTAATTTTTCCGTGACCTGTATCTTGATCATGTAAAGAAATGAAAACATTTTGGTTTTCTGTTGTATATTTATTCATGAATCCCTTCTGGCTTTGTAAACAGATGTGTTCCAATAGCTAATTTCAAAACTAACCATTCTGTAATTAAAGAAGCAAGTACAGCCTGTGATAATTCTTAATCCTCAGGGAAATGGTCAAGTTGAAGGGAAAATGCTCAATTAGTGCTGATATTTATGTGTTCCCATTCAGCTATTCCCACACTTTGTGTCCATTGCTGTGCTCCACTATTGTAATTACCAAATAATGAAGCCATTGTTCAAACGTCTTCTCCAGATCAGGGGGACATTCCGGAGCAGTGTGAAAGTGATGGTTTGCATCCATCTGGGGACATCGTCAATGGAAACTGTGTCACAGCCACTGTACCAGCAGCAGCCACTTCGCTGCAGGACTTAAGTGAGTTCTCAACTCAGAAACAAAAGCAAATACCCTTTTAAAATGACAAATGTAGAAAACAAAAAGCCAAATATTTAGTGTTCTATAGGTATACAAGTGACTGTTTGTTTTTTTTTTTTCCAAAATCACTAGTTATGTAATAAAGAGGAAGGAATGTTTTCTTCTGCTTTACTGTATGATGATGACTTTTTCACCCTGGTTTTAGTTATATTTCCTTTTAATTTAAACATTTTTGCTACCTGTCTCACCTCCCAGGCAATTTCTAGGGAGACTATTTTGGTTTTTTTTCTGTTCTCTTTAGGATAATTTTTAAACATTGTTTCTGGTCTTGATAGAAATAAGACTTAAAAGGTTGTTTTTGTTGTGCATTTTTGAGGGGTTTTGTTTAAGTATTTTACGTACTGCTTGTTTGGATGTTTTTCATTTTTCCTGACTCTGTTTGCAAACTGTATTATCACAATGCTGTTTTAATTCTTTGAGTAGATGAGCATGGTTTCACTGCAGCATATGCCACTTCTCTGTTTGCTCTAGCTGGAAGCATTATGATAATTTTTATTTCAATAAGAGCTTTCTAGGCTCTAACAATTCCCAGTATTTAGTACGCCTATCTAATTACTATCATCTGAATGCTGCTCTACTTACATAGCTTCTTAAATATACTGGTCACATCACTAGTGTGTCCTGTAATAATTTTCAAAGGTTTTTTAAGTACTTTATAATGAATTGTATCCAACCATATTGCAGAGAGGGAAAAAATATGAACTTCAGGGTAACAGATTTAATGAGAGCAGCAGGAATGAGAAGTGCATGGAGATGTGTCAGCTCTTTGGCCTCTGCTTTGGCTCTACTGTTTAACCCTTAATGAGTCATATATCAGACTAAAAATGTATAAAGGTGGGTAGGAACATTACCAGATACCTAAGAATAATTTTGGCGTATGTATAAACAATATATCCAGTTGCTTTTCATTTTCTATCAGTGTTATACAGGAACCCATTACTTGTTTGTATGCAACTGTAGTAGATTACTGAACTACATAAATCAAATCACAGATGTTGAAATGATTTTTCACAGCGGTGCTGGATCAAAGACAGATTGAAGAACAGAACAGAGGAGCTGAGAAAAACTTAGACAAAGAAAGGAAAGGAAGAGAAGAAAAGAGAGAAAGCGAGCAAGAGGAAGCTTTGGAAAGAGAGCAAAAAGAAGTGGAAAAGCTTAACAAAGAGGTGGTGATTTACTATTTTAATTTTTGACAGTAATGCAACTTTCAAGTGCCATGTATTTTAGGATTGCTGTATGTGTTACTTGCTTAAAAACAGATTTTATTATTTAAGTGCAAGTAGTAGAGGCTAAGTTCTTTTACGTACTTGTGCGATTAACCAAAGAGTCTTACTAGAATTTCTTCTTTATGCCAGGTAACTTTTTCACTGCAGACTTAGAAGGCAGCTGTCACCAGGCTATCCGTACAAGCTGTACATTTGCTGCCTATTTGGTCTGGACCGCTGCTGGTGGGGCACCACCAGAACATGTGTCCATCTGTTCATTAGGGCTCTTCCTGGGAAGCAGAAGTTATAAGGAGACCTTAAGGAGTTTGCTTAATTAATCCCATTAAGCTGATGTAGCACATGTTGATGTCGAGTTCTGGACTTCTAGGACCTGCATAAAACTTGTTTTTTGCTTCTTCCCATTTTGTCTTCCTCTTCCAACCCTTAAACCTTGCTCAGTTTAATTCAGTGTAGTGGTACTGGTCACACATGCTGGTGCCACCCTTCACACTGGCTAACCAGGCCCTTCAAGGAACTTGCTCACCTGTGCCAGCTCATCTTCCTCGCTTCGCAGGTCACTGTCACACACAGAAGCCTCAGGGCTCACGGCGTCTCAGGGATCTGGGCAGGGTTAGAGTGGGATTGCCTGGATGTCGCTTTTTGAATCGCAGTACTAGCTTATCACTGTGTCTTGAACTGCACGTAACAAGTTTAATGCTGTTTAGCCTTGCATGTTTTACTGAGGTTAACGTGAAACCCTGCATGTAGTGCAGGTATTAAGGTATATTTTTCTTGAGCTGATCAGTATTTAATTTTATGTCTTAAAGTGGCTCCAAGACTCGAAAGTAGGTGAAGAAAAAGAAGACAAGGAAGGGGTAAAATCTGAAAACAGTAATTCTGGTGCTGAAGATAATGTGAAGGACTCTACTCCCAATCCATTAGAAAAATACATGAGAATAATTCAGCAGAGAAGAGAGCAGGAGCGGGCAAACAAGGTGATCATTCTCAAAACTGGGCCCCAAAAATATGGACTGAATTTGTGTCTTGCTAAGTATGCTTAGAATTAAAACAATATTATTTATTATTTTTTTCTTTTCCCCATTCAGAAGCTTTCTGTAACAACCTGCAGAGATGAATGTTTGGATTTGTATTACAGAAATGTGTTGATTCAGAAGAAAAAAAACCCAAACTTTCTTCTGTAAGGGTTTTTGTTCTGATGTGTGGTAGAAGGGGGTCTGTTAGGTTTTTTTAGGTACTAGGACAGTATTTACACTGAAATGTCCTCAGTTTTTAGTTTAAACTGCATTTTAAGTGCAGTTTGAATCTACAGAGGTCAGTTTGTGTTCCACTAACACAATTGATAGAATTTATTCTGGCAAAATGGAAAATTTGACCTTAAAAGACCAAGTACGTACACAGGTGAACATTACTTTGATGAAGGAGTGCAGCATACTCATGTTCAGACATTATCCAAACTTGATTTTTCTGAAGTGTCATTATTCTAGATATAATACAGCATTTGCAGAAAAAGGGTGGGTCCTTCAGAAGATTTTTGTTTTCAGTTAGGTGTCTTAAAACAGAAATAGCATTATTAAACCTTAAACCTTGACTTAAGAACCAGTTACAGAAAGCATATTTTTCTCTTGGTTGCCAGGATTCAAAAAAAGAAGAAATAGGAGAAGTGTCACTTTTAGAGGGACTTACATCTAGTGAAAAGGATGACAGGTAAGGCTCATTATTACTATTAATTGCTTCTATTACTCCATCTCAATAAGTAGTTATGGTTGAGAAATATCTTAAAAAGCAGAATAACCTAGTAATCAAGAGCAAATGTGTTGGAAAAATTGTGGATCCTTCCAATTCTTACACAGGTAAATTATGCACACTTTGCAGTTTGGAACTGGGAATAACACTCGCTGATCTGTTCCAATAGCTGTGGCAATTCAAATGCTTTTGTCTGCCACTGAGCATCTCAGTTTGTTCACAGTGAGCTGAAGGATGAAGGATTCTTCTTGGGTAAAACTGCCCCACGGAAGTTTGTCTGCGCTGCACCTTGCTGATGTGTTATTGAATCTACCTTTGATTTATCAGTAGCATCATGGACTTTTAACAAAGTAGTTCACACAGTTATTTCAGAGATTTTTGGCTGCTTGCACTGACTTACCATCGATAAGTAACAATATGTAGGTTTTAGTTGCTTGACAGGAAAAGGATGACAATCCTCTATCAAATCTTTCAGTTTATTTGAAGATGTAGAATTGAAAATATATATAACAAAAAATATGGAGCAGTTAAAAAAAATTAAATTCTCATACTAACCATAGCGATGATTCAGTATTAACTGTGCCTTTAAAGTGCAGGTTTTACTTATCATGAGACCCTGCCCTGGTGCTCCTAATTGTATCTGTGTAGTGTTCCTTTCACTGGAGAAGTACTACAGGAGTAGTGGACGGATAGTGCAGCTTTTTGCTACAGCAGATGGCTTTCTGTCTGTGAAGGACCAAATCCTCACCCTTAAAGGCTTGCTTCTTCACTTCAGTTCACTGGAACAGCAGCAAAATTGCAGCACAGGCAGTGTCTTTGTTTTTTTCTTTTAAAGTTTACATTTAAAATTTAAGAAACTACTTTGGACTCATACCACTTTCTTTCCCTCTGTCTTGTCCTCAATACAGCGCTGCAGGCATTTCTCATGGAGACACGGATGAAAACTTCTGGTGAAAAATAGCTACTGCTTTTTTAATTATTATTTTTACAATAAAAATGTTTTTATTCTTTCTGCTTGTAAAAAGTGGTAATAAATGTGAGGCACCAGGATTGCAGGCTGTATAATTATAAATTAATACAGCTGCTTTTCAGCTGTCTGATCACTTCGGTCAATGAGTTCAAACAGTGAGCCCTGATGTGTTATTAATCCAGGAGGAGGCCCTTGAGTGGGTTGGGAGAAGGGACAAAGCAGTGCAAAGAAATATAAGTCAGTATGTTGAGGTTTTGGCACTGAGTTTGTACAGCCTTTGACAGCTTTTCAAGTGGTGCCTCCCACCCAGCCCCTTCCCCTCCAACTGTTACAAACTGGAGGTCAAAGTAACAAAAAAAATTCAGTCACCACCAGGTTTCTGGAGGTGTCCTGTGGAGACCCTTGGCTGGCACCGTTTGGAGAGCAGCCTGTGACAGCCCCAAGCTGACATGTCCCTTTCACTGCTCTGGCAGGGGAAGCAAAGACCTTTCCAAACATCTTGGTCCTGTCTACCACCTTGTTGGTATTAACCAGCCCAGAATGGAGAGATTCAAGTTAAAAAAGCTATTTAACTCAACTTTATTTAAGGTTTGTATTTTGTAGGTGGATTATAGGCAAGATCATCAAACTCTATTTACAGTATAAAATACAGTATTTTTTAACCAATGAAGTAATTTTGGGGAGCAGCATGTGTTGTAACTTGCACTGCTATTGCGACTGCTCCTCTCAACCTAACTACAGGACAATGAAGCCAAATTTGACAGAATTTAGGGGCATAAAACCCCCAAAGCTCTGTCTTGAATTCACTGGATGTTGAAACACAACGTACCAAAAACGTGACAAATAACCCTTACCTTTAGATATTTAAGATTTAGAAAGTGACTTGGTGGCTAGGCTAATTTTACGTGCTGCTAGATTTGTTGTTGCAGCAGCAATGCTGGCTTTTTTTTTTAATTTCTGAGCAAGTTCCTTCTGTTTGATGTGAGGAAGGGGAAGAACAGCGCTTGCTGCATTATGCTGGCCTGGAACAACCACCAGTACTTCACCTGAGAGACACTCGCTGACACCCACACCCATGGGCAGCCTTTCCCAGCACAGGAGCGCATGGATGCTATTGAACAAAGCATGTTTTAACTTCAGAAAGAGAAACGTAAAGCCTAGAGATGCGCTTGTAGAGAGTAGCTGTAGGTCTTGTTTTCAAATAAGCATACACAAGTGATGTCTATTATCTACAAATATTTATTTTAACACTCGGATGTAACTACAGGAAGCCCTTGGCACTGATAGAAAATATTGATTCACTGTTAGGTTACAAAAATTTATACATAGCAAAATTTAATGCTCTTTACATAAAAATATTAGACTACTTAAACAAAACTTCAAAAACTCCCAGTAACAGCTACACTGAATTAGAAAAGAATTCGGCTTTAAGACACTGCCTCCATATTACCCTTATGCAAACACTGGGCTAGAACATCACCTGCATTGCTGTAGAAATGTCTCCTTCATGCAACAGGTAAGAACATACACTAGGCTATTTTGTCATATTTGCTCTACATTGATCAACTTTGCCCCTTTTTTGAAACTGTCAAATGAGACTTCAATATTTAACAAAAAAAATTACATTTGCAGTTATACCCCCCCAAAACGCCTTTTCTCTTAATACTGACTTGAAGAAATTTGTGCTTCCTTTTTTATATTCAGCAAACAGTCAAAACTATCAAACCACACGTCAGCTTAACATAGGTATGACTTGAATATTTAATTTTTTTCAAATGACTGATGTATTTTGCTTTTTTCCCCCAACATTTATATATATATATATCATATAGAACAAACACCAAAGATACCATCACTAATACTCAAGATATCACTGAATGCTTCTGAAAAAAAACATTGATTAGAAGGCAGACTTCTATGGGAAATAATGACTTTAAAATGGCACCAGTTTGTTTTGTTTTGTTTTCTGAACACCACGTTTTCGTAATGTGCTAATTAATTTGTAAAAAGGAAAACACATAAGCACTGACTATAAATTTGCTAAGCACCAAGATAGAGAAAGGTGGACATCCTGTATTCTTTTTTATGGCTGTAATTTTTATTGTTTGTGTAAAACTCTGCAAACTTTTCTCATCCGCTCATGTGGAATAGTCAGATCAGCGTCATTTTAATAAGGTAACACTTTTCACTTGCTTAAAATGTCGGATAATGGTCTCCTGCCACTATATAAATGCTAAGACATTTATAGAAAATAAATATTAAGGCAAAGCTGACATTTATTTTCAAAGAAGGGGATCATTATCCAGATCCAGGGATCTACATTCCATTATAGAGTTAAGAAAAAAGATTAAAACTTGGGACACCTGCTCAACGCTCACATAAGCACAGGAGCGTCATACAAAAGTGTGGCACAACAGCAGAGCGCTGCTGCAACGGGTGGGCAGAGACAACCCTGTGGCCACTTAGAAAACCGCAGCTATGATTCTGTGGTTCTGTAACTGCACTGCGATGTGATCACGAGCTGCCAGAAACCCCGGCCGGCCGCAGTTCCATTGGGTGTCTATAAACTGAGATGCTAATGTGCCTAAGGGCTGTACAGAGATTTGCTGCCTGCTGGTTTGCAGCACTTGCCACTGTGTTGTGCAGGACATCATGCTGTAGAATACGTCAATTCCTAGATACCAAAAAGTCTCGAAGAAGAAGAATTTGGTCACTCGTATTGTGAAGTGTTGCCTTTTAAAATGCCTGGAATAAAACCTCCATTCTCTCTATGAAAGGATGGAAGATTACCCATGGGAAGGTTTCCCTACGAATGTGTTCCAGGAGCTGGAATGTGAAGCTTTTGCAACTCCTCTCTAATTTTGTTTGGTAGACACACATCTGTACTGCAGAGCAGCTATCTGTTGATTTGTCAGAGCTACAGAATTCTTCTGCTGAATTACTGTGGCAAACATTTATGTGTAAGAATTGAGTTGCTCTTTTGACCGAGACTGGATATCCTGCAGCTCCTGCTCTTCTTTTGCTTTGATATCTTGGTAGGCCTGCATTTTGCTTGCATCCTTTAAGTAGGCCCAGTTAGAAGACAGTATCATGAGGAAGTGGATCTGGAAGAGAAGGGTGAGCATGATGGCTAGTGAGCATGTCAAGAGGCAAAGCAAGCTGCTAGTTAGATTAATAGACGCTCTTTAAAATAACGACCAAAAAAAATAGTTATTCTACGTTAATAAGCATTCTGTTATTAAAACAAGCACGGAGGCTATTTTCAAAGATCTCTAAGAACTGGGCATGCTAATATTTCAGTTGGTTATTCACAATTTAGAGAAAGTTAGTGTAACAGTAATAAAATGAGCTACAGAGTTGTACGGATCAGTTAAAATGCAGATGGGGAGTAGCAGCAAAAAAGTTTTGTACGTGGCGATGTATGTAATCTGCAAACTACGAGGTGCTCAGAAGAACTGCTTTCTAAGGTGGTGGTGTTTATGCCCATCCAAGCCCAGATCCTGGTCAGTCTTTTCCCCCAACAAGCAGATGAGAATTCCACCCTCCCCCTGGAAAAAGCCTGAAACTGTAAACAGTTTTATTTACGCGAACAAGGCTACATTAACATATTGAAAAATTAAACAACAAAACATGAGTCCAAAGCTAAGCAAAAGCATGCAATCTCTGGGTTAAGAAGTCTTAATTGTATATTAAGATAACTACATTTTAAACTTCCATTGCCCAAACCCAGATGAAGAGTTTTATATAATATATAGCAACTGGTTCTTTATTATTACTATTATTATTATTATTGTGTGGATTTTTTCTAGTTTGTGCATTCATCTCTTCCCAACTTCTTCTGACCATACTACATGCAAAAATCTACATCTGAAAACACTGATTCACTTTTTTTTTAAAAATCCCAACAGTGTAAAAAGGTCTCTATGATCTATGCATGGTTTTGCTTCCTGTGCAGTCATACTTACAGTTTTGAGATCTGGCTACTGAGAAATCAGTTACTAAAGTGCAAGCCATACAAGAACAGAAGCTATTTATATGCTGTTTCTTACTAGTTCAGGGTCCAAATGAAAGAATGTGATTGTTTTACGCAGAGCTAAAACAAGGATGTATTTCCTTCCAGAGAGAGCATGGTTTGGCAATTACTTGAAAATGAAGTAAAAGAAAATCATCAACTTTATCATCCATGCACTGGAAAGACAAGCCAACTAATTCAAAATACCTGGGCTTCTGATTTCTGCCAAAAGAGACTGGCAATACTTTACTGTTCTTTTTGTTTTGTACCATATATATTTTGTATGCTCAGGGAAGTTTTACTTGGTGTTCAGGATGAAGAATAAATTAATAGTTCTGACCCTGAATTGTTCCAGTATTTGTTTTAGAGATGACTGTTAGAAAAACAAGGAGACTTGAAATGGAAATGTCCCGTCTCCAAAAGGATGCTTTATAAACACCCCTACAGTAACTGAATCCTCTCGACATGAAAACATAGCCAGATCTCATCCACATCATAGTTTCATATACAAGAAGTCATTTTATTAATCTGATAAGCTAGCCGATGCTTACTGGAGCTATTTACAAGTACTGTAACACAATTCAGAAAGCTAGACTTTTAGCCTAGAGTGTCAGTGGTATTTCAAGCTACGCAATGCAGCTCTTTCTTTACTGGGCTTATACAATTTAGAATTTAGTGCAGCAATCTTCCCGACTCTTAAACTTCAAAACAGCATAGTTATATGTAGTAGCCATCATGTAGATCAGCTGGTGGAAGAGAACAAAATACAGGAGAGTAAGATACAACGAGGTGATGGCTCAAGCCCACGTGGGCAACTGTCGATACTTCTACAACAGACGTTATTCTCAGTTTCTTCCAGAGTGAAGATGCAAGACAAGTAACCTGTGATTTATCCGGAGAGGATAACCTACACGCAGACCTGAGGCTATTTCATCAACAAATAGTGAATTTACACCCAGATTTGGCTGACAAGAGGTTAGAAGCTGGCAGCTAGAGGAAGTGTTAAGACAGACGAAGCAAGTCATCCTGTTAACATCCCTTTTCCAACTGCTACCTGTAACTGGTATCGCAGAGTTGGACTAATCAAACTGCCCAGGTCCAGACAAAAAACCCAAGGGGTTACAAGCGACTGATCAAATAAACTACAAAAATGAAGAGAAAGAGCGAACATAAAAACAGAAATAGTGGGTAGAAACACGATTTTCAAAGGACATGCAAAGAATTTTAATCTAAGGATGGAGGAGGTGGGTTAAGATGACTTCTTAAAAGTTCAGGACCTGCTGACCTGTAATAACCAAATCATAGCAGAAAATGACAGCAATTACAGCTCACCTTCCTTAATATCTAGTATCACTATTTTTAAGGTACACACAAAATTTAATAATAAAGCATCTTAAGTCTGAAAGGAACATGTTACACAATAAAACAATAAAAAATGCTACCCACCAGGGCTATGACAGTGGCACCAGCTCCAGCACAAGCCACAATGAACAGGTGATAAGACATGTAGAACTAGAGA
Organism: Nesoenas mayeri; assembly: GCF_963082525.1. Lineage (NCBI taxonomy): Eukaryota > Metazoa > Chordata > Aves > Columbiformes > Columbidae > Nesoenas > Nesoenas mayeri. The sequence continues at coordinate 104,369,229 of NC_137541.1, forward strand.
AAAAGACATGTTAAAAACATTGAGGTAATTGAGGACAGTATAAAATGCATTTCAACTGTTCTAGAAAATAAGGATAATAAAACCATCTTCATAGCAAGGTATGCAAAACTTCAGAAAATAAAAATGTTCTGAAATAATTTTCATTTTCTGGTTGACCTAACACAGAATAATTTCAGTGTTGTGTTAAAAATCAATCTCTTTATACTATTAGTATTGGTTTTCTCCAAAAACTTTCACCAAGTTATTTATTACACCATGCCCAAGTGTCTTGGATGCAAAAGCTGCGCACAGGTTATGTTTCTGTACCTCATTCGTGTTGCAGATGTTCTCTAGAATCGGGCCACAGGCTTTGCCAGGTACAGCATTCCAAGGGATAATACCTGAAATACCACAGCAAAAGAAACCACTAATTTCAGCGATGAACACACGCTTTCTGTTCCTCTCTCATCTTTTCCACCCACTGGCCAGTTGTGTTCCCATTCTGGGCACCGGTACGTTGACCAGGAGAGGTTTTGAGTTGGCGGGAGGAATTAAAACAACTCGCTCAAATTGTGCTTTCTCCCTATTCCGAGGCTTCCTGCCAAGACGTGTTCTCAGATGTGGTTTTCCCATATGGCAGCCAAATGGTTGGTTGGGTTTTTGCACTTCAGGTCCAGTCACACGCTGCCTACTCTCCCACTCAGCACTGGAAGGGATAATCTCCATCTCAGAGGTACTTGGCACCTTTCAGGATAGTACTTATTGGATTAAATTCTACTTGAACAAGTCATTACTGTAGAAAAGTGTGAATATGGAGCTAGAGGGAAGAATTACTTTCTTTTTTTTTCCCTGGTTTGGTCCCAGTAGGTAAAAAAGCACCAGGAGAGCACTGCTACAAGGAAATTCAGTCTGCCATACCTCACGTACTCCCAATTACTTTTGTTACACGACTGAAAATCTGAAAAGTTGACAGGATCTAGAAGGTTTAAAATAACCTAAATTTTGGGTCCATAACAGATGTAAAGCTTAAGCAAAAGCCATCTGAAACAGGAGAAAACCAGTTTGTTTCCCCCATATAACTTGCATGTCAGATGGTTGGAATTAGCAGCTCTGTAAGGGCAAACCATTGAAATTATCTCAGGATGGTGCGGCTTTCAAAAAGATTTCACAGGATTTACTTTAAAGCCAGCTGCTTCTCTGCAACTGCAATATTCACTTGAAGCCTTTTAGCTACTGCTTCCACCCAAAATCGCGAGGACAGTTCAGGGACACAAGTCGCCTGTTAAGGAGCTGCTCTGTCCCATCAGACATTGGAACCCAAATGCTTTTACTGCTCAGGAAACAACGCAGCCCCACATGGTGCCCATACAGCTGCAAAACAGTCAGGAGAAGCAGAAAGGTGGAGGAGCACATTTGCTCCCTGTACTCTCAGGCTTTGCTGCTGAAGGAAACATCTTCCCAGCCTCTTGCTGTCAGCCGCTAAAATAGAATGCAAATGTTTAACTGATTTGGGACTTCTTGCTTTTAAAAATGAATATAGCTTATCTTCTCCTGCTGGACTTACAGCCTGATACGGAAGCACAACCAAGTTTTTTCAACTCCGAATCTATTTTCTCAGCTTTGAATGATCCAGTCCAAAGAGAGAAACATTTCTAGAAAATACTACCTGAAATGAAGCCAAAAGTAACGGTGACAAAAGCTCTTCTGCATAAGGGAAGCTGAAAAGATTCAGGGAAAACTCACCTTAAGGAATGAACTACTTGAAAAGTCTGACCCTAGTTGAAGGTATTGTCCCCCTCCTCTGCTACCTGCACCCCCCTCAGCTTTCTGTGTGTCATCAGAAAGCAGTATTAATTCACTAATAGTTCAGACAGACTCTCGATTGCAGGTTTGGGGTCTTTTAACTGAAAATAATTGTTAGAGCAAAGTTCAGGTGTTAACTTCATATATAAATGCAAAAACAGCTTCTTGAAAGGAAAAAAAAAATCCATGCATATGGGTTCAAACCCCAGAATCTGGTTATCTAGTTCTCTGTACTATTTCTAAGGAGTTTATTTTGAGGCTGATCTATTTTTAAACCTAATATTATAGTATTGGAAACTGCTACGAAATCATTTTAGATAAATGACTTGCCAGTTCAGTTAAATTGATTGCATCTGGAAAGAGATCAGTGTTATCTGAATTAATTAGAAAAGTAATAGCATATTCAGAGATACGAGGTGCTTTTGCATTCGGTTCATTTGCTAAGGTTGAGACAAAACTACTGAAGACAGTCCAAGGAGAAAGGATAAGGCATTTAATCAGGATTAAAATGAGTACCGTATTGCCTGATATCCACGCAGATCTGGTCCCCTGGAACCGTCACATTTGTCTGAAGAGATTTGATGACTTCGCAAGTTGACCATATGTTATAGAACATAAAGACAGGCACAGCAGAGAAGCCAAAGACCCCAAGCCAGGCCACTCCAAGCACATAGGTGAGGAAAACAAACTGGGCAGAGAAAACACAAGCACTTCACGTTTATTCTTTGAAAAAAGTACTTGAATTTTCCTTAAAAAGGCTCCAAAATCACCTTTAACCATACTTTCAGAAATCAAGAATGACAACATTTTATTTCGAAGCGCAAATAAAACCAGTGTTCTCATTGCTTAGAAATACTGTGGTAGTAAAGTAATTCAGACATTTCCTTTTTCATCAGCCTGCTTGAGTAAGCAGCTTGCCCTCCTGAAAGAGCAGTCCATTAATTTCTTCAGATTCTCAGCTAAGCAAGGATGCTGGTTGCAGGCTAAAGCCAATAAAACTCCAACAAAAATCAATTTAAGGAGTTTTTTTAATTAACTGTAACATACTAGCATTTCTTTACAGCTTGCTAATCAAAACAATAGAGTAAATCGATGTTCACAGAGCTCTCCCATACTGCCAGACTTATTGAAATCAATTTTGAATGTAACATTGGAGAATATCTATATTTGCAAACATAGCACGACTGTTGCAGCAGATCAGAAAGATTCAATTGATCTAGTACACATCGCCAAGAAGAAAATTAGTTACTTCACTTTAGATTGGGGTGTCCAACTCGTTTTCACCGGGGGCCGCATCAGCCTTGTCGTTGCCTTCAAAGGGCCCGATGTAATTTTAGGACTGTATAAATGTAGGAGTAGTTACGTTTACACAGTCCTAAAATTACATCGGGCCCTTTGAAGGCAACCGCGAGGCTGATGCGGCCCCCGGTGAAAACAGGTTTGACACCCTTGCTTTAGAGAATCATGGATTTTCCATTGAAATTTGCTCATTTGGGTTTACTCTTAAAAACAAAAACAAAACCAAAAACAAACAAACAAAGGATTACATGCGATTTTCTTTGGTAAAATTACCAGGTATGGCACTCATTGCTTTGGAAATCTCCAGCTTCCCCCTCCCACTGGACCTCTTGCCTTTTCCCTTTCCTTCTAAGTTTTATGGTGAAATGGTAGTACTGGCATCACTTCCTAGGTCCCTCCTCATGGTGAGACTAGGATTTGGATCCTACTTGAAGAGCGGGGAAATGCTCTTCTATCTTATGTGCTGCCTTTTCACTGTTATTTAAGTGCAGGTGGACTGGAAAGACTTCATTTCCAGCAAAGCACTGATGCTGAACTATCTCACTCGCCACCTGTGAGGATGGGCAGGGCTCTGAGTGGGGAGGTTGTCACAGCCTGACCCAGAACTGATGGACTCAAGGAATGCTGCAGTGCTGGAACTTTGCATCCTCAAAGGCTTTTTGTCCAGGTGCACTGAAGGAGGCTGCAAATGTTACAGCAAAGGCTGAGCAATTGGTTACATTGTACAGCCAAGGAAGGTGGTGCCTGTAGGGAGGGGGAAGCGGTTGCAAAAGTAAGGCACATGGAGAACCCTGCTAGCCTTTAATTTATACACAGATGAATTGAAATACCCGATTTTGTATTAGATAGTGCCATACACCAGACTTGCATGTTTTATGCAAGAATTGCATAAAAGACTTGCATGTTTTATGCAATAATTCTCTCTCTGGAGTTTGGTAAGGACTGAGTGGACTAGTTTAAAGTATTTCTATAGATACACTATATGTAAAATATGGGTTTGTATACTTGCACGTTGGAAGCACACAAAGCCTTTAACTCCTAAAATACCCAGGAAATAACACACTCACCTTCACTGTGATAACTGTGGGAAATGGCTATTCTGCATTACCACAGCCAACAAAAATAATTTAGGAAAGTTGGAAGTCTATGTTGTGCAATAACCTTATACAAGATGGAAGGGACTGCCTTTCAGGACCTTGGTCATGTAACAGAGGAAGAAGCAGAGGAACTCTTACTGTACAATCACAGAGTGTCCTGAGTTGGAAGGGACCCACAAGGATCATCAAGTCCAACTCCTGTCCCTGTATAGGACAACCCTTGATCAAAGAGGCAAAAAATTGACTGTATGTCTAATAGCTTGTTGTCCGTACCCAGCTGCAGGCACTAGCCTGTTAAAATGATAGATCTCCTTGTAAAATTTGTTCTAACCCTGGTGTTTTACGGAGCTCTACCACTACACAGCGGCATACAGGAATTTTTATACCATGACTGTCACCACTCACCACTCATGTGTCTTACCAGAGCTCCAAGCCATTACTCAGCTGCTAAATTCTCTCCTTCATTGTGTGGACAAACATAAAAACACATTTTTCTGTCACATTTCCATGTGTCACACTGGTATTTATCTAAGCAGCTGACAATCATGTGCCTGCAACTACTCAACTGCACAGGCAATTGTGTGCACTAATGAGATGCACATATGTGTATGTTTCTAGTGTCTTTGTCTTTTGGATCGTTGGAAAACACTGCTTTAGATCTTTCTCCCTAGTGAAGATCACACTTCCTGGAGAAATAGTGAGTGAATAGCTGCTTAACTGGGAAATGATAGGATGTTTTATTTGTATTAGCTCTTGAAAAATTCACTAAGTATCCAACAGTACAGTGGAAAATCGTTAAAGCTTTTGAAAACAAACATGCATCTCCTTTGTATTTAACCAGCTGAAAGTACATACTTTTAAAGTACAGGATATAGATTGTATATTAAAATGCAACAATCACATCAAAAGCCTCTTCTCTTTTCACCCACACTTTCCTGTGGGCGATCTGTTACACTGCTTTAGCTTCCTCCATAACTACAAGCTTTGAATTCAGATTTTCAGAAATAGCTTTGAAATCCTTTCTCATAAACACAGTTATGTTTCTGTTCTTGCGGAGTGCGCCCTAAGGGACAACGTGGGTGAGAATCTGAAGTTTTATTTTTAGTTAAACTTTTTAAAAAATTTTGTTCTCATACAGAAGTATAGGGAAGGGAAGATGGCTTGTAACTTGAAGGCTTGAAGTGCTTCAGCTTTGCAAATAAGACTCACTATTTTATCTGTATGCTTTCTGCCATCTGCAAAAGCAAGACAGCAATGCTTGATTCAAGTGCAAAGATGTTGCAAAGCGTCATTCATTACTGAAGAATGCAGACATCCCAAGCAGAATTGACTATGAAGTCAAAGGCATTACAGTTTGTTATTTAAACAGCTCTACAAAATGCAGCCATTTTACAGTCTGCCTTTAAGCATCACTAGTGTCCTGCACGCTTAAAAGCACATCTGTCATTTTGTCTCACATTGAGTGTTTTAAAACTAGCAGTCTCCAACAACTTAGTTTAGACCAGTGGGTTCAGCTTTAGAGGCTACAGTAACACCCTGACAGTCCATCTGCAGAATTTGGATCCGACCAAGCATCCTCGAAGTTCAAAGGATGACTAGCAACAGGGATTGACTCTGACCACCTATAGGGAGTTAAACAAATAAGGCAGCAATATATTGCGGTTCGAAACCACAGGAGTCAAACTGAGCCCAATGTATTTCAGCAAGCAAAGATGACTGTTCCCATTTCTAATGCTACTCACCATTCCACTGATGCAGCGGCCACAGGCTGTTGTTTTGAACTCTCCATGCAGCTCCTTCACAGCACTTGTTGTATAAAAACCTTCTGCCAAAAGGATTATCCCATATAAGAAGAAAAATGATGCAATGCCATAAATTACATACTGCATTAGCTGTATTCTAAAATGGAAAAGAAAAAAAAAGATACAATTAGATTTCAGTCCTGTGAAAACAGTCAGTCCTCCCAAATCATAAACAGTATGAGATAACTCCCCTCGTAGAAATACAGTTCAAGGCTCCTTAATGCATTTTTAGGATGCGGGCTGCAGGAGAGCCCTGGAATTACTATCCCACTTCTACAGGTAAGCAATACTGACATGCATTAGTCTTGAATCTGCTTGAGCATCCCCTGTGTGGCAGTTCTTACACTGACTGGTATTAGTCACCATCTCAAAGCCCCAATTTCATGCCTCCACTATGGAGACTTTTTTTCCTGTTATTGATGCCGAAAACTAACTCAGGGAAGCTGAACTACTGGCTGAACTGCCAGGCTCTGTGGTGATTCCTTTGGCTTTGGGAAAGGAAGCAGTCCCTGATATTCACTGTTTTTACCCATAAAATCTAGCTAACGTATGTTTGCAAAAATTCAGTGATACTTCTCTGATACAAAACTCAGCAAATGCAGTAAATTCTCCTGAGGAGGAACAGTTCGCTCCACAGTCTAGGAGGGTACTTTCAAGTGAGCAAGTAGTTTCAGTGCCTTAAGTCACAGAAGTGCTGAGCTCCCCAAAATGTAATTAAATTTTCAAAAACTGAAAAAATATTTAGGAAATGCTTCTATTTCAGGAACTCTGGAACCATCCAGAGGAAGAAGATTGTAGATCACATGGCATAAGCATTTCCCTCAGATATGATTTGAGAAGGTTCTCAATTCCTTAGAAATCTACCATCTGCAATGACACTTATTGAATTTTTACTCTGTCTAGAATAGGTAAATGGAACGAATTATTTCTAAATATTATCAATCAGATTCAATATCTGAATCTGATCGTTTTGGAGGACGAGAATGATATATCTTTCATACGACATTTCTGTGGTCTCCAAACTCCTACTGTTATTAGCACAAGAACTTACAGCTTCTTAAACGTCATTTCATTGTTGGGATGGTTATTAGAGATGAAGCTATTCACAGAACAGTAGAGGTTAATTTTATACTGCCAGTTTGCTAAGGATAAATAATTTTTTCCTCAAATGCTTTTTCAATTCTTACCACTCTCCACTAAGTAGCTGTGAGTATACATGTACATCTCCAAGGAGCATCTGAATATTATAGATTAATTTCTTTAGAGAAGTGGTTACTACCATTTATATAGTTAAATGTTATCCAGATAGATACCACACCTCTTGTATCAAAATAGGATATCGCCCATTTAAAATTACACGTGGGAAGTGTTATGTTTATTTTACAAACTGATTAAAAATAACAGGATAAATCTGTTGCACCTGTGCTGTAAAGCATGAAAAAATTAAGCCAACATTTGCGAGAGAAGAATTCATACCACCATCATTAATAGTCTAGGAGGAACTTGATGCATGTTACCCGAAATATGAAACCTGGTTAAAAATCCATTTCACAAAGGGTGCCCTACTAGTATATTTTTCATGTATGTCTCTCTGGCCTTAAATTATTTGTTCCTTTCTAGCATCTTTTCTCCCTTGCCTTGTTTTACCTCCATAAAGCCCAGGACCTCAGCTGCTTTGGTAGGAATGACACATTTCCCCAGCTGCTAGACTGACTTGATAAGAAACATTGCCAACAATTCTCCAGAAATTAAAACTTGCTGCCTACCATAGTTACTTTTGCAATTTCTTTTATTTTGCTCAAAATAAGAATGATACAAGCACAAGGCCATTTTGTTAGTTGGTCGGATGGAATAGCAGCTTAGTTATTTGCTAAATCTTGTGTCTAAATGCAGGGTCCCCATGGCTCATGCCCTGGAGCTGGGGACATGGCACCCAGCCAAACCATGGGGCTGGGAGCTGCTGGGAGGCGGGACAGGACCCCAGTACGGTGCAGCCCCAGAGCCATGTGGCAGACCTGGGCACAGGGGGTCCTGCGAAGGAGAAGCAGCCCTAAAATGGTGCTGTGGGACCAGCGACAGAGCTCTCAGGGGATGGGAAGAGGCCAATTGTGGAAATCTCAAGCTGAGCGCATGGAACCTGGCCCACTGGCAATGTGCCACATGGGCCCCCTCTTCATGGACACGTGGCCCACACAGGGACCCCTGCCCACAGCTCTTGGGTGGCTTCTCACAGGTTTTAGCTGCCCTTACTCGTGCCACCCCCCTGTACAGAGCGGGGACACTAACAGGAGACCTCAGCACAGTCTACATCTTCCTCACAAGGGGAGGAGGAGGGGCAGGTGCTGATCTCTTCTCTTTAGTGACCAATGACAGAACCTGAGGGAACGTCAGGAAGATGTGCCAGGGGAGGCTTAGGTTTGACATTAGGAAAAGGTTCTTCCCCCAGGGGGTGGTGGAGCACTGGAACAGGCTCCCCAGGGAGGTGTCACGGCCCCAAGCCCAACAGTGTTCAAGAAGAGACTGGACAACACCCTCAGACACATGGTGTGAACTGTGGAGTTGTCATATGCAGGGACAGGAGTTGGACTCCGTGATACTTGTGGGTCCCTTCCAACTCAGGACATTCTGTGATTCTGTGATGCACAGGGGAGGTCTCCAGCCTGCAGCCAGTGCTGCCCTGTGGTAAGCAGCAGGCAGGAGGCCGAACCCAGAGCCAGTCGGCATCCTGGCACCAGGACATCATCATCCTGAACCGAGACTCAAGCAAAATTCCTGTGCTGCCGAATAAAAGCCTTTCCACAGCCTGGTGGTCCAGCTGGAGGGGCTGCCAAGGACCAGTGTGTTCAGATCACCTGGGACCCATCCATCCCTCAGCGACCAGGGGAACGAGAGGCTGGTGCTGGTGGGGCTGGGCAAGAGCCCTGGTGCTGGCCTCCACGCTCTCCTCTGGTGCCATACAGAAACCTTTGGAACACAAAAGCCCCAAATATTTAACCAGTGGTTATTTCCAAAGGCTACGATTGCAGAGACATTTAAGCTATTTCCAGTCTTTTATCTCTCTTTTTTTTCCCCATCTATACCATACCAGTCTGCCTTCTTCTAAGGATGAATGGACAAAACAAGACTTCCCTGTTATTCCTGTCATCCCTTCAAACTTGGTGTCACCAACAAACACTGAATCTACTCTCTTTCAGATTAAAATCAATACCCCTTGTTCAGTCACTACAAGCCCTGGTGAAAAGCATTTTTAGATCTTTCTTATAAGCCCATGTTATATATGGAAAGGCTGCAACAAGGTTTCCCAGGAGCCTTCTCCACACCGAACAACCCCAGCTCTCTCAGCCTGTCCTCACAGCAGAGGTGTTCCACCCCTCTGATCATTTTTGTGGCCTCTTCTGGACCCTCTCCAACAGGTCCATGTCTTTCCTGTGCAGAGGGCTCCAGAGCTGGATGCAGGACTCCAGGTGAGGTCTCATCAGAGCTGAGTAGAGGTGCAGAATCACCTCCATCAGCCCACTGGCCACGTTCCTTTTGATGCAGCCCAAGATTTGGTTTGCCTTCTGGACTGCAGATGAACGTTGCTGGGTCATGTCCAACCTTTCACCTACCAGTATCCCCCAGTTCTCTGCAGGGCTGCTCTCAATCAATTCATGTCCCAGGCTGCATTGATTCTGGGCATTGCCCTGACCTAGATGCAGGACCTTGCACTTGGACTTGTTGAACCTCACGAGATTCACACACGGCCCACTTCTCAAGGCTGTCAAAGTCCCTCTGGATGCCATCCCTTCCCTCAAGTGAACTAACTCAGCTTGGTGTCATCTGCAAACCTGCTGAGGATGCACTCAGTCGCACTGTCTATGGCACCAATGAAGATATTAAATAGTATTGGTCCAAATATAAACAGGTTAAGCAGGATACATGCTCTGATTGTGTGTGAACATCAAAATCCCACTGAGCGCTGTTGGACAAACAAGCAATCTAATACTCAGGAATGGAGACTGAGGTTTGAATCCACCTCTACTCATTTAGCATGAGGGTGTTACAAGGAATAATGGAAATGGAAGGCATACTTACACTTCACTCAGCAAAGCATGGTCGCTGGCAGTCGTGGAGAAGTGCTGCTCGAGGATAGACACGGTTCCCGTGAGCGCCACGTGGCCACAGCCACAAAACAACGCTACCCCCGAAAAGCAGAGAATGGTTGCCACGAGCGAAGCATATGGCACTCCTCCTAGGCACTTAATGCAACATTCAAAGCAACCTAAGCAGAAGAGAGAAAGCAAAAGAAATGTTATGGGCAAAAAGCAAGTTATGGGGAAAAAAATATCAGTCCTCCACTTGGCAAGAGCCACAAGGACTAAAAAGCCCAGACATTGACATGCTAAGCAAAAATCTATAGGTGGTGCAAGACAGCACCACCCTCTAAAGCAGTGACCTACAGATCTGTTGGTATGGACTCAAAGCCCAGAAAGTGGGCTGAGTGCTCCTGACTTGACAGGATCAAGAGGAGATCGATGAGACAGCCTATGAAATGGAAAAAGAACAAAAATTACTTGTCTAAAGCGATCCACTGTGATTCAGCTGCTCATACAGAGCTCACCATGTTTCAGCATTACTAATGGCAAGGGGACCAGCTACACTGGCACCATTCAGGAAGCCAGACAAGCAAATACTCACGACAACGAAGCCTTTTGGAAAAGTAAGCGATACTTTGCACTTTCATTGGAAGAAGAACACATTTAGGACTGCAAAATTTAACTACTCTACACTCTCCCATGGCTTCTGAGTATCTTTTTGTATAACTTCATATGAATTTATAGGGGTACAAGTATTTTAACAACAGAAAAATTGAATGAGAGCCAAGGGGTAGCAATTTTTACCAAGAGCAGTGAGATGAAGACGTAATACACAGACATTTCCAGCTTTACAGAATACACTGGATTAACAGTGATCCCTGAATACACTCTGCAGTAGCACAACGATTTTAATGAAATGCATCATTTAAGCAATTTGAGTTAACAAAACACCCCCCTAGAACTGCTGTTCTACAAACACTGTAATAAGGAGGTTGCAGCTGAATCGCCAGGTTCCTCCCAACTGCGTGGCCTGAAAACCCATCTGCTTGCAGAGCTGGGAAATGTAAATTGGAAACAAACACAGCTTTTAACTGCGCTATAATGGTAATGGCAATCCATACCAATTCATTACTTCAGGGTGATGGCATTAAGCTGTCTCCATTAATGGGCATTTCATACAACTGTGCAAAACACAAGCCATTAAGACAACGTTTAATGGAGTGGCCAGCGTTGCACGTCACAGGAACAGCCCACTGCTTCTACGGGAAGGCATTAAATGGACAAAGCATTTGAAGGCAGGGAGACAGCTGGCAAGTACGTACATCACATCTTCCCACCCCAAAAATTCCTTTTAAAGCTCAGCAAGTCTTCAGCGGCCACACAAGGCAAGTTTATTTTTATTGCCCTCCCTTTCCCATTAATGAATGAGCTGCAGAGCAGGCACTTCTCTGAACCACTGTGGAATAACATGCATTTGATAACTGAAAGTCTTCCCATTTTATAAGTGGGAAACTCTTAGAGAGTCACTAGCAAGTGTCCTAGTCAGGCTCAAGTGGCTATCACCACTGAAATGACTTACAAAATGCCACTTCACTAACTGCAGACAAGATTTAATTCTACGGAAACAAGCCTGGGAAGCTTTTATAGTCAAGCCCACAGCTGGAGTAGGAACTATCTTCACAACAAAAATACTGCCGAATGAACAAACACTGCAGCTTACTGGTGATGGGGCAAACACAATCCAAATGCGCGCTATCAGAGCAAATTGTCTCCGATTTTCATCTTACCACAGAGGTCCAGGGGCAAGTTCAGACACTGGACCTTGCAGAGTGATGCTCTGCTTTGAGGAATCTGCCTAAGTGCAGCTCAAAAGCCACACGCAATGGTAATCACACACGTGAAGCTGGCTCGCCTCCGCAGCATCTGCTCCCAGGGCAGGCACAAACCTCCAGCAGCTAATCCAAGAAACGCTTGCACCTGGCACAGGTTTAGCACTGAAAGATTATCCAAGAGTAACCATGCTTTGATCCAGCCGGCAACACTCAACACACACGTGGACACACACACAAAGTGAACGGCCTTTCAGGCTGCACTCCCATAGGAGAAGGCGACTGAACACTAGATCATTGCTGGTGTGGAGGGGGTTGATCACCAAATCATGCTGATCCACCAACTGCTTTGCAAAAGGATCCCATCAGAGACATGAAACAAAAACAGCTGGAAACAAAGCCAAGGGACTGATGGGGTCTGAAAGAAAAGCTGCCAGGGCAGCCTGCTTGAAAAAGCTCTCAAAATCAGTATAGATCCATACTGACAATTAACTCCCCACAACTAGATAGCTGTCCTCCCGGTACCCCACACTCCACAACTGGCTTTTCAGGCCACCAGCAGAACATCTGCCTGGAGAGTTTGTCAGATCCCTTACCCAAACACATGGCAAGATCTGCCACTAATCACAGACCCTCAAACAGAAGCTGAGAGTGGCAAAGCCCATCTCACCTCCCAGTTACTGGCAGCTGCACGTGGCATCTTTGTGGCCATACTCTTTATGTCTTCCTCTCCAGCCCAAGTAAAAGGCATCACAGTATCTGGGTGGCCATGGTTTTATCAGTGCAGACCACGGCCAAGGCACACCCCAAGCGGTGTCTAAAGCAGCCACGCTATTTTGAGCGAGGCAGAGAAAACTGCCCAAATGTGGAAGTGCAGCAACTACTCGCCCTCGCACCAAGACTAAAGCAGGAAGCAGAGGGACTTCATTTCCCAGGAAAACAGCATGTGGCCAGCTTGCAAGCGCAGGAAGCATCCCAAACCAGCACGTTTCCAAGAGACAGCATCCATCCAAACAGTCATTCTGCACCCAAACTGACAGCAGAGCTGCATGCAGCCTCCTGCCAGAGGGTAACTAACTGTGGGACACGGCCTCATCAGGCCGCTGGGGTTGCCAGACCCCTCACAGATCCCATTGTGAACCCTTTTCATCAGGAGCTTAAATCTATGCCTAGCCTGAGCAATATAGCTAGTTTTATAATTTTGGTTTAGAGCAAGTCTAAACCAGTACTGCCAGGAGCAGTTTTCAAAACCAGGTAAAAATCTGAAGCCCATCAAGCACTGAGATATGCTTACCAAGCTTCTCAAACTAGCACTGAAGCAAATCAGAGGATTTCTTCAAAAAAACAAAAGCTTTTCAGGCAACCTGTTTTATGGTCTCTCTCCCAAGACAGCAAGTATCTTCATACAGTACAACTGAAAACCCATGAGAGTATTTGCCTAGTTCACGCTCACATAGTAAATGGCAAACACACGGATGACAACTGCAGGTTGGAGACCGGTGAACTCAAGCTGACAAAAATTAGTAGTATTAAAATAAGTTTAGCTTCAGCATTCTGCTAGTTTTTATTTTCCATATGGTCAAAACACACTGAACTTTTCAGCTATACATCCACTTCCAACACAGCAGTTTAAAACGATTTAAATATGAAACTGTACAGCACAAATACACATCACTGCATCTCCCTTTTCAATAGCCATTTTGTGCAAGGCATCACTAGAACCTTTTGTGCAACTCAGCAGAATAAAAACATTTTTTGTCCTCAGGCTGGCGAGCAGCAGTTGCCATGGAGGCAGGTTAATAACAGCCCAGTGATTTGCCCAGAGCTGCCTGTGATCTTGGCTACAGATTTAACACACTCTCAGAAGGAGGGCAGCTAAAACAAGGACTGAGATTATTCTCTAGGGAATGAATGCTATTAAACAGACACACACACACACAAATATTCTTGCTAAAGGACAAAAATAAAGAGAAGAGAAAAAACAGGAACCAGCTATTTTTTTAATCTCCTGGAAACTATCTGTCACAGGAAATTGGTAAAGGATGAACCTACATATGTACACAAATCGGCACTTGGCTGCTTAATGTATGAAGAACAATTATACAATCTACCCAGCAGTGTACAGGCTACTGCATATATGCAGGGGCTTAGCCATTCAATTTCCTATGTCAAAAGGCAATTGTGTGGCTAAACCTTCTTTGGTACATTAAGTACCGCTTCAAGATTTAAACTCAGAAAAGCAAGGTAATACAGAATTAATAGAAAGCAGACTTTAAAAAAAAAAGGCAATTCTCAGACTCCAACTTATCCCACAAAGGTCAAGATGGAATGGAATGACAAAATCTGTGCTTTGGAAATGCCAAAAGACAATGCAAAGGGATCAGGTAGTTGCCTTAAGTATCCCCAGGGGTTGCTCTAGGAAGTTCACACATCAGCTCTTGATGCCTAGAGTTGAAAAGTTGAGACAGAACACATGTTCACAAAGCCACCCCTCAAAGCGAAGCATGGAAAACATGATGGGAGGGAAGAGTGTCCACACCTCCTGGACAGAAAACCAGCCTGTTCTCTAATGTCCCAAACTCCTCCTAGGTTGAGCTTGTGCCTCAGTGCATCTCAGGTACAAACCATTGATCCCAGAGTCAACGTCACTATGGAACAAAAACACAAGGAACAAAGAAAACTTGAAAGGAAGCTTGAAAATCTCCAGGCTCCCCTGGCTGTTTTCTGATTTAGCTCCCACTCTCTTTTCCTTAGAAGTTTCATTTCTTCCCCTCCCATAAATCTGTCTTGCTGTTCTGAAAGATGAAGCAATGGGCACCATTTTGTCTCATCACTTCCTGCAATTATGCAGTGCATTTTTAGAAGTTCTGGCATGTTGGACACTTGTCCAGTTACTCCATGGTAGAAATAACCCAGCTTGTTCCACCACAGAGCCACCATCTCTGATTTCTTCAGCAACACAGCTCAGAGAGCAGGTGTGGAGGAGCTGTTTTAACAAAAAAAAGCTTCTGAGAGACCCAAGGAAAGAAAAAGTGCCAGATATGATCTCAAATGAAAGTGCCAGATAACATCTTAAATGCAGCCATTGCATGTAAATCAGGCTCATTACACATCTAGGGAGCCTGGTGTTGAGAGTACTACTCCCAATTCACAAATAAATATAAGAGGAGAACTCAATACTTTGTATTCACCTCCTGTTTCCCCAGGGCTGAAGATTACCCAATACCAAGCATGCATAATATAACTGGAGTCCTAAACCACCATGCGTCTTTGTCAGAAAATGAACTTTATGTCAATGGAAGCAAATGCCAATTTACTTTCTGCCACCAACCGTATTTTTTAAAATCTCCATTCTGAATAGCTTATACATGCTAGGATGTACATTTTCATACCTTACAGCATGATTGATGGCTATGGGAAAATCAGTGAGGAATACAGGGATACACTATTACCTCAGAAACAAAAATGGAATTTACCCCCTTCTTTCCTGTGTGAGAATAAGCCAGTCCCTGGCAGTAAGATAACTTTACTTCTCACATCTATCAGCCACCAGAAGCTGAGGGTCAGTGGCAACAGTAAAATAAGATAAAACATTTAGTCTTACAAGGGTGAGTTTAAAGCATGTGACAAATTTCTCTCCACACTTTAAGAGAGGCACTAAAATAAAAAGGCTGTGTGTTAAATTGCTTGGAAGTCTTTGTTGAAGCTCTATCCTTACCTATTCCTGTTCATCTTAAAATTTGCTGGTTTACAAAACACAGCACAAAGCTAAAACCTCTGCTATTGATTACAATAAATGCTCACTCACCACACTTTTGGATTAAGCACATTAAACAGACTAAATTGGGAGCTCAAACAGAAAAAATCCTTCACTTTTCTCCCAGAAACCTCTTGAAGCTCTTACACAGAAAACTTCCTTTCAAGTTCAGCCTTTTCTAACTTTGCATTTTTGTCCTCCCCAAATCAGAAGCTGTAAAATTAACTTATACTGAAAATGAACTCTTCATGAGAGTCTGAAAACTTAACACAAGGGTATTTTAGTCTAGCCAGACCGACAACTTCCCCTCTGCACTTGCATCCTCCTCTTCCAGAGCTGTTAATCAATAAATATTCCTTCATAGCCAGCACAGTATATGTGAGGGAGAAGATGGGACTTTGGGTGACCACAGCCGTCAGGGCTGCCACAAAAGATCAGATCTGAAATCCAGCAAGACCATCACTCTCATCATTCACAGTGGCTGGCACGAGATGCTTCACTCAGGTGAAACGTGGCGAGACCTGGGTTACTCTGGTCCATCCAGTAATTCTCATCCAGTCTCTACTATTTAAGAGCTACTTGAAGAACAAGTAGGTCCTTTCTGAAGGTTATCAGTGTTATTTGCAACTTCTCCAGATATCCTTGATACATATGTGAGATATTTGGTTTCAGCAGTCATACAGCTAGTTCCCCACTCTGAGAAGATATTTATTCTCTGTTACCAGTTTTAAGCCTGATATCTTCAAAATTCATTAGATGGTTACATATTCTTGTGTAGCAGAGAACTAAGAATCCTTACTCATGCCTCCTCTGCTGGAACCGGCACAGAGAAACCAGGAGAATTGGTGCACACTCAGAACAAACATCTCCCAGCCTGGAAGCACCATTAGCAGACCACATGTAAATCCACAAAGCACCAAGTATCTCTGTGCTACTGCACGAGTAATGATAATAAGCTGCTCCTGAATATTCCAACAAAAATGCAGCAGGCACAGATCTAAAATCAAGGACATTTTTTTCTAACGTGATTAACAACAACAACAAAAAACATCCCTGCGGAGGTTATCAATATTCATCAACAGCAAAATCTAATTTTTTTTCCTTTCACTAAAGAAAACATGGCATTCAAATTGGAGAAAAGGCTGTTTTACCAAGGCAAGATTTGCCTCTTCTTAATGCTGTTAAATGACACAGAGAAGACTCTAAGAACAGACAGCAGTAAACACCATCCCCTTTTTTTCTTCAAATCTCAGGCCCAAACCAACACTTCTTATAGGAAAAAAAATATATTAGCATTCCCACTGCAGGAATCAAACCTGTTTCATGCAAGGCCCGATGACCCAAATGGTCTTTTACAGGCCTTATCTAATTTATCATCTTCAAATTTATCGAAATACACACACTCCCAATCTATATCATTCCCAGCCCCTGCAAGGCTCATTAAGCTCACAGGTGTTCTGAAGGCATCTTTTTCAGACAGTGCAATCTCTGAAATACAAATCACTCCATCTGCGCTATTGCTAGTGCCCATCGCTGTGTGAGAGCAAGGAGCCAGACCTGCACGGGAAGAACAACGCTGCCCCATGAGACAGCAGGACAAGAGAACTGCTCTTGTCCAGCTTTATTGGTCTCGGGCAAAGGACAGCCAAACATCTGCTTATTTTAATGCATGTTGTCTCTGTTTTACTGTCGGCCCATGAAACAGTGCAAACCACAGCAGAAGAAAAATACTTAATAAATGATTTGGAAAAGTCCTTACTTCAAACAGGTTTATATGCAATACTTGAGAATGAATATTCTTTAGCTATAAGCTACTTCTGCAGAAAAAAAATTAAGTAGATGATTTAAAGAGACTCCTCACATAAGGAATAGCTCAAGCACTGTTGATATAAGCTCTGACGTTATTCCTCCTGGAGACTCGTTCTGGTGTTTTTCTCTCCGAAATAACCTTTTGCACAGCCTGAGCATGTGGAAGGGCTCACTGACACGCAGAGCTCCAAGTGCAACCACATTGCACCAGCAAGGGCAGCCTCTGATCCAAACTGTGGCCGTAACTCTCAGCTGACACATCAGCAACTCCTTGCTCAACACACCAGAAGACATTCCTCCTTTCTGCCCTCACTCTGACCTCACTCCCCTCACTTCACCTATTGTTGTCCCCTTGGAGAAACACTCAGTAGGGTCAACATGCAAGAATTGCTGCTTCAGTAGATGCCAGCCCAGCTGATAATTTTGGACAAACTCAAATCAAAGAGATAAAACAGATGAAGCGATGGGCAGACTGCCAAAGATATTCCAATGCTTGAAGGTCCAGACAACATCTCTGGGGGCAGTACAAAAGCACTGAAGCATTTCAGTCCCATGGGAGATCTCAGCAGTTCTGTGAAACCTTCTGTAAAGATATTTGGGTTTCCTTGAGTCAACCATCCTCTAGACCCACCTGTATTTGGCTGACATAATTCTTAAAGCTGATTTTTACTTTAATCAAAGGTATCTTACCTGGAAGACTGGAGTTGAGACTCTTAGCTCCACCTTTCTGGCAGCTGTAACTCACCTCACTCTCCATCAGCCTTCAGCCCTCTGCGGGAGAGCAAGACTTTTGCCGCACTGCATTTCAGCCACCGCTACTCACAGCTTCCCCAGTTGACTCCTCCCTAGCTACAAAGAAGCAAACAGAAACACAACCTCTCTGTCCCTAGCGCTGAAGGTGAAAAACTGTGTGTGTGGGGAACTCCTACGTTTCAGGGACAACTGAAGCTGACAGCATCTTCCCAGACCTCTACCCACCTATGGAACTAGAGAAGCAGTAAGAAACCTGAACCACAACTGCAGAAGTCCTTTGCCCTGCAACAGTCTCCATGTATGTATTTCCCCAGTTGCATCCCCACTATACCATTTTCAAAATTTAAGCTTCCTTCAGTAAGCGAACAGTTTCATTTGCATGCCCTTATGCACTCAGAAAACAGATGAAACACCTCCCAGCATCTGGGGGAAAAAAAAAAGATTCCCATAAAGCAAACAACACCCAGCCTTGGAAGAATGCCTACAGCTAAGCTTATGTTAAACAACCTTTCTTACTAAAGAAAAAGATGGTACTTTGCTTCCTGGGGGAAAAAAAAAAAAGGTTCATTAAGTTTGCAGGTGTTCTGGGGATACCTTGGCTCCAGCACTGCAGTGAATATCCCATGCTGACTCTTCCCATATTGCTCAAAGGGCAGATTAAAGCTTAAAATTGGGAAGAGAGATCCTGTTGTACATGGAGAGCCCAGGAGAAGAGGTGGATGCCATAGCTGCCACTGAGGTGCTCTCCTAGTGATGTCCACTCAGACATCAGCAGAGGAGGCAAAGTCAAAATATCTGCACTGCAAAGGCACCCAAGAAATAACGTGGCTTGTCAAAGAAACAGAGAGCTGATCTCAGACAGCAGCTGATGCCACCCAGCAGTGTGGAGCTGTATGCCAGTACTGCAGGGAGGCATGTCACAGCCGTGCCTTGTGTTGTGACTGAAGTGACATTTTCCCTCCAATCTAAGGGAAAGGAGCAGAGACCAGTGTTTTCACTGTGGCTAATCCATCACTGGCAGATCGGTCTTACTCAAGACCTGTTCAGAGCAGTTTCATTGCTGCCTAGAAACCTTTTCATCTCTCTAAGTGTAGCCATTTGAAGCATCTTCCCTGGTACTGGCATTTTTGGTCTTCGCTGGTGGGGTCTTTTTCCCTCCATCAGCATGAACCCTTTCGTTTTCAACTCCTCCATGACAGGCACCACATTTACCTGCGTGTTATTTCAGGAAGCTTCACAAGGCAGCCTGCATAGGGTTCAGTTGCCTAAACAAGGGTTTCTAGCACCATTTTAGGTGCCAGACTCCCAGCTGCTGCGACAGAAGGCTGTGCATCTCCTCTGCGTCCTGGCTCATCTGTGCCAGCACATATGGACGTGTCTCATCACTGGGGACAACTGATGGGGCACGAGACCCTGATAACAAGGCACCTGGCCTGCTCCCCCCATGTCCTCCTTCCCAGGAAGACAGCGTTTATAATCTATTGCTCCTTCCTGAAGCATTTCTCCTGTGTATAAAATATCCCATGTGCACCGATGTGAAATTTGGAAATGTCTTTTCGCAGCACCGAGTCTGTCAGCCAGGTCATTTATCCTTAAAATGAATATTGATATTGAAGAGGAAGATCATGGTTTGCAACCTAAGTATTTGCCAAAAAAAAAAAAAAAAAGCCATTTTGAAATACAAATACATAAACATTTGAATCCAGAAGAACAAACGTGTGAAAATATAAGGGAAAGAGGAAGGATTAGGCAGTAAGCTCTGGTGAATATTTCCCTGCAATTGCGGAGGCAGGCATCTCCAGCAAACAACCTGTCAAGCAGGCTTCAGTCAATCAGCTCCATAAAGAGAAGAGGATTGCTGGATAGAGCTAGCTGCAAATGCTATCTCTGAGCATTTATATCCTTCGCTGTGCTAACCAGCAGTCAGACTGGAATTTTCCAATGCAATCAATCACGTGTTTGACTTCAGGTGTCTCTCTGAGATACTTCAAAACTAAGTTCCCTCCAAACTCTTCAACAAAATAGGATTTTTCTGAGGTCTCAAGCCAGATATCAAAAGGACAGGCATGTGGAATCACCAAACAGTTTTTAAAGCCTCAGCTGATATGCTCCTTTGAACTCTGACATATGCACTTATTGCTTCTAGCAAGGGAAAAATGCAAACAAAACCACGGAATAGTGTCTAGGAAGTATACTGCAAGAGACCAGTGAATCTGATGTGCTGTCACTGCTTTAGTGTCAATTTCTGCATTTGTGGCTGATCAGTTTGAGGATAGATTCACCTGCATAAAAAACCCATAATACGTCATCTCATCTGTAAACAGTTCTGAAACAATCAGGCAGCATAGTTAACAGGGAGGTGTCCCTCACCACACATTATAGTCTTTGAAGCATTAATAACCACATTTAAATTTATATCAACTATTTGTATGAAAGAACTAGGCTTCTTACAGCCTTAACAAACAAAAGAAAAGAAAACAGAAGAACATAATTTATCTTAAATTGTTAGGACTAGTGCAAAGCATTAGGTTTATGCAACTACCATTTCTGAACTCTCCATTTCACCCAGCCCTTTATTTACCTTGAATCCCCAAAGGACTAACATTGCCTCTCAATGCTGGCACATGATGGTACCGGTGTGGCCTTGAACTCCTGTACATCCAGTGGTACCTGCCAATTTCCATTTCTGGTCTGGTGATCACTGCCAATTTTAGGTGGTAAAAAGTCAGTGTCACCAGCAAGTTTTAGTTCAGTACTTTCAGTAATTTAACTTATTTAAAAATAAGAGCTCAGAAAAACACGCTGTAGTTTCAGAACTGAAACAACATAACCTTACAAACCAAGGGAGAGGGTGGGAGGGATGACTGACAGGGAAACGCTCACACAGGTGTTAAGAAAGGTTGCATAGCTAAAACTCCGCCTAGGATTTGAATTTAATACAGATTGAAGGGCACTCTATTCCTTCCCTCCACCCACTCTCACATCTCCCTCCTTTTGTCCGTGGCAAAGAGCTCTACTCCAGAAGTAAAGGAAGACAAAGTCATGGAAAAACACGTTACCTGATCTTTTAAAAGACCTTAAATCTGTCAAAGAAAATGATTATTGTCACATGTAGAGGCAGGGCAAACACAGGAGTTTGCTCCATTACTTTCTTACATTAAAAAAAAAAAAAGTCAAGGGTTTTATTTCACAAAGGCTCTGGTCACATCCAAAACCCTGGACCAAGCATGTTAAAACAGACTTGTTCCAGGTTTACAATGAAGGAGAGCAGCTATCCTTCTTCTCCTCTTTTCAAAGGACAGAAGCAGCTCAGCAACGAGATCTCACGCGTGGTAACACACCTGAGCCGCTCACACACTCATCGGCACAGGGTCTTCAAACAACATCAAACCGCTTTTGAAGCTACATGTCCCCCCTCGGCACCACTATGGCTTTGTCACGGCTGTCAGGGTAAGACAGACTGATCTCTATTTAAAATGCACCAGAGCCCCACTCTGTGGTGGCTAAATGAGGAGTTAATCATCACCTCTGGCCAAAATAAATCCAATTCAGCAGCATTGGGGCATGTAGAGAAAGTGAAGATTATGATGGTGAAAACCCATCTACTGTAAACTAGATCAGAGACAGATTTCAGGGGGTGGGGGGAGTAGAAATACCATAAATTTCTGGGATGTGAGGGGCTAGGAAGGTCCTGGACCTGGTCCCTCTCTCATATGGTTTTTCTGCTGGTACAACGAGGAGTTTGACACAGCTGCATTTGGATATGCCAAGAAGAGAAAAAATCTTGGCATCAAATCCAAATGTTGCATTTAGAGATTTGAAACAAGAATTTGTTATCAGCAAATGAACTCCAACATTAAAACAGTCTTTTGGGTTTCGGATGCAAACTTAGTATGAATGGCTCTCTAAAGGGTACTTTGTGGCCTGGTATTTCTGCCCAACCTGTGGCTCAACACACAAAGCAGTAAGCTGGTATAAGGTAGTATATTTTTCCTAAAACACATTATTCCATTTGGTACAGCTGACCCTTCCTTTTAGGAAAGGAAAAACCCACATCTTATGAGCATAACCAAATGCAAAACATGTTGAAAGTATTGTTCCAAAATGACTGCACACGCTTAGGATGATATCACCTCCTTCTGCTTACACAGGAACAATCCCATTTTTGAGATCCCAAGGAACACCATAATAACTGAACTGGAAACAAAATGGAAAATAATATAATTTCTTGCAAGTGCTGCACACTGTCTCCTCTCCCCCTCCCAACTATCTGCTCCCTGCTTTGTTGAAGCTACTTACTGGACACTGGTAACAGAATCAGATTAAAAAATAAATGAATTAAAAATAACCAGCTGCCAAGACTTCCCAAAAGAAAAAAAAAATCCATCTGCACTGCAGCGGCATCTAGATCAAACCCTTGGCACCAAAAGGGTTTTATCCTACCAAGCCTGAACTCACAATTTGAGATTTCTCCGGCAGTGGCTACAAAAGCCACTTGCTCAGAGCAGCAGAGCAGGCAGCAGCTGCCCTTCTCCCTTAGTCTGGGGGGACCCTGGTGAAGTCACCGCTGCCTGCTGCGAGACAAACATCAATCCCTGAAATGTGGACAGAGAATGTAAACTTTCCAGCATAATTTCTGTAAGTGAAAATATTCTATGAACTTGGGGTTTTTTAAATAGCAATTTCTGGTGCTGCCAATAACAGGGCTTCTTTCATTATAAACTGGTTCAAACTCTGTAAGGAGTCTCGGTTTTTCCACTGCTCTACAAAGGGCTGTTGGGTAGCCCTCACTGCACCCCTGGCACAACCTCTGAAGTTGAAGAATATCATTTGGTGGCTTTGCTGGGCCCCACCCAGGCCCACTCATGTAAAATCACCAGGTCAAAAGCCCCCCCGGCTTCAGCGGTGTAACAACTACCACGCACAGTACATATGAATTCAGAGTTTAACTCTGTATCCCGAATAGTCACGAAAGGAAATAGGTTTAGATGACTTATTTATCTTTAGTTTTTTGAGGAACTAGCTATACAAGTGACATTCCCAGCTCTAGGGTATGACACTCTCCACACACAGCCCAGCTCCTGCAGCTCGATCCCTCCTGTCAGTCTGAACCAGGTCATGTCCTCAATCCTGCACGAAGCAGCTACAAGACAGACAACGTTTCCATGTCACTCCACGCAGGCACGCTGATGGCGACTGTGGTGTTCAATATTCACTTTGGATGAATTGTCTTCCATACCCGCAATAAAATTCCCAGTGCCCAACATCCCCACGCTTGCTGCCTTCAGCATACGGGTCTAGAGGAAACAAACACTTT
The DNA here is from genome assembly GCF_963082525.1 of Nesoenas mayeri. Lineage (NCBI taxonomy): Eukaryota > Metazoa > Chordata > Aves > Columbiformes > Columbidae > Nesoenas > Nesoenas mayeri. The sequence goes on from NC_137541.1 coordinate 104,392,750, forward strand.
GGGCATTCATCTGTTGCGGTTGATGGAGCAGGTCCACCAGAGCAAAGAAAAGGTTGTGGTCTGGTCATTTATGTTTTGGCAGTCTGGCACTAGGAGCAAGGCTAGCCAGAAAATGGGGAAAGGTTAGAATAATAGAAAGGGGCTCTCCCCATCCCTTTTTGCTCCCTTCTTTAGCCCCTTTGCTCCCTCTGCAGAGTCCATTGTGCACGTACGGTGCCATCTGGGGTTTTCTCCCATTACCATACCCTGTGGCACATATGTCTAAGTCTTCTGCTTTCACGAGGTCATTCAGATCAGTATGAGTATGTTCTTCCAGCGTTTTTCAGCCCCCCTCCTATTTAGAAACCAAATCCTATTCATTAAAACCTAAATCACTAAGCCTGCCAAATTATTATCCCTAGAATATCGCGTGTCCCAGATTCTCCCAGGGCTGGACTTCTCTTCCTAAAGTCATATTCTTCAGGGATGTAAAGCAGTTGTTGTTTTCAGGGGATCTGAAACACCAGTAAGCTGCCTGAAATAGGAAAAAATATGCGGCATAATGAAAATCTTTCAACAGCTTGACAGCTCTGATATCAATGTGTGAGCCTAACATTAAGGGAGTATGTTTTAAAGTTTTGGCTAATAACCATAACACAAATATAAAAAATACAGTATTTTCAATTTGCTGTAGCCAAAAAGACATCTGTCTGTGATGCATCAAAATGTCATAAGCTCATTGCGTAAAAAAAACTTCACTAAAAGTGAAATAAACTGCCCATTAATTCACTCCTCTCTCACGTCACACTTTAGCAGCTTCATTTACACTGTCACACACAGTTGTATGTAACAGAAGTATTTGTTTTCTACTTTTAACTAGCACATACTTGTCTATTTAGAGTTTAAAATCAGAAAGATCATTTCATATATGATGAAAATAATAAAGCTCAGCCATTCCTGAGCACGAGGTCTTCTTTCATCAAGAGCACATTAGGAGGGAAGAGTCAATTAAAAGGGACCTTGGGTACAGCTGCTCAGGCTGGTTTTCATTATTCCTCGGCACAACACATGCAATTTGAACATCATGTGCATTCATACAAGGACACTATATCCTGGCATAAGGCCTTTCTTCCATCCTCCCATACATAACTGGTAAATTCACCATGGTCATCCACAGTTGTTTTTGGTTCTGCTTTTTTGTTTGGTTGGTTGGTTTTTGGTTTGGTTTTGGGTTTTTTTGTTTTGTTTTGTTTTGGTTTTTTTTCCTTGAATTGTGCAACTTGGTAGTATTTCTCAGAGTTAAATGAAAAGGGAACCTTCTTGTCTCTGTTAATGTGTATCAGGATCGATGTCCTTCACTGTTGATGCAAAACGGCATTTTGTTTTTCTTATTTATTCCACCTCAGTAAATCTGCCTGCCCAGTCCTCACGTTTTGATTTAATTTAATGCCTGCAAGATAAACCCTGTCATTTGTAATAATTTGCAAACCTTCATCTTTAAAATGCATCCAATCTGTCCTGCAGCCCTGTAAAGTATCTGTTAAACATTTTGCTTCAGATTGCTCATGGTGTTCTCCTCTGATAAGGGCTGCTGATATGCAGAATAAAGCTGACTTATTTCTTATCTCCATCAACAAGGGTGTTGTTCCATTTCCAATTAAAAAAACTGGGGCAGCAGCCACTCATCTGGGTGCAGAGAAACAAATGTCTGATAAATGCTGAATCCATCAGCTGGGTAATATCACTGCCTGAATCAGGCACGGGATTAATGAAAATAATTACTAAAATACAAAAACTGGAATTTATGTACAATTTAGCAAGCTTTAAAAATCCAAATAAGAGCAATTGTTTTCATTTATCAATCAGTAATTACTCACAAAGCATATTAGCTTGTGTAAATTGTCTCAGCTACACTGCAACCCAAAATAGCTGGCCATCCACAATTGCCACAGGGATGGGAACACAAACCAGTACCTGTGCAACAGCACCGTTCAGATCCAACTGCATTAGGCGTTCAAACTAAAAACAGATGTCGCTGCTCATCTCAAGTGCTTGAACAATATTGGTCTCCAGCATTCTCCCGAGTACAGGGAGCCCTGGATAGAGACAGCATTTAGTCCTATAGCCCAACTTCCTCCAAGTATTTGTTCTGTATAATTACAGTACATCATTGAGAAGGCCTTTGCATTAAAAAACACAACTCATAAACCTGTTGTTTAAAATTCAGGTAAAGGAAAAAAAGGCACTTAGATTAAAAGTACAATTGGCTAATGGTTAAGTGCAAACACTTTCCCCAAAACTTCACAGTGCAAAGCAAACTGTGTGTGAACCCAAGTACCCAAAGTGAAATTGCGCAGGATCTCCTCTTGCTTAGTCTTAGCAATAACATCCCCCAAGCCCCTTCTGACGCTGGTTTATCTCCTTGGACGCTAGAATTCATTTCTGTAAGACTTAAATGACCGTGTGAAGCTGTGGTGGTTCCCTCCCATCACTGGATCTGGGGCACCTCATGGTGAGCAAACAGCCATTACGATAAGTCCAGGTGGGATCTTGGAGGAGAGAAGCAAGTATTGTGAGCCTGGCAAGCATGCAAGGCACTGCGGGCAGGAAATCCAATTCAGACAGTAAATGGACACATTTTTGAAGGGGTCAGCTTTTAGTTTACACCCCAAAATGAAGCAGCAGCATTTTTCTGTAAGTTTCTTCACACAGAGAGAAAAAAAGGTAATTTTCATCCATGAGAGCTGCTGGTGAAAGAGCTCTTTTGAAAAATCCTGTGATTTCAGAGGTACCTGATGTCTGCTGAGCCCATCTGAAAACCCGACTGCACTCAATGGTCTTAGCACTTTGGAAAATATGCCCCCCAAAACCAAATATGCCTCCTACATCACTGCTTCATGGCAGTAACCTTGCAAGAGGATCTGAGCTATTTATTTTTCTGTTGAAACTAGGAGTAGGACTGTTTCAGCTTTCTGTATTTTAATTTGCCATGAAACATATTGGGAATTTAACTGAATAGAAATAAAGAGCATAATGTGAGAGACCGTGTGTTACATTCAGAAATTAGGGAACTGGCAAGAACAAAGCCTTGAAGTGTTACATACACAGACCAATGTAACAGATCCTAAGTATAAATTTATCACAAAAAAAAAATATAATGGTGGTAAAATTCAGATAGGAAGTTACCCTGCTTGCATCCTATGAAAGCAACAGACCAACCACCTTGACTTGGTAACAGATTCACTGTTCTACATGTTGTGCTTCCATCCTTGCCAAAATAAAAGGGAAACCATAAACTCATCATAAACACACTCAGCAACACATTTTCTTTTGCACAGCTGCTAAT